>NW_027273852.1:15960000-17456250 GCF_046630095.1 Trachinotus anak
AGATTAAACCATAAAGAAAATCTACCGTTAAACCAAAGCTACAAGTTAAAGGAGGCTGAAAAGCTCAGTGACTTTACAATTGGTGGTAACTGTTTGTGGGTTTCTCAGTATGAGCCACTCATTCACATTACATGCAGTCACTTGATACATTATTAATCTAAAAAAATATTAGACAGAACTTTAAAAACACAAAACCCAATGAGTAAAGTTGTTGGAAGGCAACTTTTATGGAGCTCAACTAGCGGTTTCCTCTGCTTCTTCTCCTCTAATTCCTGGTAAGAACACAAACACTCATATTTCAAAAAGTATGCCCCTTCAAAAAGTCTTCGATTGCCTCCCATTACTATTAATTACCACTAATTGTTGCCAGGGCAACAACTTAAGGGCAGCCAAATAAACAAGAACTTTATTTGAGACTGCCCAGAGGTCATTAGAGCCACTCACACAAAGCAGGTACTATCATTCAATTATGGCTTGTGTCACAATAGTAATGCTGCCTCTCATTCAAGTTAATGCAGTATGTGTAATAGGCTGCAACGTCAAAACACTTTTCTGTGAATGGACACAATGAGTGGAATCACTTTTTCCCTGGCTCCACATTCCTTTCTCCGGGCACCAATTTAAACCAGCCTTTTTCCAGCCATTCTGTGGAAAATGAGACATGACATCAAAACCTGAAACTCTATGAAACCTCTCAATCAATTAACAATATGATAACAGACAAAAAATAGGTTACAGGGGATGAAACCATGTGCTGTTTGGACTAAAAATAGGACAAGGCAGTGTGAATTTGTGTCAGTAAGACAGTCAGACAGCCTCATTCAGGACAACAGGAATAAACACGCACATGGTCTGACCCCTCTGCACATGCACAATGGACTGACCCAGCACCGTCTCAGTAGATTCCACACAGGGACTCAGTGGGATACTCTTAATAGCAAATAAAGGTGATAACACACGACAACATGCACACACATACACTTGTTCACTCACACACGAGGCTGAAGATGGCTTCCAATTAACAGCTCCCATTTGTCGAGTTCAAGGGGGCAAACTAATGGGAAAATATTTTTAATCACCTGATTCTCTGTTATTGAATTCTGCTCTCAAAACGTGCTTTCGGTTTTCATTCAGATTTTGAGACCTGTGCTGTATTTGTGAAAACAGAAAAAGCAATTTGACCGATCCCCTCCCCCACGGACCACAAAATCTCTGCACACAGAAAATCACTGTGGTTGCCCTTTAATCTATTTTTATGCCAATAAAATGAAGGTTTTACATGTGAGATAAAGGTTATAAAGCAGTCTGTGGACTCTCCTGCAGAGGCTACTGTATGTTCTATAGTGGGTGATGATGCATAATTCAGCAGGATTATCTGCAAACAAACAGTGGCAGATGCGGATTTATTATTTAAGAACAAGTCACTAGCTATTAGGCATGTGTCCATCTTCCAAGGCCTCTCTCTCTCTCTCTCTCTCTCTCTCTCTCTCTCCCTATATGTGTATGTGTGTGTGTGTGTGTGTGTGTGTGTGATATCCAAACATATCAGGCTGGCAGACTGCTCTATCGATCACATCAGTCACACTAAAAACAGCCTCACGCTCGGGGGTTGAAACACTCATATTCTACACATCATCCCCTCTCACCTTCAGTCAGCTCTCACTCAGTCTTTAAACAGGACGGCAGCATGAAGTCCACTTCACGCAATATAACACGACAGAGACCCTTCAAAGGTGGAAAGTTACAGGAGATGCACTTTAAACCCTATAACCCCCCTAAACGTTGCATTTTAACATTTAGCTCAAATAAGGTTAAAACAGCTCAATCCCCCCCCCCCAGACCAACGTGGAGCCCTAAATGTTGCTCTCTCTCTCTCCGCCTCTCATCTTCAGCAATTTTCAGTTGGACACCTGCATTTTAGAGATTCATCCAACAGCGTTTCACGTTTGCACCGAGGCAAACACACACGGGATAAGTCAGAGGTAAAACACCTGAATTTGATCCCTAACAGACCAAAGTGAAACCTCAAACGTTGCCACATCAGTGAAGGGGAAATCCTCTTATCTCCAAAACGTCAACCCTGAAAGAAAAGCTTAAAAAATTTTAGTTTCTTTTTTTTTATTTGAGTCCCCCCCCCCCCCCCCCCAGCAGTCTTTAAAACGTTTAGAGGTTGTCGGATTTTCTCAGGTGATTGAGGAGACGGTCATCCCTTTTCGGTTTTGGTTAAATCTGAGAATCATCATGGGGGATTTCACAGGGCCACTGTGTCACGCTGCTTTTACATTTATGATTAAGAGGTTTAATTACGCCTTAAGTATATTTAAGGTAAATCTAAGGGCGCTTTCGTCTGTGGTAAGGGGCGTGTGCGTAAATGTAAAGATGGTATATGTGTTTTTACGCAATTTTTGAAATGCTTTCTGTCCATTACTGCCATTAATGCGTAAAGCTCTCTGTCTGTGTCCTCCCCCTCCTCACCCCACCAACTCTGTGAGTGTGTGTGTGTGTGTGTGTGTGTTTTCTCCTGTCAGCGGACCTCGCCGTGCTCCATGTGAGCGAGAAAAAAAAAAAAAAAAAAAAAAAAAGACGCAACTACACG
This sequence comes from Trachinotus anak, assembly GCF_046630095.1. Lineage (NCBI taxonomy): Eukaryota > Metazoa > Chordata > Actinopteri > Carangiformes > Carangidae > Trachinotus > Trachinotus anak. The sequence goes on from NW_027273852.1 coordinate 15,962,597, forward strand.
GGGCTGCTGCCGCCGCTCCGGAGCGCTCCACTGATGCAAAACACTAAAAACACACAGAGCAAACATCAACCAGCGCACACATGACATTTCATCCCAGTTTCTAACCCCTTCAGTTTCCCGGAAAAGGAGAGAAAACGCATCAGCGCTGACCTGCTGCCAGTTCTCCTCCAGGGAAGGCATAGCGGAGAAATAACCAGTGTCATGAACGAGTTGGAGTTCCTGGAAAATACTGTAATTCGCCAACACATCCATGCTTGATGCAAAAAGGAAAACTCAGTAAAGAAGTCCGGAATCCAAGCGATAAAAACGCACTTCTTCTCTCTTCTTCTCAGACTTGTCAAATTAAAAAAAACAAATGCTGGAAAAACCCCAGCTGGTGCAGATGAGCGCACCTGAGCACTTTAATTTAAAAAAAAAAAGAAACCAGCTAAGAGGAAAGAAAGAGTTGATTATTTTATCTTTGTCAGTGCTATTCCCTCTCCTCTCTGCTCTCGCTGTCACGCCTCTCTCCTCAGTCCGGGCTCGGGGGTGCCAGATCTATTTCCGCATTGCCAGATTGCCAATCGGTCTCCGTACGAGCTGCCAGGTTGCCAGGTTTGCTCCTCAAGCAGCAGACTGGACCCCGCCGCAATCCAGGCGACCGGCGAGAGGGGAGGGAGGCAGGGGAGGAGCCACCTGTCAATCAATTTCATGCGTGACCTAATAAGGTAAATAGGGTTGATGATGTCACTGGCGTCCAATTAAGGAGGCGCTGTGACTGAGGGAGTGGGCGGAGCTTTCACGGCTGCAGTGACACTATTGGCTGCAGGAGGCTGTCAGTCCGGCCCATACATGGCAGTGAGGGGTGAGTTATTTTTAGAGGCCTATATAAAACCAGCAGCATTCCTCTTTCAATCATTACAGGCTGCACAGGCAGAGAGGAGAGAAACCACGAGTGCCGCTGCCGCTGCCGCTGCGAGGAAACGGCGACAAAAGCCGTAAACGGTGGTATGAATCTGCAGAAAGAAGCAGCTGAGCCTCAGAGGCAGCTGCAGCAGTGATGCTGGAGATAAGACGCTGCGATGCTCTTCTGATGTGTGACAGCTCCACCGCAGAGACTCCTCCATGTGCTTCTCATGTGGTGATGTCTGCACAGAGAGCAGGGATGCAGTGGAGGGAAGAGCTCAGCTCGAGCCGCCCACCTGTTCAGTTCAGGAGAGTTTACCCCCCTTTTTTTATTTCTGGAATACATGTGAACCCACAGTCATCAGCAGTTTTTGTTGCCACACTACATTTATTCAATGTCACTCAATAAACTAAACTAACTAAACCAAGTACAAATGAGCAGTGGTGGAAAAAAGAGTTTAGATATTCTATTTGAATAAAAGTAAGAAACCACGCCATAAAAATAGTTCATTAAAACTAAAACTACGTCAGAATTCTACTTCAGTTCACAGAAGAAAATGTGCTTTGTTACTACTTTGGCATTTGGTTTTTGAAAATGTTATGAACTTTATGAACTTTACCACTGGGTTCTGTAGGAACTGATAAAAGATGCAACTCGTGAACACTACAGCTAATTTAAAATGTGGAAACTTCTCATCAAAGATTTAGTGCTTCATGTTTTTGTTTACCAAGCTGTTAGAAACTGGAAGACAAAAGATGATCAAAACTTGATCATTCGTCAGTTGCAGCAGTGAAACAGAACATAAAATCCACATTTGGTGCATTTCTGTACAATGCTTCCTACTGATTGTGAAAAATGTTAACATTAAATTGTCTTAATTCTTGGCACTCAAAGCAGTCCTGAGGTAAATTTTAAAAATAAATGAAAAGCAACCTGTGATGAGAAAAGCAGGCCAGGTAAAAGGTTTTCTCATTCATTCCACAGTTCATAAGTATAGTCTGTAAACCCTCACTTTATTTTTTCAGGTTTTACACAGTCAAGCAGCTCTGTGGCCCTGGAGGTTCATCCATCAGTGGTGAGATTGACTGTTGACGCAGTGGATAATTTCTGGGTGACTGCAGCTCCTTTATTCATGACAGGTACATCCCGACTGCCGTTGCCTTCTGGCTCTCTAACAGACAAATTTGGAAGATGCCGTCACAAGTGTCTGACTGTTTTTGTTTTTTTCTTTTTCTGATACTGTACGACACAATTTTAGTTTAAAATGTCATCACACAGTTTTAAGACCACCACTCTTTATCCAGTGTCTTTCTAACGTCAATCAAAGGCTTGCTGTTCTTTTTCATACACACATACCGTTACGCCCCATTATATAGTGTTAAAATGGGCTTCATCTTACGTCACTTTCATTGCTAAAGTTGAAAAACTGGGATAATTATTTAGACAAACCAAGTCTTGAAAGAAAAAAGAAAAAAGATTTGTATTAGAAACTGAAATAGTCTCACTCATTATGTTTGATTTGGTCTATTGAGATTTTAAGAGCTCAGTATATGATTGAAGATTCAGCTCAGATAAATGTAGTGTCTGAAGAGAGTTTAACTTTTCATTTATGCCCTAAATTACTAGTTCAGATCTTTCTATAGCAATTGTTTATTGGTGACTGATGTATGACGTGATGTATCAGTGATTTTTACTTTTTTTTTCATTTAACCCTTCATTTAAACAGGTTGTCTCATTCAGATCATAAGACAGACCTGTGTACAAGCACATACTCCTACAGTTTGATGTGATAGGATCACAGTTTTTATGACACACTAATGGGCTGAACCTGAGCACAGAGGATGGGCAGACAGATAGGACGGCTCCTCTGGTTTGTTATAGAGATCATAAACACTTTTAAAGGATCAGGTAGCTGAAATCGTTTCCGACAGCCTCTCAAAGCGTTTGATGGGCTGCTGAGTTGTATTAACTGGACTGGCTGATTCTTCTCTGTTGCTCCCTGTCATCCCATGGTCACATCAAACTGTACGGGCATATGCTTGTACACAGGTCTCTCTTATGATCTCTCTACGACACACACACACACACACACACACACACACACCTCTTCCCTCCTTCTCATTTCTTCTTTCCTCCCTTCTTTCTTCCTCTCTCCTTTTACCTTCTTTGATTATAACTACTTCCTTCCTTCCTTCCTTCCTTCCTGTTCTGTAGTCACATAGTTTAGTCATCAGTAACTTTCTACTTACAGTGATCACACCTAATTTCCAGGAACCTACCTCTGCCTCTGACACGTCTCTGTGTCGTCTCTTCCTCTGACACCATTAGTGTGACTGACACAAACCGCAGCACACATGCAGTTACTGCTGCAAATTACATTAATTGGTTAAATGAGGGTGCAATAATTAAAGGGTCAAAATTTGAAACTCAAATGTGATGTCCTAGACAACAGTGGTCTAATTTGAACAAAACCTGTAGAGCAATGTATTCTGGTACCCTTGATATAGTATTGAATAAAGCTTGAATACTTGATGGAGATCATGCCATGAAAGGTCAAAATTTAATCTCAGAGATACTGAAACTGCTCCACCTCCAGTGCAAGGTCGACAAAAGCTGAAGGACAATATGGGAAGAACATGTTAATATATTCTAGGAGAATTAATTATTTTGTTTTTTTTTTGTTTTTTAGGTCTTTTTTCTCTTTGCTCATGCCCCCCTTCATACCCTTACTTCTGTGGATGCGGCTAAGTACGAATCTAAGCTGTAGGATACAAAACTGCTATAAAATATCAGATAGAGAACAAGCTGTTTTTTGGTAAATTGAAAGTCCCTGCACATCACACACCTTGATGCATCATGGACCCAATCAAGGTTCTTCAAATAAGCTTAAAAACAACTATTTTTTCCAGATTTGGATGTGATACCAGTCTGTCTGTCTCCTGAACCTCCCACCTATCTGTCTCTTATGTAACAGCCACATGATGTGTAACCCATACTGAGGATTTGCATGTTATTGAGTTAACACTTGCTTTGTGTTGATGTGTGCCCAGGCCTCTCCTTTCCTCGCTCTCTCTCTCAACTTCTTCGGCGTGTGTCTCATCCCTCGGGAACGTACTGCTGGTCTCTGAGGACTACAAGAGCCAGATGGCTTCTGGATCGGCTGTTTCAGGACATTTTCCCCATTGATTTTTACAGCTCAGTCTGCTACCGGAACAGAGGAAGGAAGGGAGGGAGGGGGAGGGAGCTGGAGTCAGGGAGGAGAAAGTGTGTGTGTGTGTTTGTGTGTGTGTGGTGGAGGAGGATGGATCAATATTACTACTGGCTGCCTATAAGAACCTTAACAGATTCACATGCAGCATCTTGGTGAGATTCAATATTAAACAAGACTAGGTCAAAACCTAGTATATGGCTGGACGGTGCAGTATTTGCATTTAACCTCATGTCAGTTTCACCCCGTCATCTGTTCGCTTCCCTCCTCTCTGTGCTCACATATACAGTATTTTAATTCAGACAAATTCCCAGTAAAGCTGTTCTCATTTACATGTTTGTTTGTTTCTGTTGTCAGATAATTGAACAAGTATGAAGCAGTGAGTGAGACGCGGCCCATTAATACTACATGTTAACCACTTCCTAGCCATGTCCAAGCTGCTGCTGCTAAAAACTTGCTTTTATAGCCATGACGTCATCTGACAAAATCACCACAGACATAAATTAAAGACAAAGACTGTGCTGTGAGTTCAGCTATACTTACTTTGAATAATAATGGAATAATCACTCAGAGAGAAAGTTAGAAGCTCATGCAACTCAGCTGCTGTGCAGTCAATTGAATGAGAGGCATAGAGACGTGTGTCTGCGGAAGGGAAGCCTGACTGCACACTTGCAAGGCAATACTGGCAACTCTGTTTTTAATAGACAGTAGCTCAGGTTTGTCCAAAAATTTGCTAGTTTAGTATATGATAATGATAAATAAATAGGTCTGAAACGTTGGTTAATCTAACAAGAAAGTCGCTAAATTGGCACCACTGCTTGTTCCTTCTGAGTCATTTTGAAAGAGTAATGACCGATGGGGAAACTCTCGGCCAATTGGCCAATGGTGGAACTTCATCACTCAGTCAGTCAATCAGCAAAGTTTGTGTTTATAGGGCTGTGCCTGCTCTTGCGTACCAACCAACAACAGTATAAAGCAATCATGATGTTTTTATTATATTGACAGATCTCTCACTACTACTACTTCCACCAAAACATCCCATACTATTATAACTACTATTATAAGACTTCTGTAATCTATTGTACTAGCTCCAACATTAATCCTACTATTGCTACTGTCAGATAGTACTGTTTAGCTAAGACTACAACCACTACTTTTAGCAATAATTACCTATAGCAGGGTCCTACCAATCACCATTATAAATGGTAGTATTTCTTTCTTTCTATCTTCTATTATGACTACTACCTCTATTATAGCTATTGCTGCTCCACTATTGACTAATACTACCATTACTACAACTCTTTCTCACCTTTTCCACTACAACCACCACCACCACCACCATTTGTAGCAGTCCTACTCCCACTAAGTCCACTCCTACCTACTACCACTGTTAGGAGGGGTAACATTTATACTGCTCCACCTACTACTACTTTGACCATTGCTGGTAGTACAGCTGATTTTATTTCTGCTCTTCCTGCTACCACTAACACTACTACCAGAAGTAGCTCTCCTACTCTGCCCCCACCTCGTCCTCGCATTCATAGCTTTCTACTAAAAGTACAAATACAACTATGATTACTCCAACTTCTGCCACCATATTAACAATTACTACTCCTCCACCTCCTACTAATTTCACCATGGCAAGTACTACAGCTGATGCCAGTATGAGACTGTCCTCCTGTAGAAAACGAGCCCAGAGGTTGTGCAGCAGGTTATTATGACCCATGGTTACATTTTGTTGCTAGGCGACATCTAGTGGCTGTAGCGATTATAACAGGAGCAGAGGGGAAAGACTGGAGACATAGAGTATAGAGCGACAAGGTCCACAGGACAGGAGGTTAGGGTGGATGGATGGGTTAACAAAACAGGAATGTGATACAGGAGAGGAGTGTTTGATTCCCACGTTTCTTTTATCCATGACATTTGACAAGGTTAAGCACATTGTTTTTATTGTAACCATGACAACAAAGACCATCTTAGTTAAGGAAGTACTTAATTTAACCCAAGCCACAATCTTTTCCTAAACCTAACCACGTTTTTTTCATGCCTATACCAAGTCATGACTGTTTACTATAGTAACCATGGTGACAAAGGTACGGTGACAACCAAGGTTTGGCGCTCTTTCAGGACACACTCCTATTGGTCGCATCAGGGGGTTAAACAATGACCTATACATTTGTTGAGGCTGGAGGACTGGTTGGCTACTGCAGAACTACAACTTCCATGACTACTACCATTATCCATACTCCTCCACCTACTGCTACTCTTCTCCTACAGTACAACTACTTCTAGTACTACCATTCACAGTACTTCAACGGACTCGTTCCCCATTACAACTTTGTCTCCTCTGTTGTTGCAAATGAAGAGAAAATGAGAGAAATCATTAAAAAGACAAAGAGGATTAAGGAGGAAAAAAGACCCAGAGACATAAAAGGAGAGTGAGACAGAGAGAAAGAATTTGTGGCAAAATGGATCTCTAGTGTAATTTCATGTTTTAGTTTCTGGCTAAAACCAGCAAACACCATAAGAGGAGAAAATACAAAAGCTGCATGTCTCTCTCTGTGTGTGGGCTGAATGTCTCTCTACCACACAACCTTTTAAAATCTGGGCATTGCTGTCCAGCTCCACACACACTCAGTGTTGTAATCTTATTATTGTGTTGTGTTGTTTTGGCACAGAGAACAACTAGAGGGAGAGGGGAGGAGGAGGAGAAATGGTTGGAGGATGATTTTATCTCTGCATTTCCATAATCTAATCAGGGCTGAAACTTCAGGATGGTAAAATAGAAGTTCCTAGTTTCGAGTAATCACTAGTCAAGATTAAATTGGGTCAATTAAAAAAAAAGTTTCCTGGTGGCAGTGAAGTGAAATTGCACAAAGCCAACGCAGGAATATAAGATAACCACAGATGGGATAATGAGTTGGGCAGCAATAACCTGCTACTCTCTTATAAACTCTCAAAATCACCCTGGTTGTGATTCAGTTTTTAGTGAATACCATTTCTGTGCTCACATGTGATCATTATGTCTTGCTTCAAAAGCTCGGAAAAGCCCTTACCCTGGTTTTGAGAAATATGCAGGTTTGGTTACTCAGAAACAGGTAGAGAGACTGTGGCATGTACAGTATCTGTCCTGGACGATAATGCAAGGCAGCTACATGCTCCACTCTAACTTGTGAGCTGAGAGAAAACACTTCACCCAGGAAGACCACTTCCATTAATATCCATTGATTTTCTAGTCAGTTAGAAAGGAGCACGTATTAAACAACTGAGGACAACATTGGACAATAGGGAGTGACAAGTTGCTAGGCAACCCCTGAAATCCCTTGACAACATGAATTTCTGTACCAAAACAGAAACACATCCATCATACAGTAGCTGTGTCCCAATTCAGGGGGCGCATCCTTTGGAGGACGCAGTCTATGTGACGAAGGCCGAGCCGAAGTGAGACGATCTGGCCTACAGAGGATGTTTGCTGTGCATCATCAGCTGTGTTCACCCTTACTGTTACGTCACAAAGCACGGCTCCTGTCGCCTACCAACTTTGACAACGCCTAACTTTTTTTTAAAGGCCCATTGTTTTAACTGTTGTACCATTATCTGTTGAACTGAGCTGAAATCCAATACTTACATTTCAAAGTGCAATCCTCAGGCTCTCTATTGGTGTTGTTTGCTTTCATTACAGAGCACAATGAATCTTGGGATAGGTTGGGCCACAAAGGATCCACCCACTGGATCCTTCCTTGAACAGGAAAAGAAGGCCACATTTCTCGACCGCAAGGAGCCTTGGAAATGGGACAGCCTAGTCACATCCTAGAATTGGGGACACAGATTGGATGACCACTACATGATTACAATCCTTCACAACCACACTATAATTTTATCTGACAACTGTCAACCCTAACTGTGTGAGACTGCAGCAGTCTTAGTCAGGTAACTTGTGAGGCTCAAACCATATTTATACATCGACCCAACAGTCATGATGTGTGTCCCTGCTCAAATTCCAATTTCAAGAATTACTATGATCATTTTTAAAGAAGCAAATCTGGCAATTTTTGCCACTCTGTCAGTGACTGATACAAAACAGTAGTTCAGACTGTGGACACCTCTCAACAGCCAACTACTGCTGGAAATTGTATGTATGCAAATGTACTCAGTCACAAGAAAAATGCTGATCATAGGTCAAGTCAGAGCAAGCCTAAAAAAGTTAATCTTTTCAAGACACAAAAACTGGTGCAAGCGAGCTGAGCGAGACCCTGAGGCAGGCCTGAGGCCTGAGCTCTCTCCGGTCTCCAGAGAACTACACCACAAGCACAAAGTCCTCCTCCTTGCAGAGTAATCCTCAATCAAGGTGGACAACACACCAAACAACACAAACTCTCATTTCCTCTCTGGCACAAACAGAGGGAGGCAACACAAACACCATGTTCTGCTTTGAGCGTCTCAGCTGGATCAGTGAAGTGGACATCAGGATGCAGCAGAACGTTTCTGTCTGCTACAGAGAACCAGAGGTGAAACCACAAACTGTGAACCGTGAGCAATATGATGAACCAAAGTCCTCAAAATAACACAGGGACAACTGGGCATACAGCACGGTAGCAGCAATGGAAAACAATTATAAAAAAATAAAGGGTCTGTTATAAAAGCCTGTTATAAACGTAAATTCATGTTTACTCATAATGCATTCTGACAAGGTGTTTGAAGGTGTTTTCACTTTCAAACACTGATTAAATTATGGGAAGCCATCAATCTGTAGGTCACTGAAACATTTTGTTAACACCAGCACACTTCACACACTCAGTTTCTCAAATCTGGAGCTCAAACTACCATGGCCATTAATTTAGCCTACAAGTATGGTAGAGGACATTGTTGTGGTGGGTGGTGCTAATTCTCCAGTTGGGTGCCGTTAAACCATTGCAGAAGGGGAGGGCACAGCAAGAGGACATAATTAAAAGAGCATCAGTCATGCCTCAATGAATGGTAACATGATGGATATTATTTTTCCATGTGTCTGATGTTTCCATCTCTTCAGTGGAAGATTTAACAATGTGAAACCAAATGCTTCATTTATGTTATGACTTGCTCTCGTATGAATTTGCTTCCATTGCACTTCATCTCATTTTGTTTTTATTAATTCAACTACAAATCTTTTTTGCAATATTTAAACTTGCCAGTGTTTCCACGCAGGCTTTTTCTTGCACAACTTGAAGAAGCATGTAAAAACAGGTAGCTGGAAATGCCCTTTAACATTTGTAAGTTTTGCTATTCCTACATAGCCAACATTAGCATTAACAGATGTTTACTTACCAATTTTGCTGAGAGCTTAGGCCATAGTTGTGTTTACAAGACATGAGGTTATAATACATCGTCTGGCGCTACTTCCTCAGGGCAGTTTGGATTGCAGCGACTCGATATCGGAAAGTGAGGAGGTGGACCAACTGCTCCGCAGCTGGCTGGTGAGCATGCCAACTTCAGTAGAAGAAGAGAAGTGATATAAATAAAAGTAAAACAAGAGGGTTGCTTTCCACCTCTGGAGACAGCTCTTGGTGAGTAAAGGACTGAAGTTTGATGTTGAACTAAGTAAACAGCTGTTAATGCTCATGTTGGCTAGGTAGCAATAGCAAAACTTACAAATAGCTCCTTTAAGCCAAAGTAAAAATTGCAATATGCTCATGGTAACAGCTCCACGGGTGACTCATTAGGCTGAAAAACTATCACGATTGTCGCACATACACATTTCAACAATATACTGTATGTCAGTCAGTGAGGGAGAGACACTGTCATAGTTCGCACCACCTCCACAGTCCATTATTGTCATACTTTAAATGTAATCGCACTGACATCCAGGACATGCCAACGTGCTCACACACAGCAGGTAGACAAAGATGCATTCAGTCTCTCATTCACAAACACACACACACACACACGCGCACACACATACACACACAGTAACACCTGCCTTCCTACCATTAGAAAGAACACATTTTCCAACCAACCACTTGCTAAACATGTAGCTGTGATATTTCCTGTCTGCTCCCCTTCTCCCCTCATGTCTGTGATATTTTTAATAATGGGGAGGAAGACGCAATATATCCTCGAGCTGAGGGAGCGATACAGGGTTAAGCATATTCTGCAGCTAATTGCGCTTTCTGGTTTTTAATAAAGAAAAACCACATGCCTGCAGGTCTGCGTGTGCATGTGTGTGTGTTTATTTTCGTACCAGCACCAGTCATGAGCAAATAGTTGAAAAGTGAAATACCTTTTGGCTCTGAGTGTGCAGAAACTTGTGTCTCATTCTGTGTGTTTTTAGACATCCATGTGCATGTGTGACAATAGTGAGTATTGTTTTCTAGCCATTGGAGACCAGCTGTCTGTTTCCCCGTTGCAGCTTACTTACTATTAAATAGAGACTAATCACATTGCAACTGCATTTCTGTTATTTTTCAAAAATCCAAATTAATTGAGTTTAAAATGATAGACATATAAGTAAAATTAGGAAATTCTCACATCAAAGGAGCTACAAGATTTTGATCTACTGAACCATTTATTTTCCCTTGATCCACATATTGATTAATGCACCAATTGTTTTAGCACCACTATTAAGCTTTACTTCTGATATTGAAATTACAATGGTGATGATTCAAATAAACCTTACACTGGGCGATTGTCTTCTTTAGCTAAGGTTTGTCTCAAAAGTCGCTCGATACGTTGCTGGGTGCTTTTGGAAAAAAGTTGCTAAAGGGGTTTGAAAAGTCAGTTAATCTAGCGACAGAGGTGCTACACTGCTTGTTTGCGCTAAATCAATGGGGAAACTAACACTCTGCCAGTCGAACAATGGTGTAACCTTATCATTCAGTCAGGCAGCATTCAGCTGACCAAAGGTTTAACAGTCTGTCAGTCAGTGACATTCGTGTTAACAGCGCTGGCCCTGCTGTTCCAGTCCAGGCAGGAAGTCACTGAATTTTGTCACTTGAAGCAAACAACAGCAAATGTAGTCAAGAGTCAATATTTCAAAGTGGTTTTTATGTTGTGTTACTTACTTGGCTCAGATGAAGGATTAACTTTGTGTGTCTTTGTCACTAAATACTGTACATGACAGCACATAACCAATAGGCATCACATATCTTTTGTACAAGCAGCATGTACTAGGAAGAAATATTTTTTAATAAAAAGCCAGGAGCTGAGTTGAGAATCGTGTTTTTGGGAAATTTTCACATAGTATATTCTTAAACTGTAGAAAGTTTTCTCAAAGTCTCACAAATTTCAACATGACATGTGTTAACTCCACCCATCCCCAGTCATAGTCACTATTTTCCTCTTGCTGCTATTAGAGGGCACAAGTCATTTAACATCTCAGCTCTCAGGAATAAAAATTTGTGACTCCTGATGTTAGTCATTGTGTGCACTGTAGCTGCAGTTTCACCAGAGGCGAATCCTGAAAAACAATAAGGGAGAAAGCCAAGTGTGGGAAAGGAAAAGCCATGAAACTGAATGGTGGGTGGATTGTGGATGGCTGAAGAGCCCGTGGAGACATTATGTTCTTTATGAAGCCATAAAACTAAAGGCTGCTGCCTTTCCCTTCATCCTGTCATCACAATGACCTTCGTTTGATGACCGGCCATCGTCACTGGCTGTTTAAAGGCCCCGGTAATGGATGTTTATACATACCAGACATATACCACCACGTATAACCACATCATCATCCTTACACTGCCACATCACACTGGGCCATAATCTGCCTCGGTCTCTAGGGTTTTATGATTGACAGATTCGAATAAATCTTCTCATTTGGATATGCTGTGACAGGAATTAATTACCAGTCAATTGTGTCTAACATATTAATTTAGAGAAGATTATACAATGCATTAGCCTGGCACTTATTAAGCCTGGTTATGTACGCCTGCGTTTGTGTATTGAAATCGCACAGGCGGAAAATTCAGTCCAATTTGCCATGCTTGGCTCCGGTTGACACACTGCTGTGTCTCTGAAACCCTCCCTCCTATTTCGCATCCTCTGTTCCTCTTCTCCTTCTACACTGCTCTCTCTTCTCTCTACTCCCTTTGGCCATCTAGTTTGCAACATCTGAGTGATGTAAGTGTGGTGAAACCCTGTGGTCAAGGCTGGTGCCATCGGCAGAATTACATTTTTCAAAAATAAAAAAATATATATATAAAAAAATGGAGAGACCTCATGCTTTGTTTTCTCCCTCAAAGCAACCAACGTGTTCACTCTTACAGCTGTTATGGGTTTTTCAGACATCATCCAAACTATTCGCCTTTATCTAATATTTGAACCAAACAGTGCATATAGTTGAAATTAAATTACAAAGACAAGTATCTCTTTCCTTTTTAAATAATATTAAGGCCAGACACAAGAAGGAAGACCATCCAAATCTACAACCCAAAGCTGGCAATTTACTATTTAAGATAAGAAAGGGACCTTTAACAAACTGATAAACAAGACATTTTTTACCGTAAAAAATCTAGTAAAAAATATAAGGCTAGATTCTTGACAAAAATTTTGTTTTAGATTCCAGCTGAAGCTGTTTAGCCAGCCCATTGATATACACAAATGATATATTCAGAGAGAAAAAGCATCAAGAGCAATAGGGCTCAGTTGGTAGAAGTTGGTTAGCCACTAATCTCAAGGTTTGTGTCCACATGTCAAAGCCGATTGAACTGAGAAAGTAAATGCAATGTAATGAATTTGAAATATAGCCAAAAGTAAAAGGAAAAAAAAATGGATATAGCAAATTGATTTGAAACACTGATTTAGTACACAAGAATAATAAATTGAAGACACGCCTGAAACAACTGTGTCTCCTAGAAATTATGTTCATATTAACTGTATTATTATGTTGTGGTGGCAGTGTAATTGCTAGACGGTGGCACTGTCACTGAACTTTTGTCTTTATTAAACCAGACCACAACTTTCCAAACGTAATCACACGCATGGTCATGAAAATGTTTCATGAGGCTTTACTCACTAAAAGTGGATATTGTGCTGCAAGATCAGATATACTGGTGGAAAACAAACATATTGTCTGAACATTTTACTCATATGTTCAGTATCGATGTGTTTGCAACTTGCCAATTACTTAAGTTAAAATGTATCCTCATTATGTTAATAGAAAACATCAAACAGTTTGCAAGTTGCAGTTTCCTAAAAAACACTTTTGATGTTGCAAATTAGTCATACAGGGGTTTCAGGAAGACTTGTTTAAAATGTTGGATATTTTCATTGGTACGTCAGCACGGAGCTCATCAGAGGGACTATTGTGTTAAAGGGTAGTTTGGGGAAAGAAAAATGACCTTTTGTTAAAGTTCCCCACAAATTGTGCAATTTTGGCTGTTCATGAGTGAAATGTGGAAAAATATTTGCTTGTAAAGGCAACAGTTCTCAAATCAGATCAGTGTGGGACACATCCACCAACAGCAGATCAGAACCCACATTTTACAAAACCAACAAATTGGAATACGACCAAGCAGCAACCCACCGTGATGCCACCCATTGGTTTGTGAACTGCCTTGAGTTTGTAATTTGGCCGTCGCCATCTTTGTTTTTTGAAACCAGAAGGAACGATATTTGGATTAGAAGGTGGAGCTGAAAACCTGAAAAGGTACACGGTAGCCACGCCCTAATGCATACACTGCTTTATGGTCTATTTTCCTCTAAATGGGACCATAATTTAAAAATGAGCATCATGTTGTATTGAAGAAACTAGTGATTCAGACCAAAAACTCATTAGGAAAGCGTTTACTGAGGTAATAAATCAAGTGAGAAGTAGAGACATTTTCCCATAGATACAACCAAACTTCTTTTTGCAACCAGTGGAGTCGCCCCCTGATGGTCATTAGATAGAAAGCAGGTTTAAGGCACTTCAGCATTGGCTTCACTTTCCAGACCCAGAGTCAACATCCATTTTTACATGCAGTCTATAATTTTGACCTGAAATGGTGGAAAATACACTGATCTCACAAGAACTGTTTTTGAGTAAAGTTAATTAAAAAAACAGTCTGACGCTGACCCATCTTGCACATTGTGACTTGCATTCAATAAACCTGCAAGATCTCTATTATTGCACACTGTGTGGGCCCTTTTAGCATTTCTGGTACAACCTTTGAGAGTTAATACTATTGTGTGGCCTGAAGCATGTTGTTCCAAAGAATAAGGCTGTGTTGTCTGATGTCTGAGAAGTGGTGCTGAGGTTCTAAACTGTAAACTGTGGAGCTGTCGTTCTGCTGGTTTTCATGTCGACTTCAAAACAACTGACAAACAAATGAAAGTATAATTGGAGGCTCTGCTCACACTGAGAGACGACTGCCGCATCACTGAATAGATTAGCTGTTTGCAGGCTGTTGCTATGGTGGTGTACTCTACTGGGATGTGTCTGAGGGTGTGTTTAGTGTTCAGTGTGTGTTTTGTGAGTTGCCTATTATGGAATTGAATGCTTGTTGTTTTCCTGAGTATTCAACTGTGTGTGTGTGTGTGTGTGTGTGTGTGTGTGTTCTGTATTTTGCATGAATCATTTGTGTGAGTATTTAAATCTGTTTGTCTGTATTTTTGTGTGTGTGTGTGTGTGTGTCCCTGGTGTGCTGCTGGTAAAGCGTGGCATGTTGCTCTAACAGGCTTGTCCTCCATTAGGAGCTCAGCACTGGGCTTAAGACTGGGAGGGAGGAAAGAGGAGGGAAGATGGACACACACCCACCCACACACGCTAACACACGCACACACACACACATTCATGAACATGCATATATTTTTTTAAATTCTACTTGGATAGAGCTGAAAATGAAATCGAGGCAAGTGGACCTCACTGCAGATGAGCTTTCCATGTTGCTTTTCTGTGTGTTTGTATTTTTCCTTTTTTGTTTGGACCAAAACAGTGGGGCCAGCCCTATAATCTGTGATGTGACTGACTGATGATATTTCCACCATCGGTCAGCCAACTGCTTCATCACTGAGTTGGAGTTTCGGCCTCAGACACACTATTGGGGGGTGTTTGCAGTCTGCAGTGTTGCCAACTTAGGACCATGTCCATGGTTGGCCCGTGTATGGATGCCACTGGAAGCTTAGTGCTACACCTCTGGTTATGGGCAGACTACTGAGCCGCTCTGGTTTCCCAGCTGCTCAGGAAATGAGCTCACTAAGCCTCGCCTCCATTATGGCAAATAAACTACTTTCATTACATGTATCATAATTAGTAAAGGAGGCAGAGAATAACTAAACATCTGACACACGGAGCCGGAGAGTGGGAGGGAGAGAGAGAGAAGTCATTGTAACTGCTAGAAACTAGCAGACCTGAATAACATGTAAACAACAGAAACACCAATCGAAAGCAACCAGCAACTGGAAATGAGACAATACGCTTACTGCAGCACAGCCATAAAACCTCTGTTAAGAAATTGAGGGCTTTAAATTTGAAATGATTACAGAAAGTAATCAAATCAAGGGGAGTTAGAAACAAAGATCTGCCTCAAATGAAAAACTGTTACAGTCTGGATACACACATACAGACACATAAATACATTTGCATATATATACACACATACATACACAAACACACACACACACACACACACACACACACACACACACACACACACACACACACTGCAGTATACTGCAGTGCCTTGGGCCAGTTACTGTACTCCATAAATCCTGTAGTTACTGACAGTGAGGAAGATGTCAGTCACACATACAAGGACATTTCCTCACACTATTAGAAACACACTGACATCCCCTGCTGTGTGTGTGTGTGTGTACACAGACATTCCAAGAGGGGAGTATTTCTTTAGAATATCTATGCTCTGACCGACACTCAGACTTTGCTGGATGTGACACTGATAAGCAAATATGTCTGACAGATGAAATAGTTAACAGCAGTAGCTATAAACCAGAGCTGTATTTCTGTGGATGTTATGATGTTTTCCCACCACTGGTCGCTATTTGAATGAACTTCAAATGCTGTGAATCTAAACTGTCTATAGCTCCTCCTTCACAAAGGACAAGGATACATTTCAGAGCAACACAGGCCTGAAATATGAAAAATGCCCTGATTTTAAAAAGATTTTCAGCTTAAACTTTCTTACCAGATTTTATGATCCTCTGTATCAGACAGGTAGTGGGGCCTTTAAGCAGCGACAGTTGAAGGGACGGTTATGGCCATATTGTGCTGCCAGAAGACACTGGTCTAGTCAACAGGGTCCTCCAGTGCTGTGTTGACGGCTCTGAAACTGGTTCCACTATAGAAAGACATGAGAAATGAGAAAATTCATAAATTGATATGATAATGATAATAATTTTTTTGACCATAATGTGGAGTTTTTCCCTCGTGTCGTAGTGTTGTGTTTCATACTAGGTGCAGCACAGAATTGAACAAACTCTTTTCTTTATCTGTACATGCAGTGTATTGTGAACGCCCACATTGGTGGATTAGCCCACTCAAGTTAGTTACTGGTTGTATATAAGAGGTGCTTGAGTGTGGGTTTGGTCATTGTAGCCGTTCATTATGTTGCAATTTGTGCCCACACAAGTCAAAGATTTTACTTCTTGATTAAAATAATTGCCATACTTCATCATAAATATAACAAAATTACATGTGAGGAAAATCATACATGAAAGCACCTTTGAGAACAACTGATGTGTATATAAAATATGTTCACAGTTGCAAAAATACAAGGAAAGAAAAAGGAGGAAAGGGGAGAGAGTGAATGGTGATAAAAGAATTTGACCCTTTTGTCCTCCACACACACACACACACACACACACACACACACACACTTTCCAAAGGTTAATGTGATGCTAATATATAATATATCCTATATTGAGAGGGTTATCATTATTTTCAGACCTTTGCTGCACACCTCACCTGTTTATAAAAACTGTTGCAGAGACCGAACAAGCCTTCGGAAACGTCCATTCAAACATTCATAACCTCTCCTTACTGCTTTAATGGTATAGTTGGTCCAGGTGGTTCTCAAGTCAAAAAGCACAAGGGTTGTTCTCCTACAAACTGTCAGTGCCTGTGCAGACAAAGACTGATGTAACTTTGGACAACATGCTGTCATAGAGCTCCACTGTTGTCCAAAAACTATTAAAAACATATGAAAGACTGGGTGACAAGCCTGAGCATGCTCAGTGACGTCTTGACACAGAGCTACTGTCCAGAGACTGAATGTGGAGTTGACAGCAGTGGCCATGTTAATCACAGTGTAGGAACCTGCAGTGTTATGAATCAGGTTCTAATAAGTAAGAATTTAATTTTAAACCTGTTTTCATATGGAACTGTATGAATGTTGACAGTAAATGTTGCTGGTAAATTTAATCCGTTTGCACTAGTTTCATATAAACATCATTTGTCCGAGCTGAGGCGTCTAAAATGGGGCAGAAAACCTGTTTCTGCTGGATAGTGCTGCTGATTTCACTGGCTGATGACAAAGAATCCCAAACTTTACCTGAACTAAAACTTCTCTATCCACAATATCAGACTAATTAAACTGAACTAATCAGTGCAATCAGGTAAAAACAACTAATTACGAGAATTATGATAAAATAAATAAAGTTAATTAGTGTTGGTATGAATTATGAAATGGTGGTGAGGCAAAACAGATAAATAACATGCATTCTTTCATTTGACTTAATTAAAAGGGGGGATGAAGGTCAGTCAGCAACAGGAAGTTCATTTAAAATGTTTATTTAATTCATTTATTTATTTATTTCCCCTGTGTTTACTCTCAGGTTGTGTATTTCAAGTGTCTTCAATGTTTGTGGCTACATGTGTGTGCATTTCTATCCATTATTAAAGCAGTTCTGATTATGTTCTCAGCTCTGATCTAGTATATCAACTACATGTCTCCATTAATAAGAAAATGTTCTCATTGAAGGAATCCACTCAAACACGATGTTGGTGGACGATTTTGCAAAACCCCAAAATCCTGTAAACTGTATTTTTAAATGTACATTTCACATAAGGGCTGATTAAGGTGGGACAATAATGTGAATTGGTTAACTTTCATGAAAGGTTGTAGTCATGGTTAGATATTTTTCAAGAAGCCAATAATAATCAGTGCCTAGACAAAGGTTGTGAACCTCTGTCTTCCCTGCAGATATTTATTTTCCCACTCAATCCATAAAACATTCTCCATACAGTGCACTGACTCTGATCGTTGGCTCTGTGCTGCCTATAGAGCGCAACAAAGCCGGAGCTCCCATCTCTTTTCCACTTCCTATCACGATAACTTTTTTTTTTTTTTTTTTAAACCGACCTTAATACTTCATTGCTTATGTGAAAGACAGCCTTTTCACTGAGTCATATCCTGGGAGGTATTGATTTATCCTGGTTCTAATTGCTATGCAACTGCCAACCGCTGCAGTGTTCGGGTTTTGCACTGGAAGATAAAAAGGATGGTGGCCCTTCATTTACGTTTTCTGCCCCTAGGCTGTGAATGTGTTGACATTTTCCTCTCACTTTACCAGCCTTTAAAACACTTTAAAACACTCAACTTCATTTTTTTTTCACCATGGTAATTCCCTGTATCTCAGTTTTGTCTGGCTCAGATCTTTGTGCTTTTCAACATTCAGTAATCATTATTTTTTGTTATTTCTTATTGTTCTTTTCAAACTCTCTTTGTAATGAATCATTCTGCGGGTAAGTATGAATCAAACATCAATCACAACATGAATGGCGCACACACACAAAGGCCCTGGCATTTCGATTAGAGAGTTCGTGCACTGTGTGAAATCTTTGTTAAATTCATATCAACTTCATGTGAGAAACTCATCGACTTTGGAGAAAGCAACCTTCAAAGGTCTAAATTGGCTTCCTCCTGATACAACTGTTATTTTCCTAGTTTGTCTCTACTGTATTTCATTTACTGTATTGTGTGTTTGCCTTTTTAAAGGTTTGCTTCACTATTGTTTTTGTAAGGGCCATTCAAAGCTTAGGAGACACTATTCGTGGTCAGCGCCCTCTCCTGGCAGATCTTTATGCAAACCCAGATTGGTTCTCATTAACTCATCTTAGCTCTGTTTCTCATTGCATCCTCATTTGCTTAATATTATAAGCTCTGTTTTGTGGGCATCTAATTGAATTGCTTTGATGTGTTTATGTATTTTTCAGATGGGGGAGAGGGAAGAGACCAGCAGTTATTACTCGTGTGTTTTATTGTGGGAGAGGACACTAATTGTTAACTAAGAGCCAGTTAGCGTTGGACGCTAATTGTGAAGAACAGTGGAGCTAGCAGGGGAATAGAAAACTAGGTTAAATCACAGCATAAATTGAGTGAACATAAATACAATTCAAAATACACAGAGGGCGGTTGAATTGAATTCAGAAACCTGGGATAACTGAATACCACTTATATAGCAAGCCTGAATGCATGACAAGTCACTGCGAGTCAGCTATGAAGTTAAAAAGAAAACAACAACCTGACCAGAGCAGTCGGCAAAGACGAGGGAGACTGAGAAACACAGGGTGAGGAGTAAATACCTGAGAATGATAGGAACGCATTGTTAGTGTCACAGGTTGTTTTTTTGTTGTACTGTTTGTCAAAAGTCAAGCTAGGTATAAAGTCGTAATGAAAGGAAGAGATGAGAAAAAAGTAGAGAGGAGAGCTGGTGTGCTGCTTTTACAGAGGGACTCTTATCAAAACTGACTGACAGTAACCTTGCAAGGCATAAGTGAGAATCCATCTTACCAGACTCCAAGCTATTCGCTTGTGGCCAAACCACAGTAGTTCGACCAATCAGTATCCTGTGAGGGAGGAACTACTGGCAGCTACAGAGAAGCATCTGGTTTGGTATAACAGTGCCTTTGATGTGCAAATTTGTCTAACTGGCTTTCGAAGCTCCTCAGACCTCAGCTTCTTGTTGTGTTGAGTTTCCTCTTTGGTGTTCTCCTACGACATCATATGACAGACAGGTGGTTCATCCAATCATTTTCTTTTTGAAAGCACCTGCCCTTTTCCAAACAGTTTTCAACAAAGCAGATGGGTCTGTATAACCAACAATCTGGCATGTGAGACTAGACTGATAGTGAATGATGACCCATATCGCTGAGGTATTTCAGTTTAGTTTTCCTCTGCACTTGTTAATCTAAGTGAACTGGAACAGTTGGTGACACAACCACCCGGTTAAGAGAGTCAGGTAAGGTCTGCAACCCTTTCTGACCTTCACAACCAAAGCATTCGGTGCATGTTGTGACTCGTTTGGCGCTGGTAGTTGTAACTGAATTTTCTAGACCTAACAGCAAATAATTTAACTAGTAGTGTACTACCACAACAGCAACGTAAGGCCCTCTGCATGAGTGTGGAGACACTGAACTTGGCAGCAGTACTACCTTAGGCATTACTCGCTACTGTAATCAAAGTTCAACCATCTTCACCTTTGTCCTTGTCTGTAGGTGATCTTTGAATGCACAACCTGAAAGAGCTGTGATAAACAAAAAGCTCATTATATGTTTCCATGTTCCAAACAAATCCACACCAAAAATCAAACCATGATCTTTCAGGGAAGCATTTACTTCGACTGAATGTCAGAAAACAGAGCTACCAGCATTGTAATTGAGCATATAGTAAGCAAAAGCTGCTTCCTTGCTAACCAGTGCACAGTAAACCTGCTCTACACTTTACCTCTTTTCCCTACCCAATGAGCAAGGCTCATATCACCCATTGTCTGATGTGGAATCCTTGATGGAATATTTAATTTGGGAGGACAAGCAGCTTCAGCCCACTGACCTTCAGTCCTCTTAAAGAGACGCTGCATCCTTCGCAGAAGGAGCAGCCTGAAATAGGACACAGCTGCAGACACTCCGTATACGAACAGTCCTCATTATGATCTTTTTTTCCCCTGCAGCTTTGTTTCCCTCCTCAGGTTCTCTTTAGCAAAGAAAAAAAGGGGGCTTCCCAGTGTGTCTGTCCCTGGGGCTTCCAGCCGCGATGCTAATTCGGTGTTGACAAGCTAGCTGAAGAATGCAGTCTCTCTAGTCATTTCTGCAGCAACTCGAAGGCTTTGCAACTTCAGGCTGTTTGTCTCATTCATCTTTGTTTTCTATGAATACATTCATAGAGCCCCTCATTTTGGAGGAAAAAAACCCTATTGTACCACCACCCCGAAAAAACCTTCACCCCACCTGACTTCTCCAAAATGAGAATTCAGGACTGTTGGCACATTGGACCTTGTGAACTAGCAGAACTGAGGTGTTTTTCCAGGTTGGGGAGGATAATTAGGATTGACATTAACAGCTGCCACCTCACAGTCTCTGAACTGAGAAAGGTGGGGGTTCAAAGACTCTGCCTCCACAAACAAGATCTTTGGGAAGGAGGTTGGTGGGAGAGAATATTTGAGATTAAGTGAAGGAGAAAAAGGGCAAAGTAGCAGAACAAAAAACCTCAGTGGTAGCACAGGGGAGTGGCTGTGTTGTTTTTATATCTCACTTATCCTTCACCCCAGTTTTTGTTTCATTTCAGTTCAGTTGTTTTCATATTTAAGAATTAGACTGTGTAACAGTAAAAGCAAAACAAGTTGCAATATAATGCAGGTATAGTTTAAGTAGTTTTTATGCAGGCGACTCTGATTTCAGTGATCTTGTTACATGCTCGCAGCAGCTGAAGAGACGGCAAAAACACAGATGAGCGTCATACATGCAAGGATGCACATGAGAGCTGATAAAAAGGTGGTGTCCAGTCATTACATGTTACATGGAGCTCGTGTGTCAAATGGTTTTCCTGGAACCCACTGGCTTGTTTCACAGACTCTAAACTGATATGACACCATGCACACAGAAATTGCTTTTCCAAGGTGCCCCTGTGGTTCAGGGTTTTAGACACCGACCATAAGCTCAACTTTCCTGGTTGAATCTGGACCATTGTTGCATGTCTCTCCATCTTTTCCCTGTTACCTCATTTTTAAAAAAGGGGATGATTTTAGTTGCATTACCACATTTTGCCACATAAAAAAAGCTGACAGCAGGGCTGACTTTCCATGTTGTATCCAGCTCTCTTAATTTATCCATGGTAGCACAATGTCAAACCTATAAAAATTAGATGAAGAGCAACAGGTCCAAATTTCTTGCCAATCCTGAGCTAAATATATGTCCCTTTCTCTCATATTTTGTCTTAATAGACAACAGCTGAATGTGGCAGAGGGAGAGAATTATATTTTTAGTGGGCGCATTAGAGATGGAGCCAACTACATCACCTGGGGAAAGTGGGGGAAATGGGTACTGCCAAACACCAGTGACCTTAAAGCCAGTGTTCAACAAGGCACACAGATTTGTTCACTGATGGGACAGAGACATGATCCAAATTTTTTTTTAAATAAGATAAAAACATAAAATATTTAATTAAGAAAAAAAAACTATAAAAGTATTTTTCTTGAATCAAACAAAGAAACTAGAAGATGTTACTGACAATGAGGTTATGATGCTAAAGGAAACTGAGGCGTTCTCATTCAAAACCTACTTTATAATATTAAAATTTAACAACTAGAAGTTATAATATGTTCCAGTATTTAAAAGAATCAAACCAAACTAAACCAAAGTGCCTGAGAGCAGTGAGTGGCAGGCTGTCCTAAGGAGTGTCTAGTGGTGCTACCAGATACGCACCGCTAGTAGAGTCACAGCAACCTACACACTCATGCATCCCAGTGACTTTAACCATGACACTCAGCTCAACTAAATAACTTGAAGGAAAATGAACTAAATAAATACCAGAATTAACTATTGATACCAGCTGGTTAAAATTCTAAACAGTAATTTGAAAAGGTTAGAGGAAGCAGAATCTAAACAATGTCAAAATATGCAAGCACTTCAAGAGACCATAACTGGTCAAAAACAGTGGCAGGTGGGAACCTACTAAGTAACACAATATAATTGGAATCATACAATTTAACAGCTGCCCAAGACCTACTTACCACCATGGAAAGGGTTATAACCTGAAAGCCTCACAGGAATAAAGTCAGTAACCCCATCAAACGGCAGCTTCACCATAAGGCATACAGAGTGTCAGGCTACATGCCTCTGCAGTGTGAAGGAGACCTACAATCATGGCACATGCCAGGAACAGGTGGAAACCACAAAGCTAACAGGTGTCTTAAATATCCCTGGCCATGACTGATAGAAAAGGACGAGTTACAGAAAGAGTAAGGGCTACGTTCAAGAGCAGTGAAGGGGAAGTGTTCCCCATGGTGTTCCCAACCACATCTTCATGCACGGAGAGGAAACTGATATTGATCTTCTAATCTTACTCTGTCTTTGTAAGCCAGCAAACAAGCACATTTCAAAAAATGTCAGTGCTCTTTTGAAGTGGGCTGAAAATGCAGCCCTATGCACAGTGGTGAGAATACTTGTATGAGCCTGCATGATGCCACGGCAGCTGTGAGAAGAAAGTGGGATTAACAAAGCTGATTTAAAAGGATTAGAGGGTCCAGCAGAAAACAGAGGACCACCAGGACATCTTGTGATGCACACAGGCACACGCACACATAATCCTTTTCAAGTGCTTTGTTGCAAATTGTTTGTCCCCATATTCATTGCGATGCAATCCATGAAAGCGCAGCACAGTTGACAGATACGAAAGCAGAGGAGGAAGAGGTCAACAGACACGGGGGGGGGGGGGGGGGGGGGGGGTGTAAGAGATTACTGTGGAGAATAAAAATAACTAGAATCACAACCTCACGGTTATATGCCTCTGCCACTCATACTAGTTTCAGATTACATTCCTGTTTGTCCAGAGTCATATAAATAATAACCATTTGTGTGAAATTATGTCATTATTGCGGTGTGAAGTCTTGAGTAGTGGCTAAGAAGTGTCACACTGACCTTGACCACTTCAATGGTCAAACCAAAGTCCAACCAGTTTGTCCTTGAGTCCAAGTGAACGTTTGTGCCAAATTTGAAGAAATTTGAAGAGATTCCCTTGAGGTGTCAGGGAAATATTGTGCTCACAAGGCCTTAACCACATTTTGTGATCTGACCTTTGACCACCAAATTCTAATCAGTTCATCCTTGAGTACAAATGAATTTTTGCACCAAATTTGAAGAAGTTCTGTTAAGGCGTTAATGAGATATTGTGTCCATGAGAACTGGACGGACAACCCGAAAACAATATGTCTCTGGCTCTGGCATCAATGTGACCTGAAATGGTGCAAGTGTATCTCAAGCAGAACCTGTGCTGCTGATGTGGTTAATGAGACTGACGATGGTTTGTTATGGAACTGTTGAAATACCTTCCTCCAATGTGGACACCAGTGACCTCGCACTTTTGGTGTGGGGATGTTTTTCTTGGTTTAATCCAGTCCACTGAAGGGAAATCTTATGCGACAACGTACAATGATATTTTACACAATAGTGTTAGTCTTCTAACTTTGTGGTAACAGTTTGTGTTTGTCTCTTTCCTGTGTCAGCAACAGAATGTCCCTCCGCACAAAGCCAGGTTCATAAGAAATGGTTTTCCCAGTTTGGTGTGACTGGTCTTGCCTGGTCTGCACAGAGCCCTGACCTCAAACCCATCCAACACCTTTGCGATGAACTAGCACGCCAACAGTGAGCCAGACCTAATCACCCAACATCAGCGTTGGACCCCAATAATGCTTTTGGACTTGAATGGGAGCAAATTGAAGCCAGGTTTAAAATCTGTTGGAAACCATACGAGTGGTTTTGGAGTGACATATTCAACAAGGTTTACAATAATGTTCCTTTAGCCATATACTGTGGTGTAACTCTAACTGCAGTGCTGATCTTTGCTGACTGGTGAAACATAAGCCTGGGAACTGAAGGAACAAACTGTTTCACTTGTGGAGTATTCTCTTTGAGCTGGGCCAGCCTAAAATCATTGTGGATCCATCTCTCTTCTGAATGTACAAAGATTGAGCTGATCTTGCAATCTGACTTTAGGGGTCCTATTTTCCAAGGTGTTGGATTTTTGTATAGAAAACTCAAACAAAGTTTTTCACTTTATGGGATTTTGTAACAGCTATTGATCAGCTGCTGCGAACATTGCTAAGGATTCTGTTATACCTAATTCAATATGTCATCGCTGTATTGTATCTCCAGTTTTATCTGTTGGTTATTCAGCAGTGACACAATAGTGGCTGCAGGACCTCCACATTGACTGAAGCCACTTAGAAAAGAAAGACACACACAGCAGCTTTAAACCTAATTGTGCTGAGTGGCAGTAAAGGTGTTCACAGTGCACAAACACATTTACAAATTACTGAACAGGAACAGTGTTGAGTTTTCACATCTAAATTATTCTCATTGATGACAAAAAAATGAATAATGTTCAATATATAGTTTCATTCGACACATTATAGAGTCTTTTTTCTCTACCACCTTGCTAGGTTGTGGTTGTCCCATTAGTCATTAATTATCGTGATGACAGTACTGTGACACAGTCAGCCAATCATGTTGTTCAGCTACCAGTTTTGTGGAGTTGTTAGTTTGAACATCCCTAAAGCAGGCCACTGTTTAAAGGAGCTATTTGTAAGTTTTGCTATTGCTACATAGCTAACGTTAGCATTAACAGATTTTTACTTACTAGTCTAGAAGAAATGTTGGGAGTTAAGCTTCAAACTTCAGTCCTTTACCCACAAAGAGATGTCTGCAGTGGTAGAAAGCAATCCTCCTGCTTTGCTTCTTACTCTATCACTTCTTTACTGGGGTTTGCATGCTAACTCTAGTTAGCCCTGGCCCAGGAGGACCGTCGCTGTCTGAACCAGAGTCACTGTAGCGTCCAGTCTGCCCTGAAGAAGTAGCTCTGCTCAGAAAGTGTATTATAACCTCTTTCCATGTAAATGCAACAATGGCTGAAGCTCTCACCAAGATAGTAAAACTCAAAAATAGCTCCTTTAAGGTTGAGATAGATTCTTTGTATCAATCCTGAGTTTATCATTAGCTTTCACCAACAAGCCTGTATCCACAAAAAAGACCCTCACATTTCATTGATTTGCAACATCAAATACAAATACTTTATAACTTATTATCTCCTGGATTAAGTTTTTTCTCAACATAATCATGAAAACATGAAAAGAGAAAACTCTTGAGTTTTGTAAACCAAGTCAAACCAATGATTGATTTTCAGCATCCATACTGCAGGATTTGATTTAGTGTAACTTTCATTTTGTTTTCTAAGTTAGTTCTCAGTTGATGCAATCTACATTGATTCACAAGAAATGTACTATTTGAAAAACATAACCTTTTCTGGCTGAAGCCTGGAACCTGCATCTTAAAGCCATACCTTAAATCAATCAAAACAATCATAATTAAACTGCATATTCACACACATACAGACTCACCGACTCTCGTCATTGGCTAACTGCTGCTTGACAACCGGGTGGGGGGACTCAGGGGAAAAAAATCTTCTCATTGCCATGGCTACAGGGACCGGGGATGACGGCAACAGCATTAATTATTTTAGCATCAGGAGCGACTGAGGCTGATGCCCGGTGGGACGGCAGTAGAGGGCCAATAGTAATTAACCACTGTCTGCTCTCACGTGTCACTTCCTGTGCCCGGGGTGTGTAAGCAGGAGGTCGTGATGTTCTCCAGTAATTACTGCATGTTCAATTTCTCATCTTTGCTCTCATTGGCTTGATTGTTTGATTAAAGTGATCAGCAGTCAAACAGGTTGTACAGCTTCAGATGTCGGTATTCATGATTTGATTGTCTTTTTCTCTGTTTTTTTCTATTCTGCTCCCTTTGTGTTTTGTTCTGATGATGTTCTGTGTGTTAGCATCTCAATCGTTTTGCACCTGCACCGTTAGGCCTTGAGTGTGATTTCACATCACTCATGGATAATTTTATGGTGCTACTGTGCCAAACCAAAATGAGTGAGTTGGCTGTGCATCATGCTTCCATGGTCATTATAGCATTTCTCTTGTGTGTGTGTGTGTGTGTGTGTGTGTGTCTGTGGCATTAGCAAAGAAATACACACACAAACAGAAATTACTTTAAGATTTCCTACAGCCAAAATCACATAAAACATGTTTTGTACAGTTTTTGTATTTCAGTTGAGGGTACCTGGCCCAGACTTGATTTCATGCCATTACAGTCTTTTGCTTTCCATTTTCAAACCACAGAAGAAATTTCAATGAGCTTTAGGAGCGAAGCCATCTAGGAACAAGCTGTCAAGGAATATTTAAACATTGTTAAAAATATGCTCATTCACTTTCTTGACACTTGAAATTGATACCACATTCATATTTGTGTGGTAAGTGTGAAGCTTCAACCAGCAGCTGGTTGCTCAGCTTAGCACAAAGACTGCAGGAAACAGCTACTCTGTCCCTTTGGCTGCAATTACACCTTCAAATCTTAGATAAGTCAATATAAGCTTTGTACACCTGTGTTTGAGCAGTTCATCTAATTCTTTCTGTCAGATCCTCTCAAGCTCAGTCAGTTTGTATGTAAAGCCTCAGTGAACTGCGACCTTCAGGTCTCTATGGGGTTTATGTCTGGGCTCTGGGAGACCTGTCCCAAAGCCACTCCAGCGTTGTCTTGGCTGCATGCTTCAGATTATTGTTGTGGTTAAAGGTGAACTGTCAGCCCATTCTCAGGTTGTGTTCAATTGAAGGAGCTCTCTGTGTTTGGCTGTATTCATCCCACCCTCAGTTCTGACCAGTCTCCCTGACCCTGCTGCTGAGAAGCTCCCCAATAGCATGATGCTGCCACCACCGTGCTTCACCGTAGGAATGGTGTTAGCCAGGTGATGAGCAGAGCCTAGTGTTTGCCAGACATAATGCTTGGAGGTCTGCCCAAAGGGTTAAGTTTTTGTCTCGTCGAACAAGAAAATCTTTGCCTCTCGCTCTATGAATCTTTTAAATATAATTTGGAAAACTCCAAGCAGACTGTCACATTTTTTACTCAGAGTTGCTTCAATCGAACCACTGTACCATAAAGGCCTGATTGATGGAGTGAAGGACGTCTGAAAGTCTTTTAGAAAGACTGTTGGGGTCTTTGTCACCTCCCTGAGAAGAGTCCTGTTGGTTTCCCAACTTCTTCATTTCATAAACACTGAGGTCACTGTGCTGCTGGGAACAGTCAAAGCTTTAGAAATGCTATTGTACCCTCGTCCTATACATTGCCACTATTTTATTGCAGAGGCCAATTTTGAGCGTCTGTTTTTTCCTGACATGTAATGTGAATTGTGGGACATTATATTCACAGGCATGTGCCTTTGTTAACTGTACCCAGTCCGTTCTGTTTGGACCAGGTGAACTCCAATCATGTTGTCGACACATCTCAAAGAAAATCAAGCAAACAGGACGTACCTGTCCACTATTTGGAAAGCGTCTGAATACTTCTGTTAAGACATTTACATTTCATATTTTTAACACATTTGCAAACATTTCTAAAAATATTTGTAGCTTGATGAACAAACATGTCAGTTTACAACTCAATCTACAGCACAATAAAATGTAAGGAGAGAAGGGGTGTGGATACTGTCAGCCACCATGGTACTTTCTGTCACTGGTGCTTTTCCAACAATGTCGAAGCACCTCATATTCACAGATTTCACATTACCATGTCTGAATCATTAATGTTCTTACAACCAAAAAGCTCATAGCTGTCTCTCTTTGGGTATCTTTGTCTTTCAGGCTTCAATCATCACCTGCCTTATTATTCAAGGAGATCTTTATAGACCTGATTTTTTTTAATCAAGATTATGTGCTTTAGTCAAGCTTAAATCCTCATTAATTCATCATAAACATTAATGAAATTGATGAAAACACAAACATTTGCAGAATTTTTGTGAAAAAGGGGAATTGTTTAGTTACATGAGTTACATAAATCCACATTATGAATGTACAGAAACAGGTGAAAAATATGAGAAAGGGAGGAAAAATGAAATTTCTTAGTGAAGCCTGTAAATCAGAACTGAACAAAAGGTTCTGTCTTTGCAGAATTTTCTGCATGGTTGAGTTTTGAAACTTCACCACTGGGAGGAAATTTGGTGCAGTCTAACACAGTCAGGGAGTACATCTTTAAGATCTGATGATTGCTTATGACTCATTCGGGTGTGTGTGTGTGTGTGTGTGTGCGCGCGCGCGTGTGTGTGTGTGTGCCTATACCCATCCATTTAAATGAAGCCACAGTATATTTTTAGATCTGATGTGATATCACGACGTTTAAATCTTTTTGTGCTCAGGAGAAGATTTTTCCTGTAAGACGATGAGATCATTCCTCCAACACAGAACTCTTACTCTACTCTAACATGTTTTATTCAGAGATGA
The DNA here is from genome assembly GCF_046630095.1 of Trachinotus anak. Taxonomy (NCBI): domain Eukaryota; kingdom Metazoa; phylum Chordata; class Actinopteri; order Carangiformes; family Carangidae; genus Trachinotus; species Trachinotus anak. The sequence goes on from NW_027273852.1 coordinate 15,991,915, forward strand.
CATCATGCTACTGGAAGCCTTTGTTTCCTTCTTCAATGAAGGTCATGTGAAGCAGAAACCAGGCTGAGAGCAGAGTGTGTGGTGGTGAAAAACAGCAAAATTCGAGTTTTAAATCCTCTAAACTGCAGTTTTCTAGTTTGTACTTCTGGTGATTTTCTCCAAAATTCTGTGAACCAAAAACCTTATCGCACATACTGTATCCACCCACATACGCACGCACACACATACACACACACACACACCTACACACACTCACACCAGTTATGAGCTTCCCACATGGATAGACACAAGACGAACACACATGCCCAGTTGCCCCGCTGAAACACTCCGCTGTGCAGTCTGAAAGTTCCCAAACTGCTTTCCGCCTCCTCACCTCCTGTCTCTACTCCATCTCCATCTCCCCATCCGTCTTTCAATCCACCCATCCCTCATCTGTCCTCCTCTTCCTCCATAGTCTGCGAGTGAGGTGCTGGCATGAGACTTTCTCTTGGCAATAAAAACTTGTGGAAAGCTCAGCGTTTAGTAAATGTGGAGGGAAGAGAGACAGAAGGAGTGAGGAAGGCAGAGAAGGAGAGGAGAGAAACACAAGTCAGGGTTTAATCAACGCTGACTGGGTTGCCCGGGCGGGGGTGTCTTCTGCTGAGAGACCTGGGGCAACATATGACCCCCGGACACCATCACTGATGATGTGTCCTGATTTGGCCTCTTGATGTTCATGATCATCTTTTTGAAATTACAAATAGTCGAGCTAGAAAAAGGGACTTAGAGGAGGGAACGGTGACACACAGCTTTTTGTTTTCCTGCTCTATGAGCTCTGCTGTAAAACCACTGGTATTTTTATTGTTCTTGTATATGACCTGATTCTAGTTCAGTATATCCTTGTTTAAATCCAGCAGATTCAAGACAACACACATTTGATCCTCTACTGTAAAACTGAGAGGAAAAAAATCATACTGCAGCTTTGAGTGTGATAGCAGTAACAAAAGTTATTGGACCCATAACTGACTGTTGGCACAGAGCGGTGGTGGTAACACACCAATTAGACCAAATAGGTGGGGCTACTTAAAAATAATGAGCTTTGTGGGTTATCGTTGTATTTGCATCCAATCTTCAGATATTATCAGAGCCAAATTGAAAATGAGTAAAGTTTCACTTTACAACTGAAGTCGGCTTCAATCGTTTGCTGCAAATCAGAGATCAAGAAAACTCCTTCAAAATAAAACTCATGGCATAATCATTTAAATCTATAATTTATTTGTGCTGAAATGTCCGCTATGGACTGATCAGAGCTGCCAGCGGTTCATGTCCTCTGAAGTGTCCACCAACACACTGAGGTGTTCAGATCAGGACACAGTGAACAGACTCCATGTGCAGTTTCCTTATCTCTCCTCTCAGCTGCTCCTCTATCTGCTCTGCGCCATCTGTCATTCATCTGAATAAATACCACAGGTATTTAGGTTTTCTTTTTTTTTTTTTCTTTTTTTTTTTTTTTTTTATCGCTGCCTGAATATCTGCCACAGGTCTTTTGGATTTTGTCTTCATGTCTGAATGCTCTGAGGACGAGACTATCAAAACATGAAACAACCATCTGCTGCTCTTCCTCAGATGCACATGAACACACATGTACATCACACAGAACACCACGAGTACAGTGGCGGCGGCGGCGGCGGCGGCGGCAGTACTGGTTTATTTTCTTTCAGTTAATTTCACAGTTACTAACAACAGCAGTAAAGATGAAGCCTCTTGGATGAGTGGAGAAAGATCGTCAAGACTAAAAGACTTTTGATTGCAGGGAGCGTGCCGTGCAGTTTCCTGCTTCAGTGGGTCCTGCATTATAAGCTGTGCCAAATTTCAAGCGTCGCCTCCTTCAAAGTCCCCATTTACGTCAGAACAAGTCAACAAGGTCTGTCTCATTTCAAAGGCTCTGAAACGTATGAATCCTTCACAGCACTCTGAATCCCACAATCCAATGAATGTCAGTGGTTTTTGTTAACTTGTTATGTCAGGAAATATCACAGCTGGTTTGCACTTTGCAAGTTGGCAAGGATCACCTCAAGTTAAAGGCCTTAATGCACCGTCAGTTTCAGCCCTCACTGTCTTCGTCTGTATCAGGGGTCGGCAAGTAACTTTTTCTAACCAATTTTTTCTAACCCATCAGAATATAATCATAATAAAATTTTATTTTATTTTATTATTAGGTTTTACTGTTCACATGTGTGACACTGTGGCTCACAGTCACATGTAAGTTTGAATGATTTACTGAACCAGTGTTATTTTTTTCGTACCACACATTGCGTTTTGGCTCAGACATTTCAGACATCTGTCAAGTAAACAGCAGCACCTTTTAAAGTCAGAACTTTTCAGAATAAAAATAAAGCATTGCAACAAAAAACAAATGTCTCTCACTTATGTTGTAGACAAAATCGCTAAAGAGGAAGTGGGTTCTGTGGGTGATTGCTCCCCTGATGGAGATCTGTTTTCTGTCTGACTGACAGTGCAGCCGGCAGCCTGATTCTTGAGTTTGTGTCATTCAGTCTCAGGATTGAGAAATGTATAACAACCACTCTTCACTTGAGTGTAGATTCATTTGGGAATTATAGCTAGATGATCAGTCTGATGTTGTAAAATAAAAAAAAAGAAAAAAAAGAAAATAATCTGGCAGGTCAGGTATTATTGCTGGAGTACAGGGTTTGGCCCGCGGGCTGGGAGTTGCCAACCACTGGTCTATGATGACTTTTTAAGGATTCAGAGCCTGAAGTGCAACACAGCTACTGTTGTCTTGCTGCTTTGAAGTCGTTATGTGTAAACAATTAACAACACATCTGGTGGTATGACTACAGTAAATGTAATTATATTTGAGCTATAAGCTGGCAGACCCAACATTCATCAGCCCAGCGGTGACATCTGCAGCGTCTGGTAGCCAAGGATTCATCTACAAGATATCTGTGAGGGTGTGTGTGTGTGTGTGTGTGTGTGTGTGTCTGCTGTGATGAACCACAGGCTACAAAATCTGTCTTGTTGGAAGGATGGCTGGAGGTTAAAGAAGAATCTGAAGCAGAAGACAGAAAGCTCTTTAATTCCATATGAGCCAAGTGTGGTATTATTTTTTAATTTTTTTTCTTCAGTGTTTTCCCTCAGGAATTCTCCATTGAAATCTGTGTGTGTTTGTGTGTGAGTGTGTGCAGCCACCTGCTGAGCAGCGCATAGAAACTAGTCTGGGATTTTGGCGTCAATACTTCAGGGTCTGTCTGATAAGCTTGGCCTAAGGGGAGAAACCAAACCAAAATAACAACCCAGAGACAGAGAGAGCTTTTCTGTCAGGAAGAAAAAGCATGTCCAGGGACAAAGATGACAAGACAGCACAACAGTACAAGTACAGTTAGGCCCACATCAGATCATTTTATTTTTGTCATGCAGAAAATATATAGCCAACTTCAAATAAAATTTGGGAAATAAAATTTTACAGTCTCAGTGCCTCCAGTTGCTTCATCTCCATCACAGTTCATCATACACATCCACTGAAAATGTTCCAGCTGCCACTTTTCCATTATGATTTTAAACTGTTTTGACAACATTTCAATGGTGTGTTTTTCAAGTATATTGAACACGGTAGCAGCTGCTCATTTATGAACTAGAGAGAAATGGGAGAGGCTCTATACTCAGGGTGAGGATTGGTGTGCCCACGGTTAACGGGCTTCTTGTCCTTCCAGGGTTTCTCACTGGGGGTGAAGTGAAGAACAAGACAGAACTTAGCTCTATAGACGTGAGACACACACTGTCAATATCCCATCTATTAGTTTTCATCACTTAATGAGTACTCTGTCTTCACCAGATGTAGGCTGTAGGTATAAGCCTGCCATTGGACACCCTACCTACCTTTCCACTCCCCCTGCCAACTACTGTTTTCAAAATCCTTTTCACTGTGGGAAATAACAACAAGAACAACAACAACAACTTCCAAGCTAGCAGCCTATGCACTGAAACTGTCACGTTTTGAAGAAGATTTGAATATGTGTGCAATCACATAGTCGACATACGTCTTTGCTATTTTCTGTGGGGTTTTTTTTATCAGTGCTCACTTCTGCACATGCAAATTTTCCCTCAAAACAAGTTCCCCTCCAACACTACTTTGCAGGGGCACCGTCCAAGACTGTTGTGATTGGTTTAAAGAAATTAAAATAAGCCAGACCGTTTTTTCCCCTATAGCAGAATGATAGTGGGTGCAGTCACACCCGTCTCCAGTGCTGACACAGCACTGGGAGATAGGTCTGGCTAAGTGAGACTAGTTAATGAGAGACTGATAACGCTTTAACTTTACATGAATGGTCTTAAATATACTCTGGTAAAATATTTAAAAAACTGTAGTTTAACTACCGAATTATAAAGTGAACAGAAGCTGAAGCAAACAGGAAATGTGCAGCAGTGATGATTCACATTATGACTGATCCCCTTCATATCACACAGTATCATCTGATTTAGTGTTAATATAAAAAGAGTTGAGTAACGCAGCTGGATAACACTGATTCCTTGTATCTGTCTAGAGTATTGACCACAGAAATGAAATCTGTAATGCCTTAAAGGCTGGTTTCAGCTTTAGAGTGTGTGAGTGGCATTGCTGTGCAGACAGCTGATGTGATGCTGATCACTGTGTGAAAAACGAAGACAGGAAGAAAGAGAAGGACACAGACTGAAGGAGTGAACAGACTAAAACCATTCTGTGAGGTGATTCATAATTCCCACCTCTACTTTAATCTACTTCAGTCCTGCAGAAGACCTGAGGATGGGGGGACAACAGGATGTGTGTGTGTGTGTGTGTGTGTGTTGGAAGGAGGGGTGATACTGAATAATTCAACTGTTCTGCCCAAATTCTGTGGTGAAGCCAGGCAGAAAGAGGACAACATGCAGCGTGTGTGTGTGTGTGTGTGTGTGTCAGTGTTGGTGTGTGTGTGTGTGTGTGTATGTGTGTGTCAGTGTGTGTGTGTGTGGAGGGGCAGCAGAGAAGGTCAGGCATGTTGGGGGGATTTAAATGGGATTTCTTTTCCTTCAGCTTTAAAAAGGTGCAGCAGAGACACAACATTGAAATTGGGTCAAGGAAATGGGTGAAGGTGAGCAGTGTACCCCCACCCAAAAACACACACACACTGGAGGTCTGGAGGCAGCCCACAGAGTGAGGGCGAGATCACCCTGAAAATGTTTTTTTCTTTTTTTTTTCTTTTTTTTAAAACATTACCAGCATGATGTTATTTCGTGCAAGACACTGGCACTCACATCCTGAAACAACAGAAACTGAGCTGACAATTTATTTCCCCTTTCAACACAAATAAGTCTTGAATACTGAATATAATACTAAACAACTTGAGGTGGGTGTTTTTGCAGCTTAGCTCAACCTAGAAACTGCTCCCCCTGTTCATTTTCTGTGTGTATATATGTGTCTGGTCTGCAGTCATGTAACAAAGCATTTTCCCTGTTACCTAGCCGACAGTATCCATGGATGCAGTTACACATGTCTGTGGGGCTTTCTTTTTGTGTGTCTGCTTTGTGATGTCAAAAAGAAACAAGCCCATGTTGAGATCACCTGGAAGCAGATTCAGCTTGCCCGTGTTCTGCTCTAAATGTTCCCTTTCGTTAATGAAGAGGCAGATCAGGGCTGAGAGGACACAGAGGACCAGAGGCAGTGAGGAGACAGGCAGAGAAAAGGTTTGACCCAGACCACCAGATCAAACTCAAGCCTCTCTAACTGTGCGTTTATTCCGACAGGTGATTCGCCGTTTGGTCGATGTATCAGTGCAGCACAGCAGCAGTTACTGTTTGACTGGTTAGCAGGGAGCATTTATTAGCTGCAGTTAAAAATGAGGACAACTGAATGGTGAGATTAAAGGTTATCACAGAGGGCAAGAGGAGACAGACCAGAGGTTTAACCAGCTGGGACAGTGGGACAGTGGGACAGTGTCTGTCCAGCTGGTTAAACCACAACTTGATGAGTACAGTAGAATAAAGACCAGATAGAGTGATCTTGCTTTTCATTGTAGATGGAGACAACCTGAAAAAAGCCTCCTCATTATTTTGACACATGAATAGTTTTTCTTCAGATTTAGTTGTCTTAGTGTGGACACAGCCTCACCTGTATATAGACAGTAACTGGACTAACTAATTAATGCTAACTACAGCAATTTACATATATAATAGCTGAACAACACTGGAGATGTGGGCAGTGATTCAGTCTGAAACTAGGCTAAATGAGTGTGTGAGGTATATAAAAGTGCAGGTAACCATGGCAACAGTATTTTGCTTGATGTAGTGCTATTAGCTAAAAAAAAAAAAAGAAAATAGAATAACTATATTTAAATGTGAAGCAGGTCATAATTACACATTGAAATATTTAAATGCTGCTGAAATAAGACTATGGCTCTGTTCATAACTCGCCCACTACATGGTGAATCAGCAGGGTTTCAAAAATTATTATTAAAACGCCTGTCGAGACCATGTTTGAAAACAACACAAACACAAAGTAAGACAAGACAGAGTAAAGATTGCTCTGTAAACACAAATTAAAGGACATATAAGTCATGAAATACGTGTATATTGCACGTCTTGTAAAGTAGCATTTTGCCTCAAATGTGATGCAGATTTGTTGATATTTGAAGAATTATAAATATTGAAGAATTACAAATATCTGTGTAGCAATTAACATCCAAGTAGTGTCTGAAATCTATTTTTTTTTTTGTAATTATTGTCCGCATTTATCCCCTAGTGAGTTTTCTATGTCGCAAACACTATATAGTGGGTGAGGAAGTGTGTAGACAATCTGAACACAATTGAAGAGTCAGTAGACTCTTTGATGCTGTACTTATCACAGCGGTGCTTCGTCCTAAATGGATATTGTGTTTATAATACACGTGATAAAATTGTGATGAGAAATGTTGGACCTAGTGGATCTTTTGGTTATCAGTTCATCTGAATCCCTTTTCACTGTCCAGTAAAGGAGCTATTTGTAAGTTTTGCTATCTCCATCTAGCTAACGTTAGCATTAGCAGCTGTTTACTTACCAGTCTATTGGAAATGTTGTGAGTTCAGCGTCAAACTTCATTCCTTTACTCACCAGGAGCTGTCTCCAGCAACGCCAGTGTTAACTCTTGTTTATACTACATCTTTTCTTCCACTGAAGTTAGCATGCTAAGTAGCTAGTCCCAGCCTGTATCAGCACATCTCACTTTTCCATAGTGACTCACTGTAGCCTCCAATCTGTCCTGACAATGTAGCGCTGCTCAGAGCATGTATGACAACCTCTTGTATTATAAAGACAATGGCTGAAACTTTTGTCAAGCCACAATCACCACCACCTGCTTCCAGCTAAAACAGCATTCAGCGGCAGAGAAAACTTATATAGCCTCTTTAAGTGATCACAGATTCTCTCTCACGTATTAGAGTCTAATTCATTTGCCACAAAGAGACAAAACTGATAGTAAACAAAGATAAGGATGTATCTGACCAATGGCATTGTTATTATAATTATTGTTGTGATGAGGATTTCAAATTTCCTGTAGATGTCATGATAATGTCATTATCGTGAATTCTTATACAGTAATTGTGTAGTGACAATCTGATATAGTAACAGCCCTACCCTCTAGACAACACTAACATGCTGACGTTTAGCAGGTACAATGTTCATGTTTTGCAAGTATTAAGTCACAAAGTAAAATGTTTCACAAATTAAAACTGATGCTGGCACTAAATGTCAAAGTCAGTGGGCTCCATCCTCAGGGGACCATGAATGTCTATACAAAAACTTCACTTTTTAACAAAACGTTTTACCCAAAATGTCTCACCATCACCAAAACTATGAGTTGTTGGTCTTGTGCAATGTTCCTTTAAGTAGCTGGGCTCATCGCAAGAAACATTAAACTAGGTTGTGTGTGTGTGTTGTACACATGGACACATGGATCCTTGCATATTTGTGTAGTTGCTTTATGTGTACATTAGTATGTATTTCTTTTCTGTGTGTGTGTGTATGTGTGTGTGTGTGTGTGTGTGTATGACAGTGACAAATGGAGGCAGTCTCCAGCCCATCAGTAAAGTGGTTGCTGCTTTGTGCGGCTGATAATAGCTAACAATAATTGCTATGAGACTTAAAATGACTTGTAATTACATTGTGCATTTCATAACCGGGTCCTGAGCCCGCTACACAGCGAGACTTGCTTTTTAAGTCATGTTAACATTGTCACTTCTGTGGCACTGACAAATGACGCGGTCTGCAGAATACTCAGCATGGGCAGCATCAGCACAAGGTCTAATTCAATTTAGTCCAAATTTGTTCTAGCGAGCTGCTCATTAAGTTGGAGGTTTGTTTGTCTTCAGAAAACATTAGCTGAAAGTAGATCTATACGCTGTAATTGAACTCCTGTGTAAACCAGGTAACACAAACTCATCATTCAGTGTAATGACTTTCATCCATTTCACTGATAGTAATGGATAAGACAAACAGGAGGGGACACTGGCATATGAAGATAATTAATACCCCCCCAGAAAACAGCGCAGTGGTCAAAACTCTGCTGAGCTGTACGTGTCATTTCTGCTCGGAGCCTCAGTCCTTCTACAAGCTGCTGTCTCCTCACCAAACAAATTAAATTAGACAGCTAGCGAGCTATTAAAAAGGTCATATGGGAGTTTCTCTTTTTTCTGTTGATGGATCACATGTCCAAAACAAGTTTTAGGCCTCTAAAAGTTCAGCAGCAATGCAAACTTTACATGATTGCGAAAACCAAAACGACAGCAGAAAGCAAATACCCAGTACCGAGGTAACACTGTATGTAAATAAACACAGCATGTGTGAAGTGAGCAAAGTCTGTTTCACTGAAAAGAATAAAAGTTCTTATCATGTTCATTATTTTTAAAGGATTACAGTTGAACACAACATCATTTTCTAGCAAGGAGTATGAAAGATGACACAATTCCTCAGTTTGTTACTGTTATTCTCTGTACTACAAGACTTGCTAAAGCTTTGATAGAGCTTTGAAAGGTATTTTCAAAAAATCCAAAGGAACCTTATGTCTGTATTTAAAAAACACATATATATATACATGTCAATGTCTTTATGCCTCCACAGGTGACAGCCAGAGCCAGAGTCATATTGTTTTCGGATTGTCTGTCCATCCCATACTGATCTACGGACATGCACATTAGTTGAATTAGTGATTCTAAATTGCCCGTAGGTGAATGTGAGCATGGCTTGTTGTTTGTCTCTACTTGTCAGCTGTGACTGTGATAGACTGGCGTCCTGTCCAGATGGGATTGGCTCCAGCAACCCAGTTTGGATAAGAGGTATAAAAAAATGAATTAATTGTCTAAATTGTCACATGGATATCAAACACCGTATTCCTGTGTTTTGGATCAACACCCATCCATCCACTCCAAACCCTAACACAAACTTTGTCGCTCTATAGACTACGTCACCAGAATATTTCCTGTGCTCCTGTCTTACTTACTACGGCTGTTAGATGTCAACAAAACCTAACTATGGGTCATAGCCTGCTGCACATACGACCTATGGGCTCATTTGTTACAGAATAGTATCACACTTTCAGACTGGCGAGCAGTTTCTAGGCTTCCAGTCTTTATGCCAAGCTAAACTAAACATAGCCTCAGTTCTGAATTCAGAAATCATAACTCGCAGACTCAGTGAGTTGACAAAAGTTTCTTAGTATCTCTTTATGTTTAGTAGAGGGAGGTGTCTCTCTGTCTCTTGCATGCAGTGTCTCCGACCCAGCCTCCCCTGCTGCCACCGTCTGCCAGTGTGAACAATAAGCACAAAGGGCGATGACTTCACGTTAGGAATGACGACGCGCTCAACTGCACATTCAGCTCACCGGCATATCTTACATCATTCTGGCTGAGCATCAGGGTCTGCAGAATAGATTGGATGTAAGAACCGGCCGCTGTCTGTTGATGAAATCGATCATTTCATGCTATGACAGATTAGTTTAAACAGGCAGAAAGTTCTCCCTACGAGGAATCTGTTTTTCCTCTTTCACTTTTTAATATTTTACATTAATGTGAGGCAGTGACAGTCCAACAGACTCTCTCCTTCTCTCTCATCTTGATGCTTCCCATGGCTCTAACATGTACATCATGAAAGGTTTCTCGCCTATAAAACATCTATTGCTTTATTTTTATATTTATTTTATTCATACACTTTCAACTCCAACACATGCATTCAGAAGCACGCTACAAACCATAATGACACTGAAAACATGTAGGTTGTTGTAACTTACACATGAATGTGCACGTACAGACACACACAAACCCACATCTAATTGCCCTTTTTAACTTAGGACAGAAGTTGCAAAACAAACTAAAGCCACCAGCAAGGTCCATTAATGTGTTCCTGTTAGACCACTTCCTCTTTGCCTCTCTCAGGCAGCTGTTTGTCTGCTTGTATTGATCTCTGCTGCTGTCTGTGTCCATTAGTGGCCCAGGAGGCAGACTCTCTGTCGGTCTGCAGTGTGTGTGGCTCCGTGTGAAGGTTTATCAGATACTCACCACACACTGCAGAATCCCCCACAGCAGAGGCCTCTTATGCAAAATGTCACAATTATGGTAGACTTTTTAAAGTAACCTGAGATCTGGTCGATATTTATCTGTGTCATAACTAGGTTAGAATAAATTACTCAAATCCTGCAAATCTGAGAGACCTGTTAAGAGGCCATCATTAGAGAGTTGGGTGATCAGATATTTGAGAGAAAAAAAAAAACAAAATGTTGTGAAGGCAAAAATATACTTTATTTTCAGCTACTTTACACTGCCATGAACAATCACTCGGCATACGCGATGGGGTATTTTCTGATTCTTTTTGGTAAGAAGACGAAATAAGGGAAAAATTAATATTAATGATACTGAAGCACTGAAAGCCATTTAATCAAACACTCAATCAGCAGAAAAATTAACATCAATTTTCATCATCTATTAAAAAAAAACACTCCCTGGCTCCAGATTCTTTCTCCGCTTTATATCATTGTGGATTAAATATATTTGAGTTTCTGACTGTTTGTCTGACAAAACACGACATTTGAAGATGTTCTTGGGCATCGAGACTTCACTGCATTTGTTCTTGATTTGTTCTTCCAGCAAAATCCTTCTTGATGCTTTGATTTTTTTTGGTACCCCCCTGACACTGCCAAATCTGACTGCATAACTGACTGTATATATATTTTGGTCAGTTCCTTCCTGCAAGTGTCTCTGATTGAATGACACTATGCTGTATCACTACTGAAACTTCATGACATTTTGGAAAATATGCTTCTTCGCTTTCTTGCCCAAAGTTAGATGAGAAGACTGATACCACTGTTATCTGTGTGCTAAATATAAAGCGACAACCTGCAGCCATAGAATGAAGGAAACTGCAAACAAACTGTAACAAAACCCACCTCTTACACCTCATTCCTTTACATTCATTTCTTATTTGTTTAATCTGTAGAAAAAACAAGGTATGAAAACAACAAATCACCTTTATATGGGGGTTATGTGGTTTCTTTGTCCAGATTAGCTGCCGGACAACCAGGAATGTCTGATGTTAATCATCTAATACAGCATGAAATTGAATAACTGTATTTCCTTCCTGTCATTTTTCCTTTAACCATACTTGACAACTCTAGCTTACAGTATAACATTATACACATGTGAATGGAAATGAGCATGGTACTGATATATGATGATACTACATGACATCTTTATAAGCAGCACTTGAATTGAAACAGAATTGTCCATTTCTCAACAGGTATGAAAAACAAAGAAAGACAGTTACAGGGTCTGGAGTTCATTTTTTCTCCCTGCACTAAAATCTCTCATCTGACAGTATGACAGATCACTATAACCGTGAAAAAGAAAGAGCTTTCCACACAGTGTGCAGCACAGACCAAGAGGTCCTGGGAACTGCAAGATGAACTTGAATAGTCAGAAAGGACGATACACACAGCCCATAAAAGTTCATGACAGTCCAGGCTGATGAAGCAGTCAGTGAAACCCATTACTCTTGCCAAAGTTGATAAAAGATCTTGGATTATGTATTTTTATGGACTAGGAGTGTGATCACTATGACAAACATCTGTAGTCCACATTGGTTTTCAACAGAAGGCTGGAGCTAACCAAAGAGAAACCTGCAAAGACAACTTGTACTCATCTAGTTTGGCTCAAAGAAAATTAACTGAGGGCCGTACTTCTTGGGGACACCCACCCAGAGCCCCTTCTAGAATTTACTTCTGTTCTGTGGGTGTTGCACCCACAGAAGATGTTCAGTGTTCCTGTAAGTAAATTTATCTTACAAGTGGCTCACAGCCAGAAACAAGCAGCCCCCTTTAAGTGGACATGATGTTTTCCCTTGACCTAATATCACTTATATCGACTAACTTGCCTATTTACTTGAATGCACCAGCAGTGTGTGTGTGTGTGTGTGTGTGTGTGTGTGTGTGTGTGTGTGAGAGAGAGAGAGAGAGAGAGAGAGGGAGAGAGAGAGAGAGAGAGTGTGAGACAGAGTTAGATGCAGCACTTAAAACACAGCAAATATTCAGAGCAGCTACAAGAGGCTCATTAAATTTTGATGCTCTCCTCTCTCTGCAGCTCTTGTCCAAGCTAATGGAGGCTAATTAGTGCTCACACATACACATCATCATTAATGGGGAGTAACAGGCTCTGTCCTATTGATTCAGATGACTCCAGTGCTTCCTGGACTGGAGGAAAAACAAATGGTGCTGAATGCCTGAGCTGAGTCCACAAAGGAAAGTCTGTGCTCAGACACACGGAGCGAGGAAGTGTGGATGTTTTCTGCAGGAGAATATGTTCCTGCAAAGCCTCATTCCACTGCATGAGCTTCAGTAAGTAACTGTTTCAAATACGACGTGTCTACTGCATTCATTCGGTCGATTGTTGCTAGTATTAATGTCAGGGATTTCTTTTAAAGGTCCCATATTGTATAAAGTGAGATTTCCATCTGTTTTGATTATAAAGCAGGTGTAGGTTCTATATTAATACTGTAAAAGTGTCTAAGTGCTCAGTCCACAGAGAAATACACACAACCTGTGTTTCAAAATTGGCCTTAAAACGAGCAGCCAGGACTTCTGTCACTTTGTGATGTCACAACAAAGCAGTCACCACCCTCCATCCCCCACGCACCAAGCCCAGCCTATGCGCACCCACCATCCAGCCTCGCAGGATTTGGTTTTTTTGAGTGTTTACCTGAAATCTGCAATAATTAATATTTTATTTTATGTTTTAAAACAGCCAGCCAATCAGAGAAGGCTCAGAGGCTCGCTTCTGATTGGCTCACTGACCTGCTGTTGCTAGAGCTCCAGTGAGAAGCCTGGGAGAGGAGATGTGAAGCTACACTGAGAAGGCTTTTGATACTTTAACCACAAATATATCTTCTTATGGATATTAACACTTCATATAAATCACTGGAAAAGTGTTAAATATGGGACTTTTAATGACACTGATGTTTAGCTGCTCACTTCAGTAGTAAGGAATGGCCATTACTAAGAGTTACTGTGGCCTTTGAGCCAGATCAATCCCATCTGCCTATTCTCTTCGGACCTCTCTCATCAACAAGGTGTTTCCGTCTGCAGAGCTGTGCTCACTGGATGTTCTGTCTTTCACACGAGTTTGAGTGAACTCTAAGAGACTGTTGTGCACGAAAATCCTGGTTTCTGAAACGCTCGGACCCACTTGGCACCAACAATCACGCCTCAGTCAAAGTCACTGAGCTCATTTCGATGTTTGACATAACATGGGATGAGTTACTCACTCGTAGCGCCATCACGGCATGAACATTAACTGGTGTTGTGATGCATCCACAATAGATGGGAGCTCAGGTAGAATTTGCATCCAGAACAACTTTGCCTGCTTGATCTTCTCTGCAGCTGCTTCATCTGTTTTCCTCTGTCTCTGGGTGAGAAGGTTTTGTCATATGATTTGATGAAAGCGTCCAGACAGCAGTTTCCCCATCTTTCATGTCTGCTCAGAGCGGACAGACCTGAAACGTCCCGGTCAGGAAAACAGAAATCATTTCAGATCTTGTTTGACAACTTCTCAACAACACTGGACATATCTTTTCTTTCTTTCCTTCCTGCTTTCCTCCCATCTCTAACTCTGATTTTTAGGATTTTTTGCAGCCTGAGTTTTAGGAACAGCTAAGCCTCTTTCTTCCATCCTGCTATTTCATCCTCATTACCTGAATTACTGTAATTTTCTGTTCCAGCTTGCCACAACACTGTGATTGCCTGTAGGGCTGAGAGACAAGGCAGCAGAAGAGCTCCTCTCTGTGTTTCCACTGATGGACCCATTCAACTCTTATTTTGGTTTGTTTTCATCTTCTTCGTGATCTCCAAGATTACAGCATAGATTACAGCATATCTATGTGAATGGATTATTGGAATTGGATTTGTCTCTCTTTACCTTGACATTTCCCAAAAACATGATATAAGGTCTTATTTTGTGCATTATAGTTCTTTTAAAACAGTTTTGAAACGTCACTGAAGTGAAAATCTAATCTTGAAGGCAGAGCAAGGATCAGACAGTTTTATCACAAGATGTCATCACGGCTCAGAACTGAAGATCAATGAGTGGTGGCATCTTTTGCCTGAAATGACCTTTACTTTTATGTAACCAGTAACTCAGGGTAAATATTGCACACAGTAACAGCAATCTGAATTGGATTTAAGTATGTAAAATGTTATTTTATTCTATTTTCATTATTAAAGGTTGATGGGGTTTTTTTTGTTTTGCCCAGACTGTCCTAAGGCAAAGCCAATTTAGTAAGAATAAACACATTTTAATTAGCACAGTTCATCAAAATGGCACCAATGGAAATTTGATTTGTTTCCTGTAACAAAGAAGTCGGGAACACAAGGGGAAGGACCCAAATGCAGATTCTCAGGCTGGCTGAAGCAAAGGAGCTTGTCATTAATAACAACACAAGCGTACAGGTACTCCAGCTGGCAGATACAAAACTGGTTGCAAAACAGATCATTTAAACACAAAATCTCACAAGCAGACAGACTGACAAAGAGTGAGAGGAACACAGAGAATAAATACACACGGAGAGGGGAACGAGATGCAGGTGTAACACTTGAAGATGGAGCAGGTGAGGAAATCAATTTCAAAATAAAACAGGGAACGCCACAGAGTGGATGTTTTTGTGACACTGAAAAGGCCTACTCTTCATTATGTGCTGGAAACGACATCATGTCTCTTAAAGATATTTAGTTAATTAGGAAATGTTCATTAATTAGCCATACTGCTTATCATCAGCAAGGACATAGTACAACCTGGACAGGTCACCAGTCTATCACAGGCCTGACTTATAGAGACCAACAATCATTCACACCTACAGGCAACTTAGAGTCACCAGCTAACCTAACCTGCTTGATTTTGAATTATGGAAGGAAACTGGAGTACCTTGTTTGATCCTGGTGCTCTAATATTTCCCACCATCCAAAGACATGCAGGTCAAGTTTGAACCTCTTCTGGGTTTGTAACGGTGATGTGTTGTGACAGGCAGGACTGAGAAAAAACACTGAATTAAACCTTCTCACTACACAGGAGAAATTCACTGTCCTCCTCTCCCTCCTTTCATCTAAATCATCCCTCCTTCACCTTCCTTCGTCCCTCATTCTTTCCCTCTTTCAGTCTTTCCTTCTCTCTAACCCCACTAAATTTGACTTGATCATGTTTTGCGGCTGAGCAGGTTGAATGGGTTTAGCTGTCTCTTCTCTGGCCTCACTAATCCAGGATTTAGTCCAAAGCCTCAACCAAGACTCCACATTTCTAAACCCGGCAGAGAGAAGCCCTCCTTCTCCTCCTCCTCCTCAGACTCTCTGTACAGTGACAACTTACAATTGTGACAAGTTCTACGTGAATCTGAGAGGCACAGTCTAGATGTAACTAATCACCATGGTAGACAGCTGTCATGTCCCGTCCTGGTGCATCTGGTTTCCTCTGATTGGATTTACAAGAGTATAGTCAGACCAAACGATGGGTAAGCTGGGAATTAAATGTTTT
Organism: Trachinotus anak; assembly: GCF_046630095.1. Classification (NCBI taxonomy): domain Eukaryota; kingdom Metazoa; phylum Chordata; class Actinopteri; order Carangiformes; family Carangidae; genus Trachinotus; species Trachinotus anak. The sequence continues at coordinate 16,007,959 of NW_027273852.1, forward strand.
TGTTTCATTTTTGAGGATAGATTTAGATCAATAATTTAACTGGAAAATATTTTCGAAGAAGAATTTTTTTGTGTTGCATTTCTGATTTTGTGAGCCGTAAACGGACCTCGTTTGTACTGTGCTTTTGTACCAGCGTGCCCTCCATTCCCCCCACACACCCGGTGATGAGGACTTAGCAGGCATGCAAGGCTGGCCTGGCCTTTGGGAGTAACTGGGGTCCAGTGTCCTGCTCAAGGACACTTTGACATGTGTAAAGGAGGAGCCAGGGACTGACCCATTTTCATAATGTGTGAACAAACTTTATACAAGTTTATACAGTTTTCCGTTTTTCCCAGATCTGTCGTCGGTGGACAGCTGCAGTGTTCGAGCTCTCCTGTACATGTCCATTACCCAGTGACCTTCATGTTAATGGATTTACCATGTTCATAGCCAAATGAAAAAAGCAAGTCAGCTGTGCACAGGGACGGAGTGGCTCCTGTTACATGCTATTTACACGACACATTCACTCACATTCAAAAAGTTTGAACACATCCTCAGTGTGTTTCTGTTGGAGATCAGATGAGCATCTGCCCATCGCCGTCTCACTCATCCCTCCTTCATCCCTCCATCTTCATCCCCTTTCTCCTTGAACTTCTCTCCTCAGTGCTGTCATGATCTATCAAGGATTTTAAAGATGTCAGTTATGACCTCACATGTTGTTACTTTCCCATCTGCTATCATTTTTTGTGCTTTGACATCTTGACCAATTGTGTCTCTGACGTGAAAGGACTGAGGTGGAGTCAGAGAACGTCAAAGTCATTGAGTGAAAAAGAGAAATGAAAACAGATGAATGGTTTATTTCTACAAACTGGAAAAAACTAAGTGAAGTCTGAGTATCTCTGTGTGAACTGTGGTACCCTTTATTTCTGCTGCTCTCTACACCACATCTTCACTTTCTTTCATTTCATAATTTTGGCTCAAACACATGAATTTATCCATCCAGCCATGATAAACAGCATCAACACTCCTGGGTATCACTGTATTATCAATATCATTATCATGTCTGGGCAACTGCTGGAAGTAAATATCACAGGGTTTATGAAAGGTTACTGTAATCATTACAGAGTATAGTTACTAGAATAGTACAAATAATAATAGATAAATCATTTTACAACAAAAACAACAATGAAAACTCAAATCACAATAACTGAAAGTAATCAGGTGGTTAACATTTGATTAAAGAAAATTGAAATGTTTGTGCCAAAAGATTGAAACTAACTCAAAATAGTTGGGGTCTTTCTGTGTGGAGTTTTGCATGTTCTCCCTGTGTCTGTGTGGGTTCCCTTCAGGTCCTCCAGCTTCCTCCCACAGTCCAAAGACATGCACATTAGGTTAATTGGAGATTCTAAATTGCCTGTAGGTGTGAATGTGAGTGTGCCTGGTTGTTTGTCTCTACATGTCAGCCCTGTGATAGAGTGGCGTCCTGTCCAGGGTGTACCCCGCCCTCGCCCAATGTCAGCTGGCATTGACTCCAGGCCCCCAGCCCTGTACAGATAAGCAGTGTAGATAATGGATGGATGGTTTCAATAGAGACATTTTCTCAATGTCCAAATACAACATGTTGTAGTTTGGGTGTCTCTTTATTTTATTCATTTATTAATTGTTCTGTTTTTTCAGTAATAGTATTTGAAATATTGTGTATGATGACATGTCCAAACTAAATGGACCCACTGAGTGACAGTCAGGTGGACTTGCTCTTACTTCTTCTTCACCTCCCATTCATTTTCCTTCATGCTTGTCTCCCACTCTGCTCCTCCTGCTCAACCTCTCCCTCTCTCTCTCTTCTTCTCCTTTCTGGACCTCCGCCCCTCTCCTCTTCCTCACATCTGTCTCTCCCTCTCTCTTCCCTCAGCAGCCTCTAACACGATTCAAGGTGACAAGTTCACATCGTCTTCTAGGGAGCCCTTCTCTCCTGACCTACTTTTACTGGCTGCTACACTGCAGCACACACACACACACACAGATAGAGACAGAGAGACAAACAGACTCAACTATACTAAATAATTGTATCCATAGCAGTTCAAACATTACACACTCAAACACATGCAAGCACTTTCATGCTCTGAAATTTATTTATCTGCACAAAGAGTCAAACAATCCTCTTTCTCTCTCTCTCTCTCTCTCTCACACACACACACACACACACCTCAGGATGATCACTTTATTTTAATTCCAACTTATGAATGTTCTTTGCATGCCCCATTAACAACACTGCATCATGTTAATCAAGCTTATGCAGATATGGAGTTACAAGCAAGCGAAATACATTCATGAGTATGCAGGAATTATAAATGTAATGTTGTTTTTATTCAACCTTTAACCAACCACTCTTCTGCCTGAGAGAAACTACCACTATGCAGAACTTTCATGAAACTATACTAGAGTTACATTAATATGAGCCTGTAATATCTCTACATATATTAGATCACGGTCTTTTCAGTCAGTGTGACCATTTTTGAAAGAAACTACTGTGCTGTCTAAAAGAAAAGATGCAGGTACAACGCACAGCAAAGTGTTCAACTGAAACTTTCAAAGCATGGTTTCTCGAAGCCGTCTGTCATTTCAATAGTCCCATCAGATCACATCATGAAATTAAAATTTATTTTGTCACTAAATAATTGCACAAACATTTTTGGGTAAAGTGAAAAAAGAAAGAACACAGACATTAGTGCAAAAAATGTGGCTAAAGCTAAAGCTAAACCATACCACTCTGTACAAAACACCATTTGGCATAAAATCAGGCGATGTATTGCTCTATTCCTACTGCACAGTTAAGGGAGCATGCTCAGTTGGTACAAGAGCCAACAAAAATCATCATCATTATTTTATTTTTTTATATGAAATGCAAAAATGATGATTCCAACTGAAAACATAACTCATATTTCAACTGCAATACCTGCCAAAATAATTGCAACGTGTTTTTTTTCCATTCACTTTTTCACTCAGTCCTAATGCTAACATGTGACTTTTACCATACTTTGTTTTTGATATTTCTCCATTTCTCCATGAAATTCATTAAAAAGTTTAAAAAGTTAAAAAAAAAAACCTTTATTTGTTAAAATTGATCACCCCAGGGAATATTTTAGAGACAATCTGAGGTTAAGATGGGCAGGATATATATATATATATATATATCTTCCTGCACATATATATATATATATAAAATCACATATTGTTAAGTCAATCATACAAAAATCTACAACCTAAATGCTTGTAGAATAAGGAGAAAGGAGAAAGGAGAAAATAAATTTATGACAAATATGCTAAACAAAAATACATAGATATTATTATTATTATTATTATTATTATTATCATCCACAGAAACCAGAAATTTTAGATTACATTTGTAGAAAAGCATTAATCCAACCCAAACCAAGCTGAGGGGTAAATGTATGCTTCTCTGTAAAACATTCCCCTCCCTCAGCATTTCTCTGCTCCAGCGGGGAAATGCCTCCACACATCGGGGCCCTGTGCCCCAGGGATGGCCGGGGCAGAAAAAGCATTTGGTGTTTACTGGTTGGCAACAGCAGAGACACAGCACTGCCAGTCTGCAGCGGGCAGGACCAACCAGGCTAAACCCTGCTGGCAGCGGGATGTCTAGTGAGACGCACTGACCTGGAATCTGGGATGTTAGACTAGCACTGCTAAATGATTCATTGGCAACAATGTCGATTAGAGCGACACCTTCATCTTTATTTGATATCAAGGCCAAGGAGAGAAGATGGGTGGTGAGTGGAAGAAGAGAGAGGAGGAGGAGAGGGAGCAAAGAGACAATGGAGAAAGCTACATAGCTCTAGTCTAAATCCCCCAAACACTGTGGAAAATCCGAGCGCAGACAGTGAATGAGTAAGTTAGTTTGAGCAGTGCACTTGAACTCAGCTGCTCTATGCAGCTCATGTAGACCGTATCATAGGACTGTGGTTGAACAGAGAGGCTGCACCGACTAACAGTGAAAGGTTGTGGTTTTACTGAAAAGCTCCTTGTGTGAATGTGTATCCCTGTAAAGCCTGCTCATGCTGGAGCACCACACTGATGTCAGTTTACCTTTTCTAAATTAAACATGACTCCTGATAGAGCCACTTTAATTTTCATTACATCCCACAATTAGAAAGCATAGCCCAAACAAATACTGTCCATTCTGCTATTGTAACAGTGTGTTAGGTCAGAATGTGATGCAGATTTGGAGGCAGGATGATTGTGTCAATGAAAAGAAGTGATTTGCTGAAAATTTGCGGAAGGCAGCATGAATTCATGTGAAGAAGCATCTATGTAAGTTGAAACTGTTTCATCTTGAGTGAAAATATTTGCACATATTTCAGGTCTTAGTTCAGAGTTCAGAGTCAGAACTGAAGACAAACATAGTCTACCAAACAGAATAGGCTGTTTCCCCCACAACATTATATAATGGCCACCAATCAATCAATCAATCAATCAATCAATCAAATGTTATTTGTATAGCACTTTTCATATAGATTAGTGGAGTTCAAAGTGCTTCACAGATGGCTGACAGGCGCAGAACCTGACCTGGTCGTCTGCTGTTGTGGCCCATGATCAGTCTCTAGGTTCAGCATGTTGCCCATTCTGAGATGCCTGTCTGCTCATCAATGTTGTAAAATTACTGAGATCACATTTTTCCCCATTGTGATGTTTGATGTGAACATTAACTGAAGCTCCTGACCTTTATGTGCCACATGATTGGCTGACTGGATAATTGCCTCAATAAGCAGGTGCACCAGTGTCCCTACTCCTGCAGGTGGGAATTAGTCCAGATGTTGGTGCTTGAGGACAGGTCAAGAGGATCACCAAAAACATTGTGGTTCATTCTCAGTGTACACTGACCAACCATTGTAACAAATGATTATCTTCATTACTGATCAATTGTCTGTATTTTTACAATTAATAATTTAATCACAAGCAAGCGACATCACTGTAATCAGAATGAACATGAGGAGCATTTTTGCATTTGCTTCTTGCTCTGTTTGCTGGAGTGTGTGTGTAGTCCATGTTTATTCAGCACAAACAGCCGTGTGTGCTGATTGCCATCTGATTTCTTACTTTGACAACGCACTAACAGCAAGGTGCAGACAAGTGTATCTGTCCATCAAAATTAAAACACACTGCACAACTCTTCTCCAGTACACCATGCTTTATTCACCAAACATCCTTGAGCTGTATGTGGGCTGATATGAACAGAGATATTTGGAGACAGTGGAGCAGTTTTTTTCCATCCTTTTTTATACTATAGGACTTTATTTAAGTTTTATGTTTGATCTTGTGTTTTTTCCTTTTTGCATTTGCATGAGATAAAAGTTGCATCAGCCAATCGATGCCCTTCACGTACACGGTCGTTAATCATTCGGCAGGCGTGCGTGAGCCTCTACAACCTACAACTTTCTCTGCATAGACACACAGAGATGCCTCTGTTTATCTTCAGAAGACCATAATTTCAGCTTTTAAAAAAAAACAAAGGATGAAAGAGACAAAGAGGAAGAGATTGATCAATAACAGCTCATGTTCTGCAACTAAACAATGAAGACTATGTGCAAAGTGGACTTAACTAGACATGAGCACAAACAGAGAAAACAGCTTTATTTTGCACTTCCTGTCTTTCTGACTGAGCTCCATGAAGGCCAGCAGAGATGGTGAGTGCAGCACAGAGGCAGCGCTGGCGTGGGTCGCAGCTGTGAACAAGCTGGCTGTGAGAAACCTGGCAACCAGCAGCAACAGCATCCAAACACGCACAAACAATCCCTGTGTGTGGGCGCATGTGTGCATCTTCATGTTCGGTTTCTATTGTCTGTCTGTTATGTATTGACCCAGCATGCTGTAGGCTGTGAGTGACTGCGTGCCCAAGCTGGGAACACTGAATGTGTGTGTGTGCAGCACTGGAGGACAGACAGAGACAGACACACACAGAGATGGGGAGATGGGGGTTGAAGTAAGGGTCAGATGAAGAGGAAGAAGTGGAGACTGTTTCCCTTTCTCTCTGTCCGTCTCCAGGGGGATTTCAGTGCTTCACTGTCTGATTTTCTCCTTCTTGTCATTCTGTCTCTGAAGCTATGTCCATACTAATGTGGAATGCTGAAATTGCATCTTTTTCTCTGTCTATTCTGGACTTTCATCCATACTAATGGGAGCTAAAAATGCTCTTCAGAGTGGAAGCATCTGAAAAAACAAACAGCAGTCTCTTTGCAGTGTGAACAAGGACAATGCAATAGATTTACTGTGCAGCAGAAAAAAGCCAAGTTTCTGTTGTCTCCAACTCTGCGTGAAGGCTCATTTCCTATATCAATAAATACATAGTCTGTCACACACCAAGCACAATGGTGATTTGATACAGCAAACACAGCAATGCATTTGTCATGAAATTCATAAAAAGTTTTATAAAACTGTGGAAAACACTGGAATGCCTTGAAGATGAAGCCAGGCAGCAAGCTGAAATTAATTAACAAATTCTTCATACATTATAAATCTTAAAAACATCTTACAGTAATTATGAAAAAAAAACACTTTAATCTTAATAAACAGGATTGTGAAGTGTGGTAGCAACATTAGTCAGTTCTGGTGTGTTCAGACCAGGTACAAAGCAGGTTTTAAGCAAAACAATTGCATAAAATATGCAAGTGGATGTGAAAAGGTGCAGATTCTCTGTAGCTGTTGTAAAAATGAGGCTGAGATGCACAGATTCCAGGTTGATCTTGAAGCTCTATGATTCCCGAACATAGATTAAAGTTCGAAAATAAGGAGGGAAATAGGATTGAATTCTTGTTTGTGGAAGGGCCACAGTCTTTACAGGTAAAGCTTGTATGTTGTTTTAACTGCTAAAAGACTCTGGTTCATCAGGCTTTGATCACCATCATCTATGGGTCTTATCTGGTCTTTTGTGCTGTGCCCACAAATACTTGTTGTTACCATTTCAACTTCAACTGTTTGAGCAGTTGAAATCATTTGAAAACAGCTTGAATTTGGATTTGTCTGCATCTAACACCAACTTTAGTTGAGTTAAAGGCAGAGGGTTTGCACTACTGAGTGGGAAGAGCAATAGATAATTGTATCATCTGCATAAAATTAATAAATTATCACAGAGATTACATGGAGAACAGCAGAGGTCCTAGCATGGAACCCTGGGGAACTCCTTTTGATACAGTGAAGAAGGAAGAGGAAAACCCAGCAACCAGGACACATTGTATTCTAGTTGATAACTTCCAGCATGCCCAGATAAGCCAGTATTGTAAGTACCATTCACGTCAACGCCCAAGTCGTAATTACAACTGGGAATCTCCAATAGAACTGAGTTCTTACTAAATCATAAAGAGGTGCCTGGAAAAGCAAATAAACATGGATGCCTCATGTCAACCAAAGTTGGCCCTTCAAAGTAATTAAATACAAGTCTCATGGATATTGTGGTATACTGACCATGTACAGTAACATACAAATGCTGTATCTTGAGTTGTTTGATAACATGGATGCTTGCAACCTTGTCCACTGATAACCTCCATCCTTCACGATGTGGATGTGATACAAGTGCAGAAATAATGGGAACATCTCTGTGCACAGCCACCCAAATCAGCAGCACCATTATTCCTCCAGTGGGACTGAGATGAGCCCCACATGAATATGGTTATTCCCAATTACACACACACACACACACGCAGCCTGCTGAGAACACCCTGAACTTGAACAACACGACGAAGCTAATTACACGAGATTTGATTTGAAGCGGTGGAGCCACAGACTGAACAAACAAGCAGGTCTGCTCGGCTCATATCTGCTGATAATATGGCAGCCACCACTGAGCCCCTCATAATACCTCAGCAGACACACACACACACACACACACACAAACACACACACATTTTTGGACACATGTTCACACATGTACACACTGGCAGCTTCACAAAGGCTGGAAAAAGGCAAAATCAGTGGAAGTTTTTGGAAAATGGGAAATAGCAAGACGCTACCAAGCAGCGCTAAAGAAAATTAGATTTGACATGATGAAGCCTTTTTTTGAAAAATGAAGGTGCATTTCTTGAACTGAAACTAGCATTTAACTAAAAGGTTAAAACAGTGAACTGATAATGGAACGTAGCAGACATTGAAAAACAGTAAAAAAGCGATTTGATTATTTTTTATGTTAAATGTGGCACACCATCTGCTGTTGATCTGATCCAAAACACCAGGCAGCAGAAGGCACCGACTGCCGGAGACATTCCCCCTACTGTGCCTCTCCTCTTACCGCAGCACACGACTCCTCACCAAAATACCAAACAGGTGCAGGAAAAGAAAACCACCGGCATGCCTCAGGAAAATACCACTCTGCTTTCTGATTGTCTGTTTTTTTTCTTTTATCATGGTAACCACAGTTTCCAGTCTCAAGGATAGTGAAATCACACAGTGTGTTAAATACAGGATGGTTTTGTTGGATATTAGTTAAATCAGTTTTCACCTTAAGCTCAACCAAAATGAGTCATATCCATTTAATCAGGGTTCAAGAAAATGGTGAATCTCAAAGCTCTGACAACTCCAGACCCTTCAAAGCATAAAGTGCTGGTCATCACAACTGAAGGATCGCAGGATAAATCACTGCAGAGATCCTCACGTTTGTGTGCTTTTGTCCTGAAGGGGTTTCTCATAGTCTGGGCCACATAGTTCAGAGGAAAGCTACTGCATACATCGAGATTTTAGATAGCAGTGGACTTCCAACAGTTGGGCGAGCAGCCTTTTCTCTTTCAATATCACAGTGCCTCCATGCACAAATCCAGTCCGTGAAGAGATTTGATTCAGACATGATTTCTCTCTGTTCGTCCTCACAACACTTTACCAAGAGTTTGGAAATGACGCAGAGAGAGAGAGAGAGAGAGAGAGAGAGTCAGAGACAAGAGAGTGAAACCAGAAACCAGTTCCATTGTGGTTACAAGTTAATACCGAAAGAGCTCCCAGCAGTGCTGTGGTAGTGGTCTCACACAAACACATGCGCTGCTGAATGCTAAAGTGATGACGGACCAGTTACCTCACCTAGTTAAAGATCAGAATATTGTTTTTGGTGTCGTTACAGAGATGAGTGATGAGAGACTTTAAAATCAGCCCATAACAGCCTGTAAAATGATATAAATGTTATTCTGCTTTTTTTTGCAACATCATTTTGTTTTGATTTTGTCATTGCGTCATACAAAAGAGGTGTTTCAGTTATGTAACCTACCCTCGCTGATAAAATGGGATGGACAAAATGGCAGAAACATCTGTCATGTAATGCAATACAGCCTCAAGAGTGATGATACACAGTCAACAAAAACTGAACAGTATAACCCACATGAAGGGAGGAGTGACTGCAGGGCTGGTGTATTAGACTGCATTTGTTTAAACTAAGTGTAGCTAAGAAATTAGCAACTGAGTGTGTATAGATCTGGATATTTAGATTTTTGATTGCAGGGATTTTGCTCGGTAGATGGGTTTCGATGCTGCAAGATAAATCGACAAGGAGCTGAGGAGAGCTGAACTGCAACATCTAATCAAGACTAGTGCCATGTTGCATCAGGGGCTCTCATCCAGTGGTCATACCATGTCAGAGATGTGACTGTGTGGAAACGTCTCGGGTGGTGTCCACTCAGCTTCTCTGTCTCAGCACCGTGTCAGTGAGGAGGTGAATAACAGCAGATCATGTGGTGGAGATACAAGGCCAAACAGGCTGATAAAGACTGTTCACTGGAAAGGTTGACTGTCCCCTTGGGTGTAACACACACACACACACACACGCACACGCACACACGCACACACACACACGCACGCACGCACGCACGCACACACGCACACACACACACCTCATTTTTTTGGTTTAACAGAGAGATTTGTCAGATTTGCTGTGTTCACACCTCCAATCAACACAACAAATTTCTGTGACTAAAGTGATTCTGACTCCTGACGCCCACCTCCTCCTCCTCCTCATCTTCCTCACCTCTTTTTCCTCACTTCCTCCTTCTCCCCTTCCTCACTTCATCGTGTCACTGCTCAGAATCGGAGAGACGCTGATAAAAAGTTCAAGACATTTCACCTTTCTAGTTTACCTTGGTAAATTCCCCTCCCCTGGCTCTCTCCTCATCCTCCTCCTCACCTCCTGAGCTTCCTCACTTCCTGTTGCTCACCTCCTCCACTTCTTCTTTTTCTCCTTTTTCTGCACCACCATCACTTTTTCCTCTCCAGTTCCTGCCCCCCCCCCCCCTCTTTTTTTTAGTGCTGCAGCTGTCTCCTTACCCCATTTAGGAAACCTCCTCCTCTTCCTCAACTCTCTTTTCTTTTCTTCTGCCCCTCCTCCTCTTTCACCCCCTCTTCCCTGTCCTCCCTCTTCTTCACCATCCTAGTCCTCATCACCTCTTTCTCACTTAGCCCCCTCCGCTCCCCCTCTTAGCTCCTCTTCCCCCTCATCTCCCAATCTTCCTCACCTTGTTTTATTTTTGTCCTTCTTCATTTTCTCCACTCTCCTCCCTCTCCTTCTCCTCCACTATCCTCATCTCTTTCTCCCCCTTCGACCACTTTCTGTTTCTTGCTTTTGCTTTTCCTCCCTATGATCCTTTATCTCTTCCTTCTCCTCAACAACCTCATTACCTCCTCCACTTCCTCACTCTAAAATCTATCCCCTCTGGCCTCCATCTTTTCCTCCAGTGTCTCCCCCCTTCACCCTCTCTTCCATCTCTTCATCTTTTCAGTTTCTCATCTTTCTCCTCACCCCCTTTACATCACCGCCTTCTCTCTCTTTCCCTCTTTTCCCTCCTCCCCTAACCTCTTTTCCTCCACTCCTCCTCCCTCTCTTCCTCCACCTCCGCGTTATTCTTGTCTTCCTCCCACTTCAGCCTCCTAATCCTTGTAATTTCTTCCTCTCTCAGTCTCCTCCATTGCCTCTCTCCTCATCTTTCTCCTCAGTTCATACTTTCTTCTCTTCATACTTTTTGTCCTTACTTTATTTGCCTCTCCTTTCTCCTCCACTGCCCTCTCCTCTTCTGACTCCATCATTTTTCCCATGGGTCTCCTGTTCTCCATTTTCTTCTTTCTCATCACCTCATCTTCCTCACCTCTTCACCTTCCTCACCCCACTTCCTTTCCTCCTCGACTTGTTTCCACCACACTCTCCTACTTACCCCATTTACCTCCAACTTCATCCCTACTTGCCTTTTTTCCTTCTTCCCCCTCCTCACCTTAATCTGTTCCTCCTCACTTTCTCCACCCTCACTGTATGTCCTCTCCTCCTCCCTCCTTCCTACTCGCTCTCCTGCTTTCCTTCCTCCCTCCTGAAACACAAAGCTGAAACTCTTGTACCAGCCTCAGCTACACAAAAGTTACATAATGCATGAACTTACCTCATCCTCCCCTTCTTCCTCCTTCTCTTCCTCCTCCTCAGCTAATCAAACACTGAGTGGAAACTGTCGAACAAGCAAGATTGTTAGTTTTAGAAGCTGTACACTGGTTCAGTTACATATTACATGAAAGCACCTCCTCCCAAAATGTTTGAATATGGAAACAATTGCTTTGTGTTGTCCTCGGTGTAATGAGCTCCCCATGTGCCACCGCCACATCTGGGCCATTAATAAAGAATGGGGAAGGCGAGGGGGGGGGTGCCGGAAAAATAGAGGACACATGAAACACAAAGCGATACAGCCGACAGCGATGCCATGCTTTGAAGCATCTCACAGTGGGTGTGTGCATGTTTGTAAGCTAAGGTAGAGCAACAACAACAACAACAACAACAACAACAACAACACACATCATGCCAATGTGGACCACTATTTCTAGTCATTGTGAAAAAAAAAAAAAAAAAGATTTGTATTTGATGATTTCTGTAATAACTGCAAAAATGCTTTTATAATTTTCTTTTTCAAATTGTTGAGTGGGGACTTGTAATGCTGGCTGATGTCTGCCTTCCTACCCACCAGGAATACAGTGCCACAGGAGTGAGTCCTAAAACATGGAAATAAGTTGCATTTTAGCACAACCGGTTCTCTCGTCCCGAAGTCTATGGGTTTTTTTTTTAAATGGGCTTTTGGTTAGATGACTAAAATAAAATCTCTGGTTAACACAAGTTGAAGACATTTTGTTCTATGATATAAAATATGTCATTAATACCCCCGTTATGGTTTCTTCTTCTTTCTTTAAGCTTTAATGTCTTTAAGGCTGGTTGCTAACAAGTGGCTAAATGAGACTACAGAGGACGTTAAACATCATCACGCCAAACACGAACCCGATCTACTCACCAGTCCAGCTTTATCCTCGCTCTCTTACAAACCATCACTAACTTTGTAAGATGAAAGGCTTTTGTAGAAGAGGTTTTCAGGGGAGTACATGTCTTGTTAAGGGAAGGTGAGCTCCCCCTGGCTCCCCAGTGGTTCGCACCATGACTTCTAGTGATTGTATTCAGGCTTCAAAAGTCATAAGTGTGATGTTCATTTGTGAAGATTATCCTGCTGAACAAAACATGTAAGCATCATAATCCAAAAGCCCATGTAAAAATCCCACTGGTTTTGTGTCGAGGGATTCAGGGTGATACTAACATCCAGGTTAGCCTACAACGTCAGCGATGAATATTTAAACAATCAGTGCAATCATTTGCAAAACACCACTGGCAAATTATTAAGTTCTATGTGTTATGTTTTGTAAAATTCCAGTTCAGTTTACTGTGAACATTCAGAAAAATAACAGCGAAACAGCGTAACTTCTAAAGTAAAAAATGAAAGGCAGCACAGCAGAATTGGTTTTTGATGCTTCCAGATGCCAAAAACTGGCAGGATTTGTACCAGATGGCACCTTACAGTAGCAAAGCAACCTCTTACACTACCAACTGCTCCTGGAGCTTCTGTCTGAGTGTTTTTCAGCCCTCACTTTGGGTGGTGAACTCCAGAAATTACTGGAAAGTATCCCAACATGCACAGTGGCCAATTAAAGCCCAGAACCCAATTTTTATTCTGCTGCTGTTGCCTCGGCCTGGAAGCTGAGGGGAATGGAGCAAGGGAGATAAACTTCTCTCCTCTAATTAAAACTGAAACATGGCTTCGTGAAGGTGCAGGGCACTTTTTCTCCAAGGCTTTATCTAGGTCAGCATGGTTATGAAGTGACATTCAGCAATACAACCGACGGGTATGTGAGGGGGTATTTCATCTCCATTGTAAAACCGGAGTCAGAATCAGCCTCTTGCTACACAGTGCGGTATAGTTTACCTGTGTAGACAAAACTGTTGTGTATAAACAAGTATCAAAAGTACTGGCAAATTCAGTCATGAGTTCTGTGGTTCATTGGATCAGTTCTCCACCAGATATCCTCACACTGAAGCTTGTTGCTGGCAGGCAAATAGAAGCAGCTGGTGACTCTGTGCATGTTGGAAGAAGCACATTGTCGTCTTCTCGCCAAGAGCAGAAAGAAAAGTGTAAGCTACTGCTTCATTTTTTTATCAGTTTTCTTTGAAAAGGAGGAAGTCAGGTGATGTTGTATCCAAAGCAACAAAGTCCATGTCAGGAGGAGGAGGTTGGGGTGTGTGAAGAAAATATACAACCTTCACACAGGGGACCACTGTTTGTTTCCTGTGTGAAACCGATGTTGTTTTTCTTTTATCCATGACCGTTCCACAACCTTAACCATGTGTTTATTATTGTAACCATGACAACAAAGGTCCTCTAACATTAAGTGAGTACTCATTTTAATCTCAGTCATGATCTTTTCCTAAACCTAACCGAGTGGTTTTTGTTTCTAAACCTAAGCAAACCGTGATGACAAAGGGCTGTTTATCTGGTATGCTCCAATGGGTTGTATCCGAGGGAAGGTAAAAGTGACCTACAGTATATGGTCATTTTTAGTTGTTGATACCACCAGCTGAAGGGGTGCCAAAGCGGAGGAGGACATTCTTCCTTCTTTCACACTGATGGCCAGTGCATGCATGTCACTGCTAACACTACACTACAAACTTTATTGGGACTCTCCTGGAAGTTGACTAGAATTACTGCTGCACGGTTGTGTGCTCACTCTGACTAGTTTCAGGTTACATCCCCGTTTATCCAGAATCATATGACATATTAACCATTTGTGTACATATTAACTATTTGTCTAAAAACCTTGACCTTTGACCACTAAAATCTAATCAGTTCAGTCCCTTCTTGAGTCCAAGTGAATGTTTGTACCTAATTTGAACAAATTCCCTCAAGGTATGACTGAGAAATCACATTAACAAGGCCAAAACCATGTTTTGTGAGGTTACCGTGACCTTGAGCTTTGCCCAGAAAAATCTAATCAGTTCATCCCTGAAACCAGGTGAATGTTTGTGCCAAATTCCCAGAAGAAATTCCCTGACAGCATTACTGAGCTATCACATTCATAAGAATGGGATGGATAGATGGATGGATGGATGGACAGAGGGACACAATGCCTCTGGCCCTGGTTGTTGTTGTCGGTGTGGAGGCGCAATAAAAACCACTGGCAGCCACTTATTTTGTGACCTACCTGTGTAAGAATCATGTACAGGTTGCTGAAAACATCATATGATCAAACTGGGACTCATAGCTATGATTCATGTGTGTAGGTGCACCCTTCACTTGGGTCATGTTGTTGTCAATCAGTTAAACGAAAGATGCAACTGTAAAAGTTATGGTATACACCTTACAATTAATGTGACGCAAAGGATGTCTGAGCTGGTCTGCAGGCTTAAGATCAGGACCAACACTGAACCCCGAACTGCACCTGGTTTGTAAGAGAGAAAATGTAAGGCGCTTTGGCCAAAAGAATGTGGTAAATGAATGTAATGTTTTTAAAAAATCTAGTGCTTTGTATTTTAATATGTAACAGCTTCCAAACCCCTGAATAAGCCATGTTACTCTAAACTCTTCAGCACCACGGACAGCAACATTTCGAAGCTCGGACCAGTCGAGCTCTTGCACTCAGAAATTTAAGAGCGTTGGTAGGAAGATTGATTGGAAATCTACTCAGTGTGCTTTCACTTTAAATTATGAAAACATGGTGATGAAACTTCTCTAGGGAACTCTGATCTTGTCAAGTTACGTAACATGTATCACTGTGCGACGTGGTCTCCCATCAGAAAACCTGCTGTGAGTGAATATTTTGTTTTGTGCTTTGCGTCTTGTGTCATCGCTGTTTTAACTTGAACAAATATCTGTCAGGATCACAGCTGGTTTTCACCCTGTCATCAAGTCCGTCTTCCTCTCTGTGTATGTGTGTCTAAACGGCTGTGTATTCCATTTAAAAAGCCACAGTGCTGTATTATTTATCAGCCTGGGGAGAGGTGCTGTTCACGTCTCATCTCTCACTCCTCATGTGCTCTGATTGTCTCTGCTAATTCCTGCTTGTTCGGGCAGGTGAGATGCAAATGCCGACCGCTCTGATTTGCATGTTCACAGAAAACAATGTAGAAGAAAGAGGAAGTCGTTCATTAGGTGTAAGCTGTGTTACTGTGGGCTGCACAGTAACGCTGCATATGTACAACTCATCTATGATTGTTTCAAACCAATGATGTTAGCTTGGTCTCACTATTATAATAGGGCAGTGATACCCAGTCAGAGTATGTGTACTCCACAGGAAAAACAGAAATAAAACAATAAAGACATTATAATCCGTTACCAAGTTTAGACACACATCTCAAGAAATGATAGGTAGGTAAGTGACGTGCGTTGTTAACAGCTACAGTGTGCACCAACAGGTACACACAGCTTCTTCCTCTATCATCTTCTTCTTGCATATGGATCTGCTTTTGTCCAGTTCTTCACTGGCTTCACAGTTTTTTCAATCCAAAATGCAATCACACATCTGCCGTTAGACCTTCAGTGGAGCTGCTTCTGCAATGCTTCTGTCTCTCTCATCTGACCAGATCTTGTTGTGCACAGGTCACACACACACAGGAGACGGTGAAAGGTGATTATTATGAAGATCAATTTGATTCAGAGAGTCGATTGTTTTCAACCCAGTCCTACTATCAACTATGATAAGATGCAAACTTGTCCAAACATACTAGAAAAAAAGAGACCACACCTAAACATCCACTGTTCCAGGATCACTGTGTCCTACAGGAAAAAAAACACACAAAAAAAAAACCCAACAATTGTAACATTGTCCATTTTTTCTGTTGTACACTTTTACAATGTGACCCAAGAAGCAAAGCACTGGAAAGGAGCTTGTTCTTGTTTCATGGTGTCTGCCTGCCTGCTACAAAACAACCTGAAACCCAGTTTTTTAGGATGATTGTCTTATCAAGATGCTGAATGCGTGGCCAGGAGGAAAGGGAGCCATCATTTTTAATATTTAATACACTTTATGTTTGCAGGGAGCAGGAGATTTTTGGTCTGTCTTCAAAGTTTGGAAACACAAGATTTATTTTCAGAACATTTGGAGCGAGTTTGTATTATCTACTCGCAGAAACAAAAAGATATTAACAAGGTACTCAGGCTGCGTGAGTGTCTGTATGTGTGTGCGCGCACGTGCACGCAGGCTGTTGACAAGCTAACAAATCTACTTTGATTTTACAAGACACATTTGTCACACCCCTATGAACACAACTATACTGAGGCTCCCATATGCGCACAAACACACCTCAGCCTTGGTCAAAGCCCCAGATGGCCGTAAATCGTCCTTTATGAGCAAGGCTTGATGAAAGCGTTTCCCTGGACACTGGCTTTTTTTGCCTTCTGGCAGGCTATTGGTTTATTTTTCCACACACCACCACCTTTATGTGCCATCTCTATCATTCTGCTCTGACAAGGACCAGACACAAGCAATAGACCATGTCCAATGTTTATGAATTATTCTTATTTACCTAAAAGCAGGTGCACAGGTTGACGTAAGGTTAAAAAAGACCCAAACCAACAATGAACTGATGCTGCTTACAAGTACTGTGTGTGTATCAAAGCCTGATACACCTGAATCCTTTGTGCTATTCCTTTGTCAAAATTCATAATGACACCGGGTCAAAACCCCTTTGCATCACTTTCTAATGTCCTGAGTGCCCCTTAAGCAGAGTCGTATAATCTGTGACGTTTTGGTTAAGGTTAGGGAAGGGTTGTTGCCTTGGTTATGTGTCAGCACTGACAGCACTTGGTTATGGCAAGGGAAAGATTGTGGTCAGCTTTAATACAGAAAAAATTGTCCTCTCACTTCAGAGCCATAACGAGTCAACTTTCAACGCAGCACAGAACAGAAGACGTCTCTCAGACTACTCTGCACATTTTAAAATAGCACTTTACAGGTATCCAGCCCTTGGGTGAAATGTTCCTTCATACACATAGATACTGTACTTTATTTTAATTAAAACACACATACACTGTCCCTGTGCTGTAAATACTCCATTGAGCGCTAAATGTGTATGAATCCAAATGAAAATAGTCCCAGACAACTGCATGATTTCCTCCTGTTTGAGTGATGTTTGCTGTAACCGACGGTGGCCAGCAGAGTCAGGAAACTGAGCCTTTAAAAAATATAAAACTATATATTGTATGAAAGATATTTACTTTTGCTTGGATAATCTTAATTTGTGGCATTTTATGAATGAAACAATTCATCAGCTAATCAAAACAAAAGTAACAGACAATCAATAATGAAAATAATCAATAGTTGCAGCCAAAGAATAATTATCTAAGTCTGTGCAAACTCACTTTTCCCTCATTCTGGCTCAATAGAGATGAAGCTCGGAGGAGTTACGCAGGGGATTAAGTCATTAAACTACGTCGTCCAGCCCAATCATCCACTTACATTTCTTCACGCTCTCTGTTTGCTCTGTATGTAAGTGAAGTCTAATCAGCGCAAGTGTAAATACTTGAGTAGGTGTGCATTACAGTGTGCAGGGCTTTTAAGTATGATGGAAATGTGATCACTGAAATGTTAAAACAATGGTGACAGGAAACCTTGCTAAATTATTGTTATCTGAAATATACTTAATGACATAATTTACTCCTGAACATCTTTTCAACTGCAAATCAACCAAACTATGTTTCCTGAAGAAAACGGCTTTGCCACAACACCATGGTAACCAACTGGCACTGTAACCATGTAGTGTCACGGCAATGGATTCTACCATTTCCCTTATCTGGTTGCCTTAAGTCACTGCCATTTGTCATTGCCATGACAAATTTTTTGGTCGCAATGTAGTGATCATGTGACTTGGAGAGCAGAGCCCCCGCTGCTCTCTCTGCTGATTTGACAACTCTGAGAAGAAAGACAGGAGGGAAGAGGCTAAGAGAGACAGAGAGGTCTGCAGTCCCCTGAGACGTAGCTGTGGCTTCACACCAGCTTTCAGAGAGCAGACAGAGATAAAGAGGAGAGGGAAAGATCGAGATGGGGGCTGATAAAAGGAGAGTTTGGGGGTATGAGAGAAGGAGTTGATTAAAAGAGGAGAAAAGGAAGCGGTGTGGAAGAGATTAATTTGAAAAAGAAGAAAGCAAAGTGCCCCCAAAACATTTTAGGGCACTCCTCTTTCTTCTTCTTTAATTTACCAGCAGCTCTCTCTGTCACTGACCTAGGGCTGTAAAATAATGGTGCTTTGTCTCTTTCATTCTCTTTCTCTCCCGTCCTTGCTCTTCTAATAGACCTCTGAACAGACCTGAAAACGTAGTGTTTCAGTTGACCAGGAAGAGAGACACAAATAAATTCTTTATAAAATAAAAACCTAACCTCTCCCCCACCTTATGCTCTTGTGCCTGGCTCTTATCATTGCATCATGTACAGCATGAATTCTGATGAAATCTTGCATTAGTGTACTTCAATGATGGAAGATGAACAATGTGTGATGTTTTACACTATTCTGTAAAATCTAGCTGTATGCTTTCAGTATTACAGCTGCACAGTAGAAAAACTGTTGCAAGCTATTAGAGTGAGTCTGAAAGAGGTGGTTTTAAAGGCACATTATTTAACTCTTATAAGTCTTTATAGTGAACTGAATTAAAAATATAGATAAACAAAGAGATTCTTAATTTTGACCTCTAGTAGGATTAGACTAATGTGGGTCCCGACCTCTAAATAACCATCTCCAGTTTGTAGGAGCTCTGTAAGCAGGATTGAAAATGGGAATGTCATTTTCCTGAGCCAGAGCCAGAAAAACCGCAACAGAAAAATTTGCAGAAATAAGAACTGAAAGAAATTGCATTGCCTTGGACAAAAAAACCAGCTAACTGAACAGCTAGCAATTATCAGGTTAACTGTTAGGAATGGACGGCCCTGACAGAGGTTACTAATGTCAGCTGTGCTACATTACACATTACAGATTTTACATCCTTACCAGTACACAGTCTATGAAGATGATTCCCTGATGATGGTTCATGCCCTTCACAGAGAACCAAACTAAACTGCATTCAGGTGGTCCTTTTCATCTCCTAAAGCTGAGAATTTCCATGTTTGCCACCAGGAATTAGCATTTTAATCTGTGGCACATGTCTTAGGTCTCAGGCAGCAGCAAAATCAGCAAATGAATAATGGGTAGCACCAGACAAAGTTTGTCTGTGAACTCTGGTCCTGTGCATGCCAGTGTTTGCACCTGTATGCGCGCAGGGAGGCATCCGCACTGGAGCTGAGCAATTCGTTTTTTGTGATGCGTGACCTGTCACAACATGACACAGGCATAAAAGCCTTGGGCTAAAGTTGCGATTCAGCCATTTTTATCCCATTCTCACAGTGCCTCAAGTCTCTAATTTCAACGAAATTATTCTATGATGCTTATAAATCTTATATGCATTAGCTTTGTGGTGAAGGCGGCGTGTTTTCTGTGCTGGCTGGAGGCACAGAGGGGAACCTGGGTTCCCTCAGTGCCCTCTAGCTTCTATTATTTACACCCTGCTGTGGCTTTTACATTGGTTCAGTTCATGGGATGTGTTTACCATTGAATGATGACCACCTGAACACCTGGAAAATACAATGTGATACAACGTGTCATGAATATACAAGTTGATTATAGCAAAGCATAGTGAATTGTAGCATATTGCCTTTTTACTTTGAGAAGGCCTATAAAGTTTGCTCTTTCATGTCTCTGACTCTCACAGCCTACCTGTGTGTATATATTCAATGTACGGTTATTTTCTATATTCATCTTTATATTTCCAAGCACTTTGCCATACGTGACTTAAATATACATATTCTCCTAGAGTTTCACTGCCAATATGCAGCATACTACAGGGCATATTTATAGTATTATATTTAGAAGCATAGTCTTTGATTTAGTCAATTATTTCTAGGTTTTTGGTGTATTTTGATTTATACTTACTCCAGTGTTCTTATCCTGTTTTTGTTTCTGTGGTTGGATCAGATTTCCCAAAGGAATTAATTAAGTACTCTATATGTACTCTACATAGCTATTAAGCTAGCTATTGGGACTGTCACTAATGAAACAGTATATAGTCTTAAGCACTGTGTTGGTTTAATGATGGTGTCTGGATGAGCATAAATGAGTCATAATGTTGTTGTGTGAAATTCTTCACACGATGGACATATGCATTGTGTTGCACCTTGGCTTGGTCACTGAACTACCAAACAAACCTTCACCTGGGTTAAAGTGCACTAGTGAAACCAGTTTGCAGACTAGATGCACACAGACCTGCAGCAGTAACAAATACCTTTTTTTCATTCTGTAATAAAAATGTATTAACAATAAATATGACAATGTCTTGGGCAGTTCAATGCCATGAATGCAAATGCTGGCACTTTGTATTCTATGCTACCTTTTCTTATCTCTCTTCCCAACATTCCTATTTCTCAGTTGTCTCCCTCTCTCTGTCTTTCTCTTGGTCTGTGCAAACTTGGCAATGGGTCGACAAAGCTTATAGAGGAGGAAAACTATTCCTCTGAGTCTCTCCCTCCCTCTCTCTTTGTTTTAGTAAAGGCTAATTGGGTCTCTCATTAACAGTATAGCAACCTTCATCCTTCCTAATGATGTGGAACTTTTTGATTTGGCCACAGGCTGAACAGAGAGACTGGAAAGTTAGTCTGCAACGTCAGTATCAAATTAGGGAGGTGTGGATGCATTGCTGAGAGGAGAAGTTTCCCTCCTCATTTGTTGTGTTTGCTGTTTGTTGCCATTAAACTGTCCCCAAAGGAATTGCACCGAGATGCATAATGCAGGTTGCCCTTTAAAGGAGACACTTTTCAATTCCTCCACACCGGTCAAAGGAAGGTTAAATTTGTTAAAACACAACTGAGCACTCTCTTTATTATCAGTGAAGGTAGCAAACTATGTAACTAACTTGTTAATCCCAAGTTTTTGGTGAATTTGTAAATTTTATCACTGCATTCTCTAACTCCATCTCTCTTGCAGAGTGACTTATGACCCTCTCTTTGTTGAGAAAACTATGGCTGAACTTAAATGTCCAGGAATACAGTATTGGCACGTCTCAAGCAAAACTTAATGAGAGGCCACTTCAGACTTTGCTTGAAGATTACTAATAATTAATGGCATTAAGGGCATGACAATGTAAATAGAAGGAATGACATCAGCAAAGCAACCAGTTTGTTGGACATTATCCAGTTGTACCACTTTTATTTTTGATGACATCTGTTTTTTCATTGTTGGTATATGAGTTAAATTTCATGTGGTGCATTCGCCTAATCGGGATTTGTTTGTTATGATCTACAGAGCTAGAGAAGCAGAGGTTTATTTAATCCAGCTCAGAACTAGAATTACCGTCTGGTGGTTGTACGCCTCCACCAACCAGCCAGGTTACACGAAATATGGCCACAATCTCCCCTTTCTGAGTTACAGCATTGAATAATACTGAAGGGTGTTTTTGCAGAACATTATGGCGTCATGTTGAAGTTGTCTTTCGACCATTTGGATATAAAATTTCATGATTTCATTTTATCCTTATAGACGTTTGAGTTTAATTGTGTTATAATTCGTGTATGAATTTGTGAGTTATGGCCAAGAGGTCTTTTGTGAGGTCACAGTGACGTTGACCTCTGACCTTTGATCACCAAATTGTAATCAGTTGATCCTTGGGTCCAAGTGAATGTTTGTGCCTGATGTCATGAAATCCCCTCTTAGCATTCTCTATATGTTGCATTTACAAGAACATGAGGCTACCATGACTTTGAACTTTGACCTTTGATTACCAAAATTTAATGTGTTCATCCTTGAGTCCAAATGAATGTTTGTGCCAAATTTGAAGAAATTCCCACAAGTTACTGAGATATCTCGTTCATCTGATGCACTGACGGACAACTGGCAAACATAATGCCTCTGGCCCTGACTGTCGCCAGCGCGGAGGCATAAAAAAGAGTAAAGGGACAGTTTTACTGTGGGCTATTTACTCACCAAAGGATTTTTGATTTATCCTTTAATCTCTACCTCTGTGGTACTCAAACAACATCCTGCATATCTATCCAAGAAGAAGAAAACAAAAAGATATCTCACACAAAACATTTGTATAGTGTGTTCGGTTATGTTAATACTTAACAGCTCTTGAATTCTCCACAACTGCCTCAGGTCCAGCTGCCCTGCATCATCATCATCATCATTACCCTGATCAACCGCTGCTGCCGAATAAAGGCCTTTTTCGCAGTCGATATGTTGACTTGTCATAGTGGGAAAAGCACAAATGTCCAATGTAAAAAAGGGTCTTTTGCCCTTGTTGTTGCTTCTGTAGTTGCGGTTTGGTCTGTGCCACACTTAATCTTCACACAACCCTGACAAATTCTACATTGTTTGAGAGCTGCAAGTCTCCTGATTTTATCTGTGCAAAGCATTTTAGGATCCACTGCAACAGCAGTTCGCACAGAATTGGTTCAGACTTGTGGCTGTGGCTTCAAAGTGTTTTCCACACAAAGGTGCTATTTTTTTAATGCCAAAAAGCTTAAATTTCTACCATGTTTTTGACCTTTTTGGTTGTAAAATTTAAACCAGTGCCTTTCAGTGGAGACCAGGGTTATGACTGTAATCATAGGAGTTGAAGAACAGTGATCATTTCATTTTGGGTGAATTATTTTCCGGCTTTTGTCTCTTACAGGGTTGAGGCAGTTGGTCCTCCCTGTCAGTCTGTCAAGCTGCTTTATCATTCTCATTGTGTGTTATTCTGTTTTCACACACACCACTGACCTGCTTCCCCATTCAATTGCATTTTAGGTCATTCTGCCTCAGTATTGTGCCTCTGGATTTGAGTCTGTTCCTTAATTGACACACAGAATTTGATCACTGAGGAGCTTCTTATTGTTGCTGCTGCTGTAGTACCCTGTATCTAACTATGTCTGCCAGGATTGACAGCCAAACATTATCATTCTGAAAAGCACTGTTTATTTGCATTAGTGGAGATATGGTATCTGCAGACCCCAAAGCTCATCCAATATGTCCTTTGTCTCTCTGAGAGTGAATTCACCATCCACAATCCTCAATCCAAAACAACTTCACTTTTATGGAAACCTCCTGTACAGTGTGTTGTGTTAGCCAGACGTCCATCTGTTTGAAGAGCTGGACTGATGGTGATAGGAAGTCTGTTAACGGCCATCATACACTTGAGTGTGAGCACCCTTCAGTAAATGACTGGCTGACCTTCTGCCCGCTCAGACTCTCAGCTGTAATGACATTTAACCATCCAGCTGAATGGAGCTGTCTATGACTGTCTCCACGCAGGTGTGTGTGTTGCATCAGTCTGTGGATACAGTGCCTGTATTTTCAAATATTTATCACATGTAAGTTATTCTGATATCTAGGAACATATATTAAGTTGTTCTTGACCTTTCAGGCCAGAAGAAAAGATACTAGTGGCCCATTCATGTCCATTTTTATTGTGTGGGGCATATTGTATCTTTCTCCTTTTATTGTTACTTGACATTTGGCTGATTCACTCTTAAGAGGTCAGGTCATAAGTGGCCTCAGTGTTCACTGTGGATATCTGAGCCACTGAAAAGATTTTTATTCTTATCATCTTCTATTCAACCCTTTTTTTTTTCCATTATAACTTTGTGATGCAGTTACGCCACAAATGCAGCCAGAGCTGCTTTTAATGTTGCTGTTACAGTACCTGCTGTAGTCTGCAAAGAGACTGCTGCGTTGCTAAAATCTGCAGGATGTAAATAATGGAAACTAGTGTTTGTGTTAGTAGCCTGGACACGTGCATTTAAGAATGTACATCACAGCTTCACAATATTTATCATTAACCTTGTACAAATGTGCTGGTTGTCTATCTATTGCAGTAAAATATTATAATTATACGATAAACTTGTATCATGAAACAGGTTTACTACTGATATTAACACTTTCTTTGCTGTTTGAGAATGACATCCTGGTACATCCTTAAAATATGCTATCCAACCATATTAGAAGGGTTTAGAAGGGTTTACAGTTGGTCCAAATGGCTACACTCAAATGTGGGGTGAAATGCCAGCCATCAGAGAGAGGGGAAAGATGTAACTTCTTTTAAAGGGACTATTTTTTAAGTTGTCTCTGCTGCTGAACATGGTTTCTTGCCAGAAGCACAGTGGTGGTGACGCTCCAGCCATTGAATGAACAAGAGAGCCACAGAGAGACGTTCAAACCCTGCGCAGCTGGCCAATCACAGTGAGAAGTGGGTTTCAATGTCAGTAACAGAAAAGGTCATCAACTAATCAATCAATTCAATTCATGGACAGGTGTGTGTTTGGGGGGATACTGAAGCTATCCTACATCTGACAAACAGTCCTCTCTCCTCTCAAACCTTTGTGGACTCTCCACACCTCCTGGTCCAGACTAATGATCAACTGTCATCACCATTCTGTCTCCTAAAAATTATTATATAGGACAACAACAAACAATAGCAACAACAAATATATGTATATGTATATATATATTTTTAAAATGTATTTATTTGCAAAACATTCACTGACATCGTTCTCTTGATTTCCCAACAATATCTGTTTATGGCAATGATGATTTGTGTGACCCAGGACATGAGCCCCAGTCTCCGGTCAAAGGCCTGTGACCCAATGTCACAATGCTTTCTATACTGGAAAATTATTACCACAAAACATCATCCAGGAAACACGTCATCCAGAAATACTGTTCTGAATTCTAAAGTTACAGTGTTTGTCCTCCAACTTTACTGGGCGCATTTCATGAAGTCTAAGCTCAGGAGTCACATTCATGATGATGGAGGTTGTTGAAGTTTCTGTGGATGACACCTGCAGTGCAGCGTATTCTTTTATGACACCATTAACATAATGCTAGTCATTAATATGCAAGACTCTAAGGTGCATGTAACAAGCAATAAATCAAGAAGCAACCTTGCCAGTTGAGCCGTCACGATTATTTCCTTGGATGCACTTCAAGAACACCTCACAGAGTCGGAGCAGGCTACCTGCAGCCTCTCTACCTTTTACATTAACATGTTTGGTCTTAATAAACATCTTTCCTCTGAGGCTTGATTATTTGGTTTGCTGTTTAGTGGCCTGCAAAGAAGTTACTTAAGAATTGACTCAAAGTACAATAAATTCTTTGATAATCTGTCTGCAGTTCACACAAACTCATAAACATCAAATACAAGGTATCAAACTGATTCTGTGATCTGTCAGGAGCAGAACCTGAAGCCACAACAGTCAGTCAGCTGGAAATCAGCTGCGTGACTTCATATATAAATCCTCTGACATTAAACATTTTTGACACATGGACAAACACTCAGAACCCCCACTGGTATTTTTTGTTCATTTATCTAAACACTGCACTTCCATGGGGCTACATTTGTCTACACGAAGCCTGCCGGTAGTGGGACCTCTCTCTCCCTCATTCACTGTGTGACTTCTAAAAACTTTGTTTAACATGGTTCAGAAACCTCTGAAAAGTGTAAATCTCAGCGGACACCAGTTTATTTATTATCTGAGCTTGGAAAATTTTCAAAAGTTTGAAACGCCAAAAAACCAAGGCCAACAGTTTGAGCTTTACAAACACTATTCCAAATTTCTTTTTTTTTTTAACCACTGTCATTTGCAGTTTCTCATTCCCTTTATATTTCTAACATTTTCTCCTTGACCTTTACAAAATGACCAGCAAATGGGAGGAGCATTCATTTCCCTTTTCTCACTGTTGCCTCTTCCTCCAAATTATCATTTGACATTCACTGCTGTCCGACTTCCTCGCCCAGGTTTGGAAGGGATGCAGTCGACACTCATAAGGTTGAAAGACTGGACTCCAGGTATTTACTACAGAACCATGAACAACAACCAGCATAAGCTTGATTTGTAAAATGTCTATATCTTACAAAATATGAGTACAGTATTTAAGAATAAGTATCTAATTGGCATTATTACACAGAGTTATGATTGGCCATAATCAAAAAGGGATTTCATTACGTCACTATGCTTTATTACAGGTATTAGGGTGCATATGATTCAGTCAATGTAATGTACAGCTACTATGATAACAATGTCTCTGCTGTTGGTGTGGCCCAATGAAATGCTCTGAAAAACTCTATTTTGCATCTGTTTGTGACTCTGCAGGAACATGAACTGATCTTTGTTTTCTTTAAAAGAGGAACTCACCTCAGTTTGGTGTGGTCCGGTTCAGTTGTGCTGTGGTGAATAGAATAGCAGAATAATCAGGATCACCAGCCTGGGTGTGGTTAAATTCAAAGCAATCCCTCAACAAACACAAGTGACAACATCCACACTGGCAGTGCATGACAGGGCTCATTCTGCATACTACAGGTGCTTCCTTACATCCACATGAACATAAAACACCCAAGCTGTCTAACTGAGCAGCGTTGACAGCTGGGAATAAAAACAAACCCATGCATAAATCAGACATAACATGTTCATTTTGATTTCTGTTTAAAAATTTAAATTAAATCATGTTTATCTTCCACTTCTCGTTGCTAGTTTGCAAAGTGTCTTGGGTTTCATCACTTACACAAAGATCAGCTCTCAAGCTGGTGACTCAGCCCATGATCCAGCCGCACAGACGTCACACACAGACAGAACTCTTGGCTTATTTTTACTTACTTTAAACATGACTCAGACTTCAATAAAACTGGTCAAACACTCTGGCTTCATGGACATCAAAGTCTTTGAGCTAGACAGATCCTGTTCAATGCATCCTACCTAAAATGAGGGGGAAAAAATGAGAGGACTGATACTCTACTTAAATATTGCTGATTTTAACAGCTAGCACTGGCCTTGAGATGTGATATCAGCTGAGTTAGCTCCTTGTATACTGTATGCTTGATTCTAACATTCAGATGTCTTGAAGATGGGACTTGCTGTGAAGTAGGTTGTTAGATAAACTAGTTTTAAATAACCTACATTTATGATTATTGAAAAATAAGTTGAATCCATTAAGGTTTATTGACTGTACTTTTAGCTTGTCCTTTAGCATCATTCTATAATTGATTCCTTTTTGCCCCTATTGCTTATCCTATACGTCAGGTGAAAGTCCCTCTGAACTTTATAGAAAGAGCCATTCCAGTTTAGACAGAACCATAATGTAGACTTATAACTTGTTCAGTTAGATTTATTGTTTCTTGTGCCATAACATGACCAGTACACAAGGCCAGAGAGTCATAGCTGGCTTCTGTTCTGAGTTGTGATCAGAATTTATCTCCTTGAATGTTTTGATGCCCTCTGTGACCGACCCCTGCGTAACCAGTATGACCCAGCGCATCTCATATTCTGGTGAGCAATAAAGAAACACCACTGGCATTATTACATTCCCCTGTGAATACACACAAACACCCATAGAAGCACCCACAAATGCACGCATGCAGGCAGCGTACGCGCATCTCCCCGGCAACTGTCTAGGGCCACTCTCCTCTCTCTTGTTCTGCCTCCTCTAATATCTTTTCAGGCTGTTGTCTCTGCACCCACAGGAATCATGTAATAACAGCTTGTCAAGGCTTTTTGTGCCGGGAAACATTTGCATATTCAAATGTGTTGAGGAGTGAGGCTTGCAATGGCTGCTTCTCTGATGTGCGTATTCACGTAGAGGGTTTGTGTACATGTTTTGCACAGCTAATGGACACATCAAGCTCATTGTTTTCAGCTTTTTTCCCCCTGATTTTACACAATCAAACAAAATTGAGAGAGCTTTCCTGCTTTCACAGTTCTCACCTGCATATTTATGTTTGTGTTTGTGCATGTCTGAATTCCTTTATACCCATGCACAAACACATTTCTGGTTTATAGCACGTTTATTCCCTGCCAAGAGACACTATCAGCCTACAAATAAAAGATAATGGAGGCCAAGTAAACACTGAGTGCACTGAGACTTTTCCAAGTCGGCAGCTTTATCGCATCCACACACACACAGGCAGATGTAGAGATTTCCTTTAAGGGTTTGTCGACTCACACCAGGAACATATTTTCCCACTTAGCCTTAGTTGCATCCAGTGCTGCAGATACTTTCAGCTTTATTTGCAGTTTAAGTATAAAATAACCATCTCTGAGACTTCTGCCACTTCCCGCATACAATGAAGCTAAACAGAATTGTATTTGCAGCAGTCAAATCATTTAAAATGACATTTAAAAAGTCAACAGCAATGTCTCTTTTCAGAGCTCCAGTTATTCAGAATAATCCACAGACCGCGCTAAAGAACTTTAACCGAATAAATTGACATTATTTCTGGAATCACATGCTGCTGTTGAGTTTCTCAAATTTAACTTATTTAAGCGCCACACACTGAAATCCTTTCACTCCAGTGTATTGAGGTGGGAGCAGAAATCTCAGCAGAAAATACAACAGAACTTTGGCAAATAAAACCAAGCTATTTACATGGCAAAAAAATATCACAAGAGGCAATTAGGAACATTATTGTAATTTGTGTTAACTAAGCCTGCATTATATCCATCCAACAATTGCTCAGACTGAAGCTAAACAACCTTCTGGTTGTTGATCAGCGTCTTGTGCGCCCATTGGACCAGTCTAAAAACACCTGATTAGTGTTATCCGCTCTCTCACCTGTATGGTCGAGGTCTGATAAAGTTTAGGCAAACAAACGTAATACGTTAAGGCGCAAAGTTGCTTTTAGACTAAATACGAAAAAAATTGTCTCACTTTGTGTTTTTTTTCTGTGTTCACCACAAACAGCCACCATACTCACTGTACAGACATTAGGTGTGACTGTTAGCTGGCTATTCGTAGGTTAGAAGGAAGGCCAGTGTTTTCCTCCAGTTTCTCTCCTTTTCTTTCACATTATACAGCTTCAGGATTATCAAAGATTTTCTTTAGTTAAAATGTTTTGCATTTCATGTATTTATGAGTGGATACAAACAGACTGAAATCTACATCTGTCTGTGTCCACTCTGGTTGTTTTCCAACAACTTTGTATGCAGTCACGCTGCCTTTAAATGGGAACATGAGGTGAATTAATTCACCTCATGTTCCTCATGAACACACCTTCACTGGTTTTGTGTCCATACAAGAAAATCACATTAGCTCTGCCTTTGCTGCGTAGACAGGATAGTCAGTATTCACACAACTGCAGCAAATTACTCAGCAGGAAAACACAAGAAAAAAAAACACAAGAGCCTGAGCAAACAGCTAATGCAATTTACTTCTGCTGTCCACACACTCTTGCATCCTTTTAACGTTCGTTTTAGCTCCAGTGAAGGAATAATTCTACATTATAAAATCATATTTTAGACAATAACCTGTTTTAAGTAGAGGGTAATAGTGAGCACAGCTCCAAATCATAACCAAAGTATCAGTCAAAAATCACAAACGGACAAACAAAACACTGGCACTCACAGATAAATAATTGTTAATTGTGGGGTGCAAGCAAACATGTTTTAGCCATAAGCCATCATCAGCCAAAACAACAATAGTAGATGTGGCAATTTATATAAACAGCTCAGGTTAGGTGCCTCATTGTTTAGGCTGATGATGGCTTATTCCTGAAACATGTTCATTTTTGCATCACAATGATGTGCTTCCATCTTTTAGCAACAGTTTGTCGAAAGCTCGCTTCATTTTCAACACTCCCTGCACAAAACCAGGTACATCAAGAAATGGCTTTCCTGGCCAGATCAATGGTCAACCTTACTTGTGCTCGTGTGGCTAAATGGGATCACATCCCTGCAGCCAGGTTTTGAAGTCTGGAAACGAAGGCTGAAGCCTGAAACCAGAGGAGTGGAGGCTTTTATAGCAACAGCTTGTCCACAAACCTTTGGCCTTGTACTGTATCAAGGATAGATGATGTGCTGTATCTATTCTAGACAATAGGAAACTATTGGACCATTATATGAGGAGCCCAGTGTGTCGGTGTAACCCTGGTGGGCCAGTGGCTTCAGAGAATTAGTTATGGCCTGTCAGGTCTCTGGAAGCTGCTTTAAATGGACTTGTCAATGAGGAAACACATAAACATTTATATTGCTTAGGGCTGAAATATGGAAAAGCAATGAGCCTTTCATAAACCCAATTGCTCTCCTAGTGTTGAGTCATCACACACATTAATGACAATTTCAATACCTTCATTAGCACAAGCGCACACACACACACACACACACACACACACAATGACAGTGAGTGCAATAGCAGCAGCTCTAATATTTCCACCCTAATTGTAATGGGTGATGTGACTCGTGGCTGTTTAGAGCTATTGACCAGAGCTAAAGACACACTGTTTGTTTAAGTCATCATTAACACAGCCTTCAATAAGGGCCACTGGCAGCAAGTGGAACAGTGATTAGTGTGTGAGTGTGTGTGTAAAGTGTGCCTGAGTAACAGCATGAAAGGGAGCACCGTGACTGCGTTTCTGTATCTGAGCGAGTACTTAAAGCACACAAGGGTGTGTCTGACTGTGGGTATTTAAAAGACCATCTGTGGAGCAAAGTTATGTCTGAGTGTAGGAGAAAAACACCAGTCGTCTGTGATACGGCCAATTAGTGTTAAGGTTAGAACTGAATATGCATGGGACATATTCTGTATTAAAAATGGATAATGTCAAGTTGGATATGATGGATGGGATCCAGTGTATTGGATTACATATGTGGGCCGGAGTAAAACTAATCAATACCTGAGTGGTTTTATATGGAGGACCTTGAGCTGAATTGATCCAGTGACATTTTTTAATGTTACACACACAATGCATTTAAGTTTCATCATGATTAAAACACGGGGACGATATTGGCAACACTGTAAAATTTTATTATGTAAAAATGTTCATCATAAAAAGATCAGCAAAGCTTTTTAAAATCTAAATAATAGACATTACACAGAATCACAACCAATATGTCAACACAATGCCTCCCAAAATTCATGGGTCCTTTAAACCAGGCTGTAGCTACCCAGCAGTGTTGCCAGATTTAGTGGTTTTCCCACTAATTTGTATGTAACTGGGCAGGTTGTCGTCATGGGGGCCACCTTCTCTATCAAAACAAAGTTAGGCTGTATTTCAGTATATCGGTCCGTCCTCTTATGCGAGTGGCATGATTGAGTTCGGCGGGGTTCTGAGTTCAGTAGCTCAGCTTGACACGCAATGACGGAAAACTGATGACTGTCTGAACCAAAGGTCATTTCACTTCTTTACATAGAAGTTCAAATTTATTTTCCTATTCCAATTATTGTTCTGACACAGCTCTTTTATAAAAGATTTACAAAAGCTTATTTCTATTCATCTCAGTGAAACCTTTTAATATTTAACATTTTTAATTTAATATTTAACATAATCAAAAAGACCCAAATTTATTCAATAACTTCAGTTATAAAATTTTCATCATATAACTGTGGTTTTGAATTTGACTAGTTAACCAGATAAAACAGATGACTGGTGACAGATTATTTTTCCTCTTGCTCTGATAGGGCTTTTTTTTGACAGTGTAACCTGGAAACACAGTAACCAAGCTAGCAAAGCAGCTATTAACAGAACTAACTAACTATGATCAATTTTAACTTAATGCTATAGATTTATGTGAAGTCCTCCAACTTAAACGAGCATAGAGTTTGCTTGTCTCTATCCTCGGATATGAGCCCTAGGAGCTAAGGAGCAGCAGGTATACCAGACCTTCATAGTTATGGTAACAATAATAAGGTTACCATGTTAAGGTTAGGGTTATGGAGCAGTCACAGTTTGCTAATGTCTAGGCACAAAACAAATGAACATTGAGTTAAGGTTGTGGAACGGTCATGGATAAAAGAAACAGCACTGATCATCCGTTTCACCTGTGAAAAGATGCAGACTTGATCACTTTTTATACGATGTCACCTAACTTTCTCATTTGCTCTTGGCCGATAGAGGTCACCTAACAATAAAACGTAACAAAGGGTTGTATTAAGCTGCGTGCAAAGACAACGTATGGCCTCATTCTGTTAGAGGAGGACAGTCTCATATGTAAGCCTGGACTCAGTCCTCTTCAAGAATTTAAATAGATCTGGTGCTGCTCTCATCCCTGACAACTGTTTCTGCCAGTTGGATAAACAGTCAACCAATCAGAGGTCCGTTGGCTGGATGAAGAATATGGACATGATCTTCCTACAGCTGCCCAGCTACATCCATGAAAGATAGTGACAACATTGGGACAAGTGATAATGAAGTATATGCAGCTGTACAGGTGGTTGTAAGTTGACTTACATGAACTGTTTCTTTAATGTTCAATTAAATGACCCAAGCAACCATAACCATAGTTTCTGTGGCTAAAAATAAAGTTTTTTCCTTTAGTACTGAACAGTTGTTGGTTCTAAATATGGCAACCAGTAGCCCCAACATTGCTATGCAGAAGACACCACTATTTAATGTGTCGGATTCAGACAGCTTCTTCATTTTCTAACTGGGAACAAAACACAGTTCAGTAGGTGCTTCAGCTGCTCTAAAACTGACACTGAATATGAAAGTGAACTATCTGCTTTCAGTGGTGCACACAGAAAAACATTAAGCTCTTTTGGCTGTTTCACAACAAAATGATCTTCTGAAGTTATACTTGTCTGCTTTCCTTAAGTTTTTATGTGCACTGATTTGTACCTTTTGAACTTTTATCAAGTACCTGCTTATTCTCTAACACAGGTTTTGTACTGATGATTCAGCAGCAGAGTTTCTTGTTCACCTCAGCCTTGGAAGTGCTCCAACTGTCAGCCACATAGTTTTCTCTATACAGAAAATGAACAGGACTTTTACTTCTAGATCAATGGATGCCTGAAATAGCTCCTCCTCCCTCACCACCACAGAGTTAAGTTACATCATATAAAAAGCCTCTCGATCTCTGCTGTGTCCTCAGTCTGGCTGTGCTGTTTTTTTGCCCCATGAACTCCTCCACCCTGATCATTCTTTCAGCCTCTTTGCTTCCTCCATCATTATTCTTCTCCCTCTCCATGTCCCAGTTCTCTCTCCATTGCTCTGCTCTCCTTTCCCTCCATCTCGCTCCTCTCGCCTCCCTCCCTCGCTCTGTCGCCTCAGGAAGAATTCAGCACCGACTGACAGTCTGATTTAGTTCCAATAGCAACCTCCCATCTCTCTTTCTCTCTCTCTGTCTCTCACCCCTCTACTTCTCTCTAGAGAGAGGGTGTCACACATAAATCTCTGCTGTAGCCATCTATTACCTTCTACATTCGAGCCCTGACCTAATTCCTCCCCGTCTCCAATGTGTCAGTAGGTGCAGGATATAGTGGCCCCAGTGTAGTCCATCTCCCTCTCTCTAATCCCAACGAAGTCTCTTCAGTGTTTTATGGTTAATAATTTTACTAACACTATCTCATATTACCTCACACCACTAATGTAATAAGATAAATTGCCCATATATAGTTCACTTTATTTCCCCAATCACCTTTTTTTCCCCCCTCTGGAGGTATTCAGAAGCGGTGTGAGCGAGTGAGTGAGTGTGTGTCTGTATATGTGTGTGTGTGTGTGTGTGTGTGTATGTGTGTGTGTGTAAAATGAGTACATATCTCCTTCAGTCTTATTGGAAATTATTGCATAAGTACTTAAGTTTAGCAGCATGATAAACGGGACAACTTCAGCCATTTTTCAGAGGTCTTTATCATTCCTCAGGAGATCCAGATTTATTAAACTTCCCCGCCCTCCTTTGGGCCTACAGCCAAATATACCTCTAGTATTAGTCACTGATAAGAATCTATTTCCATTGTAGAATTACCTGCACAGACATAGACCAATATACTAACACAGGGGCATTGTTAAAACCCCTGGTCCCCTGGAAACAGCTCATCTGGGGCTCCAGAACAGTACATATTGTCAGGCCTGGAAACCCAGGGCTGGATATTTTGGCCTCACGACACAGAGGTGTGTGACGAAGCTGAGCTGATAACAGCTGGGTTCTCTTGTGATGACTTTTATTGTGCTTCTGAGACTGCATGCACAGTCTACTACAACTCTAGTTAATTAGGCAATTCATTTCAATTAACAAGTAATCATCAGTTAATCAAAGGAGTGTGGTGGCTCAGTGGTTAACACTGTCCCATCACAGAGTCAAGACACAGTGGATATTGTTACAACTCAAGGGGGGAGGAGGGGGGTGTAAACATTGTGACCTGCTATAAATATCTTGGTGTTGTCCTGGTGAATGTCTTTCTTTTACAACGCTGACTTAGTTTTTTATCTTGATCTTTATTTATTATTAACTGACTTTTTTTGTGTATTATTTTCGGATGATTTGCTAATCTATACTGTGGAGCTAATGGACACCTGACTGTCCCCAACAGGCAAAATAAAAAGCACTTGTCTGTCTAAGTATGTATCCATCTACATGTTGAAAATCAAGAAGCTGAGAGAAGCTACAGCTGATTTTAGACAAGTCCTGCTTTACTTTTGAAGCCGCTGTCTCACCAGTTCTGGATTACAGTCACTTGTTTTACATGAATTCACCAGCACAGTGTCTTCATATGTTGTGTTACGTTCTCCACAGTGTTAACATTTCTCGCTAAATCATAACCACTGACTCATCATTGTGCTCCGAACCCCAGAGTTGGCCGGCCATTTCTGTTCATTCTTGGAAAACTTCCATCATATCTCTGCAATCTATCTATCTCACAGAGTTCATCTTATTGTCATTATTTCAAATCACAATATCCTCTGTAGGACAGAGATGAAAAACAAAGCCTCCATGTTTTCTGTTCCAGCCACAAAGAATAGTCTGCAGAGGGCATTTAAATTGAGGACTAAATATATTCTGTGTTAAATGACTCATTTATCAACTGTCTCTTTGTGTTATTTGTTTTTGTAATTTCCTCTGTTCTTATATTATGAAGGCTACAATAAGCTGTTTCCTGATTTATGTTTTATTTGTGTGCCTGAAGTTGTGTTGTGTGGTGGCCGTGAGAGCTCAATGCGTTGTAAATAAACTAAATGTAATTCATAGCGTTCAGGAAAAAATTATGCAAAGTGAGAAAACACAACAAAATACAGATGTACTAAATGTGTTGATCTGACTGTGTGTTAGCCCTGTGATGGACAGACGGATGGATGGAAAGATGAAAGGATGGAACATGTATTGTTACTGTATACTGGCTTTTTTCCAAAGTGGTGACATTTTTTTTTCATGTATTTGTTTGTGTGTGAGCTCTTGTCCACTGTACTCTGGACCTTTAGTGTAACACACAATAGTAGTATGTGGGGGATTGTTGTGGTCCATCCACCATGATGTGGCCAAAATTACAACTTAAATCACATAATGTCAGCACGGACATTTAAAAGCTTCAAAGGCAGGATTTATTGCAAGGATATTGCACTCAATTGAACTACAGGTGCTATTAGTGTGTCCATCTCTTGTACAGTGTAAATGGTTTAGTTCAAAAACTGAGGTAGAGCCACATGTGTGGATGGACATGTTTACACAGCCTGTTGGATCTTCAGAGGTGAGAGGGGCCCCATTCATCCTCTCAAAATTTCTCTTTTCAGATGGGCAATTATTTCTAAAGTGCCCTTCAAAAGGATCCCATCAGGGGGAAAAGCCAGAAGGGACGAAAATGAAATGATCAGTCTGAGCCTACAGTCGCACTGTGTCGGTTTGTGGAAGATGGCAAACTGGACTTACAGTTGGGTCAGCAATAAAAAGATCACCCGAAGGTGATTTAAAACATGTGGGCCAATAAATAGGACTGAAGGGATCCAGTTATTGTCATGAATCGTTTTTTCTGTTGTTGTTAACTTCTGTATTTTTTTCCCCTCGCACAGCAACATTTACTGTTTTCAGTAAGAGAGAAACCGCAGCACGCCTGCTGTGCTTTCAAATGCAACCAAACAACAACCAACCTTTATCTTAAAGTGCATGTTTGTTTGTTTTTTTTTCTTTTTTCCCTGTCAGAACATTTATTGCCCTTTAGAGCCATACTGAATTAATTCATTACTGTCCCTTTTCATGTTAAATACTGTATATCGTAATTTTGGATACTGGAGTTTCTGGAGTTAGTATCAGCTATAATATTGGAAATTAATACTTCATTTTGTAAGTGGTTGAGGCAGAGTTAACGTAAACTGTCTTACTTATTATTTATACTTATTTGCTGAAACATAGTTGAGTATGCAGTAGCATGAAATGGGAATACCCAAGTAAACCACAAGTAGCTCAGAATTGTGCTTTGTGTAAATGCATTTAGTTACGCTAAGGGGCAATTTTTAGTTTTCTTTTCTGTCGAACGTGGTTTATGCCGGGAGCGGGTGGTGGTGATTCTTACTTGCCTTTATAATACAAGAGGTAAAAATCTGGCCTGGGAACACCATGGGATCCCCCAGGAGGAGCTGGAAAGCATTGCTGGAGAGAGGGATGTCTGGATTTCCCTGCTTAGCCTTATGCCACCATGACCCAACCTCGGACTGGTGGAAGAAAATGGGTGGATGGATGGATGGATGGATGGATGGATGGATGAGGTTATAAAAAGCCTTGTGAGCAGCATTACATCTTCAGGGCAGACTGGAGGCAGCAGTGACCCACTATTAGAAAGTGACGAGCCTGGCCAGGCCTAGCTGGTTAGCATGCTAACTTCAGTAGAAGAAAAGAGATGATAGAGACAAGAGTTAACACTTCCATTGTTTCCACCTCTGGAGACAGCTGTTAACAAGTAAGGAATGAGGTTTGAGGCTGAACGCACAGCGTTTCCTCTGGACTGGTAGACTGGTCATGTAAATATATTCAAAAGTATTACAAGATTAAGTAATGGAGCGCCGGGTAACTGCAGCGTTGTACTCCTTCCCACCTGCTGAATGATTTTTTTATTGAGTGAATGAACGTGTCCCTTGTTTGGAGCCGTTTTGAGTTGGCTCAGTCTTTATCGGCTGTACACGACTGACACTCTTGTTCTGTTTAGTCTTTATTTCCTGGCTTTCAGGTTGTGTGGAGGCATCTAACTGTCAGTGGCAGCTTGACATGAATACTTTATCTACAGTAGAGTAAAAAGCAGGCAGACGCCTCAAGAGAAAATCTTTATCATTTCCTTTCTGATCCTAGCCAAGAACAAAACCCTTTCTATGATATTTCAGCATTTTCTCAAACAAGTGGTATTTTCCATCATATTTTTTATACTCTAACTGAAAATATGCATAAAGGTGTGAATAAGACAGGCAACACTGACTTACATGACTTTTCAGGTAAGGGTAATATCAGCAGTGACAGGTGATATTTCAGCGGGTGGAGGAGAACAGAGGGTATTTCTGGACTTTGGAGAGAGGTGTAGAGGTGGTTTGAAGGTTGGTGGATTAGAGGAAAAGGAAATAGGTTGACAGGGGCGGTAGGATAGGTGGAAAGGAAAAAGGAAAGAGGAAGAAAGAACGGGAAAAAGATTTAGTCTAGGTGAAAGCAGATGGAGAAGAGAGAGGAGGATTTGAGGGGAAATGGGGGGGGGGGGGGGGGGGGTGTCAACTCAGCAAGGAGTGTAATGTAGAGGAGAGTAAAAAAGCTGATATTTAACTTTTGTCTCTTTATTTATTTCTCAGCTTATTTCCTTCTCCTCTTGCACCAGGTTTTTTTTTTTTATTTTAGATCTTGATAGTCCTTTCACCTCTCTACACTCACTTCCTTCCCTTGCTTCTCCTTATCTCCTTGTCTCCTCAATCTCCCCCCTCTTCTTCTTGTTTCCTCCTTCCTCTTCTTTTTCATAGTCTCATTTCTTCTCTTCTCTCCTCTCACAAAAACGGTCATATCTTCTTCTTCTTTTTCTTTCATCATTTAACGTTTGACTGTGCTCTTTTAATCGCATCACTGTGTTGCAACGTCCTCTTCTGCAATAGTTCAATGGCCACAATTGGAAAATTTAGCGCCTCCACCCGTCTATCTTGACAAACAGACTCCTAACATTCG
Source organism: Trachinotus anak (assembly GCF_046630095.1). Lineage (NCBI taxonomy): Eukaryota > Metazoa > Chordata > Actinopteri > Carangiformes > Carangidae > Trachinotus > Trachinotus anak. The sequence continues at coordinate 16,046,143 of NW_027273852.1, forward strand.
CATAACAGCAGACGATGGAAACGTCAATTGACTTAAGTTTAGTTTAGCTGTTTTTCTCGAAATGACGTAAAAGAAATTACACTACGTTTGTAGTTTTTCATCTACTCTATCCTCAGCCTTGTTGTCTCACTGCTTCTCCTCTTCTCTCTTCTTATGTCTTCTTCTCAGCCTTTGGATTTCCTCTCCTTTTTGTGCCTTCTCTCCCCGTCCCTCCTCTCCTCACCTTTCGGCACAGTTATTGATGGCCTCCTATTCTCTGTGGCCAGGCAGACAGGAAACACAGACCCCTGCAAAGACTGAAGAGCATCACAACCCCTGGGGCAGGTGACCAGGTGACTCTCTGCGTGTGTGTGTGTGTGTGTGTGTGTGTGTGTATGGGATTTGTACCCGGGTTAGAGTTATGGTGGTTGCGCTGACAGAGGCAAAAAGGTAAAAGGGGAGAAAAAAGAGGAAAAGGAGCAAAAGAATTCATTTTCTCCAGTAGGATGAGAGGTTTTGTGTGTGTGTGTGTGTGTGTGTGTGTGTGTGTATGTGTGTGTATAGAGTAACAGTGGACTCCTGCTACTTCCAGTCCCGCAGGCCTCTCAGAATAAATGGATTTTCTTTTTCTATTCTAGGACGCACTGGACCTTATTTCCTTCTCATTCTCCTCTCTCTTTCAATCTCTGTCTCCATCTCTGTTCTCCCCGAGCTACAAGAACATGCTCGCAGATGTTTGAAACCTCACTCTCAGCCCTATTATCTCGCAGAGCACCATTAATAGTCTTTAATTGAATCTAATTCCACTTGGTTACAGTGGACAATAAAAAAGAACCCATAAAAAAAAAGCAAGTATCCCACTAACCCTAACGCAGAGATAAGAGACATGCACAAAATAATAGCAGTAGTAAAATAATAGAATAATCCACTGATTTCATCATCGTATATTCTAGGACACATCGGTGTGTTATTGCCATGGCCACTTAAAGAAAGAAAGGCTGTGTTCAAACTCCCCTCCAGTTTTTACAGTGCTTTTGTAGTCATTTTAACTCCAAGTTCGGTAACTTTTACTGGTCAGTTAACTGGTAATACTGTGTGAAGTAGTTGCTATGGTTACCAGCAGAATATTATAATTTCTGTGCTGCTTTAAGACTGTGGTAAAAATGAGCACTGAAGTATAGTTTTAATAGATACCTGCCAATGACTCAAGCAAGTATATTCTCTGCCCACGGAGGGCTATAAAGTAAAGTAATGTAGGAAAGATGATTGTTTTCATTTTACTGTCTCCTCAGCTGAAGTCTTGAGGTTTTCAGATTAAAATTTGACTCGTGTTGTGTCAGTTGTTCTTTGATATTAGTGACCAAACCACATGTGTTAAGAGAACTTGATATCGTTTCAAGCAGACTGTCTTCCCAAGAAAAGAAAAGCAGTGTCAGTCAAACACTCAGATCTCAAATGCAACATATGTTGACAAAGCCCTCTACCAGCTGTATCAACTTTACCCCCTGACTTCTGCGGAAGTGGGGGCGTTATTATACAACCACAAAGTCCACATCAGGTTGAGGTCAGGCTGGACCTGGACCAAAATTCCTCTAAATCTCATGAAGTCATTTTAACCTAAGCAATGATTTTCTCTACCCTGTGTCTGTGCCTAAACCTGACCAAAGGATTGTGAGATCATAAAACAGATTTATTTTTGGAAAAATCCTGTCAATCAGGGATTTACATTAGAAAAAATCCCTGGTGGGCAATTACAAACAACGTGTTTTGTTCTTAAATTGGAAGACTTGTTGGATCCAAGATGAAGGCCCATTCATTCTGATGAAAGTTGTTCTCCAGGTTTCTACATTGTTTGGCCCATAGCGCCTGAACACTACAGTCCACCGCAGGGATGAATGGCATAAAAAACAATTTCCTGACACAGCTCTTCAACAAGTTTCAATTCTGAGATGGAAAGAGCAATTTCAGTGTGTCTGTGATGTTATTTTACAAGTGTTTGGCTGTGTGTGTGTACAGGAAATGATATTTTCTCTGGAACCATGTGAACTCTGATTTCGACTTTCAACATCACCTCTCAGCCTGCCACTGTTCCTGTGACTTTAGGCTGAACACAGTTGTGCTTTACAAGTAATTAGTGAAGTCCCAAAATCCATCCTGTGCCTCAGGTTTAGTGCCCGGTCATTCATTCATTCCTAATTTCATTCATTCATTCATGAAGTCACTGCAGAGAGTGGCAGAACAGAATCCTTTCATGTGTCGCTACGATTATAGGCGGTAACACTAACCTGTTAGCTATACTAACAGCTGAGCTAACAAACTAACTCGCACAACTGCTAAAAATAGTAGACGCAACAATACAAGCAGTCACAGAACTTCTTAATAATAGAATCCTCAGGACTCTGTGGTGTTAAAGCTGCTGTTGATATTCGTCCACAGATAATGTCAATCAAATCAAAAATACTCTTGAGTTTCAGCTAGTGAACTTCTGAGTCCTCTGAGCTAATTAAAAAATATTTAACGGCATAGTCTGTCAAAGGCAGCATTAAAATAGGATTCAACTGTTAAAATTTTTTACTAAAACTGCATCAATAAATCTATAACAAAACACCCCGATAATGAATTCCTGTAAATACACAATGTGTCTGTTTTTACACCAACTCCAAGAGAAGCTCACATCTCTTCATACGGAAAGCACTTTTTTAGAATATCAACTTTCATAATGTTTGTTACACTGTATTACCAAGCTTACATTAACTAAACAGGAATAGCTTTGCTATGTTTTTTTCTGCCTTTGTGCTTGTTGTTTCATTTCCACACTGATGAGCTGAAGCTTTTCAGTTTAATTAATTTTAAAAAGCTCAATGTTGCAGGTTTATTGAGAACACTGCTCCTTGTTGTTCAAATATTAGTCCTTTATCAAAAGTCTTATTAGTAGCACAAAGCTGCTGAGCTTGTGTTTATGTCATTTCACATTCACACTTTTCTTCCAAGGCATACTGTTGAAAATCCTGCCCCTGAATTTGACTTCTCAAATTCTAGTGTAGGCGTTTAGGAGCCGTCCATCTGCTTTGGCTCTCAGCAGCTCTCAAGCCCAGAATCAAATCTACTGTGAGAGAAAGAGGCTGAGAGTCTTGACATTGTCCAGAGAGGGTCCATCTCCAAGAGATCTCCATGGTGATAACTGCATCATGTTACATCTTACAGCAGCGAGGGAAGCTGTGAAAGGAGGAGGATGGAGTGGGGGGAGGCAGAGGGAGAGATTCAGTTTCATGGCAACATGCACGTTAAGTGATGAGATACAAATACAGTAGGCAAAAAAAAAAAAAGGCAAATACTTGTATGTGGAGTATGTACATATACATAGATAATAGGCCCATGTGAATACTGTGAATACTAATGTAAATGATATTCAACCTACTATTTATATCTAAACTACTAGCCATATTTTATAGACGGGTTTCTGAGCCACACGTGTGCAGGGAGGGGGTGGAAACGACCTGGAATGAGATCAACTTGAAAAATATTTTTTGTGCCTTCAATTACAAAACTAATGAGTAATGTTCATTATCTGAAGAAGGAAGCCTGCCTGTTAGCTCAGAGTGCAGAATTATTATTATTTTCATTATATTCAATTAATACAAAACAGATATGATTAAAAGGCTGTGGATGCTTTGACACTTAAACTGAAGGAATAAATACCAGTTTCAAGATCAGACAGCTCACACTGGTACTGGGTGTTTAAGGCAATGAATATCACTAAAGCTCTGTGTTTGACGTGCGTTCAGAGTTTTAATTGGGAATCGGTGACAGCAGATAGGGGAGCAGACTGATGGCTTTGGATGGAAAATTCGTCACGTTGTTGTGTTTATAAGAGAAAAAACATTGAACCGGCGTACAGTTTTGTGATCCTGTGAGGCTGATCAGTGATACTGATTAAATCCTGTACTGACACAGTTTGTCGGGATTGAAGCTCTGCTTGTTTACACTGCAGAGAGAGTGAGGTTTTGTATTAATGTAACACATGTGGCATATATCCTGATATCCAGTGAGGGAGGAGCAGGATTTTCATGCATGCTAATATTACAAATATAATAACTAGAATGAGCGCACAGGCAAACAGCATGAGATTAGTTTAATTTTATGTCAGGGGATGTCTGTGTTTTTAATATTGTGCTGTCAGTTGATGTTTGTGGGCACACAGGTCGTTTCTTTTACCTGTGGGGCTAGCCTTGTGTATTATGTAGCATTATCAGTGCTAGCATAGCTGGCATTTTTCAATGGAATATGTGTCATGCTAGTTGACAAACATCTACACATGCAATGCAAGAATCTGCGTTGCATAGAAATTCATCCCTAAACAGTAATTTCACGGGTTTTCAGCAGCTACTTTATTTCTAAATAGTGAAAATATCCACATACCCATATAATATATATCTAACGATTGTGCAGCATTTCCTCAACATTTTTCTGTCTTGTAGCTTGCTAGCTCATCGACAGAAGGACTGCTTGGTGTTATTAATAAAGATAAAACAACAAAGAGAAAGGCGTGAGTCCTACAGGGCCATGCTGGGGGCATGGCTGAGGGCAGTGACTGTGCCATTGTAAAATCACAAAATTACAGAAGTCCTGACGGCTCGTTTTAAGGCACTTTTTGAATACGGGCTGTGTTCATTTCTCCATGGATTGAGCCTTTTTATTTTCAGCTGAAGTGTTTTAGTCTGTGTTTTATTTGCTACATACAGCCTTAAACAAACTGTTCAACATTAGCTGTAGCTGTTAGCAAGATAGCAATGAACGCAGTGTTTGTGTGTGTGTGTGTGTGTGTGTGTGGAGTGTGTCTATTTGTTCTTTCTATTATTTCCCTGCAGTTTTTCCTCTTGTCTCTGCGCGCTCATGAGGCAGAGTAATAAAATCTCTGGAAAGCATGAATTTTCACTCAAGTTTAAACATAAGACCAAATCCCTGTCTGTCTGCCTGCATCTTAACACGGACTCTGTGTGCGATTGAACCACTTTGAAAAGCCATCTGCCAATTTGTTCTTTACCGTACTGTCTGTGCTGCTATCTGGGAGCTGTTGCGCTCCCTGGTTTAGAGCAAACAGATTAAACTGGAGAAACTAAATTAAAATACAAGTGCAACAAGAGGGGCGATTTCATCTCACCAGCTCAAACAGAAGTGTAGGAGTATTTGAATCTCAGTCAAGGTGAGACATCTGATTTATTCAGCCCTCTCTGGCTGAAGCTCTGCTGTTCTCTGAAATCATCCAGCCCTCCGTGGCTCATGGTTTCACAGGTTTCACAAACAATCATGTTCAGTTTGATTGTTTGCTTTAAATCTGCCAAGAGCAGCAGATGGATGGGGATAACTGATGTCAGGATAGAGTGCTTTACTTTCATGTTGCCTTGGGAAAATTCAGACAATCCAAGGAAAGGAAACCAGAAATGTACACGCTGTGCATGTGAATAAAGCGAATGTCTCGACGGTTTGAGACCCAGCAGTGCGGCCAGGGAAGGTAAATCATCAGTCTACATTCAACACGAGTGCAGGGTGACTGGGATATAATCCACGGTGAAGGGCTGCATTCTCTAATCCTTTGTAGAAGAATGGAAAATTATGATTCCTTTGTTTAACAAACATAGGGACTGAATTTTACTTGAAATAGAAGACATCTCTGACAAAAAAAAAGCATGTAGTGTTAAAGCATTCACTCTTCAATCATACAGTTGTCTCTGTTAATCGTACTGTTCACCAACTTGTCTTTGCTTGCCGCATGTTGTCAGATAACACTAACTGTCCCCTTCCTCACTCAGAAACTATTTACAGTAGATTCAGGTACATATGAAGGTTTTAGCTATTAGAATGCACTTAATCACCAAACCACGCACACCCACGAAGATCGAGGAGTGAGGACAAAAATCCTGTTTAGGGTCTGGCCAACGGTGGTGGAACCTCTTTAGCCAAAGGTGGAGTTGAGTTAGGTGGAGTGATGTATGAAATGAAAGATAGGATGTGCAATGATGCACTAATAAAACATTTTATATTAACACTGACTCGAAGGACTACGTGTGGTGTAAACGGAGAGCAGTGAGTGTTTCAGTTCATTCTTTTGGTTTTAGGGATTTTGGTTTTACAGCCCAGATGCAAACAGCAGACGGAGTTAATATCAATATCAAACACATTCACCATATCAACTTGATAACATGTCAGTGTCGTAATCACAGCATGCTCTTATCACAAATAACTTAATGCAGCTCTAATCATTAGTGGCCACTGAATGACTGGTGTATAAAATGTTTGAATGAAAGTCGACTGATTACCTGTTAGATGAAGACGCATTAGATTTGTAGACTTGTAAATGATAGCATGATAAAGCATGATGATGAAATTATTAAATGACCATAAATGATGATGATGATGAAGGAAATTCATGACTGAACATTGTCAACAGAGAGAGAAGGAAATAGACCATAGGAAGTCAACGAGGAAGCAAATGATCCTGAAAGCGGAATTAGTGCATATCATTAGTCTCCTGCTAGGCTGGCTTATGAAGAGATTTCATGAATTTTAATGAGATTGTTTTTAATTATACAAGTAAGTTTTCAGTAGATTTCAGGGCTGTGTATGACAGTATTCATGAAGTATGAATTAGATTTTAGGTCATATTTACCCAGTGGAGGTGTGACAGGTGAGGATGCCAAGCAGGAAGAACACCACTTGTTCAATAAACTAATATTCAGGAGGGAGTTTCAGTCAAGTGTAGGTTTGCATGTATCAAGTCTGTATATCAATCTTCTTTTCATAAACAAATTAGAGGAGAAAAACAGCTTAAATATTTGTAATTTTGTGGCATGTTAATTGTCAAATTTAGGAATATTTACAATATACAATGGTTTGGCCAAAAGCAGCTTCAAAAAGAAAAAAAATACATTTCCTGAAACTTGTTGTTCAAAATGGTTCCTCTATTTACTCAAAAGTGAAACTACTGACAGTTAGATGTAGTTTCTTATTCCCCTTGGATGCTTAGTGCATCGTGACAGTTTGTCCACTCACTTCTGTCTTCCTCACTGGACCTCAGCCTCTACATTTCCTGATGTTCCTGTCAGTACAAAACCTGTTCATCGGCACAGACACAGGCTTATTTCATGTAGCACTCACATGCACAACTGTGTCCGACATGGTGCAGAAAGAGTCATATATGTTTATGTTGCCATTTATTTCACATGAGCGCTTATTGTGTGAAGGGAAGAAGAAATGAAAGGACACCATCAGAACAAACAGGCTGGGTTGTTTGTTGTTTTCTGGCTAATTGGTCACATTTCTACAACAGCTTAATTGGGTGGAAAGTTTTCTAATTGCAGACAAAGAATGGAAGGTCGCTGGGCTCTGGCCTCACTCTGAGTGAACTGTTTTGGTAAAGTGTATTTGTGTGTGTATGCATTCTGGTGTTAGGAGAAAACTGGACAGCCCTCCTGCATAAATGTGGAACATGTTGTGTCTGTACAACAGCTTTGTCAATATTCCCTGGAGAAATAAAAAAGTAAGAAAGAAAACACAGCTCTCATCCTCAGGGAGTGGATAGGTGATCATCGCCTGCTGCCATTTTTCACAGACCTGCAAACCAGACGCACCTCGGGCCTTATGACAGAGGTTTTTTTTCTGTAGAGTCAATTTTCTTTCTCTGAGAAGAAATTAATCACTTCTTGGCCTAGTGAGTGTCTGTGTGTTTGTGTGTGTGTGTCTGTGTGTGTGTGTGTGTGTCTTTGTGTGTGAATTCATAATAACCTGTGTGCACAAATGACAAAGTGTGTATGTATGTGTATGTATGTAAATGTGTGTGTGTGTGTGTGTGTGTGTGTGTGTGTGTGTGTGTGTGCGTGTGTGTGTGTGTGTTAATATTCAGGTTGTGGAACAAATGCTAATTTAATCAATATGCTGTAAATCTGACTGGTTGCTGGTCCAACAATCCCAGAGGGGAAAAAAGAAAAAACACTGAAGCAGTGTGTTTGCCAACACACACACACACACACACAAAGTTCAACCGCTATCAGATCTATATATAGGTCTTCCCGTCTTCAATACCTGTTGTCTCTCTGGCTCAGGTTGTTGTTGTGTGTGTGTAGAGCTGAAAAGGTTTCCTGGCGGCGACTCCCCTCCATCACCTCAGACTCAGACTCAGACAGACTAAAGCCTCATTCAGACAGGATTTATTTCTCTAGGGGAGTTTGTGATTTTAATATTGCATGTGCTGATCAGTGATTTTAATCCTGTCCGGAGCACATATGGGTGTGATTTTTCTTGCCCTGTCCAAAACATTTAAAATAAAAGCTCTCCATGGATTTAAAGGACCAAACAAGTAGTTTAATGTGTTTTTGCCCACTAAATAAAAACTATACCATTGATTTCCATGTATTTCCATAAGTGTACACCAGTGGACATTGTCAGCTGAACAAAACATATTCTTTGTAAATATGGCACCTTAAACTGCGAGGGTCATTGACCTCAAGATCTTGATGTGTCTTAATATCTGACACTGATGTTAGACACTCATTAAAATCATTTCCGTGTAAAAATGTATGTGAATGCCTTGAACTGCCCCAGTGTGAAGCAGGAGTTTTCAATTAAAAACTCCAACTCCTGTGACTCCTCCCACTGTGAACACGCACACACACCCAGACACACACACAGATGCAGGCTGAAGGGTCAGGGGTAATGATGTCACCTCTGTCTGCTGTGTGTGTGTGTGTGTGTGTGTGCCCATGTGCGGTGTTAAAATGTGTGTTGCTGGAACCTGCCGTCACCTCATTACAGGACACCACCAGCCACAACTCATGCTGACATCCAGAGGCCATATTCACAGAGTATTTTATTTTACCACCAGGAGTTCTCCTAAATGGCACCAAAAAGTTTGGAGCCAAGAGTTTTTCCTCTTAAGACCCATTCACAAAGCTGCTGGGGGCAACCTTTACTGAGGAATGGAGAAAACTATTATAGACAGTGCAATAAAAAATACCCTTTTATTATCCTGTGATCCTGTCTGTTGGTGAAACAAATATACAGTGAATCACACTCATCCCATTAACCACCTTCCCACCTTGTTTGCTTGAATCCACCAAAGTTGAACTGTATGCGTGATCAGCTTGTTAAATTACTTTGCAAATGCATTCACAGAGGTGATTCCATTGAAATTAATAGATTTTATTGTTATAGACACTGGTGTGACTGACCCCATAAAGGCTAGAATTTTTTTTCTTCATCACCTAATCCAACATTGCAGATGATGGTGGTGTGGTTGGAGACGAACAGCTGTTCTCCAAAGAACATAAGTCCACTTTTGAGCAATCACATATCCCTAAACACTTGATCAAATCCTGCCCAAAATAACACCCTGTCTGCACTTTCCTCAATTATAGATCACATTGCAGAACTCAAACATGCTCTAACTAAAAGACTAAAACTGAAAAAAAGATGCTCTAAATCTGTAACCACAGGATTCCCAGAAAAAGCTATCAATGCTACTATCACTGTAAACATCTACCACTGCACCTTAACAAATCTACTGCCTTAAAACTGAAGCTTTTTTTGTTTTTAGGAATATTACACAGGAAAACTCATACTATTTCCCTCTAAAATGATTAGGCTAATATGTTAGCTGACAGAGCGAAACATAATTGTTTATTAGGGCCAGAGCACTGATGGTGAAAGCCCCCTATTGAATTTACAGTGTACATGATTATTCTTGTATGAAAATTTCCTTTTGAAGGGGGCATAAACATGCTCAAAAACTTTGCACATGTCAGGCCTGATGAATATTTAGATTTTTGGGTGTGGCCAAATGGCTAAATGGCGCCCCCCTGTTGCCGCACTACTCATCCTGCATTTCACCTACACGTATGAAGTTCGGTTGACACATGTAACATGCCAAGACTTACAAAAAAGCCTCATGCAGCCATACCCTAACAGGAAGTCAGCCATTTAGAATTTACTCTGAAATTTTTGCCATTTAGACGCGTTGTACTTTCATGAACTCCTCTTAGAAAAGTGATCACATCAACATCGTATTTGGTCCTAAGACCTTTGCCACGTTAAATTGTGATGCTTTGGAGTTTGGTGGCCAGAAAAATCACCATGAACAATCAACTCATGGTGCCCCAAACATTATGGGTTTGATAAGTGTCCCGGCCTGAAGACATCTCCATGCCCATATTTAGTATACTCATAGTGCCAAGTAATGGCAACACGAAACATCATGTTTAACTAATTGATGTACTCCTCTTTGCAGGTTGACCACACCCACATCAAACTTGGTCAGAAAATATTTCTGCCCTTAAGGATGCTACGTTACGAACATTTTGAGTTTTTATGTGAGGGCGTGGCTCTGGCGGTGCAGCCAATTCTCAACAGGAAGTGGTTGTAACTCTATTATACACTGTCTAATCTTGCCCTAACTTGGTCAGAAGATGCTAATCACCTTGATGATGATTCACTGTGAAAAATTTGAGTTTCCAATGAATGCGTGGCTGTGGAGGTCCGATGAATTTTGATGTTTCGCGATGAAACAGGAAGTTGTTGGAACTACATTCTTCAATCTGCCCAACCTCATGTTCGATGGTCACAGAGTCACAGAGCCACCCACTGAAAAAGGGAAGTAACAATGATGATTTAATTCACATTTTCTATGTGTGCCGATGTGTGTCTCACCTCACATACAGAAACATAATGTGTGCTTGTTGCGTGGTCTCTGGTTCTGTACAATGGACACAATTAAAAATTAATTGTAATTGACACAATTAAATTAATAAATTCTGTTGCCATGGCACCGCGGATGGCTGCCTCGGTGTTTTGGTGCGCATTTTTTTGCCTTATTTTCTTTATAAATCCAGTTTTCTGCTTTGGTTTCCGGAGCTCTTTCACCAGAGAAGAGCTCATTAACATCAGAGAAACAACTCCAGTGGATTTTTTTCCTACTTTTCTCGACTCATCTGTGGAATTATTGGACATTTTGGTCAGAGGTGCACTGACCGTTGCTCTCGCAGTGAAACGCCGGAGGAGAGGAAAACGTGCCGGTGCGCTTGCGCGTCTCCGCCGGCGCGCACTCCGCACACCGCTCCCAGGTATCTTTCTCTCCAACGTGCGTTCACTGCCCAACAAGCTGGATGAACTTCAGCTACTGGTGCAAAAGAACAGAGACTTTTCTTCATCTTCCGTCCTGTGCTTCACAGAGACGTGGCTGTGTGGATCGATTCCGAACTCTGCGCTGGAGCTGGCCGGCTTCCAGCTCTTCAGAGCGGATCGCGACACAGAGCTGTCCGGCAAAACCAAAGGTGGAGGAATCTGCTTTTATGCAAACAGTGGCTGGTGCACAGACGTGACAGTGATCCTGCAGCACTGTTCTCCTGACCTGGAGACTTTCATCATAAACTGCAGGCCCTTCTACTCCCCCCGTGAGTTCACCTCAATCATCCTGGTCGGTGTTTACATCCCACCACAGGCCAACGTGCAGGAGGCACAGCGGGCGCTCGCCGACCAGATACTGTGTGTGGAGCAGACCAACCCGGACTCCGTAGTTATTGTCCTTGGTGACTTTAACAAAGGTGACCTCAGTCATGAACTGCCCAAATACAGACAGTTTGTTAACTGCCCGACCAGAGAGGGGAACACTCTGGACCACTGTTACACCACAATCAGTGGTGCTTATCACGCCGTCCCCCGGGCTGCACTGGGCCACTCTGACCATGTCATGGTCCACCTGATTCCCACATACAGGCAGAAACTAAAACTGTGTAAACCTGTTGCGAGGACATCGAAGCAGTGGAGCAGTGAAGCCATAGAGGATCTGCAGGCATGTTTGGACTGCACTGACTGGGAGGTGTTCAGGACTGCTTCCAACAGTCTGGATGAGTTCACAGAGGCTGTGACGTCATACATCAGCTTCTGTGAGGACTGCTGTATCCCATCATGCACCAGGGTGAGTTATAACAATGACAAACCCTGGTTCACAGCTAAGCTCAGTCAGCTCAGGAGGCAAAAGGAGGAAGCTTTCAGGAGTGGGGACAGGGACAGGTTTAAAGAGTCCAAGTACAGGTTTAGCAAGGCGGTGAGAGAAGCTAAACGTCTGTACTCTGAGAAACTTCAGCTCCAGTTCTCAGCCAATGACTCTGCTTCTGTCTGGAAAGGGCTCAGACAGATCACAAACTACAAACCTAAACCCCCCCACTCCATTAACGACTTCCGTCTGGCCAATGATCTGAATGAGTTCTACTGCCGCTTTGAAAGACAGTGGGACACGCCTGACACTAACCTCCACATCAGAGCCACATCAGAACCCCCCTCCACCTCCCCTACCAAAGGAACGTCTCTCTCTATCCTGGAGAGAGATGTCAACAGGCTTTTTAAGAAGCAGAACCCCCGCAAAGCAGCCGGTCCTGACTCTGTCTCTCCATCATCCCTGAAGCACTGTGCTGATCAGCTGTCTCCAGTGTTCACGGACATCTTCAACACCTCACTGGAGACCTGCCACGTGCCAGCCTGCTTCAAATCCTCCACCATCATCCCTGTCCCCAAAAAACCAAGGCCCACAGGTCTAAATGACTACAGACCCATTGCCCTGACCTCTGTGGTCATGAAATCATTTGAGCGTCTTGTCCTGTCCCACCTCAAATCCATCACTGACCCACTCCTGGACCCCCTGCAGTTCGCCTACAGAGCCAACAGGTCTGTAGACGACACCGTCAACATGGCTCTCCACTTCATCCTCCAGCACCTGGACTCCTCAGGGACCTATGCCAGGATCCTGTTTGTGGACTTCAGCTCTGCCTTCAACACCATCATCCCGGCTCTGCTGCAGGACAAGCTCTCCCAGCTGAGCGTGCCTGACTCCACCTGCAGGTGGATCACCGACTTCCTGTCTGACAGGAGGCAGCACGGGAAGCTAGGAAAGCACGTGTCTGACTCCCAGACCATCAGCACTGGATCCCCGCAAGGCTGCGTTCTTTCTCCTCTGCTCTTCTCCCTGTACACCAACACCTGCACCTCCAGCCATCAGTCTGTCAAGCTCCTGAAGTTTGCAGACGACACCACTCTCATTGGACTCATCTCTGATGGCGATGAGTCTGCCTACAGGTGGGAGACTGAGCGTCTGGTGACCTGGTGCAGGCAGAACAACCTAGAGCTAAACGCTCTGAAGACAGTGGAAATGATAGTGGACTTCAGGAAAAGCCCAGCCCCACCCACGCCCATCACCCTGTGCGACTCCCCCGTGGCTACCGTGGAGCATTTCCGCTTCTTGGGAACCACCATCACACAGGATCTCAAATGGGAGCTAAACATCAGCTCCCTCATCAAAAAAGCTCAGCAGAGGATGTATTTCCTGAGGCAGTTGAAGAAGTTCAACCTGCCAAGGACTATGATGGTGAACTTCTACACCTCCATCATTGAGTCCATCCTCACCTCCTCCATCACCATCTGGTACGCTGCTGCCACGGAGAGGGACAATAACAGACTGCAGCGTATCATCCACTCTGCTGAGAAGGTGATTGGCTGCAATCTTCCGTCCCTCCAGGACCTGTACGCCTCAAGGACTCTGAGGCGTGCAGGGAAGATTGTAGTTGACTCCTCCCACCCTGGACACAAACTCTTTGAGACACTCCCCTCTGGCAGGAGGCTGCGGTCCTTCAGGACCAAAACCTCTCGCCACAAAAATAGCTTCTTCCCATCTGCTATTAGCCTCATCAACAAGGCTAGAGAGCCCCACTGTTGCTGATCAATTGCACCAATCACCAGAAAAAATTCCTTGTATGTGAAAACATACTTGGCAATAAAACTGATTCTGATTCTGATTCTGATTAAGAATGCAAAGAAACATGCAACAAGTGTTCTTGTTGCCACACAGTCTAAGCAGGAAATCTTAACCCGTGAGCACAGTGTCTGACGGTCACTAAAATGCACGACTGCTTTAACGGGCCAACTGCGAGCACCCGGAGGTGCACCGGAGTGCGAGGGCCCGCTCAATGCTGCTTGCAGCTTTAATTTGAGGTTGTCTTTGTTGTGACGAATATAGCTCTGCTTTTGTCTCCACCAACTCCTGAGAAATATATCTGGCTCTTTAGCTGCTAAATGCACTAGTTTCCTCACCAGCTAGTCTCTAAATTTGCTGAAATCAGCTTCCTGTTGCTGTTAGAAACACAGAGATTTGTACTAATTAAATGTGGCATCAAATCAAAACAATGCGCCAAAAGGGGCTAAAAAGTAACTGCAGAGTTAGCAGCAATTCTCTCATCACAAGAGGCTTCCACACATTACACAGTCATTTGTCACCATTTGTAGAGCTTTAAACATCATGAATTGTCTCCCAATCTTGGAGCGGGTTTTATGGCACAGTGACAACATTATCTACTGTGTAACATCTGGTTGAGTGTCCTGCTGACGGTATATGTTCCGACATGCAAACATGTGTATGTGTGTGGCCTAAAGTGTAGGTTAGCATGTTAATGACGCACAGGCTTGTGTCACTAGGCAGGATACACAGTGATTCCATTACCATTGATTAGGTGACAGTGTGTGTGCGCCAAATGTGTGTCAGTGTGACACACGCTGTAAAAGGATTAGAAATGTGGAAGCCAAGAAGTCTGTCTGTGTGTGTGTGTGTGTGTGTGTGTGTGTGTGTGTGCGTGTGAGTGTGTGTGCTGACAGAACATTAGTCAGAGAGCTTGTCGTATCAGACGGTGCATTACAGTACTCGCTGTGGAGGTCAATGGAACGATGAGTGTGTGTGTGTGTATGTGTGTGTGTGTTTGAGAGAGAATAAGTGCTTCACTGTCATCTTTGCCGCTCATATGATCATCTACTCATATTAAAGCTGCTTACAGGAAGATGTGGCTCTTTGGTAAAATCTAGTCGCAGCTGTAGGGGAACACAACACCTTTTACATATTAAATTCTGCATTGAGGTTTTGGGATTTGATCAATTCTAATGTTACCACTCATTAGGTAATTAATGAATTATCTTAGCAATAACACCTGAGGTTGCATATAATAACAATGTTGAGCATATCTTACCACCCTAAAATGATGTTGGTGCTTTGTGATTAGTGCTAATTTTACAACAGACAGATACATCAGTACACATTCTTTATTCTTTTTCTTTTGTATGTCATGCTAATGTTTTTTCCCTTCACTCATACATTTTTAAATATGACCAGATTATACTGAAATGTTAAGAGGCCATGTATGATGTTAGACTTTATAATGTTTCATTAAAGGCCCAATCCATATTTTTAGTTTTTCTAAAAACAAGTCAGGTATCAGGACATCCTTGAGCTTAAGGTTGATAAGGTGAATTATTTGACAATATTTGTATATGTGTATGTGCACAGTTTAAATACACCAGAAAACATGAACTATGATCCATGTTAGTCAATCAATAATGGAAATGACAGGTGGGTTCAAATCCTGTTTTCATGGTTCATTACAACAAATACAAGGTTTGACTGTGTTTTGAGTATTTAACTTATTGAAAAAACTCACTCTTAAATCAAATGATAAAACTGAAAAAGCTTTGAGCCCTACACAAACACACGCACAGCCTACACACATATCCAAATCCGCAATAAGATCCACTGCTGATGGTCTCTGCAGTGGTCAGCTCAGCACCTACCCACTGCTAACCAGCTACCTCATGCTGAGAGTATTCACACACACACACACACACACCAAATCAGTCCATACAAAAACAGCTACAGCAGCAAGCCAGCTCTGGACTTAGAGCTGAAGCCACATTGCCCCCTGCTGGTCATTAGAAGAACATTTCCTCTCAAAACCTTTTCTGAAATAACAGCAACTCCACTTAGTCCTCTGTTGCATGACATCCTCCAGTGAAGTCAAATTAAACAAGCATTTGAATTAACATTAAAAATGTAGGAAAGACTGCACGGTAGTAGGTAAAGCAGTTCTACTCATTGTGAAGAACGTGTGTTAAATTTTGTTGTAACTGATCCAGGTGGAGCTAAATCTGACTGCTTCTTTCTACTGTTATTTAAAAATCAATTTATAAAATATCTAAACTCACTACTTTATTACTTGCTAAATCATTATCTGTGAAGTAAAAGTATAGGGAAATTAAGCTGAATAAAAGTGCAATATTCCTATAGTGAAGTTAAAGTAAAAAAAAAAAAAAAGTAAAATGTAAATATTAACAGTAAAGTATAAAAATTGTATTTCATTAAGTGCTTGAGTAAATGTTACTGTCCAGTCTTATTTTCTGTTTTTTTTTAATTAAATGCCATGCCTTGCACCACAGCATTTTGCTTACAATCTCTCACTAAATAAAAGACGCCATCTTCATAATGCCATGTGTCTTCACATCCTGTTCTGTGGGATGAATCACTAATGCAGAATATCAGGCTGTACTGGTGTTGCTGCAGTATAGGCCACTAGTCAGTCGCTGTCTGTCACTTTCTCGATCAGGCTGTGCAGGGATGGATACAGAATCTAGACGGCTGCTCTTCTCATGTAATCATAATTTTCACATAAGATACTTTCAAAAACACAGCAGACTGTCTCACAAACCACCAGTTTCTGGAACCTGGCTGCATGCATTTGCTCCCCATCAGCCCCGAGAACACCACTGAGGTCCAACACTGACGCTAGATGATAAGGCCTGAAGTTGAGGTCAGTGCTCTCTGTAGGTCAGTTAAGATCAGGCCCTTCACAAACTGTTGCCACCAAGCAGCAAGCACATTAATGTCCAAAATATAACTGTATGCTGTAGCATTACATGGGCAGGGATAGAGGGACTGGAGACAGAAATATAGATGGACGGAAGAAGACACATCCAGTCACGATGGCTGAGTCATTCTGGCTCCACAGGCTCCATCTCATCTGGTATTGATTATTCATTTCTCAATGAATGCGCTCATTTGGGAGAGGAGAGAGAGAAAGCCAAGCTATTATCTGCTGTGTCAGATAACATCTGAACCGTGGTCATGGCACCACTCAATGAACAGAGAACATCACAGATTTAACAAGTGTGTGTGTGTGTCAGTTTTTTTTTACTTGTATTCTGCAGGTAGTATATACATTTTACCAAGCAAAAATGCTAAACTTAGTTATTCACCCCAGCCTAATCATGAAATCACACAGCTGTTACCTTTGTTAGCTAAGTCAGTAGCCTGCTTGTTGATTTTGAAAAGTAAATGTTACCCATGTCACTGATGACCAAGTTAAAGGAGGTGTCTTGCAGTAATAAACCCTGAAAGAAAAACTCACTGTTAGAGACTGGATTTACATCCAAAATGATCCCATTGACCCCAAATTGATATTAAATCACCAAAAACATTTCTACGGTGGGCCGCTATCTTTATTCTGTTCTGATTCTGATTATGTAATTTAATTTAGTAGCTAGAAATTAGGCCATATGTTTCACAGCAGAATACAGTTGAGCTCACCAGTTGCTCCTTGCTGACACAAGCTCCATCACTTCCCGCAGTCTGCTCGCTTTCCACAGCCGAAGAAACTAATTCAGCGTCATCAACCGCACTGAGGAGATTATTCTGAATTTTACCAGGTCTGCAGGTAAACACAGTAGCAGGTCCAGGTGTCAGCGCAGGTTAGCATCATATTCTGTCATCAAGAAAAGTGGCTCCAAGCTCCATCAGTGTCTTTGTTGTGTCCTCTAAAAGGCAATTTCTCCTGTCCCACAAACAGCACACATCAGTAATCAAATTCTTCGTCACCTCAGGGCACACTTGTCTCCCCCCCCCCTCTGTTAAGTCCACTCTTGTCTCCCCAAAAGTCTTTGACTGAACCATAGACATTAGATGTGGTTGGCTGCCTTGGTGGGGGTGTTCAGGTTGCCAAAGCCTGTGGTAATTCATGGACCACTGTCTGTGTTGAAGAGCAAGTGTGGCCGGCAACATCGTTCATTTTTTCGGCACTTGCCGTTAGTTAAATACCTAGTCTTATTGGTTAATGATAATGACATCCCCTCGTTGTGTCCCAATTACCACTACACAAATTGTGGTTTATTTTGTTGTCACTCAATATTTATGCCAAGTCCACTTTCTACGAGCTAAATGCACTTTGTGTGAGACCAGCCAAGGCCACCACATGCCCTGGGGCAACGTTAGCTCTAATGTATGAAGAAGCACAGGCAGGGGCAAGCACACCCAATTCTAGCTCCAAATACTGGGTTTATGGTTATGATAGTAACTGAATGCCAAGCAAAACAATGAAAAAAGTATATAATTTTAATAAGTTATAAATTATTTTAACAATAACATTAGAATTGCAAATTTGTAATATCTTATTAACTAAAAATACACCTCTTAAAAATGGTAGGGCCTGCAGAGAAGGCCCTGACGGACCTCCTCTGAGGCAAAGTCAGAAGATTTTCAATAATAAAATCAAACCTTTACTTGATTTTGTTGATGGTTCCCTTACTGGCAAAAAGAGGCTAAGAGTCCACAGCCATGCTAGTGACTCTGTTTTGAATTAAGGCTAACAGCAGCATGCTAATATGCTCGCAAAGATAACGCTAACATGCTGATATTCAGCGGATATGATGTTTACCATGTTAACCTTTCATCCTGATGGGGACATGATTGGCAATGCATCTATTAGTTGTTGAGACATTTCAGTTTCTTCCTTTTCCTGCCTATCTCTCTACTCTTCCACTCACTGTGCCCTTCATTCATCTTCTGTGTCAGTTAAGTGATATTAAACTGGCAGAACAATAAACTGAAAGGGATCGAGAATAATTAATTTGTAATTAATTAAAAAAAATATTTTGCTTACAATGACAATAAAGGCTTTCTAATTGTAATTCCAAAGTATTAAATCCCTCCACAATTTGAGCTGTGCCTTTTTTGAAAATCCAGTACAACAGTCATAGATCTTCATCATGTGAAACCGAAGCACTGCATTTGCTACAAACTTAGTGCAGATAATCTGAGGCAATTCATATTATATCTTGAATATTTTCTTCTGCATCATTCATTTACAAGTTGTGCATTGCACAACACTCAATTCAACCTACTACATCTGAAGAGTTGTGGGTGGGTGGTGGACACAGCATCAGGCATTGTTCAAACATGACAGAACCTTCATTTTTGAGTCAAGATCCCAAAAGTTAAGAAAAAAAAGCCTGAAATAAGTTGTTTTTTATGGAAATTGTCATGGTATGATGTTAACATCATCTAACCTACAATACTTCTGTGACATATTTTTGTAGAAATAAAGGCATATCTTGATTTTGCTCATTTACACCAGTATTTGAGTCATTTGTGATTGTCCTTAAATGTTCAATTTAAGGGAAAAATCTTACAAGTTTAAGAGGTTAATAATGTTTTAGAAAGTTTCAAGAATGTTCAGTAAGAAGAATGACCAATAATGTCCTCATAACCTGGCAAAGAAACCTTTAAAAACTTGCCATGACACGTTTTTAAGATGAACATTGCCATAACCCACTGGGAACATTCAGGGAGCCAAAAACTGCTCACTGGGTCTCCTCGTCTCTGCGTCTTCACACCCCAAACTCTCTCACTAATTACTACAACCTGTCAGCCTCTCCCGGTTGCTGTGGCGACCAGCTGTCGTCATGGCAACCCCAGTGGTCTGTCTGGCTCGGTGAGGGAGGGGGTGGGAGTGTTATCATGCAGGAAGGTGAGATAAGAGAGTTCATTTCTTATTGAGTAGATAAAAGAGTAGCTGGTCTCCGTCAGTGAAACATTTAAATCACAGGGAATCAGTGGTGAAGCTTAAGGGCCAAAACTTCTTGTGTTCACATGCGTGCTTCCGCTTTTACTGTCGTGAATATTCAAATCAATATCGAGGTTCAACCTGACGCTCTTTACTTTTACACAAAGATCCACAAAAAGCAGTTAATGTTAAGATTTTCAAAACTTCAATATAGCAGGAGAAATGCTATGTGTGCATTATGGACGCAAAATTCTGTGGTCTGTCGTAAAGAAAATACACAGTTCTTTGAAATAAGCATCTATTTCCCAAGACAATTCAGGTTTTACCTTCAGGCTACAACAAAGAATAGTTGACTAATCAATAGGTCAACAACAGATATTGAGTCATTTATTCAAATTAAACCTTTTTCTGCTTTCAGCCTCTCAGATGTGATGATTTACTGCTTTTCTCCCATTACATTTTAATCATTACACATTTAATATCTTTGGGTTTATGACAGTTCGGACAGACAAAAAAAAAAAAGACATTTAAAGGCACATCCCTAATGGGCAGCATTTTTTAATAGTTTATAACATGGACAAATAAGTGACTAATCAAAACCATAATCAACAATAAAAATATTTTTAGCTGCTGCTGTTTAGTATTCAAATATTGTATCTTTTATTTTAGAGGAATCACTCACTAAAGAAGCATTGCTGTACTAAACAAGCAGAGCAGTAAGCTAGGGACAAAAAGAAGATGGAAAGACCAGTAGGTAAGCTTCAGCTTAACCCCGATCCAGGTTCATGCTGCCCCTGTAAGGCCATCTGATCAAACCAGGACATTTCAGTCAGGCAGGTGAATCTTAAATTAATACCACAGGAAGAAAGTTGGAAATACAAACCCATTGGATGCTGGTCAGACTTAGTTATTTCTCATGTGGAAAGATTCTCTCCCAGCTGGAGCACTGCTCAGCAGCAGCAGTGTGCTTCGTGCACAGTATTGCTGTGATAGAGCTTGAAATGACTGTATATAGTTGAAATGTGTCATTGAAAAAGAAAGCCTGGAGGTTTTGACTGTTAAAGTGGTAATCCGACTTACTGACTGCTACCAATGAGAAAGCTTCACCCAAACTGGTGACTGAAAAAAAAAACAACCCTCCAGTGTGTTTTGTCATTTTTATTAACATCATGTTTTTTAAAAAATCTCTCAAAACTTCCCTGAGAACAAAATCATAAATCTTACATTATTTAAAACCACTAACTACAACGACCTGACATAATACACTGAAAACATAATCTAACAAATGATCAAACTGCAGTGACAGGATGAACGTGACCTGGACCTAAACCTGGACAGAAAAGATATAAAAGAACTAGAGCCAATCAGAGATGTTAAATTCATCGACACCCGCACTCATCCACCACCATGTCCTGGTAATGTCGCAGCACCACGTTGTCGTTGTTGTCATAGTACAGCATGGAGATCGGGGAGAGGCGGATGGGGACGCAGCAGGGCTGAGGCGTGCCATGCGGGTCCAGGGAGTGCACCAGGGTCTGCAGGATGGCGTGGTTGGTGCCATTCAGGCTCTCACTGAGCGGGAATGGACACTCACCGTGGCAGTAGTTGGCCATGTAGCCCTGCGGAGCGATGATCCAGTCCTGCCAGCCCACATCTTTGAAGTCGATGTAGAGGCGTCGGGCCTTGCACACGTTGCTGGGTGTCACAGGGAGGTGGATGGCACTTCTCCTCTGTCTGGAGCGACACTGCTGGGGGTTGAGGGACACGGCCACCAGGGAGGCCTGGATCAGCGGCAGGGTAAAAGCCGGTTCTAATGGGAGGGAGTTCCCGGGGTGAAAAGGAAGAAGCTCCTCTGGATCTGTGCTGAGAGGAAGCAGCTCTATGACCAAACCGTAGTTGCGTCCTGGTTTGCGCCAGTTCTCTGCCAGCGAGGTGAGGTCCATGGTGAGGGAGGTGGGCTCAGGCTGCAGCTGGATTGACTGGGACAGCAGGAGTCTGCGGTTTGCCTGGGGATTGGCTCCCCTAAGCGTGGCTCGGATCACTTTATACAGAGACACGCTGAGGGCCCGGGGCCCTTGCAGGAGCTCTGCAGATCTGAAGGGTTTCCAGTGGAACTTGACTTCCAGCTGAGCCAGAGACAGCAGCTCCACAGGCTGCAGGACGGACATGTTGAAGAAAAGCTGCTTCTCCAGACAGACCTGACAGCTGCTGCTCCACCCAGACACCAGCCGGCCTGCAAAACATCAGCAGGGAGATCAGACTTTTAACAAGGACTTAACAGTGTTTCAGGAGTTTATTTAGGTTTTTTTTTTTAAAGAAGTGGAGACTGGGCGCATGACAGCTTAAATCCTGGAGAGGAATTATTTGTCATGACCACTTACTCTCTCAAATACACCCTGTGGTTGCACTCACTCTGCATTTTTGGCAGCACAAGAGTAAAACTGAATTATTATTATTTACTGAACTTGAAAAATGATTAGCATAAACATCAATAAAAAGGCTTTCGCTGAGTTGTCACAAGCTTTTGTTGTCTGCTTTGAACAAACATTTACAAAAAATGAAGGTGTTTCGATTGTTTGCTCTGGATAATAGTGGATATTCTCTGTCTTACCTGTGTACAGATTGTAGGTGCTGAGGCTCATAGGCCTTGCAGCTTGTTTTGATGTCCTTTTTTTTTTGGCTAAACCTGCTTTTTTAATGAACCAAGGTGTGCCCAGCTTTACAGAAAAGTACAGTACAGATCTACAATTCACATGTGGAATGTGTTCACTTGACCATTATATGGCTAGTAAATGTTTATGATTGTTAAGATGAGCTGATATAAATGTGCCTAAATATTTTGTTCCTAAAACCTTGGCATGCTATGGGCCCAATGGGAAGTTATATTAGTGCAATAAATTCAGAAGTCTGTCCAAAACCCCAAGAGTAATTTTCTCAAAGTTTGTCTGTCTACTTTACGTCAAAAGTGTATCCTTCCAGTAAATGCAAAACTACGTAGTCTCAGTCATGTTATGTTGTAGAAAATAAATGACCACAGCATCTTCATTTATGACAGTAGTTTGATTTCTGTTCTTCATCAGTGGTAGTTCAGGTCCACCCAGAAAATGCAGTTAACATTGATTGAGGAAAACTCAAGGGGCCCCCATCCACAACTTTTCAAAATAAAAGACATTTTAGCATAAACCAGAGCTTCACGTTGGCCAACAACCTGTGCCCGTGATAATAATCCTGGGCCTTATAATTACCAGTATGTACTGGCTCTGATACCTTGGTCCTGCACGTATCGGATGATGTTGCCGCGGACCCCGTACTCTGCCACCGTGCAGGGGTCGCTCTCCGGGGTCCGGATGTTCTCCGACCTCCGGAACATCCTCCAGAGCGCGGAGGGGACTTGGCGTCGGGGCTGTTGGCTCCGAGCGGGTCGGGGCCGCCCGGAGAGTCCGAGGGAGCCGAGGAAGAGCCGCTCCTGAGTGTTCATCTCCTCCACCTGTGAGAGGTCACACACACCCAGAAAGCACACGGCGAGCAGCACCAGAGGAGACAAGCTCGGCCCCATGTTCGACTTCACACGGCCCTGCTGGTTCCCCACCTGAGCTGTGGCTCCCAGGAGGCGCACGGTGTGGGTTTTAACCCGGGAGACCTCCCGCTGTGCAGCTGCATAATTATGGTAATGCGAAGCGGGCAGACAGGCCGGAGATAAGGTGAGGGGGGGGGGGGGGGGGGGGCTGAGCTCAGGTCAGCGCCTCAAGAACAGCCTGAGCCAACACTTCAAACAACTATCTGCAAAGCCTGACATGCAGTTGCCCAGTTTTAGCAATGCTCAGTGACGGTTTTATAAAAAATAAGTTACTCTGATGTGCTCTGAACCCTCTCCTGCTCTCATTAGTTCACTCTGTAGCCTACCACTCTTTACCACTTGGAGTTTTTTCACCATATGTCTGAAATGTGTTCACCTGACCCATGAGTTTGTGAATGAATATGTGACTGATTAAAAGTTTAATTCACCTAAATACCAATAAATAAATAAATGAATATTTATGTAAAAACACACACACACACACACACACACACACACACTTTATGTTTTGCACTAAAGATTCATTTTCAATTTTGATGCTCAAAACAACAAATATTGCATTGAAAGATGTCTGAAACATGGCTGTGATTACTCCAAAGACCTCACTGTAGGGCAACTGTCCAACAGAGGAACAGCACCAGTGAAAACACTGCTGATCCCATGATGTGAACACAGTTGGTGGCTTTAACATGAACAGCCAGGAGACACCAGCATCATACACCACTAACGTCTGTCACAGTTTTTGCGGCATGATTCATTATTTATTTAAGAATATTTCAGCTGAAGCAGTTTTATTTGCAGTGTGATGGAAACCAGGGTAAAGACTGAGGTCTGCTGCAGCTTTATATTCCCCTGCAGTCAGCTTGTTACTCCATCTAGTGTCCATTTGAGGTACTTCCTGTTTGCAATTCTTCAAACTTGCAGCACTGACTGCACCATTGTGTTTTACATCAATCATCTTTACTTGTCATGTCATTTAAACAAATCAATGATCAATGATTTTTAGCTTGCGACTCCCAAAAACGTGTTTGCACCTGACATTCTCAACTTTAAAATGTATATGTTTATTTTCATTTATTTTTTGCCCTCAAGATTTTACCACTGATCTTTTTAATTAAGATTTGGCTCCGGTTCTGCTCAGTCTATATACATATTTGATTTTCTGTTTTATATTAGGGCTGAACAATGAATCAAAATATTATTGCAATCACAATATGGTATCCAGTAATCCAGGTGCTGCTGGGAAAATCTGCCCACCACCAAGGTGGGTGAGGTGGAGCCTGCTCCCCTCTGGCCTGACACCAACTATCTACAGCAACCTGCCTGTGTTGCCAGGGCTGTGGTGGTGGAATCAAATGATGTGAGCGCTGTGGGTCCCGTATACCAAACTTCCTGCTGCACTGAGCCAGGAGACTAATGCTCCTGTCCCGATGGCTCCAGACCTCCGAAGTTTGGCTTGACTGCTTCCTGCGCTCCAATGCTCTTTCTGCCTCCGGCCCAAACAACTGGAGCACAGAGGGAGTTTCCAATACGCGCCATTCTGGCAGCAATGTCACAAATCCGCAACCGGGCACTGTGGCCTGGGACAGCAGGTGTTATTTTCTGTGCTTCATCTGGAGAGAGCACCGGTGAAGCAATACACTGGAGGGATGGGATTCAGGCCATGTTCCCCTGCATCACACACGGAGGCCATGGTCCTAGCATTCCTGCTATGGTGGGAAAATGCCCTTGGGTTCATCCATCAGTGCTTCAGCCAAAAAAACTAACTTACAAAGCTAAGCTAGGAAACCAGGTGAGAGCTGTGTATTATATCCACAGCTTGTGACTGGAACATTTAGCATTCTGAGGAATTTATTGCACAACCAACTGTTTAAGACGGTCTGTGTAGCTGGTGAGTGAGCCAGAACAAGAAAAGGAAACTCCAAAACCTCCAGGAGGCCAGAGGGTAACAAGTCGCTCTCTGACAATTGAGTCACAGGCAGAATGACAAACATCGAACAACACAGATTGTGCTTACCTCCCGTCAAACCTGTAAGCAAAATACAGAACCGAAACGCAGATCTGTGGAGCAATTAACCTACGAAGAACGTGAGGTGAGGCGTGAGGTGTCATATCCACTGTGTTCACTGCCACTGTCAGTCATGAAGGACTGAAACAGAACATGAACTTGTCTATAAAGAAATATTTTTTGTGTATTTGGACCTTTCCTGTTTTATCAAGTTCCTGCCTACAAAATGAAATACTTTTTTCCAGTGCAGGGTGGAGGAACCTCATTCAACACCTGTGGACCGTGAGCCGGGCCGAATCATTCAGCATCACTGTTGGAGCTCACTGATGCTTTAGTGTCTGAATGGCAGCAAAAGTCCTGCAGCCAGGTTCCAAAGGTCTGTGGAAAGTTAGAAACCATGAGAGTGGAGGAGCAGCAGATGAATGCTCATGTTCTCTGGAATGAGACGTTTAACACTCGTTATAGCTACCATGCTGTTATTAATACAATACACTGAGTCAGTTCCAATGATTTTTTAATATAGTTGGCAATCAAAGATGATTTTGATTTGAATCATTATTTACAGATCAGTATGTACAGTGGTCAAACAAGAGCAGGAGGCTGTAGTTACACTGTGTGTGCGCGCCAAGGGGGAGGAGCAGAGAGGAGAGGGGCGGGGCAGAAGTAGCTGACATTCATCCTTTCAAATAAATGAATGAATAAATCCAATAACGACTCATTTCAATCATCTATTCAACACCTAACGGTGTGTGTGCATAGCTTGGACACAGATTTGGCGACACACACACCCCACATACACACACACACACAGAATAAATACACACACACTGTATATGAACAATTCACTGATAGGTAAGACAATAGATAGACAATAATGTGCACTAGCTGATCCTCATTTAAAAGTCTCACCTGATCACACACACTTGCAGAGACACGTTCACATAGACCCTCACACATACACAGAACTACAGCTGAACAGATACACACAACACACCGCTAGATTCAGCCTGAGCCTCTCCCGTCATCACTGCTTTTATATTTGAGATTTCTGTGCTGATGTTTGCGCTTGACTCAGAGAAAATAAGTTGCTGCTTTTGTTAAAGACAAATAGAAATAAAGTTATTAAATAAATCTTTCTGTATTTTTGAAGATATATCCACAATCACCAAAGATTCTTCAGGAAAAAAACATTCTCCTTCCTGTAAACTGCCAATAAAACTGATATTTAGCATATAGTCTACAATATAATCATGTATATTTTATAAATTAAATTTTACCTGAACTCTACCGCATGCTTTATCCAAACAAAACTCCATAACAGCTAGTAGTTTATAATTTTTCTAGAATTTATCTTTAAAAAAATTGAATTATTTGATTTCTGTCCTTTTTGTCAAGGAAAAAAATTATATAAAATGCTTTTATTATTGACTGAGGCTGAATTCATCCACGAGCATGGTAAGTAAATTTTGGATCTAGTATTTGATTTATCCACTAACAGGCACCAAAGTCTGTTAAAACATAGTAGTATTTGTTTAAAATATAGCAGAATTTCCATTTTAACTATTAGTAACAGCTTTTACACTGAGAAAATAGTGTTATTTCAAGTGTAAAGGAAAGTTCAATTTTAACCTTTGTTTGTTGAGGTGCATTCCCGTTTACGTGACCCAAAAAGACAAATCACAAATAATAGCTGCTTAACGGTGTGGAGAGAGGGGATGTGTTGGGATTCAGGATGGTCACTGCGTCACATTAGTTGATTACAGACTTAATTCTTGCTATTACTGGGCACAAACTACACACTGGACTCAACAATTACACCTTGCTGTCTTACACAACTTGAGTGGCGTATATAGTCGCCAGGGACCGACTTCACTGTTCCTCCTCCTCCTCTTTGCCTCACCATGTTCTCATCATGTGTAGAGAAGAGAGGGCTCCTGTGGGTCAGTGTGAGGTGAGACACTGTAGAGGTTATCACAGCCGGTGAGAGAAGGCATAATCAGGCTGTTATTATGTAGTCTGATCCCAGAATTAATATGCTACTTCATCGTACACCAGTGAATGTTTTCTGTCTCTGCAGGACAACAGAGTCTGTGAGGACTATGGGTATGTCTTCAATGACACGTTAACGTTTGCAAACCTGCCTGGTTTTGACTGCTATCAGATTGCAGATGAAAACAGCAGCTTATTTAAAGCAACTTGAAAAGAAAGTCTCAAATATAAAAATGATGACTAGTTGAGAGGCACAGTAACAGCAGTTACAGCTGGAAACACTCAGTCAAAGTTACAGTACTTGAGTAGCTGATCAAGGCGTACACACATCTAGGGCTTTGGTGCATCATGGGACAATCAGGAGTGTTATTCTTCAGTTCGAAGGAGCACAACAGGCGCCGATCTGATTGATCAGTCCATATATATATTTATATATTTATAACTATAAATCCATCCAATGAGCTATGTACAAAGTATGGCAAAGAATTTATTATTTCAATTTATCAGCAGATGTCATTGGCTCTTCACTGTGTCTAGTCCATAATGTCTCCAGTGATGTGAACGTTTCATGCTTGGGTGGGGAAGAGGGTCCATACCGGCAACCTGCAGCAGTGTTCGACATGGACTCATGGACCCAATCTGCCCCAGAGCAAAAGCTCAGCAGAGTCCATCCAGGGCCTGGGTTCAGTCCTATAAGAAGAGGATGGGAGGTCTCGCCACCAGGGTCATGTAGCGTTGACCTCCATGATGTGGTCGTCAGTGGCGGGCAGCACCAGGACCTGCTGTGCGTGGCTGTGGTTGAACACCTGCCCAGGGCTGAAGGGCTCCAGACGAGGCATGGCCACACCCTTCTGCTGCTGGTCTCCACTGCCCACAGAGTGGATGCTGCCCCGGCTGCGGATGCTCGCCGTGTCACCCTGGTCGTCCAGCGTCTTGTCCAGCAGGGACAGACTGTCGTTCTCCACGCAGCTGTCTGAGGGTGGCAACAAACAAACAAATTACTCTGTGAAAATCCTGGAGTTTTTGTTGTTGTTTTTTTCATATCTTGGGTTGCTTCTTTCTGTTACAATGATATTTTGAAGAATCAATGATAGGTCAAAGAAAAGAAGCCGTCACGTTGTAAACAAACTAATTTGACCAGATCTATTTGAAAGAGAAAACAAAAAATTTAAATTAAAATGTTAAAATTCTGTTAAAACCCACTTCTTCAAATGGCCGCTGGAGGCTGGCTGCAAAACTGAGTCAGTCCCCATAGACTCACATTTGAAATGCCAAACTTTACAACAGAAATAAACATGTTTACAGCCTGGTACACAACAAACAGTTTTGGTCTCTACAGCTAATTTCCTGACTTCATGACAACTGTATGGGGGGTGAATTTTTCTATAACTCAAATTTTAAATTTTATTAAGGCTTAAAGTTTTGCATAATTGAGGGTGTGTCCCTTTGAGTGACAGATGAATAAGTGTATGCTTGCCACAAAGCGACATGCACCAGAGTCTCAGCTCCACACATTCTACATCTCTTTGCCCATTTTGTATTAACCGGGGGTTCAGCAGAGTCACGCTCTGCCAAGATGGTGATGGTGGAGCAGCTCACTCTGAGCTTCAAAACCACTCTTCAGAAACCTGTGTGTGACGTAACACTGAAGACTGTGGTAAAACCACAGTCTTCAGTGTTACTGAAAACATTGTGATAGTCCATTTAAAGTCTGTTTATTCAATCTGTTTATAACTTGTTTGGGGGTCTTAGTAAAACTCCTCCTCAATAAATAGCATATTCTCACAGCTTGTGCAATACCACCTGCTGCTGCTGGACTGTCAACTGTCAGGGATTCAGTGTCATACGTAACATGCGGCATGACAGCAAGTCCAAAAGGAGTGTATCTACTGTTTCCCAGGACGTTGGAGTCTGCATTCCTTCCCTATGGAACAAACATCTACAAAGACGTGTGGCTTTACACTCGGGGGGTCTTACCAGGGTCTGGCTGAATGGCCACTGCTGCAGTGTGAGGCAGGTACTTCAGCACTTTGATTTTGGGGAAGGGCAGGTGTCCTGCGAACAGAGGCATCACTTCGATCTGCACCTTGTGGGTGGCGTTGGCCGTCATGGGCATCGACACCATCCCTGAACTCTTCCCACACACCGCCCAGTTACTGCTGCTGTCAGCCACTGTGGACACGTACACGTATACGTATACACACACACACACAAGAACTGAAGTCATACAGAACGGATATCTTGTCTGTTCTAGAGTTGGGAATCCTGCAATACCGACTGAAATGTGAACAGATTTTTATACACATGCACATTAACATGAAAATAAGTTAATCTACTAGAAATATTTGTGTGTTGATAAAAATTCACACTGATGAGTCTTCGCTGTATTTACAGTGAACAGCGGACATAACAAACATTATATTTTAATCTGCAACTAATGGTTATTTTCTGTAATAATTTAATAATTATTTCTTTCATTAACTGATTCATCGCTAGGACTATAAAAAAAACAACAAATAAATACACAGGAGAAGCTGGAACCTACAATATAAAATCATATTGGTATGTTAAGTATGTTTGTTGTACATTTTGGATTTCTGTTTTTTTAGAACAATTAGTTGAATATTTTACTATAATCTAAAGAGTAGCAATGACTGATTAATTCAGTTACATTGATAATTAATCATGTGATAATTTAGTGTGTATCACAGATTACCAGAACCTGAAGTGATGTTTGCTCAAATGCAGCTGAAATGTTATAAATATACTTGTTACTAGATAAAAAGCTCAATCAAGATAATTCCTCTCTCAGATTTTGTTCATCCACCCTCTTCTGAACCCAGACAGTGAGTGATTCTCCAGACATACCTTCATACATGAGTTTGGTGGTTTTGAGACCATCAGTGTCAGTCCTGCTCTCCTCTGCCATCTCTCCCTCTGCAGGCTCAGTCAGTCGTGTTATACACACCTCTAGTCCACAGAGGAAACCAGAGCGACAGTGTTGCTCACCAGCAGGAGGCAGGATCTCAGCTCTCACGCTGTACAACGTCTGACAAAATCAAACAGAGGTTATTTATGGCTGGAGAGTCTCCGACTGTGGCTGGAATTCTTAGATAAAACTTAAAAGGGTATATGTTCAGTTTCCCTGTCCACATGTTCCACAAAGATCTACAGATCTGAGCTGCTGACAGCACAATCATCAAAATAAATCTTTGAGAGGACTCACAGTGACTCTCTCGAGCTGGAACTGGTAGTGGAAGGGTTTGAAGGCAGAGACGTCCTGGTTGAGTGGAGAGAAGTTGGCGGAGAAAACACACTGGAGACAGGAAGGCAGGTCATCCTTCCACCTCACCTCCCACAAGCAGAACACACTGTGCTTACTGCACAAAAGCTACACACACACACACACACACACACACACACACACACACACACACACACACACACACACCAGATATCAAGATCAATTAATGTTTGATGGAGTTTTGATGATCTATAAAATGACATCAACAGGAGAGAGATGTATATTGACTGTCAGGAAGTGTCCACATTGATGTGGACACCGTCATGCGTGACACATGAGGCTCCATCCACGTTACCACCTGAACTTTAACAGAAGCAAAACTCTGAAAGCTCTTCCTCCTGTGTGGTAAAGAGTATGGTTGACCGATCGTTTTGACAGACTCTGCCTGATATCTGCACATTAAACCTCTGTTCTGTCATTTCCACAAAGAGGCATCCAGGAGGCCCTCAGCTCAGATGCCTGAACCCCCTCAGTTGGCTACTGTAACACCTCCTTTCCTCCGGATATGTGAGCTCCTCACCCCCCCCATCCTGCGCAGCCCTGCTGAGGAAACGCATTTTGGCTGCTTGTAAACATCATCTTTATTTCTGTCACTACCCAGAGTTCACGGCTATAAATTGGGTGTGGGGGTTGGGTTTCCAGTTTGGAACACAGATATAGAGTAAATGGAGAGCTTTGGCTTCAGGCTCAGCTCCCTCGAGATGGAAGGCTGAAACTAAGGAAGAAAAAAATGTAGAGAAAGATGTATTTTTATATATATTATATATTTATATCCTCATTAGTGTGAACATGAGCTTAGAACCCATCTTTCTTATTTCTAATGTTTCCCCCTAACTACCGTCAAATATTATTAAGTCCATATCTTTTTTTACAAACACTTTTATCAAATGCTTGAAGTTATGTACTGATCTCTCCTGTTGTCACTGTTCAGTTGTGACAATTTCTCTCCGCTCACCTGTTGTGCTTTAGTGTTACGGGACTGTAGCTCCAGTGCTGCATGCTGCTTCTCTGTCAGCTTCACTTCAGCCAGCGTGAAGTTTACATCTGACACGTTCTGCACGCACACCTGGATGTACTTCCTGTTGGGTCAGATCAAAGGTCACAGATCAGACGTGTGTATGAGAATGTATGGGGAATGCACGTGGTAAAAAATGCTATGTTCAAACCCATGAAATATTGGTTCTTGTATTTTGAGGATTTTATTTGAAAGGTGTAATGTAAGAATTTCAGTGGTGTCATGACACATTTTTGTTTCTGTGAGCCTGGAGGCTGGGGGCGGGGGGCTGGGGGCTCACCTGTTACCAGCAGAAAGCAGTGAGTGTTTGGTCTTGAAGGGGATGTAGAAGGTGAGAGCTAGCAGCGTGGAGTAGATCGACCATGGACAGTCGATAGACATCTGTGGACAGACACAGCCAAACTTTAATAACAATTCCCTTCACTTATCATGGTACAAGAACAGCCAACTAACCCACTTTACCCACAGTAAATATTTAGCTGGTTGATAATATGTATGCTTCTGAAAATCATAGGCCTGCAACATGTAATTACTTTTGATACTGATCATTTTATCACTTGGTCTATAAAATCCTCACATCTAAGAACCCAAACAACCACATTTTTTATTCCACTTAAACAACAAATTTTCATTAGAAATGTGAAATGCCTCCATCACAATCTCCCCCACATAAACTGAAACTCATATCACACTCTAAAACTGTGTATTTGTGTGTGTGGACTTCACCCTCTGGTCGATGGCGGTCATGGGCGTGTCAGGATGACTGTAGCTGCGAGGTCGATGGCGGACCTCCCCATTGGTCAGCCTCTCATTGACGGGGCGGTCGGACCCGGATGGGATGATGCACAAAACCTCCAGCTGAAACTCCAGAGTGTGGTAGGGAGGGGTCGGGGGCAGGCTGATACTGGTCACCTTCTCAGACGACTGAATGGAGAGGACGCTTTCACCCACCAACTCTGGACACAGGACAGAGATAGAGATGGATGAATTGAGAACTTTAAAGCAGCATATGTGTCAGTTAGTGTGTTTACAGGCATGAAAATAGCTGGGTGTGGTCAACTTTCTGCAGGAGCTCAGCTTTATAAACATGTACATGAGATATGTGGCCACACTGGGGTGATTAAGAGAAAACCAGTTAACAAAGGTGGATTTGTGCTGAGGAAATCTGACTTCTTGACCATGTAAGGTACATAAACAGACTTCAAACAGCACTGAGATGGTTTGCCAGAAAAGACCAAAATAATAATTAAATCCAAAGTTCAACTGAAACCAAAAAATAATTATGTGAGAGTTGAAGGTAATCTCTGTAAGTGAATGTGGCTGGTGGATTCAAATGAAGCCTTTGAAATATGAACCAACCAGCAGCGGGGTTGGTGATGCGGGCGGTGCAGCTGGTGGAGGGCAGGATGGGCATGGTGTCTGTGTTGCTGAGCTGCAGAGCGTCTCCTTTCTTCACAGCGTAGTGACCCGTCAACAGAGTGAACTTCACTATCTGAGGCAGACCAGCTAACAGAGGCTCTGAAAACAGAACAGCAAGTACATTGAGCAAAGCACACACACACACACACACACACACGCACTTCAAAGTGTGTGTTAACATCGGGGTAATCAGAGCAGTAGAATCATGTATGATGCAAGCAGTGACTCAGATAAAACTTCAACATAATTAAACACTGATTATCATCAATAACAAGTAGAAGCACAACTGATCATTAAAATAATTTAGCTTCTGCTAAATTGTTGAAGAATACTGAACTTGAACTTCTTCCAAAACTAAACTTGATGCATGATGAAACTGGAATTACCGCCTCACGGTTTTATGCCTCCGCCACTCAGATTACATCTGTTTATCCAGAGTCATACAAAATATGAACCATTTGTGGGAAATCTTGTCATAATTGCTGTGTGAAGTTTGGAGTAATTGCTAAAAAGTGTTTTGTGAGGTCACACTGACCTTTACTACCAAAATCTAATCAGTTCATTCTTGAGTCCAAGTGGACATTTGTGCCAAATTTGAAGAAGTTCCGTCAAGGCGTTTCTGAGACATCCTGTCCACGAGAATGGGACGGATGGACAACCTGAAAACAAAAGCCTCTGGCTCTGACTGTCGCTGGCACAGAGGCATAAAAAGAAGGAACTGTATCCAAATGTTTATATGTTCCTCATTCAAATAAACCAAAACCAAAAGTGCAGGTAGAAATTCATTAGCATTCGACATGTTGAGCTAAAGAAGCCTGAGGGCTTGTGAGTCATGCTGTTAGTGCATTGTTAGTTTGTTCAATAAGAAAAATCTGTGAAGAGCTGAGAGTGCAGCTCCTCCTTCAAGCACAGCAGGGGATTTTTTAAAAACAACATTTTGAAAGTGTAATTGTCTGAAGAAATTCATGTCCATAAGTAAAAAGTAGAAACAAAACATACCTGAAAACTATGACTATTACCACAACTTTAGATTTCAAGCATTCAACATTATATAAAAAATTCAGACCTGAGAGAGGCTCCACAGTGAGCTGGGGCTCCTGAGAATACACTTCATACTGGACCGATGGGTAGATGTGAGGCAGCACAAACTGCACCTGACCCACTGTGGCACACAGCTGACGCAATGTGTAAGTACCTGGCTGCCCACTCTACAAAGATGAAGAGTGGAAAAAAAAGAACAAAAAACAAATCAACAGATACATTTTGAATCTGCTTCTGAATGTCAAACACTAATCAACTGGTTTTTCCAAAGGTCACTTTTTTTTTTATCTTTTCATGTACAGCAGCAACAAAGTGTCTCTTACTGGTGCTGTGAAGATGATGCTGTTATTCCCAGGCTCTAATTTTACATCCTGCACTTTCAGCATCTGTGCTCCTTCCTTCATGGCAACAGTAGGAGGGCTGATACAGTTGGGCGTGTCTGGTGGTGAGTTGCTGTCATGACGACGCATGATCAGGTGAGTGTTTTTACACACCACTCCTGTTGAGTTGAGAGAATTGTCTGAAGGACTCCTGTCCTGAATCTCATCCATTTCTAAAGGAGGACGTGTGGCCGAGGAGGAGGGGGGACCCGCTGACGAGTTACCCTGGCTAAACTCTACTGTCCCTGGGTTTGTTTGTCTCTGAGCTCCCTTAGACCTTCCATGAGTCCCGCCATGATCCACGTCAAAGTGAATGCTAGCAGCTACTTGCTGTATGTGAACCGACACGGGCATCAAACATCTCAGAGTGAGCTCCACCTGCAGGACGGCTCCGGAGTGCACAGAGGCCGTCGCTGGGTGGAACTGCAGCCGTGTGAGTTGAGCGAACACCCCCATGCTGAGAGTCACATTGTGGGCTGCAGAGGAAAAAATAATAATTTAAGTTAGCAGTGAGAATGAACTAGTAAGTATGTTATGGTTAACTGCAGTTTAATATAACTTACACAGTGATTTAGTAATCACAGACAACAACTATATGAGCCCTAAAAAACATTGATCACAGACTGATGATACAGAAGAAATATGGTGGTCCTTTCCTTGTAAAGTAAACATGTACCAGTGATGAACCTGATTACTTACAGTGATCTCCAGACTTGCCAGCGAAGGTCAGAATTTCCTGACAAAAGTGCTTCCTCTCCTCTGTGGTCAGATTCACGTCACCAGCCAACAAGGCACTGGTCTGCAGGTAGCTGTGGTGGGTTGTAAAGGAAACCAAACACTACAGTGCATTGGTGCAAGAACCAAGAATCACCCTCCTGAACATAGGGTCTTCTGTTTTCTCTCCAAGGATGTTTGGCAACATTAAGCATCAACAACGGGACAGCAACATAACCCTGATTCAAAATATGCCCTAAAATGAGTGGACTAACTCAAAGCTCAACAGCAACATTTTTGATTACTGTATTTTTCTATAAAGTTTATACAATCCATAACTTTATGTGCCACAAAATGTATTATTTGAAGGAAGGATTTCTATTATACTTCAGCAAGAAAAAAGTGAATAATCTTGAGGTTGTGCAATCAAATGACGGATTATATCTGATTCTTTCTGTAGCAAAGAAAATGATCTGAACCCCATATGTGCAAGTGTGTGCAAGTTCTGTTAAACAAATGCATCCAGAACCATTGTGCATCCTGAATGACAGTTGCTTCCTCTTGTAACTGAGTCTCTGCACCACTGCAAAGTTGACATATTTGGCCCTTGTTTAACTGCAGGTGACCTTTGTGGCACTGGTGCTGTGAAGGATACTCTTCAGTTCTGCCCAGCAGTTTCTGACACTCAGCAATCTGTTTCCTGGTGTGAGTGACAGGGAGGCGCCATCCCTCTGATACATATGACTTCAGAGCTTCCTGTAAGAAGGTCTCTGCCCGCTCAGGGTCTCCCTTCCTCCTAACAAACACAGACACAGAAATTTGTCAACTTGATTTTTTTAAATCTGCAGAAAAGAACAAGATCTGGGTTTTACAACACATCTTTTTAAAGCCATTTTAAAAAGACCAAGGTAAAGGCAGAAAACATTAGTGAAATTAATGTTGTCAATATTGTTCACCCCAACCACATCTATGAAGTGCTGTGACTCAGCATCAATGAATCTTAAACAGTTTTTTTTCCCACTTCAGTAAAGGTGTTGTTTCGCAGACTTAAATACATGTGAGCCGTGACATCTAGTCTGCTAGATGCCCGTCTGCTATTGGCTGGTGTTCTGCATCAGATGATGCTGTGTTCTGTATTTAAAGAAAATGACATCATTTCTCATCAAAGATCAGTAAAAAAGCAGAGGGACAGTTCAGCTCCTTGGTTTTGCCAGTATGTCTAAACACTGCAAATTCTGTCACTGCTTTAGGAGTATGACTTCTAAGAAATGCTCTGTTCCAGTTTTTCTGTTTATTGTTAAGCCCTGTCACCCCCCTCATACCACATTTGTGCTTTCATTTATTCTGACTAATTAGACCTTTCACTAGGACTGTGTGGGTGTTTACAAGCAGTGATTGATTGAGTTCTGGAGAAGAGGCTTATTCAGCAGAATTAACTGAAAATGTGTGTGTGGATGTGCAATGTTTTAAGGAAAACTGTGACACCTGCATACACCCTAACCCAACCAGCAGCTTTAATCCTCCTTACATGTAGAACTCAGCCAGGCTTTTTCCCACCAGCCTGGCGGACCTCAGCCGGCCGATGGCCCTGTACATCTCCATAGCAGCGTGAGAGAGTTCCTGGTGCAACAAGAGGCCAACAAGGTGGTGGTGGAGGCAGAGGGTGAGAGAGAAGGAAGAAACATAATCAGTTTCGAGAAGATTATGCCTGAGAAAAATATTGATTGATTTAAAAAAAAAAAAAAAAAAAAAAAACTGGTGCAGGAATTAAGAGAATGTTGAGTTTACTTCCTGCTTTGCTTACTAGTGAAATACAACACCAAACAGTGGCAGAGCGTTGACTTACAAGATAGTGTCTTTCAAAAGCTTCTACAGACGATAAAGCTTCTTTCAGCTTTTTGTAAGGGCTCTGCAAACTGTTGACTGTGGACGAAGACACAGGAACACAGTTAATTCTTCCCACTCAAATAAGAGTCAGGCTTCTTCATTACACTTTAATCAATATTCTTGGCAAAACAAGCTCACACTTCTTTCAGTGAAGAGTCAGCTCAAACCCTAAAGGCCCTGACACACCACATTGAATTTGTGCCCAGACAAACAGACTCGTGCATCTGCACTGTTAAAAGCTGCACTTGAACACACTGCATAGTACAGCTGACAGTCGACATGCATATACATTATGTGCCAGCATTAGATAAAATACAGATAAGAGTAGGTCATATATATTTGTCAGCCAATAAACATGTTTTTCAAAATCATACAAGTTTCATGTAACAAGAGAGTCTGAAGACTCACCAGTCTCAGGCCTCTCATCCCCAAGTCCGGCCAGCAGATCTACAGTCCTGTTCAGGTCCTCAGATGTGGGTCCCTTCTCTGACACCAGGCCACAGAGTTCCCCCAGGGACTTCAGCTGGAGACGGCAGACAGGAAGAAGAATAAAGGATTCTTATTAGAAAACACAATCAATTGGAGAAAACAATGTTGACCACATATTTACTGTTTGCTATTTATCACTCTAATATTAAACTGACCAAACAAAGACAAATGCATTATTTTAATGCAAAACTGCACAGCAGAAAATAATATACAAATGATACTTAATCAATAGTCTTAACAGCTTAATGGAGACAAACATGTTTCACATTAACCTGCGATCCACTGAAGGTATCACAACATATCCTGGAAGTTAAAATAAGTGATAAAAGCTGAAGCGCCATTATTAAATATTTCTGTCACCTTGTCAGTGGCGTAAGCCCACAGTCCCACAGTGTGGGAGCAGTTTGCAGCTAACTGGGCCTGATCACAACAGCCCTCAATCCTGTGCAAAACCTCCAAGCAGCTGAGGAACACCCAGCAGTCCAGCGCCCCCTCCAGCACCGACACCTGCACGAGAAAAGGAGCAACAACATAAAATGTAATGATGAGTGACACATTCAGTTCAGTCCATTTAGGTTTTTGATGTAGGTTGTTGTCTGTCCATATTAGTATGGATAATGATGATTCCTAATTATTTGGGTCACCCCTGACCTCTCGTCTGGTGAGGTGCCTCAGATCAGTGGATCGACCTGTTTCTGTCTGACGTATTGCCACAGCCCCTCACAGATTAACACAAGTACCACTTCATCAACAACACCCACTTCAACTGGATTTTGTTTAAATATTTCTAGCAGGCGTAGAATGAAATTTACTGTCAGTGTTTATGTTGGTTTGGTCAAGTTTGTCGCTTAGGGGTGACAGAAGCTGCATGTTTCAACCATTTAACCATTATTTTTTAACTGTTTCAGCTTCTCTGCTCACTAGCTAACTAGTTTTCACACACTGAATTGCAACACTTCAAAGAACGACCTGATGTTATTTCTGTGAAACACATATGATTTAGTTTCACAAAACTACACATTTTCACTTTTTATGTTTTCATTACGTTATTCGAAGAGATTACATTTTGGTATTCAACCTGTATTAAGTGTGTGTTGTCCTACAAATAAATACACAAATAGAATTAAAAAAAGCCCTGTCAGAGCCAGTATACCTCGAGCAGGCGTAGTTCCTGGACACAGTTGTGCAGCAGTTCCAGGGCTCTCTGAGTAACCTCCCAGGGCCTCTGGAGGAAGATGAGTAAGGTGCATTGGCGGGAGAAGAGGTAGCTCCTCAGATCCAACAGGCTGGCCTCCCCTCGCTGGATCCCGTCTCTCTTCTCCATGTCAATGGGCCGGCGAAGCAGCAGGCCGCTCCAGCTGCGCACCGGGGCGCAGAATGAGCCAAGCCAGTTAGCTGTGTCTGCGGAGAGAATCACAATAGTTGGACCAAAACCAAAACTAGAAGGGACCTTTGATCTTGGGAACAGAAAATGCATGTCCAAAATGCACAGCACTGGGTAGTGGTTACATACCTCCAGCTCCAAAGTTAAGGACATATTGGGTAAAAAGAGCATCTAGTTCATCATATTGGACCAAGGCATCCTCAAACTGCTGCAGCATCTCAAAAACAAAGGCCAGCTCCTCCTGCACAATCACACACACATACACTCATTTGAGACACAACTGCACTTTGACATTTAAACATCAGAGTGATTCATTTATTCTTATGTTTAATGTAAATAAAGACAGGTTTTCATTCCCATTGAGTCAGTTTCAGTTGTAACACAC
The DNA here is from genome assembly GCF_046630095.1 of Trachinotus anak. Taxonomy (NCBI): domain Eukaryota; kingdom Metazoa; phylum Chordata; class Actinopteri; order Carangiformes; family Carangidae; genus Trachinotus; species Trachinotus anak. The sequence continues at coordinate 16,085,405 of NW_027273852.1, forward strand.
CCTCTATTTCTCTTTCGCTGCATACAAACCAATTACAAAATCACAGTCCACATGCTCATTCTCTTTCTGCATACCTGGACCATGAAGTATTCACAGAAGCTCCAGCCGGGCTGGGTGCGTTTCTCTCGGAGTGTGCGCATGTCATCTTCGAAGCGGCCCAGGTTCTTGGTGAAGGACATGAGGAGGAGAGTTCGCAGCTTGAGTAATAAGGAATTCCAGGATTCCTGAGACCGAGATGAGTCCTTCAGAGGGTCTGACAGCACCACACACCTGCAGCACAATAACCTTCATTTACTCAGGAACAGTTTCATTAACATGTTTTCTGATATTCAGCAAGTATTTATTATGTTGTCTGCTGTGTCTACATATGATCACATTTCACATCTCTGTCTATGAGCAGAGCAACTACATTCTGCTGTTACTGTGGCAAAAGCAGAAAGTTTGGCAGTCAGTCTGTTAACACGTTCTTGTTTTCTTCTGCCAGTTTCGACTAAATCAGCTTGTTAATAGTAACGGAGGCTCCTCACCTGTCGTTCTGTTTGTTGCAAAAATCACTTCGGATCTTGTCCACGATGGACGACCGAGGCAGGATGTTGGTCTTCTTGTTCTTCTTAGTGTCGTTGGTCTCCACAACGATGATGACCCAGTCTGCTGAGCCGTGGGCCCGCAAGCTGTTCTGCCAGCGCATCATGTCCTCCTTTACCATGCTCTTATACGCCTCTGTATCCTACAACAGAACACAATCCATTTATTATCCAGACATTCTAAGGACATTCACATTTACCTTTAAAAAATGAAAATAAACAGGTTTCTCAACAAAGATCACAGTGTATTATGAAATAACCATTCAACCATGTGACTTCATATACATATGGAGGAATACAGTGTGTAACTGATGCTGCCAATACCATCACTGTTAAAGGTAAGTGTCACCCCATCAAGTTTCATAAAAAACAACTGAGTAATGAAGGAAAATGGAAAAGATACCTGTCTTTTAAATGACCTGCATGTTGTACCCAATGAGGATGTTTCCTCATCAGAGGACAGATGCTCCAGAAAGAGTGGTGGCCAGCAAGTTTACATTTTATCATGACTAAACCTGTATGATACTGAATCTTGTGACTGGGATTTACTGTGTGAACTGGTGTAAAAGGCTTCAGCGTAGTGTTTGTTGTAATTTTGCTGGAGTTGAGTAGAGGTGAGATACAGCTTGTTGTGCCAGTTATTATGTAAGTGTTTACTGGGAGGGAGAGGAACTGAAGCCCTGGTTTTACGCAATGTTTATGAAGTGAACTTGCTTGTGGGTTCTGAATCTTGGTAATCAGTTGAATTACCCTGCACATGCAAAGACAAGTTGATAAGAATTACTTAATTTGGCACTTTTCCCCTTTAGTGTGGTTTCTTTGAAGCATATCTTTTTAACTGTGCCACTGAAGGGTTGGTGATTTTTGTACAACTTATCATTTGTTTGTTTAAGACTGTACACACCCATGGAAAACCCACACAGCTGTTTTCAGTTACACTGGCTAATTATTTTTGTCTGACTGTCCTCAGTAAGGGTGCCTCTGCCTCCCACAGTCAGCTGATTGTGGATGGATCAACTGTCTTTCATGCTCACTTCCTTGGTTGCTTCAGTTTAAGTTAACAAGCTCAATGGGTCATTGAAGGAGCTGCATGTGAATCATGTTAGCAGTAAAACAACTATAATTACATTAATTTAAATCCAAATACAGACATTGAGTTTGACTAGTTTGAACTCTGTGGTTTTATAACCTGTGCAGGTCACAGCTTTCTGTCTGATCATGTCTATGGCGCTTCCCACCTGTCCTCACCACCGTCATGCTGTCCTGCTGTATGCATGGGGGAGGGGAGGGGAGGTGGCAGCCCCGCCTGTACACCGTGTTCAGCCTGCTAACCCTCCAGTTAGCTTCGTTAGCTGAAGCTGAAGCTCTTCCAGCAGGACAACTTGCACCTTTTTACATCCCACAGGTCAGAGAGGATGAGTCAGGGAAACCTGCACCAACTATAGGCAGGGGAAATGTGTGTCTGTGCTCTGAGGTTGTTTTCCCCACGGTGCACAAATTAAGCATATTATCTTTGAGTTTTACACTTTAAACCAGCAGAGTGCAAGTTCTGTTACCTGCAGCGCAGAAGTTGTCCACCAAAACAAAACTGAAGTTGTGTGTAAGATTTAGGTGTTTGTGGTAAAATTAATGCATGTGACAAATAAAATTAAGGACTCTATCCAATGATGTCTAAACATTCACTTGGTTATGAGTCTGAACAAAAACTGAACAATCCAAGTATTACACTATGAGGCTTTAATACAGGTCTATCATATTCATTTGTAATACTGTACAAACGTTAATGTTACTGTGTCCATACAGCATGAACCCACAGGTTCACTGCTCCCACACTTGAGGCACAATCTTTAGGAAATGTCATGAGTCACAGGCTGATGACAGCACTTCCCTGAACTAACCAGCTGCTCAGTCAGCAGCAGCAGGTTCCTGCTTCTCCTCTTGTTTTTCTGCCCTCTGCTTTCTCTGAACAGTCTCACAAAGTGGACGTCAAGTTCACTTTAACCTGGTGACTCCAGGCTCCTAAAAGTGCATCAAGTACGAACGTATGCACAATAATGCTGATACATTTGTAAAGGTATTGTTTTCTCCTTCCCTCCACACAAAGACAATCTTTTCACTTAGGTACATTTTAAAATGCTATTTTCAGAATCAACCTTTACAGACATGAAGTTAATATTATCATTATTATAATTATTATCATAACATTATTAACTCTGTGAACTTGCAGATCTTATGTATCTCAGTTTACATAGCTTGCATATGATGATGTCTGTGACCTATTTTTACCCAGATAAGATAACTAAGTGCTATTCTATTCTTAGAGTGTAGACAAATAGATGTATTTGCAGATCCTGCAACTACATTGATTAAACAAACTTTATCAAGATTTGCACAGGAAACCTACACAGGACATTTCTTCAACTTTCATTTGGTAGCTGCAACATTGAGGCTTTGAGTTGAGTCAGTTTCTCTCCGTCATCACTCTTTGTATTTGTCAACATAACTAATCACACAATACAAGTGCTCAGTGAAGGAACAGTAAAACAGTAATTTGATCCAAAGCAGAGGCAAAGGAATTACCACTAGCATCAGTTAGCAGGTAGCAATTATGACCAGAAATCAAACCATTATTTTATACAAAATTATCACTACAACAACAGTATGTGTCCAGCTATACTGAATGACAGACAGGGGAGGAAGAAGAAAAAATGGAGGGTAAACTTGAGGAGAAAACCAGTACTTGCACATATCTGACACAACAAGTATGATTCAACCCCTCCCCTGGCTGAGGTTTGGCAAATATGCATAATTTTGTTGCTGGGAGAGCTGTGAGGAGCAAAGGTTTTCATAACAGGGCTCCACCGTGTAATGTGGCACAATGCAATATTTAAATTTCACTGTGCTGTCAGTTAAAGTTCCGAGTGCCTGAATCATTGAAGCTGTCGAGCAGGGAGGGTGGGTTTGTGTGTGTGTGTGTGTGTGTGTGTGTGTGTGTGTGTGTGTGTGTGTGTGTGTGTGCGGCTGTGCTGTGAAGTTACTCACACAGCAGTCAGTCCAGTAGATGTGGAGGAAGGGGAAGGTGAGGAGAGCCTTGTTACCCTCCTTGGGGAGCAGCTCCTCTTTAAACTGGACAAAATTAGCTTCAAGGTGGATCATTTTTGGTGCACGGCCATACGTCCTGTACAGGAAAGACAGCAGAGTTTTATAGGATCAATTATATTCTGTTCACAATTACTATGATTTTTATTGTCCCAAGACAAAATATGACCATACTTTATCTATGGAATATCCATGGCTGAATCTTCCACAGATTTAATCTCCATATTCAACCCCATAAATGCACTGAAATCCTAAAATAAACATGATTCCTTAATCGTTCACTGGATCCTCAGCTCTCTCATGAGCTTTAGTTTAAAAGTGTTTAAAGGAAAATTCAGTTTATTGTCACAATTCTGACTCATACAGTCCTTTATCAAATCCAACAACTGAAGAGAGAACAGGGCTTTTATTTGAGACAATGCAGTGCACAAGACAAAGTTTTGCAGTATTTCCAATTTCCATTTTAGCCGTCTATTCTTTGTTTGTGAGAAAATACAAAACGTTTCTCTGTTAATTTGCTGTTGCTGCAAAACATTAAAACCAACAATAAAACCCAGGGTATAAAATATCCCCATTTTTCTTTACCCTTATATCCTTCAACAATTATTCATATCAGTCTTCAAAAACCACCTCAGCACAGAACACAGGTGACAAACTGTGTACAGATACATTGGCCCTGTTAAGGCCTGGTAATAACATCCATCCTGAGTGATCTCATCACAAGTGGACAGCTCTAAGTTCAGGTGTGAACACATCCAAGATGCATACAGCATTTAGGGAGGATTTCAGATCCGCACCCTCAGACCACATTTGAAGGTGGTCTGGGCCACATGTGGCCACATTCTTTTAACAGTGTCAACGGAAATGTGTCCTGACCACATTGAAGGACTCCCTACTCTAGTGACGTCCGCTGCCACAGGCTATTTAGTCCTGTCACAGTGTTATAACGGACAGAAAATATTTTACTATTTCTAATGGATAAAACCTTGTTTCACTGTAGAGCTGTGCGCAGCGCATTGATTCACCCAACCGCTCTTTACCGCTCGCTCGCTCGCTCGCTCACTCACTCGCTCACTCACACGTACATACACAGAGGCACATTGACAACAAGCCGTCTGTCTGATTGGCTAAAAACAACACCGCATACCTGTTTGTTTGCATATGAAGCGGGGAAGTGAGATCTGATCATACGAGGTCACTGGAGACGCATTTTAAAGCCAGGTGTGAACAGACGTACTTAGAGCTGACCACTTGTGCTCGGATCATTTAGGACGCATGTTAATACCAGGTCTGAACAGGGCCATTCAGCCTGGTTATGGTCAATAACCTCCTTCTGAATGCATCCAAACCCATGTATGCCACACATACTCTGATAGTCATCACTGGCATCCTTCATAGACTCATTCAAATTTCTGGAGTATCAATGCAGATATTATTACAACGGCCAACAAGACCTTAATTCCCATTCCAACTCATAAAATTCAAGGTGAGGCAGTATATCCTGCTCCAGTCACCCATCACAGAAAGCATCCTCGCATTACACACAGTAGTCTATCATTGCAGTGTGGATGAGAATAAGTCATCATTAAATGCCTTTATCGGAGAATAAAGAGGATGGTAAAGAGATTAAGACACATTGTGTCTGACCCTCTACACCCAGATGATTTCTTCCCCTGTTCACTAATATTAAAACTGCAAACTAACAGTTAATGAACACTTTTATATGTACGTACATCCTGCTTCCAAATGATAATTATTAATATCATGTTTTTTCCACAGCATGTTCAGCAGGCCAGTGCTCACTCACCTCCTCCATTCCATTGGCTCCCTGGGAAGCTGTTGGGCCAATGACGTGTAGAGAGACGTAAACAAGCTCTGGTCTCCAGCACCTGTGATGAAAGGGGGAGGAAGAAGATGGTTTCAAAATGAGGTCAGAAATGGAGAAATCAAATAGCTCACAGGAAAACTGACATCTAAAATGTACTCACTCTCATGTCCTCATAAGAATAAATGAGCTAAAGATATGGGATATTGTTACAGTCAAATCCCCACATTTCACTAATTCAGGTTTGAGCACCAGAGGAGGCTGAATCAAGTTTACACATAATTAGAGGGTTCCTGGATTTATTATCCCAATAATTTATTTGGTAAGAAAAGCAAGATTACAAGGTGAAAAGTTACTAGGACAACCTAAAATTCAATATCTGACAGTGGAAAAATCCAAGAAAATTTAAGATTAAAATGCAGAGCAGATTTTATGCAAACATCAGAACTATCATTTTTGCTCTCCTGTAAAATTAAAACGAGCATTTGTGACCCTTTAGCACTCTGCTATTATGCTTTTATCAGGTTTCAAACCCAACATAGGTAAATTCCAAGGCAGCAGTTAGCCTGCAGGTAGTTATGAGATATTATGGCATTACTGGGCACATACACTGTATCAGGAAATGCATTCTCAAGAACAAATGAACAGTAATCCATAAAACCAAGAGTCCAAAAGACCTCTGACGGTCTTTGTCACAGAAAGTAAAACACACACCAACACATCCAGCAAACAAGGTGAGGCAGAAATGTCATTTTCATATTTGACACTGTATTAAAGGATGTTGGGGTTTTGCTGGGACAGTCCGATTTGCTGCACTCTTCTCTATAGCAGAGACCATCAGACCATCAGACCATATATGGGTCAATGTCCTGTGGCACTCTCTTCGGAAAACCAGATACTTTTTCTCTTAAGGTTTGTGGAAATTTCTCCTCCTCTAGTTTGCGTTGGGAACTGTGTTATAGGCAATTTTTTAATGCCATCATGTGACGTTTTTTTGATTTACTTGTTTTCTCATTTACAACGGAATAAAGGCTCCAGACTTATTAAGTAGACAGCACTGAAAGCAGGAAACATTTGGCAGAACCATTTCCACCGAAACACAGAACACAATTAAATTTTTCATCTTAACTGTGTTAGTGATTTTTTCCTCATTTTTCAGACTCTCGTTTCTGTATTTTCTAGTGACAGACTAGTAAAGGCCTGCTTTCAAAAACCCTTGGATATTAACTCTTTATTCCAATCGTTCCACATTACGTCCCTGCATGTTTCAGTCTGCTCTTCCATATTCCTCCATGACTGTACAGATCCATTTTTGGAGGTTGATCCAGCCTCCTAATCATCACCAAACCTGTGGACCAGCCCCCCACCTGACTTCCTATGACTGGTACAATCCCCAGTCCAGCAATGATAAAGTGACTTAGGTTTCACAGCAGGTGCCTCATGTCAGAAATGTTCAAACTGTCACTCATGCTAGTGGTGTGCATTTTGATAACAGCACCTTAAAGGGTTGAGGCACTTATTCAAGCTGTACTGGAACTAGGCCAACCATTCAATGAACCATGTAAAAAGCACTTTTTATAACTCCCCTCGAGGGATAAACAGGAACACTGGTCTTACGCTGTTCACCCTGTACAGATGTAAATACCCTCAAACATTATGCAAGAAGAAAGTCGGCACTTAAATCAGTCACTTCTGTTTCAATCCAGTGTGTTGGAACTGGGCCGAAACACTTCCCTGTGCTGACAATCTGACTGCCCTGTAAATCAATTAGCCTCACTACCCACTGTGTTAACACCTGGGCAGATACGAAAGCTCACTGAGTGTTGAGTTTTGCTGTGTGGCATATGACCTAACTACTGGAACATCTGCCGTGCCAGATTTAGTTAAAGCATCTTTGTGCTTTAGATAATGGCATTAATCTTTCCTAAGTCAGACAGCTCCAGTATGCTCCAAGCAAAACTGAACTTTGAATGTTCACAAAGGTTATCTAAGGCTGCTATCAATGCAGCCCTGCAAAACAAACACCAGTGAAATCCCTGTGACTGTTAGAGCCAATCATACACACAGGGTCAAATAACAGTGAAAGTACAACATTGCTCGTCTTGCTGGGACACCTGTAAAAGCAGGAGGAGCAGCGGGTTACACATTCATGACTCTGATGAGAGCTTTTATTCATGAATCTATAAATTTGTGTTTCAGCGTGTGCCAACTTTTTCTTAAAGGCTAAAACGACACTTTGTCTGTGTGACACAAACAGCCTGCAGGCAATTCAAATCAGTAATCTCGCAACACAGTCATCACAAACATAGACACAGAATGCAAAGACAGGCCATTTGTAGCCAGGATAGGTACCAAACATCTGTGACCCTCCTCCCCCAAAATAACTGATGGCTTACACAGTGAACATAATAATAAAAAATAAAAAAACAGTGGTGTAGGTAAACTGTCATGTCAGTTTCATTATCTGAACTTGCAACTTGCAAGAGCCCTTCTCTACCTCAGCCCTAGTTTGTGTCTCTCCTATACTTTTTTAAGATTTAGTTAGAAGTTTTAGATTTAGATTAGAAGATTAGAAGTTCCAAAGTTTTCCTCCACAGTATAGTAGATAAATATTTGTATCATCCTTGACCAATTAATGTTAGCAGATGGAAAACTTTATAACTGTTTACTTGTCCACATGTCATCTTTGCTCAGATCACAGAATGGAGACTTTAGAGAAATGGACTGAAATTCTGCATCATTATACACCATTGGTACCCCAAGGCTGCAACTAAGGATTCATTTCATATTCAAATAGTTGATGATGTTGTGTTTTTCTATTTGTCAAAAAAAACAAAAAAACAAAATCCAATCATAGTGAAAATTGCCAATCAAAAGTTGTAGAGCCCAATTTAATGTCCTCAAATATCTTATTTTGTATGACTCAATAACTAAAGTTATTCCACTGACTGTGATGTAAAAGAGAGAAAAGCAGCAAACCCTGCCATTTGAAAAGCTGGAACCAGAGAATGTGTAGCAATTTTATTATTTTTGCTTGAAAAATTACTAGAACTGACTAACTTGCTAGAAGGATTAATTAGATAGCAAAATAGAGGCGATTATTTTTCTGCTGACCAACTACTTCAACATATTGTCTCACCCTTTGCAACTCCAATGGGTACAGACTCTGAGGTATATGGATGTGAATGTTTGTTACACAACCTGCAGGGCTTCCTTGAAATGATCTCTGACCAATTTGCTTATTTTTCTTTCATCCATCATCAATGCAAATGCCATAAATGTAACAATGATGACTTAGGACCCCCGATAACCACTCAGGAAACACAGGTGTTCGCTGGATCCCACTCTGGGCTACCTTTGAGTTAAGATTTTGAATCTACCAACACTGGTGAACTATCATACCTATGTATTCCTGTTACATTCAAGGTCTACTCCTGTATTGGAGCACCTTAGGACCACACTGTCCTAAAAATGGAGCAGCCTGCGGCGTGAGGTGAAGCTGGCACCCACTACCAGAGCCGGCTCCTAAAATAACCCCTCGAAGAAGCTTCCACAAGACCCCAAGGGATTTATGAATGGCAACCCGACCCCACCGGCCAAACATCATGTGGCGACTACTGTCTGTGCTGCTAACAGAGGAATCGGTGGGTGTCCAGTGGGGAACAAGGTGAAATCCTTCCCAAAACTGCAGCAACTAGCCGTGACGTTTTATCGTTAGCTCGGCCTGTTAATCAGTGTAGCCACTAGCTCGCTGACAGCGACGCCGCTTTTCAGCTGAACACTAAGCACAGACAACGGTGTAGTATATAAATATGAAAATATTACTGCCCTGACGTGAAGAAATTAAGCCACCAATCGTTACGCACACTCACACACAGCGTTTCCAAGCTGGTTAATATAGTGTACCTGCTAGCTTAGCTAAAACGAGCAAATGGCTAGCAGGCTAACTGTCAAGACCAGAAAAAATAAGACTGAACGTCTCCTTTTCATAAACACTCACATGTCACAATCGGCTTGTTTTCCATAGTATAGATGATTGGCTTTTCCTCTTGACACTCCATATGTGTTAGCGTTAGGACTCCATGAAAGTGACATACAAACAGAGCTTTATTATTAGTAAGTGCTTATGTGTGCAGTTGTGTTGAATCGATGGGGCCTGTGTCCCCACTGCACTTCCGGGAAGTGCGTAAACGGTGCGTCATTAAAGGGCCGGCTGTGCTTTTTTAAATTACAGGTACGAAAAAGAAAAATCCAGGTGCAAATATTCAGATTCTTTACGTAAGTAAAATACAAACAAAAAAACCAATACCACACTGTAAAATACTTTATTACAAATAAGAGTTCTGCATTCAAAATGCTATGTACTGTGGGTATGTCAGTATTAGCAGGAAAATGTATTTAGTAGCCAATCAAAACTTAAAGCAGCCTACTCAATGCAGAAAAAGTCCTAAGTCTAAATAGTATATCCAATGATTTACTATATATTATATTATATGTCATTAGGTTATTTCTCATGCATTAATGTTTAAGCACAATTTAACCCCTGTAGTTGCTTGAGATGGTTTTTAAACTATTTGATATACAGTAAGGTAGCAACAAATGATTATTTTCATTTATCAGTCCGTTTAATGATGTCCAGCACAGTTACCCAGAGCAGACAATTGACAACTTCACATCTTGTTTTTAGCATGACAAATGAAAACACTTAAACCATTATTAAAACAATAGCTGATTGTATGTAGCTCTCGAACAAACTCCCTGCTGACATCAGACTGTCTGATCAGACTCCAAACTTAAAACTCATCTTTGCATCTAAACTTTCATTAAGCTCCTTATTCTTTCACAACTTCAGGCGTTGTACCTGTGACATCCTTAAACCAGTTTCAGCACTAGTTCTGTTTTGAATGATACACGTTTATCTACAGTGGGAGATACAACGCTGCCATCTAGGGATACAAAGTTGTATTGCTGCGTCTCAGATGTGGAGGTTTTCAATATTTTTATTAATATAAAACAGACAAACACTTACAGACAAAAAATACACACTTAGATTTTTTTTTTAACCTTCATTCTCATTTTCACTTATTTTGGTCTTTGATTCATTTTATCTGCCCTTCATCTTTCTGTCCCATTCATCTTTTTTTTGAGCCTTCTTCTGTCTCTCTCCCTTCTTCAGATTTTTTCTCTTCACTTTTCTCCTCTTTCTTGTCTTCATGTTCAATCTCAGCTCCGTCTCCTTTCCCAGGCCTCTCATCTCCTTTTTCTTGGTTTTTCTCTCCTTCATCTTTGTTTTTCTTTTTCTGGTCATCTGGGTCCTTCAGTCCAGATTTATCTCCCTCAACCATTCTTTCCACATCTTCCTTTGTGCTTTTAGTGCTTTCTCCATCTCCCTCTTTGGTCACATCATTACTATCTTCTCCCTGTCCCTGTTTTTTCACCCTTGCATCTGAAACCTCCTCTTCCTCTCCTTCTGCCTCTTCTCGCTCCCATTGAACCTCCCCTCCCACCCCTTCACCTCTTCCCTGTGCTGTTTCTCCTTCTTCCCCATCTTCTGGCAGCTGAGTATCCAGAGCTGCCACCTCCCACTCCAGCTGCTCCACCCTGGCCTGCATCTTGCGGTTGCTTGACTCTAGTTCCACCATAAGTCGAGCTAGTTTTGTTTGCAGGACCTCCAAGTTGCTCTCCAGTCTTTGTATCTTGGTTTCCATGTTCTCTGCCTCCGTCTCCTCTCCATCCCCGCTCTCCTCCAGCATGCCCATCTTGGTGAGGATCTGTCTGCCTTTCTCCTCCAGGTGATGTTTGGCTGCAGGGAACTCAGATAAGACGTCTGTCAGGTCTTCTTTGGACAAGCTAAACAAGTCAGAGTGGCCGATGCTCCGGATGTTAGCAGTGCGACGATTGCCTGACTTGTTGCCTAAAAGAAAACATGTTATGATGCCTTTAACAATTTAGTGGAATTTTTGAAAAACCCAACAATACCAGTACAAAGGATATGATGTTGCCAACACATGTTCCATTATCCAGAACGAGCCCATTTCATGAACCATATTTCTTGTTTGTGTTTTACTGCTCTGCTTTTCTGTGAATGTGATGGATGTTACATTATTGCAGTGTTTTTTTGGTCTCTGTTGCTCTGCATAATTTGTGCAATGCTTCTGCACCATGATTTTGTGTCTAATGTTGCTACCTTCACGTCTTTCTGTCACATGTTTGTATTTGTTAACCTTGGTTTTATAGAAAATCTTGCCAATAGACAGCAGTTGAAAATTAGCTCACTGGCTCAATAACAGACATGTTGATTAGCGTGCATTGTCCTTAAATAGATACATACAAATTTAAATAAATAAAATTTCAGCACTGACATTCAGTACAGTTCCCCCTGGAAGCAGAGACTCCAAAACTGTCTTATTCCATTGTTGCCAGCTAACTCCAGGTCAGAGTCCTGACCAGTCTTAGTACAGTAGCTACTTTACTCACTAAATGCAACAGCAAGAACTAAAAACATAACAGAAAGATGTCTCTACTCTTGGTACCAAAACATGTTTGTCTGCTTGAAGCACCTGTAATAGTCAAGCATTCTACATTTTTTCACACTGTTGAGGCCGCTAAACCCTCTCTTCTGAGTCTATTCACCACATACATGAATTATTCAATATCATAAGACCATGTGCAAAGTACTGTACTTTACATTTGACTTACCTTTGATGTTGAGGATACTAATTTCCCCAAAGAAATTCCCTTCACTCAGCACAGCAAACTCTGTGACCCCATCATCTGCTACAACAGCAAGTTTTCCCTCTCTGATGATGTACATTTCATGGCCCACATCTCCCTTCCTGCAGACGTACTCTCCTGGACTGAACACCTGCACGAGAAAGGCATGAGAAAGTGTCTTCATCCTGAAACAATTATCTTCTGAAAGCATCTCTCACGTACTATAAAATAAACTAGGCAAAGCGGCAGGGTTGAATTCAAATCCGACAAGAATACGCCATTGAGTCACTAAGTATTGAACCTGGAAATAGCAAACTGTCATTGTGCACTATAAACAAAGTACTAAATGAAGTAAAAGTGGCAGACAGAGGATGATATGCCTGATTTCCATTGATATACGATTGCTAACACCCAGCCACATAGCTGTTGGTGGAGCTAGCTTATCCAGTCAAATCCCATCTTCATGCCTTGAACTCCTGATGATAAATTTGCACATTTGCCGTGTTAACTGTTACAGAGTTTGTGTACTTCTAAGCATGACGTCGGTGCTTTGCATCTCTCTCAGGTGTGGGTCTACTTAGTCCAGTTACTTGTAAAATTCTTAATTTAGATTAAGCAATGAATCACATTATAATGACCCAAACTGACTCAACTGCTACATGATGTATATAAATAATACATATGAATAAACTGTCAGGTGGACTAGCATGTCCAGTTTTCCTATCCCAATCTCCTGACGAATTAGTCCCACCATTACCCCCTTTTTTCAAGTACACAAAGATTGAACCCTACATTATAAAGCCTTCATGGTCAGTCACAGCAGGCTCTTAACTGTGGGGGAAAATTAAATGACACCTTTCACAATTAATCTGAAGGAACAGAGTCAGCTCTTATATAATGTCCTCTATAGTTTGTCAACAGTATCAAGAAAAAACTGATAAATGATGGAATAATGCCATGTTAAGATCGACACAATGAAAAACACAGCCCCATCATTCATTTGCCACAACACAGTGTGGTGTCATCTGCCAACACACTGCTTTGGCCAATTAAATCTACCCAGATTACTCACAGCATAATTAATTCTACTGTTTACCTCACAACCATGATAGAGGGAAAAAGTGATGTTCACCCTGAACTGCCAGAATTTAAAATTCCATTCTAATAGTGATGTAAATTGTTTTAAATCGGATGAACCTTCAAACCCACAACATAGCCCAACCCTAATGCCTGCCTTAACCCCTAGAGCCACCCTGTCCCTGACCTGAGGTGTTAGCTTAAGCACCAGCTCCTCCAGCAAACTCTTCTCACAGCTCTGGAAAATGGTGACTTTGGAGAGAGTGGGAAGGTGAACGCTGACAGCGATCTCTGTCCTCAGGTGTAATGGCAGCTGCTGCAGGATTTCATTCTCTCGCATGATTTTCTTGTTGATATGTAGATGCTGGTACCAGTTGTCGATGTGCTGTCGAAGCTCCTTGTTAATGTGGTGGCTACGTAGGTATGCCTTAACCTGAAAAAGGAAATGAAGCTTGTTTTCTGTAATACAGATAGAATGTAATCATAATGTAACCAAACGTGAAGCCAGCTCCCTTTAACTGCTTTCAATTTATTTTGTGCCATTAGATAAACAATTTCAGAAACTGTCAGAGAGAAAACTAATTTCAGAAACAAAGAGTCTTAACTATGATAATCTTCCAACTTACCAGCTCATGGTTAGGGAAGAAAACATTATCTCGGTCCCTTAGGCTTGAGATGACATTACCAACATTCCCAACAATTGATGCAAACACCAGCACAGCAATGAGCAGGTCTGCAATCATAAACAAGTGCTCCTCCTCCCTTTTCGGCAGGGGGGTGTCTCCAACTGTGGTGAAAATCTGGGCAGAGAACCAGAAGCAGTAAAAGTACTGACGGCGCATGGAGGCAAACTCTACATGGGTGATGTTGGGGTAGACCCATCTATCACTTCCAAAGCCAATGTAGCTGGACAGTGCAAAGTAGAAACAGGCATTCCAGTGGATCAACACAAAGATGTAGATCATGAGCTTGGAGATGCGGAAGGTGTTGGGGTAGGAGGTTCTCGTCTCCATACGATCCAGGGCCTCGTTGAGTCGTGGCAAACGGAGAAGACGGTTGATCCTCACCAGCGGAGTTTGGATACCAAAGACAAAGTAGAGTAGGTCAGTGGGCAGCAAGGAAGCCAGGTCCCTTAAGAAACGTCTAGAGTGCAGGTAGCGCTTCTTCAGCTGAGCTAGGTCTCTTATCAGGATACCCTGATCCAGGTAACCTGGAGAGGGAAGAACAAGGAACAAGTACACTTCATCATCGGTAGAATTACCTCGTGAAAGCTTAGATTGGCTTTAACTTTTAGAGAGGATCAAATCTGGCTGACTGCTTAATACTGCTTTCATATCATTAGTGGAAGGTGGCAACACGGAGGACTTCCATGTTTATGACCGGCAAATTTGATCATCATCTGATTGTTTTGTTGCAGTGTTGCTCATGTAGGGGTTAAAATCTTGTGCAGCACTATATCTATTGATTGTTATGAGATTACACTGAACAACTGACCTAGACTGGTATGAGGCAGCCCACCTGTTAGCCATTTGAGGTATTTCTGTATTATTTAGCACCAAATTAGATAGTTGGGAGGATTTAGAAAAATTAGTTTACTGGTCTCATTAACCCATTAATGCTATGACTGACAACAGACAAAACCAAATGCTATTTCATTTCATCAAAACTAAACTTGAATGTTTTTCTTGTTCAAATTATTATTCATGAGTCATACCTTATACCATACCAGCACTTGAAGTTTCCGCTGACTGGTCGTTTATTGAGGACACTGAAAGGTAGTTTTTTAATCTTAAATTGCTCTTATCAAAGTTTTTAATGCTGCTCTCTTTTCATGTTTTAATGTGTTTATGTCACAGGTATAATATGTCTTGTTGTATAATGTGTCTTTTGTTGTTTTTAAATGTGACCTGCACCTGATCTGTGGATTATGGTATTTCGCTTCCATGTATGTTAAAATGTGTATTTTGTGCAATGAAATGCAAAAGACTTGTTTTTTGTCTTTTTTACTATTGTTGACCAAAGGTGCATATTCATTTTTCTTCTAGCCTTAGTTTTCAGCTCCAGGTTTGATGGGTCCAAATTTCTTCCCAGCGCCATTGGACAAAACCATATTAGGCAGCAGGTGTCATTGTAACTGAAAATGTCCATTGTTGTCTAGATGCAGGCGTTTTTGTGACCAAGCTCGGTGTGTGCTTTTAAAAAACAAAACAAAATTTCATCACATCCCATTTTATCATTGAATTATACATCATGATTGATTGTGTTACATTTTGGAGGAAAGCAGGATCTAAAATGCAGACAACACAAAAATGGGATAAGTGTTTTCCCACTTATGCCGTGGTGTTTTAAGGAAAAAAGAAAGGCGACTACAAAATAAAAGGGGAAATTAATCAAAAGTCCAAACCAAGAGTCAAACAAAGTCCAAAAGTGATTAAACATTCTAACATAAAGTGTCCGAAAGATTGATTATATATGCTATTTTTAATTCATGTCATAAAAAAACTCTCTTACCTAAAGAAAGAAATAAGCTTCTTGTATTACTTTGAGGTGGATTTTAGGCTCTGGTTGGGCTATTTAAAGTAAAACCTGCCAATTTATAACTAGTTTAACCAGAAAGATGTAAATTTAATACATAATGATCATATGGTCAAGTGCTTCTTCATTATGATTGTTTCTGTATCGTATTTCACATTTTATGACTGCGTATGTGACAACATTTACATTCTGTTTCAAAGACTCAATTAAAACAGACAAAAAGAGAAATATTTACCTGTGTGAACAGTGACAATCATGTCAAGTATATACACAAGGTCCACCAGATAGTCCAGTGTAAGCCACACAGGCAGGTAGCTCAGTGCAATTGTTGTGAAGCATGTCCTGAGAAAATACAACCAACAAGCCTGAATTTCAGGGGAAATCAAATGATTACAGGTTACATGCTTGGATATATAACATACTGTATAGTATTTAATATTAATCATATTCAATGCTTGTACCTCAAAATGATGATCACCCAGTTGTAGACAATGGGGAGGATCATGACCTGTAGCCAAACATAATAAAACTGATCTGCCGGATCAACCACCCACTCCTTCCAACTGAAAAAAAAAAAAAAAAATGATGAGAGCGAAGGAAGAGGGAAATGAGAAGATCAGTCATACACAAAGAAAATAGTCATTTAGCGATACATACTGGTTCAGTCCATATGTCTAAATGAATAGTAAGTTAAATTGCACAAAAATAACAAATAGATATTTGAAATCATATCTATATATTTGGAATCTGTAGGATTTTGCAAAACAACATTTGCCTCAAAGGGAGAAATATTCAAAATAATTTTGAATGCTTTTAAACCTATATTGAGATAGTACTGTCGTGTAATTATCAGAAATGTGTTTTGTCTATATTGCCATCCTACATCTTTGTAAAAACATAAATAAGTGCCTGTCATTTAAATCAAAAGATTTATACTTTGCAGTATTTAATGAGAGCCTATGTTTTGGCAGACCCTTCCTTTAATTCCCTAATGCATTAATATGTAAGATTAATGGAGGAGTATACATATGAACAAATGTTGTGATGGATAAGAAAAAGCCTCCAAGTAGATTCAATTAGGTGAACTCCAAACATTTATTCTCTCATGAAGATGCATTGTCAGTTCTTCAGCAGAGCAGAGATTATGTATTGATGTATTGATCCCATTTACTGGAACATTGAAACTCTTCATAATAATCTAATATATATACATAATAAATATATATATATATATATATATATATATATTACTCACTTAACTTTCAACTTCAGATCCAGGATGGTGTTGCGGTTCCCTTCATCCTTGACTCCATCTTCTCCTTCCTCATTCACTTTCTGCCCCTGATGCCACCTGAAGAGTCTCTGCCATTGGTTTCCTCTAAAACTAGTATCATCTGTTTTATCCATTCTCAAAAGTTTAGCATTAGACTAAAACATTTTTCTAAATGATGACCTTTGCTCTTGTTCTTGTTCCCTCTGCATCAGCATCAAACTTTCTTGGACAATAATTCAAACAACCTGGATGACTTGCATCAGGCAGTACTGCGTGGTTCACCTAACTAAGCAGGTGTACCTGAGCACTGCCTGGTGATGCTGGTCTCTATGGAAAGAAAGCACAACAGATGTCATGTGTCCTCGGGGAATTCTTCCTTCCCCTAGAAAACCAGAGCGGTCTTCTACTTCACATCCTGGAGGCTGCTAGAGAAAACAAACAATGAGCCCACACAATGTGTCACTGTCAATAAACATATGCAGAATTTACTATAGGCCAACATGCACTTTTAGATACTATACGCCACCTTAAAAGAGAATTGAAATAATTGTTTCTATTCTGATAAGGGAATCTGGACAAAATTAAATGTTTACAAAAATATGTTTAAATGAAAAGCTTTAATTGAATCTCAAGAACTGAAAGTAAAATTTTATTTTTCTCCTGTTTTCTCCCAACCATATTGCATTTTGCTCTTTTCTTTTTCCAATGTTTCATTTGGGCTAGTGTTTCATCATTAGTTTTTACATTATATATGTCTACCCAACAACAATGGTATATCAAATTGTTAAAATTAACTCTGCCTTCACTCTGGAACTAATAATATAGCCTACTTGATCAGCTATAATACTAATAGTGTACACAGCTGAATTTTATAATTTCCTCTACAGCACTTAAAGCAGTAGATGAACAAGTTCACTGACACTTTTCAAATTGGTAAAAGTATGAGGCTACAGCACAAGTTTTTCTTAAGCTTTTTTCAAGTCTTCAGTCATATGGGATTACCTGTTTTTTGATTTTTCTCATGAATACACCTCTAGAGCAGTAGGACAAAAGTTTCAGGTCTTAATTTTTGACACACGTATTCTGGATTCTTACAAAACAGATTCAAAAAGAAAAATGATGATCTGTTGCTTTTTCTTGGTCCAGTATTTACTTTTTACAGACCTAGGTGACATTTTATAAAGTTTTCCTTTTGGATTTTCAAAATGAAAAAAATGTGTGATGAGCTTGACATTATTGTCAACAATTTTTGCACTAATTTGCACTGATACCCACGGCTGGCTGCATCTCTGCTGTGCGCTGGGATCTGAATAACCAATAACCGGGCCCCTGCCTCTCAGCATCTTATCACTCCACAGCTCACCTCACTTCACAGTTTCATATACAGACCAGTCAAACAAGATGCTGCTACTGTCCCAGTGACAAACTGACATGTGACAAGGAAGTGACATGTGACAAGGAAGTGACATCCTCAATGATGACCTGCCTTAATGGGAAGACTGACAGTGCACTTTGAATTTGACCCCAAAAGAGGGTAGTGACATGTAGGCTAAATGTAAACGAATGGACTGAGGGCACTGTTTGGTTATTGTATTTGAATATTGTCACTGTAGAGCAGGTGAAGTCTTTGAAGATGAGATTTCTAACAGCTTTTCAATTTTCATTTTAATATGGTCACAGAACGCTCACATGCAGTGAGTGCATGAAAATGAAACTGGATTACTGCATTTTCATTTCCATTTTTACTTAAATACCACGTACTAGTGGGGTCAAATAACTGCTGATGTGTTGGGTCACATCACGTGGCCTAACTGTGCAGCTCCTTGAGTGTTCTCTGTTCTGTGCCCTGAGCTCATTCTGCATTTGCCCGTCACTTGAGCTGGTTGCCTCTACTGAGCTTTGCTCCTTAGTGAGTACTTTATTTTATCATTTTTCCTCACGACATGTTTATGTTGTTGTAAAGTAGTATATCGAATCTCCTTGGTTTATTCTGACATGATTATATATTTAAAGTGAGAATGTATTGATGTACTGATTTTGATTTAGAATTGTTTGTTGATTGCTTTATTCAAAATAATATAATGGAATTTGAACTGTGTGTACGTTTTCTTTCATATGTACAAATATAACCACTCAACTGCAACTCACACCTGACTGACTGCAAGCAAAAAGGATGAAATACTCTCAAATGGAACCTGACACATAAACGGAGACATACAATGACACACACTCACACAAACATACAAGCAACCAGGTACCAGTCATCCATTACTTGCTGTAGTTTAGTTCCAGCTGATCCTGAAACAATTTAGTTTCAGTGTGAGGGACGTTTCTCTGAGAAACTTTCAAACCCAGTGTCATTTAGCCTCTTTCTGCACACTCTTACTTTCCTGTAAAAAAATCATTTCAGTTTTAAAAAGGTCACACTTTGAAAACCCCTGGTTTACACAATGGACTGCTGGTAATTTACATTTCATTTTCTTAATATACAAAATAAAAATATAGCTGCTATAAAAAACATAAAACACTGAAGGCCTAGATATGAAGATACAAGCAAAATATGGTAAAATAATTCTTTGTCAAGTTATTCTTTTAAATTGAGAATAGAAAATTCTGATAACAAATGTTGGTGCACATTAATACTTGCAATTTGGTACATTTGGTACATTATTATTATTATTATTTTTTACAGTACTTTGGTTACATTTGGCCCCTTAGAAAAGACACTCTTGACTTGCATTAAGGAAAGTATAAAGTAGCCATCATTTTTTGAGCTTGTGGGGGGTGAAGGTTTCGGTATCTGGGCCTCCGCTGCCTTGATTTTGACCACCACTGTTTACTTCATGGAAGTGCAATAGGCCTGTTCTATCACTGAAGTGCCCCAAGCAAACAGAGTCATTTCCATGGCAGTTGAGCAAACTGATGTAGACACTGTGATACAGTTGAGGAACCAGAAGAAGAGGAAGAAGAAGAAGAGGACCTTGAGTTGGGACTGTTTTACTACCATGGTCAAGAATGATGCTCAGACACATCATCATCACATTTCTTTGTTATTTGTCATCGGTTTCTTGAGAACTATTTGCCAAATTAGAACCGATCAGCATGAGTACACAGCGCACACTTGACAGCAGGTGACGGTGTTTGCTGCTTAATTTGGGCACTTGAAACCCTTCATACAGCGGCGCGGAGCAGCGGCGCGGAGCAGCGGCGCGGAGCAGCGGCGCGGAGCAGCGGCGCGGAGCAGCGGCGCGGAGCAGCGGCGCGGAGGTGTGAGTCAGAGAAGCCGTGTAGGAGGAGTTAAAGTAAGATGGCTGCGGGAAAGGGAAGAGTGTTTGAGAAATCATCAAATGGGATGTTTATCTGTCGCTAACAGGATGCACAGCAGCCCGAATGAAGGAGTGGTCAGTTTGTCAGCTTCCCCGGCTCAGTATGGTCTAGCTCGCCAGTTGTCTCCAGGTTACTTTCGCGCCGGTCATCCGCTTGCTGCTCTGACATTGTGGAATTCATTAGCAGCTAGTCGTTAGCAACCTACTAGCGCTAACGCACTAGCAACCAGCTAGCAGGTATCAGTGGACAGCACCTCGCAGCAACTGCTGAGACAAATACAGACCTCTAAGGTAAGTGACTTCAGAATTACTTAGCATCCAAGAGCTCCAGTATGTCAACCAGATGAATCGACTACTTACATGGTTGACGTTTCTAAGCTAGCTCGTTGTCTTTGCACTATCAACTAGCTAGCTACATCATCTCGCTATTGAATTGCATTGATTGTTGTTTTCCGGCGGAATCCAACGTAAGCCGCTTCGCCTGGCTAATATGAGATCTGGTTCAGGGCGACGACTGAGAGATCAGATGTACAGCCCAAATGCTAATGGGATAACGTCAACTAACCGATCAGTTTGAAGGCAAGGTCGTGCTATTTGATGGCTGCACTCAAAGCGAACTAGGTACGCTAACAGCCTGTCAGATTGACGGGGACCCATGACCCAAAACACTGCAGAGATCGGTGCCTGACTTAGCCTGATACGTTGGGTATTAGAAATTATAACGTTGTCGGCCTGAATGAAGTAAGCGATTTTTTTCCTCCCGGGATCTCAGAAACAAGGAGTGGTTTGGTAGTTATTTACTTGAAGTGTGTCAAAAGCAGTCAACTCATCATTAATCTGTAACCTCAATGCACTTCAAAATTTAATTGATCATTTCTCTTGATCAAAGGCACATGCCTGAATTTGGAATATAATTAAGTGCAAAGTGCTGAAACAGATTAAATCATGATGGATATATAAAGTCACACAATATGAATACTGTTTCAGCGTCCAAGTGTTGTGTTTGATTTGTCTAATTTCTCAGATCATCAAAAACTTTGAAGTAGGAAAATCAACAAGTGCTTGCTCAGACTCGGGTATCTTAGATCACGTATTTACAGATTTAAATCGTGATTTTCCTAGTTTGACTAAGGTCCACTTACTATAGGCTTCAAACCATATTTCCCAGCCTTTGTCACCACTGTTTTCATGCTCAAGAATGAACGTTGGTACTCAAAAAATTTTGCCATTTTAAGAATGCATATGATCCAATGATTAGGTAGTTAATCAGTCAACTAATAAGTCAAGTCAAGCACAGTTATTTTTACAAACAAAACTGCTAAAAGATGCACTGGTTTTAGTTGCAAAATGTGATGATTTGCTGGTTTCTTACTCTCAGTGATGGAATATTTGGCTTTTGGGCTGTTGTTCAGACAAACAATGTCACCTTGAGCACTGGGAATTTGTGATTTTCTTTTTTTTCTTGTATTTTACAGACCAAATAATGAATCAACCGATCGGGAAAATAAGTTGCTAATGTATGAAAAAGTAAAAAAAAAAAAAGATTATATAAAAAAGGGTTGATATTAGACCTGAAATTGAAAAGTAACTCACTTTTTATGACAATATTTTGTGATGTATCACCTGTTTACTTGTGTGTTATATCCTGTTTTGCAATAAAGATGTACTTTGTACACCATTATGGCAGTTGTCGACTTTTGTAAGGCAACAATTGCCTTTGAAGGTGGTTGAGGAGGTGGTTGTCATAGTGAGGGATGGTGGTTACAGAGCGGAAGTATTTGTTGGTACAGGAGATCAGTACAGTGTGTTATAAACCAGCTTTACCACAGGGATTTTAAAATATATGAAACAGGTGTCTGTATCAGCTTCATCCTGTCTCTGCTATGCAAGCTCGCTGCCTCTATCACTGCATACACTCATGTGATCAGCGTGGTTCAGCATTGAAAACATAAAATGACGGATGTAGAAATGTGAGGAATGTGGCAGACAGACTTAGCAGAGACCTGGGAGGCTCTACCTGTGCACACCTGGGGCACACCTGGACAATTGCCACAGAAAGCAGGTGTGGTTGTCAGTTTGTGCATTTTAGGAAATCACAGAAACTTTGGAAAGAAGCTTTTCTCTACTTCCAGTCTGTCTGAACATCTGAGAGAGTGTATCTTGGCCTGTAGACTTTGAGCTCTGAGATTGTCACAGTCAAGACGAGCTGCGTTCTGGTTTGTTTGATCACTAATCTTTGACAAACTCAGAGGCAGCCTCCCTTTAGTGGAATCTGTAGTTGAACTTTGCACTCATTTTATGGGTGTTTTTTTATGATGCAGTGTGTGTGTGTGTGACCTGAAAATAAAACACATTTTGAATTTTGAAATGGTTTAGCCCATATTAGCTGGAAAAGTTGAGGCAGACTAGCTGACATGAGTTTAAGGTAACTGCATTTATGGTGAATCCTAGAGTGTGTTTTCAGTGAGCTTATTTACAGGGTCATTTTACTATAGATATCTCAGTCTGGACTCTTTGCTGGTTGAGACTTTCCGCTTTCTTGTCTTAGCTATAGATTCATTTAGTGTTTCTAAGGAAAAGACTTAATTTTCTAAAAATAGCAGGAGTATAATTAACTTTGACTCACCCTCTGGCGTGCGTGTTACATTTGACCTGCCTTTGTCAATGCTGTTTGTGTAGAGACACACACAACTGCTGTATGAGAAAGAAAAGCACGGTACCTTATTGATTTAAGGGGGGTCGAACCAGAAGTCATTGAATCTGTGATCTGTGACCCAAGACATCACATAACTTCAGTCCGAGTCACATGACTTCAGTCCACTTCACGTAGCCATAAGTAATATCAAATGTGTTTGTAAACTGCTTTAACGTTTACTTATCTACACATCCATTTTAACAATGTGACACTGGATTCACAGACCTATTGAACCTGGTTGGACTCACCGGAGGGGTCGCATGAATGATCTTTTATTCAAACACTTGGGAGATGAAAGTAAACAGTTTCACACACATAGAACCATAGCCATGGATTTCAAGCTCAACTAACAAGTGCTTTGGACATTAACTTTGAACTAAATACATGACAGTGAAGTCAGATTTCTCCTGCAGAAATCAAACTGTGTTATTATGTTTTTTCTTAAAGAAATACCACCGAAAATGAATCTTTTGAGTTTCAAATAGGCCTGAAATGTGGTTCTGAAGAGTTTGCAGCCCTCTTGTTCATGGAGGACAGCAGCAAAGCCAGAGTCACAGCAGAAAGACGGAATCAACACTACTCCTGCTGCATAATCCACCTCTCCACTGTTGATCCATCTGTTCAGTTGATTCTAAATAATTCTAACAATAAATCACTACATGCACTTCTTGTGGCAGATATTTTTGGAGCTATGAAGATGTGATGGTGCAACGTGGAAGTAGTGTATTTAGCTATTGTATGTTGTGGAATAACTCAGTGTTTTTGAGTATTTGATACTCAAAAGATTTTCATCAGCTTTTTTTCTTAGTCCTTTACCCCACTTAAGGAAACCACTTTCTTGTTTACGAAACATTTAAGAAAACAAAAAAACACAGAGTCTCTTTTCTATGAAAGGAAATATGAGAGCAGTAAAATAAGGGCATAGGGACTTTAGTAATAGTCAGTGGCTCAAGAATGCCGAATGGTGGAATGGTGGAGCAAGAGGACGTGTGCATTCCCTGGTCATTGGTTGAGTCCATGCAGGCATCTTCAACAGTTACACACTTGCACGTAGAATTTGCATCTCTTACGTGTATTATGTCAAAATGACAAAGTGTCGTCGAAGGTGTCTCTGATAAAAAGATGACACGTTGGATGTTTGAGTATGCGACTGTTGCCTGCACCTCCTCATCAGTCCACTGCGGTTGCTTTCCTTTTATCATAGCTCTCTTGCAATATTATGCAAAACTGATAAACCACATTTTTTTTTTTTTTATTAGACTTACAGAGAACAGACTTTACATAAAACTTTGCTCTGACCATGTAGATTTGCTTATATTTCCAAAGATCTGGGCAGCCAATTTTCTATGTTTTTTTTTTTTCTCTCTTTAATCAATATTTATGCCCTAACTTTGCTAATGTTTTGGCCAGTTTGTTGAAAAAAAGTTGGTTTGATCAGGGGCAGCAATTTTCAGTGGGTGGTCATGTTTTTGATTTAGATAATCACGTTCAAGTTCTGATTCAAATACTATATTTCAAATACTATTAGTTGTGGGGCAAAAACTCACCCATGAAGTAAAGCTTAACCAACTGACATGAGGTGACATGAGGTGACATGAGGTGATGTGAGGTGACGTGAGGTGACGTGAGGTGGCGGGCCAGTTGACACTGACACTTAACGCATTTCATGTTTTTAATAAGCTTTTTTGATGAATCTGTCATTAACTTGGCCGATGAATAAAGCAACAAAAGTGGTTGAATTTTTAATCCCTTCTACACACTGATTTCCATGTTAAGCAGGAGGTGGACTGGCTGTAGGTGGACTGAATGGTTTCCTTGGAAACAACATACTGTAGAGGCTGACTTATGTTTGTTTAGGAAAACACAGAAAAAACATAGAAGCTCTTCAGCACAAATGACTGATTTCTCAATGGATGACAGATTTAGCCGCACAGCTTACACTAAGGTGGCTATCACTTTAATATCTCTGGCTGTATGAGACTGTTTCGTGCTCTTTTGCTAATGAGAAATGCTGACTGGAAATAATGGATTTACATATTTTTTTTTTCATCAGTGGGAAGTATCTTGATTTTACTTAATGCACTGGTTATTTTGCCTTAAATTTAAACACACAATTTCACAATATATATTTATGTATCATGATTATAAAAGTACATAGTGATAGAATAGTTGATCTATACACTTACCAAGTGTGTCCTGTGAAGTGCTGACATTAATAATACACTTTCAGGGCTTTATTGACCTGCTAGGCCTAAGACCTGTGTAATTTTAGGTTTAACTGCTGCATTAGCCCAAGCTAATCCAGATTCTGATCAGGTTTAGGTTTGGTGTTAAATTGCCTAGTGTGACTGTAAATGAACGGCGTAAGTGCATTTATTCAAAGTGCTTTGCAATTTCATCCAGTTTCAATTTCTCTAGCCCAACCAGTGGGAGCAATTAGGGTTCAATGTCTTGCTGAGTCATAGCCACCCTTTCTATGTTAAGTGCATGTGAAGCCACTGCATTACATACACAGTAACCACCCTAGTTATAGTAGCTATTCAGTAACATTTTCAGTGCCCAGGCAAAAGGAAATACAGTGTAAAATGTAGACTTGAGAGTACAGTTGCACAACCTTTGGGAAAATATGTTGTTGATTGTGTTCAGAAGTTAATATGTTGATGTCTATGTTCTGTTTTCTTTTGTTCACACAGCACAGAGTGCCTGTCCTGACTGGCTATGGAGTGGTGTTGGCTTCAGACTGGATGACAGGGTCTACAGGGAGGACAGGGTCACACAGTCTCTAAAGCAGCAGTGGGCTTTTCCTAGATGTACACTGACTGGCAGTGACAGCCCATTCAGCCAAACCTCCTTCACCTCCTCCTCTCTGTTTGGATACACTTTCCCTCCCCTTTACCCCCTTCTCTCCTCCCCTTCTCATTCTCCTTCCCACATCATCTTTTAATTTTCTTCCCCTCCTCCCTTCTTCTCCTCTGTTCTGTTATACTCTGACCTTTTACTGGAACTCCTTCTCCTCTTCCTTTGAGTTCTTGTGACTTTTGACCTGCCTCCTCCTGGGTCCAGGATGAGCTGGCTGAGCAGGTTGAACCCACGGGGTCCTGGGAGTCGGTCCGGCCGGAGTGCTGCCCCCTCCAGCCCCTGCACTGCTGACCCGGAGACCTGCCTCATGGTGTTTGAGAACCACTGGAGACAGGTGAGCTGGAGACATACATCTAACCTTACATTTTGATTTAAGTAAATATTTTGTTGTGATAAGACTTATCCTTTCATTTTTTTAAACATTATTTTACTCACCAACTTCATACTTCATATCTGAGATCTGGAGATGAAGCATATCTGCTTCACCATAAAGTGCACAGGCCACTCGAAAGGTTTTTAAACAAGTCCCCAGTTAAGCAATATTATCCAGAGCACTTATTTTAAGTGCTTACTGTAACGATGTGTGCACGCAGTAGCACATGGTGTGATCGCCCTTCAAAAGAAGTGGTTTGTATTATTATGTCAGCAGCTGGATCAGCAGCAGTAGCAGTTGTGACACACAGCACATGAAGGCAATTAAGGGACTTTTAAAGGTTTGGTCAAAATTTTACTGCTGCTTCTCAGAACTCAGTCAAATCTGAACACACAGGTATGATACACATACTTAAAGTGTTCAGTGTTCCTTACACACTTTATGAGGATATAATTGTGGTAGATATCCATCATGAATAAACACTGTTAAATCTGCTGAGAAATCACAGAAAAATCAAACTCCAGACAAACCAACCAAAGAAGGAAGAGTTGAAGAAATGTTTGCATGATTTGTTCTCCTTGCGGTATGTTGAGCTACACACAACTAAAAATAAAATGTTCACTTTTTGTTAACCGTGAATTGGAGCGACTCCAGTTGGAAGTTTAAGGCTCTTTAGGCCCTGTTCAGACCTGGCATGAACATCCGATCACAAGTGGACTGCTCTAAGTACCTGAGACACACTGAGGATGCATTTGAGATCCAATCACTCAGACCACATTTGGAGGTGATCTGGGTCACACTGAAGGACTGCCTACTCAGCTGACGTCCTCTGCCACAGTTTAATTTGTCCAGCCACAGTTTCATGATGAACCAAAAGTATTTTTACACTTTGCACAGTGTTTCCCATACATTGATTTTTTAGTGGTGGCCCACCACAATATCGGTAGTCACTGCCACATATTAATTTTCAAATTAATTTATTTTTTTTACTAATTCAAATGGGTAAAACCTTATTTTATTGCAGAGCTGTGCACAGTGCATTGATTTGTTCAGCCCCACCTTGGCCCACTCTCTCACAGTCATAGTGCTTTGCTAAAAACAGCAATACAGCTGTTAGTGATTTGGGGGCTGCTGGCAAATAAAATACTGTCAAAGACAAAGTCCTGTAGTAAATCAATATGTATTACATTTCTTTAACATTTGATTTCTTCAAAATAATGTTGTTGAAGTTTGCTGCTCAATAATGTTGTTAATTGAGTAGATATGAGAAAATAAAGCAATGTTAATTCTGTAATGAATTTGCTTTCTTTTTTTGGTTGTTGTATCTGTACTTTTTATCATTTTGTAAGATAAAAAAACAAAACAAATAGAGTACTGTTAAAGTACCGGATCAATAAGCAGTATCGATAAAAGTAGCAGAACTGTTAAAATCTTACAGTACTTATCCCTGATCACTTGTAGATATAGACACACTTAGAGATATCTGCTTGTGACTGGATCACCTCAGATGTATATTTATGTCAGGTCGGAACAGGGTTTAGTGAATGATTGATTACAGTGGCAAGAACAAGTATGGGAACTCTTTGGAGTTATCTGGTTTCCTTTATGAATTGGTCATAGTATGTGCTCTGTAGCTGGGAATCAGACCTGCACAACATTCGGGGGGGATTTTTGACCATTCTTCCTTACAGAACTGCCTCAGCTCAGCTGTATTCCTCAGACGCCTGGTGTATAGATCTCTCTCGAGGTCATTCCACAGCATCTTAACTGGGTTAAGGTCTGGCCTCAGACTGGGCTACTGCAAAAGTCAGATTTTCTTTTTTGAACCCATTCTGTAGTGGATTTACTTCAGTATGTAGGTTCATTGTCCTGCTGCATCACCCAGCTTCTGCTGAGCTTCAGCTGGCAGACACCCTGACATTATCCTGTAGGATTGATTGATAAACGTGGGAATTCATTATCCCCTAGATGATGGCAAGCTGTCCAGGCCCTGAGGCAACAAAGCAGCCTCAAATCATGATGCTTCCCCCACTGCACTCCCCCCTTGTGATGTTGTTTTCATGTTTTGTGCGTGGTGCCCTTTTTATGCCATGTGTAGTGCTGCATCTTCCCGAACAATACAACTTTAGTTTGAGTTGTCCACAAAGCATTTCCCTAGGAGTGTTGGGGAGTGTCAAGGTGCTGTTTGGCAAACTTCAGGCGCAAGGTAATGGCCTTTTTTTGGAGAGCAGTGGCTCTCAGCTTGGTGTTCTGCCATGGACACCCTGCCTGTTCAATGTTTTGCGTATAGTAAATTCATGACCAGAGAGAACAGAGTCAGTTCCAATGATTCCTTCAAGTTTGCTTTTGCTGTTACTCTAGGGTTCTTCTCTACCTCGTTGAAGATTCTGTGTTGTGTCTTTTAAGTCATCCTGGCAGGGCGCCCATTCCTAGTTAAAATAGCCGCAGTACTAAATTGTCTCCATTTATAGACAGTTTGTCTGACTGTAGACTGATGAATGTCTAAACTCTTTGAGATTACTTTGTAACCCTTTATAAAGCTCTATGCAAATCATCAATTCTTGATTGTAGGTCTCCTGAGAGCTCTTTTTTGCAAGGCATGGCTCACATCAGCAGATGCCACTTGTGAATAGCAAACTCCAAGTGTTTGACTGTTTTTTTTATAAGTCAGAGTAGCTCTAACACCTTCAAACCCGTTTCATTGATTGGACTCCAGGTGTGCTAATTCCTGACTCCAAATAGTTTTTGTTGAGGTCATTAGTCGGGGGATTCTCATACTTTTTCCAACTAACACTGTGAATGTTTGAATGATGAATTCCATATTAACAAAAACAATGCAATAATTTGTGTTTGTTCACTATTGTAAGTTTGATGAACTAATTTCCATTTATACATAAATACAGGTAATTCCAGAGGGTTCACTGACTTTTTCTTTCCACTGTGTCTGTCCAGACACATGTGTGAAAGTACACACATTCAGTTTGCTGTGCCAGTGGTGATGAGACTAGTCAGTTGTTGTGTGACTGGCTCATGCCCAGTCACTGTCTGAAAGTTTATAGGTTACAGAGCCTTGTCAGCGCCTGACTGTTGAATTTGCTCTGAGACAACAGGTGACATCTGAGTGATTCTTATTAGTCTGTGGTGGCAGGCTCTTGTTGTGTGGACACATTGCAACTGTATTCTTTCTAGACCAGACAATCTAGGCCTGGATATGTAATTACTGTTGAAGGAGAAGTTTTATTTTTTTTATGCAGTAATGATTTTAATTCAGTTGCAACATATCCAATAAACTCGTCCTACATGTAGGTGCAGGATTCCTAGTACTGTATGCAACATGCATGTGCTAATGTGGAGGGAGACTGGAGCACACAGTCAGTTTTTTGGGTTTTTATAGCTTTAAGAAGAGGGTGGAAGTGTATGTCTTGATTATTTAGTTACATGTAATTGCATATGAGAAAACAACACAATGGTTTTGTGGGCAAGCGTGTGTGCAAACGTGTGCATCATGCAACATTCACCAAATGCTCATAGCTCATAATTTACTATACACACAAGCTGCTAAAGCGCAAAGATGTACATCTGTTATCTGCACAGGCTGCTCGCAGATCTGCAGATTCATCATGGCTATAGTCATGCTGACTGGTAAACCTCTTGATAAATGTTACGACACCCTGTCTTGTCAGTTCATTTTGTTTTTTACATCCCTATTTATACTGTTAAGTCACATTCTAATTAAAAAAAAGAACTGTTTCAGTACAAGTAAAGACCTTTAATTGCATGGAAACTATCTGTCAATGTATTTTAGAATTCAGTGAATTATAATAAAATATTTTGTTTAAGTTAACTGCTTGTATATCTATTTTTTGAATGTATTATATATAGTATATTATTGAGGGTAGAAACACAACAAAAGTGCTGAACATTTTCAGATCTGACTGTGCATCTGACTCTTCACATCAAACATTTTTGGCTTGTCGTAGTAGGAAAAGCACAGGTGTTCCTCGTGACATTACTGGAGGCTATGTTCTATAAGTGTCTGTGTATTCCATGTTGGCTGTGTCCCAAATCATTTCCATGTTCACTTATTCGCCTCTTGCCATATTGATTTTGGACACAGCTGCAGATGCAGTGAGCCACAGACAATATCAGGACCTTGACCAGAAAAGCTGAATGACATTCAGCCATCATTCACTTTATTATTTACACCTGTGCTTTCCCTACTGTGAGATGTCAGAATGTCTGCTGTGAAGAAGGTTTACAACACAAATGCAACAAAATCCTTGAAAGACCAGATGAACGACTTTATATGCCTCAAACTCCCACTTAATTCAAAACCTGTTCAGCAGTTGAAAAACAATGAAATGTCTGTTAGAGGCCACAATTTTTTTTTACTCCTCATCAAAGGATAGCAGTGTTAAGAGTTAAATATTACACTGCTCCTTTGTCAGGTTTCTTGGGTGTTGGAGCAGCACGAACCTTCATCCTCCAGTGATGACCTGACAGCAGTGAGGAATCACACAGACCAGATGTTATGTCTGCTGGCAGAGGAGAGGCCTGCTGACTGCTCAGAGAGTGGCGCCAGCGTGCCACCCATGGGCCCCATACTGGAGCTGGTGGTCACTGAGAATATTCTGGAGTGCCTGGTTCAGTGGCACCTCCGCCGCGGCCTGGACCCGGACAGCCAGGGGGCACTTCTCAAGCTGTTTGAGATGCTCATCGGCCAGTCCCAACAGCCTCTGCTGCAGCACACAGCCATTCTCCACCCCCTGCTGAGGCTGCTGGGAGCTTGCGCTGACCCAGAACTGGGTTGTCCTTCAGCCCTGGAGAACAGTCTGGTACTGCTGCTCAACCAGGTATACTCACCTCCAGTTCATATACTTCTCTTATGTGTGTGTATGTACCTAAAATCTGAATAAGATCGTGTTTGTTGTTGGCTGAGAACAGACAGTAAGACTATTGAGACCTACAAAGACTAAATACCCCAGACTTACTGTTTCAAATAATGTCGTACAGATTGTCTAGTCTCAACAGTCAGAAAGGGGCACATGTTGAATGACTGAGGTAGACTATTTGAGTTACAGTTACACATAACAACCTGCCTGTGGCATACTTGTCACCACTGGTTGATCAGTATTTTACACTACATCACTTAAAACATTTTTTTTTGAATTATAACTCTTTAAATCCCCACCAGGTCTGTGTGACCATGGCCCGGCAGCCGGTGGTTCTAGAGATGTTGTTCCGGGCAGCGCCAGCCCAGCAGGGCTCCACCAACCTGTTGATCTTCTCCCTCCTTGTGCCATTCATCCACCGGGACGGAGCCATTGGACAGCAGGCCCGAGACGCGCTGCTGCTGGTCATGGCGGCCTCGGCCAGCCACGAGGCTGTGGCACGCTACATCTCTGAGAACTCCTACTTCTGCCCGGTGAGTAATGCTGCTCATGAAAACTATGTCCTCAGTTTTAAATATTGAACATATGCGATGCAGCCATGTACTGGGTTTCCCTTCTTATGGTCCTTTATGTGTCAGTTACATAGCCCGATACATTTATTGGAAATTACTCAGGAGTTTATCATCATTTTCAGAGATTGTTTTACTGCCCAGCCTGAGTGCCATGTGTTTTAGGGAGATGAACCTGGTCGTTACGTATGGTATTTTATATGTGTTTTTTATTTGGGGATAAAATCTAATTAAAATCAAAACCATTTAGAAAGCCAGTGAGATAGAACTTTTTGACTCATATTCAAGTCATCATGAATTATCTTGTTCAAGTCTTAAGAACTCACGACTCCAAAGAAAAGCAGAGATCTGATCATTTGGGTTTGACGGTTTATTAACATGTTCACTGTATTGTCAAGTTTTCAATTTCCACTCACAAGGTAAATCCCTGAGCTTCTTTCAAATGTTGTAAATATCCAGCCTTGTTCTTTTTCTTTTGATGCAGTGATGGTTTTATGCCACTCTTGGGTTAGCTACTTAACTCTAATTCACTTTCCTATGCAATGCTGTGCATATATTAACCAACTTAAATCTATTATTTATAGTCGATTTTGGCTCTCACAGAAAAGGGCACTCAGTTTGAGATACACATGAATACTACCTACTCTTACATGATGTGATAGTTGGGGACAGCTTATAATGTGGGACCCTGGCTTGTTTTCAACACTGCTTTTAAGAAAGTGTGTGCGTGTGCGTGTGTGCGCGCGCGCGCATGTGTGTGTGTGTCTGTGCTGTCTCATTCTGATGGATCAGTGATGGTGTGTGATAATTCAAGGGGAAGGAGATGATTATGCATTCTGACAGACTGTTCATCCTTATCAACATCCTATCAGCTCTGTCTCAACTTTGAGAGCTTCCTGTAAACATAACCACCAAAAAAAATGGCCACCATAGCCAACACCACACATTTACAATGTTAAAGATAAATACATAAAAAATCCTCTGTATCATACAGACTCTTTCCTGCTGCTGCTTGACACAAATCCATCATGTCTAAACTTCCAGGATGGATAATCAATTAATTCAACTCAAGTTTAACGACATTATGGAACAAAAAAAAAAAAAAAAACGAGATGAAAACAAAAATAATTTTTCTCTACTACATTTCAAGCATTAATTGATTACTGAACTTGTGTATTCTTGGAGTGGACATTTACCTTTACATATAATATTTTCCCTAAGTGTGTAAATAAGAAGGCTTGGTATAAACCTGGTATATGCCTAGACTGTGTATTGGTGTGCGAATCACACAGCTATGACCAATTATACATACGAAACAGAGGGAATTAGAAATTAGAAATAAAGAACTGCTTCTAATACAAGCCTGCCACTAATAAAGGCCTGTTACCGCCTGCAGTTGAGGTAAAGGCCCTTCTCTGAGGAAATACAGTAGATGGAACTATTCTGCTGTAAATGCCCCCGATGACGTGGTACAAACTGATTGTGCCAAATCATTTTGACAGAGCAACAGCCAATGGGAAAAGTCTGACACCCAGCTGGTCGATCGATGGTGTAACTTCATCACTCACTCAGTGATGGACATTTACAGATGTAGTGCTGGCCCGTGGCCGGTCCAGCCAAATGGTAAGAGGCATTTGTAAAGGACGGCCAGTGAGCTGTATCGGCCTGTGTTGGTGTAGTTTCTTACAGCTGCCACTAGATGTAATTAAAGAGCCATATTTACCTATTAGTTTCAGATATGTATTCACTAAATAGGGTTGTACCTACCATTGGACTTGATTCTGATTGTGACTCACTCGACGTACATTTGTATGTCAGGGCCAGTGTGACCAGTGTTGACTGCCTTAATCTGGAATTAATTACAGCAACGGAGCAACATTTTAGCTTTGAAACTACATCATGAGAGTGAACAGTGTTGTGTGATGTTTATGTCTGAGTACAGTAGATTAATACTGTGGTTGGGATTTTCCTCCTCAGCATGCTCACTGTACTGCTGAAGCTTGGCTATTTTCTGCTCGTCCTACTTCCAGCAGCTTCGGTCTGACCCACTTACTGTCTAGAAGGACCAGTGGAGGTGGCATCAAGGACCAAATGCTTCTCTTTGCCTGAGTCTCATTGTTTGCTGCACATTCTCGCACATTCTCGCACATTCTCATCAGCCTCGTTTCACAGTTGTGGATGTAGCAATAGACGAGTGCTACAGCTTTCTTACTGTGTGGTACTATAAGCAGTGCTCATAACAAACACTCTTCTTCTCTCCCATCCTGCAATCTCAGGATGACTTCTCACTGATTAATGAATTGTTTGCATGTATTATGTTAGGGCTAAAAGCTCCAGGTTTCCACATCATAGGTTTTCAAGCAAGCAAAAATGAAAAAGTACAGTGTAATAAATGTTGTCGCCTGCAGTCAAAACATTAAGTTACATGAGGGCAGTTAAATGAGCTGTTGTACATATTTGTTCACTACAAAGTATTTTGTACATCTCTGGGACTAAAACGCAGGAGGTGGTAGGTGTCTGTATTTTCAGTGTGTGGAATTGTCAGTATTTTTCAACAATTCATGCATCAATTAAAAAACTAAACATTTGACAAAACTTAAATTGAAGGTTCCTATGCATTATAGAGCTTATTATTATTATAAGCTCTTTTATGATAATAAGCTCTATTATAATCCATTATAAGCTTATTATTATTATTATTATTATTATTATTATTATTATTATTATTACCGGTATTATTATTATTATTATTATTATTATTATTATTATAAAGCTGCTTCAGTTTTGTTTGTCAGAAAATGATAAATTGATCATAACTAATTTAAATAATAAGTTGATCATATCTTCCTAAAGGCCATGATAACATCTCAAAATTACTTACTTTGTTAGACCAATAGTCTAAAACTGCTGTAAAGGACTTAATTTAACATAGGGCTGACAGTGGCATTGGCAGCAGGGCGACCACCAGGGGGGGCTGTGAGGTGCCTCATAGCTGCACCACATTTGCTCAAGCTGTGCTCTCAGTAAAGGGAAGCAAATATTGGAACTTGCATTAAGGGAGTTTCCTACATATCCCACTTTCCTGTCACATGTCAAACAATGGCTTAAATCAAACCAGATCACTTCACTGTTAACTTTTAATTCAGCATGCTCTGTACTTTATTTGTCTTCCCTACATCTGTATTCTATGTTTGTTGTGTATTGTTACCTCCCAGGGGACTACAGATGTAAATTAGCATTCTTGCTACAGTCCATCATGTTTATATCTGTTATTTTACATTGATATTCATTAATGTGCATTGTCTCTTTCTTATAAACAAATGAAATAATTGATAAATAAATGAATTAATACTTTGTGTGAAAAATGAATTACATGAATGACCATTACCTATCAAAGTCGGTGCTGATTCATTTTCTCTCAATCTACTAATTGATTAAATCAACTTTTTGTTTCGACTCTAATTTAGGGTTTGGTCTTGTTTTGTCAGTTTAAAAAAAAATCAAGTAATTGATCTGTGAAAATCTGCTAAAAGTCATTGTGTTTTAATTGTGTTAACACCAGTCACCTACTGACCCAGTGGGGCTGTTGAGACTTAGGAGTCCTACATGAAACTTCTCTGTGTCTCCTCAGGTGTTAGCAACAGGCCTCAGCGCTCTCTACTCCTCTCTGCCCAGGAAGATCGAGGTTCGAGGAGATGACTGGCACGCCCTGCGGCGGGAGGACTGGATGGGTGTGTCGTCACTTGTGTTGTTCATGAACTCACTGGAGTTCTGCAACGCCGTGGTGCAAGTCGCTCATCCCCTGGTCCGCTACCAGCTCCTGGACTACCTCCACAACGGCTTCCTTGTTCCTGTCATGGGCCCTGCCCTGCATAAGGTAGAAAAGGGATGAGTGGCTGAGATAAGATCATGGTTACTCTGGATAAGCACAAGTTTGATTTTATTCTGACCCTTGAAGTAAAACAGAATGACGTGGACCACCAAATTGTGTACCAGATGGGAATTGACCACCCAAGAGTTGCTGGAAGCAGGAGGCATGGAACAATAGTGTGAATGGATTTGTTTGCTTGACTTTACTCGACAGATGAGTCAGTCAAAGCAAACCACTCATTTCACACTGTTGGAGAAATTGTTTCATTGCCTGGTTTTAATCATAGACGTCATATTATTCATGGAACAGCTGCCACATTGCAGTTTTGATATATGTGTGTGTGTGTGTGTGTATAGTCCTCAGTGGATGAGATGATCGCCAGCACTGCCTACCTGGACCTTTTCCTGCGTAGTGTGACTGAGACTTCCCTCCTCAAAACCTTCCTGCGCTTCATCCTGCTGCATCGCCATGACAATGACACCATCCTGGACACACTGCTCACACGCATCAGCAGCAATTCAAGGGTTGGTACATACATACATACATACATACATACATACATACATACATACATACATACATACATACATACACATACATACACACATATATATATATATATATATATATATATATATATATATATATATATATATATATATATATATATATATATATATATATATATATATATATATATATATATATAAAATCTGTCTGTGTGTATATATTTGTATGGAAGAGCCTCAGGGCCCTCAGATGAACTCAGTAGTGTGGGTGGTGAGTGGGCTGTGAGCAAAAATTTATTGAAAATTACTGCAGCAGCAGAATGATTTGTTTTTTCAGAGTAAATGTAATCAAGCGCGCTGCATCTATTGACTGTTGCGCATTGTTTGTAGTTGGTAAAGCAATCCAGAGTGAAATGTGTTTACATAATCGTCAGTTTCATACATTCAGATCCCTCAGAATGAGCACATTCTGCTCTCTGGGCCACAATCATGGAAACAGGAACTTCATTGTATCATGTCGCTAGTTTCTCCCTTTGAACGGGGAGTTTAAAAATCTTTGATAGATACCACAGCCTTTCACAAAGGCTGTCATCTTTGTTGTAGTGAAAACATCATTTTTCAGAGTGCTAAAGAGGACAACGATAGAAACAAAGCTTTGGATCTCTTTTGTAGTATTGGCCATTGTTTGCACAATAACATCACAGTGTGGCAACACCACTGAACAAAGGGACCCCTCATGCTGTGGAAAAATGTTTTTCACAGCCGGAACACACCTGAAAAATGTGTCACTTTTTAGAAGTGTATCGAACGATTTGTCTGTCCTCCTGTGATGGCCAGCATTCTGGTTATTCTGTAAAATACTATGTAAATATACTTCGCTGTTTCACTAACTACACTTTGACAAAGATAAAATGCTTCACGACAAGTACAACTGCACTTAAACCAAAACACTATGAAATTAAAGTTTATTTATCCACTGTTGTTTGCACTATTTGTTTATTTATTATACAGGGAACTTACTGGAACTACACTGATGTGATTGGATGAAGTGTGTCTCCATCTCCATAACTGATTGTCATTATGGGCAAAATTACAACAGTGAGACCCAGGTTATTGAGAAACAAAAAAACAAAAAAGCTTTTCGTCATACCTGCTGGTTAAAATACGAGGTCATTAAAACTTCATGTGGCAATTTTTAGTGGAAAATGTTTTTCCCACCTATCATATTTAAATTGGCAGTGATATGTATAAAATCTGTCTCTGAATACTGATGCGTGTGTTGCAGCTCTGCATGGTATCACTGAGCCTCTTCAGGACTTTGCTCTCCCTGCACTGTGAAGACATCATGCTGCAGCTCGTTCTCAGGTATGTCTCCGGCATGTCTGAGCATCTCTTCTGTTTTAACAGGCTCATTTAATCTGCCAAACACAGCTGCAGTGGTAACTGTTTTTCTCCATATCCAGTCATTCAGATTAACTGAAGGTTTATTTACACAGTCACTATCTGTAGATAGGGATCATTGGAGGGTATAACAGATGCCAATCCATCATCAGTTTTTAGTTGTACTATCTGGGTTCTTCAAATGAGCAGTTTTATTAACCTGTGAAATACATTTACATATTGGCAAATACATTTTCACAAGAACTGTGTGAACATCCAAGGCCAGCTGCCTGTGACTTTCAACTTCATGTTGCTTCATCACCAAGATGAATGAGAATCTTAACACTAAAGTTTGTAACTGCAGTGTGTGTCTAGGTGGCCCGTCAAAACACAAATGGCAGTCTGAACAGTGATTAACTGCGTAAATGCAAATTAAATGGTTTGTGTGCGTGCGTGCGTGTGTGTGTGTGTGTGTGTGCTTGTTTGCTCCCAGGTATCTACTGCCCTGTACCCATGTAATGCTGAGTCAGCGTCGTGCCATCAGGGAGACTGACATTTATGGGAAGTCAGCAGACAAGTTCCTGTCGCTGATCCCGGAGTGCTGCCGGCTGAATGCAGCGCCCTCTGCTGAGCGGGATGAGGACAATGCATTCTGGGGAAAAGGTGAGCAGCGAACACCCGAGAAAAGGAGATGATTCACACTTGACAGCTGTGAATGTAAACATGAATTGAATATCGATTACAGCTATTCCAACACTAAAAACAGCTCATCTCTCATTTTTTTCATCTACTGTGTGGGAATGTGTTTTTCTAAGTAACTAGGGACTCAGTGTTTCTGTGCTTTGGGAGGACCATTACCAAAAAATGGTAAACTGGCCCACAGAGCCCTGTAGGTGTCACAATTGATATTGTGTTCATACCCAAAAAAAAGAGTAATTTAAATTCTTAAATTTGTGTCAAATTGCAGAAACTGAAATGAAAGGTTGTCGTTACTTTTGTGCTCAGTGAGGGAGTAGCCCTCAGTGTTAGCAGGAACCCAGCAGCTGGGTTTCAGCTTTGCCTTGACAGTGTTTTGTGATACTACATTAGATGCTGTTTCTTCCAGCTTTGGAAGTTGTCAGTTAAGTGTACATGTAACTGTGTAGCCTGGGCAGCACAATGAATAATCTGATCCAAATGAGCTGCTTTAATGTTGCAGCTCATTTAGACGAGGCTGCTGCCTGTTAAACAGCAAAGTGTTATTTTTGACAGCTCTTTAATATGTGTATTTGGTAAAGTTATGTTTTGTTAATTTATGCGTGCAAATAAAGTGATTCAAGAATTTCATGAATTGGTAATCTAAGTATTCATCTGACAACTGCTGGGCTCTGTAGAAAGATCAGAAGGTCACTTTTGTGTGTGTGTGTGTGTGTGTCTTTTTGCCTTGTAAAGCCAGTAAATGTTATATGATTAACTTATTAATGTTGGAAAGTTAAGGCCTGTTTCCACCTGTGGTTTGTTATCCTGCAGTGCTGAACAGTCCGAGCACAGAGTCTCCAGCCCCGCACAGACCCAGCACCCCATCCCGCTTAGCCTTCTTCATCCGCCAATCGAGCAGTGGAGGAGGATCAGGAGGAGGGGGTCCCCCTACCCCCACCAGTACGGAGCCACTGCAGTCGGGTCCTGCCAGCTCTCACCCCTTGTCCCCTGACAGCCCAATGCACCAGCAGCAGACACACACAGAGTTTCTGGAATGGGACTCAGGTTATCTGGAGTACCTCAAGGATGCTCGGAGGGGCATCGAGCTGTGCTCCTGGGCCTGCCGTGATTGGTCGGCACCCTATGATGGGGAAAACCCCTCTCCAAACACAGCCCCTCCTCCCCCGCCTCCCCCTACCTCCAACCCCTCCCTGGCTATGTTCCCTGAGCACTTCTCTTTGCAGCAGGGAGGAAGCAGTAACACTCCTCCTGGACAGCAGAGGGCGGCCATCGTGGCCGCTGCGCGGTCTGAGTGGAGCAGCTCGGAGCGGGACAGTGGAGAGTGGGACGTTACAATTGGCAAAAACAGCTGCATTAGCCTCACGCCACGCTCAAAGAAACGCAGCCTGCAGAGAGAGGAGCTCCTGCCGAAACCTGTACCTCCTCTCGTCCCGTCCTCCTCATCTTCAGCCACTCCTCTATCAACGTCCCACACCGCCTTGTCCACAGCTGCTCATATTCCCACCTCTGCCATCACTGTTAGCTACCAGGCCATGTATAATGGAACAACGGGACAGGGGGATGGCTGCTCAGACAGTCGGGACAGAGGGCTGGAAGTAAAGAAAGTGAAGAGAGACTTGGGGGAGCAGCAGTACTTGGATGAAAATGCAAACCAAAATGGATCCCTCGTCACACGCCCCTCCCAAAGCTGCACCAGTCTCCCACAGTCCATTTTTAGCAGCAGTGACATCAGTGACGTAAAATCTCTTTGCCCTAACCAGATTCCCTCACAGAGCTCCATTTCCCAGCCAACGTCTGACACCAAACTGCTGACCAGCGACACCTCAAACCCGCACACTGCATCCTCAGAGCTTCCAGAAACCAACCAGGCACAGCAATCTGTAGAGAGTCTAATCAAGGAGCTACTGGAGCAGGCACCAGGAGACCCCCAGCTCTCCGGAGACTCCAACGGTCAGGGCATCAGCATCGAGGCCTTCACACAGGAACTGAGGGAGCTGGAGGACCGGGTGAGGGAACGCAGCAGAGCAACCTGCCAGCAGGAGGAAACAGCCAGAGAGTCCCTGAGCGCTGAGCGGCAGGAGGAGGAGCAGCAGCTGTCCTCAGCCCTGGAGGCAAAGCTGACAGGCGACACAAAAGCCGAGGGGCCTGTGGTGGGCATCTGCAGTCCTGCCAGACCACTAAATCAGCCTGCCTCTCAGCCATACACAGGTGAGACTCGCGTTGATATTGTGTGATTAATGCATGCATTCCTAGACTTTCATTTGCAGAACTGCACTTTTAAAAGTGTTTACTTTATTGGTTGTAGTTTTTCTGATTGGTGCCTGTCATCATTAACAGTGTGTGTGTGTGTGTGTGTGTGTGTGTGTGTGTGTGTCACATACAAGTACGTGATAGATTTTTATGTTACGGATGTGTTGAAGCAAGTGTGTCACTGGGTAGCACAGCCAGTCAGGAGGCACATACATGGCCGCAGCAGATGTTTTTTTTTCTGAATTTCATACAGTGTTTGAGTAGCAGTTTCTCTGACTGTCACACTTGTTTCCCCCCATTATTTTTGTGGAAAATCTATGTCTTCTGTTTCTGAAGCACTTTCTTAATAATACTGACACAGAGGAAGATCATTCCCTATCACTGACATAACACATGGTTTTTTGTAACTAATCATGACTCTAACAGGATACGAACCTGATTCAGAAGGTCTTTTTCAGTTTCCGAATGTGGAAATTACTTTAAGAACCAGTTCAAAATGGCCTTTTCAACTGATAAATTTCATCATGTGAAATCACTGAAGCAGTGATTGAGACTAACTTAATGCTTCAATTTTTCTATGTCAATATTCACCCCAAGATGAAACCATTCTTCCTCTTTGTAATGACTGTCTTTGCAGTCACTTTTCCATTAATTCCACAATTCATAGGGGATAGATTACATCTTTTCTTTTCTCAGTGGCAGCGCTGCAAAAGAATGGTGGCGGATCAAACTGTCCTGGTGTAACCTCTACAAGCTGTTAAAACACCTTGCTAACTATTATTCACAGTTTGTCAGCCTCCCCGCCACCTCGGTTATTTAAAAAAGCTGTCAAAGACACCTCCGGTTTCACCCTGACTTTGTTCACATGCAGTTCAGCCCAGGCTGTGTGCTGTATCTTTCCATCCAGTGACGCACTGATCTTTCTCTCCACAGGTCCATTCATGGTGGTTCTGTTTGCCAAGCTGGAGAACATGCTCCAAAACTCATTGTACGTCAACATCCTGCTCACGGGCATCGTGGCCCAGCTGGCCTGCTATCCTCAGCCCCTCCTACGTTCCTTCCTGCTCAACACCAACATGGTCTTCCAGCCCAGTGTCAAGTCACTGATCCAGGTACGCTGCACCCTGCAACACCTAGGATATAATGGGCTCGGAATATCCTGTTTGCCTTCCTCTGAACTTAAAGCACATTAGATTTCACAACCAGGTACTCAGCACAAAGTGTAGAAAATAGTTTCTGTATTTGCTCTTGAAGTGATGACAGTTTTTAGGTTCCTGCTTTTAGGCATTGTCGTCCATTTCCAGCCCACCTCATGTCTGTGCTGCCTCCTGTTCCAAAAGCATCAGGCCCACAGTGATATTTGCATAGAGAGTTTCTTCCTATATTCTATTTCTATCCATATTCTAAGAAACTGTGTGTAAAACATTTAGTAGCTCAGCTTTGATAGAGTGACTCATTCACACAGTGAAGATATTCACAGTCACAAGGAGGTACAGTAAATCCTTTCAATTCAAATGAACCTGTGGCCTTTTCTCTAGCTCCACATTCAGGACAAATGCTACTACTACCATGAGACTAAGTGTATCTCCCCTCAACACACTAACATCGTGAGGTGTACTGAATATTGCAGCCTCTGGGCATGGCTTCAGACTGTTAGTCTTACTTTCTATGCCAGAATCTGTAAAGTCAAAAATGTAATTTACCGGGACAGCTGTTTTTGAATATCAGTCAGAACTCTAAAACCTTGCTCCCCAATTCCCCTCAGGTTCTAGGTTCTGTGAAGAACCGCATCGAGGCATTTGCAGCCTCCCACGAGGACTTCCCCGCCATGCTGAGGAAAGCCCAGCAGTACCTCGTGGCCCGAGGCAAAGTGGACTGGAGTGACTCGCCTGCAGCTGTTCCCACCCTGCGGCGCTCTGATTCACTAGGTGAGCTTAGAAACTGGAGAAACTTACACATAGAGGTGTGGGTTCCATATGTTGCAAATTTCTGCTGAGAGGGACACAGACATGTTATAGTTGAGTTCTGCAACTGAATCAGTTTCCCTCCAGTGCTTGAACAAAGCAAAATTAATTATCAAGGCCTAAAAATGTGAGTTAATAAGTCACCGTTTTTATTTGCACACTCCAAATAAATAGTATTTCTCAAGTATTTCCCTATATCTCTATTTATATAGCACAAGTAGTTTCAAGTTGCTTTACGTACAATTTAACTGTAAAGAGTATTAAAAACTGAATAATTAATGACAAATAATTTACTGAAGGGATTTTTTTTTTTTTTAATTCACCTTTTTAAAATGCACCGTTGAACACTCTGGCCTTGGTGGCACTATTTCAGGAGTTTTAT
The DNA here is from genome assembly GCF_046630095.1 of Trachinotus anak. Lineage (NCBI taxonomy): Eukaryota > Metazoa > Chordata > Actinopteri > Carangiformes > Carangidae > Trachinotus > Trachinotus anak. The sequence goes on from NW_027273852.1 coordinate 16,128,281, forward strand.
AAGACTTCTGACTGTGTCTCCAAAGTGTTTTCCACAAAATGTACTAGCACAGGCCTCATATACCTTTTTTACGCCAAAAAACACACTAAAAAAACTGGACGATTCCACCATGTTCGTGCCTCTGTAACTTTGGCTCACTGTTTCATTGTACTCATTCTGACTTTTGGGTGGTAAAATATAAGGAGTCACCTCTCAAGGGAGACCAGGGTTATGACTGTAATCAAAAAGGTTGAAGAACAGTAACCTTTTTATTTTGGGTACATTATTTTCTGGCTTGTGCACAAAAATGTGGGTGTTTGGTCACAGGTTAGAAGATTTTAAATACACAGTGTCAAAGTGCTTCACATTACTGTAATTATTTAAATGGATATGAAGGGAAAAATGTGTTCGTACAGATATACTGTGCATGTGTCAGTTTAAGACGTAAGCCTGATATAAAACAAAAAATAAATAACAGTCACACAACATTAGAAATCAGAAGCTGTCTGACATTTATCTTTATTTCAACAAAGATCAACGTGAAGGAATTTCCTACAGTTGTCACTTTTGTAATATTAATTTCCTTATTATGTTCTTGTTGATGCTGAAATTCATGTCACAAAATACTCTCCCAGGAAGAAGTAGAATTTACTTTGCTCCATTGATTTTAAAAGTTCAGTCTTGAATCTTCTAAACTGAATGTTTTGTTCTTCCAGTGAAGAGTCGTAAGCCCTCTCTTGGAGACCTGATCCTTCGTCATACCAACAGTCCGACCAGGGCTCGTCATGCCGCTCAGATCGCCCTCGCACACGTACGGGACGGCGGCCAATCACTGCACAGCGCTCTGTTCCGGGGTGGCGGAGGCGGAGGAACATCTGGCCTGGAGAAGCAAGCTGAGGCACTACGAGTGAAGAACGCCGTCTACTGTGCCGTCATCTTCTGCGAGTTCCTCAAGGAGCTGGCTGCCCTGGCTCAAGAGCACGCCGTCACCCTGCCCTTCCCTCACAGCCAGGAGGCAGAGGAATAGATGGTAAACACAGACTCCTCAAATCTAGCTCTTAGCCTCCATTTCTCTCTGTTTAGGCTGTAAAAAGAGTTCTGTAGGATTCTCCCATCACCAGGACAGACTGGAGCACTGAGACTGTTCTGTCACTGAAGTGGGCTGTCTCAATCACAAAAGCAAGAGGAAAACAGTGGCAGTTTTGTACCAAAACCATTATAGGATACCTATAGGACTGAAAGAATTTTCCTCATCTGTAAACTTATATGATATTGTGCATATCATGTATTATATTTACATTCTATACACAAAATCTCAGTAAATGCTTGAGATTTGGGAGCTTGTACATACACGTACCATGTCATGGTATAATGTGACACAGTGAAGCCACAGATAAAAGAAATAGGTGCACATTTTGGTGCTAGTCGATTCTCTTTTACGTTGGAAGGGTGCTTTCAGGCAGCACAGAGGAGAAGAAGGTTTTATCCACAACAAAGTGATAACATACACCAAAAACTGTTTGGCAGGAAAACGCTGAAAGTGTAGGCGAGTCAGTTAAAGACAAAGAGATCTAATCAGATTCGGCCATCTCCGTTCGACAGCCTCATCTTTGTCTTCGTCACATAGCTTCTCCTCTGGCCAACAGAGAAAGCTCCCAGCTCCCAATATCATTCAAGCACCTCAAGTGTCCATTTAGTTTTCAAAAGGCTCCACTCCTGCAAAACTAGTCTTCAATGAACATAACTGGAACAGGTGAGGTGAGAGTGCCCAGTTCTCTCCTGTGAATCAACACCACCACCACAAATGTACTGGAAAACTTTTGGTAATTAATGCCATTTTTAAAAAATATATATATTTTAAACGTGGTTGTTTTTTTTTTGTTGTTGTTGTTGTTTTTTCATTTGCACCACTTCTTAGACATATCAGCAACACGTGGGAGCAGGTGTGTCTGTGGTCGTGTGTGTGAGTTTGTTTTAAAATGACTCCTTTCTAAAAGGTGACGTCAGCTCTTCAGGCCATCGGTAAGCCATTCACCTGTTGCCATAAAAGAGGCTGCAGGATAGAAAAGGCTGCACTGCTTTACAATTCATGACTTTAATTTGTCCTTTAGTCTTTTAAAAAGACCTGAGAGGCTGCGAGAAAAAGGTGAGAAGGGAAGGAATGTTTTTCTAGGGAGCGTTGTCATGATTTCCATTGACTTTGAACTGACAGCTGAAAAAGGTCCTTGTGACGCATTCACTGAAGTTTCTTCAAACGGGAGCGAAAAAAAATGACGCTCATAAGAAGAAATTTCCATTTCAGTTTTTAGATTTTGGTTTTAGTTAGCTTCAAAACGTAGTGTCTTTGGGTGGGACAGGCCAAACTGAACACACAACCGTTCGTCTTGGAATCTAACATGCTGCTATTTTTTAACACCCATTTCTACTAATATAACAGCTACTATCTCTTCATTTCACTGTTAGGTACCGAGTTTTACATATGTATGTGAAGGTGTGATCGGCATTTAATTTATTTTTATTTTGACTGGGGTTGAATGAAATTGCAGTCACAGTGTTAAAAGCTTTTGCCTTTGTCTTTCAGCGTTGAGTAACCTGGTGAGGCTTGGAATTGTTGCGTGTTGGTAGATTTTTAGAAGATGGTGATTCTTCATTTCACAGGTCTGTAATTTTTTTTCTTTTTTTTTTCTCTTTTCTGTAAACTCCTCAAGGAAATAACAAGAAAATTATTAGAAGAACCTGTAAAATGAAGCGTTACCTGTATGACTGCAGAGTGAAATCCATCTATGACCCAGCTTTTTGCACATACTAGCCATTCTCTCTCAACTGCCATCCTGCAAAGTCTTAAGCTCTGAAATTGAATACCACATCTCTTTTTTTTTTTTTTTTTCATCTTTCTCAACAAGTTGAAGCCTCCTCAACTCGTCAAAGCCATAGCCGCGGTCATGCTGTTTGTAAATGTACTTCATCATTGCTGTAACTCACTTTTCTACCAAATTTCTAGACACATTTTATAACACCCCACCATTTGTTTTATAAAAACCATTAGTAAGAGTGTCTGCATGCCACTTAAGGTCAGGTTTATAATTAAATGATAAGTAAATCGTGTAGTTTGGTTTGTGCACTAGTGCTGAGCTTCAATTAGCTTCCGTGCAGTAGGTTTTAGTGGTTTTAGTGAGTCAGCCCGGTGCCTGCAGAGATCGGCAGCGACAACAAGAACATGTTTCACACTGAATGTTTGCTCTCGGCTAATTAAATTGGTAGAGAAATCACTTCTGTAATTTACCCATTGCCTTCCGTCCGTCCATCTGTTCACCGAGTCTGTTGTTCATCCATGTGTTCGGAACAAGATTAATGTTTCCCCTGTACAGAAACAAAGGCCAGAGGGTCTCTCTGCACTCCTCTACCTTCGCACTCAAGATTGTGTTTTTTTAACTAACCTGTTTTTACAAACAGTTCTGTGAAAGATCAGACGTATTTTGAGCTTGGCGGTAAATGTTCAGCTCCTCAGTAGTATCACTTACTGGTCAGTCGGATTGTAACATAGCAGTTAATCAGTTTTATGCATTTCTGTGACACATTTGTGGACACCAAAGACAATCTCTCTGATGATATCTGAAACTCCCACTGTCTTTTTCTGCAGTCATAGACAGTTTAATGATACACAGTCTGAACACTTATTTATGTGGCACTTTGTACATATTCAAAGTGCTTTCAAATAACTCCCCAAAATAATTGCATAATAATCTGTTATGTTATACAGTAGCAGTTAAAGGGCCAAATGAATTACGATGATAAAGTTGCACTCACCAAGTTGACTGGTGCCACAACATTTTCAGATGATACAACTGATGGCCAAACCTATGAAAATAAGATGTAATAACCCAGAATTGTCCTTTTATGAGTTTTTTTTTTTTTTTTTTTTTTTTTTTTTTGGTCGAACTAGCTTGGACAGGACAAGGTGTATTTTTGAACTCACTCCATACTGGAAAAAAGGGAACTGCTTTATGACCCTGAGTTACAGAACTTAAATTGTCAGCATTAATCCTCTTTGACTCAAAATGTTTCCGATTTTCCACTTCTTACAGTTTGTATTTATTTTATTTTATTTGTTATAAGTGCTTGTTTTTCATTTTTAAGAATACAAAAGACATAATTGTGACAGTTTGTAATCTGGTGTTTTTATAAGGGATTATTTCCTACCAGGGACTTTGACTTCTTCCCGGAGTTGTCAGATGACAGACTGAAAGTGGAGCTTAATACAGTCCAGTGCTGATATGGAAAACAACACTAAATAAAATTTAACAGGGAGTTTGACAAGAATGAACGGCAGCAAGTGGCTTCCTCTGGTGGTAGAGAAGAGAATCCAGTAGAGATCGTGGACAGGGGGGAGCGCCTGTTCAAAACACACAAACACCAACACTCATTTTAATTTGCATTTGGGAAAGGGATTTTGATTTTTTTACAGTGCAGCAACTACCACAGCTGGAGGCTGAAGCCAATACAGTAATGTCTGACCACAGAAACTGTCACCAAACAAATCCTATTGTTGATGGAGAAAAACCAAATTAATGAACTTTCTTAAACAGTTAGTTGTAGAATCTGTGCACCATGATGAGTTTAGGCCTCAAAAGGATGTTTCTGAATGTGTTGGTTTAATAAACAGGCGTCTCAGCCATGGTGGTTGCTGAATAACATAAAAATGTTAGGTTTTTTTTGTTTTTTTTGTAAACTGACAAAGGCGGTGCTGAATGGTAAACCCAAAGCTAAGCTTAAAAAAGTTTTGTGTAATGTCACAGGTTTCTTTTTTCCTTTGCTGTCTGTTTCAGACACATAAACTTGAACACTACATTTACCCTGTCAGTTAAAAATAGGATCTTTCAGATATTCATAGTTTCTTAGTTTTGGCTAAGTTCAGAGCTTGTTTAGTCTTGACTTTGTGTGTTTTGTATATTCAGGAGTACATGCAAACAAGCCAAAGTCTTCAAATGTCACTGACTTTAATTTGAATTGGAAATACGGCATGGCCTTTTGTATCAGGGTGGGTTGTGATTGGCTGTTCAACACAACACAATACAAAAATGGGTAAAAACAATTCATATTTTCACATTGCTGAGCTTTACATGGCAAAGCCATGTGACAGATCAGGCTTCCACTTTAACTTCAGTAAGCACACATAAGTTCAGACGGTTTACTTCTGCAAATGATTTTGACTGCATGAATATTACAACCTCACTGTTTCACACACTTTATTTGAAGGCCTCAGTTCGAAGCTAGATTTTTTTTTTTTTTTTCTTCACGGCTGATTTAACACATCATTTACACTTTGTGCCATGTTTTTTGATTTTTCATGTGTTGATTTGTATTGCTTATCATGGGATGTACAGTATGTGCAGTATCATTTCACTTTTCTTCTTTCTTTTGGAAAAGCTTTTGTCACGAACATTTCTCCCCTGTGATCTATGCAACACATGCTCTAATTGTCCCCTGTTTGAAGCTGAAAAGATGATGTGGACTGATTTAATGTGTAAATACTGTAAAAAGCAATGGGTCAGAAATGCAGAGGTATGTGAAATAATCAACAGGACAGAATGAAAATCATGCTAAAATAATGTAATGATGAATGTTGTCAGAAATATTTTTCTATATTTTGAAATCATTAGAAAAAAGGACAAAAATACAAAGTGGGAAAAAGCTGTCAGAAGAACACTACAAAGGGAATGTTTTTATTAATTTATAAATTCTTTGCCTAGCAATATCGCTTTTGTCCTGGTCTCCTTTCTTTCTTGTTTTGTGAAGGTATTAACTTAACCCTGAGGGGTGAAGACTATTAATCCATGTAAACATAACTCCAGTTGAGTTTGGGTCGTGTTTATTTGTAGAGCACTTGTCTTCCCAAGTTCAAGTTCTTTACCATTAAAATTAAAAATGAAATAGTACATTAAAACACCCAAAAGACCCAATAGAAGGACAGTGAAATTAGTTAGTAAAAAAAGTATGATAAAAAATGTAAATGAAAATAAAAACAGAAACCAGTGAGCATAATAAAATGTGAGAGAATTGATTAAAAGCCAGATCAATTAAATAGGTTTTCAGCTGTTCTTTAAAAATGATCAGAGCCCACATCTCTTATAGATCTTAGCAGGTAGAGTATTCCATAGTTTTGAGGCATACTTTAAAAAAAAGTGACCAACTATCAAGTATTTAACAAGAAAAACAGTAAAAACTAAGGGTGAAAATCCAGAAAAAGTAAATATTTTTTTGTATGTTTGAAGTATCTAGTGACACCTTTAGCCTGAGCCCACTCATAACAGGTCAGCATGTTAACATGGTGGCCCATTGCAACATGTACTGATCGTTTACCTACACACTAATCTCAGTTTCAGGATTTTCTCCTGTTTATATGACTGCACATCCTGGTTTCAGAAAGAAGGAGAAACAGTATACTCTGATAGAAACCAAGATACTGTGCCACGTAAACACCTTCCTCAGGTTTCTGATCAGGTGTCTGCCGTGTGTGCAGGTCTGTCTATGGCTCCGGTTCAATAAAGCCAAGTAGAATAAACCATGCAATGAGGGAATTAATTAATAATTCTTGTCTCTCATCTTCCATTAGTGGTGAAGAGACAGATAAGAAAATCTGCAGATCCATAAACCGCAGCAGTGTTAAGGCAGCCATGAACCAAAATTAGGTTCATCTCCAGCTGCTGAATTTACATCAGCACAGATGTGACAGATGCTGGATGTTGAGGAGTAAAACACACCTGCACTGACAAAACAAAATCAATCTATCATTCAGAATACAGCTACAAACCAACCAACCATCCAGTCAGAATGCGCCTGCAAATCAACCAATCAGGATAAGGCTACAAAAGGCTACTGTGACCTTGACCCTAACCTTGAACCACTAAAACCTAATCAGTTCGTCCTTCAGTCCAGGTGAATGTTTGGACCGATTTTGTAGAAATTCCCTCAAGGTGTTACAGAGCTGTCACATCCATAAGGCCAAAACCATGTTTTGTGAGGCCACCACGACCTTTGACCACCGAAATCTTATCAGTTCATCTTTGAGTCCAAGTAGATGTTTGTGCCAAATTTTTAATAAATTCCTTCAAGGTGTTACAGAGATATCGCGTTAACAACAATGTGCCAGGCAGGTGGACGGACAACCTGAAAACATAAAGCCCCCGGCCGCCGTCTGTCCCCGGGGTGGAGGCATAAAGATATACTCAGTCAGAACCGCTGGGCTGGTCACTGCTCTCAAATGTGAATATTACCTGTTTTTTTACTCAGAGTCTGGGGATTATGTTAGACATGTTTCACTACTTTCAGACATTTTATAGATGAAATGATTAATTGATCACTTCAAAAAATAACATGTAGAATAACTGAATAATTGTTAGTCGCAGCCCTAGTCACGAGTCCTTTACAGAGACATGGCTCAAACCCCGACCTGCTAATCAGCACCAGACACCAATGTTTAATGCAGAAGTAAATCCCTACAACTAACCATGACAGGAACCCTTCCATGAAATTTCTTCACACAGCATGTCTACGCAAAAGGTCTCAGGTGGATTTCACAGCATTGAAGATGCGGCAGTTCCTCAAACACCAACAATGAATTTGCTTTCCTCTCTGACTCATATCATCTCCGTCACTCCCTCTTGTTGACTTTTTTTCATCTAAAACACACAGCAGGACTTAAGTGTAAAGTACACAGCTTGAAAACAGAGGAAAATGCCCAGTGTGGAAACACACACACATTTCTGAGTTTGCATACACAGGAAACTGGAGTCAGCTTGGCTGTCTCCTAGCAACAGCCAACAAGAAAGGAAGCAGCACAGAGGGAGTAAAAGTGAAGAAGTGGTGAGATGTAGTAAAGAAGAGATGAGCATGGGGTTATAGCAGCGCTGGTACCTGACTTCAGGTAAGACACAACGATGGATTTGTGTTTTGTTTTGTTTTTTAAATCATTGTACAATATCAGATTTTGATTTTGATTTGTTCTTGATTTCATGTGTATTTATTATGACAAAACATAAAAAGTATAATCATTTATAACCAATATAAATTTGTCCATTGTTTTTTGTCTGTCTTTATATTAATGAAGTTTAATCATATGAAAAAAACATTTGAGACAGACACTGGGTTGCTCATTGGCTGTGTTTCTGATCTGACCCAGTTATCCCGAGCACACACAAGACGAGCAACCAGACCCCCTTCATCTATAATGTAGTTTGGTAATTTGAGTTGAAACCTGGTCTGTGATGCAAACAGATGAGACTGGCACAGGTCCTGTCTTTTATCTTCAGCATAAATAACTGGGCAGTGAAGTTGGATTCCTTCAACACACGTTGCTGCACAACAATGAGGAAAAGAAACAATCCAGTTCTGCATTCATTATTTCACCCAACTGCAACTCAACAAAAATGTTCTCAAGAATCAAAAGTATAAGTAACATATGAAGAATAGATTCTTTCACAAAGCTAAATTATTCATACGTTAGGTAACTTATACTGCAGGAAGTAGACTTTAACTATTCATACCCCTGATTCTAATGCCACATTAATTCAAATATATTAAATTCACTCAACTACTACATTAACTTTTAAGGCAGATTTTTAATATTTCTGGTATTAACGCAAATCTGCCGTGGCCCCTTTAAGTCAAACTGTGTATACCCATATTACAAGTGCTGTAGCTCAAACTATCAAACTCCTAAGTATTGGCCTAAAAGCATTAACCTTAAGTTAACCCTTCTTCTTTGTCCTTTGGCCATAACAAGGCTAATGTTCCAAGTAAAATGATAAAATGTCTGTAACACTATCTGCTAAATTTTTAACAGCCTGATATTATATTGTATAATAAAAGGCAGTGGGACAGTGCAGGTGAGATTGAATCAAAATTCATTAGAGTGTCTATGTTCATCATATTGAAATAACATGTTAACCAGAGCAATGGTGTGAACATTTTTTACCTTTTCTTTCTTTGTTTACATATTACATACATAAGTTTGGCCATCCGAACACTAACGCTAAGGTAAAACAACAGTGTCAGGAACAGTAACAGCTCAGGCCAGAGCTCATCCCCAACACATACCAACAACTGATGCAGGAGGGCTCTGCACTTCAGCCAGGTCCGAGCCCTTTGATGCCTCTGTCCTCAACACTAAGATAAAGCAAGAAAAAGAGGGTTAAACAACAAGAGTAAAAGGACACAAACACTAAAAGGTACACAAGTCAGACTTACCCACAAGGAGACTTTAAGGAGTCGTCACATCCAAAACACCAGACGCTTCCTGTGATGGTGTAGTCAGTTATCTCCAGTGATCTGAAGAGGGAATATTCAAAATGTTGATAAGGTTATAATATGTAGGCTTATGTCAATCAAAGTGCTAGAAAAATAATGCCAAGAAAAATGATTACCCATGGTGCCAGTGATAATTAATTTGGGTTTGGGTTACTATTGAGTTTGAACAGGAAACAAGGACAGGATCAAGATGGAGATTAAGATTACATCTTCCACTTAGGTTTGTTGTTATAACTGGGTCTGAAGGTCAAGTTTAGGATTAATAGCTAATCAGCGGACTATGGCATTTGGAGGTTCAGGGTAATTGCTCTCTATGGCATTTTTAAATATAGAGAAAATAAAGTATTATTTTTCTAACATCTTCTCCCTTTTGCTAAACTGCTGAATATCACTACATTTGGCAGTGGTTCTAAATAAAAAAATCATGTCTTTCTCAACTAAATGTATTAAAACTTTTAAGCAGTTTGATAAACATGTCAACTTTCAAGTTTCTTCATGATTACTTGATTTGCAACATGTCATTTTCAGTCAGTGACAGGGAGGTAGACTGCCAAAAATAATCATGAAAAAGACTTTCATTGTGTTTCCAACCAGGGTCTGAAAACAAGAGCTGCATCTCTGAGTTCTCTGGACATAATGTAAGAGTTGATAGAGGTTTAAATGATTCATTGAAACCAATTACTTTCCCCCACTTTCACATAATTATACAACTATAATGTTTTGTAATTACTGTAATCTCCACTGCATGTCCAAAATGAACATTATGAGATACTATTTAGCTTTCTTTATCTTCACAACAGCATTTACTCCTCATTGAACCTACAATCAGCGACTGTGGCTGTATTCTCTCTTTAGTTTGATGAAACTCAAACAAAACTCTTCAAACTCCACTTGTTTTTCATGTTGTATGGATGTTGCAGCTCCATGTTGAATTTTAACATACAGATTAAAACACGTCAGCCCTCAGTAGTGTGGAATGAGGAACCAAAAGCTGACACTGAGAACTTGATCATCCTAACCATTAATAATTTAAATATGTTTAATAACTGAGTAAAAATGCTAATTTTAGACTGTATTTATTACAGGCAAACTCCTTGAACAGCTGTGTTAAACGATAGCAAAAAGTGTTATATAGTATTCATGCATAGGACTGATAATAATATACCCATATCTATATATGTATATTAAAAAAATGTTTTGGGCCATAAATTTCCTAATGTATTCCCAGTAAGAATGCTCCTTTCTGTTTATCGTATGATGGCTCCCTGGGGCTCCAGTGTTATCACAATACATCACACAGAGGACAGTCATCTTTCACTGGCTTTTCCCTACATCACTTTGTACTGCTCATGAATAAAATATCAAAGCAGAGTCTGTTTGCAAAACTGGGGAGTTGAGAACTATTGTTGCACTGACACTCCAGCTGTCTCTTTACCTCCCACTCTTGCCCTCACTCTGGTTGCCTCTGGCTGTCCGCCGCCATTTGAAATGGTAATGGATTCTCCGTGCAATACTCAAAACTTTCTTCCTCCTCTATGCTGGTTCTTTCTGCCCACATCCTCGTTTCTCCTATGGCCTTCCTTCATAGCTGCATCACCTTTCCATAAGCAGCTGTTCTCTTGGCAGCTTAACAATAGCTCTATTAAAAGACCTATCTGGTTAAAAAAGTTGTCACTCAGTCGTCTCTGCCAGGCTTAAGTAGAGCGTGCTAAATTTGATTAAACTACATTCTTAGATTAAGTGTCTGTCACACAGTTCCCCACAAAGAAAATCCTGTCTGATGGCATTCACTTTCATTGTAGGGAAATGTTTTATATTTGGCAGTGCCACAGAGGTTAGCACAGGTGCAGCAGACAAGATACTGCACACCACACTACTCTAACAGAACGACACCGCAAGTTACAATCTCAAAAACACTCAGATATTCAACTCTTTTTAAATGGGCTATAATACGAGTGGGCTACACTTATCATATCTCGCCACAGTTGGTGACCATAATTTGTGGATCAGAGTTTTAAAAATGAAAGAAATTGGAATAGCTTACATAGTAAACTATTTTAAAGCATGCATCATTAAAATCATGTGAAAACTACAGTCATGAATATCATTTAATTGTAGACTAGATGGGTTCACCCAACACTTCTGCTGGTGCTAATGTTACCTTGCCGACTACCTGCGAAACTGTGTATTTGTAGGGCTAGACTGAAAAGTCTGATTCAGTGAGAAAATGTGTCCCAATTGGTCAGATTGTAGAAGGATAAATTCCATTGGTTATATCTAAGCCTTTTGTTAATTTTGATTCAGTTGAGTATTTACAGTAATGACTGTATGCAGCATACAAACAAAATAATTATTTGTACAGATCATTGTAATGCCAGTCTTCATGATTTGTTGATGGATTTATTATGTTCATGATTTTGCTGTGTCTATTTATTCATTTTATTTATTCATTTTACTTATGATTTATTTCTTTCTGCAGGAACTATTGAATGCTAGAAGAGAAGTAAAAATCCATCCATCCATAAAGATGTTTGTGAGAACTCCTTTGGGTAGCAACCCCACCTCTCCTAACCCAGCTCACAGCCCCAATTCTAACAGTAAGTCAGAAGGTCCTTCCCCTGTTTTCCTGCCTCAGTCTCCTCCATGTTGGGCAACACAGGTGCTGCATGACCTTGTCCAGGCAGAGACAGAGCTGCGTCGACTACAAGAGCGTCATGCAACTGAGACTGAATCTGTGAAGCGGGGTGTGGAGCGCGCTATCCTGGGAGCGAACAGAGAAGAGCGGCGCCTGCTGGAGAGGGTAGAGCAAGACCATCGTGACACTCAGCAGCGTCTGGAGCAGGTTCAGAGGGAGAATATGGCAGCATCCCGGGTAAGCCAGTCACTTTTGGACCAAAGGCTCCGGAAACTAGCCCAACTTCAGCAGCAGATCCAGGAAGTGGGTCAGCAGTCAGGTCTGGATCAAAGTGATCCAAATCAGAACCTGCTGCTTAAGGAGGTGACAGAGTTCTTACAACCCTGGGAAATCTCTGTTTCCCTAAAGAAAGTGAACTTTAAGCCCAGCTCCCAACCAAATGCCGTTACCTTTGGTGATATCCGTGTGCAAGAGCAAAGCCTGTGCCTGCATGTCGGAGGTTGTGGGTCACAGGGGCAGATGTGTGCTCTACATTCACAGGAGATGCAATGTGGAGACACAAACCATCAAGGTGCTGAAGGAGAGAAAAGCACTGTAGGACAGGGATGGACCTCACCAACAGGCAGGGTTGTCAGGAAGATCAGCCTCTCTACCCGGAGTGATCTGGAATCAGAGGAGGAGCAAAAGCTCTCCTCAACAAAGATATGTCGCTGGCTTCCAAAGTGTGAACAGTCTGACTGGGAGTCATCCCATGATGATGAGATGGAACCAGCCTCCTTTCAGCCACAAGGAGAGGACGTATTTCTGGCTGTCCCTACCGTACTTAAAAACATGGATACTGAAGGCAAGGAGCAGGTGTGCAAGATGAATAGTAATGGAAAACACTACTCTCCCAGGAACCAGAGGAGGTCACTTTCTGCGGTCTCTGCTAGGAGGCCATCCCCCTCACCAGAACGAAGACAAGAGCACGCTAAGCTGAGTCACTGTCTGAGTTTAGATAGCCAGGAAGGTGAAAAAGTTAAAATAGTTAGTCCAGATTCCAATAGTAGACTTTTGAGGTATAGCAACAGTGCCCTAACATCTCCCAGGATGACTCCAAGAGAGCCTCTGACCAGCCAAAGCTGCTTAGACCTCACCTCCAGGGGCCGGCCTCAATCTCGCCACAGCCAGTCCTCTGATGAACACTCTTCAGGGACGCTTGGTGACTCTGGCCGAGCACCGTCACCAACAGACAGCCTTGACTCCAGCTATACTTTCATCGTTAGCCCATCTCATGAATACAGCATGAACAGAGGCTCTTTGAGCCACAATTGCCGTCTATCAAAGTCCGCTGTGGACTTGACACACAAGACACGCCCACTGATCAGTGGTGGGTCGAATGAGCAGGTTGGAGTGTGGAGGGTGAAGTGTAGCAACTTCAACTCCATGTCAAGCTCAACATCAGCTTCACCAGTTCTCAGTAGGGGGCCTAGGCTCTCTGACATGGGACAAACCTTTTCATATCCTTCATATAAAGGTTATAATAGTCTGCACCAGCCACAGACAAAAATCACAGTGACTGGCTCAAAACAACCCCTTGTGGCTAGATCTTTATCCATGTCTGTCATAGATGGTTTCTCTCAAGAGCCAAAGAGAGGCAGAGGAGAGAGAGGAGAGCCAGCCCTGGTGGAGCTGGAGGAGGAGGAAGACCCATCCTTTACAGTATTCAACCCCAGAGGAGTTCCTCTGATCAGGCAGTTTGGGAAGCAGGGTTCAGGTCGGGCTGACCTTACCCTGCCAAGTGGTATCCATGCCACATCACAGGGCCAACTCTTTATAGTTGACTGCGGAAATGCACGTGTTCAGGTATGTGTTTTGATAAACATCTTTCATACAATATGGCTACGATAACGAATTGAGTTTCCAATTATGTTGAAACTAAACTGAAATTTTGCAACAGGTGACTGACCCTCGGGGCAATGTCCTCCAGCAAGTGACCTCCCCAACTTCAGATGGATCTGCCAGACGATGTCGGAACTACTTTGACATTGCTGTCAATGCTAAGGGTTTGATTGCACTAAGCTGTGCTGCAGAGCGAGCCCTGCTTGTGTTCAGCCGGCATGGTCGCCTGCTTCAGACCTTTGGAGGGTCAGGCTGGGGCTCTGCAAAAGATGATCTGGAAGCTCCCAGGGGTGTGACAGTAACAAGACTGGATGAGTTCTTAATAGCCGATATCCGGAAAGGTACCCTCATTGCCCTGAAGCTTGACCCTAAGACAGGCTCCCGTCTTGAGCGCACAGTGGTGACTGGATTCCACCGGCCCTACTTAGTGGCAGCTTGTTTGAGTTCAGGCCTGGTAGCTGTGTCCGAAAGAGGCAATGAAACAGGTTGTGTGCCTTGCATCAAAGTCCTAGAGCCAGGCTGGAACACAGTGAGAGTTCTGGGTGTATGTGCTGGTATGGGACCCGTCCTGGTTTGCCCCTGGGGCATCTGTATAGATAAAGATGGTAATGTGCTGGTAGCAGACTGGGGGAAGGAGCACAGAGTCCTGTTATACCCAGCACAGGGAGTGGGATGGCCTATAGTAACCCAGGGCTTGAGTAGTCCACGTGGCCTGACCCTGCTACCTGAGGGACAACTAGCTGTGTCAGACAGCATGCACCACTGCATAAAGATATACCAGTACAAAGCGACACAGGGCTAGAGAGAGTGGGTTGATGTTTAATGTTCATAAGAACCAAGGCAAATATGAATGCACACACGTCCATCAAAATCTATCACAGTTAAATCGACAATTTAAGCGGAACAACAGAGATTACTTTCTTCTGCAATTTGGCATTTTTATTTTCATGTGTTGAAATGAGAATGGTTTGACCGTTAGAGCGGCATCTTGTCACGATTGGCTTCAGTAATTCCTGCAAATTCTACAATTTTTCACGCTGTCATTGCTCTTTACTGATGAGTGGAGCTTGGTGGCTTTTTTCAGTCCTCCCACTCCCTTCTTTCAGCAGTAATATCAGTCATGTATATCCACCACTCTGAGGGATTCTGCATTTAACACGAGGATACACTGATGCCAGAAAGTACAGAGTGTTAGAATAATTGGCAGTGAAACCAGACTGCCATCCAAATTCTCTACTGTCAAATGTGTCTGTTAATAGCAGATGTTTCAGTCAGGAGACCATTGCTTATTTAGGACCAGGCAAGGGTGTGAGGATTTAAAATACATTTACGTTGGAATTTTTTTTTTTTTTAACTTTTACCCCTTTATCTGACAGCTGTGGTTCCTCATTACTTTTCAGATTAAGATTTTCCATTCAGTATGAGATACAGTAAGTCACAATATTGCTGTCAGGTAAAGAATTTAGTATGTCAGTTCTTGTTTTTGCTTTAATAATTCATTTCTGAAATCAGAATCAGAATCAGAATCAGAATCAGTTTTATTGCCAAGTATGTTTTCACATACAAGGAATTTTTTCTGGTGATTGGTGCAATTGATCAGCAACAGTGGGGCTCTCTAGCCTTGTTGATGAGGCTAATAGCAGATGGGAAGAAGCTATTTTTGTGGCGAGAGGTTTTGGTCCTGAAGGACCGCAGCCTCCTGCCAGAGGGGAGTGTCTCAAAGAGTTTGTGTCCAGGGTGGGAGGAGTCAGCTACAAATGGTTTAATTTGTTAATTTGTTTTAGAAAGGGGAAGAGGAGAGACAGTTTTAAACCTCTGGTAGAACATGTAATCCTTAAACAGATGTGAAAGTATACCAATCCTCAAAACTTAATAAGAGGCGTTTTGCCCCAGACAGCAACATTAGACATATTGCTGTAGTTTAAACTCCCAACAGGATAACAGAATAGTAAGAAGTACCTCAAAAACTGCTTTGATATCCGTGCATCAATAATTATCACTGTGACAGAGACCAGTCTTTTGATTTTCACTACTTGTACTGCTATTTATCCTTAGTCCTTATTACTTTTCCTTAAGAAACCTTTTTAATTTATGGCTTTTATGTGAAATTGAGTTTTTTTCCCACTGTAGTATTGCTGGTTTTACTTTTGGAGTGCTTTCGTACCTCTTGGATTACATCCAAAATGTTCCAGTGCTGACATGCTCTCTTAGATTAAGCCATAACATGTCAAAGACCTGCTGTCTTAGCAGGGAGCATGGTTGTGGGCGTGAGCCATTATTAGTAAAGACAAGCTTGTTTCATCTGTTATAATTTTTGTGTTCATGACTGCATTATAGAATAAGGAGAGTATGTTATAAATATATTTATCCCTGTAAAAATCTACTGTTGTGGTGACTGTTCACTTGTTAACAGTATATAAAAAAATGTGTGCTGAAATTTTGTCTAATTTCCTTCATTTGGCTTGTTTTGTCTCATTTAACAAAAATGTTTTGTAAATCTAGGTATTATCAAGTGTTATCATCAGGAATGGCAATAAAATTACAAATCTTTCCAGAAATACAACAATGGAGACACAAAAACCTAAAAAGTAACTTAAGCACCTCACAGTTTCTATTATCTAACATTACAGATATTTTAAATGTCTTTTGGGGTACTTGGAAAAAAAAAAAGTTAATTTGTGTATGGAGTTGTCTGAGTATTTCAATACACAATTAATGAATGGAAGAAAATGATTATTTTTCAATAAATTTAATTGGTGGCATTAGCAGTGTTTAATATTAATAACAGGTAATTATTTAACAGCTATCCATTGCAATAGTGGGGAAATATGAGTTGATTTCTGCAGTATACCAACCACAATTAGAATTTAACACTGGTGAAAATTAATAACCATAAAATGAACTTGCACACAGAAAGAACTGAAGGAGAAGTCTCTTGGGTCCGACACCCACTTATTCATCTCTGTTGCCAAGCAAAGAATAATATAAGGACTTTGTTTGATTTTAAGTCAATTTCCTGCACATCTGAGAGAAGCATACCAACCTCTTCACAGATCGAACTAGCAGTTAATCAGCAGTTCAACGCTCCCCTCTCACAGCTTGAAAATGTGCTATGATTGCTTAGCAGAACATGACAATTACCGTCTGCTGAAATATATTTTGTGAAAATGATTTTGAGGGGATCAGACAACAAATGGTTTTGTGTGGTCATGGTGTCCAGCAATAGCAGGAAACAGCACAGTGAAGTTCAATGGCACATCCGCGTGCAACACGTTGTGCTGGAAGCTGGATGACATAGTTATAGTTGTCAGTGCACTGTAAAATGTGCCAAAGGTTGAGCCCAGTATTAATATGTTTTGACCTTTAATTGGGCTCTGAGTATCAGGCTGTGTTGTCATAAATCTACTGGATCCTCTGTCAGATGACCTCATTCTTTAGCCTTGATCCGATGCACCTTTAAGCAGCAGTGTGACACCAATTAACCTCAGTGAATTTGTGCAGCCGGACACGTGGATACTCAGCATCAACGCCAGATTTAGCCTGTTCAGGTTGTTATACAGTTATACATAATTATTATGATACACAGCCTCTGAAATGCAAACAAAGTCTATATGGATTTTTTGGGGGGGGAACATCTGGAGGACATACACAGAATTGTTACATGTCCCTGCCTCATCCACTAGATGGAGGTGATGATACTAGTGTCACCTCTGAAGCCAACCCTGGACTGGCCTCCTGCACCTACAGTTGACCCCAGTCTTTATTTTTGCCTCTTTACTGTGAACTGCATCTCCTTCTCCGCAGAGTAAATCTTCCTGTTTCCATCTCAACAGGCCCACCTGTTTCCCATCAGCTGTTTCCTATCCTGTCTCTCCATTGTTCTCCAGTCAGTGAGCCGCCTTGTTTCCTAGGCAGCTGCTCAATCTGTCATTCAGTTTTCCTGTTCTTCTGTAAGCAAACCCCCTTTTCCATTTCATCAGCCCTCTCTTCCCCTTTTATTTGCCAAATTCTATGAACAGTAGATAGTTACTTCCAGTGTGCTCCCGGACAATCTATCCATTCTTTCTGAATCACCCAACATCAGCCAAGATTAGACATCATTAAAAAAAACATCAAGCATCCTTAACTCTCTTACAAGCTGCCTGGTATTCAAACCAAAGTAAATACACTTATCAAATAAACTTTACCGGTTTATGAGGAGAGAGCTTTGCTTAAATTAAAAATTTAAGATTAATGCATTTATAGAGGAACATCCATTGTGCTCACTCTATTCATTGATGTTGCTTTAATTTTCATTGGAGCTGAGGAGGAAGAATTATGGAAATGACTGGGCTCCTACGCACAACACACCAACATAAATACCAGACTGCTCACAGAGTAAAGTGCATTTTGCAGTATAACAGGCTATGATAGTTGGATTCTCATCATGTCAAGCAAATGCAGAATATTACTTTATTCCTCCCAGTAATATATGTATTTTAACTGTGTCTGAGTCTCTGTGCACCTGGTATTTACCCTTGGATCCTTTCCACAAATATTACCCATTTCCTAAACAAGTTTGCTTTTGTACTTTCTGTACCTTATGTTAAAGACTGTGTAGACTCATGTTTCTTTCAGAGAGATTATCAACAGGCAAAGCAGTTTAAGGCTTCTGCCTTACGACTACAGCAATGCAGCATTCAGCACAACTTGGTAGCATGAATTGCCAATGCATACAAACACACACTGAGCACTTTATTATTATTGTTATTAGAAACACCTATTCACCTGCTTATTCGTGCAGCTGTCCAATCAGCTAATCATGTGGCAGCAGTGCAATGCATAAAATCCTGCAGATACAGGGCCAACAAAACTGGACAGTTGAAGACTTTAAAAATGTAGCCTGGTTTCTGCTGAGGCACGCAGATGGTAGGGTCAGAATTTGGCGTCAGCAGCACGAATTCCATGGACCCAACCTGCCTTGTGTCATCAGTCCAGGCTGGTGGTGGTGATGTAATGGTGTGGGGAGTGTTTTCTTGATGCAGTTTGGGCCCTTAATACCTATCAGTCATGGTTTGAATGCCACAGCTCGTCTGAAAGTTGTTGCTGACTATGTGTATCCCTTTATGGCCACAATTTACCTTCTTGCAGAAATTATCTGATGCAGTCATGTCAACATTGAGAAGAATCTCAAAGGAAAGCTTGCGACAGCTCATGGAATCCATAGAGTTGAGGTATAGTATTAGTATGGTGTTGCTAATACAGTGCTCAATGAGAATACAGCATGTACACAGTGGTATCTCTTTCTTGGTTGTCACCCTGACTACAGCAGCAACCATGGCACTAAAATAAAATACACTACACTCTTCTGGATGCAGAGTGCAACTTAAAAAAAACACTAATGTCTTCACTAATGTATGATTTCAAAGCACATCCTCCACACCCTCCCCAACCAAGCTGACATTTTTTCACTGCTGAAAACTGAGCTTTTTAAAATGCTCTTCAAATATATGGAGGGAGAAAGCTGTTTTTTTTTTTTTTTTTTTTTAAAGATGCATCGCTGTCAATCTTCGTAAACATGGTCAAGAATTCAGTTTAACAAACATTAACATTCAGCCTCCAAGCCTCTGTGAACACTCATTTGTGCAATTGTCTGACAATGGAAACAGAAATTTATGTCATCACATATCACTGTGTGTTTGGCTGTAGTGAGCTGAAGACCCACACAACATCTGTCTTAGCGTTGTTCCACTACATTTAGCTTTCTCATAGAACATTTGTTAAACCAGTCCTCCTATATTTCTGTGGAGGTTTGTATCCATATTCTAAACATTAACTAATTTCTAGGACTCCTGGGGAATGAGCTGAATTGTAACAAAATAAATGTGACTTTAAATGACGAGGTATCCAAATTTTACTGCACAGTAAATTTGTAGATGCACATTTGGCTTTGAATAAGGAGCCCAGAAACATGCTTCCCAAAAAACAGATGAAGGAAACCCTGTATGAGTAAATGCATTGAATTACAAGTGGTACAGAGCATAGCTAGAGGCTATAAATAGAGGAGGCTCGGCTCTCTGCACTAAACAAGTCATCACAGAGAAAAGGTGGTGACAAAAGAGGTATAACCTGCTAGGCCCAGCTTAGTTGTCAGGTCACGTCATATGTACATTGGACTGTATAAACTCTTGTACATAATTGATTGTGCTATAGATTCAAGTAACTCTGTGACACAGTTATATCTCTAAAAGCAGTGAGAACATAATGTTAAGGTGCATGAAGGTCAAAAACATCAAATATGGAGTAAGAAAGGCTCTGCACACTTGGGTCCAATGCAAATATTAAATAATGAAGGAAAACTTTCATTCATTCATCAGCACATGCTTAACACAAGTATCTATCATGAAAGTGCACATGGGAAATGCAGTTCCCAAGGTCCAAATACCTAAAAGATTTCAAAGATACATCATTTCACAAAAGTGGAGGACAAATCACCATGGGATCTCTGTGGAGAGCCTTCCTATCTTCAGTTTCATAACAGTTCTAAAGTGCCTGGTTCTATAGTCCCAGGTGGCGACCATCAGACAGCTGCTAGACTTTCATCTCTGCATGATGCTTCCACATCAGAAGCTATCCATGACATTTAGTTGGTTTTAGTTGGTGCATACGTGTATGAACTAAAACTAGGCAAATAAGCAGACAGAGCAGAGGTGGGTATTTTATGGCAATGTTTGCCATTTTTAATTAATGAATGTAATTAAATATGAATCCAGTGAAAAATGATAAAGAACTACACATTTCTTTAGGCCACATACAAGCTTGGAATTACATCCATCCCTCCCACATCCATCCTCAGTTTTTGTGGTCCACTTTTAATGTTCCTTCCTTTTTGTTCACATACACACTGTGAATGAGCCAAGCTGGTTCAATAAACCTGGCTGTCCTTTGTAGTTTGTATCATAAACCCCATACTGGGTCAGGCTTTGGTGGGTTTGCTTTTATGCAAACTCTTGGTTTGGTTGTAAGCAATGGACCTATGGGGGATGTAGGCTATTTTATAGTAATTATAAAAGGCTTTAATAAAGATCAAGGCCACAAGCTTAAAGCTCTTAAACAAGGTTGTTTACAGTAGCAAAAAATAATTTAAAACATAACCCAACCTAAACACTTTTGCTCCATAATACTGAGTGTTATTCACTGTGGAGCTGATAAAGTCTTGTTAACCTATGTATGACTTTAGACTCTTATAGGGCCAAATAAAGTAAATAATAAAAGCCTTTTTGTGAAACTGATGCTGATAAGAACTATGGATACAGTGGAACAATAAGATCCAAGTCTAAGATTAACAGTTATTAAATAAATATGTATGATCGTGTCTGTGAGAGCCCTGCTCAACACACACAACAGGCATCAGAAGCTTTGATGTCATTCAGTTTGTTCTTCCTCTGGCATCACTTCTTCTCTCATCTGAACCCAGAAAGTCTTTGCACACGGTGAAAACTGCCTTCTCCTTGAACTGCAAAAATGTCCAACTACACCTAAAACAAAGACATAGTCATTAAAATCCAGAATTCAGTGAACACTGTCAACGTATGCCACCACAGACAACCATTTTTTGTTTTGATACCACAATGTAACCTACAAATACTCACACTGGGGCTGCAATGATTATTTTCATTATCAAATTGATTTGTCAATTTCTTCTGAATAACTATATGACTAAAACCTAATATATTAATTTAAATTGATACAAAACAAAGAAAAGCAGCAAATTGCCACATTTGAGATGCTGGAGCCAGACTGTGACTATGACTCTCAATTACCATATTTAGCATCAATGAGCTAATCACTTCAGAAAAGAAAAAGGTTTGAGAAGAACTTGTATCAACAGCCAACTTTAGTCTCTTACTTGAGCACCAGTCACAGGGGTGTCTCTCTCTTGTATAAGGCTGCACTGGTGGGACCCTCAAACTGCAGTTTGATGGCCTGCTTCAGATTAAGCTGTGGGTCTGTGGTTGTCATTGCAACCATAACATCTTCTGGCAAGGCACTACAATGTGGAACTGGGGTAAAAGTGTAGCAAGCAGGTGACAAAATGTTTTTCTGGGGTAGAGAATCCCAAGCTTCCCCTTGAAGTGGACTCTGCAGCCTGTATGGGTAATCCAGCGGAGGGCTCTCTCTGTTTTTAGCACCTACTGCAGGACTGTCTTGCCCTGGCATTATCCCAAGGGAAGCCATGACTGAGTGCCATTTACCACCAGCATAAGTAGTCCTGTCTGCTTTTATTAAGTGTGAATTTTGTTGGTTAATTTTATCATGACAGTCAAGGCCAGACGACAAGCCTTTCTGAGGCAGTTCGCAGTTGTGAACCATAGCAGTAACTGTGCAAACAGTGGGTGGAGGGCTGCCTTTGGGATGCCGCTGGGTGCTTCCATGGAGGCTACCCATGCCTGAGCTCCCTGGTGGAGGGAGGGTAGAGGGTCGGCTACGACTGCGGGGAAGAGAGTGTTGTTGGATCTGCTGGATAAAGCTGAGACTGTCAGCTGGCACTGTCTGCACCGTGGCAAGTGAGTGACAGGTAGATGAGGTTTGGGAGCTCTGCATGGAGTGGAATCGTTCTGCAGTGGAGCCAGGAGAAGATACTGAGGAGGAAGAGATAGCAGCTGCAACTTCACCTCCATTACTCTCTGAGATGTCTGAGTAGAGGATCTTGTTGGGTTTTGCAGGGGAGACAGCACTAGAATTAGGCAATGGGCCTAGGTATGGCTTGGCTCCATAGCTCTCCAAGAGCCGGACAATGTTAAAGTGCCTGTGTTTCCCAGCCACTTTGACTGGGCTTCGGCCATATTTATCCATGTGATCAGGATTTGCACCTCTTTTCAGAAGAATTGCAACAATGTTAGCATGTCCCTCCTGGGCAGCGATGCTCAGAGCTGTTGCCCCCTGGTGGCAAGCAAGGTCTATGTTCACACAACTGGCTTCTAAAAGACGATTTCCTACTGCAGCATGTCCTGTCCAGGCCACTGAATGTATTGGTGGTCTCCCTTCTGTATCCTGTGCATTGGGGTTTGCCCCATGTTTTAAAAGTAGGTCTACCATCTCCACACATCCTTGCCAAGAAGCCACATGAAGTGCTGTACGGCCCTCAGAGTCTCGGGATTCTAGAGGCACTCCTCCTTTCTCTATCAGGATAGTAGCCATCTCAAGGCGACCCTCCAACACCAGGAGGTAAAGCAGAGGTCTTCCTTCTGCATCCCGGACATCAGTATCGGCACCTCGCCTCATAAGTAGTTCTGCCACCTCAGCATGACCCTCCAGGAGGGTGGCACTCAAGGCAGAATGTCCATCATAGGCTCTGTGATCAATGGGAGAACGTCTGTCCAACAACAGCCTGACAGTACTCCAGTGACCTTCCTGGGCAGCCAGTATCAGAGGGGTACGTCCTTCAATGTCCATCTCTCCGACACGTGCCATGCTCCCTCGCTCTGTCAAAGCAGCACAAACTGCTCGATGACCTTCACAAGCTGCAGCAT
Source organism: Trachinotus anak (assembly GCF_046630095.1). Classification (NCBI taxonomy): domain Eukaryota; kingdom Metazoa; phylum Chordata; class Actinopteri; order Carangiformes; family Carangidae; genus Trachinotus; species Trachinotus anak. Next base: position 16,151,594 of record NW_027273852.1, read on the forward strand.
GCAGTGGAGTCCAACCGAGGTCATCCTTGTGGTTCTCATCGAGTCCTCGGTCCAGCAGGGCGCGGACAACCTCAGCACTACCCCTTGCTGCTGCCAGGCAGAGTGCTGTCCTGCCTTCACAATCAATGGCATCCACAGCTGCGCCCCAGAAGAGTAGACGAGATACAGTCTTCATGTGGCCCATTGCTGCAGCTGCCAGCAGGGGAGTAACAGCTGCTGCAGCAGGGACATTGCCATCTGGGCCGGCAGTCTCATCTACATCAGCACCAGCTTCTAGCAGAAGTTCAACTACCTCGTCATGGCCCTCATAAGCTGCAAGAAGCAGTGGTGTCATGCCATCATGGTCTCTGTGTCCTGGATCAGCTCTACGCTCCAGTAACAGACTTGCTACTTCACCATAACCTTTGACCCCTGCTGCTGTAGGGACACAGAGGGCAGTGACTGACAAAGCGGTGCGCCCATCTCCATCAGCCAAATCAACTTCTGCATTGTGATCCAGCAGTATCTCCACAGCTTCGTGATGTCCCATATAGGCAGCAGCAATAAGCGGTGTGCGGCCCTTGCTGTCAGCTTTGTCAACCTGAGCCCCATAGTCCAGCAGGGTCAGAACAATTTCCTCATGGCCGCCCCATGCGGCAGCTCTGAGAGCGGTCCGGCCCTCGCTGTCGCATCCATCCACATCGGCTCCTGCATCCAGAAGAAGCCGAACAGCCTCGCTGTGTCCTCCCCAAGCTACAGAGCGCAGAGCTGTCCAGCCTTCATTGTCAACATGCTCCATCATCTGTGCTGCAGTTTCTGGCTCCTGGCTCTTGGCCCATTCCAAGAGTACAGACAGCACATTGACATGACCCTGCCTGGAAGCCAAAGACAGTGGCGTTTGACCCTGATGATCACTGATTAGTGGATCGGATCCGTGTGTCAGGAGAAGTTTAACTACATTTGCAGAACCCTCATGGGCTGCACTGGCAAGCAGGGCCTGTCCATCTGTAGAATGTAGCTGGTTTACAGACACCCCACTGTCTAGCAGCTTCTTTACAGACAAGTCCCTTTCAAATGCTGGTCGTAAATTAGTTCCCTCTTCACCTATACAATGCACTCCAACACTTGAGTCTTCATCAGAAAAACAGGCTGCGGGGACGAGCCCAGTCCTGAGTAACAGCTGAAGGACTTCCTGACTGACCAGAACAGGAGGCTGTCTTAATGATGTGGTGAGGGCACTGCTGCAGGTAGGAGTAAGAGTGGGCACACCTGCCCACAGCATCCATAGTGCCAATAACGAAGGGTTATCTTTATGGTGACCGGAGCAAACTAAATGTGTGGCTAGCTGGCAGGTGTCCTCAATGTCCAAGTGCGGTCCTTGCAGAGTTAAAGCCATGGCGAGCATGCTGTGACCCTCTGTTCTGCTACACAGGTATTTCTGTGTGCAATACTTGACATCTGTCAGCCACTCAGCAAAGCTGGCATGAAAAAGTAGTTTGGTGCCCCCAGGGCCATCAATCAGGAGAGGAGAGAGGGTTCGGAGCTTGTTCTTAAAGTCCTGAAGGCTGAGCAAGGTGTCATGAGTCCAGGCTGCTGTGTATAGCTGCTGCGGCGTGAGGGGCCTCGGGGCAGCTAAGAGCACATTAAGCAGAGGCCTGACATACATGAAGAGCCCCCGCGGGAACAGTCTTTGGCACAGCCACAGGTAGAGGCCATTGAGAGTTCCGGGGATGTCCCGGATCTCCCGCAGACCCACTAGCGCAACTGCTACACCGTCCAGCACACGCTCAAGGAAGAGAAAGCAGCCGCCGCTCTTGATGTGCAGTAAATTCAGCATGTCAGCTGTGTCGGGAGTGAGTTGACGGCGAAGTGACACTTCTTCATCCAGTCGGCAGAGGATGTACTGCTGCACATCATGGACTGGCGGTGGCTTTCGCAGATCATCCAGACAAAGCTTACGAAACCCTACAGAGAAAGAGGGAGAGCAAGTTTATTGCTGACTGGCATAGACTTTATCTATCGCATGTTATTTTGGTTTATCTATCCCTGTGTATCCCACTGACAATCATCATGATGATGTGATTTACTAATGTAGCACCATTAAAGTTTCTCATTTGCATTTTGCCTCTTCATTCTTTCTCTCTCTGCCTTACCTGACCAATCCATCCTTTACCTCTCTGGTGCCTGAACTGACTGACTGTACCTGTACTGGTGCCTGTTCTAACAATCATTGAGCGTTTTTTTTCTTGTTGTTTTTGACACAACACAATTGCATGTCTGTTCTGTTCTTCTAACAGACATATTTCACTATTTACTGACATTTTATTGACAAATCAAGAAAATAACAGGAAGATTAAATAATAATGAAAATAATTGTTAGTTATACTGTCTAAGTTGGACATCACCGCTGCTACAAAATAACACCTCCCTCCTTCATTTATAATTTGTTAGTAAAATGAATCAGGAACATTTAACCAGAGCACTAAAGCCAGTGCCAGCTTTAAACAAGAGCTGCAGTCAAAAGATCCCTTTTGCTATAGTTACATAAAAATCTTGGCTGAGATTCGCCATCTTATTAGCGCCACTTCAAATTCAGACTTTGAGTCTGCACACAAGATCAAGACTGTAGCCAAGACACAGCAGACTTTTATTTCTTATTCAGCATTTGCACATCCACTGGAAGCATTGTTAATGCATATGCTAAGGTCACCTGCAATAATAATTGTGTACAATACAGAGTTAAAATTAAAACAGATTATATGATTAGGGGGACAATCTGGTGCTATTGGCTTGAGCCACAAAAAGTATCTGAAGTGTTGCTGAGTGACTTTACGTCTTCTATTGTGTGCCATCATGAGTAATTTTGCAAATTATAACAGAATTTAGAAATATACAGCTGATTAAGACTTTAAGACAAGCACTTTGGTAAAGATGTCAGTAAGTATTCATCAAACTTGATTGGTTGAAATACTGGCTAGTGAAAGTGACTCCCCCTCCTAACTGCAGTGGTCTAATTTTAATATCTAGTCCTATAAAGATTCAGATTCACAAAATCTCTTTAAGAAACATATTGACAAGGTACTCCTTCTTTGTACCTGAGAACATCTTGCATACAGGCTTGTTGTTGCGGCGGACGGAGCACACCAGCAGCAGCCAGCCAGGCAGCAGGTGTTGGTTTGTGGCCAGGAGCTCTGCGATGGAGCCACTTTTCCCATTACCTGCACCTACCCCATGCCTTACATCCAGGGAGTCCACCACCACCATTAGAGTCTGGGCAGGAGGAGGAAGGTCTAACAGGGGCTCCAACACTGCTCTAAGGGATAGAGAGGCAGACAAACAAAGGAAGAGATATGTAAAACTGCAGGAGTTGTGGGTGGATCAGGGAGTTGAAAGTAACAGTAACAACATGAGCATTTTTTTTCATATTGACTGCAGTATAATTGCATCACAGACAAACACTCTGGGTCAAACCTTTTGCATATTAAGTCAGTGACATTAAATGAAGTCATTCACATCAAAATGCAGGCAGCTATTTTGCCATGACTTGAGGCAATTCCAGTTCTAGCGCGGAAATGTTTTATTGAGTTTTATTCTTTTGTTTTTCCATTTCACACATTTTATTAAACAATCTCACCCAGCTCTCAGGCTTCATTTCAAAACAGTGAACAGAAACAACTTGATATACTTGCTCAAAAGGAATTTCAGCAAGATTGAGACAAAACAAATCAGAACATTAAAATCTGACATTTACTGAGCAAGATCCCTCTATCTGATCCTCATAAATATAAACTCTTCTATAGTGACAACACTACTATACAACAGCAATTACCTCAAACCTATAATTTTGAGGAAACACTTTATCCTTTACTGTGATTAAACACTGCAGCACACTGTAAAATATTAAAACAATTCAAACCTAAATCACAGTGTAACTGTCCTTTAAAGAGCACAGTCAGCACCCACACCCTGCTGTGATCTGAGGGTGACTCAGGTTAGTGGAACCTTTGAAATTTCCTGCTCCGCCCTGGGCATGCTCGCACACACATGTGGGCGGTTAGGTGTTCACAGGTTATAAACACACTCCTAACATACCCATGCACGCTTATATAGCTCTGCTGCCGATGTCCTTCCACTGACTAAATTCATTTCCTTACCCTCAAACCTCTTCACTGGAACATGCCTGAACTTTGATTTCTCATGTAATGTATTAGATATTATTGTCAGTAACAGTAACACACACACACACACACACACATAATATAGACTGTGACAGCAAAGATTTTCTTGGGCTCTCATCTCCTATTCCAGAATCTAGACCTAAGACCTCAGGCAGGTTTATGTGAGGAGAATTAAGTTGTGCAGTCAACATGAGGCACAGAGCTGTGGAGAATGAAAACTTAATAATCAAAGTGAAAGTTGTATGAGAGAAACCAGGGCACTTAAGACTGAAGTTCATGCTCCAGATGGCTACTGGGCCTGCAGTAAAAATAGGCTTGAGACAAAGACAAAACAACAATTCTGTTTTCTAACTATAATATTATGGTAGCTACATAGTCGTCCTATGAATTAAAGAAACCTATGTTCTAACTAAGATGGACACTTATTCTCCTTTGTAAAAAAAAAAAAAAAAAAAAAATCACATTTAATAACCAGTAAATCAACAACAAGTTTAATAAATATATTTATGGGTCTGGTTTAAATCTGTGTTCCACTTTGCAGAGATTTGTGCAGAACTAAACACACTTACAGAGGTCTTATTTTAAAGGTGACAAACAGTGATTAACCTGTGACAGCAGTCTGTTATGAATGGGTCACACAGAGGCTTAACTAAAGTCAACAGGGTGTATTTGTGTGTGCTGTTATTAGTGTTAATGTCTATGTTTAAGAATGACCAGAAGGTCCAGGTTTTCTTTAAGCCAGATTTAAAGAAAAAATCTGCATCTCCTCAACCTCAAAATAAAACAGTCACGGTAAATCGAGCAGTGTTTCCAACATAGTAAAAGTTTAAAATGCTGCTACCAGGAAGGAAAACAGGAAACTGTTTATAAAACATTGGTAAGAGGAGGTTGTCCGAGCTGCAAACAGAGCCGTTATGCCAGAAATGCATGGAAATTTTCAGTTTACTTTGTCTAATATAGAAGCTTGGCAAATCAGCCAAACAGAGGCCTGTGAGTCTAAATAAACAGCGTGTCATTAACTGACAGCATTGAGGTCAATAGCAAAATACCAGCCTCAGGATTAACGTATGTGTAAGGACTAAGGATGCAGAAATTAGTCATTCACAATTATTAAACTGTGGTAAATGATGCATCAAGGTAATCTACCTACATGAGCTACTGTCAAGGGATTGTGCACCATGTTCTAAAACACATAAATCAACTAATGACAATGACAACATGTACATTAGTTCAGGGTTTATCCCCGGAAACTTTTCAGCAGAGGTGGTAAACCAAGCACGTCCTAACATATCTCAACTCATGATACATTAGTTAGTAGATAACACCCAAAATATTACTAAGACGCATTAAATATGTGGCATTTGCTGTGTGAAATAGCCCATTTGCCCAAGATTAATGTTACATATCATGAAGGATGCTTAATTCTTATGATGTAAATTGAGGAAATCTTTTGAGATTTTTTTGACCCTGGTAGCTATTTCACATTTGCACAAAAAAAAAAAAAACTCTTTAGGGCTGCAACATAAGCTTTCATCACCAAAAAACAAAACAAAAAAAACCGTCACATCACATATTCCCAGGTCCCAAGGTGGCATGACCAACTGTCTAATCCAAAAAATAAACTTAAACTTATAAATAAAAAAAACTTAACCTTGTATATAAAACCAGACCAAAAGAAACTACAACATAAATAAGAAAAAACTAATGATCACACCTAGAAAATGTCTCTAGTCATACTTTCCCATTATGTCTTTATCTTTTATTTACAGACCAATCCTTAATGTGTGTGAGTCATCTCTTTACCTTAATGACACGGCAACATCGACTTTTATCATTGTGCATATCCTGCAATTAAAAGCAAAATGAAACCCTGACACTTGCATCTGGGTTACAACAAGCTTATCATATCTTTGTGTGCTTCAGTCATCTGATTAAAGCAAGAGCAAAGGAGGAAGTGTAATGAACCTTTTATCCATGCTTATGGCTTTCAGCTTCATTCAACTCACATAGTCCTGGAAACAGGTCTGTGTGTGACCTTTGACCCTCAGCTTTAACTGGACTTGTAGGCAATAATTTAGCCGCTGCCTCTCTGTGGCCATATTACTTAATCTCCACACTGGCTGTCTGACTTTCTCTGAGGCCTCAGGTGATGTTCTCAACTGACACGAAAGTAAAACCCAGATCTGAAAAGGGCGAGTGAGGTTACATTGGTCCTGTTCTCTCACTCAAAACCAAACTGAAAACTATTTTCTCCAACAGCTTGTGGTGTAAAAGCAAAGTGGGTCAACTGCAGGATTATATACAAGGAGATGTTACAATGAATTCAACTACTACTATTTCATCCATCTGCTAATGGTGAACTGTCAAGCAAACCATCTGTATAAACAGTATAATTATGAATACACTGTAGAATATTTGCATATATAAATATGACAGATTGTGTGGTATGCATGGTAACATTTATGCATGCATGCAGGACTTTCCCTCATGTGTCACTAACTGAGAAGCAGCATGTTCGTCTTGTGTCCTCCTCCTGGTGTTTCAGCCATTCCTTATTAAAAAGTGTAGCAAGCACGCAACTATCTCGTCAGTCACATTACAATACAAGATGCCTCTTTTTCATCCTGTTCGCACCTGTTGTTTGTGCCATATAAATGTTCCTCATAAATTATTTCCTTGTGAGCTCTTTGGTGAGTACCATCACAGTCCACTATCTGTGTGTCACCTCCGCTAATTGGAGTCACTAAACATGACCTCTCGGCTACATTTGTGTCATTGTTGCCTTTTGGAGGATTTTTCATGCAAATGTGGGAAAAATAATATGGCTTGTTGTGCAATTAATTGACTAACAGACTGTCTGTGCTTCTTTTTTTTTTTTTTTTTTTTTTTTTGAGGTGAGTAAAATTATAGTATCATTTTATTTAAATGTTAGCACTAATTAGCAGTGTCTGCACGCACAAATCCTGGCTTGTTAGCTTAGCTTGTTACTAAGCTTAGCCTTCGAGCAAGATGCCCAGCTGTGCTAACGATGCTAAAGGGAGGGTATGCTTGCCACTTTGCCATTTCTGGATTAGCCAGGAGTTAGGTGCAGTCAGCCAGTGCCAAGATGGTGACGGCAGAGCAGCCCACTCTGAGTTTCGTAACGCCTCTTCAGAAACCCATGGGTGGCCACGTCCATCTTTATTTACAGTCTGTGGTTTGCAATAAGCTAGTGTGAGCATGAAATGGACCAGAACAAACAGCAACAGTGGGATCTTTTTTTTTCCATATCAAGAGAACCAAACTAAAGGTGTGAAAGTGACCTAATACTGAACAACAACATGTCAAAAGTCTGCATTTCACACACAGATACCATTTGAGCTATCGATCTAACTGCAGGAGGCTCCAGGCAGAGGGAGCAGCAGCGCATCAAAGTTCAGTAGAGAGTTACTGACTCGCTGACTACACTGAGCTACCAGCTGCTTCTACACATACATACAATGCAGGCACTTTCACTGCCAATTCAAGCCCATGTTTCATCAGTTTGTCGACGGCTGTTCTCACATGGCCGAGTTTCGCCCGCAGCCACTTTCTCTCACAAGAGCTTAAAACACAAACAGCCGCTGGCTGCGAGCCAGTCTGAGGGGAATGTGGAATCCAGCTCGGTACTTCACACCAGAGGAGAGCAAACACAGGGGGAGTGTAAAAGGGCTCAGACTCGTCGCAGAGTAAACACACCAGGAGTGCACGAAAAAGTCCTAGAGAGGAGTGACCTCGCTGACTGGTGCTGAGCCGGTCACCAGGGTACTGGAGGCATTTTTTTTTTTTTTTTAACTTCTTTGTTCTTTTTTTCTCCCTCTCTGAAAGGATGTTGTGTCGTAAATAACACTGTAGCATTCATTCACACTGGAGGCCCATTGTGTGTGCTGTGAATGGGCTGCATTATGAGAAGAGAAATAAATGTAAGACAAGGAAGAATGGCTACTGCCGTCTTTTTCCTGTGACTGTCTTAACTTCTTTGCTTTGCCACATGATTTTACATTTACAGGCTCTGAGCCACTTTTTGTCTGTTGACAGTCTAAACAACTTTTTCTGTATTTAGAAAAAAGTGCAGCCTTAAAGTAATCATGGATCTTTTTCCCACAACTGTTTGTTACTCTTTCTATTCAGAGTGGGGAAGTTTTTTATTATGTATGTGAGTATTTTACTGCAGCCAGGGGCAGATAATTCACACTCATTATTTATCAACTTAGTGGAATTGTACAGTTTTTATGTTATCATTTTACATCATGATGTGGTCCACATTAGCGATGCAATGTAAACTATACTATATTAATATAAAACTAAATCAATCATTGCTCGTTTTACATGATATCAAGAAATTTTGTATGACATAAAGACCAGTGGAATATGAATTTGCCCTTAAGTACACTGATATTGAGGAGCGGGTAGTAATAATAAAATTCTCTGTTAAGGTGCAAGCAATTTTATACTGTGATATCAATATTTTATTGCATAACAGTACATTTTCTGGTCACCAAACTGTTTATGAGTAAAATAACCAGACAGGAATATCTGTTTGTGTCACTGAATAATTAAATTTATAATATATTATTTATTGTGGGCGGCACAGTGGTGAGGTGGTTAGCACTGTTGTGGGTTTTAACCCCGGGCCTGGGGTCTTTCTGTGTGGAGTTTGCATGTTCTCCCCATGTCTGTGTGGGGTTCCTCCAGGTTAATTTGTAAGTCTAAATGGCCCATACGTGAGAACGTGAGTGTGCCTGGTTGTTTGTCTCTATATGGCAGCCCTGTGATAGACTGGCGTCCTGTCCAGGTTGTACCCTGCCCTCGCCCAATGTCAGCTGGCATTGGTTCCAGACCCCCCACAGCCCTGTACGGATAAGCGCTATCGATAATGGATGGCAAAATTGCTTTTGTGCAAAAATGCTTTTCAAATGAGAAGATTTGCTTTTCACTTTGCTACGTCATTGTAAAATAAATATCTTTAGATTCAGGCCATAAAAACAATCAATTTGAGATAGTGATGGGTATTCTTCACTCTTTTCTATTGTTTCATAGACTAAACATGTCTAAATCTAAATCTGTAATAAAACCGATCATCAGTTGCGGATCTAGTTACAACTGTAGTCAAGTCATCAGGTTAACAAAACACAAATTGATAATCAGTGTGTCCCTGATGTAAAGATTTGTCTGGTTGACATTACATGAGATGACATCATGATAAATAAGGGGTAATAACCATGACAGATGTTTTTGGTGACAACAACCTCATGCTGAATCTGACCTTTTACACAACATGAGAAACTTGTGGCACAGGTTTTCACCAGGTTGTTTTCACTGATGTTTGAATTTGATTAGGCACTTTTTTTGGCCTGCTGACACATGTAATTTTGTTCAACCGCTCCTGCTTTCATCAACAACATCACCTTTACATAAATTTTGCTGGGTTGAGCTGGGAATGAGCCACGCTCTCCAACATGCACACACATGTCGCCCGTCTGGATGGGCTCCCTGCTTGTTACCTTTTGGCAACTTTCCGCCCCCTCTCATTTGACAACCTTGAAATTTCCCTTCAATCTGGTTCAATAAAAAGTTCCCCTGTTCAGATCAAGCGTGTGACTGTCAGATTTAAAAAAAAAAAAAAAACAGTGCCATGAGACCCTCACTCTGAGAACTTTCTAGGGAAAAAAATGTAATAATGTGATACAAACCTCCTGAAGGTGTCATCAGGGTCTCTCTGACAGGCGAGAGGTTCCAGAGCAGAGGATACTGTTGGGCTATTGAGGATCTCTTTGTAACCAGGAGAGAGGAGAGGTGAGGCCCTCAGCTGCTCCACCAAGCCCAGGACGAACCTCCATGGCACCGTACTCCTCTGGTCTTCCCTCTGGCAGAAGTGGGAGGCCAGGCAGCGTGGTGCCAGCCTAACTGCCACCCCTTTCTTTGAGGTGGGCCACACCACCTCAGTACACAGGGCAGTCTTCCCAGCACCGGGTCCCCCCATCACCAGCAGGCCTGGTGGTTGTCCTGGCATGGAGCGGGCATCCAGGCAGTGCCGCAGCTTGTCCAGGGCCCATTCCCGGCAGTAGAAACGCCGGCCCTGGAGCAAGCTGGAGCTGCTGCCAAATCCACTGCTACTCATTTGATCCTAGTGGTCTGACATCCAGGGGGAAATTCGCTGCTCTGAACTCCACGTCCCATACTCCTTAAAGGTAACTTTAAGGTTGAGCTGCAGCTGGCGACAGCTCTAGCTTATGACAGCTCTGGGCAATGCCTGGGTATTTTATCACACCAGCAGTTCCTGCAAGAGTTGCATCAGGCAAGCATCAGATTATTAGCAGTTGCTGTCCTTTCCCTGCAGGTCTTGAGGTGTAATACTGAGAGGAAAAGGAGTCAGAGAAAGGTCAAGTCAGCTAATGGTGCACCTCATCATTTCCCCCATTGGTCTTGCTCTTTTTGTTGCTGGGTTTGAAACCCAAAAGCAAAGAAAAGGAATCCATTGTTACCACCGTTCATCATGCCTCTCCTGGAGATCGTGGAGCTGTTCTGTCAGAAATCAGAAAGAAAGAGAAGGAGTGAGTCAAGAGAGGAACTGACAGCATGTTTTTCACAAATATAATGACACTGTATCTCACCCCTCCCCTGCCTGAGTTGTCCTCCGTCTTCCAATTACAGCTACAGTCTTCCCTCATCTCAGTTTCTGTCCACTCTTGCGATTTTAAGCATCAATACCAAACCGCAGCTTTACCATGAAATTCTCTTTTCCTTTCTCATGCCCTGAGCTCTTTCCAACCCTGTTAAATGCCTCATACCTCCCTCTTACATACTGTGTCTCTGTCTCTCATGCTCTCCGGTTTTTCTTGTTTTTTTTTTTTTTTTTTGTCTCCTCCCTCCCCTGGTGTTTCTCGGCATGTAAAGACATGCCCAGAAGAGAGAGAGAGAGAGAGAGAGAGAGAGAGAGAGAGAGAGAGAGAGGGAGGACTCATGTGCCTGTGAGCAATTCCACAGTTGACAGGTGGGAGGGGTTACCTGGGGTCAAGGTTCAGTCACAGGGCAATCCTACACCTCCAGCTTCAGGTGATTTATCCATGAAAGGCTCAGTACACACTAGAGGGTTTTTAAAACATGGAGACCAGAGACATAACGACAGATGTAACCGATTTGTATTATTTTAAAATCGTAAGAACACACAAACCAGACGATTCAGTCAAGACTAAACATTTCGCAGAAACCCGTCTGATAAAACTTCAGAGCAAAACAAACGAGGCGGAATGTTGTCTGTTTTGCACCAAAATACGAGAAAAAAAAAAAACTGTGGAAGAAGTCATGGCTGAAAAGACAGAATCAGCACGGATTATACATTTTACAGTGGATAATGCAGCAAAAAAAGGTTTTTTGTACACAATCACATCGCTCTCACTGAATATTCCATCACTACTCTTCTCACACTGCAGGATTCAATTTTGGGGAGACGGATATATTCAGTGACATTACGATTATGTATATAAATCCTCATCGATTCTGACCCAAAATCTGCCCAGTTATCCTCTAGTGGTGGGCATTAAGCTACCTTAATTAATGAATTATTCATTAATCAATCATTTATTAAATAAGTATGTCAAAAATTATTCTAGCCTCTCAAATTTACAGCATTTTTCTGTTTTATGTCATATATATTAATTATGTTTGAGTTTTGGTCAAAGAAAACACGAAATTACAAATGTCATCTTAGACTATGGGAGATTTATTATTATACTATTTTACAGCATGATTGTTTGAGTGATTAATCAAAAAAATATTACATTTTGATTATAACCATTAGTTGCACTCTTTTTTAAGACATACTAAGTTTATTTACATTTATTTTCAATTTTTGATGTCATTTTGAACACTTTGTTCACTTAAAGTGTCTTTTTATAATGAGTCCCACAATTCTCTCTTACTACTACAAAGTGATGTCACATTAATCCCACAGTAACTGTTATTAAAAAGAAATTGCACAAGGAAACTGAGCTGCTGCCAATATCAAAACTAAAAACTTCAAAGTTTTTCTTTACAAAGACATCCAGTAATAACAAGCTGTCCCACTACTGTCTACATTTTTCCTTTGAGTAGCTATTATCAATATCAACCAAGTACTGCATCTTAACACAAATGCACAATACAGCCATAAACGCCACACGCAGAAGTCAATCCTATTTTAGTCCACATGATACCGGATTTAAGTATATTTTATTCCATCTCTTACCCAGTGTGCACGCAGCCACACATGACACATCTATAAATACTGTGGGTCAGCACATACTGTACTGTACATGCATCCCATGGATACACATTGAGAGGATGTAATAAAAGCCTGACACTTCAACACTGTCAATGTTATTAATACAGTAAAAGAAAGTAAATATTAATGTGTTGTAATATAAATGGACAGGGTAATGCCGTACCAGATGGCTGGACCTCTGAGAAAAGCCTCAAAGGAATCCAGATGAGGAATGTCAGAAGTTTCTGTGACAAAGTTAACACGATGACGAGAGTGCACACTCCTCTGCACTCAGTTAAAGTCAAAGACTAATCAAGCATCAGCTGCATTAAAATGAGTTTGTCAGATTACAACTGAGATTATGATTTAACACTTTGAACTGAGCAGAAAAAAACTCACTGCATGTCATCTACAACGCGATAGCTTGGTGATTCTGAAAGCTAAATGGAAACCAAGTAAGACCAGCGAGCTAATTTTCTGATGAGCTCATTTTTCACATACGCAACATTTTACCTCTATGGTTTTGCTGCTCTCAGAGCAAGACATAGCCCCTTATGGGATTCACACTGTTGTCAGCTGACAAGTGCCAAAACAGAAAATGAACAGAAAATGAAGAAATGTGTGTTTTGGCAAGTCACTGATGACAGTAATGAGGAGAAGTGGCACCAAGCACTGAAGTTGTCTACATTCTTGTCATTACTTGTGGTATTTACAAAACCCTCTAAACCTGGCGTGTAGCCTGTAAAGACAATGGTGCAGCAACCAGAGCCCGCAGCAGCGTCTTTATAGCTATTCACCGACAAGCTGTCTATGCAAATGTTAAATCAAGTCAATTTAATTTATGGAGGTAAAACACCACCCAGGCACAGTGATTTCTTATAGTCTAATAGCCGCAGTGTGTGAGTTCAAATGCACAAAGAAACCAGGTCATTAGAAGAATTAGGTTAAGCATGGAATCATGTCTGTATGTCCTGTCTAGATACTGCTCACCAAGGCAGCTGTCACATTTCTCCCCTGCCTAATCTGGAAGCACTGTTATATTTTACCAGAGTTATGTGTAACTGTGGTAAAGCTCCTGGTCCTCACAGCACGCGTGAGGCGCACACACATCTATAAGAAACCTGGTAACGCATATACATAGCAAAGAAATACACAAACTCCAGGGTACATGTAGATGGAGACGTAAGGTTGCCCTGTTTTTCAATACTGATTGCGGAAACCTGGTTTCTTGTTCAAATGAAGTTTAAAAAAATCAGTTTACTGACTGTAACCTGACTGAAAATGTACGACATGAAGTTGCTGTAGACAACCTCCTGAGACACTGCATACAAGTAGCCTACTTTTACATTTGTTTGTGCACGGCTTAAAGAATTCGTTTGACATTTTAGGAAATAAGCTGGAATTGCTTATATGACAAGAATTAAATGAGAAGAATGATACCACTTTCATGTGAGCTCTTAGCTTAGCTTAGCATTAAGAGTGAAAACTGGGGAAAAGCTAGCCTGGCCCTGTCCAAAGGTAACAAAATCCACCTCACAATACCATAATACCACAAACATAAGTGTTGAAACGACAATTCATTGTTGTAGAGGAAATTACATGCCAGACTAAAGTTCATGGCTGAGACCATGAACTTTAGTCTGGAGTCAGGCTAGCTGTTTCTCCCTCTTTTCAGTATCAATGCTAAGCTATGCTAATCACTTCCTGGCTCTAGCTACATAGGCTACTCAAAGGACAGGAAAGGCAATGGCTCGTCAACAACAGTCGATCACCAGAAAAGTAATTGGCAACTACTTTGGGAGTCAAATAATCCCAGTAGTCTTTTTTTAAGCAAACATGCTTCAGACAAGTGAAGATTTAAGGCTTTTTCATCGCACATGATCGTAAACATGAATATCTTCAGGTTTTACCTTCATCACCGTGAGCTATGGGAAATTATGGCAGGCGTGTTTAACAATTTTGCCATTTTCTGTAGACAAAATGATTAATCGATTCATCAGCAAAGTATTTGACAGATTAATCAATGATGACTGAATAACACCAAAAAAATCTATCAAGGGTCAAAAGCACATTAGAATAAAGCGGTCTTGGAAAAAATACGCAGCATCTAAACTTGTCAGGTACTTGGCCTTTTTTAAGTCAAAGAAGCGAATGGCTGTGAAGCTCCCTGATAAACACACCTGATTGCATTTGTCCCTTCCATTAAAAAAAGAAATGGAAAAATGACAACTTGTTGTTTTAGTGGAGACTCCAGGTACGTGCTGGAACTATTTCCTGCATGAAACAGTCAGTTGCAGTGACTTTGAAGAGTCTACTGATGTTGTCATGCGACCAAAGAAGACAATGCACAGGATGAATGGGTATTTGTCCAGATTAATAGTTACAGTGCAGAACTCCTCCTAGTACAAACAAACGAAAAAAAGCCATTTGTGCAAAGAGAATAAGCCTGTTTCCTAAAACTGTGAGCTACTAGTTTATATTAACAAGTGTGTTCATGAAGCAAGATGCATATACTGCATGAGGTTTAAACGGATTATTAATCATGATGGAGTGAATTGGGTCTGTTTAAAAGGGAAAGAAAAAACAAACAGTTTTTCCCTAATCCCTGATGATACCCGAACTCATGGAGCCAATCACCCGCCTCTCTATGCTCATCTGTGCTGGAATCTACAGGTGATCATCTCTCCACCTGTCTGCTCATCCAGCAGCGGAGGGATATTTCCCCACAGGCGCGATAAATCCTCTTCTACGCGCTGATGCGCGTCTTCACTGACTGAACTCATTAAGCAGGCGCGGTGGTCGACGCCATTGTCAACAAAAACACAAAGCGCTGCACAAATACTTTGTCAATTTGTTTATGACAAGGCTCCGTAAATCAGAAATACCATTTACCCCCCCCCCCCCCCCCCCGCCTACAGACATGATCTTACCTGACGGAAGCGTCTCCCCCCTCGACTCTCTGCCGACACAATCCACACCACTTCACCGGATTCAATCACGTGTGTCCTCTCCCACAATCCTTTATACCGTCACATTCAATGTGAACTTAATGTGGTTTCTGCTGTAGTTCTTCTGCCGCCTACATTTCATAGACTACAATTTCCTCTCGTTCCGAGTCTCAGTCTGCTCTTTGTGCTTCCTTGAGAGAAAGAGAAACTGAAGGATTGGGTCCCGTAAGGACATCCTCTGCAGGGCTGGTCTCACACAGGTCTGTTACACTGGACTACAGGCTTAGACTGTGGTTTTACTGTAAGACGATGACAAAGGAAGACCATTTCTGCCAGATACACACCAAAGCAAATGTATGAATTAATAAATACCAGAACTCATGATGAATTGAAATTATACAAAGATATTATATATTATAAAAATAAACAATTTTTTAAAATGATTAAGTCAGAACATTTGATTTACCAGGTATGTCTGATAAGATAACAAGTCAGTAGACAGTGACTAGTTATAGACAGTCAGTAAAACTCATCATTCCGATTTGGAAAATCAGAACATTTGACTTACAATTGCTTGATTTTATCCAAGAGTAGGCTTTAACTTGTACACTTCTTATAAACTTGGAATAGTATCTTTTAATTTTGACTTAGTAGAAGTAGAAACAATGCCTAAAGATTTTGACTTAGAAAGATCATTTTAACTTAGACCTCTTACTTTCAATCAAATATCACCAGAAGATGTAACTGTGAGATAGTAGGTAAAAAATTTGACTTGGTGTTTCATCATTTCAATTTATGTTGTAATTTTGTTTTTATAATTCCTCACTTTTCATTCTTTTTTCCATTTTTAATGTAGAAATTGGCCTCCGTGAAAGACAGTTAGAAAGCTTTACCCAAAAACGCCTGGCAGATTTAAAGGCACAACCCATGATCAAAACTGTAATCAAAACAATTCTGTCTCTTACAGGTATTTTAGTAAATGTACAGTTAAATCTAATTTACGTGTGTTATGTATTTCTGTAGATTATTTTTACATTTGTAAATACAACAGTGAAGCCTGCTTAAATTTTGGATTTTTGATCAGTTAGAAGTCACAAAAAGTGCTTCAAATTTATTTTTAAAACTTTACTATTAAGGCCTCTAAATTGAAAGGGTTATTCCAAAATATGAAATTGCTGAAACCTGCTGACCAAAAAAGGGCAAAGTTTGAGTGTGTGGACTGAGCAATGGGAAGAAAACAATAACGCATTAGGTTACGTTCAAATATTCAGTCTTTACTGACATACTGACATTTACTGTTTACTGGTAAAAGGACATGATGTGTTTGGTCCAAACCACGTTAACTCTGCTCTAACCTGTAAGGGCCCTGAACTGTCCCACGATCACAGCTGAACTCACAGTGAGATGAGAAATGACCTTTACCCCCTGTTCACCAATTCTCTACATTCTAACATACAGACCAATAAATACCAAAAACCTCCTCTCTTAAGTAATGACTTCTATATTTCACACTAAAGGTCTCGTCATTAGAGTACATGTTTGCATGAAGAAATGCTGAAAGCAAAGCGCAGCTCATCTTTGTGCAAAGACATGTGAAGGAGACAACAAAGAAACATCCAATAAAAATTTTTTGTAAATTTATATGCCCACTCAATCACTCTGGTAAACTAGAAAAACTACAAAACAAGAGACTTCAAAAATAATGACAATATTTGATAAGCTTTGCTCAATTGGGTGATCTAAAATAACAACAGTAAAATTCAAGCATGTTTTTAGTTTCTCTTTCCCTATGCTTCTGTTTCACTTAAGAAATTCAGCGACAAACTCTAAAATAAACGACACGTGTAGAATACTTTTATCAATGATATCTCTCACATGCACAATCACAGAATCTTCTGCCCCAGTATTTTTGCAGGAGAGACCTCTATTGGATGTTTCCAGTAATGACAGACAAACTATTCACACATTTACATAGTCAAGGTTTTAGAGCAATATATTGACCACTTTTAGTCAATACAACAACCAACACGTCTTGATTGTGACTTGTTATTATAATAATGTTATGATAATCATATCAACAACCATAATCAGTGATGCTGAAGAAAACTGGACATTTGTTCAGGTTCAAAATTGATTTGTGACCTTGGAAAAAGAAGTTTGATAAAACAAGTCATGTCAAGTCAACATTATTTTTTAATGTTGACTTGATTAGATTGTCCACTTAACATATAATTAATAATTTTTTGAATGAACCAAAAAAACGTATTGTTCATATGACAAGTAGGCACTTTCTTGTTCAATAAATTGGACAATTTGGGTTCATTTTACAGAAACAAAAAGACGAAACTACAATAAGAGTTGTAGAGTTACGCTAGCTTGCAGGCTTAGCATCTGGTCGACTGGTGGCAAGATTGGAAATGATGAGAATCGGGGTTGAAAGAACTAAAACGTTATAATCCAGATGGCCACAAGAAGTCTAGCTGTCAGGAAAGTGAAACATGTTATTGTTTATGTTTCAACAAATGACCAATGTTGTTTTTCACCAGGAATATTCACTGAAAGACTGGGAAAGGAGCAGATCAAACTGCCTTTGCCACTGCTTCTAAAGAATCATCAGATCCACATATATGACTGTCAGCATGTGTGGAAGTAGTTATTCTATTTCATGTGCTTGTATAGGAGATGAGGTGTTGCACATATAATCAGGGGTGCAGAATCAAATTTCAAAAATCCAAGCCCTTCCAACCATCATATTTTATCTATTCAGCTGTGATTCAATTTCAGTTCCCTACATTAAGGTCTAAATGTCGCACTAGGAATAACTTTTCTTGTGGGGAAAGTGTGAAACCTTTAGCTGATTTACTAGCAGCCAAATGTAGAAAAACAACCAACCCACAATAATCCCACAGTGTCTGCCTCAATGCTGTTTCAGACTTTGAGAGGTACATTTACCCTTTACTCCACCCCTGTTTCATACCAGACAGGGATTTCCTCAGGCATCTCGTTCCAATGCTTCAGGGCTCTGTCACCTCACGTTTTCAGCTGCAGTTTTGCTTGAATTAAGCTGCAGAAAATTTTGTGACATCCAGTTTTTGACATCACATACACAGTCATGTAGTGAAGTCAGCATGCCAGGATCAGTGACTCTGACGGTCAGGTAATGTACGTCTGCAAAATCTGTATAATCAACCACATGGTGCACCTCAGACTCCAGATCGCTCAACATTGACTTTGCAAATAAAAAAGAGACTGAAAGTGAAATTCTTCAGGAAATTTTCAGCCTGACCTTTCCTGACCTTGTATATTCAAAAGAAAGGACCTTAGCCCATCTGTGCCACTAAACCTTTTATTAATCACAAATACAAACCAAGTTTGTATTTTCTGACCATACAGAAACACAATGATAAATCATTCTCAGAGAGGAGGATTGTGACCTCTGGACCAAATACCCCTCACTGTGTCACTGTTTTCTTTCAGATGAGTCAGACCTGGTGGATTCTTTCACAACTGAGTCAATAGCATTTTTGATTGTAATGAATGCAGTGTGTGTGATGACATCTGAACCTTTTCAGCAGACTCCAGTTCTCTGGAGTCTGCTGAAAAGGTAAAAACTTTCTGTAAAAACTAAATGAAAGTGCATGTGCACATTTCACTTGATTTTATATGTTTGAAACCATTCAGATGTGATAGAACATACACATGGATGCGTGGGCCTGGTGGCATTGGATGCACAGGCAAAGATGACCCTTGTTAGTCATGGCTTTTGTTTGTTCATGAATGTCAACAGCAATGAAGGCCAATGATCTGGGACCAACCAAGTTCACTGACAGAAATATCTCAAAACTGCACCATAACGATTCACTGAACATGAATATCAAACAACAAGAAGAGATTCTGATTGATTATTATTCTCATTACATCAATAACTACAAATAGTCGTGCAAATCGTGGCACCTTAATCTCTGTTTTTTGTGATCTTAAAACTTTCTATTTAATGGTCTGTGTACTTTATGTCCAGTTCTTTATAATTTATTAACTTTTCTGCGCTGCTTTTTTCAGTTCTGTAAAGTGTTATGTAACTACTGCTTTAAGTGAAGTATAAATAAAGTTTATTGTTTATGTAATAACTGTGTCATCAGACTAATCTAATCTTTATTTAAATAACACTTTACACATAACACAGTTCATCCAAAGAACTTTGCAACACAAATGAGCAACTTTAATATGAAATTTATTTCAACACATAAAAGAATTGTAAGACAGTCAGTGACACCTACTAATTATTCTCACTTGCAATGCCATTTAGCATTACAAGTGCATTCCTACTGTATTCACAGAATGAACTGTTCTCTGAGGACAAGAAGATGTTTCAATAACTGTAGAAAGTAATTAATGAAATTAAAACTCGGCATGATTTGAGAGCTTGCAGGATGTATTTGTAAGCACTGAACATGTTTTAATTTTAAAATCCAGATTTTGTGATTGTTTAGTTCTCTGAACATTGTTTGCTGTTGTCTCGCAGGGTCGGATATCTGATTGTGCTCAGGAGGCTTCGCTCTCAAAACTAGTTCTAATGTTTCCCTGGGAGCTCTGCGTGCAGGATTGATTTTCTCCGCCTCAACAGTTCTGTCAATAAAGATCGTCCATAATTTACTATGATCTCATAACCCTGTGTGTGTGTGTGTGTGTGTGTGTGTGTGTGTGTGTGTGTGTGTGTGTGCGCGCGTACGCAAGTGTGTTTAGCAGTGAGTGAGATTAAAGAAGAAAGTACATGTGCTGGGAAAGGAAGTCTTATTTTAGGTTTATGTCTTTATTAAGAAGGATTTTTAAACAAATGCTCTAAATGATCTGTGAGATTTTTAATGGTTCTAGAATTTAACAATATTTTTAAGATTTATTGCAGAATATTAACATTGTTACAGGGGGTTCATATCTTCAGCTGCAGGAATCGTTTTATTAAATTCAACTGAAGGCAACTTAAAATAAACAATAGTTTTTAGCTTGAGATGTCTGATTTTCATTTCCAAACCATTTCAGATTTTAGAAACATATTTGAAGTTTTTTGACCTTGAAATGATGAGCTGAATGAATGAACTACAGAGTTTACTAAACTCATCAAATTAAGTTTCCAAAGAAAAATGATTAACATATTAGCAGACTTCCCAGCATGCATTGTTTGAGAGTTAAAACTCTCAGAGACCCCTTGTTTCTGTAATTTGAAGAAAACCAAGATGAAGTAAACTTGTTGTGTTTGATACTTATTAAGCTGAGATGTGTTTGTTTTTTCACACACAAAAAAACCAAAAACAAAACATTAGTATCCACCCCTTACTCCACCTACAGCATCCATGACAACCATCTCATATGTTGCCAGCTCCAGAAGCAGTTTCCACTGCTTTTGAGACAAATGAAGCACTGACTCTTCAAACAGTGGAACTAGAAAGCAAATCTGGAAATCCGCCACTGATGTTCGTCATTGTGACTAAAGAGTGGTTTATGGAGCCTAACAAATTAAGTTTATTGAACTTGCATTAACTCAGCTATATTATAATAACTCATGAGAACAATGTTGAGTATTTCAAGTTCAGGTCAAGTCAGTTCACATTTTTAAGGCAGCAGGGAAACTTACATTTTTAAATTGAACCAGCTTATAAGGCTTTACAGTGTAGTGCACTCGCTGTTCTCTAGTGGCAAGAACCACTCATGACTGTAATAACACCTTAACACTCTAGCTTTACATCACAACTTCTCTACATTTTTTTTTCTACCTTTTAGAAAAAAGAAGTTTTCATGAGCACTGGGTAGAAGTGGGTTGGCCAGCCCACATGCCCTTTGACCGGCCTGGGCAGGTGACTCTTTATCAGTGCTGAGCAGTGATGGCAGACTATCATGGATCAGTAATGCTGTTTGCAGGAGTTAGGACCGAAACTCAGACACACTTGCAGGATGGGAAGGTTTTTGAGGTAGTTTACTGAGAAGAACTGGGAGTAAACTGACTCCACCCCACAACACAAAATGTGCTTTCTGTTCTTGATAAGCAAAAATTAAATAAATTGATGTGCATTAGAAAACAATGACTAATGGAGTCCTGTGTTTGCAGTGGATAAATCTATTTCTTTATTTTTGTGGTGGTGGCTGAGCCTGGTTCCAGACTTCTGCATTTCTGCTCACATCAGATTTTTTTTCTTCAGTGATTCAGTGTTGTGCTCATTGTTTCTCTGACTCAGGGAAAGCCAGAGCCAGAAAATAGTGACAGAAAATGGTTGAAACTCACCTGTCAGACACGTCTGACAGCACAGCACAGTTGAAACCCTGATTTTCCAAAAACAGTTGAGGTGTTGATGCTTTTCTGATTCTTTAATCCTTCATTTCCTCCTGCAAGAAGATCTTGTTCACTGTATTTTACATGATTAGCTCAGTTAATGCTCCCACTCATGAAGGGATAAATAAAACTGCTTATTATGCTGCAGATCAGGCTTAGGTCATCTTATTAAAAATAATAAAAACCAAAAAGATAATCTGTGCAACTTCTAGTTGGAGCAACTTGTACTTTAATAATAATAAATCATAATCCAATTTTTCGCACACACTGATCAATTTCATCTAATTTAAGAATTTTAATATCAAAAATTAACACTACATTGTGAGTGAAGTAAAAAAATGAAAAAGACAACATGTGTTCTGCAGTTAACTTTCAAATAAGAAAAAAGAAAAACACAGTTGCTATTTGTTGAAAAAGCACATTCAAACTTATGCTATTCGTGCACAACGTGATAGAGGAGTATTGTAGCCTATGCCTTAGTCAAGGTTAAACCCCAGTTAACTCACTAATCACTCTGTGGAGTCACTCTGTGACTGTATACAGATGTCTCTGCATTGTCATTGCTCAACAGGGGCTCATCGACTGTTTGTGAAGTTCCACATGGCCACCTGTAACCAATGGTAACCACTATGAATAAAAACACATGCAATTGTTGTGTGAGTAAAATGTTAGAAAAGGGTTTTATAGCTCCACTATGTATGTATTTTTATAAAATCCTGTAATAAGACACCAGTGCATTACTTGCTATGTATATATATCTCATCTGAACAGATATGGTGGTGTCCTTGAAGGTCACGGACACCACCCCTGCATAGATAGATTGGATAGAGGGTGGACGTGTGATGGAAGGCAGGGATGAAAAGGGACAAAGAGAAAGATGCATGGAGAAGCATGACAGAGAGGGGAGGGGGTGAGAGTTACATATGTGAGATAAAGTCACCAGAGCAGGAAAAGCATGATGTGATGGAGGGAGTTAGGGAATGGCTGGGAGGAGAAAGGGAAAAGGATTTGTGGATGGAGAGATGAAGAGATGGAAAGAAAGAGGAGGGAGTTTTGGAAATTCCTAAAGCAGGGCTTCCAGAAAGAAACTTGCTCTGCTGATGGCATGAACTGAAACACATAATAATAATAATAATAATAATAATAATTGATGGAACACTTTTCTAGACCCACATAACAAAGTGCCTTACACAAGGTGGCAAAATAAAACATGCAGGTCATATAAGACAACAATTAAAAACAAGCAATTAGAAATACAATAAAAAATTAAGTTTCTTAGTATCAGTGCACATAGACCAAATAGAGCAAAGGCAGTGACACCAGCAAGAGGGTGACCAATAAAAATCAATAAAACCAAAAAATAAAAGTTATCAATAAAAGCAAAAGTAGTCAATAAATTAAGGAAAATGAAATAAAATCAGGAAAGGCTCTACCATATTGGTTTTAAGAAGAGATTTAAAGGAGCTCACTGATTCTGCTGACCTGATTTGCATCTCAGCAGTTGCTCATTTACACTTACAGCAGATATATGGCAACACAATAATCAGCTGGAATCATGATTCAGCATCTGTTAGAGGATTCTGTTTCATCCGTCTTTTTGAACAGCTGAAACATGGGAGTTGTGTTTTATATCCAAATTTTTGTCTATTACTATACTTTTTTTATTTAATTTATTTTGTGGATATTCATTTTGAGTGATAAAACTGACTGGCTCATTTGCTTAATAGTGACCACATTATAATTTATAGATGACTAATTACTAATCATACATATTTCCTGTATTTTTTGGATAATAAAAAAAAATTCATAGTATCTCATATTGTGCACTAAGTGTCGCTGAGTATTACACACAATGAGGCCCACCCACTATTCTCTGTTAATGTTCACCATACATAAGTGCAGTGCTCAGCAGTTTTTATTTATTTTTGATGGCTCATTGGGTTAGTTACCTTATCTGAGTTGGACCAGGTCCATGATGCAGGTCCAGTTTAGATCAGTCTGGTCAAACCTCTGGAATGTTCTGGAATATATTTGTTACATATTAGGTTAAAGGCAAAATAATAAAAACAAAACTCCAACACCTCAGTGCAGAGCAGAATCTTTTACAAACTGTTTCATATGACAACAACTAAAACTGTGAGTCAGCCTGTGTTAGAATAACTTTGGTTAATTTCAGTCAAATATATGAAGCAAAGAAAAGCACATAAATTCACTGGTACTGGCAGCAGGTCTGTCTATTGCTACAGATATATGAATGTTAAATCTATTATTCTTTACATTCATCAAAAATTAATATTGCTTTGGTGTCAAAATGTTAATATGTGACAGCACCAGAGTTAAAAGTAGAAATCAGTGCTACATTAACAGCTGCTGTATCTTTAATTTGAATGTATTTGAATTTGGATTTAAGATTTAGTTAGCCTGCAATCGATAACATGACAAATATATGATGAAACGTGCATGCACTAGGACATGGTGTCACGCAAGGGACAAGATACACAGCTATTGATTAGATTTTCATGGTGAAAATAGAACTTTCTGAATTCTATGAATCTCTGCTGCCCCAGGACTCATTTTCCAGGTAGCAGGTCTGAGCAGTGGGGTACGACAAACATTGTGGGCGTCTTTGATTAACCCAGTGTGTCTGCACATTGTCTACTCCTCCTTCTTTGGTACCCAACGTGACCTTGCTCATGCAAACTGGACTATGATATAAATGGTGGCTGCAGCAGCAGCAGGGTACCTTTTGCCCAGCTCTCTCCAGCCTCCTCCAGTCTCTCCTGGACCAGAGGACTGCTCGCCATGAAGCTGCTCGCCCACATCCTGTGTCTCTCCCTGGCCCTGGCATGGGCTCAGTCGTAAGTAGTCAAGGGGACAACACTAATGTAGTCTGTAAACTTTTTAAATCTTGTTCTCCTACCCTCCAGGCAGCTGCTGGTTTCACTTTTTTCAGTGGAGAGATTTAAACTCCTCTTGCTTCAGTTATATAGTCCATCAGAGTGAACATAATGTTATGTCACTGGTGCATACCAGTGCAGTCTAAAGTTCGTATTTGTCAGTACTGCATTATCATACATCAATACCTGAACTCTGCCAATAGTAAATGTAGATATACTTTTTTACTTGCATACTTTGGAAATTTGCAACAGTAATGTAAAGTATGAATGATTTTTAGTAAATATTTAGACTACAAAAAAAGCATAATAATTGGTATGGTCCACCAGTAAAGGCCCCATAGATGCAGTGTCAGGTTAAAGCTTGGAGGGAAAGTGTAAGTGTAGTCTTAAATTCATGGCATCATGAATGTGAATATTTCACTCAGCCTGATCTCAGTGTTAGCACAAACAGAAAGGAGGCAAGGAGGAAAGTTAAGATGAACATTATGGTTTTTATTTTCTTATTGTCTTCAGAAGTTTAAAAAAAATGTAGTCATATGCTTTATGTAAACAAAGACATCATCATTTTGCACAGCATTTTTCAACATCAGACACAATTTCAAATTCTAAGCTGATCAAGGTGCATTTCTTGATTTTAACTTGGCTGCTGCTGCAAATTGCACCTAAAATCCTGATTGTTAAACAGCCTCATCCTCTGAAGTGAGAATAATTCAAAAATCTTTTTCTGTTCTATTCATCCAGGCAAGACCATGCATTAGGTGAGTTGATGGAAAGCATCACACTCATTTTGACATACACTATTTTGACATATTGTCCAGACATTTGTTATTATTAATGTTACCACTTTATTTCACATGGCCATGATATTCTGCAGCTGTCCTCGACCGTTGTGAAGGGCTTGAGATGGACGCTGTTGCAGTGAACGAAGAGGGAATCCCATACTTTTTCAAGGGCAAGTCCCTACATATTGAGGATTCATGATCCTAAACACATAACTTAACGTGTCAGTTGGTTGCAGTGCACTAAGTCACTAAGTCAATAATTGTGCTTTCTGTGAACTTGTGTTGTGTCCTGTATTTCCTGTTAGGTGACCATCTGTTCAAAGGCTTCCATGGCAAAGCAGAGCTGTCTAATGAGTCCTTCGCTGAGTTGGATGACCATCACCACCTCGGCCATGTAGATGCTGCTTTCCGCATGCACTACGAGGACAACCCCACCGACCACGATCACATGTTCTTCTTCTTGGTACGGTCCAGTCTTTTGATTGTGCAAAACATACAGCTCCACTCCAACCACACACAAACCCACAGTGGAAGGTTATTTATAACAACTTGTCCTTTTAAACTGGTACTTGTGGTGGTGCTTTAATGCAGGACCACAAGGTCTTCAGCTATTACCAACACAAGCTGGAGGATGGCTACCCCAAGGACATCTCTGAGGTCTTCCCTGGAATCCCTAACCACCTTGATGCTGCCGTGGAGTGTCCCAAGCCAGAGTGTGATGAGGACTCTGTCATCTTCTTCAAGGGTTGGTGCACATATTTGCCTACCTCATTGTAAGAAAACCTTAAAAAATGCCTTCAGCAGTTTGATCTTTGTTTATTACACTTTCATGAGTGAAAAAACTGCTGTATTTGAAGCAGGTCCAGATGTTAATTAAATATTTCTACGCAATAAGAACAAATATGGAGGATTCAGCAGACCATACTTGTGAATGTGTAACTGTCCAGGTCCACTTTGAACTCTCCTTTATTTTGTATTTAAAGTAAAGCTTTAGTTTCAGCTTTAATTTGAAGGGGTTATGTCCACACTTTTTTTCTTTTTATACACACAGCAGACAATAGTCCTACAATCTTCACCAAGTGTTGATGTCAACACCTTTAACAGCCTGGATGCTCAGAATCTTGAAAAACATCTCTAACATCATGTGTAATTTTATTCTGTAGGAGACGACATCTACCACTACAATGTCAGAACCAAGGCTGTGGATGAGAAAGAGTTCAAGTCCATGCCAAACTGTACGTCTGCCTTCCGCTTTATGGAGCATTTTTACTGCTTCCACGGACACCTGTTCTCCAAGTTTGACCCAAAGACTGGTGAGGTGCACGGCAGATACCCCAAGGAGGCACGTGACTACTTCATGAGATGCTCAAAGTTCAGTAAGTGAATGCAGAAAGTGAGTGCATGTTGTATTTAGTACTTTTGGAAATTGTATTTTGATGTTTTGGCAATATTGTTTTGGCAAAATGCCAATAAAGTACATTTGAATCTAAAATCATCAATCAGAAATTATTGAATCGTGTATAAGCAAACAATACATCAGTGTCAAATTGTTGTACTATGATAGGATAGTCACTAGAAACCAATGTTTAGCCTCAACAAAGCTGGAGAATATTAACATTAACTTTATGATTTGTCACTGTTTAGGTGATGACAGCGACCATGTGGAGAGAGAGCGCTGCAGCCATGTTCACCTTGATGCCATCACATCTGACAATGCTGGAAACATGTATGCCTTCAGAGGTGAGATCTTACAGCAGACTGCTCTTTCAGAGATGCTTCCTGAATTGCTTTGCTATGGGACCAGGGTGTAGGACTGATGGCCGACTCAACAGTTACCTAGAGTTATCTACATTAGACAGATTTCAGACATGCTTTTTTTGTTTTTGGACATTTTGCCTTTATTTATAGGACAGTGGAGAATGACTGGAAATGAGATAGAGTAAGGGGATGATATGCACTAAGGAGAGCAGCTAGTCAGGAGCCGACTCATCTGCTCAGAGCATTTGCACCCACATGGCATGTGCCCTAACCATTTGACTATTAGGTCACTCCTAGGATCTTGTAGCTTTGATGACAGATATGAATTAAGAGCCATTGTGGTTGTAAATCAGAGTGGATTACAAAACAAAACATAGTAATGTGATAACACTGATTTTATACATTTCTAGCCACTTACAGCCACAAATCTACCCTTCACCAGCTACACAGACAGTTCAGGTCATCAGAGGTTCACTTCGGTCCTTGTAACTTTCTCTTCAGTGTAATAGAAATATCTTTAATCTCTCAGGTGAAATGCATTTTGGATATGATCTTTGTATTCTCAGTTGTATTGGTGGTTCTTCTTGCAGTTTTACCATTAGCAGCCTTGATAAGTGATTCCCTTGTTTTGCAGGCCACCATTACCTGCGTAAAGATGAGGGCAATGATACATTAAAGGCTGACACCATTGAGAACGCCTTCAAGGAGCTGCACAGTGAGGTGGACGCTGTCTTCTCTTATGAGAATCACCTTTACATGATCAAGGTAAACTATCATATTGATCCTGTCATAATCTCTTCCTAAAAATCTCCTAAAACACATGACATCATTACTAATTATTATTTTCTTACCCCCTCAGGATGACCATGTGTTTGTTTACCGTGTTGGTGAGCCCCACACCCACCTGGACGGTTACCCTAAGCCTGTGAAGGAGGAGCTGGGCATCGAGGGTCCCATTGATGCTGCTTTTGTCTGTCGGGATCCTCAAATTGCTCACATCATCAAGGGTAAGGACACAGGCAGTATCTCAAATAATACACAATCCATGAAGAGTAATTTTAAAGACAGCCTGCAAAGTAATGCTAAGTGGGAAATACCTTCACTATATTCACAAATGACTAGGTGAATGCATCACTACTGGGTCAATGTTTTATCCTTCTTGAGCTTTCCACAGCTGACAAATAGATGCATTACCCACTCACATGTCTTCCTGTCTGCTGTCCTCCAGGTCAGAGCATCTATGATGTGGATATGAATGTCAGCCCTCGTGTTGCAGGCAATGAGCGCCCACTTACCCTCTTCAAGAAGGTTGACGCTGCCATGTGCAACTCCGAAGGACTCAAAGTGTTCGTAGGCACCCACTACTACCACTTTGAAAGCCCCATGATCCTTGTTGGTTCCAGGGCCCTGCCTGAGCAGCACAGGGTATCTGTGGCGCTGTTTGGCTGTGATCACTAAGAGTCTTGTTCGACAGGACTGAATGGATTGTGTAGAATGTCACATACAACACAGTGAAACATGGAAAAATGACAGCACTGGCAACATCACACAGGAGGCAACTAGTAACAAGTCACCAAACAGGCAATGATGCAATGTTTCACACTAGCTGTTTCCCTTCTGTGTTTTACCTCAAAATAACCTTCTATTTGCTTTATTTCTTTCTGGAAGGGTTCTCACTTTTCGTAATTAACCTCACTGGTCCTCTATGTAAAGTGTGCTACTCAGGAGTTAAAGGGTTCCACATGTTTTTCTGTGATTCCTTTTGTACAGTGTTGTTGTGAATAAAGAGGAGAAACAACAAACAGCACAGAGTCCACTTTGTCTGGTGGGTGGGTGGTGGGTGGTGGGGGGAGGGGGGGGGGGGGTGTTTTAGTGGTGCTTCCATTTATACGTTTCTATTTATGTGTTCAAAGTGAATTGTTCTGAGGCAGTTACTGTATTTAAGATTAGATGAAATAACTTTGGTAACTCATGCACAGTGAGATTTAACAAAAAATACTTCAGACAGGTCATAACAGACAACATGCAAAAGACATAACAACATTACAGTAAGACCAAGGTGCACTTTGGGAGCCCACCTAGCCACTAACCCAAAAACAGGACCAATAAAATAGGCAATACATTATAAAACCTGAAAGTGGTAATAATTAATGGCAATTCATCATCCGTACAGTTGTCATAAAGGAGGAAATTAGCTGTAGAGACAAAAACCTTTTGTACCAGGCTGTAAATCTATTATTTCAGCTGTTGGACATTTTAACATGGGAGTCTGTGGGGATTGACTCGCTTTAGGAGTCAGCCTCAAGTGATCATTAAAGGAACTGCAGTTTTTGGCTCTTCTGTGTTGGCTTCATATTTGAAGCCCTGGAGGTTGGTTCACAGTGTCTGCCTCTGAGACACAAACATAGCTGTCTCAGTAACATCTTCACTGCTCCTTGGCATTGATTCTCCAAGTCTCTGAACTCTGGTGGAGGGATGAACACCATTCTTCCAAAAGATATTTCCTCATTTTCTGAGTTTTGATGATGGCGATGGAGAGGGCTGCGTAACACATCAGTCCAAACTCTCCCATAGATGTTCAACTGGGTTGAGATCCGGTGACTGTGAAGGACATAGAGTATGATTCACTTTTTCATACTCATCAAATCATTCAGTGACCCCTCATGCCCTCAACTCATTTTTCAGGTTTTTACTTTAATTGATCTCTCTCTCTCTCTCCCTCTCTCCATCTCTCTCCCTCTGTCTCATATTTGACACACACACACACACACACACACACACACACACACACACACAGACACACACATACAGTGAATGCTTATCTGTAGAAATGTTTTATATTTCTTCCTGCTCTCCTGTTCTGCTGAGCACTGTGTAGTGGCTTAGGGAATGAGTCTATCAAGTGCACTGACTGGACACTGTCTAAAGCTGAGTGGGACATTGGACCTCTAGGTACAATGCTAAAACAAGCACAGATTCTGGTCTTTCACCAGTAGAGGGCACAAGAGTTCCACATCAGGAACCAGCAGGATCGTTGAGACAGTTTAACTTCAGGTTTTCTTCACTGTGTGTCTCAGTCTTGTTTCTCTCCAGCAGAGCAGCACAGATAAGTCAGTGCAGGTGTGATATCTTATTCCTCTGAGGCATATAATGAGATAGAGATTTGAGTTAACCACAGGGAACTTTGGTGTAACACTGAAATGTGGAAGGCAGGAAATCTGGTTGACAGAAACCTGTAGTTTTCTATCTGGTGGATAGATCTGAAGCAACTCAAATATTCTGTGCACGTTTCTGCAAAATGCTTATTATTTAACTTAACTTATTGTTCAAGTTACTTTATAGTTATAGGCAATGTTCAAACAGATGCCAAATATGTACGGTTTTCCTGTTGTCATATCTAAGGTTCAAATTGCAGGTAAAGTTTCAAATTTCTGAATGTTTACTGTTACAACACAGCAATTACATTTTTTAACACAACAGTCAGTGCACAGGCCTTAAGGCTGTGTGGCTGAATAAGGCCTGCTGCTGTCTTCATCTTTTACTGTTCTAGGATTTTACTGACTCAGATCTTGTGTTTTTGCTTTCCAGTCAAGTATCATATTCTCATTACAGTCGTACTCCAGTCCCGGCCTCAAGTGTCCAATGTACAGCTCTTCTCATATGGTAACAGATGAGAAATAAACAAAATTTAATTAGTTGGAAACGGTGGTTAATGTGCCCTCGTTTGCTACACAGGTCGAACAGAAGACGACTGTGATGTTTGACAACAGGAGCTTTGCATGATTTTGGGGTTCTCCCTCCCGTTCTCAGTGACCTGTTGTACATCATACGGCTCCAAACTGAGGCAATGGGGTGATGTCAGCTTCATGAACGGGGCCGAAGTCTCTGATAACAGCATGCTTCATTGGATCACACAATCCCTTACTTCACCCCACTGCCTGCTGTGATGACAATGGAGGGGGAAACACTGAGGCCCTTCAGCAGCCCTGATATGATGCCACAGTCACCCACAGAGGCCGCCAGCCCAGCAACACAAAGTGCTCACAAACTGCTTTTGTGCAACAGACCCTAGTGCATGTCACGGCTCAGACACACACAGCACTTAATGCACAACTCAAAGGCACAGATGAAAAGTTCAAACACTTTTCTCACAGTTCTCACATCAGTAATTTTAAGGATATAGTTCTAGTTGTTTGACATGGGGCTGTCTGAGCTAGTCATGCATAGTCACTGTATTACCTGCAGTAAATTAGGATCAGGATCTGTTTAACATTTGCTCATTTAGAATATTTTCAGAGCTTTATCTTCTCATCAAAACAGCACTTTCCTTTGGTACAACATTTTTCTCAATGCACAAGCAAACCTAAGGCGTGCACTGTATCACGCCACAGCTGCGTGAATCAAAAAGAGCTAAACTTTATTTTGTTTTGACGAGAAGATAAAGCACTGAAAATATTCTAAATGAAGGGTCAATTTAATTGGGTATTGGATTGTTTTGGTGGGAGTCTTTTAAAAGTGTCTTGTTTTTTCTGCTGACCCCGTGCACAGCAGCTCATCGCTCAGCTTCTGTGCCAGTGCTCTGCTGCTTCTCTAAACTGGCAGCACACTGATCTGAATCTACTGCAGGTAACACACTGACTATGCATGACTACCTCACACAACCTCATATCAAATACTATCACTATCTAACTATCACTTTAAGCTAATCACCCCTGAATCATGACTGCTGGAGCATTAAGTCCTGTCTGTGAAGTCATGACAACTACTCTATAATATTGTTAAATAATACAACAATAGCTTGTAGCCTAATACACAGAATTACAGCCTCATGACACAACTGACACCTCAGACCTGGTTTAACCGTAACTTTGAGACATCTTTGATTGCAGATTTTCTGTGACAAAATATTTCATGCAATACACACACACACATTTGTGACTATTTATGCTTCAGGATTGCCCTCCAGTAAGGACAAACAGCCGTTGAACTGATCGGACATGTACATTATGCTTGTGTGTGTGTGTGTTTGTGTGTGTGCATGCATGTCAGTTGCCTCCTTGGTTTTTGTGATGCTGCTTAATTAACTGGACTGGGAGGGTGACGGACATCTGCTCACAGCCTGTCGTTTAGGGTGGCTTGACCCCCAGTATGTGTGTGTGTGTGTGTGTGTGTGCATATCTATCCAACAGTGGACCTACCAGATGTTACACACTCACTGATGGCGAGCGAACAAGGGAGATTCTGGAGGTCCACTCACTGGCTTGTGATGGTGTGGGAGCGCAGTACTGGGCCAGCACCACATATACAAATTTTACTTTTTGTGCTCAAACCTCCTCTATGTTGCAGCAAAATGCTAGCCAGTCATGGTTTACCATGAGATGTTCGGGGGGTGGGAAAAAACCAAATACCTCCTGTAACTCAGTGACTTCTGAAGGAAAACACCAAAAGTGGAGACTGACAAAGTGCTCAGAAAAAAGTTCTTTGTGCAGTTAGTAGCTTGATGGGTTTGTTTGTGGGGTGAGAGGAGCAGCATCAAAACCAGCCCTGCTGTGTTAAAAGGTCTCTCTTTTAAAAGAAAATTACAAAAGCAGTTTTGCTGTTTTATCATGAAAGTAAGGTAGGGCTATGTGTGCGTGTGTGTGTGTGTGTGTGTGTGTAGAACAAGCAGGTATGGACACTGGCCAAGACTGTGCCAGAAAAACGTTGGATCTCATGACCAGATGGTGCCAGCTAGCGTCCCCTCTGTAGACTGGTGACCGCTAAAAACACTCCCTCAGATGTAACCCCGGTGCCCTGCATCAAACTGTCAGAGAGAGCAGGGAACCAGTCTGGTAAAGACACACCGAGAGAACCAAAACACACACATGCCTACACAACAATGATGTGGACAAAGCTCAGGGAAAAGGTCCTTTAGGCTTGTTGTCCTTCAAGTGTTTAACTGCATGAGCTGCTTCACTGCAAACATTTATGACAGTGAAGACACTTCAGGCTTGTTGATGAAAAAAAAAATATTCAAAGATGCTATCAATGAAATAAGACTCAAACAAATAGACAGAAAGAATTTAACAACTTAAATTCACAGCAGGAATTAGGATAATGTCCTGACTATAGCTCAAAAGTGGAACACATGTCCATTATAGTGGACAGTGACTTCATCAGTGCTGAGCCCCTCTCACACCACACACTTTCTGTGGCTGTTCAGCTTCTGTAGCCCAATTTGTTGTTGACATCTGCTCACTCTTTCTTTTCCTATTTCAGTCTCCCCCTGCATATGTGTCTAATTCCTTCTTACTTTCCTTCTTTCTTTCACCTTTCTCCTCTCCTTTGCACTACCGCTGTTTTGTTGCCCCCCCCCCCCCCCCCCCCCCCAAAAAAAAAATTGCCACCTCCACATCACCTAAATCCTCTCCTGTGTATCCATCCCTCCTCCTCCCCCTCTTCCTCCTGCTCCACCTCCTCCTCCTCAGTGTCTTGTGGATTGGGTTGTGTGGAGCTGTCAGACCCTGGCTGGGCCTGCCAAGCTGCACATCCTGGTCAGAGGGGAGGCCGGGGCAAATGGTCGGGGCGTTGTTGTGGGTCCGGCCGACCTCCCACCACTGAGCAGTGGACCCCCTCAACAGATTGAGCCTCCAGCTGGCCGGCACGGGGCCCGCCATGGCCCCATGCTGGGGGCACACATGCCACAAAGCACAAATTCCCACTTGCAGTCAAACACACACACATACACTAACATGTGCATGTATGAGGACACATGCTTGCCTGCACACAGACACAAACATACATATGGACACAAACACAAATCTGAAGTGCACTCACTGAAGTTGAAAGAAAAATCCTGTGTTAAACACAAAGGCATCTCAATATTTCTATCAATTGCCAACTAAAAAAATACTTAAGTTGTACATTAATTCACTTTGAGTTATTTAATAAGTCACTGATAATCATGATATTTAATAAGTTCCAGTGACAGTAAAAAGGATGACACATAGACAAATGCATGTGATGCAGGAGATGACAATTTCAGAGGAAAAAGTAAATTACGGAGAAAATTGTGTGTGGAGACTGATCTGATTTTTATTCAATGTTGGCTTATAAAACTAGAGGAGCCACAATCGAACACCTGACCTTCTGATTAGTGGATGACCCGTTTTACCTCTTGGACCACAGCCGCTCTCAGTAATCAGGTTGGACTCAAATGCACGACTCAGATCAAATAAAAAACAGGTCACATTTTATGACGGTAGCAAAGAGCAAAAACAAAGGATCAAGGTGAGGTGACGTCAGGGGACAGGCAGGAGAAGACAGAGAGCAATCAGGCCAAGCTAGAAAGTCCAAGGGCAGGATAATGGGTACTCAGGAAGGAAAAGCTGGCAAGGAGTGAAGGGAACTGGGCTGGTGTAATCAATGTGAGCATGTGGATGGGGAGAGTCAGGTGAATGAAATATGAATGAAAACAGGGTAACTGCAGGGCAAGTGGGTGGCTGTTAGAGCAGGGAAAAACAGACAGGTAGGGATGGATGAATACAACAGAGACAAATAATCATTACATCGCAAATGTTTTTCCAAATTGTCAATTTTTATGTGGAAGAACTGTAAAATTTGGAAAAATTGCATCTGAAAGATCTCAAAGTTTCCAAAGATCATAACCGTAACCATGAGTATAAAATAAGACCTCAAGAATGTTTCACTCTGATGTGTTGCTCCACTGGCATCATGGTTGTACACATTTCACTCAGCTTCATAATAAATGAAGTCACAGACAGATACTAAACACACCATAGTGATATTGTCATACAGCTGTGGAACAGTGGTTTTCTAAATGTACACAAATGTAAGAAGAAATTAAACGTGAAGAAGCGCCATTGTAGAGAAATGAAGGGATGAAAACGGACACAGTGATTGAAAACTGAGGCAGAGATGAGTCTGCACAAGTCTGAAAATTCTGATTTTGTCTTATCCCAAAGTTGTTGATTTAACTTCTTGAATGTGCAGGACAAAAAAGAGAACAACTAGAGGAAAACAGCAGAAAAAATGGAGGTCACTGTAAGTCTTGGTAAAAGTGAGTGATGAAATCATCCACAGTGGGATGCTGTATTTATGTTGTTACTGTAGTGCTGTGTTGTGATAAACATCGTCGTACCTCGTTAGGCAGCCACTGTACCTCTCTGCCCTTTCTCTCATTTACAGTTAATTCCCAGTTTGCCCTTGTTGAGTTCACTACCTGTCTCTCTCTCTCAGCCAGGTAAAATTCTTATCCTGTCTTCATTAGCTACACTTGCAGAGGGAGGCTTCCTGCCTGCCAAGGTCCTCCGGGCCCCCAGACACCGGTGCAGAGGCCTCCAGGGGCCAGAGGAGCCAGGCTGCACACTGTCGGTCTGCAGTCTGTTCTCCAGTTGTGACAGCGAACGCATCCTTATGATGACAATTAGTGTCTGTTAGAGTGCACAGATGAGCAGGGGAGGCAGGGGAGAGAGAGAGCGGGGGGAGTGGGGGGAGGAAGAGGAGGAGAAGGAAGCAAAGAGAGGTAGAGGGAGGGGGAGGGGCAGGTGGCGCAAAAAGCAGGACACAATTAACAAACATGGGAAAAATACTCGCTAATGAGGACGGGCAAAGCTCAAG
Organism: Trachinotus anak; assembly: GCF_046630095.1. Taxonomy (NCBI): domain Eukaryota; kingdom Metazoa; phylum Chordata; class Actinopteri; order Carangiformes; family Carangidae; genus Trachinotus; species Trachinotus anak. Next base: position 16,187,337 of record NW_027273852.1, read on the forward strand.
GGACCTGCTGAGATGGAGGGGTGAGGGAGGGGAGGAGGGATTATGACTTTAACTCTACATCAGGGGAGCAGGGGGGAGAAAGGGGGACAGAGCAGGAGTTACTTTGTGACAACACACGTGTGAGGCTGAAAGACTAAAAAAGGACAAACACAAATACTCTTCTACATGTCTACAGGTTCTTTTAGGTCTCTGTGAAAGTGAGACCTGATCCGGGACCCAAGCTGGGCCAGGTCCAAATTATATCCAGTCCAAATGGGTTGGGTCGAGTGTGGTGCTGCAGGTCTCAGGTCGGTGTCAATATGTCGAATGCTTGAGTGGATCTGACTGGACTTTCTATCAGCTCTGACCATGTGGTGTTATCATAATCATCATCATCATCATCATCATCATCATAGGAGAGACATGTTTTTGTCTTGTGAGATAAAGACTGTGAACTGTGTCCTCACAAGAAGAAGCAAGTTCCCCATAAACACGAGTTTAAATTCAAGTGACAAAGCAGCCAAGCAGCCGCAGTAATTATGATGGGAACAAATGAGGAAGTCAGATGGTGTTATTATCTAACAACAAACAAAACGCTGAACTTTAATACAGGACACTGATGTACATTTACTGTTTCCAACCAGCAGTTAGTAATGTTTTTGAAATGCAACTTCAAGATGTTGTTGTTGAGAGATGTTGTCGTGGTGGAGAGACTGATTGGCTGAAGGAGTTCAGTTTTAGATAATCTTAGATCATGGTTTTTCGAAACCTACACCTAACCAAGTCATTTTGTTGCTAAAGTAGCCAGAATTTAGCCATTTCTTGTTATGTCATAAACCAAATGTATTTTTCAACAGTAATTGCTGTAATTTCAACAGTTTCAAAAGGCACAGACAAATGATTGATTGACTGATTGGGAGAAAATGCTTACATGTGTTGGTTTTGAGGTCATGCAACATATTTTGTTGGTTAATTTGGAGAACTTTGGGGGAAAAAAATAATATATGGATTCTCTTTATGCAAGGTTGGATTTAGGTCGGTTTCCCATGGGTCTGTTTATGATCAGGTCCAAAGCTTTTCACCTTTACTCTAAAACTCATAATATACTTTTCATGATATAGAAAAACAAGTGGTTGCCATTGGAGCTGCAAAGCTCACTTACTTAATCTGTGCATACTTTTTTAAAAACATACACCAAGTGGGGCTGAAGCATCCCTAACTCTAGAATATCTTATTTGAGAGGTTTCAGTTTCAACTTCATAACCAGTTAGTTTAATGTGAAACTTTGTATTGACACAAAACACAAGTTGTATGACAGTTTTGGATGCAGATTATTTTGATAATGCAAGAAAGAAGTAAAAATGACATTGACATTTACGCTCATGGGAACATCTCTCTCAAGTTTTAATGAATCATTTAGGCGATGAGACCCTGCAACTATTTTGGCTCGAGGCAATAACCAGTGTCATTAAGAAGGCAGCTTAATGACACAGGCAGAGTGGCTCGTTACTCAAATTGTTAGAGGACCCTCTGTGGAGCATGAACACACCTATAATTATACAACAGGTTGACAACAGTCACTGCACCATTATGACACAGCTCATCATCATTAAGAAATGCCTTGCTTCCACTACAAACCCCTCCCTGAAGACCAGGTTTTCCTTGAATAAAAGGATAGAATGTTTTTTTTTCATGACAACCTTGGTCTTATTTTCGTAGTTTTATCCGTCATTTCTGTTGGCTATGATGATATTGTAATCACCCCAAATCTATGGTGGCCCTGATAGCTCAACGCACTGCAACATGAAAACATGCCATGAAAACATATTTACAGCATGTTTGTCTGTTTGGTTGTGTTGTGTGTATTTGCAGAGCATATGTTGTCAAATTGATGAAGATGTTTTGAAATTGTTTGTGTTTGTCTATTTGCATGTGTTATTTTAAGGTGTAGTGCACTGAGCTCTTAGGGCCACCGCACAATGGAGCTCCTTTTAGTAATGTTGTAATGATCCAAATTATTGTGGTGGGTACTGTATGCTGTTTTTATTGGCAAAACCAAAGTATGAAAATAATAATAAACTGATCAGATTCTTGATCTTAATGAAGTTATGTTAAGAGGAGTCAAACTATATTTTCCTGATATAAAGGAGGCCTATACGTAACTTTTACTCAACACTGGCAATTGTGGCCACAATGATGGGAAGATAATAAATGCTAAAATGTAGTAAGTCAGTAAAGTCACTTAGGAATATCACACAGCAACAAATATTTATATATTGGTAAAATGAAGCTTCCTTTATTTTGTGTTGAATTGGGCAAGCTTAGAATTTATTTCTTACAGATTTAACTTTTCATTTCTGAGAGGAGGACCTTGTTATTTCTCTTTCAAAGGTCTCAAATCAGTCTGAGTGAAGTCTCCAGCTCTGGTTGACTCTTCAGATGAACGTCAGCTTGTGCAAACTGTGTCTGACTGTACTGACCTGGTTTGGCATCGCTAAAGTTCCAATTCTCTGCAACCCTTCAAAACCATCATACCCCTTCTTGTTCCCATGACCCACATCTAGTCTGTGTATGAGCCGTGCATCATCACGCACCGCATCTATTGTCTCCCAGCCAACAATGCAAGGGTTAATAACTGGCTAACCTAGAGAGACGTGTAGCTAAAACAACAATAACAAAAAACAACAACAACAACAACTCACAAAGCCCTCCCTCCAAAAAAGAAAAAAAAAAAAACTGTGACAATGATGCCATCCAGGGAGCACAAGTCCTCCATTGTTGAGGGGCTGACGCGCCGTATTGTGCCTGGCAGACTACATTGCCTCATAGCAGCTGGGTTGTGCTGGCAGGGGAAACAGGCCTGACTGTCATCAGCTGGGGGAGATACAGTGTGATGCAAGCAGCATTACATCACACATGTGATCCTGCAGGCGATCGCTTCTACACCGCTCTGTGCTGTTTGTTGACCTCCGATGGGCTGTAAGAGATTCTATGAGTTCACCCAAGGACTGCGAATAAAAAACGCATTGATTCAACATATTACTGAGTATTCACAGTGAGAATGTGACTGCAGGAATTAGACACAGACTGCAATGAAGACAAAATTTTGGGCCATGTACTTAAACCTGACTTGACATGTTATGAGCTAAAAGTTATTTAGTAAAATTCTGAGAATAGAATAGAATAAAGTTGTGACTTTGAAGGATTCTTCATATCCTTATCTTTGCAAATTACCAATGTAAATTAAACAGCCTTTACAAAAAGGAAATAGAAATTAGTAATCAAATAATAATATATTCTTGGTAATCTATGGCTTGTAATCTATACACAAACCATTTACATGACAGAAAATTCACATATCTGTCTGTAAAAACGCTACAATAGATACTTGTACTGGTCACAAGTCTTGTAAAATACACAGAATTGAATGTCTACAAGTCAGAATGCAATTAAAAGAATGTATCCCCATTATCTGTATGCAAACAAAATTAGCTACAGGGCTGTTCTGTCAGTTTTGAACTGATAAAAATGTTGACCTAACCACTGCAGTTACCACACACACACACTAACATGCACAGATGCACACAGACAAACAGACACACACACTTTTCTCAGGCAAGTCCTAATTGCCTATAAATGTCAGTGTGAGTCAGTGTGCGATTGTCTTCTGGTAAATTAACTGGTGGGACTGGCACCTCCTCATTAGACAAGAGATACACGACCCAGTGAGAACACAACACACCGGTCAGCACTCAGTTTGCAGCTACTGGCTACAACCCTCAGCTCCCCTGGGATTTTATCAAAGACTGAAAGAGGTGGTGTGTGTGTCCTTGTGTGTTTGTGTGTGGCTAAATGCATGTCCGTGTGCATATGTCTGTATGTGCGTATACATTTTGTATTCATGTGTTTGTGCTTGTGTGTGAGTCCCGAGTCCTCCTGAGGGAAATTAGTCGTCTCTACCCTGCTCTGTCTCCAGGTTTGTCCCTGATGTTTCTCTCTCTGCCAGGACACTCCCACTCCCATTGGGCCACACTGCAGCTAATTGCTAAATACACTGGCTGTTGTTTCAGATGTTGGCAACAGTCTCTGTAGAAATGACTGCCATTCCGGCTAATTGGGAAACAATATCCAGACATGGGTCTCTATAGTTTTTAGTCGTCTTTTACAGAAGATGTGCTGATCTGTCAGTTACAAGCTGAGATGATCTCACAAACTTCACATTGTCTTACAGATCATGTTGTTTGTTTGTCAACACAATATCTGGGAAAAAAAAGTCCATGGTCATGGTTAGGGATTCAATGCAGATCCATGATTTTTAAACAAATTAAAAAACATCATCAACCACAAAATTTACTTGATTCACAGAAAGACTGAGGCTACATCCACACTTATGGTGTGAGATCACTTTTTCTACGTTATGCTGGGCATCCACAATACTCAGGTGTTTTTGAGTCCCCAAAACGGAGACTTTTGGAAATGTTGCAGGCCCAGTGTTAGTTTAAAAACTCAGTGGTGATTGCAACGTGGATAACAAATTACAACCATTGCTGTTGTACAGTTAAATTCTGCAGGTTAATGCTACAACTGCTTTTGCTGTTCCTCATTCACAGTATTTTGTGCAACTAACCAACTGCAGAGTAGACCTGCTTCCTGTTTACACCTGCACACACATGCCCATTGTATGTGAATGGTAATGTGACAGTTTCAGGTGCTGTTAATATGGCCGGAGATTATCTCCGAACTAAAAATCTCGTCTGGATGGATATCCATTTCTTTTATAAAATGCTGTTTGAAAATGAAAATGTGCCTGGTGTGTAGCCTAAGAGTCCACAGCTATGCTAGCAGCAGTGTGAGGATGCACTTGTTTTTGAGCTAATTGCTAATGTCAGCATGTTAATGACATGATTTTTAGTAGGTCACCATTTTAGTTTCGTATGTTAGCATGCTAGAATTTGCTTAGAAGCACTAACCACAGAGTACAACTAAGGCTGATGGTAATGTCATTAGTTTGCACCTATTTGGTCAAAAATCTAATTTTGATCTGATGATGTCACAAGAGGAAAGGTCAGGGGGTCACCCAAAGTTGGTTGTATTCATCCTCTGGGGACCATGAATGCCTGAACAACATTTCATTGAAGTCCATCCAATACCTACTGGGATCAGTCTGGATCAAAGAGGTGGACAAACCGGCAGACTGGCATTGCCTTGACTAGAAACCATGCTGCTAGAATGGATAAAAATATGTGTCATTCTCTTTGTGCATTTTGGTACAGATTGGGATCCAGTTTGGATCCAACTCTTGCTCATTCTTTACTTGTTTATTGTTCGAGGGTCTAATGGACAGCACTGTGTGCTGTGCTAACCGTAAAGCCCCTTGAGGCAAATGTGTGTTTTACGATATTAGACTAAATGGATTTGAGATAGTGACATAACATTACACAGAAACCTGAATGAATGATGCAATGATGATAGACTTACAGTGTTTATAGTGAACTTATGCTGAACTTCACCTGTTGGTTCAGTCTGCAGGACGATGGTAACGCTTTAGCAGAATTACCAGTATAAATGATGCCTACAGGAAAGACTATGGACTTTTTCTTTAGTTCATTCACAAAACATTTTTCATATCAATGACAGGGCGGATCTGTAGCTTTTCTCCTTGACCAGCATCACTTTGTGAGAGCTCACACAGAGCACAGCGCCACTCTTCACAGCGCTCACTGAACTTTAGTCTGTTGAATCTGTTGTTATTCATCCCTCAGCAGTGGTAAGCACCTGAGGGTCTGAAACATGGTGTGAGAGAGAGAGACTGAGGAGCTAGGGAGAGAGAGAGAGAGAGAGAGAGAGAGAGAGAGAGAGAGAGAGAGCAAATTAGAATGATTAAAATATAGAAACAACAAAATGAGACAGTGATCAGAGAATAGACAATGCAGTCAGCACAGCTCCTTACTACAGTACATACAGAAAAACAGGCACTTTGTAGCCTATATTAAACAGGTCCTATCCTCTGACCTTGAGGTCGTTTCTGTTCCAGTGCTGGACACTGATTAGAAAAATAAAAGAGAAGAATTCACTTTGTATATATTGTTATATATTATCAATTTATGATCAGTTTAATTGACAAGTTATTTTTTTGGGTAAAGTGTTATTTCATTTTTTGGCTGTAGTCCTTAAGTTTAACCTTCCCTCGCCCACCTTTTCTGAAGTTAATGTGTTGCAGTGTTTCCTAGAAGTGAAGCATTGGGCTTTTGTCTGGAGAGAAAAGTCCTCATCAGAAAAACAGCACTTCACACAACTTATATTACTGCTTTAGTTGCATCACAGTTAGTGTGGATGGTTGGGTGTATAAAGTGTGTGTCTTTGACACCAGAGACCATGATCCGTGTCATATCTCCCAAACAACAGTCCACACTGGTTTCTTTTGAAAATTACTACAATTTCCGTTTAACCTTATCTTAACCTTAACAGTTTAAGTTGTCTAAACCTTAACAAACCTTAAAGTGGTAGTTATTTGACGTGGGGTTGTGTGAGGTAATTAATAGTTATACATAGTCAGTGTATAACCTTTAGTAGATTTGGGTAAATGTCCTCTCAGCTTAGTGAAGCAGCCTGGAGAACGAGCACAGAAGCTGAGGGATGTGTTGCTGTGGACAGGGTCATCTGCAAAAACGTGTTTTAGCCACTTTAAAAAACTGCTCACTGGCAAAAGCCAATATCAGTTGAAGTGTACGCTGTATTTTGAAGCCTTACACTTACTGATATTGGTTTTTTCTTATTTTTTAAAGTTTTAAGTACCTCACAAAACCTCACGACAAGTATCCCAAACTATTGCTTTAATCATTAGCAGATCAGAAAAGGTTCATATGGATTATTTCAGGCTGTGAATGGCAACCTATTTTAGTGTTGGTCTGTGCCCCCTTCCTTGGTTTTGTTGTGATGTTATGGACAAAAACTAAATCCACCATCAAATGAATGGATTTTAAATATTTTTTGTTGCTATGTTACAGGATTTTCAATTGTATATCAGATTAATCAAAACCAAACTGTTTTTCTGACCGATTTTCTTGAAAGAAGGAGATTTATTTATTGCTTAGTTCTCACTTAACATAATTTTTATAGCTGACAATGAGTTTTCTGTCATTTCTGTGTAAGACAAACAAACACTGAAACAGTTGCTGCTCCTTGAAACATCTGAGTGCGAGAATAGAAGGTTTTCAGGCTCAGCAGCGTGTATGAGCCATCTGTTGGACAGTGAATGTGTCTCTGCTTCCCTCACTGTGACAGCACTCACTGTGAATTACACTGTTACTGCCAACTGTCTCTCATACTGCGCACAGGCACGTCTTTGTGTACTGTATGCTGATGGCACACAGATTATAGTGGTCAGCCTGTTGCTCATAGTCCAACAAAGATGGAAGAAAGAAATAAAGACGCCTTAAAGAAAGAAAAGAGAGAGACAGAAAGAAAGAAGTGACACCATTCAGACTGTCACATGAGTGTCTCCTCTGTGGGTTTGGATGCAGGTGTGTGTTTGGTCTCCCAGGCTGTGTTTGTCTTTGTATGACACGCTGAATGAAGGACAAAACACACATGTGCACACACACACACACACAAACACAAGCAGCCTGTGTTTCAGCTTCTCTGAGGAGGAAATCTGAATTTATACAGAAGCTCAGTAGAAGTGTGTAGCGCCAGCAGGAATCTGACGCCATCTTTGATCAATCATGAGTTGTAGTGACCCTTTCAATAGGAGTAAGAGATGTTTTTGAGATTTTAGCTTCACTTTTTTCAAGTTTTTCTCCAGATGAGTCACAAAGAAGAATTCCATCCTTTTGATAAGTTTATATTTTTAGTATTCTGCCCATAAAGAAGATTATAAATGCTTGATTGACTGAATATAGATTGTTGATTCAAAGATGTAAACTCTGGGGTCAAAGGTCAAAACCAAGCATGGTGAGAGGTGATAATTCAAGATGGGATTCTTTAGTAATGTCAATGATATAGTTCCCCTTGTCGAATTGATTTTAAACAGAAAAGTGACGCAATTTAACTCTTCACACCTGTTTTCAGTCCATTGTCAGTGGACACAGTCAGTGAAGCTATGTGATCTTGATGAAGGTCACTGTCTAACAAAACAAATGAAGCAGTGGAAAGTGTATATTCATAAACAAAACTGACTTTCATCCTGCAAATGAATGAATGCAATGCAAATTAATGCCTCCAAATGCCTGCTTCAATCAAAGATGAAGTGTTTATGAGCAGTAGGGTTTGCATGCTGTACACAGTAAGGTGCTGCACTGTGGCCTCATGACACAATTTTGCCTTTTAACAACAATGATCTTTTAGTTTTAATCTGTGAAATGGATTAAAAACTTTCCTAACCTAACAAACATTAGAATCAGAAACAGTAAATGCTTTACACTTGCAGTTAGTTGATTTGATTTTGTAATTAAGATGTGGATTCAAATATATGGATTTTACCTCTGCCAAGGTCAAGTTTTCACCCAAGTCTATTTGTAGAACTGAGAACAGAACTTGGTGGAAGGATGGGACGTGGGCCAGGGAAGAGCCCATTAAACTTTGGGGCAGCTTTTCAATCATTTCGATCAGTTTTTTTTCTCTGAAGTCTGGTGTATGTTCTTCCACATTGGCCTTGGTGGAGATCTGCGCTCTCTGAGTGCTGTCCCAGTGCTATAGATTAGGTTTAATACACACCAGAGTCAAAACATACTCAAATGCAAGTAAAATTTCTGACTTCAAGGAACAGTCAAAAAGTACACAACAAAGAAAATTAAAATTAACAAAACAAATTTTCAATCTTGGTAAAGCCGAGGACACATAAACACTGAACCATGCACATTCTCACACACACAATGTGATGCCTTAGACAGACAGGGAGGATGTGTCTGAAGACACACACACACACACACACACACACACACACATACACACAGAGGCGTCTCTCTTCTGCTGCAGCCTTTCAATACTCAACTGTCACTGAGACTGTATGGTGACCCGATCTTATTCTGCTGGTACACACACGCGTGCATACACAAACACACACACCCTTTGTCTCTGCTCCTTATATAGTCTCTTTAGATTTCAAGCTGTGTGTGTGTGTGTGTGTGTGTGTGTGTGTGTGTGTGTGTGAATAGGAGAGTACAGGGATGCCCCCTGACAGTGCTTTTAGTTGATGCTTGCCATGTCATTCCTAATAGAATTACTTTGTGTTACAATGGGTCACTGGGTCATTGTTATAATGTCAAATACTCAGTGAATGAGATAAGGTTGCAATTAACTATTATTGCCATGACCAATTAATCTCTTGATTATTCCTCACAATTGTCAATAAATTTGTCAGTGTGACTAGCTTCTCTTCTCTGTCCCAATTCTGCACCAGGTCATTTTTGGTGGTCCAGTTGTTTTGCATATAAAATATCAGCAAATTGTGAATAATTTCCCCGAGCCCATGGTGATGTCTTCAAATTGCCTATTTTGCTTGATGAACAGTCAAAACCCGAAAGACAATTGAATGACAGTGATATAAAACAGAGATAATCACATCTGAGAAGCTAAAACAAACATATTTTTGACATACATCACAATTGGACATTTTTGGGTTATTGATTCATTTTGTCAATTGAGTAAATATTTACTAAAGTATAAAATATTATCCTGATAAGGCTAATTAAAAGTCATTTAGGCCATTTTAAAGACTTGAAAATATGACAAGTGAATAGTTGTAACAAAACATTGAAGTTGTGCCATAATTTTCTGATTTATTTTCTGTGGTTCTACTATTTTGTTTTAAAATGACACTTAAATCTGGAAGCATAACCATGAGTATGAAGATAAGGCAGCGTGATGTAATTTTTCTAACATTTTTAAAATAAAAATAAGACTTTGATATTGAAATCACTTGGTGCATGGGGTGAACATTTCTTATATTATGTGACTTAGCACATGTATGACAGTCGGGTAGCTGTGTGTTTTGGGGGCGGCAGCGGTGTGTGTGTGTGTGTGTGTGTGTGTGTGTGTGTGTAGGACAATGTTTGTACTGTGGGGGTATGCAGACAGATGGCTGGGACACTTGTATGTCTGTGGAGGAACAGTCCCACCATTGTCTGTCTCACAGTGAAAGCGGATTGTTGTGGCGGCCCGTCACACTGTAGTGTCTGTAAATCTCACATGTTCAGAGCACCAACACTCTCTCTGACTCCCTTAGTGATGTTGCTGCCTCCTGAACAACCCTGTCAACCAATAAAGGATGTGTCCGAACCTGATGTTTGTTTCAAATCTCATTTAAGTCTTTTTGACATAGGGGTATATTAACCATAAATTATGGTTGACAGAACCTGTGTTATTAGTAGATTACTTGTGATTTTACTTGCTGTGTTGTTTTTAACACACAGCAGCCAGTCAAAACCACAAATGATAAACAATGATAAACAATATACAATGGGTTCCATATTGTGTGAATCATACACTATATGATCAAACTTATGAGGGTAAATGGATTTAATTTATATGCCAACATCAGAACATCAAACCCATATCAGATGAGATGATTGTTAAATGTCTCATTTCAAAACCACTGGTTAAGACCAGGCCTTTTTCTGGTGAAAGAACATCTTGCTACAGAAAACAATGTTCATTTAGACAATAGTGTGCTTTTCAAACTTTATAGCAGCAGTTCGTGTTTGCACCACTCATGACACTTCACTTGACAATGTCTTTGTGCTCAAAGCCAGATCCATGAAGAAATGAGAGAATTTGATGGGCCAGCACAGAGAACTGACTTCAACTTAATCCAGCACCCGATGAACTGGAACACTAACGGTGAGTCTAGCCAATTTAGGCAGGTAATCCACCTTGCTCAATTTATTTCCAACTAATCTACTAAGACGTTTCATGGAAAGAACCATATAGTTTAGTATTAATTACAGATAGAGAGAGAGCGATCAGCTAGTACACTTTCAGTTATTTCTAAATGCTAAGCTAGCACAACCTAGCATAAAAATGAACATATCTGCCACCCGCTGCGGCCACCATATTATATATCAACAATCAGATCTTTCTCATGACCTCCAAGACCTTCAACTATTTCACATTTTCCTGCCTCCCTGATCTCCACCAGTCCCTAACCTCTTTTTGTATCTGTTCCAGTGATGCAAAGGTCTGTCAGTCATCTCCCTCACCTTGTACCTGCGCTCTCCTCTGTGAATGTTCACACACCAGCATCCCACACAGATGGATGCATCATTTAACGAGGCTTCTTATAACTTTTCTCTGCTGTTGAACATGTTTTCTTGCCAGGATTGAGTGGTGAAGTGGTGCTTGACAAAAGCTTCTGCGAAAGTTGTGTTTACAGGACAAAGGGTTATAATACGCTGTCTTTGCAGTGCTTTGTCTACAGGGCAGATTGGAGGCTGCAGTGAGCTGCTATTGGAAAGTGACGAGATGGGCCGGGGCTAGCTGGTTAGCGTGCTAACTTCAGTGGAAAAAAAAGACGTGATAGAGACAAGAGTTAACATTGGCATTGCTTCCCACCGCTGGAGACAGCTCTTGATGAGCAGAGGAATTTTAATGCTGAATTCATGAAGTTTCCTCTACACTGGTAAGTAAACAACTGTTTATGCTAACATTGGCTATGTAGCAATAGCAAAACTTACAAAAATGTAAAAGGGAAAATAATTTCTGTTATTTCCCACAACCTAAAATATCAACCCACAGCCTTCTGCATGTTTGTTTGCACTGAAAAGAAACAGACATGTTGAAAGTGACACCCTTATTCCAAAAGTGTACAGATGGGATCCAACACAAAAGAACTTTGAACCAATTATCATAATCTCTCTCTCTCCCTCTCCCTCCGTTTCCCCTCATGATTAAACATGGGAGAGTTAAATCAGACGATTAGCATGCTGTCAGGGAGAAGTCTAACTGCTGTTGTGTTTCACAGTGTGAGAGACAAAGCGCTGGCCTGCACACCGACAAGCCTCCCCGGCCAGCTACAGTAAACTGGTAAACACACGTCTGTTTGGCTCAGCGGGGGATGACAAACACCCACCGAGGAGGCAGAGATGAGAGGGCGGGAGGAACTGAAGAGAGAGCTCATTTTGACTCTTTGGCTCCTGTGTCTCTTGGCACCTAATGTCCAGAAATCTGGGGCCAAACAAGTCGTTCTGAAAGGTCCCGGCACGACTGCCAAAAGCAGAAAGGATGGAGACAGAAGGAGGAGGGAGGAGGGGGGTAAAGGGCAGTTGTTTTTTTAAGGAAGAAGATTGGACAGTGGACTCACCTTCAGTTTGTTTTTTTAATTTTTAAGGTTGAACGGAGGGAGGGAGTGGGACACAGGAGAAATAGCTCTGACAAAATTTATTCCCAGCAAGAAAGACAAAACTCTGCTGCTCGTCTTCAGAGATGATGATTTGTGCATAGAAATATTTCAGTTTCATCTGACAACAGCGACCAGGGTTACATGAGGAAGAGACAAGTTAAGCGATAATATCTGATGACTTTGCTTTGATAAAAATAATGGAAAAGGCAAATGCATGGAACAACATTTCCTTCATTATGTTCACATTTTCTGTGTCAGGTCACCTCTGAGTGCATTCTGGCTGATTTAGAATCACAAATTGAACTAAAGCAGAAACTACTAAAGTTCATATCTCAAACTGTTAATCCCAAGATGTGTCTCTCTGCACACGAACTGTCATCACTGTGAATTCAGGATCCTCACCCATCATAACATTCCTGGGTCATAGTTCCTGCTGGGGGAAAGTACTTTCTGATGGCCCAGGAACTATGGTGGTTGAGTTTGCGGTCACTGACCTTTGAGGCATTCATTTACATAGCAACTGTGCACTGTTTTTGTCAGTAGTATCAATACTAGGATGAGAGGTGGACAGTTCTTTGAATATTTATTGATTTACTGAACAAAGCCAAGTAGTGTATGCATGATAAGGACTGGGTAAATGACTGAATGTCAGTTTATTAAATTGTGATTACATTTTAAAACAGAAAAAAATGATGACAGGCAATTTGCCCTTCTGGGTTTTCAAGCTGTTTTTCCACCTCAGCACATCTCCTTTCAAACATCATTTCAATCATTAGAGTCGCACAACCATAGACTATATGATGACTCAGTGTTGTTTTCTTTAATTTTGTATAATTTTAATGATTTTCTTGGTTCTTCAGATATGGTGGAACCACAGACAGGAATGTACAAAAGGGACTTTTGCTAGAGGTTTAGTTCCTGGGACATAATGGTCCAGTTTCCTCTAAAAGGTGTATCAATGTATACCGACATACATATATCCATATATACATCCGATTTTTTCTGCCCTCACTCAGTGACATTTGGAGGTCATTGGAGTTGATGTCTGTCCACTGAAAGACGTCTCAGTGAAGCTCTTGTTGAGGCTGATCGGCCTGGCTGCAAGCCTGCCGCGCCACGTTTCGCCATCCCATGTAACCATGCCGACAGGATTGGGCCGGGGTCCAGGAAGACAGTCGGCTCTGGAAGCTGTCAGCAGCAGCTCCGTTTGACAGCATGCAAATATATGCAAATGAAGAGGTCCAGCCATGACACCTGCACACAGGAGGAATGGACCGTGCCCTTCCCAGCAGAGGACTCAGGATGGTGGGTACACTGCCCAACACACACACATCCATACACGCAAACACACACACACACATTCCGCGATCCTTCGGTACCTATCAGTTGCTGTCTTAATACTGAGCTTTTAATTTGTTAACTCACATTCAAAATTATGGTCTAAAATATAATGCTTAAGTAATCAGTCCCACTCCAACAGATCTATTAAAACCTGTCCGAAGCCTTTTCTGTTAAAGAGAAGAAAATGTGCTTTTGCTTTCTCTCTCTGTGTTTCATGAATGTCTATATTGTTTCTGTAAATGTGTGTAAAAGTTTCTGAAACATTTACAATCACAGTAAGCGCTACAAGCGATTTAACCTGGACAACTAGTTAAAATAGTTATTTCTTTAAATGTGTTAAAACAACGGGTTTGCAATGAGTACTACATGCAAAATCAAATTGATCCAAAGGTGAAACTCTTCTTAGTACAGCAGGGCTATGCTAAATGTGCTAGTTAAGGTTAAGGAAAGATTGAGGTTTTGCTTACATGTCAATAAACATGTTTTATCTGAAGTCAGTGTGAACTTTTTCTGTATCAATCAAACCACAATCTTTCACTTAGCTTAACCAAGAGCTGTGAGAGTCTAAACATGCTACATGTTGCAGTCACAGTGGATATTGTACCGCAAGACTGGATAATTCGGCAGAAAGCAACATGTCCTCATTACGTAATGATTTGTATATAAATGTAATTTCTAAGAAACAAGGTTGCATTTACTGGCATGTTGAACCTGTTGGTGATATTAGATGAAAACTCAAGTCAGGATTTGTCCTGTGCAGACAATGAATGTCTGTACTAAAACACAGTGAATGACAATCCATCCAGGACTTGAGATATTTCACCCAAAGTGTTGAACCAAAAGACGGGCAGACCAAACAACTGACTGACTAACTAATCTCCCGTCCTTCGTGCCAATGTCTCAGTCTAAAAACTTACTGACTAAAAACTTTCACAAATTGTGCACAGGCACCAAAACACTACCAAAAGCATTAGATTTTACATCTAAAATAATGTGACCACAATTTGTCAATGTGCTGCGTCCATGCCGCTCTTGTTTTATTGTAATTAGTCCAGACGTTATACAGTCTGTGGTCCAGACTGATTGACACTGAAGGAGTGAAATCATACACATTTGTTCCCTTGGTCTGGGTCCATATCTACTTTGTGCTTGTGACTCTGCAGACAAAACATACAATTACTCAACTCTCCAGGATCTGATTTAATCAGTGGAAAGAATGCATCTTTAGGGCGGATCCGATTTACCATGAAGATTCTCTTTTATTGTCTTATTTTTAATGATATACCTGTTGTAAGGTGTGCCTACATTGTGTTATGGTTGACTTGAAAGGGTGATGATTAGAAATGTACTTCTGCTTTTTGAATATGACTGAGAAAATTCTGTTAAACTCCACCTGAGATATAAATACACTGTTTATCAGTGTTCAAGTGCACCAAGGTGAGTTTTTCCCTCATTACTGACTTCGAAGGCAGAACAGCCAACACACGTTCTCCACCTTTTAACTTACGGTGGAGGTTTTTCCAGACTTCAGACTAAAGTCATTTTGATTTATTGTTCAATAGGTCAAAATCATGTACCTGTGTGATAAAAATGCACAACACTGCTTGGCCTCTCCTCGTTTCTCTGAAGTGTTTTGACTCCTGCGTTGACCCTGCCGGCTGGTTTTGGCATTCCAGCAGGCTGGAGGAGTGGGGCAGTGAGCTGTGGCCCCCAGCAACCCCTGCACGCACGCACACACACACACACACACACACACACACACACACACACAGACACACACACGCACACACACACACACTGACTGTCCTTGGGTTGAGGCGTCCAGGGTTTCTGCTGGTCAGCAGAAAGAGAACGGCTGTGTGATGGCACAAGTGGGTCTGTGTGTGTGTTTGGGGGGGTTGTAGCTGTCAGTGCAGACTTGTGTATGTGTGTGTGTGCACAAGCGCATATGTGATTTAAAAGTAAGGAGAGGTGGGGCAACCTCAGGGAGGGAGCTGAAGTCTAGTGGCTCTGGTCCAGACCTTGTACCATGTAAACTGACTACACACTCAGCCCTTCAAAAATCTCATATTTACAACACACACACACACACACACACACACACCCTTTGCCCTTGGTTGTCTGTTTTGGTGTGTGTGTGAGCAGATGGACAGGCTCATGGACCCTGAGGGAGGATAACAGTGTTCTTCTCCTACAGTCTCAAAAAACAAACAAACACACAACAACCAGAATAAAGAAGTATAACACAATAACACAATTAAAACAATAGAAGCAGTACTGCTGGGCAAAGTCAACAAAGTCAACAAAAACATTTGTCTTTATTAAAAGTGAGTTTTTTACTCACAATTGTTTTACTATTTTTTGCATATTAATAGTAACAGCATAGAAAAAAGAGCACCAGGCATAATTCTTTACACAGGTAACATTTTGTATTACGTCTTATTTATAGTTATATTTAATATTTTAAAAAAGAAAATTCAACCTGAGTGATTATAATACACAATCCTTCATAAAAGAGATATTCTGTTTTCTCTCCATAGTGCTGACAGCAAAAATAAGCAATACATATATCATTAAACTGAATAAATCAGAAAAGGCATTTCAGGCCTGTAGTTCTGTTCCTAGTGAACAAATTCCAGCACATTTAAAAAACCAAAACACTACAGCACACAGTATGGAAACTGACTAGCAACATGGCAAGAAGTTATGGCATGAATGTATTATTATGAAAGTATTAAGTTTTATGGAGCAGATGAGTATTTTTATGTGGAACTATAGCTTTTGATTACACTGTGGGGCAGTAAAATAAAAATAACGCCACAGTTCTTGGGTTTTTAAATCCATTTCAATACCAGGCTGGTTACAGGATCACATGACTAACATGACAAAAGTGAATCCTCTTCTTCATCTCTCTCTCTCTCTGCTCTGTCCTGGTGATTGATGACTCCACACACAGTCAGTGTTTGCCTTCTTCAGACCACTCTACTCTCTCGTATGGAGATGATATTTATGGGTTTGCTAAGCACTTAAAACTGAGGAGACTCTGTCTATTAATGGTCCAAATGTCAATAATGGACTGATTATGTTTACAAATATAAATACAAATAAATAACATTAAAATTTAGATTGTAAATTTTAATATTTGTCAACTGACTGTCTGACTCTGAGAACAGTGTGATGCAACCTTTTTATATGTATTGCGTAAATTTTATGTAATTATCATATGCATTTGTGAGTGAACAGTTGAAAAGGCAACTTAAACTTGCACTAGAAATATTTTTTATGAGCCAGTGCTCAATTTGCAATAAGATAAAACTAAATCAGAAACAGATTTTCTTTTACATAATCAATTATTCGGACAAAATAACCAACAACCTTCTTGATATTTCATAAATTTAACTCCAGCTCCCCCCCAGTCCTAATCTGGGCCACGTTCACTCATGCAGCAGTAACAGTGAAAAACTAACCCGTCTCTGGGAGCACAATGGCGGGTGCCCCCCTGCCCCGTAGACTCCCCACATAGACGGTGCTGTCTGACAAGCCTGCCTGCCAAACAACTCAATTAAGCAGAAAAGGAGGCAAAAAAGAGAAGCCCAAACAGAGGAGCGAGAGAAAGGAAGGGAAGAAAGAGGACAGGAAAACAGAGGAGGGTGAGGGCTGGTGGCTGTCAGGCCTCGTCGACACCCAGCCGACGTTTGGCGAGAAGCGACACAAACACAAAACAAGAAGAAAAGAAAACTGATCTGTGATGTGTTAACTGGAATTCCTGCTTCCAAGGCCAACGTGGGTTCAGAGGGCAAACTGAGGGCCAGGGGTTCATTACCACAGAGACACACACTCACACACACATTTAAAGGACCATAACAGCGTCTTTTCATGTTTGAGCCTATTTATAAATTTTGAATGTTGTTTCCAACTTTCCAGGTCTCGTCCACGTTGCATTAGTCGCTATATAATAAAATCAAATGCAGAGATTTGTAAGTTGTATGAGTGTGGTGATTCATCATACTCAATGTAGCTACGTAGGTTATTATAGATTATTATAGCTTCACTTCATTGATTAAATTAAAAGCAAAACCAATACATTCTATAGAACTAAAATAAACTCAAATGGAAAACAAGTCTTAAAAAGAAATAAAAAAATTTTATTTTTTTTTTTTTTGTCTCTTTTTTTCCATATTTGATCGACCCACAGTCGATCACAGAGGCAGCGCAACAACAGACTGATGGTCACAAAGAAGGCCACAGGGTGTGGCATCATATCACACAATACAATCCACAGAGTGTATTGTACAGTGTTGTTACAGAGTGAAAATCACCCTCATAAATGTATCATTGAGACACCTAACAGCTAAAAATCACACATACATATATGAGGGATGTGGTGATTCAAAATGTTGCAACATCCCCACTGAGCCAAGTTATCAGAATTTGATATGAACAAATATCACAAAGCAGTCTGTCGTCAGTAGAGTGCTATGACCTACACTATTTCATGTTGAGCTGCCATTTTAAAATGGAAAGACTCAGTTTCATCAGGACTAGAAGTCATGGTTACAGGATCCATGTAAGAGATTTTATTTTGATGTGGTGTCTTATGAGATATGATGTCCTTCTGTTTCATTCTGTTTTTGTTTTGGATTTCTGGTTTAATATGGAAGTGTGGTGGATGAACAACTGTCTCTAATAAAGAACTGATTATCTGTTGACCTGTGCATCATCTGAACAATAACCTCAGAGGTGATGCAGTGCGGATGCTTTATATCAGACTCCTCTGACAACAAACACTGGAATCATAACAAGGAGACTGACAAATGTCCTATGCTATCTCATCCTGAAATTCCTTCTCCCTTATTAACGTTTCCTGTAGTCATCTGTTCAGTAAAGTCATAGTGTATTTCATTCTAATCAGTAATTATCTCAACTCTTACATGTTTTTAGTAAATCAATGTTTTTTAATATATAATTTCTATGCCATTTTCTAAATACATACATTTTGCAACAATAAAGAAGGAAATAAGGGCTTCATTTCTATTATGACAATACTATGTTAGTGTTAGTGTGAGTAGCTGATCAGTGTTGTTGCCATTTGCATTATTAACACATGAAAACAAATTATTCAACCTATTCAACTTAAAATCAGCCCTATCACCCCCTAGCCAAATAATATGCAAAGCTTTAGAGATAATTTCAGATTCTGTAAAGACAATGCATCTCCAGTGACCACACACCATCTCGGCTGTCTTTTAGCTGGTCGATTGGGGTAATGAGGTGACGGCTGATGGTGGCCTGTAAAGTTGTAATGAGGGCCACAGTGTGAATAGGACAGAGGGCTGGAATGGGTGGGAGAGAACACGATGCTTAATGAGCGGGCCGGCGGTCTCAGCGGTAACCCCGTTGTATCGGCTCGGTCTGAGACAGAGGGGGTGACACAGGGGATCAGGAATTTCAGGGTGGGACAGCACAGGAGGGCCTGATGTTATTTAGGGAGGGGATGAATAAAAGCTGGGTTAGAAAGTAAATGGGGGTCCTGACCAGCCCCTGTGCTCTGCTCATTGTGGAGATGAAATTTATGGCTCAGGACTTCCTAAGCCAAGGACTCCCCACGTTGACTGGTTAAGTGCTGTGAAACAGTACGACAAAGGCTGGAGGCAAACAACACTCTGAGATGAGAGGCTGCAGGAGAGGGGACAGTGGAAGACAATGTGTGCGATCCACATTAGAGACCCATGTTGGACTATAAAGTGACTAGTTGGATGCACAACAACATGCTTGAGCTGAAATCCAAGTGGACACATCAAATAAAGATGTGTAGCAACATGGGTATACTAATGAGTATGTGTAAGTTTAAAAACAAAACTTTGTGAAGGCAATTAGGCATCAAGAATTGTGTTAGAATAAAGCTCCAGAAATTTTTGTATGCACAGACCCATGTCTGACAGAAAAGACAAGTTCAAGACATACATGGTTTCGGCTGTGTTTCAGTCTTTGTTATGAAAGCAAAAAAGGGCAGAATGAAGTTTCCTGTTATACAATAATAACAGATGAGGTGGAAGCAAAGAAAGCACGAAGCAGAGTCTATTAGTTTTAAATACCAGGACAAGTTATAATACAGAAGGTTCTAATAAGCCCTCTGCGCCGTGCTACAGCTGCAGGGCAGATTGGAGGCTGCAGCGAGTTGCTATGGGAAAGTGACTGGGATTAGCTGGTTAGCATCAGGTGAAGAAAAGATGTGATGGGGACAAGGGTCAAGTGCACTGCACTCACCTCTGGAGGCAGCTCTTAGTGAGTAAAGGAATAAGGTTTGATGTTGAACTCACAGCGTTTCTTCTAGACTGGTAAGTAAACAGCTTTTAATGCTAATGTTGGCTATGTAGCAATAGCAAAATGCACAAATAGTTCCTTTAAGGTTCGCCAATTGATGTGACACTGCAGTGGTTAAGGTTTGTTTAGTTTTAGGCAGAGAAGAGCATCTTGGTTTGGGGTAAAGTCACTACTTCATTCAGGTTAGGGGACCTTTGTCAGCTTAATAAACATAATAACAGTGTGGTAATGGTTATGGTTTAAAACAGTTGATTTACTCCAATTTTTAAGTGCCAGGTTTTGTTGGTTAACGGATCCAACCCAACTTTCTCCTTGTGTTACTAATGTTACTAATGTTACTTGACTTCCTCATTCGATAAACAAGATTCACAACACACATCTGCTAAAGGGCTTTCTCACTGGAATATAAACATATAGTGGATATGTCACTTCTGGGCATTTGCTGAAATGACTGTTGCTTAATACAGAGAATCTGAGCTCAAATATACATCCCACTAAAGCCTGATTATCAGGTTGAATTATTTCATTTGACCTTCCAAAAAAATCAGATACTGGGCAGCAACTTAAAGTTCTGGAGCCAGGTGAGTCCACTTACACAACTTTAACTTGAAACCTAGAGCACAAATTTAAGTACTGAAGTAAATGGTTGATGAGCAAGATTAACCTGTGTCTGCTTTGAAGCACACTCGATTTCCAACACATTTATGTACAAACTGGGGAATGTCTTGTGATGGGATGAGGTTTAAAGTATTCACTACTACATTATTATATCAGTAGTCATGAGTCAGACCACATCCATCTTTGAGCTCAGCCTTAAGAATGAAAGCAGTCATTTTGATCTCAATTGCAAACCTGGGCATTTTTGTGGCTATCTTTCACTATTTTTGTTGCTCTTACCTTGACAAAATTCACAACACACACACACACATTGACATTCATGGCTGGTAAACTTCTCATTGTTAGGCAATTTGATTTTTTAAAAGCAATTAAAGGAAACTTTGTTTTCAGTTAAATTTTAGAATTAATTATTGTTGTTTTGTTTTTTTTATTTCTTACAGATGAATTTTGAGATGTTTGAAGTTTGATGTCTGCATACTCCAAAACCTGGCATCAATCTCAGCTATGAGCTGCAGAAAAAGATAGTTGTCTAAAAAGCTGAAAATACAACCTTAACAAGTGATTCTACTTGGATGTAAGATGAAACTAACAAGAGTCTTAATCCTGTCTTATTTCCTATTTTTTACAACAATTCATAGCTGCACCATCAGACAAATAACTCCTAAACTAAAAAGTAAATTATATATATATATATATATATATATATATATATATATATATATATATATATATATATACACACACATATTATTTTTGCTCTGTCAGGCATAGTGTATGTCCGTCTACACCACAGTCACCTGAACACAGCTGAGAAAAGATGTCTTTTCATTAAACAACGACTTAAAATCATCAGGGATTCCTCATGAATTCAAGTTGTTGTAATGTTTACTTTACATGACTTAACATAGATTTGGGGACTTGGGATCTGTTTGTGGATCTTAACTGTGTCCTATTTATATTCTTTTGTATTTGTTTGACAGTTGTCTTACCCTGTTAATGTCAGGATCATATTGATTTGGGAGTTTCTAAAAGTTTCTAAAATTATTTTAATCTCACTGAGACTTTTTTTTATCTGGTTAAATGGAGGAAGAGAATAAGTGACATTTCTGTAAAACAGTGGCACAGGTTTTTGGATGTGCTATGTCTTTAATGAGAGTAAGAACCATTCAGGGCTAAATCTGCTATTCTGGTCGTTGTCCACAGTGAACAGTGTGTGTGTGTGTGTGTGTGTGTGTGTGTGTGTGTGTGTGTGTGCATTGTCTTATGAGCTCTCCTCGCCCCATTGAACAACAGTGATGAAATGGAGATGAGTTAAAGTGCTGACACAAAGACTAACCAGACCCCTGCGTCGCTGCAACAATGAAACCACCAAACGCGAGAAAGTGAGAGCCTCTTGGAAAAACAGAGAGAAAGAGCATGGAATGAGAGGGGGGAGAAATTAAGGAGGCCGACTTAAAAAAAAAAAAAAAGAGGAGAAGAAGGGCTGAACCATCCTGAGAGCGGGAGGTAATGGATGGTGGGCAGAGGTAGTAGAATAGAGAACAACCCGGAGAAAATAGCAAGGTAGCTAATCCCTGCAGAGACATAAAGCAGCTATATGTAAATGAAAGACATGAAGTTTGGCCATCTTACTTTGATCTATGAATCAGGCTCTCCCTCCCTCCCCCCTCTCTCCTCCTTCACTCTCACCCTCTTCTCCTTCCTCCTTTTTCCTTGTAAGAAAATCAAGCCTTATTTGGCTTAATCTCACTTAATGGCATCCAACTCCTCTTTTGTCCTCCCTGATGCTAACAGATTCCCCTCCTTTCACTCACCACTATTCACATATCTACCCTCTATAATCCTCTTATTCCAGGGTAGCAATTATATTGAGTATTTTATCAGCATTATGATTATGATTATTTTCATTATTATTATTCATGCAGGCCGTGCTAAGGGCCAGGTTGTGGCTGAGAATATCCTCCCTCCTACCAGCACCTCTTATTCTCACTCAGAATGAGGCTGCCTGCTTTCTTCCAGAGGGGTGGCGAGTTTGCAGGAGTGAACCCCATTCAGGGAGACACATTTTCTGGGCGTTTGAACATATTGTGGAGTGAGTGTAATGAGTAGCACCAAATCACCCGTCCTGGCTCCTTAACACAGAGAAACATCAAGAATTTGAGGATGGAGGAGAAAGAGGGGGCTAATAATCAAAAGGCCTCCTTTCTGCGGAGCAGTAATTACACGGGTGGGTTTTGATCTTTTGCTTGTTGGAGCAATGAATGGGGGGAATAGATGAGGACTGTTTCACTATTTTGAGGAGGGTTTTTACGGAGCTTTTCAGCTCAGCATCTTGTCAGCATCTGAAGTATATCAGAAATTATAACGGTGAAGATCCAATGAACGTGGGGCGTTGTGGTGAGAGAAGAAGTCTGCCCCTGTTCATTTTCAATGAGTGAATCATTTCTCAGCACTTAGTGGGACATAAGGTGATGCAGGATTTAACAGTGGCCTGAGAAAAGCTTGAGGTTTACAGTTGTAAAAAGTTAGAAAACTTTATGCATGGAGGGCAAAATTACCAGAGTGATGCCAAATAAATCAGGTACAGTTTAGTCTTTACCTGATGGATGCAAAGATCATTACTCCATTATTCTTGGTTTCAAGTAGATCACAAAATGAATGGGGTCTGTCACAAAGTCACATAATTTGGGGGAGAAAGACTAGTGGCTGCTTCATTATACAATGTAATGGGATGACAACATACTTCATGTGTTGCAGTTTAACTTTTTACAGTGTGGAATATATTCTCAATTTCACAGCAGACTGTTTCCCCAGTTAGTTTATAAGAAATGTGACCACATTCACATCTTTAACTGCCTCTCTGTGATTTTCTGGTTCCACACCTGTGTCTGTACTGTTATATAACATTGACTGTGTCCCAATTTCATATTAGTCATACAATATCTTCTAACAGTGTGTTCATTGCCAAACTTCATAAAAAGAAAGAATGTTTTTTAATTTAATTTAAGTTTTGTTTTGTTGATTGTAGCCCCGATTACAACACAGTCAAAAACATTTATACAGAAATTGTGAAATAACCAAAATGGTTCAACCTTTTGGAGAAAATGATGTGTTCATGTAGGACTCTGTTGCTCACAGACAGCAGATTGAGAAATGGGTTTTCAGAGCCTTTTACTGGCATCATTTTTATTTCATATAAGCCCTTTATTTGGACCCACTCCATCTTTGGGCCCCTAAAATTATCACCAATTCTAAACCAACAAGCTACAGTACAAGACTGCAGTCATATGCACAGGGCCATTACAGTTTACATTTAATATGCAACAAACTGTAAAGCAGTTCATCCTCTCTCTGTTTTTGATATAATGAATGTGATAAAATGTGTTGCAAAACAAAAAGGGCATTATTAGATTTAAAGAGCCAGTCTTATTAAATACAGAATAGTTGTACAATGTTTAAAAAGATAAAGGATAATTGTGAGTATATAGTGTAGTAAAATATTATAAACATGTTAAAAATGTTAGAAAAATAACAATTCATATAAAAAATGTTTCATACATGTAACAGTCATCAAGTCCATTCTTCAGATATCCTCCTCAACTTCAAGGGGTCACTTTGGGAATCTGGGAACCGGAGTGGAATGACTGAATCTGGGCAGTCTGCAGACTCCACAGGGGCACAGGGGCCCTCCTGAGGGCCCTGCAGAGCTCCACTGCACTGGGGCCAGCGAGGCCTCCATTGGGCCAGGAGACAGAAGGGGACATTTAGCTGCAGAGGATGACGAAGTGGAGGAGGAAGAGGAGGAGGAGGAGGAGGAGGAGGAGGCTGCTGAGCTGAGGAGGGATTCCTGGGTGAGGAGGAGCTGACCGGGGCCGGAGATGAGGGGCCACCCTCCAGTGAGCAGCAGCCGGGGGACGGGCCCTGTGTTCACCCCCATCCCAATGCTCACCTCCCCCAGCAGCCTCCGCATCTCCTGCAGAGATGAACCCAGGAGGAGGATGTAGTTCCTGGCCAGGACCAGGGTGGAGATCTTAGAAAGCCGGCGGCCTGGAGGGGCTCCGGGCTGGTGGGACTGAGAGGAGGAGGCAGAAGAAGGTGAAGAGGCGTAAGGCACCATGACCTCCCTCAGGGCATCCATGGCAATGTTCAAGTCCTGCATCCGCTTCCTCTCCCTGCTGTTGATCTTCCTCCTGAGCTCCTGCTGCTCCTCAGGGCTCAGCTCCCTCTGAGGTTTGGTTGATCTTTGGCCGCTCTGGAGGCCAAGCATTGGTGCAGGATTGAGGCGAGAGCTCAGGTTGAACCCCGGAGGGCAGTGGGGTAAGTCCTGGACAGACCCGGGGCCACAGAGAGGTAGAGACTGCTCCTGGGCCCTGATCACTGGGTTTGACAGCACGTTCATAGTCCCCTCAGAGGTGGGCCAGTCTTCAGAGTTGTAGTTCACTGTAGCCGTCTTCAGCAAAAGGAGAAGTTCAAGAGTCAGTCAAAAAAAAAAATGCTTCACTTCTGCACCTAAAACATCCACAAACTGCAAAAATGTGTTCCCTCCACCTGTTGCTCTGCCCCTTGCTTGCAGAAAACAGATGCCATCCAGCACAATGACAAGTCACCAAACGTTTTTACTTTTGGCTTCAGAGGTTTCCTGCAGCACAAGTGAGTGAGTGAGAGCTTTCTAAAGTGGCAGCTCAGTTTTATCTCATTTCCACAGCTGCGTGTGGCGAGAATGACAACTCACACAGTGGAAAAGTGAGCTAAATGCTTTCACATACCCCCACCTCAGCTCAACTCCTCCCCAACACACGATGTGCTCTTTAGAAACACACACATCTGACTTTTTGATATTTGACAGTGACATAGGAGACAACTGGTAGATGGTAACAACACCTGCAGATTTCCAATGAAAACTGGGATGATTTAAGGCAAAACATTAAATCTCAGAAATTCAGTGGATTATTTAATTAATCCAAACTGTATATTCTCATTGAGATCAGGATCTCTGTTTACAGAGAAAACTGGGCACAAGAACACCATACATTAAGCAAAGATTACACAATCAAGCACAAATCAAACACTCAGTTAACATATGCTGTTGACAGTTAATGTTTTGAAAGTTATTTGAATTTTTTTTGCCAAGTTCATACTGAACACAAGCACAACTCTCATCACCTGACATTTACTCTGTTTTTCCATGTTGTAAGATTAGATCTTTTCTTTCAGACTGAAACTTAGGTGTCGCTGCATAGTTTGTCTGCATCAGTTCCTGTAATAGAAGCTCTTACAGTGAGGCTCTGTCCTCATGAAGATGACAATATAAACATTTACACAATATAATGAAATTAGAGAAACTCCCAGAGTCCAAACACAAAATTAACATGCACTACAGACAACAGGGTAAAATATTAAACCAATTACATATCATTAGGGGGTCTGTGCAAAATGTTTTTCAACACGTGAATCATCTAAAGTTAAAAGGTCTTCTTGGGTTAGGGTTCAGGCTTTTTATTTACTGTGTTTTATGAGTAAGAAGAGGTTGATCCCTTCCCTGTGACAGGAACTTCTTAGTGCAGGAGGTGAGTTTTTGCATGATAAGTTAGTGAATAAGGTTAGCTCTGACAAGATTAACTGGTTCAACTGTGACATCCTTTTGTACACCCATATGTAAATCTATAGTCTACAGTGAATTTGTATTTGACAATCTATATATGAAAAAATGTGACTATATGTTGATATTATATAATGTAGGGTTCAAAAGTCTGAGACCACTTTCCCTGAATGGGAAGACAGACATGTTTAAAAATAATTGGACATTAATAAGAAAAAAATATATAAGGATATAAATTTTTTATATGTGTGTTGTTTTAATGAACTTGCATATATAAACTGAATACATATCAATAACATATATGGTCGCAACATGTGATACCATATAAAAATTCATCATATAAATGGTTTTCATTATATGAACATGTAAAAATGTTGCTATGGTTATTTCATATATGTTATAAATGTATTTCTTCACATATCTAGTGGATGTATATATGTGATAACAATATAATTTAGATATATGGCAACATCGCTCTTGATATAGGTACATATACTGTGTGTCATATATTACATTTCTGTACGGGCAATTAGATTTTTTTTTTTATAGTAATGTTGGTCCTCCCAACATTTTGGTCAGAATTTACTCATCTAATCTAGTAGATGGCCATAAACGTTTGTACAGTCATGGTCCCCAGAGGATGAATCCTAGAGAGGCTGGTGAACTTCTGACTGATGTTTTCGGTTTGTTCAAACCTTTGATTTTATGACCAAATTCCTGCAAATATAATACAAACATTTCAATCAGCCTCAGCTGTACTTTCTGTTTGGTGCTAATTAGCAAATGTTAATCTGATAACACACTGAAATAAGATAGTAAACATGGTGAACAATAGCTGCCAAACATCAGTATGCTAGCATTGTTGTTGTGGGCATGTTAGCATGCTGATGTTAGCATTTAGCTCAAAGCACTGCTGAGCCGAAATGAAGCCTCTCAGAGCCAACAGTGTCAGCATTGTCTTTACTTTTTCTTTATGTGAAGTTAATTGAAAGCACACACACTGTGGGCTTAATGGAATATACCACTGCAGCCATTTAACAACTTGGAAGCCATTAAAATCTTCAGTACTTTGTTATGTGCCAGAGAGCAGGTATTAGCAGTATTAACATAGGTATTAATTGTGCTGGAGAACAGTTTTGGCAAACAGTCAATGGACACATCATTGTGTGTGGGGAGTTAATTGATGGTGTTGAGGTGGAGGTTATTGTTGCTCAGTTCTGAGCAGCTACGCTAACCAAATTGGCTGGCAGAGAGCTGGGCACAGTTCCAGGCAGGCAGACAACAGGCCAATTGACTCCAACCACAGGTGAAGCTGGCTTGGGGCACCGAGCAAGGCTGGAAACCTCAGATGTGCCATTCATGAGCCACAAAAAGACCTCAGCATTACTCCGTTGCACAGTGAGCCCGGCCGTCCTCCTTTTGCCCCCTCTCCCGCACCCCCTCCCCCTCCTCCTTGTAAAGCCCATCTGAGTGGGAGAAAAGGAAGGCAGGGGGAAGAGGGGAAGGACAGCACCGTTACACACAGAAAGCAAGTTGTTTACGATGAAAGCAGAAGGAGATGCAGGGGAGGAAGACCCTTTCTTTCTTCCCCAGCCGCTCCTCTCTTGTCGTTCAACAAGTGAAAGATGTATGTGGAGGCGCTTCCCTTCCCCGCCAGTGGTCCGGTGGCGTCCGGCTGGTGCTGTGATTGAAGCTGAATGGACAGACTCCAGACGGACAGGAAAGGGAGGGCCCCATGAAAAGGGCCAGGCGGATGGCCCTCGCACCTGCAGGAGAACAGAGTGCAGGCAGCCAGGATGAATGTGTGCATGTGTGTCTATGTATGTGTGTGCGTGTGTTTGTGTGCGTGCCTGTGAGCTCAATTTGATTTCGAGTGCCTGTCTAACAATGAGAGGTAATAAACTGGGTAATGAAAGCAAACGAGATGTGATGCTTTTGACTGTATTTTGGGATGTGGTCTCTGTGTCAAGAGAAAAAAAAGGACACCTGCAAGGAGCCACACATACAGAAGTCAGAAAGGAGGAGAAAGAAAGAAGCTGGTGTCTAGCAGAAAAGTGCACCTCCCCCACTTTTTTATCCACAAGGGAAAGAAAAGTGAGCTTGATTTGGGGCTGCAGCCCAGCATATCCGCCTCCAAGCTTCCAGGCTCCTTTTGATGAGGCTGGACCAGGGCAGGAGCACCGGTGGCTTGAGGGCAGGGGGAAGACTAGTGTCTTTATGGTGGAAGGAGAACTATCCATCTGGGTAAGGCCGTCCAATGGTGGGTCTGCACCTGGGAGCTAAATGCCTCGTCTGTGTGGAGCCACTTCCTGCGGCCGACAGACAGGAAGACACCTCAGCCAAACCTCCTGGGTCAATTTATCCACCAATACAACACGATTAATACACCCAAAGTGATACCACAAAAAAAAAAAAAAAAAAAGGTTATGAATTATTTTCTGGGTGCTGCTGCAAGACTAAGAACTCACATACCAGCAGAAGATTATAAAATCTAAGACACTAATGTATGAAAGGAACATAAGTTTTAAGAATGTATTATCATTATTATTATTATTCTTGCTGCTGTTTGTATGATTTTGAACCCTCAAATCTTCATTGTGGTTAATGTTACTGTTTTTTATTAATTTTAATAGCAGGTCTTTTTTAGATAGAGCAGTAAATAAGTTTTAAGTTAATAAGGTTTTGTGAATTTCTTGTGGGAGGAATTTGAAGTGAAAATTGTAAAAAATGCAAATGGCTTTCTGATAAGTCACAAGATTCACTCTAAATAATAACAAAATAAAAACAAAAAGAAACAATAAATCATTGAACTCAGTGTTTACACTGAAAATGGCATCTATAAAGAAAAAATTAAATGACATTTCAAAATATTAACCTGGATTGTGTGTTATTGATTTTTTTTTAATACAACAAATTAATTCACACATTATTTTGAGGAGAAAAATACAAACTGAAAATACTGAACCCTCAGTTTGGACCACCCACAGGTAATTAGATTTTTTTTTAAAGAGCAGAATGGACATTTCCTGAAAGACGCACAAAACAATCTCAACTGGCTCATTAATTGAGGACAAATTGGTATAATTATATACCCACCTCACTTGATATAAAGAGACGGGTTCACAAATGAAGTCAAGCCACAGGCCGGCTGCTGCTAGTCTGCATACAATCTTGACTTAATGGAGTCAATTTACATCAGGTGTCTGATTGAGCTCTTTTGTGTGTCACTTTTATGGTGTGTCGATGTGTTTTTTTTTCTGCCTCAGTGGGAGGATTTATCATGTTTGTTAATGTCTGAAAGAGGCGATCTAATTCCTCAAATTGGCACAATTACACAGCAATTTTCTGTGTCCTCATATGTTTGTCTTGCTTATTGTGAAAAAAACTGAATAAGACAAAGTTATTTAAATGATACCTCAAACATAGTTTTCATCATCAACAGTTTGACCACTGTTTAAAAACGATTATTGAGACAATTCTGATGATTCATGCACAATGGAAACTTTTGATTCTTTAAAAGCTATTTTCAAATGATGATTGTAATGTTGTAATGGACGTAAAGAAGCCAAACACAACTTCAGATTCCCCTGATGACAGCAAGGTAGCCAAAAACATTCTGGGAATTAAGTGGAATTAAGTGGAGACATGTGGAACTTAAAGGTTGTGGAGTTGTTGACGTCCAGCGGACTGAGTCGGTGCCAGTTTTGTTCAACTCATGCACATGCATGGGGAGACGCATGCGCCTTCCCACACACATGTGACGCAATACAAAATCCTACCAGTGTTGTCAAACTGTTTTTTCTTTCCTTACCTCATCTTACTCTATCTTTGACTCCTCCTTACTTATTGTGCTCAAAGAACTTAAAACAAGAAGGACATGGTTGTCCCCCAGCTGATGACACAATATGCATCTGTAGTAGACAAGGCTCAGGAATGAGGTCTGAGATCTCAAGAAAGAACCCAAATTCTGCATTTCTTGTAGTTTTTTTTTATTAAAAAAATTACTATTTAGAGCCCTAGACAAACTTTAAAATAAAGTCAATGAAGTTTGTGAATTGCATTAGACTCTGTCAGACAGCTAATTCATCTGTTTTTGGGTGCAGTTATCACATGGTTTTTGACAGAGTGGCTAACCAGAACGTTAAACCAGGAGGTGCACCTGCTATAGGCTTTACATCCCAAACTGCCGTCTGTTTACAATGTGCAAAGAGACGCTAATGAGAAATTAACAGTTGCCAGTGACTGATTTTGTCCATGTGTCCCTGCGGGCAAACAGGTGCAGCAGCAACAATGGAAATATAACAGAGCAGGACTTTTCAGAGGGAAAAGGCTGCTCTGCATCAAAGCAGGGACGGAGGACACACTCGTCTATTCGCCCTAACTCCTGCTCTGTGAGGCTCGACCAAAGACATGAGAAGATTACAAGCTGTTAATAAGGTGGAACCGATCGGCTGATGGTCTGCTTTTGTCCTTCCCAGCATGCTTTGTGAGCACTGGCCTGGGATAGTCAGCATTTGCTGCTGATCATAGTGTGGCAGGGATAATGAAGGTGGGAGGGGTGTAAGGTTTTACCCCTCAGGCCCTTTGTGAAAGAGAGCCTAAATGCTTCGCTCTCAATAGCTGCACACGCTCAGTTGGTCACGGTTGTTTAAATACAGATGGACATTTGCCACATTCATATTTCAAGTTGCTAACAGCTCTGCTGACACTTTCTGTCATTTCGTTTTTTGCTTGGTTGTTGTATCTGACAGATGTATTCCTATTGTCTTTCAAATTAAAAGGCTGAAAATTCTATGATATTTAAACATATTCTTGAATGTTTTCTGAAGTTTTACACTGATTTGTTTATAAAAGTCAAAGTAAAGTACTCCAACCTTTCCTTATGGTCATTTAAAAGAGCCCCCAAACTTAACCTAACTTGGTGATTACCTATTGTTATAGCAGGTGTTCGTCTCTGAAACAATGCCACCAGGGATTTGTAGGGTGGCTGCTAATAGGAAAGCGTTAGTTAACCCGTCCCCGACAAAGTACCCTTGAAACCCCCGATCCTATTTAACCGTGACAATGATGGATTCACAGACACTAAACTTCTACAGGAATCCTTATCCAAAGTCAAACACAGAGCTTCTTCTTCTCACCAAGCGATTGAGGCCAGGGGCACCCCAGCTAAAGTCTAAATGTTGTGGGGGCGGGTTGAGATGTTTCTTTTTGGGTTTTATTAGTGGTACAAGGCCAAGGGTGGGTTTTCAGAGGTTATCCCCCTCTGTATGGAGGGCGGTGCAGCAAGACCAAAGTCACTGTTAAAGTGAAAGCTGATAGCAGTATGATGGATGAGGATACACGTCCCAGAAATTAAACTTCTGGTGGTGAAGCAGAAAAGGAAACAGACATAGCGTCTCTGCTAGGTTGAAACGTGGATGTTTATCTTTGTGATCCACAGGTGGAAAATTTATTGCAGCAATGGAAACGGTTTGAATGTTTAATCAAGTGACCCAAAGTTGACGTTAACAGCAAACACTGACTGTATCTCTACTAACTCTGACAAGCCCTCTTGTCGTTTTATTTTTGTAGGCTTCAAGTGGGCTCTTCAAACCAGAAACTTGGCACTTACTTTTCCCAAAGGATTTACTTGGATGACCTAGATTTGGGTCTTATTCCTTCTAGTTTGGCTGTTTCCAAAAATAAAAATAATAATGTACTCATCAAGTTAATTGCTGAAATAGCAGAAACATAAAAAAAAAAGAAATGTTGAATGTTGAAAACATCCAGCACAGTTTCATCTTTGACCAGCCAAAGATAAACTGGATAAACTACTGGCTAGTTTGCCTAATGTCTGATTATTTGACTGCTCTTTTTTTCTTGCCCTGAGCCAAGATATCATTAGAAACTAAGGCCAAAATTACAAGCATGTGACCAAAGTTGTAATGAACAGTAAACATCCTTTGGGAATCTTATTGATTGTGTTTGTCCTGTTTGCAGTATCCATTGAGGAGGTTGATCACTGCTCCTTCACAATGCTACTGCGGCTACATTTGAAAATGCATCTTTCTCTGTTTTAGCCATCCATCCAAACAGAGGTGACATTTTCCAGTCTCTGAGTAAATAATGAGAAAACCCTCCAGATATCGTGAGTTTAAAAATCCTGTTGCACTGAGCAAATGCTGATCCTGACTTGACAGGCATGACTGGGTAGTTCTGTGTATGAGCAATCATTAAAATCCCAGCATACAACAGCGTCTTTAAATCTATCCACACCGGTGTGGACATGGCCTGGTTGAGATGGATAGGGAAGCCTCCCTTTGGACATGGTTCGCGCTCGGCCGGCAGGGAGGACACCAAGAGGCAGAACCTTGACACGCTGCAGGGATCACATCTCCCAGCTGACCGGAGCACTGAGGGATCCACCAGGAAGAGCAGGGGGGTTTCCTGCTGAGCGTCCTGGTGCTCTGATTGCTCCTGCCCACTACACCATGAACAGAGGGACAGTCATCTGATCAGTGGTAAATCAAAACTCACAGCAGAATATTTGCTCCAGTTTTGGGGGTGTCAGATTTTGGTGTACCCTCCCATCCACTTGCTGACCACCACCCTCTTTCTATCACCAGGTTGTAATGTAAAACTTCAGCCTGTTTCTCTCCTTAATGCCCCAATTTTCATCTTAAATGTCCTACGTGATGAGTGATGAAACAAAATATTGACAATGGCTTGTGGAGCATGTTATTACCATTTTATCTCTTTATCTCTTGAGTTGTGACTTGTTTTCACTTGCAGGACATGAGTTTGCAGATGAAGCCAGTGGTGGTGCTGGCAGAGGTTAAAAGGTTAACGTGATCTGTATGTGGTGAGAAACTTTTTCTTCCGCTCGGTTCCTGAGTCATTTTGCATTTTAACACATTGTTCTGATTTCACAAAATCGTGCCGCTCGGGGTTGGCAGATGGATGCAGTAGATGTAAGATGATTCTTTCAGGCCTTGATGGACACATCTGTCAGCCTACACCCTTTATCACACACACAAACACACACACACAGTTACCTCCCCCTCCCCCTTGAGACAACCCAGAATATCTCCTCTATGCCGTACAGCCTCCTCCTCCTCCTCCTCCTCCTCCTCAGCTCATTCGCCTCCCACTGTGCTACTGCTCCTCACAGCACATTAAAATCCTCACTAAGACTTTAGAGATCAGCCTGAAGCAGCCACCACTCTCCCTTTCTATTCAACTCCCACTCTGTTCAAACTGCAGCAGGTTTATCACAGATGTTGCCTAAACCCATGACCAGCCTCCCACTGAGGACTGTTGACTACTGACTACTGACTACAAGACTACAAACCTAAAACTTATATTTATGTATATATATAACTTGCGCATTAGATGACAGACATTCTGAGTGTGGTGCTAATTTGATTTATGAAACAGCGGACCCCAGGGAAGCAACAACTCCGAGGGCAGACATATGTTGCAGCGCAACATGATATCAGGCTTCAGTGACTTGACAAATTGTGGTTGTAGTCACTAAAACATCGCATTTCATGGTGGCATGGCTCCTGTAGAGGCAGAAATAATCCCACAACTGTCAAACCAAAGAAAGTTATTTTCTAGCTACAAAATACCCTGTGGAAAATAAACGACAGAGCATATGCTGCTAATAACTCTACAGGTTTGTGAAGCTGTACCTGAACATGAGGCTTTGAGCAAATGAAAATGACATTAGCAGGTTTCCATCCAACTGTCTTTATTTCACTTTGCCTAATCAAGCTCAGTGGAAACTCCTTTACACCTGGTGTCTTGATAAAACCAAAACATCCAACAGAAACAGACTTTGTGAATAAACTGTGGTTTAACCATGTGACCGCTGAAGACAAAATATCAGCAGGCCAACACAAATCTGTGTGGAGTGATCAGAAGACTGTGACCTTCTTCCAATTAAAACACGAATCAAAAATAATTGACATTTACATTTATTACAATTACATTTTCTTTATGTTTTCTGCTCTTCATGGTTTGACTGAAGCTCTTTTAATTATTGTTGTGCCCTCTTTGTTTGCAATGGTTTCAAGGTGCCGACTCCGAAATGAAATCAGAGCAATCAGCTCTTTATCTCGACAAACCAACTCCTAATATTCACATAACAGCAGAGGATGGAAACAAATGTCAATTTGCATTTTCTGCTGCAGATTTTCTCAAACTTTGGTTAAAAGTTGCACCACATGTGTAGGTGTACAGGTATAATGTTTATTTTGGTTGGCATTTCAGTTCACTGTGTTAGCATGCTAATATTTGCTAACTTTTCAGTACATGGTTGAGTCAAAAAAGTGTTAGTTTAATGTGGGAGCTTCGTGTCTGTTTTGTTTCGTTAATTGTTAATGTTTTATAACCTCCACAAAGTGTTTCTTCTGAAATCATCTTTCTCTCACCTAATAACCAGACCTTAACCATAGTGGTGGCAGGACACCATAGAAATGAAGGCTGTTGAAATGGGGTTAGCTCTCTCAAATGTGGTTTAATCAGTGAGGCTTACTGATCTGTGCATATTTTTTCACGTGCATGGAGTCAAACCCTTTTTGCCAACTGCAGAACACCCAATGTGTGTGTGTGTGTGTGTGTGTATGTGTGTGTGTGTCTTCTTCACTGAATCATGTCAGGTTGAGTTTCTTTGTCCAAGCGTCCCAGCTGCCTGCAGCAGTCAGAGCTGGCAGGGCCACTGCCAGGGGACAGACATGAGTGTGACATGGTCAACAAACCATATGGGACGTCATTCACAGGGTATCTGATGGGGCTGTAACACACACACACACACACACTGAAGATGACCATCTTTTTCACTTTTCATGGTACAAATTGAGGTGATTATGCAGTTCTGCAAGTTAAAAATGTATCAACTTGAGCAGGAAATTTGCATTTATCTCAAAAATGTTTATTTAGATTGTAAAAAAAAAAATTCTTCATATTTAGTTCCAACCAGAACTGTTTACATTGAGGTCTGTGGATTATCCAGAGAGTTTCTGCTGCTGAAATGTTTGAATATGAATTTTTAATGCTACAAGCAGATGAAGCAAAATTATTACTAGTATTGCTGTGGCAGCAAAAATCTCACTGGTATCTGTAAACTTGGACAAAGAAAACCAAAACAGTTACAAGGCTATATACACCACAGAGCTAAAAGAATGAGGGACTCAGAATATTATGTCCATATGTTGCTGAATGTACCACGTAATAAATCATGGGCATGATCCTGCTTCCAGAACAGTCTCCACTCTTTAAATGTCGAAGTCAAGTTCTTCTATATCAAACTGGGAAAAATCATTTATTTATGAAAAAGGAAAGGGAAACCACAAAGTGTTGCCATAAAGTTAAAAAAAAAATCATTGTTTGCTGTTGCATCAAAATTTACTTTAATTAAAATTAAGGAGTCTTGTCCAAACCATGGAAAACAAGCCCTGAGTAAATTCACATATGGACAGGATTGTCTACATCATCATGTCTATCTCAGTGACTCTCCTGCTCAGCAGCTCAACAGACTTGAGGATCACGATGATGAGAACTTATTTTCTCTCAAATGGATTCCTGTGTTTCTCAGACTGGGGGCAGGTGCACACACCATGGTGTTTAGAAGGCCCTCATCCTGGAGTCAACATGCTGTCCACCCACCAGACTACTGTTCCCCACTGGCCCCCGGCACACCCCTCTGATACCCCTGTGTTTCTGCATTGGTTGATCTATGTCCCAGTCCTGCGCTTCTCAGATGCACTTTGATGTTTAATCCCATCCTGCCTGTGTCCTCCTTCAGTCCGCCGAGCCGCTCGGCCAGTCATGAATATCCAAAGGTCTGCTTACTTGACAGGATTATCCCTCTTTTCAAAGCCACTGGGGACAATTCTTCAGCCACAGAAAACACACTCAATGGATCTTCTGCTCTCTCGCTTTGTTTCTCTCACTTTCCTTTACTCTCTCTCTCTCATTCCCTTCTGTCTTTGTCCCTTTGGGCTTTTACTAAACACATTGATCCACCCGATCGAGTAGTTCATCTGCTGCACTTCATAGATTATTAGGCACACACACACACTCACACACACACACACACACACACACACACACACACACACACACACACACACACACACACCACTCAGGGTGTTTTAAGTATTTAACTTTTGGTGGCATAAATCTCCTGATGTAGTTTTAAATGCTGCAGAGTTCCAGCTTCACCAGTGTTTTACCTCTTCTTCTTACTGTGTGCTGTCGCCACACGTGGGGAAGCTGCTGCACACATCTGAGTTCAAACTAAAATGAATTCAAATGAATTCAGAACACCAAAATATTTATGAAATTCAGCAGTTGCTGCGACCGCCCCAGTGCTAACTTCAATTGCCCACTATAGCACAAATCACACTGTGGCTCTAGCTCCCTGGCTTGGCCCAAATTGCAAACGCATAACTGACCGGTTACCTATAACTATCCCCTCATCAATTCTGGACCCAACTTGTTAATGAAATATGTGCAAGCTGACACTTAAACAGGCCCAGAGCTCACTGTTGGTGTCGGCAGTATGGGCAAAAGCTGCGGTGAATATCAGCCTGCTCATTACAGGCGCCTGTCCCACCTGCACTGCTGCAGCTCCCACCTCCCTGCAGCAGGATTCTGCCACTCATCACATCTTCAAATTTTTCCACACCACTCTGCCTCTACGGTAGCTGTCCTCAGAAGCTCATTCAGTTCAAACCTAAAACCTAATATGTCAACAACAATCCAACCTACTAACCTATTTGCCAAGATCATACAATTAATTGCTGCTAGGAACAAGTGTAAGTGTAACAAGTGTAACACTGTAAATAGCCGGTCACCTAATATTGAACAGCAAAAGTCATTTGAGAAAATACTGCTAATGCTCAGTATAGCAATATATCTATTAAATTAGCATCTAATGACCCTCAGTGATTGACTTTGGCCGACATCAAGCTACAAAAAATGTTTGCCTTTTCTGAGACTTATGCAATATTCAGTTGATATTTAGAGATTGTAATTACAAGCAGTGAGAGAAATCCTTCATGTCAGATGTCTAGTTATAATTCATAGCTGGAGATATCAGGAATATCTCCCACACCCCAAAGAGCGAGATTATATTTAGATACTGGAATTTGTATCTAAATAAAATAAAAAAGTAGCACCATCCCAGTTCATGAAAAAGGAGCTACACACTCTGTTTTTATTTATCACTGATATGCTACAGATTTTAACAAAACAAAAATATGGCCTTATAGCCATATCGCCTTAATTTCCTTCATTTTTTATTTATCTAATGTGACTGAAATAATGGGATAATGTGAGAACATTTTCACGTTTGAATAACGAGATGTTTTCCTGCTCTTCTCATGATGTTGACACGGTGTTAATGTGGTATTTGTACCAAGCCTTTCAGAGAACTTTACAGCTGTAATCACAACTTGGATGTTGATGTGAGTCTTATTTCATTACCATAACTCCCACAGTGTGGATTAGGTTATACTGTCGCCCAAAGCATTTTAAGTGACCGTGTCATGTAACTGGGACACAGCAATGTAAGAAAAGCTAACATCAAATTGCTTTGAGGAACGGAAAAAAAGAGCTAAATTCTTAGCTAAGCCACCACTTGTTGCTCATCTGTCCAATACAGTCAGTGTTTCTCTGTGTGTGTTCGAGTACATCACAGTGTTTAATGTTGGTAAAGAGTGAGCAGATGAGCTGTGTTGAAATAAACACCAGTCCCATGGGAAAGAGTGACCTCTGAGGTCTTATATTCACCTTAGAGCTCCATCTATTCCCTTGTAAGTGTTAAATCCTGCTTTTGTCTCTGACAGCTTCTATGTTTGTTTATCTTCTCTTGCTTATTCCTCCTTTGCTCCATCATAGACTATGTTTCTCTTTCTGTTATTCCGCCACCTTTGATGCATCCCACCAATCTTTAATCCTTTCAGCTAACACAACATGATGCATGAAGCTGAAAGGGCGTACATCTGTGCAGTGTTTTCAGGAAGGTTTAAACCCAGTTACAACTGTGTAAGACTGATGCTCCCCTTCTGTCCAAAGTTATGAATATTTAAACTTTCACAGAACCAACCTCAGACTCTCAGCATCAATGGATAAGTCAGCCTGCCACCAACAGTGGATAAGAAGCTGTTTACTCAGATCCAGCCAGAGGGATGTGAAGCCCAGCTGCTATTGGCCAGATCATCCAGGCAGAGCTGAAAAGATGCTGCTCAGTCAGTTTCTCTTTTAACTTTAGCACCATGTTTATCTGAGGGTGTAGCAGAAAAACTTTCTCATGGGTGTCAGATGTCATTGCATTGAAATGCCTTCAATATTCACTGATAATTAAACAAATCAACTACAAGTTTCTTGATTATTTTCTTCACCGTCTGGATGAAATAACCATTACTATCGATTCATTGCTGTGAACTTAAGTAATGTCTAGCTTAATAAATGAACTGTCATTAGAGGTTTAATAGGTTTAGGTTTAGGTTTAATGTAGTCATTTATTTTGAAAGCCACCCTGTTGTTTATGTTGAGTTTATCTTGATTAATTGATGGAGAAAGGTGAAGAATGCAGATGCTTCCACACAGAGCACAAGGGACTCACTTCAGGGTTTGATAAGTAAGAAATGAATGTGGATCATATGCTGATGCTTTTGCAGTCACCTGATCTCAACACACTGTAACAGGTAGATTCGATTTTGGATCAGTTTGTTTAGGTGAGTTTAGAGAAAAATAGTCATTCACCAACACTGTTAAATGCTACATATATTAGTATTAATATTCTGCATGGTCATCCCAGACAGGTTTTGGAGGAAACCTATTTGTTGTCACTATTATTTCCTCTGGCAACATTTCTATCCAGGCCAGATGTTCATAAGTGTTGTCGGAGTCAGAGTGGATTGTGGGTAAAGCGTACAAAGTGCAGGAGTTTGAGAGAGTCTAGACTTTCATCTGGCATGTGGTTAGGGTTTTACTCAGGCTACATCCCTGTTTATCCAGAATCATATAAAATATTAACAATTTGTGTGAAATGTGTCATAATTGCTGTGTGAAGACTTGTGTTTTGTGAGGTCACACTGAACTTGACCTTTGACCTTTGATCAACAAAATCTAATCCATTCATCCTTTAGTCCAAGTGAACGTTTGTGCCAAATTTGAAGAAGTTTCTTCAAGGTGTTACTGAGTTATCTCCTTCACAAGGCCAGAACGTGTTTTGTGAGGTCAACACAACCTTGATCTTCGACCTTTGACCACCAAAGTCTAGTCAGTTCATCCTTGAGTCCAAGTGAACGTTTGAGCCAAATTTGAAGAAGTTCCATTAAGACATTACTGAGATATCGTGTCCATGAAAATGAGACAGATATACGTAACAATATACCTCCGAGGTTACACTGTCCGAGTCAGGGAAAGTGTAGAGTGCATGTAAAAACCTGAAATGTGCTTTAGGTGAAATTATGTTCATTTCCTTCCAGTCTCTCACCTTGTCTCTGAATATTTCTAAAGTCATGAAATGCTAAGAGTTTTTCCCTGAAGTGCAAATATTTTAAACTCACGCTGATGCATCTTTAGCTCAATGTGGGTCATCCTGCACAAATCTACATCTACGTGTCTCTTTGCGTTGATTTTAAATGTAGCTGCACTGCCTGTAGAGTTTGTTTCACTTCAGTCCGAACAATGTCTTTGAAAAGAGACATGTTCATCTCTCAAGCAGAGTTCAGAGACTTGAGGCCGCTCTGGAGGCTTGCTGTGAAACAACACCTCACTAAGATGCTGTTTTTTTGTTGTGTAGGCCTAATCGTGACTTCCTGACCAACAAAGCTTGGAATTTGCTGCTCCTGCACATCTGACTTATTAAGAAGAGGTAATGGTTGAAATTTAGACTAAAGAGAGAGAATCATGGGGGAGAGAGAAGTCTAATTATTTGTGCAATATGATACTTTGTGATCCATGTTAACTGCATTTTGCAGTGACAAATGGTGCCCGCGTGGCTCTGGGGAAAAGATACCTGAGGTAAAGCAGATGTTCTAAGACAAATAACCCTACAATTTATCCTTTTATGTGCCATCAAACTGTTCTGTTAATTCTCTAAGCAGCTGTTTGTCGAAATCAGAGGTGAAGGTGACGTCAGGCTGCAGATGGAGCACACGCAGAACTCTCAGACTTGATCAGCAATTTAGTGGACTTTGGATTATTTTGTGTTAATCCTCACTGATACCATCAATCTGTGATGTTCAGTCCGTTTTTGTTGTTTCTTTCTTCATTTCTCAGAAAAGTTCTCAACATCCCGGGCACAAATGAATCAGACATGTTGCATTCAACTGTAGCTGTAAAACAAGTAAAAGCTAAAGAGAGTAAAAGTTTCAGGTTGTGAAATATTGAATTTGTTTATTACAACTGCACTGAATTATGAACCATCAAGGCTTCTCAAAGGTGATTAACTCATATCCTCTGCAGTGGATTTTTCTGTGGCTGCAAAACGCTTGTTTGATGTTTGATTGTTGGTATTTACAGTGATGTTTTAAATAGCTGAACAACATCACACTCTTTTCACAGCAACATGAAACTGCAGGGAAAAGATAAAATAAAGCTGCAAGTAGCCGTTACACGAGGGAAACTTTTCTGTCCTCAACATCTGACCTCAGCTGCAACAAACAAATCCAATAAATTTGCCCTTAGATTGAAAGTATACAAAGTTCATATTAGGATACGTGGTGTGTGTTCACTGGTGTGTGATGGCTTTTAAAGGCTCATCTTCACCGACACATTCCACACGTCACAGCAGTGATAGCTAAATGAATCCAGGCAGCAGTTACCTCAAATAAATATACAAAAGACAGAGCTGCACACTGACAAATGCTGACAAAACAGTTGAAGAGACTCTGCAAATGCAAAAACCAAAGGCGTTATAAAGATGACAAAGTAAAGGTTTGACTCATATGACCACTGTTTCTTTGATTAAATTCAAGAGTGCAAAGCTTTTCACGCTGCTGATTTTGACCTTTATCACCAGCATCACAGCATCTGACTTCACCCTGAGGAGGTGTAACAAACTACAATAGCTGAAAAACAGTTGTGTAGGTGTTAAGAGTATATAGGCAAGTCTTTTTAATTATTATTATTATTGTTTACTTTGTGTATAACATAAAATGTTGTGACTGAATTAACAGGCTGCTGATGTGACTAAGATCAAAACATGACACATCTTCTTTTCTTGTCCCCTCTCATACAAAACTAAGTTTATATAATGTGAGTCAAACTTTCACTAAAAACTCATGAAGAAGCTTATATACATATATATGAAGCTTATAACGGTTTTCCTAAATATGGATCCATCTGAGAGAGAGAATAAACAGTGATATGATGGTGACCCGAAAGCTGAATGCTGTGATGAATGTGTAGCAGCTTTGAGGAAGGTACAAAGCAAAATGTAAAACACTTACATGAAGGTTGGATGTCAGAGTAAAGGAATGCCAGGCTTTTATTTTGTTTCCTCAGGCTGAGGCTTCTTATCACTCACCTGTACACAGAGTGTGTTTCTGCTGTGTAGCACCGGATGACCTCTACCTCTTTGAAACGTCCTACAAAACGCCGAAGGACTTTGAATTATTCAATTCCAGTAATGAGACGAATAAACAAATGCGTGCATGAATATTCAGAGATTTAGTTCATATCGTTCCAGCTTCAAAAGCCTTTGGAAAACATTGCAACAGCATGCACAATCTGCTATGCAGCTGCTACCTTTTCCTAAAGTGTACCGGCCTTTACTCATCGCTGGCTGCTTTCTGCTATAGCACAAGCGTGGGGTTTTTTTTTGTGCGCGTCCTCGGCGGCTGTTTACACGCATATTTTTTGCAAAAAAGATGGACACCCTCTTGCTGTACAGGTTAGAAAATAGAAAAATAGTGAGCATCTGTAGCATATCAGTGTTTTTGTGCGTGCAGGTGCCTACAAAAAGGTCTTCACAGTTTGGTGACATCGTTGGGTCCGTGTTTGAAAAGAAGCTCCAGCTGAAGTGTGAATGATCACTGTTGTGATCTGAATGTCATCCAGCAGGGGGGAACACATTTCTTCCATCAGGGCACAGACACCACTCTGTGATAAGATATT
Organism: Trachinotus anak; assembly: GCF_046630095.1. NCBI lineage: Eukaryota > Metazoa > Chordata > Actinopteri > Carangiformes > Carangidae > Trachinotus > Trachinotus anak. The sequence continues at coordinate 16,229,651 of NW_027273852.1, forward strand.
AAGATTTTATGAAACATGTTTGTTTTATTAATTTAATCAAAGAGAAACGGCCATTCACAACCTATTTGTTTCTTTTAATAAAGAAATATTGTCTTTATCAGATGGATAACATGAACTCTATGCAGAAAACTATTGTTATTATTATTATTGTTATTATTATTATTATTATTATCATTAGCCCTACACGGACAGAGGACTAATTATAGGTTCAGAGTAAAGTTATGAAAAAGTCAAAAGAACCAAATGCCTGATATGTTTTTCCTCAAAACCATAACATTGTTTCATGGAGCTATGAGTCGTGAAATTAAGTGATCTATTAAAATGTATTTATTTACGGATATCTGGCACTTTTCAATGTCGAAAAAAACCTTTGCATGAGCAATGGTCTGGTTGTGTCAAAAGTATAATAATCATGACCAGGTTTGTATTTGTAATTTTAAAAGCTAAAATACATTAAGCCTGTTTCTCATTGAGTTAGGAAAAAAAAGACCAATTCTGAAATTGTGTAAAAGTTTCTCAGTTATTCTGTGTAGACATGCTGTTGAGGTAAGCTTTGATGTAATGGTCTTTCTCTCTGGCGGCCGGTGAGCTGTGATCCTGTTGATGTGCATCAGTGCTGCCTTAAATCTCGTCCCAACACCTTCTCCTTGTGTAAAGCCTCGGAATTAAAAAAAAGACATCACCAAAAACGTCTCCCCTTTTTCATTTAATCGTCTTTATTTTACATTTCAAACCCCGACATTATCAGAGATTCATCTGAAATTCCCGCTCGAAATAAGTAAATAAATATCATTTTCTTTTTTTTCTTTTTTTATTAAAAAAATAAAGAAGTGGTCATTGTGTTGGTCGGGCAGTGACTGACAGCCCACTGGGCAGAAAATAGAGAGAGATGCGTTGTATTAGACGGACAGAATAAAGCAGGTGCAACATGTGAGGGGTGGGGGAGTCTTCCCACATTAACAAGACTCTAATATATAATATCTCAGACTATTTAAACAGAATAATCCATCTACATATTTACACTCTATATTTGTGGTTTGATTCAAGTTGGGACCTTTTCCCGCTGCAGGTCCTCAGAACATAAAAGCAATTTATCACCAGCGATTGGATCTGATCTTTAAATAACAGTGGAGACACACAGAGGCCTGCGCCATCAAACATTTCCAGTAATAAGATGAATTTCGTTGTACTTTAGGAGCTCTGTGAAGAAACACCTGTTACATCTGAGGTTAATTACCATCAAACACTAAGTTAGTTGCAAACCCCCAAAGTCCCAGTGAGGAAAAATCAATGCATTCGTCTTTACTGGTTCCGTCAACGCAACGGTTCAGCAACAAAGATAAATTAAAAGCGAAATAATGCAGGAAGAGAGTCTATATCAAACTCAAAAAAGTTCGTTTCCATTCAGTTTGGAGTCACTTGGAGTCGCTGGCCAGCCTCGGCATGGTGACGGCGCTCATGCTGGACACATGCGGAGGCGGGACTTGGCACATGCTGCAAGGACAAGGCATCCCGGTGCCAACGCCCCAGTGCTGGAAACTGCTGCCCAGCGGCCCTGCACCGGCAGCGGGAGCTTTGAGGAGTCCGTGATGGGGTCTGACCGAGGTGACGGCGGCGATACCGGGCGCGGAGAGAGAGGCGGTGGAGACGGCGGCCGGCGGGAGGAGCGGGTGGTGCACCGCCGGGTGTGAGGCGTGAGAAGCCGCCGGGTGTCCCGGCACGGGCCCTGCGTGTGTCATAGTCCCACACGCTGACGGGTGGAAGCCGCCGTGGTGTCCGCTGCTGCCGTAGATTTCGCTGACCAACCGCTTCATCTCCTCCAGTGAGTTGCTCAGCATCAGGATGTAGTTTCTCGCCAGCAGCAGGGTGGCGATTTTGGAGAGTTTACGCACCGATGGTCCGTGCGCATAGGGCATGACCTCCCGGAGCCCGTCCATGGCCACGTTGAGGTCGTGCATCCTTTTCCTCTCGCGGCTGTTGATCTTGAGGCGGATCGTCTGCAGCTCGTTCTCCGACAGCAGCTTACGGTCTTTCTTGGACGCCATCCGGAGGGAGAGGCTGTCCTCGTCGGCGGCGGAGAGGCCGCGCAGGCCGGGGATGTCTGACGGAGAGTCGCTCTGTGTGGAGGACACTGCGCCAGAGAAGCCGTGCACGGACTTCTTCAGGGTGGCCATGAAGATGTCGTCCACCTCAGGAGAGGACGGTCTGCTCGAAACGCGGCTTGTATCAGAGTCCATGGTGCTCTGAAGACACACACACACACACACACACACACACACACACACACACACACACACACACACACACACAGAAAGTTAATTTAGTGAACCCCAAAATCCACATCTCCACGAAGGATAATAAACTTTTTCTGGTGTCACAACGGCTGGTGATTGAATTAACAATTAAAAGAGGATAAGACAACCTAAATGTGTCCTGAAGGCAGCATGCAATTTGCTTTGTCTTTTTATTTTAATGTTTCTAGCGATTGGAGATTATCTATCAGTGCGTTCCACCAGCCTGTCTTTTCTACATTGTCTTTCTGTTTACCTCTGCAAAAATAAAGTCTGGCAAAATCTGTGTAAAATGCCACTAATTACTAAATGAATAAATCACTTACCAAGTGTTTCCAAGTGCGATGGTGAGAAAACCTAAATGTCAAATCCACTTGTTACTCCAAACCGCATGTGACAGCCCATTTGGCACGGCTGCGTGTGACCGCAGGGTTTTATAGCGGGCTGGGGCGCACAGAGGCCGCCTCACCAGGACAACGCAGTGTCTGTCCCGGCTGCCACCCTGCGACCAATCAGCTCAAAGCAGGGAGGAGGGAGGGAGGACGGGAGGGGGGGCTGACGGAGGGTCCTCCAGCCTGATGTAATTACCAACACACAGCATCACTTTTAAGTGAAATCAGACACACTTCCTCATACATATGGCTCCTTCTTGTGGAAATGTTCGGCCCGCATGTGGATGGGTTTTATTATAATAACACACAGAACGCGACACAGTTTGCCTTTCAGAACTTAGGCTAATTGTTATTTGTCTGTATTATTAAGACTCCGGAAACGGTAAAATAATATCAGAATTCATTTTGATGATTTAGCCCGCATTAATTAATTATTTTCTGCCGAAACATTTTTCTGATTTAATAACCTACAATCTTTTATTATTCTAAACAATTTTTGCGTCATTATTTTAATTGGAAGTTCGTTGCTCTTCTCCATTTTTTTAATGTTATTTATTTATTTTTTTTTTCTGTCAATAAACCCTTGGAGCATGAAATCACGCCGCCCCTTCAAACGAACAATAATAACGGGTGGAAGCCGCATAAGCAGCGCAATATGTTTCCTGCTCGCAGTTTTGAGGTAAATATGGTGTTTTCCGTTTTTACGCGCTGTCGGCCAGCAGCTGGTGTCAAGTGCGTCTTCGACGTTAATTAATGAAGTGTGCAAAATTGTTTTTAACGGTTATGATCCGTAACATTTCAATTAGTCTGCAGTGAGCGATATCAGTGTGGCCTGCTGCTGGCGCTCAGAGGCCCTCTGGCTGACATAAGGGCCCAAACCGGTGATGTGCTCCCGGACTAAGTGAAGCTGACAGCAGCTTTGTCCCGAAACATGACAAACTGTATTGTGCGTTCAGACGCAATCAGCGGTAATTGCCTCTACAAGTTTATCTGTTTTCATGGGCCCGAGGTGGGATCAGGCTATCCTCTGTATTATGGATAGAAATAAAACTCTAAAGGGCCAATCTCAATCAAAAATAGGAGAGCTTTTAAAGAGGGGTTTTAATTTACAATAATTAGACCAACCAAAGTGACCAAGTTTGCTACCACAAGATTTTCTGATTCATTTGATCTTCGGGTTTTATTTCCAACGAAAGAAGAAGAAAGAGAAAACACAATGACGAATACCTAATTAAATATGTAAAATAAAAAAAAAAAGTAAATAAAATAAAATAAAAATGAAAAAGAAAGACTTTACAATACAGTGAGCTATGTTAAAAAGGAAAAAAGACGGGTGGCTCACCTGATTTTTTTTTTTGTTTGTTTTTTTTAAACAATCAAATATTTTGAAAATTCTTTATCTAGTCTGTTTATTCATTCATACATTTTATAGTTTGTTAGTTAATTAGTTCTACTTAATGTACTGAATTAAGACCCTGTGCTGTTGCCATGGTTACCTGTTGGTTGGGGGGGGTGGGGGGGGTGGGGGGGGGTGTCATATACGGTTTCAACCGTCACCTGGCAGCCAATCAGAAACGAACCGTAACCGTAAACCAGGTGTGACATCAGCATCGGTCCGCAAACCATGTGACACAATCAAGTTCGTTAACACACACACACACACACACACACACACACAGAAAGAGAGAGAGAGAGAGAGAGAGAGAGAGAGCCCGCTTTTTCCGCTCATCGTTATATTTGCTTGTTTCCTTCGTCCGTTGCGTTCATGTGTGTACTCCCGTTAAATAAGATTATGGTAATGAAGTGGCATTTTAAATCAGGAGGTCTGTATCTGTGCCATCATCTGCTTCATTAGACATTCCCACAGTGTCACTGTTGCTCTGGACTCACAATGAGAGACACAGACAGACCTTCCTCTTCAGCTGGGTTCCCTCTACATCATCATCATCATCCTTATCAAGGGGTTAAAGCTTTGTCCTTTATGACCTGTTTCTGATATAGGTCTTTCTCGTAAGGCCTCATGGGTTAAAAGAGTTTCAGTCCTTTTATTTTTGAACAGTTACAGTTTACACGCCTGTAAGGAACTCAAAATGCCTTATAAATGATGAGAGCTACATCTAAAGCCTTTATAATAATCCCATCAAACGAATATAGCGCACATCATCAATATACAAGTCTACATTTGGATTTTAACCCAAGGTTGAGAAACTAATTAAGCTGTGATGAACATTTTATGAACAATTTATGCAGACCTACTTTTACACATATTATTAACTCACAGTGATTTTTTTGGTTCATAAAAGAGAAATACATTCAAATATTAATAATAAATATTCAAATATGCTCCAGAAAACATTGATATTTCAATGCCAGTTAACCTCTGATGCTGATGAGGAGTGATGATGAGTGCATTGCAGCCCTCCATCTGTTAGTTTGCAGTGTCACGTTTGGCCAAACATATTTCCTTCTACAACACCTCCCAGATTGTTAGACAATAGCACTGCACTGTGCACAAACCATAAATATATTTTAAAGAATGAAAAAAGTGAGGGGGCAATGAATCTGAAAAAGAAAACTTTAGTTACATATAATACATGTGATTTGTGGCAGGTAGGAAGATTTCCCAAATAAAGCCTAACATTATTTTTACGTCATTTTTTTTTTTCAAGAAAAAAAAAACCACAGCATAAGTCTGTTGCTTTACTAGCCTCCACTCTTTTGATTTCAGGCTTTCCACAAGACCTTGAACGTGGCTGCAGTCAGGCTCAGCCACAAGAGCTTTAGTGAGTTGGGTGATAAGGTGAGGTTCACAGTCAGTGCACCTGTTCATCCCAAAGGTGTTGGATGGGGTTGAGGTCAGGGCTCTGTGCAGACCCGTCAACTTCCTCTACACCAAACTGGAGAATGCATTTCTCTACAGGCCTGGTACGTGCACTGGGGCACTGTCAAATAGAAACAAACTTGGAAACAGTCACACTGTATGCGGTTGTATTATCATTTCAATTGACTGGAACTAGAAGTGGCCGAAACCAAAACTGGGGACAACAGCCTTAAACCAAAAGTACACAGAAGTATATAGACATTTCCCACTTTCTTCCAACTTTGACTCTCACCAATCCTCACGCCATCATCTCCTTCCTCCTGCCTCTCTCTCTCTGTCCACCAGTCTGGGTGGCGGTAGGCCCGGTGCCGTGGTGAATACCAATAGTGAGGAGGAGCATATGTGAGCCATACTTAATCCTGCTAATCTGCCTCCAAAATAAAAAAGAAAGGGAACAAAAAGCAGAAAAGAGAGGAGGGTGGAAAAACACGAGAGAAGTTTTCTCTTTCTGTCTGGGGAGCTGACCAGCCTCGGCCAAATGAACTGAAAGACATGAATAACGTCCTGGCTCTCCCCCTCGATCCCTTTCTCTGAGAAATCTTGGAACGAAATGAAGCAAAATTCTCGCTTTTGTTGAAATGTGTAGTGAGGAACGTGAGATGCTGGCTGCCACCACCGCTGCTGTTACTGTGTTGGGAGTGTGAGCAGTTAGATTCACATGTAGCTCTCCTGCATGAGAGATTCACCAAACATTTAATGGCAAATGTGAGAGCCAGTGGGAAGTAGAGTGAAATTCTGAAAATAGTCTCAAGTTTCAAATTCAAAAACAAGACAGGAAACCAATGTGAGAGGAACATTTTCCAGACGAGGCCAGTACATCTGCAAAAGTGCACAAACAGAAAAATGTCATCAGATTGTTTAAAAACGAAACTAATCCTAGAAACCTAGAGAAGCAGTTACTGCAGGATGACAACCGATCATTTAATGACAGGAAGTGCAGAGTGATGTAATAAATCATCAGAGGACATTAGGTTTATGAATGAATTAAATTCTTCTCTGAGCTCAGACGGATGTTAAAAATTCCATTTACACTTTACAACACAATCTCTGTCGAGTAGCAACAAATAACGTCATCTTGTTTCCTTTACACTCAGTGACTGTTCTGCATCTCACACTCACTGAATTTGAGGCTATTGTCAACAACCTGTCCAAATGAAGGCCGGGCTGAGCTGCTGTGCTGATGATTTACCTAAAGGCTACTCTGCTCCACCAGACATGAAAAAATGAGGGTGATTTGTTTCAACAAGCCGTTCCTCTTAAATAAATCATTGAAGATGAGTAGTGGAGACATGGGAACCTGGAGGCCGAGACGATCAGCTTTTCCTCTGTGTTGTTTAAAGTTAAAAAAGCTTGAAGTTCCTTTGTGTAGTGGAACAGAGTAGCAACAAGCTCTGTTTTTCAAGCTCTGTTGGAATCAGGACGATCGTGATTGGCTCTCGCCTGGCTGTCGTTCACACTGCGTCAGAGGATATTTGCATGAACCTCAGCCTTTCTCAACTTTCCCCTGTTGTCCAGTGTAGCGAGCTCAGCAGGGAGCTGAATCCATATGTGTGTGCAGCTCATGTCTATTTAAGTGTCTGATAAACAAGGTGATGCATCGAGGTAAACACTAATGTCAGCATGCTAACACACTCATAATGACAATGCTGATGTTAGCAGAAATAATGCTCAGCATGTTGAGCATCTTAGCGAGCATGCTAACAATTTCCCCGAGCACTAAACACAAAGTACAGCTGAGGTTGATTTAGTTTTACAGGTATTTGGTCTGAAAATGAATGTGTTTGACAAATTCTATTTTTAACCTGATGATGGTGCAAGAGGAAGTGTTTCATACCATCCATACTGGTGGGAACATAATGATCCAAAATACAATAGTTCTTAAGACATTTCACTCAAAACCACACGTGAACCACATGGAGGCACCAGAGGAAAAGTTAGAGGATCACCAAAGTCAGCAGGCTTCATCCTATGAGGGCAATGAATGTCTGTACCAGCTTTCATGGGAATCCATTCAATAGTCGTTGAGATATTTCAGTCTGGCACGTAAGTGGTGGACTGACTGACAGACAGCTGGGTGGTTGAAAACAGAAATGAACACATCAAGGTACAGAGAAAAAAAATCATATGAGGGCAGAAAAGCAGGAAATTAAAGTAAAACACATTTTAAAAGAAAAGTAGGTGTTAAAAAGTAAGAAGGGTTACAAATCTACTTAACCTGAGATCTTGTTCTTGTAGAATAATCTAACACTGAATAGACCAGTTCAGGTGAACGTGGGGTGACGGGGTCACTAAAGTAGTCGAGTCAAGGCCATCTAACAAATGATAAACCGTGTGGATCCTGGCTGCAGAGGGAGTCTTCATGCCTCTATGCCTCAGGGGCTGGATAGTGTTGGGTTATGCTGGCTGGGGGCTTTATCTCTACAACAGCTATTAGGAGGTAATTAAGTCCTAACACTGCAGAGCCTCCCATGGTTACTATAACATAACTGCAAATGGGAAGCTTACAAGCTCCTTTAGACGGCATGACAAATTGAATGGAACTCATTGGGCTTTAGCTATTATTCCAGCGGCCCCATCTGGCTGGGAAAAGATAAAGGGGATTTGCTGGAGGTTGTGAGGGGTTGAGCCTCCGTGCTTGGTGTGTGAGTGTGTGTGTGTGTGTGTGTGTGAAGGATAAGGAACGAGAGGGGGGGTCCCGGTCCAGCGTAGGGAGTGTTTTGAGGGCTGCAGGGGGATTTTTTTTCTCCTCTTTGGTCTGAGCTTCAATTCAACAGGCAGCCTGAGATTTGCTTTGGCCAAATGTTACAAATGTTTCGACAACCTGGTCTCTGATCCTCGGGGGTCACTCAGGAGGGCACGGGGGTACAACGGCTTTACGCCCAGAGATTTAACAAAGCAGCATGGGGATGAATATATTCACACTTGTATTCACCTCCCGGGCCTCCAGATGCTTGTTTTAGGGAGACATGGACTAGACTGAGCCGCACTCTGCCCAAAGCAGGCCAGCTGCTAGTTTGTATATCCAGGACCAAACTTGTTAGAACAAAAAAGTGCCACGCTCACTGGAGTGCTGCTGTCAATTGTTGTCAGGGGGAAAATATGGTGAAAAATATGTTTGGAAAGTTCTAGAAATACTTAGACTGTGAAATTTCCCTTTTAATTTTTTGGCTTTTATTAAAAGCAACAATTGATCATCATAATGATCTAAAGCCTTTTTTTCCAACCTCCAGTTTTAAGACTGTGCTGATCAGTGGAAATCAATATGCATCAATGTGAATGAACTAATCCTGCCAAGCAGCTAATTTATAATTTTAATTATTATTATTATTATTCTTATCTTCTATTTTTATCCATATTTGTGTCACAAAGCAGTAAAGACAAGAGAGATGAAAGGAAGATCATGAGCCAAATTTTATTAGTATAGTTGTTTATATTATTTTGTGCACCTCATTTATATAAATGAGGATAAGCTAAATAATAAAATGTGTGTGTAATGCAAGATCACATGTCAAAGTGTCCTTGGGCAACCAGATACTAAACCCCAGGTTGTCCCTGATGGCTGACCCATCACTGTATGGGTGAGATGTATTAATGTGCGAGTGTGTGAATGTGTAAAGCACTTTGAGTGATCAGTAAGACTAGAAAAGTGCTATAAAGTCTATTTACCATAATATGAAGGTAGCCAAGTCTCTTTGGTTGGCACAGTGCAACCAAGTGTGGTTGAATCCTATGTTATTGAACTGTCACTACTGATTTTGTGTTTCGGTGATGTTGAACTCACAACACAGGTGTTGTCGTTGACATCCTGGATTTGCTTTTGTTGTCAGGTAACTGCAAGCATACAAAAATAATTCTTGGGCTTACATGGTCTTTATGCCATAAAGAAGATATGCTTCTACATGGACGTAGTAAAACCATTTTAACCCTTAAAGTTTGCCTAAATTCGAAGAAACTGACTATTTTTGATTGACAAATTTATTGCAGATACATTTGGTTGAAAGTTTTCAGGTAGTTGTAACATTGCTGAACTGGCAGACACTTATTTTGTCAAATTCAGTTGTGGATTATTTTTTATGACAAGACATTCTTTTTAAAAAATGACTACAATGACCAAAAAAATGAGAGCCTAGTCTAAAGATACATGTTGTGTATCACACAACATTCCTGTAACTTTCAATAACACGACCAGTTCATGAAAGTCACAGTGGGTGATAAAAGGTAAAAAAAAATCTTCCTGAGAGAGTTTTGAAAAAGCTTCCAGGGGTGGAACCTGGATGGACGACGTAAACACACAAAAAATATATATATATATATATCTGTGTTATTAAGAACATGGTCTCAGTCTTGCTGAAAGTCACTGATAGCCTTACAGTATCCTCAGTGCTGCATAACAAAGGGTGTAAAGGGGTCTAATGACGGGGATCTGCCAAGCTTAACAGGCTCTCATTCAGATGGCGATTGTCAGAAGGCCATAGACAATAGGCTGAGGAATAACAATGGCGTACACAAGCAGCCCAGGCCATCCCCGTTCTGCGGCAATTAGCGTCATATGGAGGGATTGAGAGGCTGGGTTACATTCCTTTACTCTCACTACCAGCCTCCTGATCCCATCACACACACACACAAGCTCATCATCCCTAACAAGGGGGCGGACTACTTTAGCTACTTTATTACCACCCAATTGCTAACCAACTGTCACCCCCGAGCACATGCACATGCACATGCACACATACAGGCACACTGTCTTCAAAAAAAGTTTTCACACCTTCTGGGTTGACTCTGCATGTAGATGCAGGTTTTGTCGGGAATAGTTATGCTTAGGTCAACTGGTGTTACTCAACCTTTCAAAAACAGCAGAGTGAAATTAATTTGAAAAGGTAATAAAACTGAAACGTGTCCACCTTTCATGTAGGTGGAGGTGAACTGGGCTGAAGCCTGTCTGAACATAGGAGCTAAGGAAGGAGGCAAAGGAGGATAACACCAGAGACACCAGATGCGTCGCTGATCTGCTGAAACATGCACATGTGCATTGCTGCCTCTGCCAGCTCTACCTGTCTACATAGAGTTTGCAGGATACTTGAACGTTGGATTTCTCTTCATTTTAAATATAGTTGTGATTTATTTTTGCAGTCTCTAAAATGCCACTGTCTCCACAAGCAGCTGCTAAAAAGTGTCATTTTGCAGGTATGATGTCAAAATAACTGTCAACAGGTGTGTCCACTCTAACCCATTAACACGGGCGCTGAAATGAAAACCACGACTTTCCACAGCTGCCACGCAATGCAACACATCCAGTGTGTCTCCAGCCTAAAAGGACATACAAAGTGGGTAATGGTGACACCAAAGACTACTGGAACTATTAGTGTATCCCATTTGAACTGGGAAGTCAGAATTTCCAACTTTTCAGTCAGAAATTTCAACTGGTACGTCTCCTGAAGTCGTATTTTCAACCTCAAAATCCAAGATGGCTGCTCTGCGCATCAACAGAAGTAAAAGTTGTAGTAATGTACTGTGTATTGGCAGTTCTGTCTTATTTGTGTCTCATTAACTCAGTCGCACACACAGTAGTGTCCAACTACTATGTGTGGACATATTGCTGTGGTTTTTCTGTGCACAAAATTCAGCGTAATATGAAGATATCAACTGGTATTCCTCACAATAACAACAAACAAGAAACAATAACAAGCTCCAACTTGTTGTAGTGGAAAGCAGTCAACTCGACTGTGATGCCATTCCCAGCTTAGACATCCAACTTGTGAAGTAACGTAGCATAAGTTTAATGTCCTGTCTTTACCCACTGTAAACATTGAGGCAATCTTTAGTCAAAACTAACCAAGTACTTTTGGTTTTAGACGCCTAAACGTAAGCAGAGGGCCGTTACAAACCATTTTGTCTTCGTTGCAAGCAGTGGGAAAAGCCGTTTGAATGGCATGGACTAAGCAGACGTTAACGGACTGAGGGGCCTAGAGAGTGGACAGGTCTCCAGAGCAGGGCAGCGGGGGCCACAGAGCCAGAGGAGGGGGGAGATTTCTGGGCCCACTTGCCAACTCGACACACTAGCTCCCCTTCAATTCTTCAGCAATTATGCTGTCATCAAGCCATTTTGCTTTTTTTAAAATGAAGAGCACGACACAAATAAGGGCCACGCTGGTTTAATTAAACTAATACCAATTCAAGCTCCTGCAAGATGCTTGAGGCATCATTAGAAGAGGGTGAGAAAGGGCCTGTTCCTGTGTGTGCCTGTGCACGAGTACATGCATGTAAGGCCATTATGTATGTGAGAAATTTTGAGTATGTGTGTCTGTGTATGTGTGTGTGTGGGGGCGTGTGTCCCCTCACTTCCAGTCCATTGAGCTGCGGTGCTGTTGCCTGCGCTCTGATGCCCTGGTTTTGGTCCAACTGAACAGAATGTGTGGAGGGAAGGAGGGAGGTGATGGGAGAAAGCAGAAAAGAGGAGGAGGTGGGGGTCTGCTTGGAGGGGACTGTTTGTCACTGTGAATCGGCTCAGGGTGGTTCACATCATCTGGCCATTGATGGCCGCCCCTCCCCTGTTGTAAAACAAGCTCCTGTGGGCCTGCCTGAACACTGGGGGCATTGTGTCCCACCCTCGCAGGAAACATACCACCCAAAGTGCTGCTACCCCCACTTTCATCCACCCACAGCATCCCCAATCCTTCTCTCCCTCCGTCCATCAACATCTTTTCTGACCTTGCCCAACGAGAGTCTGGTGTTAACCTTGATTGGAGGTGAATCAGCGGAGAGCTGGTGGAGGAACAGTGTGATCATTTGAAAGCAACAGGTAGGACTAATGAGGCTGGAGTGAAGGATGGAGGGAAAGAGGGAGTCAGCAGCAAGTGGAGGAGGCTGAAGGAGGTGCAGAGGGGAAGACAGATTTGAAGGGCTGGTGTAAAGGGGGCGTTCCCCGTGGTTTCCGTAATATGGAGCGCTAATGGGAAGATTGATGGATTGAGACAGCAAAACAAAACAAGGGGTGGTGATAAAATGTAGAGTGGGGGATACAGCAAGTAGGGATCGGGCTGAATGGTGTCTTGAAGCCTAAATTCTGAGGATGTGTGAGTGTGTGTGTCACAAGGCCAGGAGAAGGAGGAAAATTTACTGCCTTTGGGGGCAGGGAGTGGGTGTGACTCGTTCCCTAATTACCAGGGAGGTCTCAGGAGCTATGGGTACAAGACAAGTGTGAAGGGTGGGAGAATGAGACAGGATACAAGGGGTTAGTGCAGGTCAGTGCTGACCACCTAAGATGCCCCTTGCAAAAGACACACACCCCCATCCCATTTCAACCCTCCCCGAGCGCCCTCACTGAATGCTATAAATAAATATCATGCCTTCTCTTCCAAAAAGCTGATAATTTACTGCCCACCCATTCCCTTCTGCCCATCTCTTCTCCATTTCTCAGAGCTGTTGCCAGGAGGTGAATGGAGCTCGTCCTTTGAGTTTGGAGGGCCAGGCCTGTGTTTTCTGGAGGGGCAGTCCTCAAAGTTTGGAGCACCCTGGAGTGGAAACACACACACATATGCTTATATGTTGAATACCACACATGCTCCTTTATCAGCCACCTTGAAAACAGCTATACCCACTAAGAAAGAAATTGAGGGATTCTTATGGGAGAAACCTGTTGTTCAATGCAGGGCAAAGAGAGCTAACTCTTTTCTTTCCTAATTAAAGCTGAGACCAACGGGTGCTTCAGGCTGATGATTCTTAATTCTGGGTCAGAGCTGAAGGCAGTCATGTCCATGTGTGAGCTCTCTTAATGCTCCTGCGTCGTTGCTTTTGCAGATCCCACTACTGAGACTGCAGCTTGCTTCAAGGTCTGTTGTCCATGGATTTGTGGTGTGACTATTAAATTTGAATCATTTTATATCATTTATAGATGCTTTTATGTAGAGTTCAGAATATCATATATATATGTACACTTTTTAAATTGAAATAATCCTGAAAAGCATAAAAGCAGTGTCCCGAGGAAGTAAGTAACAATATGAAAAGTTCTTTACCACCAATGAAACAAATTGAGGTATCCTGGTGAACATATTTTATTGTGGTTTGTTTTTTGAATCTGTATTTCTACATTTCTTCAACTGGCACTCTGGAGAAAAGATGTATATCATTGTTTGCTTTCAGTGCTAAACAGAAAGTGGCACATTGCTTTTGTGGTGTATGGTGGATAGATGGGCATCAAAAACAATACCAGAGTTGTAATAAACCAAAAGTATTTATGTTGTGTAAATGTCACGAGACCTTAACCCGAGAAGCGAAAGGTGGGAATAAATTCATATCAGTTAGAGTCAGTTTTGAATGGTCTTATGGGTAATTTCAGGTCATTTTCGGTAGTTCAGTCATAAGGACTCGTTGCTCCATCCTCTACAGTGATTAGTATTCTCGACAAGTACCATCACTGCATTGCATTGCATCACTGCGTTGTTTTATTTTTTCTACACAAAGAGAAAGAAGGCATCTGCTCCTGCAGTGCAACTGACACAGATACAAGTCTTTAACTGCCAGTGCTGCCTTGGTGCTGTTCACTCAACTACTGTAGCTTCACAGAGGACAGAAAAAAAAACAAGAATCAAAGAGAAGGAGAGTGTGCTGGCAGCTTCCCTCTGCCTCTGCTACCATGGCAGAATCAAACAGACCCAGCTAAGAAATTGTTACCCTAACAGGGGGCACACAGAGGGCAGAGAGGGATGGGAGAAATGGAGGGGAGAGGGCCTGTTGACGAAGAAAATAGTGCCTGTATTCCCCCTGTAAATCAATGTTGTTGAGAAGCGTGGGCATTGCCAATGAAGTGAAGAAACGGCAGTGGCAGCTGCACCCAGTTCAGTGCCTGCTGACAGAGAGCAGGCTTTTGTTTGCGGCACAGGCAGCACAGTGAACAGGATAGGGTGGCATGGTCTGGAATGTGACATTATTGTTGTTTCTTTATTTTTTTAATAGGGAACTGGGTCAAAATGGGGCACACTGAGGGGGCAATTAGGAGAGACATTTTGTTTGTGTGTATATGTGTGTGCACTTGTAATGCATTCGGCCTGTACTGACGTACAGCTTTAGTAGTATAAGCCGAGGCTTATACTACTAAACTTTTTTTATGCCTAAAGATTAAATGAATAAGTCACATTAGGTAAACTGTAAATTCAACATTAACTAACTAGTTTTACACTAAACTTGCCAGTTCAGCTGCACCACCCTACTTACACCATAACTTAACTAAATCAAAACATCGTTACTGTGTGTGTGTGTGTGTGTGTGTGTGTGTGTGTGTGTGTGTGTGTGTTTGTGTGTGTGTGTGTGTGTGTGTGTGTGTGTGTTTGTGTGTTTGTGTGTGTATGTGCATCAATCAGATAAAATGTGACAGAAATTAACAAAAACTACAATAGATTGTTTTAACAAAAAGGAGATAGTTATGCATGCCATTACATGCACACTAAATAACACACACATGATACAACATACAAACAGAAAGCATTCTGCCAAAATCAAAACACAAAACTGTTGAAAATTCCTGTCACGAGCAACAAAGAGACGGCAGTAAAAAATAATGAGTGCTGCCTTTAACTTGAGGCAAATATTCATAAACAATATCTGTTGATCACTTTGGACTGATATCCCATGATGCAATGAACATGCTCTTGCACACACACACACACACAAGCTATTTTTCCTCTATCAAACAGTTAACAAGTCAACACCTGACTTCAATCTGGCAGCACCTGCGCTGTGTTCGTGTGCTCACAAGTGCATGTTGACTTGTTGGTTTTTGTGTGTGTGTGTGTGTGTGTGTGTGTGTGTGTGTGTGTGTGTGTGTGTGTGCTTGCCCTGCATGGATGCTTGTGTATGAGTTTAACAGGCAGGTGGTAATGAGGCAGACTGCGCTGTGCTGGCTTCTGTAATGAGGTGGCAGGCAGTGAGGGGTAGGGCCAGTGCCACTAATGGGCCCCTATAGCATCTAATAAGCAGTAATTATAGTGTGTGTTTACCAAGTGGCTCTAACATGGTTGAAAAAGGTTACCTTCACACATAGCTACTCCACTGCTGGCCCTCCCACCCAGTGACATCATTGGAAAGTGTGCTCAGTGTCCTGTTTGTGTGTGTTGGAATTAGCATGTACGCTATCAGTGGGGGCAGAGGGAATATAATAGGGTTTCTGCTATTTTACAACCTCAGTGTCATATACCTTTGCTGATACATTTAACCTGAGCCCCACCCCCTCTCCTTGCAGCTTCTGCTGCACTACTTACTGTAGACCTAAGTCAGTGTATTGTCTCATAGATGGTTTGTTACATCACTCTTTCTGAAAAGATGAAAAATGATACTGCAGCTTTCTGTCCATATAACATGCATGGGTATCTCCTGCTGTACTGGAGAGTAATTTGATATCATCAAGATGCAGCAGGGATTATTTTGTTAGCATTCAACAATAGCAGCACCTTTATGTCTGCGCAAAAGACCAACAGTTTGTTAAATAAAGCAAAATTTACTTGTGGTGAAATGACATACATTATTAATACCACAACTTAAATCTAATCAAATACAATTACAATTTTTAAATAAAATTACATTTTAAAGGAGATTAGTTTAAAATGCATTATACAAGATGTCACTCAGGACTGACATTTGTCTGTTGAGGAAGAAACTAGAGCAACTGTTTTTGGCAAATAAACACAGAGCATTAAGACACTCCAGCATTGATTTTTGTATGAATAAAACAGGTTAGTAAACCTGTTACACTGTGTCTACGCAGTCAGTCTCACACTGTCTGACTGAACAGCTGGTATTTGTCTCACACTGTACCTACCTGCACAACTGCCTCCCAAAATTTCACTCACACTTGTTGTGGGACTTTCAGACTCTGCATCTTCCCTTTGGTTGCACTCTGACCTCTACGCAACCTCTGACTGACCTTCTGAAGGCACTCTGCATTTTGGAGAAGGCCCCTCAGTGACCTCATCAATCACAGCACCGGCAGCCAGGCAGCAGGTTCGCCCTCTTTCTCTGGCTGCTGCTGCATTGTTTTCACTCTCCTCCTCTACTCTCATGCTCTCACTTTTCTTCTTCTTCACACAGTGTTCCTATGTTGCTACTCAACAAATTCATGTCATTGATGGTGAGCTCCTTTAACACAACCTCACATTCACTTGTTGAACAGCTCCCTCCACTTTGTCTAAGTGATCTCATCCAAATTCTTGTGAAGACATGAAGCGGCAGAGCAAAGACAACTTTCTGCCACTCTGTCACCACTCATTTTTTTGCATCTGAACAGCTGCTGCCACTGACATAATCTAACTTTATATTTGTTCTGCTGGACAACAGCATAATTGTTATATTGGGACCTGTCTGCAGACTTTTGTGTCCTCACTTTTTTCTGATTTGGGCCTGTCAGTGATAATTAGGAGGAATCCTCATGTCACACAATGATATTTTACAATGTTGTGCTACCAGCTTTGTTTTAACCTTTCCATTCTCTCTTGTTTCTTGCCATAACAGTGCACCTGTGCACAAAGCCAAGTCCATAAAGAGATGATTCTCCCAGTTTAGAGTTCAACCTTTTCACCAGAGAGGAGCATTCGTAAATTTTAAATTTCTCGCATTCTACATTACCATTAAATAGCAACTACAGTATGGTTAAGGTTACAGAAAGACAAAAAGTCAAATGCTAATTGCACAAACACAAAGGGACAGACATTTCGATCCCCTGCATAAAAGTCGAAAATGCTGGAAGTGTGGAATTATCCAATATGAATGTAATTCCTTGGATACTGACCTGCACAGCACTCGGGATGAACTGCAGCACTTACTGTGAACCAGGCCTTGTCAGCCAACACCGGTGTGGCACCTCATTAATACTCTTGTGGCAAAATGGGAGCAAATCCCTGCAGCCAGGTTCAAAATCTGGAGGAAAGCCTGAAACCAGATGAGTGGAAGCTGTTCCAGCAGCAGATTAATGCTTGTGGTTTTGGAATGACATGTGAGTTTAATGCACAGCCCACTTGCCCACATACTTGTGTCTATATAGTCTACATTTGTGACCTTTGTTGTGTGTCACTGAAATAAAATAAATAAAAGGGGGGGGGGGGGCAACACAAAGGATTGATGGGTAGAGATGGATTTAATGTTGCATGCGCATCTGCCTTCGTGTTATGAGGATGAACTTGAATGCTTCCCTTTGACAGTGAGAGGGAGGCAGACTGCAGGCAAGATAAACAGAGTCTTGGTTGAAAGAAAAGCCTGATTAGCCTGATCAGATATCAACAGTCACTCATAAACACGACACCAGCTACTTTCTGCTTTTGGATCCGTAATCCAACATTAGTAGCAGGGTCTTTGCTCTCTTTCAGGGTGGTATTCCTCCGGCCGTTGAGCTCATCTTTGATGTGGAGATGAATGTGTAGGATAATGTTGGTCCACTATCTCACTGGCCATTCACATGTCATGAGAACAGTAAACCAGTGAAAAAGCAGTCTCTCTAATCTGGTGCCCATGCTGGGACAGGGCCACAAGTTCACTCATAGCACGGCGGTTATGCATGTGTGTGTGTGTGTGTGTGTGTGTGTGTGTGTGTGTGTGTGTGTGTGCGCGTGTGTGTGTGCGTGTGTGTGCGTGCGTGCGTGTGTGTGTGTGTGTTTGTGTGTGTGTGTGCTGTGTGTGTTGTGTGGTGTTTGTCAGGCGTGGAAGAAGTATTCAGAAATTTTACCTAAGAAGAAGTGGCAACACCAAACTGAAAAAAAAAAAATATTAATCCCAGCACTGAAACCTTCACATAAGCATGGGTACCTAAGTACTAGAAACAGCATGTTTTTTTGATTAACTGGTTAATAATTTGACAGAAGAAGCTCCAGAATCTTTTTTGTGTTGCTTGTTTTGTTCAACCAACAGTAACAAACCAAAAGATATTTAACTGAAAATGATATAAAACAAGGGAAAGAAGTGAAAACGCTCCCAGGAAGAGAGACAGTGTCAGTCATTTCAGCAAATGCGCTGACATGTTTACGTTTCAGTGACAAATCCTTCGAGCAGCCGTAGTAATTACGAGGGAGCAAAGGACAATGTTAGGAGACGTTACTATGAAGACAAAGTCTGCAGGAGGAGGAGGTTGATGATAGATCAACAAAACTTTGCAAGCTTCCACAGTCCGGTTTCTTTTAACCATGACCACAATCATTCCCCAACTAGCAGGAAATTCATTTGATTGTTTTTTCATTTCATTTTGATCAATTAATTGTTTGGACTCGATCTTAAACTGACATTTTCTTCAGTTTATATGAGAAACTCCTCTTAGCAATTACTATTGCAGCGTTTACTGTTGAAATGGCGCTGGCAAAACACCCCCCACCACACACAGAAGACATCATGAGCACGATTTCAGACTGAATAATGAAGTGAAATGAGGTGGTAGACTGGTGATTAGTATTCTAAAAAAAAGTGTGATATTTCTCTGCCCTAACCATGAGCACAATATTTGAGTTACTTTCCACCTCTAGTGTTTGTCCACATGTCCATGTCTTGCCTGCATTTGCAAGAAAAAAATTAGGCTACATGTGGGTAGTTATCACTTGGCCCATCGCTGTTTTTCCATGACAATGAAAACAAATCCAGCTTACACTCATTTCTGTTTTTTCTCAGACTCTGTATGTGTGAGAGAAAGCCTCCCTCTGTCCTCACTCTATAAAGGCTTGATCTCTGTCTCTGTTGAATATGTTAATCCATCTGGTGGTCCCCCTGCTCTTTCTCTCTGCCCACGAGACCCCCACTGCCCCACTCTCCCTTCCCAAGTAGGGGAAAGGGGATCTGGGCTACTTCAGTGGAGGCTTGGTGGGCCAGGACTTCATCCCCTGGTTGATTATGTCTGGTGGAGAGAAGAGGGAGAAGGAGAGGTGCAGGACGTAATCCTATTGACCATCCCTGTCACATATGGTGAACGCACTGGCCTCTCCAGTGGTACAGTCAGTGGAGTGGCAGGGCCAGCTTGCCTCTCCAATCAGGGCACATTTTCACTAAAGCTCTCATGTGGGATCACTGGTGTAGAAAAGACGAGGATTGTTTTGCTTGTTGTCACAGAGATGGGAGTCCACTGCCATCTGATTACAGTTCATGCACAATCAGTGATGATCGACACTGTTAATGATTAGAGTTAAAAGGGTTACAATTGCTAACTTTTTGTAAGTCCAGTGGATTTTAAAGGCTTGACAAAGGATGTGATTTTAATGTAAAACATTTATTGGAATGAAAAAAAGAAAGTCTGCTTTCTCCTAAGATAGTTATTATTTCAGAAGTGGTAACTGGTGTTCATAAAAATAAATACCTTAATGTGTAAATTCTTTTGCTATTTTATGTTTTCATCTCCTTTTATAAGTGCTTTATTATTATTATTTCATTTATTATTCTTACTTTACCTTTTTTCTTATTTTTGTTTTGCTTGTAAAGCACTTTGTAACTTTGTCCAAAAAGTTTGTATTAATAAAGTTTATTTCTTTGATCAAACCAACAGAGCCACTATGTGATCTACATGTGCCAATTTTGATAAATGAAGTTTGAACAGTGGTGAAAACCAAACAAAAGTCTACTTCTAAGTGATGAATATTTGTGTAAGTTATTATGGATACAATGGAAGAACATGCATATTTTTTATCTAAAAGCTGAGCAGCCAGTAATGTCCTTTTGAAACAAGATACCACTGTTTAACTAATATAAAAAATCTAAAGGCATTTATAATATTATAAAATGTAAAAGAGACAAAGACTTTGTGACTTGGTCCTAAACATGGAGTTTTCAGCTCTTCTCGGTTATAATACTGTTTGTGCCATTTGTAAACTCAACAAAGGCAGCTACTTTTATGTGTTTCTGATTGTTTCTACCATGTGTATTTGGCCTTACAATATAATGCAATCCAATAGCATAAACTGTAAACTGTACTCTATTAATGCAATATATCGTGAGGTGTTGCTTTTATTTTGACCAATCTCTGTATTCCCAACATCATGTCAAAAACATAAACATCGGGGCAAGTGGGGGACCAATATTATGCGTGTTAGTGTGTTTGTGTGTGTGTGTCAGTGTGGGTGTGTGTGTGAGTCAGTGCGGGTGGGGGGATCTGGCCTTGTGTTAGCAGCAGCCTGAACGTCTGTTCAGTTCTGGTGGAGGTGTGGGAGCCTGCGGGGGGCTTTTTGTGCGAGGACCACTGTTACAATCCACGTTGGCCATTCAGCCCCAGCCATGTCAATTGGCATATGGTTGATCCACCTCTAATGGGTTCATGTAACCAGAAAATGCTGCCTTTCAGGGACCTGCATTCTCCTTCAAGCGGGTGAGATTAAGCTGTAATGTTGCTCTCTCCCTCCACAACAGGGGGTCAGTGGAAGTGATGGGGAGAGGGAGACGATTAGGACACGTGAGCCGACAGAAGACGCCCTTGGGGCAAAGGAAAGCGAGGCCAGAGTGGGTGTTGGGCACAAATGATAATCATACAATTAGATCACTTATTTTGATTGTCATTAAAACATTAGTCAAAACACTTTTTCTGAATGAATAAATAATTAAAATATGACTCTATTCTATTATATAGAGTGCGTGAAAACTTTTTGGGGGGTCAAAGTTCATTCTTTGACATTTCACATGATCTTAAACACTAGCTTAAAAAGTTAGGTTTTTTTTTCACATGGACATCTGAGCATTTGGTTGGACATTTGGAATAATAATATTCGATGCAAAATTCAGCATGTCACAAACTTCAGCTTCTTCATCTCCTAAACCCAACTTACAGACTTACTACTGCCAGTAGCTGGTATGGTGAGGAGCAAATGAAGCCAAAATAACCGAGATACGGGCAGTACCATCTTGCACTGGTGATGTAATTTTGACATGTCATTTTGACATCACCCCTGCAGAGTCTGTGCAGTAGTGATCACATGATGGAGCCACAGTATCAAGGTCCTGCCCATACACCTGACAAACCCAATGGCAGTCCCAGCTGTCAGTCATGACTTCAGACTCCCGTTCTATAGCATCAAATAACTAATTAAAACTAAACTTGAATACTTAAATATACATCAGTGCAATAAGAACTACCTAAAATGTAAGAAACCATCTTTTGCAAAAATATATTGGCATGTACATCGATTATAACCGACACTGAAAACAGCAACCAGGGGAGATCAAGATGTTTTGGCTTCAGTTTTGGGAAGCTGCAATGTCATCCATCTTTATATACAGTCATTGACCGGCACATTTCAGATGTTGTGCATGAACGTGCTCAAGATTGCAAGTGTGGGTATTGAGGGTATTGGAACAGTTTTATTAGACTGAAAAAAAGCAACAGTCAACCCTACCAGGTCTACACCAGGCAACAAGATGAAGAGTGTGGTGCATATAGTTTTAAATAATAAATAACACTTGTGTATTTGGTTCTCCCACCCAAAGCGTGAGCTTCCATGAGGCCGCAGAAGAGACATAAGAAAGAAAAAAAAAGTCACTGTTGCAGCTGAGGCTGAGATACACTGTCTTTTAGTCAAGCTCCAAAAATCTGTGAATCCTACACTTCCCATAATGCAACTCAGTAGCACCTTTCATCCATCATCAGGTTTTTGTTTTTTTTTACTTTTAAAAGCTCCATCCAAAGCCAACAGTTATTCAACTATTGCCACAGGCCGAGAAGTAGCCTACTCCTAAAATTGATGGATTACCCCTTTAATGAAGGGTCATGACGTTTTTAACAAAGGACCAGTAATAATCAATCAATAATAAACAGCTTGTGATTCAGCTTGGGACAAATTCACAGTTACTGAACACCCACAAAACTCTTGTTTCCATTTCTGTTTGAATCTTTCTCTGACCATCCACACTTTACTTTTGGTTCCCACAGCTCCATTTTCTGTTTCCCAGCAACAGAGCCAGTGTTATTAGTGCAGCTTATCAGGAAGCCTCATACCCAAACCTGCTAAGTCCATTGTCCAGCTCATACATAACACGTCTTACCAGAACCTCTGGGATTGACATGCCCATATACACACACACTCAAAAACACACACACATGCACAAAACTTGTCACTCCCCTGTCAACCTAATTTGCTTCTAACATGGAGAATGGACACGCCCTCCTCTAATGAGAACAAATCTCTCCTTTTCCTCCTCTGTCTCTCAGTTTCCCTTTCCTTCCTTATCCTCTCCATCTCCTCACCCCCCCAGACCCTCCAACCTTTGCTTCCTGCCTTTTAATATTGTAGCCATCTCACTCATGCCACCAATTAGCGACATAATAGACCAGCAGGCTGCTGCCTACTGACTGCTTGGACCTCAATGATTCACTGCTGCTGAAGGGACACAGGACAGATGTAAAGACAAGAGAGCGGTGTTATGAAATGGCAAAAGACAAGGTGTGGTCAAATAGTCCCAATAATGTCCTTTCTCTGTCCCTAACCCCTAACCCCAGTGGAAAACATCATGCAGTCTGGGAAAAATTTGAAGAATTCAAAAGGTTAGAAAAAACATATGTAAAGAGAAGGTAAACATGCTGCAATGAAAATTTCCTTGTGAAATAACTTTAAGGGTGAAGTAAATCATACATTAAAAAAGTGAACACCCTAATTCATTAAAAATAAATTCCTCTGCAGTTCTTCTGCAATGACCAGACCCTATTGCAGAAGAACCTGTACTGGTCCCTAGGGGCGTGCAGTCAGGAGAGGTAAACAAGGCAAATGTTTGGGGCCCCCAAGTGGAAAAGAGCTTCCCGATGCCTCCTCATATTGGCACATTTTACAATGAAAACAATAAACCCCCTTAAACCTCTCATAAAGACACTATACTCTTAATATACTCACTATACTCTTTGCCCCCAAACCCCCCCTAAGCAGGGCCACTGATGATGTGTGATGTAGATAGCATCTACCCATTGCCTGCATGTGAGGCCTAGGAGACATCTGTAAATAGTAATGTCAACCAATAGTCCACATGTGAGGCCTTTAGGGGACATCTGTAAATTGTAGTGTCAGCTAATAGTCTTCATTGGTGGTGGTAGGTTTTCTTGGATTGGCCTCAATAGGATTCTTGGCCCCACCCACCCCTGATATTCACTCTCTTTTAGCTCTGTTTTTGGTCTCTACCGACTCCTGAGCCGAGTACGTTACAAGACATCTTTCACATTTTCTCCTCTTGATTTGTGTATAGTAGCATGTGTCACTGTTTTCTTTATAGTAAGAAAAAATACATGTTCTTCTGTCAGCTCACCCATGGTGAAGCCCCAGGTGTAATGTCATGGAGAAATCATGTCTCATGTCAGTGGAGTGAGTGAAATTCAATCTTTCATTTGAATTTCTGAAGTTTAATTGCTACTATTAAGTATGTCTTCATAGCTCAGATAGTGGTCAGATAGTGTTGTGTCATAGCCTAATTTGTCTTGTCTTTAAATTGTCTTCAGTTTGATATTAGTACATTTCTCTAGATCACACAAGCTTTATATGCTGGTTTGTAAAACAGATTTTTTTTTCACACTGTGTACGTACACCCAAAATTATCATCAAAATCACACACTCCTTTTCTACAGGAGGCATTATTTACCTTTAGTTCTCAGAACAGCTGCATTTCAAGAGAATGAGGTCATATATTTGTTTACCATTCAGCGAGGCAGGGAGAGCTCTGATTGTAAAGAGGATGAAGGGAGCAGATATGATTGGCCATGACTGTCATAGTCATACAGCTCCTGATAATGTATGATGGTGTTCTTCTCTTTTCCTGCCCCATATCCAGGCATCACCTGCCTCTACCGGCAAAAAAGACATGCAGTCAGCACAGCAAACCTGATTACACTTTTTGCCCAGGCCTTGACTCGTGCCTGTACTGTACAGGCTGTCTGTGTTATTGTTAACGGTTTGTTCTAGTTTTATGGTCAGTTTATCCTGTATGCATCCACTTTGAGGAGATCTGTATTATGTAGGTTAATACCCAATGCAGTGAAACAGCTTATTCAGACAAAACACACCTCTGACTGTGTCTGGCTGCAGGCCTGTCTCTGTCTGCCTGTCAATCACTGTCACAATGACAATTGTCATCATGTTTGTTAAACTGGTGAGCAGCAAAATCTTCAGTATTTTGCATGAATTTGATGTATCTTAAAATTATTTTTTTCTTCTTTTTTAATGTTTGATTTTTTCAATGCCATCAACTTAAATTTTTGATGTTTTTTCATAAAAACTGTACCCACCACTGTGTACAACAGTGACTATAAAATATTTCATAAACTACATAAAGGTTGGGATCAATATTGTTTTATAGTATACTCTCACACACACATACAGTAGTCTCTGTCTCCAACGGCAGCTAGTGTGTTATTAAAGGAGGCCATTGTTACTCATTAATTAATGAGTATTTTTTTTTGTTCATGCTAAACTGGGATTAGCATATTCATAAGGGCAGACATCTTTCAGACAGCTTTGAGTGAATCTGGAGGGTCTGTTTTCTCACTGTGTTCTTGTTTGTGCCCATACATAACCCCGTTTGTTGACCGGAGTCCTACCCCATTAACTCCCATGATCCTCCATGTGACAGACACAGAGATAGAAATGTAAGAGAGGGAGAGGGACGGAGAGAGGCAAGACACATACGGCCCCATTTTCACACTTGAGAGAGCACGCCTCCCGGATTACAGACTAAATTGGTCAGGGTTACAAACTGATTACCATGTTGTGTTACATCTTTATTCTCATACATAATAAACAATGAGTGACTATTAAAACATGTTGCACTCAGCGCCCCCCACCTCCATCACAACCAGACGAATCAAATTAAAATTAAAACTGAATAATAACTGTAATCACATACTGTGAGTTCAGGAAGCAGCACAGCAACAAGTTTATACATTTAGCTTCAATTAGATGAAGAGGCATATTTACAATGATATAGATGATTTAATGAGTCCTGAAATTCACTTTGTATCTAATCTTACTGTAATTTACTTTAAGCTGGTTGAAATGATTGCTTATCAAATGTTTCATTTGTCATTTTTCTTAATTTCAAGGGATTTTATCTTCCCTTGAGGTGTTTTATTTCTCTTAAAATGACTCTGTACTGGTTTTTATGCTCCTAATTGTTTTAATTGTTTTATCTGTTCTCTTCACTTTGAAATGTATGGATTTCATTGATTCTATTTTATTTCTGCCTTTGTTAAGCACTCTGTAACTAAGATCTTGAAAGGTGCTGATGATGATGATGATGATGATGATTCTTCTTCTTATCATTATTATTATTATTATTGTTATTAGGAAAAAATGACAATAAAGTGAGCTATCAATTATCATTATTAATTAATCTTAATTTTTTATGTGTCCAGTTGATTCATAAACTATTTGCACATCATCAATAAAGTTTACAAATTTGACAGAAAATACTAAAATATAATGTTTGACACACAAATACACAGTGGTTTCTACTGAGGATCAGTTTGAATGACCTGTCATCAGTTTTACATAGTTAATAATACAAATGAACTTATAAGAATGCAACTACAGAAAAAATACACACGACTACCAGGAATACTAGATTTTCATTTTGTTGGATTTCTCTCATTTGCTCAGCGCAAATATATCACATTTACATAAAATGCTTTTACTATTCCTACCAATTAACAAATCTGGTCATCTTGGGTAATGCTGAAATAAGTTAGCATGCATTTTAAACAATGGCTGAAAACACAGTCTTTAAGTTAGCAGCTTTGGATTTGCATTAGTGTGATAACGTATCTTGATTTGTCAACATATATTGAGGTCATCAAGCTCAACCAGCAGGACAGGCCCTCTGCAATGCAAAGCACAGGATAATGACTTGTTTAAACTACCTGCTTTAGTCAGGGTCATGGGAGTATCAAATTTAAACTAACTAACAAATTTTAACTTATCTGGGGCATGTAGAATATTTAAATAATGTATACAGTACCTTGTGTGTCTGTGTACTTTTGCTTGTTTTTATGATAATTAGGGGGTTACTATGTTCTTGTCCAGTTAATGATGCAGAGAACTCGGCCTCTGGCAGCCTGATGGGACAGTTAAAGGCCAAATTTGAGTGACTCTTTTTTTTCGCCATCCCATCTCCTCCCTGTCTCTCATCTTTTTTGATCACTGAGCTGCGTCTCTGCCTTATTAGTAACGTCCATCTAACTTTCTCTGACCTGTTATTTCAATCTCTGGCCACACACACAGACACACTCAGGATGTCAGGATGCACTCACACACATTCATACATGTGCACACAGGGAGTCAGACAGAGAAACGGGTGCACACACACACACACACACACACACAGACACACACAGACACACACAGACACACTTGTACACACGCAGACTGACACACTCCCCTACTCACCAGCAATTTGTTGCCTGTGACATCACATTGTGTGTTAAAGCCGTACTGGCACCAGGCTGCAGCTTCGTTAACTTTCCTCTTTAATGAGCAGTTTAATTGAGCTGTCTAGCGGGCCACCTGTCGGCCTGCAGCCTCATTACCATACTAATGGACTGGGATTGTTGCTGCTCTGACAGCTCGAGCCGCTCTGCCCTAACAGGCGCTGAGGAGAGGGAGAGGAGAGAGAGAGAGAGAGAGAGAGAGAGTGGGAGGCCAAGTTGAAAAAAGTGGACTGGGGGCCACACTGGAAGAGAGGGATTTCCATTACATAGGAGAGGATAAAGAGTAAAAAGTAAAAAGAGGGGAATAGACTTTGTTTCTGATCGCTTTAAGGGATATGGCTGGCAATTTTCTATATTTTTCTTATGCCATACACATGCCATAAAATTCTAAAACCAGCAATGAACTGATACCACAAGTATTTTGAGTGTATCCAAAGCCTTATATGTGGCATTCCTCTGTGCCACAGAGCTCCACTGTTGTACAAAAACTATTCAAAACACATCAGTGGGTTAAACTGTTGAACTGTGTGACAGTTCCCTAATAACCATGAATTCACACACTAGTTTATTTTGACTGAATCCCAAACACACTGATCTGCTGCAGAAAACTTCACTAAATCACCAAATTTGTATCAACCTGTCACAACAAACTCACTATTTCCTCCTGTTTGTATAAAAACTACTACACCCACATGTATGTATGTGAAGTTACTGAGCCTTTTAACTTTTAAATGAAATATAATTATGATATAATACTACTGGTATATGATCTAACTCTTTTTCTTTATTATACCAGATCATGCTCTTTCAATAACCTTAATAAAGTGCTTTGAGTGCCTGAACGTAACCATACAGTGTGTAGTAATGCTGTAGTCAATACAAGTGGATGTTGTACTGAAAGATTGGATATTTTGGAAGAAAACAAATATGTTGTCTGTGAAAATTTTACTGATGCATTCAGTTTGAATAACTTTGCAACAAAACATTTTAGATTGACAGAAAATGTAATCTGGTTGCAATCATGTTTTCAACAAAATGCATTTGCTGTTACAAATTAGTTGTGTATAAATATAATTTCTTGGAGATAGTCACACATTAAGAAGGCTACAGCTATGTCAAATACATATTTGGGCAGCATGTAGACAAACTATATATAAAATGGCTGAGTCAGCGTCGCTTCAAAAATCAAGATGAAAATGCCAACGCTTGTTAATTCAGTTTTCTAACAGCCCTCTGTATTCAGCCTTGAATCTAATTAATGATGATTTTTTAAACGACAATTACCTTCAAAATGACCAAAAAACACCAAAAGCCCCAATTTGGTCTGTACGGAGTAAAGTGTGTGAAACCCTGAGGACAGACTTCTTTTCTGTGTGGGATCTGTGTTGCTCAGTGTGTTGATGTGCACTAATGTGACAGGAGAAAGCTGGCATGAGGTGATCTCAGCACAATGGAGGAAAAGGCACCACACTGGGCCTGCTACTTTGCTCTTTTCCAGGCTCATATAGCAGAGACAACAAGCTGAGTGAAAGTCAGTTCAAACAGAAGCTGTGTCAGGTCTTCAGCTAAATGAAAGACTGATTCAAGTCAAAATGAGTTTTTAATGTGTCCACTGGAACCCTACAGGAACTGCTGGGTAACATCCACAGTTTTTCATTCGAATAAACAAGGTATCGTATGTATATTTCTAAAACTGGAAAGATAAGCTCATGCTGTTATTGGTGTTGAGTTTACCAACGAGTATCTGACATTTCCATTGTTCCTACATCTAATTATCCAGCTTAATTTGTTTTGATTTAGGGATTCCAGGGACCCTCTTCCAGTCAGCATGACGGCATAAAAAGATGAAGGCGACAGAAAAGCCGTAGAAACTGAATAAAAAAGGAGGCCAAATAGGGTGATTACTAGTGAAAGGTGGCTGTGGGGATGATGGACAGACTGAGAAGAGAAGAGGTGGGGGTATGGTCGTGGTCGTGAACCAATATGCATTCAAGGATCCAGTGAATAAACCCCAACTCTACACAGCCACATGCTAATGACGGCCACTATTTAATGTGTCAAATTCACAATTCCCTTCGTTCTTCCCTCTTTCTTTCTCTCTCCTCCGCAGGGCTAATTGCTCCGTCCCCTCCTTTTTGACAGAGAGGCTGTTGGTCTGAATTAAAGCCCATATTGTGTCGTGCATGCCCAACCTGCGACTCCCAAAAGCTGGAGCACACGCACGTGGGATCTGCAAACAGACACACACAGTGCCACACAATCACCCGACCACCTTCTACATGTCTTTGGTCTCATCCACAGCACTGGGTATAAACTTGAAAATGATTGTCAAAATGTGGGTCTGTCCACATTTGGCTTTCTCAGATCATTTTTCCAAGGAGCTTACTGGCCACACGTAGATAGAGACCATTCATCAAGTCACTATTTTAATTAACTATTCATATAAAGCTCATTTTGCACTGCAGGAACTCAACAAAATATAGTTTAACATGCAGACAATGTCACATGTTCTGCTTTTGTTTCCACTGCTGTTTTCCTTTTGAATTGTTGAGCGCGAGGGACGCTCATCCCCGCTCCTCACAGTGAATCCACTGATAAGCTCTTGCAGCCGTGTCATGATTTAACAATATCTGACAAAAAAAACTGTTGCCTGTTTTATATCAATCCGAGATGCACAGGCATTGCATGACAGGAGTTGGTAGTAAACTCATTTATTTCCTGTTTGCTCACACGATGTATGTTGAGTGTTTTACTGGATATTCATTTGTTCCTCCATGCAGTTGGCATAAAAAGTGACGCAGGTGTTGAGGCAGACCTGAGACAAACTTTGCCATTAGATTCATGTAAATGGGCACATGTCTCAAGGAGGATAAGGATGACCACTACAGCCAACAAACAACATAACCACCGTTCTTCTGTGAGGAGCAGGGAAAACAAAACTTCCAGAGAGATGAACGGTAGAGAGCAGGCACTGAACAAACCTAGATGCCAAAGCTCTCTTTTGTGTTCGGTGAGAGGAGAAACGAGTTCGAAGCATTGGACCAGAAGATTTCTCAACATCTGCCAGAAGTAGGGATAATGCATACAGCCAAAGACTGCAAAAGATTCAACACAATCACAGAAAAATAAAGGATTACAAAACATACACAGTGATTCGATGGTAATGCCATTTTGTCTCATCAGTCAACTTCTTCTGTGTATGTGTTTCATATTCATGTCAATATGAATGAAAATCAATAACAATATCATAAACACATCTTTCATTGTCCTACACTTGCTCCCTTCACTAACTTACTAAACAGCACATAACAATGACACAGTCTTGCTGCTGCCTTTGTTACACAATAACCTACATCCGAAATATATTAGTTCGTAAAATACAATGGAAACCTGAGCAACAGAGGCTCAGGTTTTAAATCTTTAGGTTATGGAGAGCGCAGGTTACAGGATGCGACGTTCCTGCAGTAGATAAAGGCTAATGTCAGTGAGAACACCTGTATTGTGTATCT
This sequence comes from Trachinotus anak, assembly GCF_046630095.1. Taxonomy (NCBI): domain Eukaryota; kingdom Metazoa; phylum Chordata; class Actinopteri; order Carangiformes; family Carangidae; genus Trachinotus; species Trachinotus anak. Next base: position 16,260,124 of record NW_027273852.1, read on the forward strand.
GTTATATCTGACATACAAAATTAGCAGCAACAGCAGGGATGAGGTCTGGAGTTACAAAGCTTTTAATAAAGGAAACCAACTAAGTCTCCATCAGGGTAAAATATGAGAAGTCATACAGTAAGTTGTTTTAGGCTGACAGTGTCAGTTCAAAGTGTATCCACATTAGTGTGGACATGGGCACACCTCATGGCGTACGCAGATGACAACAGCACAATTCCAAGTTATTGTTCTGCTGATTCCCTTTTTACTTGCATAGAAGGCCTTCCCATAACCATGTGTTTCAGTGGTGAGTATGATCAGAGGAAGGGTCAGTGCTGCGGTATAATCAGGAAGAGGACATTAGTTCTTGGCTTCACATTAAGCCAGAGCAGTTTGAGCTCTGCTGACCACCTGCCTCCTGATCGGTGGGCAGAACCAAGCACACAAAACACAGGAGGCTTGAATGGGCAGCAATTTGTGGGAGGGGGCATTTCTAATGACCCTGTTAAAAATCTGTAGGAACTTGTGTTGATGTTTTTGTGTGGCCATTCCTTTTATTCTATCATTCTGAGGACCAGTTGTTTTAAAATGAGAGTGAGGATGTTTTGGAAAGGGAGGAAATTTATGGTAAGTGAAGAAATTTGGCAAGTGAGGACAAGTTTTAGAAAGTATGGACATTTTTGCAAGTGAGGAAATTACATTTCACATCAATAACATTTTAGAAAGTAAAAGTAGTAAAGTTTCAACCTGAGAGTAAGGATATTTTTAGAGTGAGGACAGTTTCTGAACATGGGAACTTTTATTTGAGAATAGTTTTTTTTAGACAGTGAGGGCATAATGAGGACATTTTTGAAGATGAGTTTGTTTGTATGTGTGTATACTTGTGAGGACAATGCCTATCTTGAGAGTTAGGGCAAGGTTGGAAAAGTGAAAGGACATTTTTAGAAATTGAGGACATTGCAAGGAAATGTAAAATATAGTGAGGACACTTCAGAAAATAACTTTGTGTGTGCTCTTGTACTTGTGAGGACTAATTTGAGTGAGGACTGGATTGGAAAAGGATGAGATTTGGAAAGGTAATTTTGGGTAGCAGCACACATGTAGCTACAAAAATTATTTTCTGCGCAGATTGAACTAAAATTCAAAAATCAGTGGGAAGACAGAAATTGAGAAACTAAGAAAGGGGACATTTGAAAGGGAGGAGATTTCAGGCGAGTGAGAATGTTTGGCAGATGATTTTGTGAATAGACTATACTCTCTTGTACATGTGTGTTCTTGTGATTGTAAGGACCGATTTCAGTTTTAGCCTGACAATGAGGAAGTTTTGCAAAGGTAAAAAGATCAGTTCTTAAAGGGTAAGGACCTGTTTAGATACTTGATACTTGATACAAAGTGAGGACATTTTCTCTGGTCCTCACCTCTTCAAAGGGCTGTTTAAAATGTGAATTTAGTTGAGGTCCGAATTGAGTTAAGGCCGGAGATAGGGGCCATGTGTTACATCGATGATGATGTGTAACCAAGTGTGCACTACTTTAAAACGCTTTTAATAAAAGCTTCATTCCAGCGTTCTGGAGAAACGGGATCCATGGACAGTAAAATCCTCACCAAAGAGTCCTGGACTGTTGGACCAGAGCTATTCACTATAGGGTTCTGGACCAGTTAAACCTGGGCCAACTACCTCCTTGCTTGCTTCTGTTTTATCTACCACCTGAACTGCGTTTCTGCCACTCTAGCAAATAGTGCTAATGTCATAATGAGGCCTGAACGGTGGGTGGATGTACAGGGAGGAAAACATTTTGGAAACCAGCTACACACTATACTGTGCCAACAATGTTTTCACTTCCAGTAGAGAGGCCAGGGACAAAGGGTTGGAAGAGACATATCTGTGTGCAGTTTAAAATGACTGCTGCCACTTCAAAAGACTGAAATGAGCTAATTTAATACTGTGACCAAGAATCTTATTCGCAGTTGTAATTTTAGGAGTAAGTAAGAAAAAGAGAGTGAGTAAAGGATACAAAATAAGAAACCTTTACATCTAGACCTCTTATACGTTTTTCTGTGAGGTTTGCTTATTTTGTGTGTTGTGATGAGTCAGACTTTAACCAACAGGAGGTTGAAGTCATGCAGTCATGAAAGTCATAAAAGAAGGAAAGAAGGAGGAGTTTGACATGAAGTTAGATGCCAAAAAATGTCTTGATAAAGCACAAAAGTCCAAAAATTAGATTTGCAGTGTTCAGTTACAGAGCTGGATGAAGAATAAAATACATGAGGATGTTCCCTAGGCAACTACTCAATGGTATAAAGTCCTGCCAAAATATTCACATCAATAAAGTATAATAAACAGCACCACGGTTATTCAGTTTATGGTAGTTTACCACTCTTATTGTTAGGGCTTGTACTTTTGCCTGGATTGGACCCCAGAGCAGATTCAGACTCAGACAAGCAGATCAAGGAAACAGGAAGGTTTGTTGTCAGAACTCTGCAGCTCTGAGTGGTGTGGCAGGGAATGGCCGTGGAGTGTGGAGACTCAGGGAGAGTCGGGGTTGCGGGAGCAGGACAGGCCTCACAGCAGGAGCAGGTAGAAGCACTGGAGCAGGAAACTCTGGAGTGAGGAGAAAACACTGATGAGCACTTTAGAAAACACAAAGCAATTATCCAAGTTCAAAAAACACAAGGGACTGGTAAGGCCTGAAGTGTTTACCACTAAGCAAGCAGAACAATCTGGCAGAGAGTGGGTGATGAACTGGGGGTTTTAAACTGGCTTGATGAATGATGGGCTGCAGGTGGGTCAGGCTGCCAGTGCTGCACCACGTCCCTGCTGTGAGGAAACACAAGAACACGGGGGAGGAGACAGATGACGGAAACAAGGAAACACTAGGGAAAAAACCCCAGCCAGGCTGTAACACACAACACAACACACAAACAAGCACTTTTCTGTGGAGAAAAATAAACTCTCTGGTCTGGATCACTCATGAATTTCATTCATAGTTAAGAGGAAATGATCAGTAAATGTTCTTATAAATCACTTGAAGGTGCCACTTAAGAACCTGTCTGTTGTGGTTCTTGCATGAAGCCCATGTAAAGCCAGATTTATTGAACAGACCACATTTGATCGGTCAAGGCCCTTATTCACCTCCTAAAGCTAAAAGCAACATATACAGAAATTCCTGTTCTTCTGCTCTTGTGTTGTCAACAGTTTCTCACTTCTCTCCTCAAGTCTCCCGATTGTTTGCGATGGTGTTGAGGTTTATATGGGTTATATGTTCCCTTAAAGGCACAATAAAGATGAAGAGAAGTGAAATTTCGTACACGTTTTCCCCAATTTAAAGAAACAAATATAGTAAGTAACAGAATCATTTTTATAGTTGTTATTTTTCATATTCCTCTGTGCAAACACTGTATGGTGGCACTGTAGTACCCTCTACTGACAAGCTGTCACTGGTGCAGGCAAGTGTGTGGTCCCCATGATGCATGCCTGCTCGTCTTCTTGTGTGGGTGTGAGTGCATGTGAAACTGGCATGTACTTCATTTTCCCTGCATGCCTTTCTCTTTCTCCAGTGTGCTCTTGACTCAACGCTGCCTCCAAGGTCTAATCCTCTGATCAGCATGCCAAGAGAGCCCAGAGGGGCCTGACTGGATCGGTGGAGGAGAGGGGCCTGAGGTGACGCCTGGCTCCAGCCACTTTCTCAGATTGTCTCAGCCACTTGTACTAATGTAGTGTCGCCCCAGCTTATTGTTGACCAGGGGGTTGAGGTATGAGGGGACCACACCCCCCCCCCAGTCCATCTGCTCCCCATCCAACCTCCTACCCTGACCCCCTTCACGGCTGAGCATGGAAACAACATGAGAACATGAGAAACAACGAGTAAGGGTGACAAAACCATACATTTGGGAAAAAAATCATATTTAATTACATTGTATGCTTGGACAATGAACTGATCCTTCAAATGACATAATGTAATTGTAAATGAGGGGGAAAAATAACCTGAATACCACCTTCTCTGGTCTGATGTGTCAGGTTCAAGTTACTTACAAGACAAAGGCCAGGGTGAATAGAGTGGCTTGAGAGACCAGGGGATTGAGGGGAGTTGCTTGGCACACAAACAATTAGTACTCATCCCTGCATAGCTTGCTGTGGCCCCAAATCCCCACATTTGTCCAGACAAATTGACTGGACCCCAGGTCTTGTTTGTCTAGCTCTGTTGGCCTGCTGGAGAGGGCTTGAGGGCAGTGGGGAATGCCCCCTTCAAAGAGCACAACTCATGGGAAAAGAACAAATAATGTGATCTGGTCAGAAAATGAGGCAACCAATACTTTATAAGACAAATTGGTGAAATATATTAATTCATTCTGTGCTTGAGCAAGCATTTAATGCGTGGTTATATTGTGGTTTGGTTGTGACTCTGAGAGCAGAAGCTTACTAAGTTACAGGGTAAAGCAAAAAAGGGACTCTGGAATAGTCAGACAATGGAAAAAGAGAGAAAGTCTGCACAATGAATTATACAGTTTCTCAAGTACAGTTTTTAATCACAGCAGCCATGGCTGGATTAACCTGCTGAGGGTCTCAGGGCAAAAAATAGCGGCTGGGACCCTATTAACCCTATCCCTCACTATGCAATGTGTTCACTACTCCTGCTCTTTACATGACACCAGGTGTGCCATATGTTAGTATGTAGTAATTTGATTATGTAGGTTATACATATATAACTTAAATGTCAACAGTTTTAAAATACCATATTTCATCTGAGTTGTTGGAACCTGCTCAGAGTTGAACTGGAGATGTCTTGTGATGCCGATTTCACAAAAATATTCTAGACTGTTCTGTAGTCTAAGGCTGCTTTTAATTTTGCTCTTAGATTAGTCTAATGTGGTTGAGGACAACCCTAGGGTGCTGAAAAATGTATCTTATCTTTGTGAATCTTGCATTTTTTAATTTTTCTTCTCATTTCAAAAAATGGCAACATTTACTTGAACATTGTTTTATGTTACATTTTCAAAAGGTACCAAATCAAAATCACTGTTTTATTAACTGTTTCATATGCAGTCAGTGCCGCAGGCAATGACATTGCAACTGAAAATTGTTAGTAGTCATAGTAACACAATAGACTTTCCAGCTTGGGAGTTATTCAGGAGCTCAGTAGTCGGAAATACAGTGACCATCAGAGCAAGCAATGGAAAGATATGACACAGTAAGCAGGGCTTAATGAAATACTGATACATTTCACCCTTCAACGCTGACTCTGAGCCCACCAACAAAACTAAAGTCAGACTGAATCCTACTCGATAAACACAATCACTGTGGTATTGCACCTAACATCATACAGTATATGTGTGGTCTGGCTATGTCCTCCTTGGTAGAAATGAAAACAACAACAAACCACCTGTCAGTGAAGTCAGACCTGGGGGTTGAGTTCTCTCTTCTCACATCATGTGTGCACAATAGCAGGCTTATGTCATTAAAATGCGTGCTACCTTTTGGGGTTTTTGTTGTTTATCCTGATGCACCTTAAACATTAGCTAATTTTGAAGAAAGTTAAAAAATACATTAATATATTGGCACCTTTTAATGTATTATTTGTTTTAAGTTAAATATTTATCATCCATAAATCTGAGGATCACCTGTTGGCTTTTATTCTGAGTGATTAAATTTTGATTTAAGTTAATTTTAATATAACTTAAGCTTTTGTGCACATATGTTATATTGAGGGTTGGCTGGCTCAAAGAATCACAGACATTTTCCTTGAAGGGATGACTTGAACCACTGGTCTAATAGACATTTCACAAAAATAAACACTTAATTTAATTCTGAAAAATGTAGCTACTGTAAACCCAAACTAAGCTTTATGCCATTTTGTTTTTGTATTGTTACACTCTTGACTGAATTTTCCACAGTAAATGTTCTTGTAACAGTTGAATTTTTTCAGAAGACAAATATTTTAAGCTGGTCCCATAAGCTCATTTCATTCTGCTTAAAACATCTTGCTGTATTTCAACTGCTTTGTTTTAACATATTAACTACTTAGGTGCCAATTAATTAACTCTTTAATTCATAGGTTGTTAATCACTTAGTGATGAAAAGTAAAAATCTAGTAGTAACTGGGCATTATGGCACATCAATAACTCTTTATATCTTTCTATATCTTTTCCTTCTTTAAACTCTTGACACAAATACATCAAAATTAAACAACTCTTCACATATCAGTCCAACATTTTTAGCTATTTTGCCTTGGTTGTCTAAGGTTCCAAGGCTGTCCCCAGTTTCTTTAAGTGTGATGTAGAGAAAAAAAATACTGCAACCATTTTTTCCCAAATAACCAAAATGGGTGCATTGGAAATTACATGAAAATTTCTGTTCTGTTCTGCAGTCATGTGATATAATAATTCCAGCGTGTGCCTATAGCCACTTGTTAGCTCCAGTTAACTGTCTTCCCTTTAGGAACAGGTGTAGTCACTGTATTATGTATTTGACTATAGTTACATTCAAACATTATCCTTCAGTGTGCTTATATTGGACTGCCATGTAGTGCTTGCTTACTTTGTGCATGTCTGAAAAGCCTACTATCCTCTGGCAGGCCCCTAAAGCCTCGGTTTCACTGATTCTAGGTACTGAGCGCCCCACTCTGTAAAACTGCAACTTCATCAGAAGGCCCAGTGGGTTACCTCGAGTGTTGTATTCAAGGATTGGCAATTTGGTGACACCCTGACTGGATTTAGCCAAGTTTCAATTTATTATTACAAGTAGGTTAAGGTCAGGTTTACATGCAAAATGTAACCGAATTGAATATTAAATGTGACAACGTTGAGCTGGCAATTTTTAAAACTACAGTCAAACTTGTACATTGGTTGCATTACTTACGATTAATTTTGTCCCAGATTCATTTATGAAAAAAAACCTCTCTGTGGCAGTATTGTTTAGCCTTTTTTAGCCTGACCAATTCTACAAAGTTGAAATTTTGAGTATAACCAACATGTCATGCCATGCCATGTCAAAGAGAGAAATTTATTAACAAAGAAACAAAAGAAACTAACTTGGAATGGTTTGTTTATTTTTAGGGAAAAGTTCGAAAGTTTAGGTGGCGCTTGTGGTGGAAGCACTTGTGATTGTTGTTGAGCTGGTGCTCATGGTGGATACAAACTGGATTGTGGTGGATGTATTTGGTGTCGTCGTTGAGCCGGAGCTTGTGGTGGAGGAACTTGCAGTTCTCATTGAACTGGCACTTGCTGTGTGTTGTTAGCATGTGTAGTTAAGGAACTTGGGGTTGATGTTGAGCCAGCGCTCATGATTGAGGAAGAGGAGAGGAAGAACCCACTGTTATTGAGTAAGTAGCTGTAGTGGAGGAGGTGCCCATCATCATGGAGGAAACAACAGAGGTGGTGGAGGAGGTGCCTACGACTGATGATTCAACACTTGTAGTGAAGGTGTTGCTCATCATGGTTAAGGAGGCACCCGCTAATGTAGAGATAACACTTGTAGTGGAGGAGATGCCCATCGTGGTGGAGGAACTCACTGTTGTTGTGGCAGCACTTGTAGAGGACGAGGCTACTGACGTGGTGGAGTACTCGCCCACATTTGTCAAGGCAGCACTTGTAGTGGATGAGGTGCCAGCTGTTAATGAGACAGCACTTGTAGCGGAGGAGTTGCCCATCATGGTGGAGAAGGTACCCGATGTAGTGGAGGAGGCACCCACTGTTGTTGACGCAGCACTTGAAGTGGAAGATGTGGCTGTTGTGGTGGAGGAGGCACCCACTGTTGTTGAGGTAACACTTGTAGTGGAGGAGGTGCCCGTTGTTGTTGAGCCATCATTTGTAGTGTAGGAGGTGTCTGATGGTGGAGGAAACACCCGATGTGGTGAAGGAGGCGCCCACTGTTGTTGTAGCAGCACTTGTAGTGGAGAAGGCTCCTGACATAGTGGAGGACACGCCCACTATTGTGAAGGCCGCACTTGTAGTGGAGGAGGTGCCCAACATGGTGGAGGAGGCACCCGACGTGGTGGAGGAGGCACCCATTTTTCTTGAGCCAGCACTTGTAGTGGAGGAGGTGCCCATCATGGTGGAGAAAACACGTAAAAGTGGCAGCCGTGGTCCCAACTTTTTTTGGCAACATAGTGGAACAAGCCACCAGTGTCATGTACACCTTCCCAGTAATCAACATAAACCAGTTCAAAGCCAGAATCCTGTGAATATTTTTACTTTTAGTTTTCGCATAACATTTATAATTTCACAATATGTTCGTTTGTTTTTTTTTCTAGTTTAACAGGTGTTTTCTGGTTTAACAGGTGAATTCTGTGTGTGTATTTGATCTTTCCCCACGGGCTATTTTATTGTGGCATGCATAGCAGATGCCATAGGTTATTTCAGTCTCACACTTTTTAAAAGTTCCACACACATCAGGGGCATTCCTCTGATTACACTCAATGTTTTGCAAACTTTTAAAGGGGAGATAAAATGTGCTGATGGGTGAAAAATTCATCTGGTTTCATGATAATAATGCAATTTATTATTGATACAGCCACTGAATGAAAAGTACTTTTACAGTGTCTTTAAAAGCAGGTGTACATAAATGGCCAAAATTCATTCAGCTGTGAGAATAAGTAGAAAGATGAAAGACTTCCTGTCTTTTCATGTATTTCCAAAGTTAGAATAGGACTGTGTTTTTACCTGTTGCATGTACTGTATTGGTGTCTTTCAGTCACCTGGACAAGTGCAGCCTGAGGATGCTGCCCAACAAGGGGGATGTCCTCCTAGTAAAATGCTGCATGCCAAACAAAGAGCTAGCTGCACAAAATGCTGCTCTGAAAGAGCAGGTAACCAGGAAGGACATCAGCTGGAAGGTAGGAAAAAAGATGCTGCCAAATGAGAAGGAGTTTTGATTTTAATCCTGATCATGGCCAGAAATGACTTGGGCAGCCTGGTGAAGACTGTAGAGCCTGAAAGAGCCAGAAAGAAAAAGCTGGCTGCAGAGTGCAAGGAGATGGACAGAAAGGAGGAGGTAGTCCGCTTCTTGAGGGAACATTAAAGACCAATGGAGGGCAGAGCGTGACAGAGTCAAGGAGATGGAGCTTTCCTTGACAAAAGCATCGTCCAGTTCACTGCAGTGTGGGAGAGCCGACTGACTGTCAGGGAAGAGAAGGCAGTCACTGAGCTCAAAGCTCCACAGGAGAGCTGCAACAACAGGGTGAGGCACATCACTCAAGAACAAGATAAGGTGATCACCATTGCCAGAGCTGAAACAATGCCACTGGCAGATAAAAATCTGGAGTACCTCGCCAAACTCAAAACCATGGAGGTGCTGATGGTTCCAGCAGGAAGAGACCTTGTGGCAGGAAGACATCAGGGCCCTGGAGGAGAAGCTCAGATATGAGCAGGCAGGAAAGGAGGAGGAACTGCAGTAACAGAACAGAATAACAGACGAGTGGCTCACCAAGCAAGAGGACTGGATCAACAAGGGCAGAGGGATGGAGGACATCCAGCACCTGATCCTGCAGAATGTTGACCTTCAGGTACGCCACATCAGCCAGTCATTTTGATTTGAATTATAACTTCTTGGATTGTACATTTGTTAAAGATTTAGCCTTTGAAAAAGAAAATACTGAAACATGGGCTGTCTCTATCTTCTTCCTTGAAGTCAGACAAAGATAAGGCAAGTATAAAAAAGGAGACAAAGAGAGCAAAGAAGGAGGCAGAAAAGAAGAGGCTGAAAAAGAAGAAAGAGCAGGAGAAGAAAGAAAATAGAAAGAGAGAAGAGAGAGAAGGAGGAAATGAAGGAGAAGAAGAGAGAGAAGGAAAGGGAGAAAGAAAGGAAGAGAAGAGAGGGGTAACTCCCTTTTCCATGTAACCCCTAACACCAAACCCTCTCTCTCACCCAACATTCCGCCCCCCTCCTTTACCCCATTACCCCTCCACCTGCCCAAATCCCTTCTCCCATCCTTCCTCTCTCTCAACTCTCGTCCCAACTCCCCCCACCCTCTTACACCTTTACCCACCTTTGGGGGTAGGTGAAGGTCCTTACCCTCCACCCCCAAATCTATATCTATCCACCCTTAAGAAATGAAAATCATGTCAATAAATGTAAAAAGAATTCCATAATTTCCATCTGTGTCTGTCCCTATGAATACAGACACTATAAACACAGACACATTAACACATAGTAATACTCAAATATCTTTATACAGTACAGATTATTCAGGTTTGTGTGATGAATTGTGCAGACCTTCAAGTCAGTCAGACTCAGGGAACCATTTAATTCACCCTGCTGCTGTAACTTTATTTCTTAAAGCTTTCATTGCTGTGCTGCACTGCCCAGTTGGCCCCTGTGCATTTCAACCCAATATTCATAACAGTTATAGGCCTCATAATAATATTAATGAGGATAGGCCCCAGAATATAAAATCAAAGAGTGAAATGTAGACATACGGAAATGCTAAAATAAAGACACTGAAAAATCAGAAATAGAAATATTGACATAAATATATGTAGATGTATAGAAATACCGAAAGAGACATTTGATTAAGTTAAATATTTACTTTATTATGCATTCAAAATTTCTATCAGTATTTTCTAAACTTACTGATTAGTACGCAATTTTAAAATTTATCTTCAGCTGCAGATTGTCAATCTTCCTCTATGTCTTAGTAGAGGAGGCACTTCATGTGGTGGAGGAGACACCACTAGTTGTTGTCGGGCTCGCACTTGAAGTGGAGGAGACAACTGATGTGGTGGAGGCGGCACCCACTGTTGTTGAGGTAGCACTTGTAGTGGAGGAGGTTCCAGTCGTGGTGGAGGAGGTGCCCAACGTGGTGGAGGAGGCACCCACTGTTGTTGAGGCAGCACTTGTAGTGGAGGAGGTTCCAGTCGTGGTGGAGGAGGTGCCCACTGTTGTTGAGGTAGCACTTGTAGTGGAGGAGGTGCCCGTTGTGGTGGAGGAGACACCCGACGTGGTGGAGGAGGAACCCACTGTTGTTGAGGCAGCACTTGTAGTGGAGGAGGTGCCCGTTGTGGTGGAGGAGGCACCCACTGTTGTTGAGGGAGCACTTGTAGTGGAGGAGGTTCCAGTCGTGGTGGAGGAGGTGCCCAACGTGGTGGAGGAGGCACCCACTGTTGTTGAGGCAGCACTTGTAGTGGAGGAGGTTCCAGTCGTGGTGGAGGAGGTGCCCACTGTTGTTGAGGTAGCACTTGTAGTGGAGGAGGTGCCCGTTGTGGTGGAAGAGACACCCGACGTGGTGGAGGAGGCACCCACTATTGTTGATGCAGCACTTGTAGTGGAGGAAGTTCCCATTGTGGTGGAGGAGGCACCCACTGTTGTTGAGGTAGCACTTGTAGTGGACGAGGTGCCAGTAGTGGTGGAGGAGACACCCACTGTTGTCGAGGCAGCACTTGTAGTGGAGGAGGTGCCAGTCGTGGTGGAGGAGACACCCACTGTTGTTGAGGCAGCACTTGTAGTGGAGTAGGTGCTCGTTGTGGTGGAGGAGGCATCCAAAGTGGTGGAGAAGGCACCCACTGTTGTTGATGCAGCACTTGTAGTGGAGGAGGTGCCAGTCGTTGTGGAGGAGACACCCACTGTTGTTGAGGCAGCACTTGTCGTGGAGGAGGTTCCCATCGTGGTGGAGGAGGCACCCACTGTTGTTGAGGCAGCACTTGTAGTGGAGGAGATGCCCATCAAGGTGGAGGAGGAGCCCACTGTTGTTGAGGCAGCACGTGTAGTGGAGAAGATGCCAGTCGTGGTGGAGGAGGAACCCACTGTTGTTGAGGCAGCACTTGTAGTGGAGGAGGTGCCCGTTGTGGTGGAGGAGGCACCCACTGTTGTTGAGGGAGCACTTGTAGTGGAGGAGGTGCCAGTCGTTGTGGAGGAGACACCCACTGTTGTTGAGGCAGCACTTGTCGTGGAGGAGGTTCCCATCGTGGTGGAGGAGGCACCCACTGTTGTTGAGGCAGCACTTGTAGTGGAGGAGATGCCCATCAAGGTGGAGGAGGAGCCCACTGTTGTTGAGGCAGCACGTGTAGTGGAGAAGATGCCAGTCGTGGTGGAGGAGGAACCCACTGTTGTTGAGGCAGCACTTGTAGTGGAGGAGGTGCCCGTTGTGGTGGAGGAGGCACCCACTGTTGTTGAGGGAGCACTTGTAGTGGAGGAGGTTCCAGTCGTGGTGGAGGAGGTGCCCAACGTGGTGGAGGAGGCACCCACTGTTGTTGAGGCAGCACTTGTAGTGGAGGAGGTTCCAGTCGTGGTGGAGGAGGTGCCCACTGTTGTTGAGGTAGCACTTGTAGTGGAGGAGGTGCCCGTTGTGGTGGAAGAGACACCCGACGTGGTGGAGGAGGCACCCACTATTGTTGATGCAGCACTTGTAGTGGAGGAAGTTCCCATTGTGGTGGAGGAGGCACCCACTGTTGTTGAGGCAGCACTTGTAGTGGACGAGGTGCCAGTAGTGGTGGAGGAGACACCCACTGTTGTCGAGGCAGCACTTGTAGTGGAGGAGGTGCCAGTCGTGGTGGAGGAGACACCCACTGTTGTTGAGGCAGCACTTGTAGTGGAGTAGGTGCTCGTTGTGGTGGAGGAGGCATCCAAAGTGGTGGAGAAGGCACCCACTGTTGTTGATGCAGCACTTGTAGTGGAGGAGGTGCCAGTCGTTGTGGAGGAAGCACCCACTGTTGTTGAGGCAGCACTTGTAGTGGAGGAGGTGCCAGTCGTTGTGGAGGAGACACCCACTGTTGTTGAGGCAGCACTTGTCGTGGAGGAGGTTCCCATCGTGGTGGAGGAGGCACCCACTGTTGTTGAGGCAGCACTTGTAGTGGAGGAGATGCCCATCAAGGTGGAGGAGGAGCCCACTGTTGTTGAGGCAGCACGTGTAGTGGAGAAGATGCCAGTCGTGGTGGAGGAGGCACCCACTGTTGTTGAGGCAGCACTTGAAGTGGAGGAGATGCCCATCGTGGTGGAGGAGTCACCCGATGTTGTGAAGGAGGTGCCCACTGTTGTTGAGGCAGCACGTGTAGTGGAGGAGGTTCCCGTCGTGGTGGAGGAGGCATCCAACGTGGTGGAGGAGGTGCCCACTGTTGTTGAGGCAGCACGTGTAGTGGAGGAGGTTCCTGTTGTGGTGGAGGAGGCACCCAACATGGTGGAAGAGGTGCCCACTGATGTGGAGGCAGCACTTGTCGTGGAGGAGGTGCCTGTCGTGGTGGAGAAGATGCCAGTCGTGGTGGAGGAGGCACCCACTGTTGTTGAGGCAGCACTTGAAGTGGAGGAGATGCCCATCGTGGTGGAGGAGTCACCCGATGTTGTGAAGGAGGTGCCCACTGTTGTTGAGGCAGCACGTGTAGTGGAGGAGGTTCCCGTCGTGGTGGAGGAGGCATCCAACGTGGTGGAGGAGGTGCCCACTGTTGTTGAGGCAGCACTTGTGGTGGAGAAGGTGCAAGTCGTGGTGGAGGAGGTGCCCACTGTTGTTGAGGCAGCACTTGTACTGGAGGAGGTGCCCGTTGTGGTGGAGGAGGAGCCTGATGTTGTGGAGGCAGTACTTGTAGTGGAGATTCCTGTCATGGTGGAGGAGGCACCCACTGTTGTTGAGGCAACACGTGTAGTGGAGGAGGTTCCCGGTGTGGTGGAGGAGGCGCCCACTGTTGTTGAGACAGCACTTGCAGTGGAGAAGGTTACTGTTGTGGTGGAGGAGGCGCCCGACGTTGTGGAGGAGCCCAGTGTTGTTGAGGCAGCACTTGTAGTGGAGGAGGTTCCCGTCGTGGTGGAGGAGGCACCCACTGTTGTTGAGGCACCACTTGTGGTGGAGCCAGCATTTGTGGTTGTCGAGCTAGTCAGTGTTGTGGGGATGGTGCTGGTAGTTGTGGTGGATAGGCGTGTAGTTGATACTGAACTCGGGCTCGTGGTCGAGGCAACGCTAATTATTATGGAAGAGGGGGTACTGGAGGGGGCAGCCGTGGTGACTGATGTCTGACTGACGGCGGTCGTTGTCATGGCGGGGGCTGTTGTTGTGATAGTCGTGGCAGTGGCAACTGTTGCGGCAGTGGTCGTTGTCATGGCGGGGGCTGTTGTTGTGATAGTCGTGGCAGTGGCAACTGTTGCGGCAGTGGTCGTTGTCATGGCGGGGGCTGTTGTAGTGACGGTCGTGGCAGGGGCAGCTGTTGCGGCAGTGGTCGTTGTCATGGCGGGGGCTGTTGTAGTGACTGTCGTGGCAGGGGCAGCTGTTGCGGCAGTGGTCGTTGTCATGGCGGGGGCTGTTGTGATAGTCGTGGCAGGGGCAGCTGTTGTGGCAGTGGTTGTTGTCATGGCGGGGGATGTTGTAGTGACAGTCGTGGCTGGGGCAGCTGTTGTGGCAGTAGTGGTTGTCATGGCGGGGGATGTTGTGGCAGACGTGGCAGGAGCAGCTGTTGTGGCAGTGGTCGTTGTCATGGCGGGGGATGTTGTAGTGACAGTCGTGGCAGGGGCAGCTGTTGTGGCAGTGGTGGTTGTCATGGCAGGGGATGTTGTTGTGACAGTCGTGGCAGGGGCAGCTGTTGTGGCAGTAGTGGTTGTCATGATGGGGACTGTTGTTGTGACAGTCGTGGCAGGGGCAGCTGTTGTGGCAGTAGTGGTTGTCATGGCGGGGGATGTTGTTGTGACAGTTGTGGCAGTGGTCGTTGTCATGGTGGGGACTGTTGTAGTGACAGTCGTGGCAGGGGCAGCTGTTGTGGCAGTGGTGGTTGTCATGGCGGGGGATGTTGTAGTGACAGTCGTGGCAGGGGCAGCTGTTGTGGCAGTAGTGGTTGTCATGGCGGGGGATGTTGTGATAGTCGTGGCAGGGGCAGCTGTTGTGGCAGTGGTTGTTGTCATGGCGGGGGATGTTGTAGTGACAGTCGTGGCAGGGGCAGCTGTTGTGGCAGTAGTGGTTGTCATGGCGGGGGATGTTGTGGCAGACGTGGCAGGAGCAGCTGTTGTGGCAGTGGTCGTTGTCATGGCGGGGGATGTTGTAGTGACAGTCGTGGCAGGGGCAGCTGTTGTGGCAGTGGTGGTTGTCATGGCAGGGGATGTTGTTGTGACAGTCGTGGCAGGGGCAGCTGTTGTGGCAGTAGTGGTTGTCATGATGGGGACTGTTGTTGTGACAGTCGTGGCAGGGGCAGCTGTTGTGGCAGTAGTGGTTGTCATGGCGGGGGATGTTGTTGTGACAGTTGTGGCAGTGGTCGTTGTCATGGTGGGGACTGTTGTAGTGACAGTCGTGGCAGGGGCAGCTGTTGTGGCAGTGGTGGTTGTCATGGCGGGGGATGTTGTAGTGACAGTCGTGGCAGGGGCAGCTGTTGTGGCAGTAGTGGTTGTCATGGCTGGGGATGTTGTTGTGACAGTTGTGGCAGTGGTAGTTGTCATGGTGGGGACTGTTGTAGTGACAGTCGTGGCAGGGGCAGCTGTTGTGGCAGTGGTCGTTGTCATGGCGGGGGCTGTTGTTGTGACAGTCGTGGCAGGGACAGCTGTTGTGGCAGTGGTCGTTGTCATGGCGGGAGCTGTTGTTGTGACAGTCGTGGCAGGGACAGCTGTTGTGGCAGTGGTGGTTGTCATGGCGGGGGATGTTGTTGTGACAGTCGTGGCAGGGGCAGCTGTTGTGGCAGTGGTTGCTGTCGTGGCAGGCGCTGCTATGGTGTCAGTGGTTACGCTAACAGTGGCGGTCGTGGTGGTCATTGTTGTAGCAGAGGGAGCCATGGCGGTTGTTGTGGTGGTAGTGACATCTGTGGTGAGAGGTATCATAGCAGTGGTGGTTGTGGCAGGAATACCCGTGGTGGTGGTTGTCGTCGTCGTTGTGAGAGCTGCAGTTGTAGCAGTAGATGTATTGGGAGTCGAAGCAGCAGTAGTCGTCGATGAAACAGTCGTACTTGTAGTGGAAGCCGTAGGTACTGGGATTTCTATGTCTACTCCCGTGTATGGCTCTTCAGGAATTTCTTCAAGTCCCCACAAGTCATAAAATGCAGAGTCATAATCACTCTCCTCAACCGTATCAGTCGCTGAGCTGACTGACGCCTGTGCTGTTTCCAAATCAGTTGTTGAGGTAGCCAGTGTTGTCGTCCGAGTTGTTTCCGGATCGAATGGTTCAACAGGAACATCTTCAAAGTCCCACAGGTCAAATAAATCCGGTTCCTCTAGAGCTCTTCTAACATGATGCCTCCCAACTCTCTTTGGCAACATATTGGAACAAGCCACCAGCGTCGTGCACAGCTTCCCAGTAGAGTCAACATAAACCAGTTCAAAGCCAGAATCCTGTGAACATTTTTAGTTTTAATTTTCACATAACATTCATAATTTATGTTAACAATATGTTTGTTTATTTTATTCCCTAACTTACCATGTCTGGTAACTTTGATATCTCCACAAACAGAGATTCAGAGGTCTTCTGTTGTCTCACAGAGTATCTTTCATTATCACTGAAAAAACCTGCAAAAAGTGAAGATTTGGATGTCTAAGATTTTCTCTCCAAGTGTTTGCAAAAATCAGAAGCCTGACATCAATTTTCCACACATGCTTCACTGGATTCCATGATTATAGCAGACCATTAACATAACATCAGCTGAGCTGAGCTACAACACAACAGCTCGTTCGTTCGTTTAACATTCACTTCATTTCATCACAAGTATATTATTTCAAACAACCGTTACAGTTTATCCAACTCAGCTAATCAATAACAAAGAATTGCAGGTACCCCCCTTGCAAAGACATCAGTTATTTCAATTTTCAAATAAATTGTCTATAAAAATAAACTACACGTTTACTTCACTATGAATATTCAGTTTTACATTAATTTAACAATAGCAGTTCATAGATATCTGGTAAAATAATCTAGGAATGGTAAAGATATTATAAGAAATGGTTCTACATTTTGGGAAATATACTTATTTGATTTCTTTCAGTTCGTAAAATGTTTACTAATTATTCTGCCCACATGGGCCAAAAACTGTTTACTTCAGTGTTAATGTTATTGTTTATGACATTACAAGTGTATTTGTTCCCAGCTACCTAGTCCTTACCCAGCTCTTTCATGTTCCTTAGTTTTGATCCACTTGGCAGCTTCACAGTGACATGCGTTGATCTACAAGTGACAAGCGGTGATGCTGCTTGTGATGACATTCCTGGAGTCTCACAGACGGCCATGCCTGTCATATTCTCCTGCAGCAGATGGTCAAAATAATGCAGTTTCAGGCTATATCCACTTCCATCTCCAGTCTGGGGATAAAGAAAATTAATTGTGGGAGACATCAAAAGAAGCATTGTAATTATAATTGTATGTCCTGGATGAGTCAGATACATATTAAAGCTGTAATAATCAACATTTTATAAAAACAATCAAATCACAATGTGAAAACATTTTGTCAGCGTGAAAGATGTCACTCATAGAGATGAACCAACATAGAATTATCATCCGAATCTACAGGACTAACAAAACACCCGCTCAGCACCAAATACCACACAGACACAATTAGCAACTAGCTGGTTAACATAGTAGAGCAATTAGCAGGTAAAGAGCCAAATATTTCCCTTAAGTATATCCTTTGATGGTGACCAAAAACAAAACAAAAACAGAGTGAATATTGGACTTCGATTTGTCAAATGGAGACAAACACAACTCCAAATGAATGATATGTTGCTCCATAACTGTTGGACATGTAAATAAGCAACTGTTGACAAGTTTGCCATATTTATGTCAGTTCTGTGTTCACAAGTTGTTCTTGCCTCCAAGTGGCCAAAAAAATTGTGACAGCAGCTGTAATGAAATGTAAATGGTAAGATATGGCAGAAAAGTCTCCCTTCTATGATGGAGGCCTCAAAAAAGGAGAAAAAAAAAAAATACAAGCAGCAACAGGGATTCTGGAGAGACAACTGTGCATCATCCATCTGCAGCACTACAGTGGTAAACAATGGAGCTAAGCACCCCGTGCTGCTCTGCAATTGGGTGGTTAATAGACATAGGTCGTAGCAGCATTCATAATGTCAGATGGTCATCTTAAATTTATGACATTGTCAGAATTTTGTCCAAGGGTACATTTGTTCACTTCACATTACTAACAGTGTGAAGTTAGGATTGGTTACTATGTGAAGTTAGGATGCATTTCCCATTTCCAACGCTAGCAAAGCCCATGTTACCTGCAATGTAGCTCAGACAGTACACTTCAGATGGACATTTATTAAGATATTAACAGAATCTCGATCCAAGGCAACACTGAATTTACCTAACCTGTGTGAAGCAGCAAGCACATTGATATTTCCCTTGAACACGAGCAAAGCAGTGTAGCCTCACAGCGAGCATATTTGCCAAGCAAAAACCATCTGTACTGACCTAAGACACAGAAACCCTTCAGTTATCCACAGTACCAGTTAGTTTAGTCAAAGAAATACCTTTACCTTCATTGCTGTGTGGCAGCCAGTATAGGGAAGCCTCACCAGCAACCACCATCTGTAAATTTGAATCGAATTGTGACACCTTTCAGGCAGTGACAACAACTGTAACCCATCTGTGGTAAAGAGATGGAGAAAAATTTGGTTTCTGACAACAGTTGATACTCCATTTTTTAAAAAGGCAAAAACATACTGCAGGTGGACGAATCAAACGTACCTTCCAGACGCAGATTAGAAAATCTAATGAGTGAAAAGCGCAGGGAAAGTGCACCATTACTGCAGCGATACTGTGGCTGTTTGAAATCTGATGCCTGTGAAACTAGAAAAGATGAAAACTCTTGTAAATAAAGCCAGAGGAAATCTGCCAAGACTGGGGCTAATATACAGGCTTTACAGTTCTAAATACTTTGCATCAGTATGCATTTTCCTTATCCAGACTAGATATCCAGATACAGATTGTATGTTAATTCCACATGTAAACAGGGTCCCACTGTGGTTACCCTTTAGGGCTGCAACTTATGATTATTTTCATTATCAATGAATCTGACTGTACATTTTTTGATTTATTGTTTTGGCTTATAAAAAGACATAAGAAAACAGTGAAAATACCACAATTATAGTTTCCCAGAGCCGGGGTGGTATCTGTCAACAGGCCAAAAACCAAAGATATTCAATTTACTATCATGTAAGATAAAGTAAAGCAGCAAAGTCTCACATGTAAAAGATGAAACCATAAAACCTTTGGCACCTTTGCTTGAAAATTAACTTACAGTTTTAAATTCCTACACAGCAAGTCATGTGGCTACAATGTTGTTGAAGAAAAGGAGAATCATGACTGTTCATAAGGACCATTTTTCATTTCTGGATGATTTTAAAGACCATTGTGGGAGTTTATGCAACATTATACAAATGTCTGCTTCTGTGTTTTGGCAGTAGCCTTGTGAATTAAACATTGCCAAATAAAAGGGATGGGGAAAATGGTTTTATGTAATAAAAACAGAGTTTTGAAAAATTTATTTTGTGGAATATATATAAATACAAAATTTATGTTGACTAGAAATATTTTACCTAGTTTTATTTGCATAGTTATTTAATTGTACAGTAATTTGTTTCCTGGTATTGAAAACTTCTGAGTTCTGACTGCTGAAACCATGATTTCAAATAACAGAGGGTTTTTCAATGGAAAAGGTTTTTTAAATGATAATGATGGTCAGAGGTTTCACCTTTGAGGAAATTCCAAGCCGGTGCTGGGAAACTTCGTTGTTCTAGAGCCGCCTCAAGCGGCTGCTTGTGACCGTGGGAAAGGTCGCCCTGGTCGGCCAGACGTCCGTGTGCGTACCGTTGGCTCCCTGCGGTGTTGAGCCGGGCTAGAGTAAAACCGATCCAAACCCAGGCCATCAGTGCGGACGCCATGGCAGCGCTCCGGTCCGGTCGGCTTGTCTCTGCCGCCAGGAGAGACCGAAGATGCGGACTGAGAAACCGTGAAGGCTGCACAGCTGCGCCATTAAGTCGGTTAATCAGAAAGCTGCACAGCTGCGCCATTAAGTCGGTTAATCAGAAAGCTGCACAGCTGCGCCGTGGAGCGTGGTTGCGGACAGTGTTGTGATTCATACATCTGCTCCACTCACGGTATCATTTGACTGAACAGGGGCCGCTATTAAATCTGTGAAACACTTCTATTTTGCAGTCTATACTTATTTCCTCTGTTCTGCTCCTACTTCTCATGGTCACTATCAATCTCGAAATCATAAAGTCCACTAGCCTATATAGTGAGTTCACCCATTTAGTAGTGCTGTCTGAAGTGAGAATTATGTCCCACAATGCATCATTCATTGTTCAACCTATGGTCACTTACCAAGCAATATATACCATCATGCATTGTGCTCACAGTGAAAGACTGAAAAACAATGCAGAGAAAATTGCCCATGTAGTGTCTGATAGTGTTTTTCAATTTTACTGATGAGCTCACTATATAGTCCTCTACACAGAACTCCCTGGATTGACCCTGAGAGCCAAGAAGGAAGACACCTTGCCATTGGGTTGGGTTGCCATTGCCATTTTTAGTGTCTTGTTGAGGCATGGCTTCACCGGCTGCTCCTTACTGCAGTGGCTGCAGATCTTATTTGCACAGGGGAGAATGCCCTGGCAAAAAGGGTCATACTTTTTAATTGTTTCCTCAGGCACTGAAGAAAACAAAAAACAACAGACACAAACACGGATCTTCCTTGCTGTAGACAGAAAAAAAGTAAATCAATAAAAAACAAGCTATTTTTACACATTAACTATGGAAACCTACATTACATGAATTGCATTTTAAAATGAATGTACAACATGATATTGTGTGTGGTACAGCCTGTTTTACTGTTGATTTGTTAGTAATGAGATTGTCGAATTCAAAAATGGAAGTATTCAGTCACCAGATAAATCTGTGGGGTCACAGGATGATTAGGATGTCACAGGATGTGAGAGGAAACAATAAAAAAACAAAGTTGTGATACACAAATCTGTTTTCAGTGCCTGGACTTTTTCTCTAATCTTTGATTTTTGGTAAAATATTTGTTCATTTGAATATTTATTGAAATGACCAGACCATATGAGAGGTTGAGAGGGGAAAATGATTATTTGGTAGAGCTGTTAACAACTCAGATATCTGAAATGTAACCTAACTGTACTCTGCTGTTTGTAAGATGTCAGAAGCCTAAAAGGGTGGAAACCACTGGTTTAATCTTCAACAGTGTGTTGTATTTAAAAAGCGTGTTACATTATCCACTGTGTGAAATCTTTACGTGAAAAGTAACTATAAGTATCAAATGTAGTGGAGTGGAAAGTACAGTATTTACATATGAAATGCAGTAGAGTGGAAGGATAAAGTAGCATCAAATGGAAATACCAAAGTAAAATACTATAGGTAGATAGATGAAATACTTTATGAATCCCTAGAGGAAATTGAAATAATGAAGCACCTCAAAATTGTACAAAAGTACAGTACTTGAGTAAATTTACTTAGTTACTTTCCAGTACTGGTCTAATTACTGACGAACTCGCTGGCTTACCAGAGGAACACGTGTATCCTATGACACCATGTTTTTAATGTAATTATCTTTTAATACATTTTATTTGCAAAATGCCATAAATTATTAGTGTTAAAACATAAAACTAGTTTACTTATAAATAGCTAGGCTGAAAGTGCAAAGGGCTGAAAAGTGAATCCAACGAGGATGTGCCTTAAATCTTCATTCTTTGTAATGGCCTGAAGGGGACAATTCCGTTGGCTAAAAAAAGAAGTTCGATGTATGGAAGACGATGAGAATTTTTTTTTTTTTTTTATTTGAGTAACTTGGTTTTTACCCAGTCTTGTTTGTAATAATCACATTCATGAGGTGGGACGAACTCTCTGTTTAATACACATTGGGCCCTCTAGTGAGTAAGCTGGCTCAAAATAAATTAGTGTGTTCTTACACTGAAGGAGCTTGTCACTCAGTTAAAGGTGTGGCTTCTTTTATTTTGTGTCACTTGCAGCATTAGACGCTGGGAAGTTACCCTGCTGCTGTTTGATAATGAGTGTATGTATGTCAATTCATTGATGGTTTTGATTATTTCATGGGCATTGTTGACAATAAGAGAAATCATGAATTGTTATTCAAGTTTTGTAAACAGCTAATGGTGTTTTAGCATCCATAAAGAACCCATCAGACATTGTCGCATATAGTCATACCATCCTAAACACTCCCGACCTCAGAAGCAAAGTCGGGTCGGGCCAGGTTAGTACTTGGATGGGAGACTGCGTGGGAATACCAGATGCTGTGAAGGGTACAAAATGAGCCATTGATAATCAAATAAGATAATGCTGAAATACAGAAGTACAATATTTTAATTAATAAATTGCTATATCACAAGTTGGTTTGCAGGAAAAATACTGAGGAATTAAACTCTAAGACTAGTGGTACCTTTCTCTGGTGTGTTGCTACAAGTGAACTGGAATTACATAAAGTGCCAAGAAGAGTTTTAATACAGCACTGCCATAAAATGTATCTCTTACAAGTTTATGTACAATTTTACTATAACTACATGTAGCAGTAAGTAAGTAAATTAACAAAAACCAAACAAATATATAATGAGAAAGAAGGTTGGGGTGGAGGTCAGTCCTGTAGTGACCCATCCGCGCTGTCCCGAAAGGGCCCCTACGCGCATTGCCAGGGGCCCGGACAGAGGATCTCGTTGTCTAACCTGTGTAGGGGTCCAGTTGGCCCAACCCCTCGCCACACACACACACACACACACACACACCCACAACCAACACATAATGTAGCCTCATCTCCACTCCAGTACTAACATCACTATAGCAACCTGATATTATTGCTAGTACATATGTTAGCACTTGTCTTTTATGTCACCCCATACATTTTTTTTTCCCCTTCCGTTTCTTTGTCACACTAAATCACCAATGTCTCATGTCAACATCTGTCTACTATGTCTTAAAGGTTTGTCAATTTTTGGTCACTATTTCACCAATAAAATAAATAAAAACATGTAGCAGAAACCTACACAGTAAATTAAAAATTTACAAATTTATCTGCCTAAATGTTTATTCAACATTGAAAGTATATTGCTTTGCAATTAAAGACAATCATGTTTTTGTATGTAAAAAAATAGATCAAGAAATATGCATAGATGTATTTCAAACCAATATTCAGAGCAATTCTGAGGTTTTTAAAATAGGGATCATGCTAATGTTACTGAGAATAGGCCCAAAAATATAAAGTTTGAAAATGTACATATATGGAAATGTTGAAAGGAAGACACTGAAAAATAGAAATGTAGACAAATATATGTAGATGTATAGAAATACAGAAACAGAAATTTTACTTAAATGAAACATACTTTATTATGCATTCAATGATTCCTATCAGTATTTTCTCAAGTTATTAGTACACAGTTTTTCACGTTCCAATCTTCATCTGCACACTGTCAATCTTCCTCTATGTCGTAGTAGAGGAGACACTTGATGTGGTGGAGGAGACATCACTAGTTGTCGTCGAGCCTGCACTTGTAGTGGAGGAGGCACCTGATGTGGTGGAGGAAGCAGCAGTGCCAGGGCCTGTTGTGGTTGAGGCAGGATTTTCAGTTGTGGCTGTGGGACTCATAACAGCAGTAGTGGAGACACTGCTAGTCGGGGGTGGTGATGTTGAGGTAAGTGCAGCAGAAGACGTGGTGGTGACCTGTGCTGTGGCTGTTGTGGAGTATGTTGTTGGGGCACTTGGGGTGGTCGTCGTAGCAGGCGCAGCTGTAGTGGTGGAGGTGGTTGTCGTCGTCGTGGCAGGCACAGCTGTAGTGGTGGAGGTGGTCGTGGTAGGCGCAGCTGTAGTGGTGGAGGTGGTCGTGGTCGTGGCAGGCGCAGCTGTAGTGGTGGAGGTGGTCGTCGTCGTTGTGGCAGGCGCAGCTGTAGTGGAGGCGGTCGTCGTAGCAGGCGCAGCTGTAGTGGTGGAGGTGGTCGTCGTCGTGGCAGGCGCAGCTGTAGTGGTGGAGGTGGTCGTCGTCGTGGCAGGCGCAGCTGTAGTGGTGGAGGTGGTCGTCGTCGTCGTGGCAGGCGCAGCTGTAGTGGTGGAGGTGGTCGTCGTCGTCGTGGCAGGCGCAGCTGTAGTGGTGGAGGTGGTCGTCGTCGTCGTGGCAGGCGCAGCTGTAGTGGTGGAGGTGGTCGTCGTCGTCGTGGCAGGCGCAGCTGTAGTGGTGGAGGTGGTCGTCGTCGTCGTGGCAGGCGCAGCTGTAGTGGTGGAGGTGGTCGTCGTCGTCGTGGCAGGCGCAGCTGTAGTGGTGGAGGTGGTCGTCGTCGTCGTGGCAGGCGCAGCTGTAGTGGTGGAGGTGGTCGTCGTCGTCGTGGCAGGCGCAGCTGTAGTGGTGGAGGTGGTCGTCGTCGTCGTGGCAGGCGCAGCTGTAGTGGTGGAGGTGGTGGTCGTCGTCGTGGCAGGCGCAGCTGTAGTGGTGGAGGTGGTCGTCGTCGTCGTGGCAGGCGCAACTGTAGTGGTGGAGGTCGTCGTCGTCGTGGCAGGCGCAGCTGTAGTGGTGGAGGTGGTCGTCGTCGTCGTGGCAGGCGCAACTGTAGTGGTGGAGGTCGTCGTCGTCGTGGCAGGCGCAACTGTAGTGGTGGAGGTCGTCGTCGTCGTGGCAGGCGCAGCTGTAGTGGAGGCGGTCGTTGTAGCAGGCGCAGCTGTAGTGGAGGCGGTCGTTGTAGCAGGCGCAGCTGTAGTGGTGGAGGTGGTCGTCGTCGTGGCAGGCGCAGCTGTAGTGGTGGAGGTGGTCGTCGTCGTGGCAGGCGCAGCTGTAGTGGTGGAGGTGGTCGTCGTCGTGGCAGGCGCAGCTGTAGTGGTGGAGGTGGTCGTCGTCGTCGTGGCAGGCGCAGCTGTAGTGGTGGAGGTGGTCGTCGTCGTGGCAGGCGCAGCTGTAGTGGTGGAGGTGGTCGTCGTCGTCGTGGCAGGCGCAGCTGTAGTGGTGGAGGTGGTCGTCGTCGTCGTGGCAGGCGCAGCTGTAGTGGTGGAGGTGGTGGTCGTCGTCGTGGCAGGCGCAGCTGTAGTGGTGGAGGTGGTCGTCGTCGTCGTGGCAGGCGCAACTGTAGTGGTGGAGGTCGTTGTCGTCGTGGCAGGCGCAGCTGTAGTGGTGGTAGTGGTTGTTGTAGCAGGCGCAGCTGTGGTGGTGGTGATCGTTGTTGTAGCAGGCGCAGCTGTGGTGGTGGTGGTCGTTGTTGTAGCAGGCGCAGCTGTAGTGGTGGAGGTGGTCGTCGTGGCAGGCGCAGCTGTAGTGGTGGAGGTGGTCGTCGTGGCAGGCGCAGCTGTAGTGGTGGAGGTGGTCGTCGTGGCAGGTGCAGCTGTAGTGGTGGTCGTCACAGCAGATGCAGTTGTGGTGGTGGTCGTCGTGGCAGGTGCAGCTGTAGTGGTGGTCGTCACAGCAGATGCAGTTGTGGTGGTGGTTGTCGCGGCAGATGGAGCTGTAGTGGTGGTTATAGCAGGAGAAGCAGTGGTGGTAGTGGCGGTCGTTATGGCAGGAGCGGCAGTGGTGGTCATCGTCGTTGTCGTTATGGCAGGAGCGGTGGTGGTTGTGGTGGTCGTTATGGCAGGAGCGACAGTGGAAGTGGTCACTGTGGCCGGTGCAGCATTGGTGGTCATTGTGGCCGGAGCAGCAGAGGTGATAATCACGGCAGCCGTAGTGGTGGTGGTAGTTGTCATAGCAGTTACAGTGGTAGTGGCAGTCATTGTGTCTGGGGTTTCTAGTGTGGCCAGTGCAGATGCGCTAGTTGTGGTCGTGGCTGGAGTAGTAGTGAAGGCTGAGGTTGTAGAAGCAGTAGATCCTGGAATTTCTACATCTGTTCCAGTGTATGACCCTTCAGGAATTTCTTCAAATCCCCAAAAATCATAGAAGTCTGCAAAATTTTCCTCTATTATAACTATGTCTGTATCTGTTGCTGAGCTGGCTGTAGTCTGTGTCGTCAGCGTCGTTTCTGGATCAAATGGTTCAACAGGAACCTCATCAAAGCCCCACAGGTTGAATAAATCTGGTTCATCTAGAGCTCTCCTAACATGATGCCTCCCAACTTTTTTTTGCAACAGAGGATAACAAGCTGCCAGCATTGCACAGAGTCTCCCAGTAGCATCAACATAAACCAGTTCAAAGCCAGAATCCTGTGAACAGTCTTAATATTAGTTTTCACATTAAATTATTGCATTATTGTATATTATTTTTTTAATGTTTTGCACTTTACTTACTCTCTCTGGTAATTTTGATATATCCACAAATAATGTACTAGGGGTCTTTCGTTGTCTCACTGAGTATCCTTCCCTCGTGAAAAAATCTGCCGAAACAGAAAATTAAAATCAAATCTTAGATTTACTTTGCAGGTGTGTGCTCACGTCAAACATTTAGAAGCTTAATTTATAATTATGGTTCAAGCAATTTAAAGCTGTCTCTGATCAATTAAAAAAAAAAAAAATATATGCATTACATCAGAGCCTCACCTACTTGCTTTACTGAACTCAGTGTGATATTGGTTGTCTTGATTAGGGTTTGACAGGCTAATGTATGTTCTTAGGGCTTAGCACCCCCAAGTGCCCCTCTTTTAAGTCCCCTGTGTTATGCAAACGCTCAGATACACATGAAGCAAAAAATAAATAAAAATTAAAAAAAAAAAAAAATCCAAACTCAATCTCCTAACCACCCATTGCACCAAAAAAAAAAAAAAAAAAAAAAAAAAAACTTTTCTGTACAATACCAGCTCAAACCAAGACTTTTACTTTCCAGTGCCAATTGGCAGACAATAAAAAGAGACTAGTTACCAATGGAAGCCAAACACCTCAGCCATATATTTTTCCTCAACAGTTTGTCAGAGAAAAAAAAACTAGAGTTGAAAGAGTGGCTATTGTACTCAGATTCATCAGGTGGGTATAAGCAACACTACCATTTTAGGTATGATAACCATGTAAGACAATAATGTATGGAGGCTGTGTGTTTGTTTAAGAGTTGATTCATCACAATCACCATGCTCCTAACAAGCATGTCCTTACCGAGGTCCTTCACCTTCCTCAGTTTTGTTTCACGAGGCAGTGACACAGTAACATGTGCTGCTCTACAAGTCACCAATGGTGGAACTGCTTGTGGTGCTGTAATTGGATCATCACAGAGAGCCACGCCCGTCATGTTCTCCTTCAGTAGACGGTCAAAATAATGCAGCTTCAATGGGTGGAAACCAATTCCATCTCCAGCCTGGGGATAGACAAAATTGTCATTAATTGTAAGAGGTATCAAACAAAAAACAAGTCATGACTGCATTTAATTCCAAAGCAGTACAAAGATTCAAACATGCAGCTTGTTGCATATGTAAATCTTTTAAAATGGTTCACAAAGTTAAAATTCAAAAAAGGCTTGACAAATACTATAGAGGGCCTGACAGGAAAAATCCATTAATTGTTGGTCTTGGTCATTTTATGATATTTCTTAACTTTAAAAAAAAAAAAAAAAAAAAAAATACAGAATATTAGCAGCCTATTCTTTAAGTTTTCACTGTTCCCACATCATTACTTAAAAAAAAATTTACAAGAAAAGGGAAGGCACCTAATAGCATAGCGCTAATTCTAGAGGACGGTTCAGAGAAGCGACTAACAGATAAGTGACACCAATAATAATGCAAGGTATCATGGGCTAGGAATAACATGGTTAAATAGAGTTTGAGAATTAGTACTCAATGGTTTGGACAAAGAATTAAACATTTTACCCGGCAGCCAGTATTGGGAAGCTTTACCAGCAACCACCACCTGTAAGTGTGAATCGAACTGTGACACCTGTCTGGCAGCGACAACAAACGTGCCCCATCTGTGGAAAAGATTGGAGTAACATTAGGCTTCTGACAAGAGCACTCACTCCATTTTCTAAAGGCAAACACATACTGCAGGTGCTTGAATCAAACATACCTTCCATACGCAGATTTGTGTATCTGATGAGTGAAAAGCGCAGGAAGAGTATTCCCTTACTGCAGCGATATTGGGGCTGGTTGAAATCTGAAGTCTCTGGACCTTTTTCTCTCCCTTGGATGAGAAAACCAATTTAAAAAGCAAATTATGCCCATGGTTAAATGGGAAAGTTGGCCATTTTGGCAAATGAGCTTATTTGCTTTCTTGCAAAGAGTTAGATAAGAGAATGTCTATATAATAGCTATGGAGCCAAGTGCCAGAAGACAGTTAGCTTAGCACAAAGACTGCAAAACAACCAGTCTGGCTGTGTCCTGAGGTAACAAAAATCTGGCTACTGGCACATCCAAAGTTCACTAATTAACAGGTTATATCTCTTGTTTAATCCAGTGGTTCCCAACCTTTTTTCCTTGGAGGCCCCCTTGCTTGCATACAAGACAGGCCAGCCCCCCCCCCACCCTTACCCACACATGCACCAAAAGAAAGTAATTCATTACAAATCTTTATTTGCAAAAATAAAGAACTGTAGGCTTTTTTCCTTCTCCTCTTTGGTTTACCATGTATATAAATGAATGTTTCTCATTCCTCCTTTTATGTCACCAGGTGTATCAAATCCACATAAAAAAATAACTGCAAAGACATTAAATATCTATTTTCAAGAGCTAAACATTTAAACTTCAAACATAAGCTTAACATTAGGCCTTCCTCCTTACAAAAAGTATGATACATCAGCACCTATGGATGAATATAATTTTCTTTCCCTTTGTTTATCACCAGGTGTATAAAATGCAAACAGAAATAATAATAATTGCAAGGACATTAAACTGTGTCTCTTTTCAAGAGAGTTCAACATTAAACTTAACAGAACACACACACACACGCACAGTGCCAGCACACTGCTTCAGCAGCAGTGGAAAATGCTGTAAATCTGATTTTGACATTTTTCCAGCTCTGTATTCTAGTTCGCCTACAAAAGCGTCCAGAGCGTCTTTGCACAGCATGACCTTTGATTCAGGCCGCTGCGTCCGCTTGCTCGTCTCATTGCAGAGAGTGAACGTGTCCGCCAGGTACGCCGTTTAGATCCAAAACGCGTCAGTCAGCTGATCCTACAGTGGTCGATTGCGATCTTGCAAAAATCATTTTATTTTTTTAGTGGGTATATGCAGTCTTGATTATCCATTTGGATATCTCCCCCTCCCCCTCCAGTGGGGGGCGCGGACCCTAGGTTGGGAACCACTGGTTTAATCCATACAAAATGACAAATTACCATAGGTGGTTTTTGTGCAGGGAGCCATCTTGACTAAAATGATCCACCTGCCAAATGGATGTTCATTAAACCATGAATTGGTTTTGAAAGTCAGGCAAGGTATTTGGGGACATGGGGAGATGTGATAATGCCAGAGATTAAGCTAAAAAGGGAAATAAAAATGGTTTTTAAAAAATAAGTTATCTGCACTAATTGTTATCAGGTCAAAACAACTGAATATAAATAGCTTGTAACTCAACAAAAGGTCATATTGAATGATGCACTGACATTGTGACATGGCAATGCTTTAACAGTCAACAATAGAGTCCTTGCTCAAACACTAAATGGAAAGGGGGCAAGTTTAAACTGTGTAATGTTACAAAAAAAAAGTTTTAAAAATTTGCATTGAGGCGTAACAAGACCTGTACATTCTTCAGATTCAGAAATTATTTTTTTTAAAAAAAAGGACAAATGGCCAATTTAGAAAATTACATTACATTGATGTGGTCTGAAGTTTTGATACTATATAGGCCAAAATAAATAGCACATGATTAAGAAAGTAGGATAAACATTGATTTGGAGTTTGCTCCCAGCCTTCCAGCCTTTTACGACTGGAGGGATATGGGGCTGAAAACACAGCTCTTTTGTAGGCTGGCCGATGAAAACTGTTTAAATGCCTGTTTTTTTTTCGGTTAACCAAAAACAAAGACGTGAGCAGCAGGTTTCACCTTTGAGGAAATACCAAACCGGCGCTGGGAAACTTCGGTCGGTCCAGTCCTCCCGCGCCGCCTCAAGCGGCTGCTCGTTGCCGTCGTATAGGTCGCCCTGGTCGGCCAGACGTCCGTGTGCGTACCCGTGGCTCCCTGCGCTGTTGAGCCGGGCTAGAGTAAAACCGATCCAAACCCAGGCCATCAGTGCGGACGCCATGGCAGCGCTCCGGCCCGCTCACCTTCTCCCTGCCGCCAGACGACACAAAGCTGCGGCCTGACAAGCTGGAGGCGCTGCACAGCTGCGCCATTATATCCGGTTAATTAGGTGCAGAGGCTGCACAGGTGCGCTTTCACGTCGACGTGCACGTGAAGCTCGGTCGTGATCCTACAACTGGCTCACTGACCTTCTGCCGCAGTTTCTGTCCTCATTCAGATTTGTTGAGATTTGTTGAGAAACACAGAGTGTTTGTGGATCACACACACTGGCAACAGATGAAATGATAAAATGTGGAAGAGTGTGGTTGATAAAGATATTCTGACCAAGGGATCGGCAGCTTTGGATTAGACATATAAAATAATTCGTCCCAGAGGAGGATTTAGGCATGCTAGTATTTGATTGGCTGAAAGGGAGGGGACTATCTGGAGGCTCACATCATTTACAGATGCCGCACTTAGTGTCATACAGTGGGAAGTTATCTTTTTAATCCACCTTTCATCAGCAGAGGGCGCTGTTCTGTCTTTTTTTTTTTTTAAGAATAGAATAGAATAAATCTTTAATGTCCACTAGAGTGGAAAATTGTCTTTGGCTCACCAACACTCAGACCACTGGAGATGCAGATGGCTCCATACAAACACCTAACATTAAAAAAAAAAAAAAAGAAAAGCTAAATTAGCAGCACTGTACACTTTACAGGGGCATCCTCACACCACGTAATAAATAAACGCCTCAAATAAAACAGTGGTACAATGCAAAGCACATAGTTCACACTGCTAAATACAGCCCACTGCCAGAAATGTCTTGCAATGATACATCTTTGTAGTATTTCAGAAATGTATCATGTTGATTTTGCAGGAGAACCTTTTTCAAATCATATACAATATCCTGGAAACCATTCTTTGTTTTTTAAGAGAGGGAGACATTCCTCTCTAGATTAGAGATCAGGCGTGTTCACGGACGGGTGGTGGTGAGCCAAACTGTCTGATATACTCAAGCTCTCTATACTTGCTGAGACGCCACTGATTTTGAATATGGAAATCAATCATCTGAAATTCTTTTATATTCAAATCCAAACAGACAAAAGCAAAAATGAATTGATCCATCTAACAAGAATTCTCTGTCTATGTATAGTCTGATAAAGCATGTTGGGCTATTTGGTGTTATCAGTTAGTCCACTGTTACCCAAAATGCATTAAAACAGCTCACTGAGAAGCGCCTGTTTTCAGGTGAAATGTGTATACTTTGAGAGGGAACCCACAATGACATTTTCGTCAACCTACATAAAACATCAAAACATGACACAGAGATACAGACTGTAAGATAAATGGGTTTTCAATTACAGATGCAGCTGTGCCCTCTGCTGAATAAAGATGGGGATAAAAAGCTTACAGCACCTGGTATTCCCAGGTGGTCACTCATCCAGGTACTAACCAGGCTTAACTTCCGAGATCAGACTTTTGTTGTCCAAAGTTCAGATGAATCAAACATATTCAAGGACTATTTATTTAAGAGAAACATTTACAATGCTTTACAAGTAAAAAAAAAAAAAAAACTCAATATAGTCTTTTCAAATCTGAAAATACTGCAATAAAACCAAAGAAACAAAATATAAATAAAATAATTAAACAAAACCAAGAATACACACACATCATTTAAGAGGCAAAAAGCAATGAATTGTTGTCCACGATTTTTAACCAGCTCAGCTCTGTGTCCAAATGTCTTTGCTGTACATGTGAAGTTTTATTGAGTTTGTGAGTAATGTATGTATACATACATAAAGACAATCTAAAATAATGATAATACACAAGTGACAAACATAAATTGTCATTCTCTTTCAGGCCACAGTTCTCTTATTTTACTGTATTCTGTATCATATTTATATATTTTATATATTACATTTATGTTAGGCAAACATATATTTATGTCACACATGAACATATTTAGGCTATAGTTATTTTCATAATCATCATACTTGTAGGCTGTTCTCACATTATGCCTGGTTAGTTATTATGCAAATGTTTTAATTTATTATATACAAAGGTATTAAAATAAAAATGTGTCTACTATTTCAGATTGATTAGGAACATCAGTGTAAAACATTGGCATATAAGTTGTAATTAATTTATATATTATTGGTCAAATTATTTACTTTTATAGAGCAGGTACAATAAATTGATAAGTACAACTTTTGGGTTGCCAGGTTGTGGAAAGTCCTCCTCCAACATGACAAAGTTATCTTTTCTTAGTTGCTTAATATGCTATTTGGGAGACTAATCCGATGGACTGAATACTTGCCTTCTCAAAAGGGGCTTCAGGGCATCTGGACCACAAAAAACAGACAGTACAGTGTCATGCTACTTAATACGCAATGAATCAAAAGAGTACACTGATTTACTAACATACATATAACAAATGGTTGTTCACGCCCCATGTTTATTTGTGTAAGACATGAAATGTTATGTCTATGCAGAAATTTAAGAATAAATAAGAGCAGTATGTGTATGTGTGTATCCTTTTTTGTTGGGGGGACACCCTAATAAATCTACAGTAAAGTGTCATGCTGGTGGATGTCTTTCCACAACCTGGCAACCCATAAGTTATTGATAGCATGTAACAAATCTGTGAAGTGTTTGTAAATGATTTATTAACCATCAAAAAGTAGTTAGTCGCAGCTTTTAAAGACTTTATAAATTTGACTTCATTATAAAGTGTAATCTTAGACTTTAATTCAATGTCCCAAGAAAACATAGTATGTGTGAGACGGTAGGAGACTCTCAGGGCTTCACGTCTTGTTTATCGTACAGAGGAAAAGGTATTGTCAGAAGTGGGATTCGAACCCACGCCTCCATTCGGAGACCAGAAGTCCCGGTTCTCAGGAAGGTTTGTCACCTTGAGTCTGGCGCCTTAGACCGCTCGGCCATCCTGACAACTGTGCTCAGCCTCCCGCTAGAAGGCTGTTTGACTGCTGCTCAGGGATGTCTGCAGATACGGAGTTTTGTGCTGATCTTCAGGGAAATAAATAGCTTTAATAATGCCTCATCAGCTTTGGTGCGTTATGGCGTATCGTGTCACATAATGTGACACTACCAGAGAAGACTTAGTTTAACAAAGCGACACAACTTTTGCGCTGAACACTGGACATATGGAGACAGGTAAGCTGACAGGCCGAGAGCCGGAGCCTCTGTCAGACTGACTGTGTGGCTGGATTTGGTCTGTTCATGGTATTTCTAAATCGTGTCACCGCCATCGTCGTGTCAGGGGAACAGGAAGGAAAGTCATGTGGTCACCAAAACAACTCAGGAAATAGTTTGCTGTTTTGTTTTAGCGTCTATAAAGAGCCTATGTGCACAGGCTGCTGTCGCTTACGGCCACACCACCCTGAACACGCCCGATCTCGTCCGATCTCGGAAGCTAAGCAGGGTCGGGCCTGGTTAGTACTTGGATGGGAGACCGCCTGGGAATACCAGGTGCTGTAAGCTTTTGAGTCCCCATCTTTCATCAGCAGAGGTCGCTAATGCATCTGTAGTTGAGACAGATCTGCCCCCCGACATTATCAGATCGCTATTATCGTTTTATCGTCATCGTCAGACCTCGCTTTTATCGCCCTTGTGCACTTGAACTAATTGAGCCACTACTCGGGTCCTTAATTCAGCGCCACAGAATGGAGCACCTGTGCTGATATTGTCCTTCAGTGCTGAAATATCCAACAACTTGGTGATTACACACATTGTGTCGACGTAAATAATACGTAGGTGGGTTGGTTTGGACGAGTCGATGGTGCAACGTGATACCATTTCTCCCAAAACAACGGACATACCACAGGTGCTAAAAGGTATTGTCAGAAGTGGGATTCGAACCCACGCCTCCATTCGGAGACCAGAAGTCCCGGTTCTCAGGAAGGTTCAACCTTGAGTCTGGCGCCTTAGACCACTCGGCCATCCTGACAACTGTGCTGGGTGGGGCGGAGTCAGTCCTTCAAGTATTTACAGTTTTACGGTCTCGCACTGACTGTCGTGTATCTTTCAGAAATGCTTCATTTCTCACACGTTGACCTAACAGGGTCGCCGGCTGTCTGCTTATTTCATGTGGGGACAGTAATAAACGTATAAACCCACCAGGGGCGCTGTGAAGTTGTTTATCATTTACTTCCGGCGGTCGTACATGTGACTCTCCGCCCACATTACTACATAACCACCTCCAGTCATTCTTATGAAACTGTGTCCACCCTGTCGTCTTCAGCAGAGCACCTCTTGCAGACGACCGAGAGTCGAAAATGTCGATTTACAGGAATGCCGTGTGGTTTGTGAAAGGACTGCAGGAATATACAAAGTAAGCGGAGCGTGTGTCGTTTCTACCGAGATGTCAGTGAAGTAGTCAAACGTCTTGTGGTATTTATGGTTTGCGTAACATTGACCTGATCCTTCTCATGTTGTGTTACCCCTGAGGACTGCCCTCAGACTGCCCTCTCAGTGCTGAAGTCATATGTTGCTTTGTCAGTGATATCATCAGCTACTACGGTTGTGCAGTTAACGCAGTGCTGTATGGGATATCGAAGGGTGCAACTAGTCGAAAACAAGTTTTACAAATCACTGAGCTCAGTTTTCTCTAATAGAAAAAAGTCTCCAATTTCAAAAGTTTGAAAATTTGATGAAAATTGCTTATTTTCCACTAGTTAATCTGTCGATTCATTGCATGAGGCTTATCTGAGTCCATTAATTAATTATATCATTAGGAATTCATGTTATACAGTGCTGGGAAGCCCTGGAAAAAATAAGAAATAATAATAGATACTTTTACTGGTTTTCCAAACGTTTTTGCTTGTTTGTTGACTTATATGATTACTTTACAGGAGAATTACTGGCTGTTTTGTTTTTGACTGTGAACTAATTGTCTAGTATTCCTAGTACTATCTATATCCATATTTCCTTTAACACATTTTAAAATGAGCTGCATCCTCACTGATGCAGTTTGTTAAAAGTGATTAGGAGGAAACTGCTTCTCAAAACAAAGTAATTTGTGGTAATATTGATTAATCGACTCATCATTGTTGCTAAAAAAAAAACCAAACTGACAGAAAACAGAGCAGAGTTTGAATATCTGCAGGAAAGAAAAGGAGACGCCTCTGCCCCAGTGTCACATCAGAACATGCACGAATATTGGTGCTGGTGTGTGTTTGTGCTGCACTCACTGTGCTGCTCTTTGCTCCTGACAGGAGTGGCTATGAAGCTGCAGCAAAGCATTTTGCCCCAGCAGACCTGGATGTTAACCTGAGTGGGAGGTCCTTCATGATAACAGGTGCCAACAGTGGGATAGGAAAAGCCACAGCACAGGAAATCGCCAATAGAGGTGAGTGTTCAACAGAGGTCAGTTAACATTTTAGTTCTACTGAAGTGCAGGACACTCTCTCTCTCTTCTCTCCCCTCTTCTCTCTCTCTTCTCTCCCCTCTCCTCCCCCTCCCCCTCTTTCTATCTTCTCCTAAACCCAACCGGTCGAGGCAGACGGCCGCCCACCCTGAGCCCGGTTCTGTTGGAGGTTTCTTCCTGTTAAAAGGGAGTTTTTCCTCCCCCCTGTCGCCAAGCGCTTGCTCGTTGTGGGAACTGTTGGGTTTTTCTCTGTAACAAAGTAAGGTCTTGACCTTACCCTGTAAAGTGCCTTGAGATAATGTATATTATGATTTGGCGCTATACAAATAAAATTGAATTGAATTGAATTGAATTGAAAGTCGGACTCCAGCTGTTATAGCTCGAGCTGTTCAGGGCTCCATTTAGACTATACCTGATTTAACTGTAATCTGTGTCTGGATAATGGCATTTGTTCCCCAGGCCTTTGCATTGACACCTGGTGTTAATAAGCAACCCTGTTATCTTGATTAGGTTTGTATTGTGATCAGATGCCATTATTAGTTGTTAGGAAAGCAGTGCCATGGATGGATTTTTTTTTTGTTTGTTTTTTGTAGGGGAGATTTTCTAGCTACTACCTCTGCTTGTAGCTGTTGCTGAGTTTGCTTAAACGAGCAGGAAGAGTTATATTTTCTTATGAATATGCTCATATGGATTGCATCACAGATTGCATTAACACCTTTTCAGAGATGTGGTCACAATCTGACCCCGACTACCTCCAAATGATATCTCCGA
The DNA here is from genome assembly GCF_046630095.1 of Trachinotus anak. Classification (NCBI taxonomy): domain Eukaryota; kingdom Metazoa; phylum Chordata; class Actinopteri; order Carangiformes; family Carangidae; genus Trachinotus; species Trachinotus anak. The sequence continues at coordinate 16,296,209 of NW_027273852.1, forward strand.
CAAAACCTTAAAGAGCAGTGATTCTGTTTTATGGCTATTGTATGATGATTGTCTTTTACCCATTTTATTTAATATTTTATTTTTGTATTTCTATATTTAATTCATACCATAGTTTTTTTCTGTTAATGTCATGTCATTCACCTATAAAACACTTTGAACTGCACTAACTGCAGTTTTCAAGTAAAGTTTCATTGATTGAAACCTGATCAGTACATCGGCCCATTTCTGAAAATAACTACATGCAGAGGTTCAATCTTTAAGGTGGTGGAAGTTATGTTTGGCTTGTCCACTCGTGTGTTTTTGTTTCGCGTGTGCAGGGGGAATCGTTCACATGGTGTGTCGAAACAAGGGCCGAGCAGAAGCAGCCAAAGATGAAATTGTGGAACGGAGTAAAAATCAGGTGAGAAATATGTTGCATGTCCAAGAGGAGGGATTATTGCTCCTGAGGTTTCACCAGTTTTACTGCTGTTTAAAGGGATTTTTTGTTTTTATCTTATTTAAATTGAGAGTCAAAGGGTGTCGTGTGGTGTACTGATTGGAAAGCCCTCTGAGACCCATATGTGATTGCAGGCTTTATGAATAAATTTAACTGACTGAGGACTCCCTGCAGTAACACACTGCTTAATGTTTACAGTGAGATATAAAAGGAGAGCAGTCATCTCATGGTATACAGTGGAGTATGTCATCGTATTGCCCAACTAGGGACAATCATAGAAATAAATCCTACTAAATAAATCCCCTGACAAAATCTAATATGTTGTATTTTTATTTTACAAACAGACATTAGATTGTCAACAAACCAAACCCTGTTAAACTTTAGCGCTGCTTGTGTTTTAAGGAATAATATATATATTATTAAACACTTTATATAATGCACAATACTCATCCTATAACTGAGGATTCAACAAAACATTATTGTTGTAGCTAGAACCAACAAATATCACATGCTTTTGATTAATATTTCTGTAAATTACCAAGTTATTAATGCGTAACTATGAACATATTTTAAAGGAACATTGTTAGCAGTGGAGCCCAACTGATGCAGCTATGCGGACAGAAATGGCAGCACCGAGCATGTGTATGACTTGTTGCATGGTTTGTCCAGCAGAGAGCACTGTGGGCCTGCTGGAAACACTGATGCATGTGCGTTTATTTTTCAGCTTTAAGGGACACTTGTCTTTGTTGTGTTTCATCTCCTTCTGCAGGAGATGTGGTCACAGAGTTAAATGTTGTTTAACTAACAGAATGGAGGCTATTATTTGCTCTTGTTCACTTATGGATTCACCTCCTCATTGATCTAATGTAACGAATCATTGACATGACAGTGCAGTCTCATGAGTGAAAAAAACATTAAACACAAGTCAGAACATCAAATAAATATCAGATAAAATGCAAAGGAAGCAAGGCAACAAATCTTTCATGTAGGTTTTAAATGTAATAATGTAGTGGTATTATTAGCATCATTATCTAAAGAGGAGAAATTACTGTGGTAATGATTTTTTATGGTGAAATTATTGAGCAATTAGTGGACTGGCAGAAAATTCTGAATTTATAAAAATAATCAAGTAACTGTTTATCAAGCAAAAATGTCAGCTATTGTTTTTTCCTTGCTTGTCAAATGTGAAGATCTGCTGCTTTTCTCTGTTTATGTCATTGTAAATTCAATATTTATGGCTTTTGGACTGTTGGTTGGAAAAAAAGAGGCTGCTTGTGCACATCACATTGGGATGTGCACTGGGAGCTTGTGTTGTCTTTTGTGTTGTCTTTTTTTCACTATTTTCTAATGTTTAGTAGAATGATCACTAGATTCACATTACACCATATGTCTATATATCACATATGGAAAAATCCATCTTTTATATTATTTTCTTTTGAATATAAAGTTCAATTTCAGTCTGTAAGGACAGAGGTTTAACAGTTTCCTTTTTATTTCCAGAATGTTCACATCCACATTGTCGACATGTCCAGTGCGAGACAAGTGTGGGAGTTTGCCCAGAACTTCTCACAAAGCAACAGTGTACATGTGCTGGTGGGTGTCTGGAGGTCTTTGCTGGATCATCTGAAATACACACACTGGTTTCTTGAATGATAATTTTAATCACCTGTCATGTTCGCCAGATCAACAATGCAGGCTGCATGGTCAACCAGAGAGAGTTAACTGAGGAGGGTTTGGAGAAGAACTTTGCCACAAATACACTTGGTAATGAGAAGTATTTCTTAATACTAGTTCCAATGCAGTATGTGTCAGTATATTAATTATAGATTCCATAACAATAAATTTTTTAGACAGCTTATATAAACATGTTTTTCTTCAAAACTCCTAATTTTAACTCTAACCCTAACTTGTTCTTTTGGCAAAGGAAGCTAAAAATGTAAATGTTAAAACAAGAACTTTATGTAAATAAGATTGTGTCAGATTTTGATTTTGATTTGTCTCATGTAACATTTGGTGCTGATTTTAGGTATTTGACAATTTCCAGTGCTCCGTGCTGCAGACACATTGCTATCAGTCAGTTTGATACCAATAATCAATTATGGACAATAACTTACTCTGCTGACTGTGAACACCTTTTCTTTTACAAAAACATTCCTTGTCTATAGTGGTGGAAAATAACCAAGTGCATTTACAAAAGCGGTATACTTAACTACACTTTTGTAGATTCTTTTACTTCCATTATTTCCAAGTTATACTACGTGATAGTTCTATTCCACTACATTCAGAGGGAATATTATTACACTACTATACTATAATACTCCATTTTAATAGTTTCTTTGATTGTACATATAAAACTCAACCTATAAGATATGATGCATAATTAAGGATCTAATGCCCTGCAGATCTGTTATGCAGATCTGTTTATGTTGAGTTGTCCAAAGCTACACATGCTGGAACATATGTGAGTCACCAGTAACACAAAAGAATTTGTAACTTTTCTTTCAGTTAATCTAAGAGGGGCATTCCTTCAGTCCTAAAAATGATAATAATGACTCCTACTGTGCCATTCTGCAAAATGAGTAGTTTTGTACATGTACCAGGTAATAATGTAATACATTATTACTCAAGTAGAATTTTGAATGGGGACCTTTTACTTGTAATAGAGTAATTTCTGAGTGCAGTATAATTACTTTTACTTAAATAAAGGGTCTGAATACCTCCTCCACCACTGCTTGTTGGGTTAGATAAAGAAATTCTCTGTAAATGTTGTCTAAAGAAAAGCAGTGCAAAAGGACTTTGTCTAAATAAGGTATAAATTGAATGGAATAATACTTAAAATCATCAGGCAGTATAAGATTAAATAATAAGCAAATAAGATTAAAGATTACTGGATTCTCAGCTATAGCAGATAGAGCAGGTAAATGTTACTGAACTGTCCTCTGTGCCTACCTGTATTTCCAGGTACATACATCCTGACCACAGCGCTGATACCTGCACTGAAGAAGGCTGAAGACCCCAGAGTGGTTGGTTAAATTTAAACTGAAGAAAATGCTCTTCATGTCAAAAATTATGCCTCACAAACAAATTACTGTCAGGTGTAGAGGCAGACTCAAACTGTGCATTATTAAAAGTAAAAATCAATACCTGCTCCCATCTCCTCGCAGGTCACGGTGTCGTCAGGCGGCATGCTCACTCAGAAGCTGAACATGGACAACCTCCAGTTTGAGAAGGGGACGTTTGATGGCACCATGGCCTACGCTCAGAACAAAGTAAGACTTTGACTGATTTACAACAACTGTGTGCCAGAGAGCTGAACAGAAGTGATTGTGGCATGTATCCATCCTTGTTGAAGTGTTTCTGTGTTTTCACTGTGCCAGAGACAGCAGGTGATTCTGACGGAGAGATGGGCTTCTCAACACAAAGAGATCCACTTCTCCTCCATGCACCCTGGCTGGGCAGACACACCAGGTAAACAAAAGAAAGGACTATTGCGAATGAAAGCAGACTGAGGAGACAGATGGATGTAATCTTGGTTTTATCTGTCTAGGTTTTGAGATTTCAGTTTTCACCTCAATACAACAGAGGGTAAAAGAATTTTGTATTAAAAGATTATGTTTAAAAATTTAACAGCAATTTTTTCAGTCGAGACTACACTGTGGACAGTTTACATTTGGACTTTTTTCTGTTGGTAGGTGTAGTACCAGTTAAACTAAGCAATATCTTGTCACAGCTGAGTAGACATAATTATAATGAATTAAAAAAAAAACAAAAAAAAAAAACAAAACAACATACTAGAAAATAAAAGAGCAACGGCCCCCGGTGACGCTGATAGTAAAACAAAATCACTGCTGCGTACTTTGTTGTAGACGGTAATAAGGACTGAGCACTAAGACCAAGCTCTTTGTGTTCACTTCACATTAAAGGTTTTGAATTATACCCTGTGAACAACTTGCACATGTGATAGAAAATGCTGCTTTTCTGATTTGCAGTCTTGTTTTTCTCTCTGTAGCCGTGCAGTCGTCCATGCCGTCCTTCCACGCTAAGATGCAGTCCAAGCTGAGGACGGAGGCCATGGGTGCCGACACCACGGTGTGGCTCGCTGTGTCTCCAGCTGCCGTAAAGCAGCCCAGTGGACTCTTCTTCCAGGGTCAGAAACAAATCGCATTCATAAACCCAGCTATTCAGCTCCGCCCATCTCCATCTTAACAACAGAAGTGGATGTTGAAGTGTGACTTCAGAGCAAACCCACAGAGAATTATCATCAACTCTGCAGCTCCATAGAGCATTTAACCTATTCACTGTATGGGCCAGTCTCATCAGTCCTGTTTCCAGCAGCAGCAGTTTTCAGAAAACAAGCTCTAATAAACCCACTCCCACCTGCCTACCCCTTAGCAGCCAGATACTTTTCTTAGGAGGAGGTGGAGGTAAAAGGAGAGGGAATATTGGACTTACATTCATCAAGTGGACACAAACACTCCATAACTCCAAATTAATGATAATGTTGCTTCAGATCTGCTGGATGTGTAAATTCATATAAATGCTGTGTTACCAGCTTGTTCAGTTGTCCCCCGGTGGTCAGCAGAATCAATGCAGCTTTTACATTAAGTGTCTGAAAAAATACTCCATTACAAGTAAAGGTCCTGCACTGAAAATAGTACTTTTGTAATACTAGTACAAGTAAAAGTACTAAGTGCCCAATAGAGTTTTCACAGCAAACATTTGAAATTGTCCAAGCAGGAAAAGCTCAGGTGTAATTAATGACATGAACGACGGCTCCGACCGTCCGGTGCCCCAGTGAGCTTACACAGCGAGCTAATTAAACACACCTGTGATCTTCAGGCTGTGACGAGCCAACGTATCTGCTGTGACCAAGCGTTACGCTGGTATATAGCACATAATTAGATCATTAATTCTGATTCATTACAGTGCTGTTAGCTTCTTTTGTTATTGTTCTGTTGACAAATTTATATCCTGTTAGTTTGTTTATTCTATAACAATGCGTCATATTCATGAGCTGGTTATACGTTTTGTGTGTAAAATCTTAATTTTAAGTTAAAAAGTAGCACGAAAGTGGCACGAAATAGAAATACTCAAGTAGTGCATATTATTATTTAAATACAGTAGTTGAGTAAATGTACTTAATTACACAGAGCCCTGGAGACAGTTATATTTGTAAGAATATGTTCTGTTAGAGACTTTAATTTCTGTCTTTGGGCGTGTCAGAGGCAGATGAAACATGTTGCACCACATCACTGAGCCATAAACAGGCTTCTTGTAAAGGGAGGACAGCGATTGTGATATAATTATGATTCAGTAATCAAGGACTATGTCTTGTTTCTATGATACCGTAACACTTACATTTAAATCATTGTTTCGCAGAATGTTAGCATTGTATCTAACACGTATTTGTGGTACAGGGTCTTTAGTGTTGTCTCATATTTCCATATGATTTCTTCCAGATCGCAAAGCGGTGGCGACACACCTGCCTTTGGCCTCCTCCAGGTCCACACCACAGGAGGAGGAGAAGCTTCTGGCTGTGCTGGAGGAGTTTGCCCTCAAGTTCAAACCTTAATATCTTTATATCAAACCTTTTAAAACCAAGCACTCCTCACCAATGTTATTGATGTTTACATAATCATGTCTTTTCTAATTGTATCAAGATACATTTTTTACTTTTCCGATGATACCTCAAGGAACAGGCTCCTCCAAGTGTGGTTGAGGTTGTTTTCAGCAAAGGAGAATCATATACAGATGTTGAGGCTTTTCTCTAATAGGTTAAAGGATGAAGAAAATTTGCTTTTTTTATATACACTTAATATGAAATGCTGCAATATAAAGTCTAAGGAGTGCAAAGTATAGGTCTGGGATGCTTTAATGTATGTTTAACACGAAATACAAATGTATAAATTTATATCTGTAAAGCATATTATTTAATTTCACTAAATTTTTGTGATAAATGTCTGACTCCTTTCACAAGCTCTTTTTAGGCCATTTTGTCTGATATCAGAGGGGCGGGGCTGGGCTGGGCTGGGCTGGGCGGGGCGGGGCTGGGCTGAGGTTTGGGTTCAGGTCTCAGTTTTAAGCCCACGAATGACTAGACCTTTCACAGGCAATTTATCTGTAAACACATATTGAAAACGTTTCCTCATTTTTACATTTCACAAAAATTCTCAGGATTCACACGTTTTCATCCTGAAGACAATTTAGTATAATAGCAAAAATAAAAACTTTGACAAACAATTAATCATTTCTGTAATTTCTCAAGTAAAAACATCAAACGAATACCTTTAGGATTTTGGACCAAACAAATTTGAGAAGATGATTGTTGTACATGAGATGAACATGTGTCAATAATTTTGACAGTTGATTGAGAGATCTTAATTCATTGATGTATTAATTGCTAAAATAATTATTAGTTGTTGGCTGTTAAATCAAAAGACAAAGTGTGCTTTGTTTGGGAACTAAAGTGTATTTGGATATTGGTTTATAACAGTTTGTCTGAATTCAAAAATGTTTACTGACTGTAAATGGAGACTGCACTCACAAGAGGAAGATGTAAATGGGTTAAATTTCCCTACTTTCATAGTCACTAGCTTTGAGACAAAGTATGTTTTCAAACTGTGAACGTACAGTGATAAGAGCCACAAGCATATCAGTAAATAAAGAAAAAGTAGATACGTTTACACCACCAGTATTAACTGCAAAACCACTGTCTGTGAAAGCCAAGAGCCTGAAGGAGTTGCCCAACATGCAGCAGCAGCAATAAACAGTCGGCGGAAACTGCAGAGGAAATTGTGTACATGTTAAAAGGAGAAAAGAGAAAGTGTCCCAGAACAATAGTTTGGTACCTGCTCGACCAGCAGCAACACTGTGATCCAACAAACACCACATTTACTCAAATCTGGTCAAGTAGGTGAATACCTGCTCTTTTAATATATTATTTATACACACATGGTTACATTAACGGTCACAACTGGCCTCAGATAAGTTCATGTTCACTGCAACAAAAGTTTAGATACTGTTTATCTAATAATTTTGTATCTCCTGTGCAGTCTGGGGTTTTCATTTAAAGGACTACACCAGCGATTTTGTACATTTTGCCCACGTATCCATGTATCTCTTTTGTAAAAACAAGCTATTGTGATTTAGTTTTGAGGTGTTTTTTTTGTTTTTGTTTTTTTTTACTACCCCTTGAGGCAGCCAGTTTTACATGAATCATGAATTCCAGTAGAGACTGACAGCTGGAAACCAACAGCTTCTAGGAAACGTTGGAAAAATGCATCCTAGAAACTGAAATCATTACACCATGCATTAGGAACTGATCAGCGAGAAAGTTAGATATGCACAATTTGTAGTAAAGTAGCTGAGACCTTAGAAAAACACTGGTATGGTCCTTCAAAGTATCAGTACACAAGTTAACAGCTGCTGTAAATGTACCTTTATGAGTAGCTATGAAGTGCAGTCTAACTCAAAAACAGTCCAGTCCACAGTCAAAAACAGTCCAGCCTAAGCCCAATTTTTCATTTCTGTACTGTTGGAGAAAATATTGAAGGTGATCTTATATTAAATCTAATCATCAAACATCTTTGGAAAGTATTCAGTGGGGGTTGAAACAGATTAAATCACCTTAGTTACTATCTGATCATTAAAGCACAAATGTGATCATTGTAAAAAAAAAAAAGTCATGTTTCCTCTTCACAGCAGCGGTTTGTGGCATATTCTTGCTTCTTGATTCCAGTGCATTGACATGAAAGTCAGTTTACAGTATTGTGACAAAAAAAAAAAGTTACAATGAGAACAAAATCAAAGCAAACGATGTTCATGAGATTCTTCTCAGTCCTGGTACATGTACAGTATTTATGTGCTGCCTCTGATTAGTTTGATGATATGTGTGTTTCCATGTCAGAAATATTTAGACCACACTTGGAATAATAAATAATCTCAAAGCAGCGCCACTGATGGCAGGACAGTCAAAGATCAGCAAGCAGGTTGACTGGTAATTTACAGATGACAAAACCTGACAGGCGTACTCTTCAGTTTACACTGTGTGTATTTACATTAATATGACAACAGACTGCAACCCTATTAGTGTCCATTATAACAACCTACCCTCTGATCTCCCGCTTAAATTGTCTATAAATTGAGAACAGTATTACAGATATGTTGTACATCTGCCTGTTCTAACATGATCTCAGAGCTTTATGAAAATTTCAAAAAAATTCAAACCAAAGATGCCATGATTCGTACAGCTACAACAAATCTCAATTCAGCAAATTTAAGTCTCACATGCTGTATACCGCCTTGTGGTTGCCTCCACCACTCACATTACATTTTTCATTATATTTCAGATTACTGTTTATCCAGAGGCATTTCAAATATTGACCATTTGTGTGAAATTTTGTTGTAATTGCTGTGTGAAGTCTTGTGTAAAGTGTTTTGTGAGGTCACACTGACTTTGACCACCAAAATCTAATCAGTTGAGTCCAAGTGAATACTTGTATGAAGTTTGAAGAAATTCTCTCAAGGTGTTCCGGAGATATTATGTTCACATGGCCAAAACTGTATTTTGTGAGGTCACCGGGACCTTAACCTTTGACCACCAAAATCTAATCAGTTAACTCTTGAGTCGAGGTGAACGTTTGTGCCAAATTTGAAGAAGTTCCATTGAGGCATTACTGAGATACCACAAGAATGGGACGTACAACACACCTCCAGCTCTGGCTCTTGCCGGCCCGTAGGCGTAAAAATGAAGTTATGTGTGTTTGGTTGCAGAGCATGAGTTTTTACTCATGAACCAACTTTTAGGAGTTAAGGTTTCTTTGAAATCCAGTTTATCTGTAACTCTCCGTGGAGAGGTCATTTGTTCGAGTGGCCACTCATTCACTTAAACTTAACCCTGACCCACTGTAGAAATAAAAATACAGTGGCTGATGTGAGGTTCAGCAGCCTAAAGAGAGACTCAAGTCAAGGGCTTATTTGTTCATTCAGGGAGCTCTGTCAAATATTGAAAATACTGTTTCACCCACAAAGACGTGACTGACATGGGATTAGGTGTATTCAGAAAGCTTAGGATTTCTTTAACTCCTGAACATGAGAACACAGACACACAGTGTGAGTAATGTGAAGCACCTGCAGAGCCGCTGCTCCAGCAGTTTCACACATGCAGATTCAGTCCAAACTGTGCCAGCTACCAGCAAGTAAGACTATAGATATGCTCATTAGCACCATCTGCAAGCAAGGAATGGTGATCATAGTGTCACCTGCAGGCAATGAGTTACAACTGCAGTGTCGCTCCACGTCCTCTATCCTACATCACTGCTCTGCTAGTAACTTTGCAGATGACAAGAGGGGGGTCCTAACCAAATGGGAAAGTGGTCTGGTCTGAGTTTTTATATATATATATATATATATATATATATACATATATACACACACACACACACACACACACACAGGTGTGTCATATATGTACAGGTGTGTAGTTCAGAACAAAATGAAGACTGAGTTTAAAGATGGGTGTGATCCAACCCATGAGTACCGAGTACCCCTGTAATAATAACTACTGACTACTCATAGGTCTGAACATCAATATGATGACTGGCGGTGCAGTTGGTGGTTTAGTGCCTGAAAGGGTTTGATGTTATAGACGGTTTATAGTTGATCAGACAGGGAAATTTTTCTTGATTCATTCAACTTCACATCTCCGAGTGATAGTACGGGTTATTTGATATGGGGTTGTGTGAGGTAGTCACGCATTGTCAATGTGTTACCTGCAGTAGATTCAGATCAGTGCGCTGCCAGTTTAGAGAAGCAGCAGAGCACTGGCAGAGAAGCTGAGTGATGAGCTGTCATGGAAGGGGTCAGCAGAAAAAACATGTTTTAGACGCCCCCAGAAACAACCCAGTGTCCGTTGAAATGTATGCTTCATTCAGAATATTTATTTATCTTTCTGTCAAAACAGCACTACATTGTTGTCAACCCCTTACCTACCATATTCCTACGCACAAGCACACCTAAGGTGTGCACTGAGGTTAGCTGAGTGAATCAGAAAGACCTAAACTTCACTTTGTTTTGACAAGAAGATAAAGTGCTGAAAATATTCTACATGAAGCGGATATTGGATTTGATTTGGTGGAAGTCTTTTAAAAGTGTATAAAACATGTTTTTTCTGCTGACCCCATGCACAGCAGCTCATCACTCAGCTTCTGTGCTGGTGCTTCTCTGAACGGGCAGTGCACTGATCTGAATCTACAGCAGGTAACACACTGTCTATGCATGACTACCTCACACAACCCCATATTAAAACCCCACACTATCCCTTTAACATTTGGTGTTTTAGATCTTTTTAAGTTTGAGCATTTAATATCCACTGGAGATCGATGTGACATTTTGATGTTAGATTTTGCCTGTTATTAAGTCAACAGGTGGAGAAAAAGTCAAATGTAAAACCTAAAAAAACAAATACATGCTAAGAAAAGTGAAGGTAAACCTTCTAGCAGCCATGACTTTGCCTGCAGAGGACACATCAACATGTCCACATCTTCAAGTCTTAACTACTGTTGCTGTCACTTTGCTTTCCTGTAGGTGGTGCAGGTTGGCAAGTGTACATCTGTTTGACAATGATTAAACAGCTCCCTCTTGTGGAGAATCGTCAGCCTGATAAACATGAGTTGAAATCTGTGAGTAGCTTAAATTCCAGTTTCATGAGGTGGTTCACATCTAAAAAACTGTCAAGTTTGGTTTGAGGGCGCTCACAGACCACAGTGAAGACTCTTCTGAGTTGACTGTTTTGTGAGTTTCCAGTATAAAATGTGGCAAGGAATGCATGGAAATTAAGTAAATAAGGTGTGTCAATTGCTTACACAGTCAAATGCCTCATCCCATCCCACACAATCACATACAGTACAAACACACACACACACACATACACACAGAGAGATACCCACCCACCAGCACTCTCACAAACACCCACAACCTTGTGTCAACCGAGGCCTGTCCTGTTCCCAGGCTTCACTGGCCTGCAGTGTCCTCACTGTGAACGTGCAACAGCCACTGCCTGTTGTTGAATAACTGTTAAATATTATCCAGATGACATCGATATTGTTGGAAATGCTTCTCTCCAAGTGCAGCTGCTGCTGTTTAAGCCTCACAGTTTGGTGAACAGAGGTCCTTGCTGACTGCCGGTCGTCCACAGACCTCAGGACACCACAGGAGTCATATCCCATAGCTGCAGATAAACATAAGGCATGATCAGTTTGTTGTTCAAACAGAGACGACGCTCGTGAGCTGGCTGTTAAAGAGACATTTCTACACTGTCTAAAGTTCAGACAGATGAGAAATTAAACCTTCATGATATACGTGTGAAAATTAGACATACATTTCAAATGTAGTGTGGAAGATGTATGTGATCAGACTCAAAGTGACTTTAACTTTAACCATTTTCATTTTTAAAAATTGATAATCATCTATTGTTTTTATGCTTTGCAAAACAACATTAAACAACAGTTATAAGGCAGGGACACATTACTAAATACATTATATTAGAAAACAATCAACCTGGAGGACTATATGATATATAATATGCAGTGAACAGTTGGTATTCATTCATACAGGCTGTCTTTAATTATTAATAAATTATTATTTTGAAACATTTTAGGAACAGAAAATATTAGAGCTTGTTATGTGCTCCCCCATCTGTTCTTCTCCCTCTCCTCAGTGCTCCTGATCTGCACTAAGTGCTGGCTCTTCTACTTCAGACAGACTGGAGAAGAGGGAGCGCTCTCTGTCACACACTGAAGCAGCTCTTCTGCTGGCTTGAGGATGGAGGTCTGGTGGTCTTGCTTTCAGCTTTTGTTTGTTAGTTTACTTAGTATTTTATTTTGGGATAGTTTAGGGGGGAATGCTCTAGGTCCTACGGGCCATTGCGACTTCTTCCATTCTTTTGTTCTTTATAGCCAGCATCCAGACTTATTTTGGTTTTGGTTAAATTCAGTTTTTGTTCGCAAATAAAATAATCATTTGTTAATTGAACTTCGGGTATGGCATCCTACTTATGTGTTGCTGCACATGGCAGATGTCTTGGTGTGGCCATAACAGAGCTGCATTAGCAATTTATGAGATAAAATTTTAACAAGATGTTGTTGCTGACATATTAGCAAACGACTACCTATTTACACAGCAACCAGACACAAAGAAACATTATCATCCCACTGGAATTGTGTTTTTGTCCACAGAGTCTAACCAACGCCAATTTTCATCCATGAAAAGGTTTTTTGCAAAGTCATCCTGTAAAGTCCTTTAGATCATAACAACAGATGTAATTTTTTACAAGTCTTTTATCAAAGCTATGACCTAGCTGCACTAAGCTGTAATGATCAGTCATTGTGTCTCAAGCCGAGCCTCCTGAAATTAGCAAATCTAAAACTTACTAGTCAGGCAGAGGAGGGTTGATATATTGGAATGTAGCCTAAATTATTTTGTTGAAAATGGTACAAAAAAATAGTCAAAATTATCTCAATCCGCCTGAAACATTTTTTTTACCTGCCTAGTTACATAAAAGGTTACCCAACAGAGCAGAAAACTGGCTGTTCTAACAACACTGACTACACACAGTGACTCATAGTGATTTACCGTTAGCTTTCCACCAAATTTCAGTCAAATTTATGAAGTTTTTGAGATATCATGCTTAAGGTTCAGGGGCCCAAAAGAGCCGGTAGTATTCTACCTGACCTGACAGGTATTTAAACACAACAGGATACACACACAAAGCACATTTGAGTTGGAACAGGGGGGTCAGCCTTACTCATGCTAAGTAAGTGACAAAAAAACAACAATTTAAGTGAACAAAAAAATCTATCCTCCTGGGTAACAGGGTAAGTTAAAAACTCAGGAGTGAACCCACTTAGTGTTACTGTGTGTGCTTGCTTCTCTTATCTGAGACTCAGGAATACAACAGATACTGTTTGTTCCCATCCAGACCTTGATAACCTTGTCGGTGCCAGAGGTGAGCAGATTTCCAGTGGTGGGCTCGTAGTGCATGTAAACAATGCTGTGCTTGCTGTCGTGGAAGGTGGCTGTGGGCGCTCGACTGGAAGACACAAAGGGTAACGCCGGTTACTTCACTGTGTGAGCGCTGAGGAAGCTGGCAGCACAAAGGCTCAGTACATGACGGCAACAGAGGCTGATTGTTACTCACTCCTCGTCAGTGATGGACTCGTGGCAGCTGTCACACACACGCACCTCGAACTCGAAGCCCATGAGGGGGATGGTGGAGCGTTTGGACGAACATTTGCCACACACTGCTTGGCCACACTTCCTACAGTGGTGCTGAGGAACATAAGAGGACTTAAACATGTTAGCTTTAATTAGCAACACTATCATTTCTTACCAGCGGCAGGAGAGTTAAAGCTTAAGGAGAAGCTGAACAACCAGAGGTGGGGAGTGGGGGGTCCCCTTGTTTTGAAAGTCAGCTGTGGAGTCTCCGAGTCAGGTTCAAGTCCATGTATGTGATTTGTTGCTGTCAGACTGATCCACTGTCAGAAAGATGTAGGGTCATTTCACTGCTCTACTTTTTAGAGCGTAGGTTCTAATCTTTGGACAGGGCAACAAGTCATTTCAAGTCCAAGTCAAGTCAAGTCTAAAGTTATCAGATTGACAGAGTCTGACAGAGGTCCAGGTCATGTGACTAGAGAGGCCACACCTGTGCCACATAACACCCCACTTCTAATATTGCTTTTTATTATATAATATTGCTGTTTTTATAATCATGTTTGCTTCAGTCTGTTTCCATATAGAAACAAAACCTCCTCCATTTTCACAGAATGACTGTAGAAGCTCTACATGATCAGCTGTTTACTGCTTCCAGTGCTACTCTGTTTGTCCTGAATAGAACTGGGACCTTTTCTTGCGCAATGACAAACTTTTTGTTTGTGAAACAGAAACATGGAAGTCATCTCCAGAAACACAAACAATTACACACAGTTATGTTTGGTTCTTGCTGCAAAATGTTCCTGAAAATTGCTGTGCAGTCAAAGAATTATATCCATGAGCTGTGGATACCACACACACACACACACACACACATGAAATGAGTGACAGCAACATCAAGCTCTTCCTGCGAATGAGGCAATAAAACAGCCACAGGATGTTTGTTAGTCATTAGTGTGGCAGAATTGAAGAGTTGTGTATGTTTGTTTGGAATGAATTCAGAGTGTGGTGGAGCTATGGATCAGTGGATCTGCTTCAGCCTGATGCTGTTTAAGTAAGAATTTTTAATATGGATGTGAAATGAATAAAAGAAGATGAGCAGTAGGTGTGTGTAATACCTGTCGGAGGCCGATCTTCTTACTGTCCCACATCTGTTTGAAATTCCAGAAGAAAGGCTGCTCACACTTCTGACAGGAGTCACTGTCCAGCCACTCTGGGGTCTGTGCAAACGCAAATTTATAAATTATATATGTTTCCTGTTTTTACATTTTCCCAATTATTTAATAGCAATTATAGAGAAAAACTACACAATTTAAATCTGCCAAAATGTTTAGACCTGGACATGTGTGCAGCAATTTTTATAGAAATTACAACAGATGTCAAGCTTTTAATTAGCTTCATAACTTTTATGGAAAAACAGTGATTGAAGGAGTACGTTCCCCTTTTTGGGAAATATGGCTTCTTATTATTAGAATAAAAAAGGGAGGGTGTGGCTCTTTTTCTTGACAAAAAATAGTTTATTCATCTGCCCTGGACTCCCCAGAGTCTCGTGCTTGTACAGAAACAAAACCAAAACTGTACTATAGCAGAACAGCCCCAAACCTGGCAACCTCAATGTTTGCAGACAAATCATTTCACTCTGACAGAGAAAACAGACCAGCATATTTCCCACGTTTTCATTTCAAACGGATCATTTTCACCAGGCTGTAGCATAGGTATGAACATTTCTGTTAGTGGGAGGAGTAGATATAGCATGGGTTTACAAATATATCCCTTTTAATGATGAAATTGTTATTATTTACTAAATTACAATTTTGAATCTTTCTGCATTGCTACTTACAACACAGCACACACTGAGCATGACAGGCAGATGAAATGGTCGAGGTGCAGTAGCTGTGACATGCTGAGCAAGAAAACAACTGCGATAAAAATACTGTTTTTCTAGAGAGTAACAAATGTGGATGCTGGGAAACAGGACACCAGGTATCCTGGCGAGTTAATATCAAGACGATGCTGCTGTGTGTTGCCCTTTACTTGGTTGTTGTAGTGCCGCCATTAGAATAATCTTACTCATACTTGAGCAAACAATCAAAGGATCCAACCACCCGCTAACCCAAATCCCCACGAGGAATTAAATGACTCTGAATCAGATCCCACAGCTTTATGGGATTTGCCAGTTAACAACCGTCCCTGAGTGAGCAGCTACACAGGACAGAGTTTAGTTTAACAACTAGGAGTGATCGTTTGGGGAACAACAGCAAGGCACTGATTTTATTTTAAAACTCGCCTCCAGGGATGTCAGCCTAAACCAAACCAACGAGTCAGAAAATAAAACTGAGATGAGAATTTTGGGCCAAATAACAGAGACTGAGGCACAACAGACCGACACAGGGACACACTGAAAGTGACTCTGGGTAAATAAAGAAGCAATCAAGTCCTAACTAACTGTGTGGAGACTGGCAGAGCACAGAGGGAGAGGAGACGATACCAGGCTGAAATAAGACTGCATGAGTGTGTTTGTAAGAGAGAATATCAAAGAGCATCATGCTGATCTGGGCTAATCTGGTGATTGTTCAAAGTTTTCTGGAGAGAATATCAGCAGGTTACCCTCCACAAAGATCTGTATCACAGTGAAAATACACAACACGCAGGACACATCTCTGTATTTTTTCCATATTTTCTTCTCAGTGTGTCACAGCTCAGATGTTGAGTATAAATGAGTGTTTGTATTTGTGTGTTGGGTTGGCATTACACTCTTTCACCTCTTGTCGTGTAACATCCATGTTCCAGATGACGATGCCTCCGTCTGAGCTGCAGGAGATGAGCTGACGAGTGTGTGAGGCGTAGCACAAGCCCTGAACCTTGTCACTGTAGGGAGCACATGCACATGCGCAAGCGCAAGCGCACACACACACACACACACACACACACACACACACACACACACACACACACACACACACACACACACACACACACACACACACACACATAAATCTGGCATCAAAATTATATGTCGATCTCATGTCTGAATGAACACCCATTTCAATGCATGAATCTGAATTGAATTGAAGCTGCAATCTAACTTAGTTATTTTCATTATTAATTCATCTACAGAATATTTTCTGAATCAATCAATGAATCACTTGATCTATTAAATGTCAGAAACCAGTGAAAAATGATCATCATAAGTTACTAAAGATATCAGTATAGCTGCCAATTACTTTTCAGTTGATCAATTGATTGACTAATCATGTCAGCTAATGGACTTATCGTGTCAGCTCGAAATTGAATGTCAGTTTAGCGTAAAGGTTAAATATAGACACTGAGATAATAAAGATAATATAGATAACAAAGGGAGATAATAAATGCATTTTGTTTGTCTTCAAAAGATCAAGTCCTCGATTTTCATTAATACCACCTGCATGACTGAAATCATGAAAATCCAACATACAGGAAGTGAACCAGCTTAACAGTCCATCACACTCACAATGATCAGTAATTAAGACTTCAGAACAGAAAACTCTGTTCTTCTATTGTTTGTGTCTTTCTGTAATGGACCTTTCATGAGTGCAATGAAAAAAACAAAACATTAATTAACCGCTCACAACAATAAAACATTTAAATAGTATACCGTAATGGAACAGTATAAATAGCTCAGTAATGAAAACAAAAAGAGAACAGCTATCTATCAGCACAAAACAGAGAAGCACAGAATTATATAATTACATCAGTGATGTTCAGTCAGATGAATAATTGCTATTGTAAGAGCAATATTCAAGAGTTCCTTACTTGTGTCCTTGCAGTTCGATGGCGGTGCCTTTGCGCCCTCCGATGTCCCACATGATGATGGAGTGGTCTGAGCTGCCAGAGAACAGCACCCTCTGGACCGGGTCCCAACACAACGCCGTCACATTACCTGGGCCACACACACACACACACACACACACACACACACACACACACACACACACACACACACACACACACACACACAGGAGAAAAGTGAGTGAAACACATAAGTACAAAGTTACACCCCCCCACACGAAGGTGATTCTGTTATTATACATGTGGAAATCTGTTTACATGTCACATCTTTACGCTGCTTTTCTGATATATTAATGACAGCAAGTGAATGAACTGAATGTTACAAAAGTCCTTTCACTACATTTGAGATCGAGCGACCCTGAACTCAGCTAAGTCTCTTTATCCTTTAGCTCCAACCATCAGGCTTGTATCTAAAGACTTTAATTCCTATTCAGTGCCCTGTGAAAGTCATTTTTCACTGCCTCCTTTGTTGAAGTAGATTCCAGTGACAGCCACAGAAGATCTTCTTCAACATAAAGACCATTAAGGACTTAGAGCTTTTAAAAAACACTTCTTAACTGGCTCAATAACTCTGCAACCTGCCTGAGGATAATGAAAGGTTGACAGAAGTGAACTAGCATCAACTACTATGAATTTAATAAAGCTACTGAGGTTCTTCTTCCTAAGACAACTACTTCTACTGAGAAAATCATTTAGGCAGAAAGATTGAATTCTCTCCCAACAATGCCTTTTCCCAGCTGATATATTTCTGTAAAAAGCTGTAATTGTTCCACTGGTGAGGTTATTTTTTTATATTCTTTTCTTATTTTTTAAAGCCACTTCTGACATGGTTTAATAAGAGAGTTTTATGGGTAGAGCATAATTACCAAAAATATTAAAAAATGTAAATTTCTATGTTTTGCATTCAGTTACAACTACTCTGTAATATTGGCAACCCAGATGGAAAAGACGCTTGATGATTTTCATAAACTAATATTTGTACGAGTTGTGAGTGTATGAAAGCAGAGCAGGAAGCAGGAATTATCTGAAATGTAGCTGCAAGGCAATTTAGGTGACCAATATTTGTACAGACAAAATCTGAACAAATATTGTACAAAAAATAAAATGGATGCCAGTTTTATTCAACAGAGCTGCAGCCTGTGTAGTTTGACTGCAAGAATTCATATCTTCAGTGTGTGTACTAGGGCTGCAACTAATATATATTTTCATTATGGATCAATCTGCTGAATATTTAATTGATTAATAATTTGAGTGTTTAGTCTAAAAAATGTTCTAAAAAAACTCATATTATTGATATTCAGTTATAATGATATAAACTGATTGCTATGGCTGACTATTAATGGATGACTGTGTGTGTAGTGTACCAGTGTGTCCCTTGAAGGTGGTGACCAGGCTGCAGTTGTCCTGCTCCAGCTTCAGGATGGTCACCTGACCAGACTGGTCCCCGACAAATGCATGTCTGGTCTCCACATCGAACCTGGGTTGACATTAAGGTCAAACAAGAAGAATCCGTGTCCTGCTGAAAAAGTATCGATGTATTATTTCTGATTTGGATCTATTTTAAAGAAACAAGCAAACTCCCTCTGCAATTTCAACTGAAGACTATGAAATGTAAGATTTGAGTCAAAGCCATTTGTAGCTCCAGTGAAGCAGCAGTGTGTCAGTGGATGACTCTTCGCCCTCTCACTGGACATTCAGTCAGAGTCCTTTTCTGACCTGGTTAAGTCACTACAAACCAAAATCACGACAACGCTGTCCACATTGTGAAGAGCAAAATAATGACTGCACAAGACATAACCTAATTATTCTAACCAATCTAAAAACACAGCCTTAAAAAAACAATATAGATTTAATTACTGGAAAATTAGCTTTTGAATTTTGATTCTCTATGAAAACCTGAATACTGAAATATATACAATGTGTGTCCCCCATAAGCTTAGATTTGGTGGACTGAACCCTTATCGACCATTAACAATAAATTGGAATAGAGTAACAAAGTGGAAGAAGTTGAACATTGTTCCACTGATATAATATCATCAAGAACAACATGTTTCCTTTCACCCCTGCATGGATTATTGTTGTGCAAAGACGAAATGTAAAACTTGACCTTTGCCCAGGTGGCCCGAATTTCTACATAGAAAAGACAGAAGGCTCTGCCACTACAGTGACAGTGATCCTAAAAGCACTTTGGTTTTGAAAGACTATTTTATACTTCACAGCTCATATACTTTGTTATCTGAATAACCATCTGAGCGTGTTTAGTTTCCATTTCACTCAACCTTACTTCTGCAATTTTTCCACTGACAACAGCACTCTTATTGGGTTCGGGTCCAATGTGGCTGCTCATTAAACAAAATCATTATCACATGTTAAATAGCTGCAAACAAAACTAATAACTGCTCCGTATCTCTCACTGAATCTCTTGCCATGTAAGCCAGGCAGGTTAGCATGTTGAGGCTAGCAGGATACCAGCAGACTGATGACCTAATGTCAGGCTCATTGGTATGGATCAGTGTTGCTGCTGAGCACTCACAGCCTTTCATCTGGCCATTACAGAAACCTACTCAGCCCGTTTCCTTGACAACAGCATGACTGATGCCTATTGTTAGCCCTTCCGAGCAATACAAACTAACTGGAAGCTAATCCCAATTGCCCTGTTTTATGTTGCTGTGGCCTTAAAATAGGCTGTGTTGTCAAAATAAAAGGCAGAGATTTCGAGAGTCCGAGGCACCAAAGATGGCTTGTCACATCCCACTTGGTTACATCCACTCCACTCAATTTAGCAGCAAGTTTATCTGTCGGGTTCATCGAGTACCCTTTAAGGGCCAAGCAGCCTGCAAACCAAGACAACAAACAGACCAGGAGTGGAGTGTGGAGTGAGGGCATTAAAGGATACTGTAGTCCTGAAACCCAAGCAGCAGTGCGATACGTCCCCAGCTGCTGCCCGCTCTCTGAGCAGTGCCAGGTGAAGTTTTTGTCCTGGCCGGTGCTCAGAAGCCACTCCATCTCCAACACAAACAGCACCACTGTCACTCTGCCCTGATGGGCTGCACATGCACAAAAACACACACAAACACATCACTTGAGATTAATTTTCACTATCACTTCTATAACAGGAGTGCAGGAGTCTGTGCAGAAATCCTGGGCCGGATGATGGCAACAATTTTGAAATGTATTTTTGTGGCCTGAAATTGCAAAGATTACGCATTCAATTTAACACTCTGTTTTGGAAGCAGACAGACTGTGTTACAGTGGAGAGCGATAGTCCAGCATCACCGCCTTCTCTGAGGAAAGATCTGACACTGGTACAGTGATAGTTTGCTATCTTTATTTCACAGTGCACACAGCCACACATGACAGAAGGATATGTATCTACACATCAGATCAGATGAAAGGTCAACTATGAATATCGCTCTGCATTCAAAGAATCTATTCTTCCTATGTGCATTCACACAGAAAATAAATCATCTGATGTAGCTGAGGTTGTCGAGGAGACGGGTAGAGATCGATCAGTGATGCTCTGGTCCAGTTATTTCTGAGTGAGTTATACTCAAAAGAAAGAAATGAATTATGAACACTGCCAGAGAGCAAACAATCCTCTGGCTGCAGTTTTCAAAGCCTTAAATACACAGAGCCGAGCAGACTTTATGAGCCATGAGCTGTCCTGAAACTGCATGGGTAATAATACACTGCAGAATAATAAATAATATGGTCTAAGGGATTTCAGAGAATTACTGAAACTGAGAAATAAAGTTGAGGGCTCTTAGAAATAAGATGTGCCTGACTGAAGTCA
The DNA here is from genome assembly GCF_046630095.1 of Trachinotus anak. Taxonomy (NCBI): domain Eukaryota; kingdom Metazoa; phylum Chordata; class Actinopteri; order Carangiformes; family Carangidae; genus Trachinotus; species Trachinotus anak. Next base: position 16,317,472 of record NW_027273852.1, read on the forward strand.
AAGAACAGGTCAGGCACACATTTTAAAGATACAGTTGATGTTACACATTAAAATACAAAGCAATGGATACCATTACTACATTACAGACATCTGCAGGTAGCAGACAGTTAAATTTTGTCTTTTAAAATTTAGCCTTTTTAAGTCCAACTATGAAGTATATGCGATACAGACAGGAGCAAATCCAGGTTTTATGTTTTTTCAATTTGGGCATAAGACAGATTATTATTTGTTGAAACAGGGTACCTTAACTTTTTTATCATGGCATCTTAAATTATTCTATAAGATAATCACAGTCTCAGGCAAAAAATGTCCCCCATGTAAAATGATTTCATTTTATCAATTAACATAATTTGGGAAATTGAAGTGACAATATTTATAACATTAACTTAAGTTTAATGCATTTTACTCATGAGTTACTCATGTGTGCATATATGCAAGTTAAACTTCACTTAAACTGGTCGAGTTTTAGACACAAAAGACAGAGGCCTCTCCTGCTGCACTGACAGTGAACCCAAGAACAAGACAGGATTTGGTTGAGAAGGATTTCTTTTCCTGTTGAGCAGCATCAGCTCTTCTTTTCCAACCTGTCAAAAGTCAGTCCATCAAATACTTTATATGTCATTATGCTTTCTGAATAAATCTTTCTTAACTAAATCTCAACAGCCTAGCTAGTGTCAAAGCAGTATTGTTCCTTCATATTATTCCTTTTACCTTAGATGTGCTCTATATTTTTCCAGCTCTTTTACCAAAAGGTAAGTTTAAGAACTCCAGGTTTAATGTGGAGGTAAGCATAGGAAGTCTGCCTTTAGCTTTTACATCAAGACGTCTGATTTAGTAATGTGACTACATTAGAAAAAGGAGAAAAATCAAGGACTAATATTTGAAAAAATTACCACTCTTCAGGACTTGAAAGACTAAGTTTCCAAACAAACTAACAATGGTATCTTTTTGGCTCTGTTTCACACATGGCATATTAACTGATTCTCACACTCACACTCACACTCACACACACACACACACACACACACACACACACACACACACACACTTCCTCTCTTACCCTGGTAGGTACGTGCTGGGGTCATCTTGTTGTAGTCTTCTGACAGGATGAACTCCTGAAAGACAGGAAGCGGAGATAAATGTCCACACTGACTGAGGTCAGTGACTCACACTAACCTTCAAAGAAGATTTGTTAAAATTCAAAATTTTATTCTTTAAAGCTCCATCAAGCATTACTTTTTACATGTACACTGTTTACATTACAAACAGTCTAAAAATGTAAATGCAAATGACTGAAGTGGAAAAAAAACAAAAAAAAAAAACAGAACAGCTCTTAGTCTGACTGTGTTATTTCCTCTGAGGCCACAACCCATGATAAAGCACTTGTAGGAAGCTGAAGTTTGTAGGTTGTTCTGAGATGAAAATCTTTAAAAACATTCTGATATCTTACTGTCGGACTGTGTGTTTGGACCAACTTGTTCCAAAACAAATGACTACCAACGTGAAATTATCAAACAACAACTGTACAGTAGTAAATGCTGTCTCTTAGAATAGACTGACCTGTTCAGCACCATGTGGTCTGTCATAGAATAAACTACTTAAAACAAACCAGACCAGACCCAGTCTAAAGTGGCCACTGGAGTCATGGCGGCTGAAATGCTCATTACAACAACAACATTATTTTTGCTGGGTTTAGAGCTTTGAGAGTAAAGAGGGTGGACCTAGAGGAAATGCTCAGTCATTCAATTCAGTGTTCACCCTCTGGGAAGCAAGAATGTTCTTGGAGGTATTTTCATATGTGCAAATTTAACATTTTTGCTTGAAGGAAGCTCTATGGGAAGCATATGACATGTCCAAAATGGAAAGGATTCAGCCTCTGGGGACCATGAATGCGCTGAGTAGACTTTAAGGAAATCTGCCCACTAGATTATGATATATCTTGGATGCAGACAGGAAATGGTGGTGATAAATGATGATCCCTCCTCTGGGGAACTTGAATATTCACAGCAGATTTCATGGCAATCTGGCAGAGAGATTCGTTGTCAAGAACCACAGTGTTGGTCAAGAGGAAATTTTTACTTGTTTTTGCTGGTATGAGAAAGGTCAGGGGCTCACCAAAAGCTTTAGGGATCATCCTCTGGGGAAACATGAATACCTGCAGTAAATGCCACTGCACCTTGGACAAATTGCTAGATGGACAGACGGACCAAATGACGACATCCTCCCACGACTACAGCAGAATGAAACTTTATCAAGGGTGCAGTTTTAAGAGTTTCTTAAAAAACGTCTTCATTTTGGGAATTGATTGGAATTTTTACCAGCTGTGCTGAGGCTCTTGGGATATTGTTCTATTGGTAGATTAGTCCACCACTTTGGTTCAGATTGATTCATCGGTGATCACTTAACTTTAAATCTAGCGCCCTCATGAGACCTTAAGTCTAATTTGTCCAATACCTTGGTTTGTAAAATAACATTTCCATCATCCTCAACTGTATTAGGATTAAAAATTGGATTAAATTCATGTAATATCTCCCTAAAGACTAAGTAAACAACAATTCAGTCCTTTCTAAAAAAGTATCCAGACCACCTCTACAGAGCTTCCAAAGATTCAGACTCTCCAGCAGGTCACAGTGACCTGACAAAACTCTCATTCCAACTGAATAAACACACTCACCAGAAACATTCCTGTTGCACTGAAGAGCAGCCAACATTTTCACCGAAATACACACAGTAAGAGCTGCATCCCATTTTATGTGTCAAAAGGCAGGTAACAATTATCACAAGAGCTTCCTGTCAAAAATACTGACAAAAATACAACCGACTGCGATGACATGTATCCCGAAACAGCAAGAGCAGCAAACAGTTCCTCAGCTGAGTGAGGAAAAGACAAAAAGGCCAGAGGGCTGTGTCCGGAGGGGAGCAGGCTGCTGGTTTCACTTACACAGATGCTTCCAGTGTCCATCCCCACCGACAGCCTCCTGGTTTCTGGGTTAAAGGACATACAGGAGCACGACGCTGGAGACACAAAAACAAAAACAGTGAACACTCTACCTGTATGTACCAGACTAAACTGCTACAAATAAAATTGAATTGAATTGAATTGAATTGAACATGTTTTTGAAAGACAGTAGTCATATGAATTTTGAAACTACCAACAACAAATAATATACAGTTACACCAGATCATTAAAAGTTCACTCTTGACCTTGAGGACAGTTGTTTGACTTGGTTTTTTTTTGATGCGACTCAAAGCTGTAGAAAAGCTGGTGAGAGACTGATTAGATCCTGATGATACTGAAGATTTGAGGCAGATACCAAGAGCAATATTTGAGAGTTAAAAAAAAAACAGATAACGATATATATCTGATAAAATTCATTTTTTATTGCAACCAGAAAAATAAAAAACATGAAATAAACAAATTTTCTTTAGTTTAGTGACCAAGATATCCACTGAGCATTACAAGAACCTGCCAGTGCTCTATTGTGGAAAAACTAAATGATGGAAACAGTACAATCTAATCTGCCTGAGTTTAGTGTAGCCTGTACACTAAAATCAGCTGATAAGATCAGCCAGATTTATCAGTGTAGATCCTAATAGTGCACGTGATCATGAGCTCTGTGAGCTCAATGCGCCTTTCCTGTCTGATACAATCTACTTTACACCAGGAACATTGTTAAATGATGTCCACAAGCTATTTAACTTGTCTGTGGTGTTGCTGTGCAGGAAGGACTCATTTTCAATGTGTTGAATTTCCGTCTCTCTGAAACAGTCTCAACAACACTTACACATTCACAGCCTCACAATGGTCACATACAGGTGCTTTTATTACTCTGTCCACCCTTCAGGGCTAATTACTCAGAACACAAAATAGCACTTTGCTTTGTTTGGCCTCAGGGTAGTTTTACTTTACAATCTCTGTGTTTTCTTTGCTCAGCTGGTTGAATTGAACAATTTCTCATCCATCCATTAGCTATACTGCTTATTCTTGAATAGTCGTGAGGGAGCAGCTGCTAATCCCAGCCGACATTGGGCGAGGGCGGGGTACATCCTGGATAGGACGACAGTCTATCACAGGGCTGACATATAGAGACAAACAACCATTTGTGCTCACATTCACACCTACAGGCAATTTAGAGTCACCAATCAACCTAATGTGCATGTCTTTGGACTGTGGGAGGAAGCCGGAGCACCCAGAGGGAAGCCACGCAGACACGGGGAGAACATGCAAAACTTCACACAGACAGCCAGGAGCCGCGTTCAAACCTCCTGCTGTGAGGTGACAGCGCTAACCACTGCACCACAACTAACTCTCCATAACTCACATTGATACATTGATATATTGATATATATGAATAGCAGCAAAAATGCCAACCGTCAGGAGCCTCAGGTCATAAATATCAGAATCTAGATTTGTCTATGATGAAGCATGTTTGTCTCAAAAACAACAAGCCCACTGTGTCATCATCATACAGAAACAACACAGCAGCAGTGTTTGATCAGTTAACATACAGTAAATACCAATAATGTATAATAAACAGCTTCCACTTGTACAAAAAGTAGCAACAGATTTGGTTTTTTATGAGATTGTATAAATCTCTAAACAATGTCCTTTCAGCTGGAGCCCTGTTTAGCTGATTTAATGTTGTGAAAATACCCTCAAAATGAATGTACTGTAGATAACTTGTAGATAAACTGACATTTATGTTGACCGTTGAACTATTTTGGATAATGTGCTGCAATGTGGTGCAATTTCCTGGATGTGCTGGCTGAGTTTTAAAGGGGAAAAAAAAAGCATAATAAACGTGGGACCAAAGTCCCTGCAATTTGACCTCATGTGAAAATCTTCCAAAAAGCACAAAAACATTAAAAAAAACTAGTGATGACCCTTGTAATGACAAAAATCTCTAAGTGAAGAACTAGGTCAAAATCATTTTCTCCATATTTTGACAAATTCTAGATCAAGATACAAACTGAAAATACATTTTAATTGCTATAACTGTAATTCCTGAAAGTGGTGGTACTGGTTTCTTTTGCCCGCACTTATCTCAGTTCTTCTATCAGTAAACTTTAAAAGACTGCATGCAGCCTCTGCCACTGCTATTGTAAGCTACAGATCTTGCTGATGGTAGCGTAGGATTTCCTTCAGTTGCACAACTGGAGGGAAACAAGGACAAACAGTGTCACAGACGTGCAGCACTGCAGCACTTATCAGAGCCCAGTGAATGATCCTGCAGGGGCTCAGGCACTAAGTCTAATATGAAAACTCCACACTTCCATGTCATTCTGAGAAGTGGATTCATTGTGTGATTCATTATGTTGCTCACGATGAAGAAAGACACTGACAGAGAGGAAACGTGGACACAAACAGGATTGAACAAGAGGCCTGTTCCAAGAAGTACATGTTATCTGGACCACTTCGCTGACGACAGTGACAGACTCAAACATATTCATGGCTTATTTCGATACAGTGTGTCTGCTCTGAGATCACACACAAAGAGTAAGCAAGAATACTTACATGACATTGTGTGGTGGACACTGGGCCAGTACTGACCGCTGTCTCTCTTCAGCCATACTCGAATCGCCCTGTGGAGTGAAACAGTAACGGTTCAGCCTCTGCATTATTGACAGCACTCACTGTATCTGAGGCGTAATGCTAAACTCTTCATGTGTACTATTCTCCAGTCACTCTGGGTTATGGGTAATGAGCAGGCTATAGCTTCTCTTTGAAAGGTTTACTTTAATCAACACCAACTTGGCAAAATGATAAACACATCTGACATCTCTTTCTCTGGGTTCACGTTAGACTCCCACACCAGCTTGGGGTTGTAACAAGGTCCACACTAAAATTAACTGAGGAAAAGTGGAATTCATTTTCACCTCCACAATAATATTAGTGATGTAAATGCTAATGAAATCATAACTACTGGAAGAAAAACAATAAACCTTAACTCCTCAACAATCACAGAGGTCTTATTTACCACCTCTAGAGCAGTTCTATTCCCTGAGATCTGAAATAGACCTTTTTTTGAAAGACAAAGTCACAGCCTATTTGAACTGAGGAACCCTGAGTGGTTAGTTGTTCTCACTGGCCTCCTGAGTGCATTGAAATGCAATTAAAGCATGTAAGGAAGAGATGGGCTGCATGTTGCAAATGTATGCACACATGTTGTGAAGCTTTAACTTTTTGAGAGGCAAATCAGTGACAGCAAAGCTGCACACTTCCACCGTCTGTGTGAAGAATCTACATGCCGATATGTCTGTAAAAATAGGGAAATAGGTACAGGAGGATTTGCATCTGGAGGTTATTGAAATGCAAAGTGATGATATTCTCCAAAGATGCCACCAGCAGCTCCCACCATGAAAAGTTAGATAAAGTCAATATGTCCCCATACAAAAGCTCAGTTTTAGAGCTAAAGTGATTAGTCAATGAACAGAAAATTAATCAGCCACTATTTTAATAAATGATTAATCATTGGAATTAATAGGTTGAATAGGTTAAAAGCTAAAATTTGCTTGTTCCTGCTGTACTGAGGAAAGATTTTCTGTTTTATAAAACTGCAAACCAAATATTTTGATCAGTTTAATCAATAATGAAAATAATGGTTAGATGCAGCCCTATTCAGCTTACTTGTCCCTACAAACATCTGTGAGCCAACATTTGTTCTCACAAGACTGAACAAGAGCAGACTGAGGTCCAGGATGACTGACAGCAACTCCTCAGTCCAATCCCCATCATCACTCATCAATTAATCAAATGGACAGCATAACTCTTTAGCCGGGACTACAGGACTACTTTTTTCTCCATGTGGCCCCGGCATGAAAAGTTTGGTCACCACTGCTTTACAGCCTCCTTTCCCCACATATCCGTGCAGGACTGTGATAGGTAGTGCTGGTGCAGGGCTATGGATCATATACTCTAGCTTGATTACAGAGCATACATATAGTAAACAGTAAACAAATATAAGATACCTGAGGTTAAACAGGCATTACAGGACATACAACCTTTGAACATACAGAGAACAGTTTGACACTCACACACCCCAAGCACTTGCAGATGTCAAGTACCTCTGAGTGACACTCTTGGCAACCAAAGGACACACACACACACACACACACACACACACACACACACACACACACACACACACACACACACACACACACACACACACAGAGCCCCAGGCAGGTGGAAAAGTAGGAGAATGAGAGGAGAAAAAAGGCTTACTGCCTAACTGGTGACACCAAGGTAGAGAAACTCTGAGTCTTAGTGCAATGACATGTCAAACACATTTTTTCTGAATGGGTTCCTTTTCGGTAGCTAGCTTACTCACGTTAGCTACTATTAAAAATAACCACAACCCGCAGTTTGACCTGATAAACTACGTTTTTATTGACGTTAACTTGCTTGGTCAACGTTTGAGAAAATATAAAAAAATTTAATACGGTCGTTAACTAACGTGTGAGGTGCTCGGATGACTGTCAGCTGACACTTTTATAGAAATGTTGGATAACGCTTCTGAGTTAATCCAGACGGGACTTGGCTCCGTCAGTGGCCGCTTGGAGAGCTGGTATCACTGGGGACAGAGGAAGGCAGGTGACGGCTGTAAATTGACAATATATCTGGATGTTACCTGTCCTCAGACACGCTGATAACACCGTCCTCTTTGGGAATGATGACCGCCGTGCTCACAACCTCCTGGAAAGCCTCGATTTTGCTCAGCAGACATGGCTTCCGAGCCTGCGGTTGGGGCTGGATTTCGGCCGCCATGGGTCGGTGGTGCGCAAACCTCCGTGTACGGCTCTGGCTCCGGGAAACATAACCCACCCGGTCCGACGGCGGAGCTTCGGCTAGGACCCGCTAAGCTAAGCTGACGAGCAAGCGGCACACACGGTGTTGTGACGGCTGCCGGAGACGCTGTCAGTCAGCTGACAACGCTGAACACACTCCCACCGACACCGGGCATTTCCTCTCAACAAAATAAGACCTCCGGTTAGACTTCTGCTGCTATTTCTTCAAAATAAAAGCGGCGTCTCTGAAACTCGCCTTTTTAAAACAAACTTTTATTTAGTCAACTTCACAATTTTCGGCATAACGAACGAGGTTTTGGGGTAATCTGTAATGAAGTATATATCAGATAGTAACAATAAAATAAAGTATAACGAAATCAGAATATTAAACTGACATTAACAAAAACAGCAAATTCTGTTACCTCTTTCAAACAATGTGCCTTTAATAAGAGGTTTATAAACTAAAATAAATGGGATTATTAAAGAGGTAGTTTATATGCAGATTAGTACACCACATGACATAAATGATAATATAGCTCCTCTTTCTAACAGGGTATCCTTTATAAAGTGGTGATATAAAGGTCTGTAAGCCGCAATTAATCCCCTCAGACCACTGGGTATTATCTGCAAAGCTACATATATTCTTAAATTCACCTTTTAAAGGTACTTGCATCATGTGCTTTATATCAAAATTTGAAGAAAAATCTCAGCTCTCTATGAGGCACCCGTTAGTCCTAGAAGAAATAACTTGGCCCTAAAGCTGAAAAGTAGAAGTCCAAGTTTTGAAATTCTTCAAATCTCTTGTGAAAACTCACCTTTACTCACGTGGACGAATTGTTTTGGTGCTTGAAATGGGTTTAGGTTCACAAAAGTAATGACATTTATGAATAAAATGTTAAATAAATGTACAACAAACATCTAAAATGAAATTTTGTGACACTGGTTTTTAAGTGGAAGTGTTGTGTGTTACTCTGTTTCAATGAAATGTTCGAGGAAAAAAGATAAATTGGGAGTGCATAATGACTTCAAACCACATATCAAGCTTCACGGGGTGTGTGCAAATGAAATGAGCATTACAAAAGTTGTTTTTTCAAACCAACCATTTACTATATATAAAAAACATTTAAAAAAAAAAACACCATGCCATGATGCAAAACAGTTTCTGTCCAGCTGCAGGCAGAGGGCAACATTACACTCCCTGTATTTCTATGACGTGTCTTCTTGCTGGCCTTGGCCTTTGACATGTTTAACACTTCCTGCGACCTGTGTTGGCTCTTGAGCTGGGCTTGCTGCATGGACATCAATGATAGGCACAGGAAGATGACCTCCAGGTGCCTGGGCAGCAGCTGCACGGAGAGGCCTGCCACAGAGCTCAGGTCCTCCATGAAAGTGCTGTGTCCAGGGTTTTGTTTAATTAGCCAGACAGAGTTCCTTGTGAAGAAGTGTAGCTATTGGTGGTGGCAATGTCCAGATAATTATAAAACAGTTTTCTGTACGAGCTCATTTGTGCTGTGCAGAGTAATACTGAATGAGCTGGTCTGATTGATCAACTGCACCAGTGTCTTCATTGAACTTCATAAGTGGTGTTTGTCCAGGAGCCATCTTGTTGTTTCACTGTTCTCTGCACAGTTTTACCAGAGTGTGCTGTGTGAATCTGATAGAGCCTTTTTCTGATTTTTTTTTTTTTTCTTTTGAGATTACATTTCACATATCACATGACTGTAAATGCATGTGGGATTTAGAGTCCTCCCTGTAAATCTGCAGCAAATCTGTGCTCATGGCTTTTGCCAGAGACAGAGGTGGTGGCTGCCGGAGAAATGCTGCATGTGGTTCCTTGGGCTCTGGCAGCTGTGAGTCCTCTCTGTGAAAAAAATAAAATTCAATACAAGAGACATTCAATACTACTATGTTCATTGAAAGCAAGTTGAAAGTGGAGGAGGTGTGAAGCTCTGACTGTTACTTTTCTGTCATGTCTACCCCGAACAAATCAAAGCAAATCACAGCTGAAAGAGATGTGAGTGAGGGGACACGCTCTCTCCTAATTCATAACTCCACATTTGAACAGAGATCTCCAGTAGTTTTACATTTTACAATAATTTTGCACATACACACACACATAAAACAGTGTGATATTATAGTCCAAACTTACCCAAAGGTGAGCAACTTTTCACAAAGTAAAACATGGACGGTGAATTTTGTAAGTCATCTACTTAAAAAAAAAAAAAAAAATCACGATTACTGTCATATTGCAAAACAAAATTTTTGCAAAATAAATACACTTACCCACCTTCAAATGGGTCCCTGTTATTGTGGTTATTTATTGTTATCCATCGTTGGAAACAAACCATTGAGGCTCTGAAGCTCAGCCATCCACGTCGCTGCTTTGCAAAGCTGCTGCAACAGTCTCCACAGCTGCAAACATGCTTTCCATTCTTCAAACCTCTCCGCTATTGACAGAGCTGCACAGTGTCGACGGTGATGGGCGGGTCCGCGGTGATTTCCTGACCGTCCATTGATTTCTTTAAGAGCAAATGTCGACGGACACATGAACCCACCAATGACGCACGGTGAGAGGCGGGCGACGATGTCAGGCTCTGTTCGTCCTTGTTCCGGCTGTAAGTCACTGGCGATCCCACGAAATGAGTCAGGTTCACATTTGTAAAAAAAAAAAAAAAAAAATGTCAATGGCAAGATATAAATAGAAACATCAAAGAGATACTTCATTTTCAGATTAGTACAAACAACAAAAGATGGTCGTTATCATTCTACTGAGCAGGTTCAAATAAGGATTCTAATAAGACTCTGGTTTATATATATATATATATATATATTTAGTTATTTACATCATCATGAGGATACCGCTTTCTACAGCCTTTATAAAGAGTTTATATTTAATGGCTTTAATGAGAACTTTGATTTATGAGAACTGAAATTGAATTGTGAGGACTGAATGTGGAGGCATGTTATAGAGAGTTGAATTTTCTGTGAGAATCAAATAAGTTTCAGAGCATATGGATTCAATTTCATATTACATGCAGTTGCAGGTACACTATGCAAAATTATGCAATTCAGATCCAGTTTTTTAATGCAATTACTCAAGTTAATACAAATTCAAATTATGTGATTAAAATTCAGATTTTTAATGCAATTATCCAAGTTGAGCAATTCAAATGCAAATATGAATTATTTATATTCTGTTTGTAGTGACACACATTTATGCCCATAGAAATCCTCCTCCTCTTCGACTTGCTGTCTGTTTAGCCAGCTCTTTAAATCAGGAAAACCACTTGCCCTATTGAGAAATGGGCTGCAGGCCATCCGGGTAAAAGTCCATTTATTAACAATGTATTAGCATTTACAGTCACAGACTTGATGGGATGCAGTGCAAAAGATTTGTTAACATTTATAATTGCAGAAAAATCTAAGTGAGAAACATTCCATTTATCAATAAATCTATAAATATTTGTGATTACATTGGTGGTATATTAAAAAGATAGTATCATTACCCTTTATTAAGGACTGTTGACCTGATGACTTATTAAGTTAGATGCAATATATTACTAAGATTTAGAAAATGAAAAACCAATACAGTTTACCCACAGCTTTACTAAATCTAAACCGAAAGCAATGTCATTACCAATCTAAGGTATTCTCTGATCACACTCTATACAAACAATTGTCTGGAATGAAAACAACTCATCGCCATCTGCCCTCTCTACATTTTTACTTCTTCAAGTATTGAATTTTGAGACAGCCAAACTCATGTATTAGTCATAGAGTAAGTCATAGAATGAATATGGCATATGCAGCCTTTAAGTTAGGTGCTTTTATATTGAAGTCACACAACCTGAAGTCTGAAGATTAGTTTTGGTAACTTCATAATTATTCACAAAGGCACCAGAGCTAGTAATCAAGTCTCTGTGGCAACAAGGCAACACATTTCCCGTTATGACTTTCATAATAAAACCCAATTGACAATCCTGTAATCATGATTTGTTAACGTTTTTGAACCAAGCAAAGGATTATTTTATAACAAATAGTTTATACATTTAATCTATGTATGTGATTAGGTGTTGTGTATTATCACCAACAAAAGCACAACATTTTGACACATGAAACCACTTCAAGTATGTCTTGTAGGTTGTTTACAAAAAGTCGTGAAACACGAGAACAATCATTTCCTGTCCCATTTTCTCTGGACTTCAGAATAAAGGTCTAAAAGTTGTAAGGTAAGAAAAAGTATAATGTCAATTTGAGGTCTTTTAAGGTGAAACGTTTTGGAGCAACAAAAGCAGACCCTAGTAATAAAGAAAGTTAAACAACTATTTAAAAAAATGAAACATAATAAAGGATGACAATTTAGAAAATCTATATCTTTTCTAAATTCAACAAGAGAAAAATGAAAACATAAAAAATACAAAATTATAGAAAAGAAATTATAGGATTATATTATATTATACATATCTTGTAGTTGTAATGTAAATGTTTTCTCTAATATGTAAAAGTAATGCCACAATGCAAAAACTACCCCATTACATGTAAAAGTCATTCATTTAGGTTTAAATTTCAAACTTAGATTTTTTTTATTCCGTCCACAAGTTGCATATTATTGGCAAAAATACTTGCTGTATCAGTGAATAAAGTGCATGATGTAAAACAGCTCATTCCAGGGGTTATGTTCTCGTTATTATATCACTGATTATTGTTAGTGAATTGCTGATGTTACTTTAACACGTAAGCAGCATTTTGCTGTAGCTGTTCAAGGTGGAGTGTTGACTGCTTTAACCTATAATCTATAACCTCATACATCAAATAAGATATGCATTTGTTTTGTATGAAAAATCTTAATCTGTGAAATAATTGAAGTAGAGTAAAAAGACTTTTTTTCCAATATACTGTCAGAGTAGCACAATACACAATCTTTTAGTACCTTAAGTAAAATATTTGATTATTCAATTAGTTGATTGAATAGAAAAATGACCAGAGACTATTTCTAGAATGGTGTAGCCTAATCATTGTAGCTAGTCAGTTTAAAGCAAAATTGCCAAATATTTGCAAGTCAAAGGCTCTCAAATGTGAATATTTTATGCATTTGTACATGGTAGGCTACCAAACACAATCTTTGGGCTTTGGAGTGTTGCTCAGACAGAACAAGACATCTCAAAGATTGAGTTGTTGGAAATTCTTACAGGCATTTTTCACTATTTTCACATTTTATGTACAAAACAATTAATCAAGAAGATAATGGACGGATTCATTTGACATTGAAAATAATCCATAGTGTCAGACTAAAAATTTGGGCTATTTGGCTACTGTACTTTCCCCTACTGACTCTCAAAGCATAACATATGGTTCACTCTGACAATAAATGCCCATACAGCTGGTGCACTGTTTTACCCTCTAGAGCCAATTCACCGTCCACGAGTGATTTTATTCTGAAAAACGTGTTAGTGACACACCGGAAAAAGAACTGTTGTGTGTGTCTTTCTCCAGAGAACTCTTGTCAAACAAGAGGCAATAGACCTTCCTCCTCTTTTCGATCACTAGCCGCCGGATGGTTTCCTCTTATTTTTGCGGAAGTGATGATATTTTCCAAGGAGCGACATTATGTAAATTTTATTGCACAATCGTGCACGTCTGGCCGAGTGTCCTGTGGCATTAAGACTGGACTCAAATCGGTCAGGGTGTTGTGAAGCCTGTTGGAGATCGATTGAAATCATTCTGAAGTGTGTAGTGAAACAGTTGAAACATATTTATCTCATATAATTACAGATTATGTTTGTGCAGGAATCAACATCAGAAGTCTGCCCACTACTTTAATAAAATGCCACTTATTAAATCTCTTGTTAGAGTGATGGTTTCCATCTCTTTGCTTCACCTCACACGGGGGAGAGGAAGGCAGAGTAAAGCCATCTTCAGGCTGCAGGGTGTGTGAGTGCGTGCGCGCATGTCAGTCCCTTGCAGCGACTGTTCAGCTAAACCTGTTTTCCCTCCGATCCTGGCCGGGATGGCTGGCTTTATTTGGTCATCTCATGAAAAAACCAAGTGCCCTAGTGCCAGCGAATAGTTTCTCTGTGCCCTGAGAGTACCGCTTAGTTAATGTTTCACTGTTTTTTGTTTTTTTGTTTTTTTTTCTTGTTGTTGATATTGTCTGTCTTTGCCTTCAGTTTTCTCTCTATAGTCTTCAAGGGTTGTCTCACAGTAGCCCACGCCCGTTCTGAGGATGAAGTAAATGTTGATTATGTAATCAGCTCTCACAGCGGACACTGGTCCGTTCCTAAATGATATGCACTCAAACAACTGCGGTAATGCTCCAAAAAGGCGTGCGTCGCCATATATGTTGTATTCTTTAACACAAAACGCATGTACAGAATATTTTCCTTGCATTCCTGCCTCTCGGGCTGGCAAGCATGCGCATTAGACGCTCAGCTCTGGCCTTATTTGGATATGGTAATGAGCGGTTTCAGGCAGCCAATGAGAAGCGAGCGATCGCACATGTGACGGTGAAACACCGCTTGGGGGGCGGGGCCAGGAGCGGAGCTTAGGTTAAAAGCGGTGGACAAGAGACAGCGCATTCAGTGTAGGGAGAAGCAGGGACTCTCTGTGAGGGGGAACTTTGTTACTATGAAACTTAGGAATATTTGCAAAATATTGTAAAAATTATCAAAATCCCTCGTGAATCAATAACCTGCCCCCAGGGTTTGAGTTTTTTAGTTTAGTTTGCCCGGAAAGGGCTTCTACACTCACTATTCTTACACTTTTTTGAAAGAATGTGTGAGACAGACAGTTAGCCAGCTAGCTAGCTAGCTGAGAGGTGATACAGGCGGCAGGAGAACAAAAGATTTTTTTGCGTTTTGACCGGTTGTACTGACACCAAGTCCATGCAGAACGTGTCATTACCATCACAATGCCCGTTTTACTTTTTCTGATAGACACGTCCGCTTCAATGAACCAGCGCACCCATCTGGGCACTACCTATCTGGACATAGCAAAAGGCGCTGTTGAGACTTTTATGAAGGTACTGTAACCACGGGACACATTAATGCTGGGAGATCCCAGATCATCGTTGTGCTGTTGCAAAGCTCGCCTGTCAAACCTGATCTCTCGGTAACCGTAAATAATTCTCTACTATTTCCACAGCTCAGAGGGAGAGATCCGGCGAGCCGAGGGGACCGGTATATGTTGGTAAATTTTGAAGACGTTCCCTTCGGGATAAAGGTAGAGTTTGTTTTCGGGTCATGTCCAGCTTTACATTGCGCAGATTGACTGTCCTTCCATCGCTCCACCACGTTGTGATCACTACATCAATTGTGTAGAGAAAATCTTCAGGAGGAGCTTTCATACCCCTTTTAAAACATGGCCGACATTTTGTTTCAATGTGAGCAGCAAGGAACTCTGGGTGTTATTTATACAGCGAGGTGATATCTTTTCGGGAGGGGGGTGGGGGAGGAGGAGGATGAGGGGAGGCGGGTGACAGACTAGCCTACTTTAATTGTTTAGACTAAATTGTCACGGCGCACATGGCGACTTTGCTGCTCTGTAAGTTATGACCCCGGCCCGGCGGCATTGGCCTGCTAGAAGCAGATCAAGGTCTTGGCTGCTGTGCTGTCAAGTTGTTGGCTGGGGCAAAGAGAGAGGAAGCGACCTATGTTTACAAGTGTTTATCAGTCCAGACTCACAATAAAAACACTGAAGTTAACCCCTGACTTATGTAGAAGTTGTCTGATGTTCACAACAGTGGGGTTGCTGTCTAGCTTCCTGCATGTTATTAACCAGCTGTTTTGTTTTTGTTTTGTTTTCAAGGCTGGATGGAAAGAGAGCCATGCCACATTCATGACAGAGCTGAGGAACCTCCAAGCAACTGGACTCACAACTATTGGCCAGTCCTTGAGGACCGCTTTTGATTTACTCAATCTCAATAGATTAGTGACTGGGATAGACAACTATGGACAGGTATGTAGCACTGAAGAGGACAGAGAGGAGATCAGGTTTAGACAGTGTTATGACAAGGTGCTGTATGCCCCTCTCCACAGACCCCCTTCACCCACCCCCTTCCCCTATCCCCAGTCTTACAAGCATCAACCACCTGCAAACTGTGACCCCACACACTTTCAGTCACGTGCTCAAGACACAAACATAACAGCAACAAGTACAAAAAAAAGGAACAACTTATTGTCAGTAACCGTTGTTGATTTCACCATTGAGCTGGTGTCTCGTTCGTTTGTGCTCTTTAAAGTCTCGGATGCTAATATTTTTAGCTGTTTTAGAGATTTAAGCCGTATATTAGCTTTGAAATACCAAGGCCCAGAACTGTATGATATATTTAAATTTTAAAATGAGAATTTCTTGCAGCCTTAGTGGCATAAACAGTTAATGAGGTCTTTACAGATTGATCGCACTTGAGATGATATTTTATCAGGTACACCCAGCTAAAACTAATGCACTCTAATGCAACATATCTGCTTTAAATCCTACTTTTTTATTAGGGTTGTAATAATAAGTTTAGTTGAAATGGTTTTTGGGAAATGTTTCAACTTTATGGTCAGTTTTGAAGGTCGTATTGCGTTATACAGAGACGTGATTAATCTTACGTCATTATCATAAATATGGTGGACAAGGTATTTAAAACACCTCCTCATCAGTACAACTTTCAAAATGACCATGAAGTTGACTCAGCACTTCCCCATGTTAGTTTAAACACAAACTGAGGATTAAAACCTTTATGAAGGTGGGATTTATTTCATGACTGTTGAATTAGATTATTATTTTAAACCAGATGGATCCAATAAACTGTCACCTAATGTAGTTTCTAGCTTGCTAGAGGCAATTTAAAGTGTTTATATGACAATTTAAGGCCGTCTGTGCTTTGATAAGCATATTCTCAAGCTTTTTTTTCTTTTTACACATTTTACTGTTTTACTTGTGCTGAGATTTGGACAGTTTAAAGTGGGACTGGTTTATTTTTCCTTCCAGCTTAAAGTCATTGAATTATTTAAATATGATATTCACAAGGTCATGAATATTGGGTTATTATGTGCTTTAAACTGGACTATTCTGAGGTTATTTTCCTTCTATTGCACAACTCGGTTTTAATTTGTGAATTTGAAACAAGTCTCACCTCCAGCTGCACAGCAGAGTGGGCCTGATTCACAGCTGGAAGCCTTCAACAAATATTCCTTGAGCCCACAAAGTCTGTAACTAATTCAGTGTTGCTGGTCCAATTCCAAGAAGTGCCGCCTAATGACATCACCAGTTTAGTCTCTGTGGTCGAATTTCCAGTTTAGGGAGGTAGTTGTTGAAAGTGAAGCTATTGTGGATACAATCCTGTGTCTTCACAATAGATAGAAATGGTGAGATTGTGCAGTTTGAGTGCTGTTCACGACAGTCTTCTTTCGTCATGCTACTTACTGTGTAGTGTGACACAAAATGACCAATCTTGATTTAGTCTCATTAAAAAGAAGAAAAAACGACAGAAAAGGGCTTGCAGGAAATGTAACGCATCATCCTGTAAGATTTTCTTGTCCTCTGTGCCAGTGTTTGAACATGAGATGCAGTTTTCTGCCAGGGAAAGAGAAGAGTCATTATTAATGTAAGTGTAAAAGTCTAGTCCATACCCAGTTTGACTGCTAGGAGAGTCTGCACACTGATACAGAATCTGGATGTCTCTTTCCCAGTGTGGAGGTAAGTCAGGAGGATGGGAGCAATAATGAATGTTTAACTAGCATTTCCTTAGTAACCATCCAGGATAATGCATACATGCAGCATACATAATGCATGTCAGACACTCTTGGTGAGTTTCAATGTCAAATATCAACTCTGCTGTTGGGCTGGCAGATATGACATTTGACGCACACATGTCTTTAAACACAAACAGAACATGCAGAGGTCAAGGTTACTGTGTCCTGCACTGGTTACTACTGACCTCTAATGACAGGTTGATTTGACAATGATTATAGTTTAATAAGCAGTTCTCTCTCTCCTCTGCCTTCTCACAACTGGCAGAAGATCAATGTCAGAATAGAGGGCACACTCCCCCCTGTCCACAGTTTCAGTCTGACGTCATAATCATACTGTAATTACTAGTGTGTGTATATATATATATCACAAAAGAAGTGTTATAGTGACCATTGTTAAATGGCTGCGGCTCACAATTGTTTTAATTATTGATTAGTCTGGCTTTATTTTTTAAAAACTGATTAATCGTGAAATGTTCAAAGAGAATAGGAAATGTCGTCTTTTGTCCAGCCATCAGTCCAAAACCCAAAGATGTTTACTTTATGATCTAAACAGAGGAATAAAGCAGTAAATCCTCACATTTGGTAAACTGGATCTAATTAATGTTTGACATTTTTGCTTGATAAATGAGATAATATTTTTGAGAATAATTGTCACTCTATTGAAGAATTGATTAATTGACTAATTGTTTTAGCACAGCATTAGTGCACCACACCTCCTGTGAGCTGTTGTTGTATTTTACTTTTTTTGTTTCCGTTAAGTGACGCCTAACTGGTTTGCCAGGAAGGATTTTTTAAGGGGAGTGGAGCAAATGCGCTTCTGCATAAAAATAATTTAGTTTATGAACAGACAGTGTGGTCAAGTGTTTGAGAGCAAGAGCCACGTTTACACTAAAATTGATATTAAGTTTATTAGAGCGGCCCTTGGTGTGCAGATGATGTTCGTGATGAACTTAATCTCCTCTGAACTCTGTCATGTTCAAGTTTACGAGAGGCGAAGCTGTCGGACTGAACCTTTTTTTAAGGTGCAGTTCTTTTCTTTGAGGAGTCAAAACTGACAAAGGTTTCATCAGCGCTGTGATGACTGCAAACACTTTCTGTCATATGTTTTTCAATCTCAGTTTGCTTCAGCAGCCGTAAATCAAAGCCAAACATAAGCGATGCAGTACCTCGAGTTTCGCTGGCATCGTATTTGAAGTGTCCTGTATAATAACTCAGTATCGTCCCCTTGTCCCTTTCATTTTAATTCATAAAGAAAAGTCAACTTAGATTTTTCACTGTCACGTTCCTAAGTGCTGAAGGTGCAAGATGTTCAGTGGGTGGAGAGCTAGAGAGGGAGAACACAAAGAGGAGTAAGCCTATGGGGGAGTTAATATTGCCCTGGAGTGCTTCTCTCTACAGTAACAAAGAGCCCTCCAGGTTGCCAGGCATCTGAGATGACTCTCCCTTGGGAGATGGAAGACGTGTATGGAGGAAGACAGGAATCCTAACAGTGATCACGGTTTCATTAAGAGAGGAATGAAGGAGGACAAGAAAGGATGAGGGAGAGGAAATGATTTGACCGGTCATGTTTGGCCATCAGTTCACATGTCAGCGGGGGTGGTAAACAAAGCTCTAATGGATCTCCATCAGTCTGCCATTGTGATAGCAGACCAGAGATGCTGCTGCATCAGATGGACTTGGCTATAGCTGACTGTATTGACAAGTTCAGGCTGCAGTTAATGATTTCTTTACTCTTAATTTCTTTATTGATTAATGATTTGATCATAGTATAATGAATCAATTAATTATATGGTTTGAAACATGGCAGAAAATTATGAAAAAAAAAAGCCCAATTCCGGTTTCCTGAAGCCCAAGGTGATGTCAAATTAATAGCTTGATTTGTCTGTTGAATAACCCAAAATTTAAAGTTCTTCAGTTTAATATCAAGCAAGATAAATAAGCATATTTCCACATTTAGTAGTTAAAACCAGCAAACGTTTGGCGTTTTTGCTTAAAACATAAGATATCAATCATTTATCAAAGTAGTTTGTGATAATTTTTCTGCACACTGACTTATTTGCTAACTGACTAATTGTTTCGGCTCTACACATGACACTGTAGTGGACAAGATGACAGGAAGAGAGCTGGCTGATTCTGTATTGTCAGTGTGGACGGATGCAATGACCCAAAATCTCATTTTCATGGCTGTTTTTTTGAACCCTGTTATGCACTCACATGCATAGCAGCAGTAAAGGCTGAGTGAGCTGATGTGACATGGATGAAATCATCACTCGTCTGGCAAGTTAGCCTCATCTCCTGCTCATTAGCATGCTAAGAAAGTGCCTGATATCATAAAGGGATTTTTGGGAGCCATGAAAAAAAAAATCCAGGTTGTCATGGATACCTACAGCACCACGGACCTATGTAGTATCCTGCCCTGTTTACACTGGGCTGTTTGTGTTACTGGACAAATCTATCATTCAGTGGAAACCGCAGCCTACAGGTAGAGTTCAAACTGAGCGGGTCTAGATCCATTAATAATTGCACCGCTGTCAGAACTGGATGGCCTTTATGAAGTCCATATGACTTGGTGAGTCGGTGAGGGCCAGCGCGCTGACCGTTTGCTGACAGGGCTCGTCGGGCTGTGTTGAGGTTAACTCGCCACATTTTTCTGTGCCTCTGGAGATGCCACAGGGCTGATGTATAGTGATAAATGCAGTGCTGCTCCAGTTTGATTTTATCAGTGTGGAGTGTGCTGATGTCGTGAAATATTGTGGGGTCTAGTGGAAAGGAGGTTTCATATAGATCCTCAGGTAATGTACTCTGCCATCTTGGAGGATAGAGTGAACGTATACTGCAGATAAACACTGACACTGGCATTAAAGATGGTACTTTTCCTGTTTCTATTTATTAGCCCCTAGAGTTAAGGTTCTCTCTTTCACACACCCACTCACTTAAAATAGATCCCCTGTGTAAGTTATCTGTGTAATGATAGGTTAAATGTGCTCATTTGTGCCTCAGATGTTTAAGTGCCATAAATATACAGGTGCTAAATTCCAGTGTGAATTTTGCTCTTGGCTTCTATAAATGGACTTAACTCTTTAATTTGACGCTCTGCTTTTATCTTCATGTATTTTTTTTTCTCTTTGCAGGGAAGGAATCCCTTTTTCCTCGAACCCGCCATCATAATCGCCATCAGCGACGGCAACAAGTTGACAAGCAGCGGCGGAGTCCAAGATGAGGTCAGCCAACATCTCCACAGAGACGAGGGGTCCCAGCCAATCAGGAGTGTTTCCTGCTTGATTGGGTGACAACTCAAAGAGCCTGTCTGATCCCACATTGTTCACTTTAACACAAGCACCAAACCCTTTCCTACTGTGTCACTGAGACTAAAGTTTGATTCACAGAGCCACTTCCATTAATGTTGAAATCAGAATCACTGACTATGAAGCAACAGCGTCATATCTTACCTCCATACTGTAAGATACCACTTAGTTAGTTATCTCTGCCTGAAATTAATTATATATTGGCCAGTTTTAGCTTTTGAGTCACAACAGGATTTGGGCTGCAACTCACTTGTTTTCTTGATTAATTAATCGATTGCTCTGTAAAGTGTCAGAAAAATAGTTAAACTGCCTCTTGCAATGTCTCAAAGCCCAAGTTGATACATTGTTGTGTCTTGGTTTATGTGACCAACAGTCAAAAATGCAAAAATCTTCAAATTTCCCTCACAGAAGCCAAAAAACAGCACATATTCACATTTAAGAAGCCACAACCAGTGAATTCTTGGCATTTTTTTTCCAGATGAACCCAAACAATTGCATATTGTAAAAAGGCTAATTGTAGTTTCCCAGAGCCCAGTGTGATGTTTTCAAATTGATTTTTTGTACAGTAAAACCTAAATATATTCAATTCAGCAGTTATTATATAGACAGTCAATCAGCAACTTTTGCTTGATAAATTACCTGAACAATTGATACAATGGTACATCTACAAAGGTCAGTCGTGATCATGTAATTTTGCCTTTGAAAGACTGCAACCACGTTGATGCCTCTGTGGTCTGCGAGTCAGATTAAAGCTGTCCTCTCAGTGACTCAGTAACTCACTCTACCTCAGATTATTTATTTATTTCTACTCTTCACTCTGTAATTTGTCATCTCCTCTCGCATCCTCTAGCATCCATGTTGAATATTTGTGACACTCTTCCGTGTTGAGGTGGAGAGAACTCCATTAAGCCATGTAGTCAGTATTGTTGCTTTGGAAGTAAAACTCAAGTCAGACACATGCAATTAAATCCTCAATTCCGCAGCCTCAGTCTAATTTATGGCTCCTGTGATAATTCCAGGCTGTGCCTGGTCAGACTGGGCACAGGTGACGTTTGATGGGGACAGTTGACTTAAATTGCAGCTCTTCTGAGAGTTATTTAAGAGTCTGGCCTGCCTAAGAAATGTCTGAAAAGAAAATGTCTAGAAACAAAATTGTGGAGCCTCGTACTATGACAGGAAGGGCGCTGACATTTTCAGTTTGCTGTGGGAGCCTGCTTACATGTCTTTGAACTGTTTGTTGTTGTTGCTCATGAAATTTTATATGGTAATAGCAATATGATTTGCATATAGCAAACCGTCTGCATGCTGAAATGAAAATGGTTGATGTAAAAGATTACCAAATGGAAATAACAGAATTTTGCAGTCAATTAAAAACATGATAAATTAAAGTACTTCATCAAAATTTCCATAAAAATATTGCTCATCAATTTTCAAAATTGCCCCATCAATCTAAAACAAGCTTTGCCACTAAAGAGAAAACTACCTTTTTCTGCCATTAACACTGCCATTGTCTCCTCCTCCACTGCCCAGCTCCATCTGCCTCTGACCACCCCGCTGCCGGGTAGTGAGTTGACCAAGGAGCCCTTCCGCTGGGACCAGCGTCTCTTCGCTCTGGTGCTGCGGATCCCCGGCAATGCTTCGGTGGAGCCCGAACCCCTCGGAGGCGTCCCGCCTGATGATTCTCCCATCACTCCCATGTGTGAGGTCACTGGAGGTAGGCAGACTGCTGGTGTTTGGTTAAATATGTGTTTTTGTTCGGTGTATCGATTGAAGGGGCACTTCACCAATTGAATCTTCAAGTCACTGAACTTATGAGTTTTCGCTCAGCCTGTGAAAATGGATGTATAATGTCTTCTGTAGCTCTGTCAGATCTGAGAAAACATCCAGGTCAGGGTTAGATTTTGTACTTCAGACATTTCACATTATAAACAGGGTGAATGGAGTTTGAAAAAAGTTTGTTAAAAGTCACTGGACTTGTAACTGGGTGCTTTTTGAAAAAAGAAAAAGTGTCTAAAGGGACTGAAAAGTCTGTTAAAGGTGCAAAGTTGTCAACTCTACCTGTTGGCACCAAATCCTTTTGAAGGATCAACAACCAATGGAGAAACTCCAGCACTTATCAGAATGACCAATGGTGTGACTTCATGACTCAGTCACGCAGCTTTCAGCTGACCAATGGTGTAACTTGATAGTGTAACCTTTGCATTTATACGACTGGCACCGTTACTGCTACCCAGCCAATAATACTATAAATAATACTACAATAATTGAGAAAAACAATTCACTACATATTTAGATTCAGAGTCCATGCAGTGTTTATAATTTATTAATAAAGTAGATGCACTTGTAACATACAAGAGACATAAAGGTAGAAACTACATAGTCATTCTTAGCTTCTTTTTCAAGCTGTGTTATACGGACAAATGTTGCTGTTTTTGTTTTGTTTGTTTTGTCTTCCGGATTTATATCAATGAGGGTGAGGTAAATAACAGAAACACCTCTCTGTTCAATGCAGTACAGTTCAACAGCACCACAAACTACATCTTCCAAAATGATCATAGTATTTATTCAACACATCTGAAACAGTTTCAATTAAAAACTGAACATTAAAGGAGGACTTGTTGCAGGACTGTTGTATAAAACTGACTTAATTTAACTAGGTCTATCTAATAACCTGCCAACAGAGTGTAGATGCCATTATAATCTTATTTTGGAAAAACATCATAGTGGTATTCCTCTTGGGAGTGACACGGGCCTAATTTCTACAACAGAGCCCCTGTGGAACATGCTGGGACAAGCTCAAAGTATTTATAACACGAGATCAAAATAGCTATTTGTTAAATGCATTCTGTAGCACAGCTGATGAATCATCTCTGTCAATACACAAACAAGGGAGAATGAGTCTTTTTTTTTTTTTTTTTAAGGAAAAAAAACTTGATGATAGAGATAAAGATCGCCCCGACAACTATTCTGTTTTAAAATCAGCGAGGGACAGCCCGGAGCTCTTGTCTTGCTCAACATTCAGAGTGACTTGTGTTTACAAGTTTGCTAAAGGGAGCTGAACAACCCAGTACAAGCACAGCATAGTCTTGTTTTAACCACGTGGAAACTCTGCTGGAGCTGTTGTGGAGGGGTTAAGCGCTTTGCTCAAGTGCACTTCAGCAGTAAATATTGACTAAGGTTAGAAAGACCAGATTTTCCCACCTGGTCCAGGATTGGAACTGCTCTGTCCCACTCACAGGCCCATTACATACTTTGAGGCCAATGATTTTGATCTGTAATCCCCCTGGCTGCAAAAAAAAAAAAAAACTCTGGCTGCCTACCTACCAGTTCTAAAGAAAATCCACTAATAGAAGTAGACTTTTATCCTTCCTGTCTTCAGTCCTCATGCTGCCTGGTTGTGGAAGCAGCTGGCAGGAGGAACAGACTAGAATGATGCTGATGGCAGGTTAAGATTAACGCACATTGAACAGAGCACACCAAAGCCTGTGTAGCAGTCAGTGGTGCTGAATGCAGAACATGACACAGCTCCATTGTCACCGACGGTCTACAGTACATGCTGCCTGTCCATTACTGCTGATGGCAGACCTGACACAAAGCCACGGCCTTTTGAAATGAGTGAGTGAATGGGTGCATAACAAGGTCACTAGAGGTGAAGTTGGAGGCAGCAAATTACCAGAAGGCAGAATTAGACTAATCAGTTGTAGCTTTATAAGACAGAGTCTGATTCATGGTCTACATTCGTGTGACCTTTACTGTCGTGTGACTGATGCTGTGATGAATAAACCTAAGCAGATTCATGGCTCTAGAGCTACATCTCATGCAAATGTACCTTTTTTGCATCTACTGTGTAAAGACTGATACAACCCCATAGAGATAAGCACGCTGTTAAGTAGAGAGAGCTTGAAACTGCACCTTACGTACAGTATAGTCAGACGCTGCCGAGTTTTAAATGAAACTAAGAGCACTCTACATTTAAATAGTATCATGTGCTTTCATCCAGCAGTATTGTCAGGATGAGTGGTGCATTCGTACTTGTTTGGACACGTTTGACTTCGACAGCTGGCACCATTTAGAATCTGGTTTGAAGTTGGTAAAGCACCTGGATTCGTTAAGCTTTGAGTCACGGATCCTTTTTCTTCTCTCACAAGAAAAGCATCATGCAATAATCAAAATAATAGGATTAATAAATGAAAACTGGAAAATAAATGTGGGCCAAAGTGTCTCTTTTGAGTCCATAAGTAAAACTAGTTATCATATATTCTACTCTTCTTGTGCACACTGTCATGACTCGGTCTCCACAATGGAGACATTTTTCTCATTGCGCAGCCCTTCTTGCAACATTTTATGACAATTAACCACAGTCTACACATAACTTTTAATTAGGGCTGAACAATTAATTGAAATATTACTAATATCATAATTTCAATATCTGCCAAAATAATTGCTTTATGAATTTTTTTTTTTTTGCATATTTTGCAGCCCTACTGAAAAGATCAATCTTGGGATAGTAGAAATCAGTGCCTGATCATTCACCTGAATAGCAATCAGTACAGGTTACATGTAATTGCACTGGCTACATGTCACATGAAAGGGGTTGCTCATTGTGATTAAAAAAAAAAAAAAAAATTAGAATTATCACCCATCTCTGTAGTTCCCTTCAGCGATGTGGAGCCTTTCAGCCTCTTTTAGCTCATTATTCTGTTTTTATGGCTCATAAAGCACAGTGACTCATTCTTAACTCTACTGCTGTGACAGCAAACAAGCTGTGATAAATCCACTGAGCAGTACCTGCCCAGCATCAGACAGCAGACAGACATGAGATGGAGACTAGCAGGAGAAGAAAGTGGAACATTTAGCAGCTAATGAGCCAGATATTTCTCTCAGGTGTTGGCAGAGCTAAAAAGAGAATGAATATTAGATTAACACTCATTAGCAAATTTGTCTCAAATTAATGCAGCTTTAAAACTGATGAACACTAAACAAAAACAGATTTGAAAGGAGCCAGATTTGGCTAGTGAACACAATACTTAATTCACGTTCAATAAAAAAAACTATTGAAGTCCAACCCTGCAACACTGTGTTGAACTTATTCATATTTATACTTTATACTTATATGCATGTGTGACTGTGTGTTGCAGGACGTTCCTACAGCGTGTTCTCTCAGCGCATGTTGAATCAGTGTCTGGAGTCTCTGGTGCAGAAAATTCAGAGTGGAGTGGTGATAAACTTTGAGAAGACGGGCCCTGACCCTCCTCCACTAGAGGGTAAGAGACGCCTCTGTTTGTCTTAATGAAATTTATTCCTGACTTTATTTCTTAAAGACCATGTTGACAACTGCTGCACTGCATCTGTGTGATTAGTGGAGAAGCTTTTTGCTGTCTCCCACTCACTGTTTCTTTTTAATCCTCTTTGAGCTTCTCTTTGCTGTTGTTCATAAACAGCTGGTGGATGTCACTGTTGAAACCTCCACCTTCGTATTCTTAGTGCCTACGCACTGTTTCAGTTTATCAAAACCATTTTGTTTTTGTCACATCTCACAAACACCCTCTTGTCTGAGCTGTTGTTTGGCTGTTTTACCTGAAAAGTAATCCTCCCCTGTCTGTTCCTGTACAGACGCTCCAGCTGAGGCGGTGAAGTCGGGTCCACAGCCTTGGCATTGCTGTCACAAACTGATCTATGTACGACCCAACCCTAAAACCGGTGTTCCCATTGGTCACTGGCCCATCCCTGAGGCCTTCTGGCCGGACCAGAACTCCCCCACGCTGGTAAGAAAGTAGAATATTTGTATGGTTTGACCATGCACCTTTACCTTGTAAGGCTTTGCATCCATATCTTGGACATTTAACTGACACCGTTTCTCATTACCCAGAACAACAGCAGAATAATCCTGGAGAAATTTAGAAAATATTATTTTTATTCTTTTTTAAATTTACAAAGAATGGAGCTAAATTTTGTGTCCATACTTAATTATCATGCAATACTGAAAAAGAGGCATACATGGTATGTTTGTGTGTTTACATGGGCACTCAGCATAAAAAAGTGACAGAGTTAAGAGGGAAATAATGAGGGCCATAAACAGAATTACAAAATTCAATTATATGACACAATATAGCAGGTGAAGGTGCAACATATGAATGGACAGGTGGCAGCACATGTTTTATCCACATGTTCCACATTATCATGTGTAAAGATTAAAGACTGATACATTATTTCCAAAGACTGTACAGTTAAGTTGTTCTGCTTTTTAATTTCCTTTTTACATCATAAGGAGAGAACCAAATCAGGAACTAAGCTAATCTAAGAATCTAAGGAGTCCAAACTTCTATGAAAACCTATTTCAAAATAAAGTATTTAAAGTATAGTATTTAAGGATTAGAGTAAAGTATTTAATTGAGGACATTAATCACTGAATGAAATACCAAAACAAATGTTGTAACGCAAAAAATGAATCTCAAGTTCTATCAAAGCAAGCATCTGTTTTATATAAAGTATATTGAAAATGGCAGTATATTGTGATTGGCAGAAACTTAACATGCACTATAACGGTATCTCCCTTTCCCCTGTGCCCCAACCAGCCCCCCCGCTCAGCCCACCCCCACGTTCGTTTCTCCTGTCTGGACGCTGAGCCCATGGTGATAGACAAGGTGCCCTTCGACAAATATGAGCTGGAGCCTTCACCCCTCACACAGTACATTTTAGAGAGGAAGTCCCCGCACACCTGCTGGCAGGTACAGCACCATCACACACACAAAGCTGAAATCCATTATGTTTCTAATTACTAAATTTTCCTCAGTGTCCGGGAATTAAAATGGAATGAGGTAAAGCACAGTGTAACATTATTTTCATTCCAGTTGCCTGGTGGTTCACTGATGAATTAACAGTTACATACATAGATATTAATAGTGACATGATGGATGCAGTGTTGGATTTTTTGCTGTGCTTTGAAGAAAATATGAGGGAAGTCACAGATTTCAGGTTTTCAAACACTGCTTCAAATGTGGGTCCTGTTAGTTTGCAATCCGCTTAGCAGGATCCAGCCTGGACATATTGCTCCTTCTTCTGTAATGTTGTTTGAGGCTGCTCTCTTTAACCTACTCCCTTCAAAGCATTTTGGCTGATGCCCTTTAATCTGGGCCTTCTTATTTAAAACTAAACACTGTAATTTGACATTTCCTGTTAACATGTCCCACCTTTGTAAACGTGTTTGCAGTTGTGATTGAGTTACTTCAGACTTCAGATACTCTCACATGAGGTTTCTATATTTTTATGGATGCCAATGTTTGTTGATGCAAGATAGATAAAAAACAATTCCAATAAAATGAAGTCACATCAAATTAGACTTTGATCCAGAGTGAACACTCTGTACAATGAGTGACTGAATTATCATAAAATTGTGCACAGACAATCATGACCCAGAGGAAAGATCTTAGTGACTTGAGGCATCTGAAGAACTATTGATCAAATTTCCTTCAGCATTCACCTTGACTTTGAGATGAATGCTAAGTGTTAGCATGCTAACATGCCAAATGTTGCTAGGCTAGCTGCATGTAAGTTGTCATGCTAACATGCTAGCATTAGTGTGTTACATATAAACATGTCAGGATGCTCACACACTAAACTTGAGCATGTTAACATCCTACCTGAAGGTGTGTTAATGTGAGGGTGTTGGCACAATGTAGACAAGCGTTCAGCTCAAAGCACAGCCGAGATTTAGTCCATCTTAGATGAACAAAGTGCAGCCAAGGGTAATAAAACGTTTCAGTATAGATCTGAGTCTGGCACCTTGAGTCTGATATGTCCAAACACTGTCACTGCATGGAGGGTAAACTCTTTCCATTAGATATCAGGCTCTTTCCTCTGCTGCCACCTTCAGACCTTTCAACGTTTTTGCCCCACTCGTGGTAAATATTAGACTGAAAATATTCTCCCCACATTTTTCATTTGTTTTCTGGTCTGTAATGCACATTACAGTCTTTAGTCTGCCCTCCATACATGCAGACTCTTTTTACATATAAGACCGTTAACACTTCCCCATTATTATTACAGTAAGAGATTCGCAGTGAGCACAGGCTTTGTTCTACTCAGCCATTTTGCCTGATAGAAGTTAGTTGAGGTGAAAACATCAGCTGACAGGAGGGAGCATTTAAAGTGCGGGGATAGTTTTTATTTTTTGTGATAAGGTGTCCAAGTTATCCACCGGTAATGACATTGATCATCAGTGTAGACGGTGATATCTCAGCCTGAGCTGCAGTCTGAACAGCAGCTCATGGGACCAGCTAACAAAAACATTTGAACCTACATTTCTGCAGCTTGTTTTTGGGGTGACGCTGATTTTTCTACCTGTCTTCCAGGTGTTTGTGTGTAACAGTGCCAAGTACAGCGACCTGGGCCAACCCTTTGGCTACTTAAAGGCCAGCACAGCTCTCAACTGTGTCAACTTGTTTGTGATGCCCTACAACTACCCCGTACTTCTGCCACTTCTGGGTAAGACTGATGGATCTATTTCTCCTTCATCTTCAGTCTGTCTCTCTGTATGTGGACCCGTGGTATCATTTCTCTTAGTGTGTCCATGTATTTCAGAACATTTGTCATTAAACCTTTATTTGTTTTTTTGCTTGCTTTTTGCAGACGACTTAATCAAAGTGCACAAGTTCAAGCCGACCATCAAATGGCGGCAGTCCTTTGAGAACTACCTGAAGACCATGCCTCCATATTATATCGGGGTGAGTGGACTCGGCGTTACTATTCAGCTCTTTAAGTTTTGTTTCCTTTGATTAACACCTTAAAACTGGTCTCATTGTTGCGTTCCTTCCACAGTCTTTGAGGAAAGCTCTGAGAATCATGGGAGCGCCAAACCTGCTGGCCGACAACATGGAGTACGGCCTGAGCTACAGCGTGGTCTCCTACCTGAAGAAGCTCAGTCAGCAGGTTTGTTGTTGGGCTGTTGTGTCTTTTCATGTTTGGGCATGTACAGAAGATCTGTTCTTACTGTATATTGAAAACAAGTACACACCAAGTTGTGTTTGTAGTCTGTCAAATACCAAAAGATTTTTAGTCTTGTTTTCCTCTTTGATCACATGTGTCGTGGTTTATATTGTAAGGTTGTCAATTTGATTCTTTTATTTTGTTTTTGTACAACTCTTGAATTAACACAAAATGAAACATGAATGTATTTAACATGTTTCTCTTGTTTTGATAATTGGAAAAAGTTCCTGGTAAAGAAACTTTATTATTGTAGTGACACCTCTATTGAAAGACCCAACAATAGTGTATATGTTATTAGTTTTTTATCAGTAACACTTCACCGTCACTTAAGAGGGGGCTCTTAAGCAGTGATAAACAGTATATAAATATTTGATAAATTGTTCATAAGACACTGTAATCTAAGTGTAAGCAGCTATTAGGACATTTTAAAGTGTTTATTAATAAACAGTATTTGTCAATTATACATAAGACATATTTTATATTATCACAACTGTGTTTTACTCTATTGTCATTCATTTTCTGTTTACACTCCAGCCCCCACTTACAGGTGCCAACTATAGGAGTAATAGTTATTGACAAATACATTAATAAACACTAATATCTGGTTACAGTTATATTAAAGTGTGTTTCTTTAGTTTTCTGTACTCCTTATAAGGAAAGGATTTAAGGAAAGTGTGACTGTGTTTTTATTGTGTCATACATCAAGTAAGACACTGAATATGACAAAAAGCCTTCCACTGCATTACTTCTCACAACATCTAATTTGTTCATATTTCCAGTCAAAAATCGAGTACGACAGGCTGATCGCCTTGATCGGTAAAAAGCCATCACCAGAGGCCGGCATCAAGGTGCGTTGGCGGGGTGGAGGTATATCTCTGGCCCAGCGCAGGGACTTCATCCAGCAGCTGCAGAGTCTCACAGGAGACGCCCCGACTCTGCCCCTGGAGCTCAACCCCAAAGAGTTTCAAGGCTTTCATCTGGCACTGCTCAACAAGGTCAGATTTTATTTTATTTTTTTATCTAATAAGCAAGAGTTACTTAGTCATGATCACACACATCAACGTTGTCTTTTACTGATGTTTACTGAGCTGTAATTTTGATTTCTAGCTTAATAGTAGTCCCTTGTTCAAATCTTGTTGTTTCTCATTCACGTTCCGCTTAGACTCTCCTTCCTGGCTTTCCATCCATCAATCCTCCTGAGGTGTTTATTGAGATGTTTTATGTAGTCTGAAAGATGGTTGTCTCTTTCAGGCTGTATCCACTCTGTTACAGCCAGTATTTCAGCAGAAAATGACCCACTGTCTTGAAGGGAGGCAGAATTCAAACTCTCGTCACTCACTTCACAGTCCCGTCTGTCTTGTGTCTTTTTCAGGGCCTGAAACCTCAGAGCTTTAGGAATCCCTACGACATCCCTCGCAGCCACCTGCTGGACCAGCTGAGTCGAATGAGGAGAAACCTGCTCAACACCGGCGTCTGTACTCTCAGAGGGCAGGACTCAGGTAAGTCACTGTCTAGCTCTCTCACTTATTTGGTCAAAGTGTGCTCTTTACATCCTGTTAGAAATGATGTAGGGGTGAGAACGTCAACCACTGATTGAAGGTTTCCAGCTGCTGAAGAAGTATCCTTCAGAAAGTGTAGAGCTCTCCCTCCATGTTGGTGAATTTTCCCTGTCTCCTGTCCAGACCAGCTCCACAGCGTGCCGATCGCCCAGATGGGCAACTACCAGGACTTCCTCAAAGCTGCTCCTCAGCCTCTTCGAGACGCAGACCCTGAACAGCCCAAACGCCTGCACACATTCGGCAACCCTTTCAAACTGGACAAGAAGGTTAATCCCACTGACTCATACCAACCACACCCTACCCATGAAACTAACACATGAAGAAACATGTAAATTAATCATTGTACTTTGTCTTCCTCACTTTTCTCTCAGGGCATGATGATCGACGAGGCGGATGAGTTTGTGACCGGTCCTCAGAACAAAGGCAAGAGACCAGGAGACAACAACAACATGCAGGGCGGAGGTCCCAAGAGACGCCGCTGCATGTCGCCTCTGCTGCGTCTGGGCAGAGCTTACACCCCTCCAGTAACACCCCCTGCCAGCCCTCGACCCACAGCCGGTGAGATTTGGATTGAGACTACGACACATGTTATATTTCCAGCTAAAGTGATCATTCTTGGAAACAGTTGCTACATTGTGAAACAAATGTTTCTGTCTCAGTGTAGCTTTAAGAGCTTGAGTGTAGCTTCAGTTCTGACCAAAACATATGAAGGGCTGCACGATATGTGTAAAAAATCATATTGCGATTATTTTGGCAGATACTGTGATATGATTTCAGTTGGAATGATCATTTTTGCATGTCATTTTCAAAAAAAATTTAAAATGATGATGATGCAATTTTTGTTGGGGCTTGTACCAAACAAGCATTTTCCCTTATGTCTAGAGAATATGATTTGTAGGCCGGCACATCTCTGTAGCAACATTTATGGTGCTTACAATGCACAACAATGTTGTGACACATTGGACCTTTATCCAAAAAAATAGCAGCTTCTGTGATTTGGATTTTGTACTTGGCCATATTTGCTATTTTGATTATATTTCAGTTAATTGTGCAGCCCTAAATGTATGTATCCTTGAGGTCTAACAAACACGTTGAATGCATTTCCTTCCTCAAAAAATAATTGTAAAACAGATTTTTTTAACCTGTGTTGTTTGCTAGCAGCTAAACATGGTTATAGTCTTCATCTAATGTGAAACTGTTGGCAGGACTGTGGATTTTGTCACTTGCGTGCTCATTCCTGTGCATGAAGCAAACAAACTGGGGGAGCTCTCGTAAAACATGTTTTGTTTTTTTTTCTACTATTGGTGAGAAACTCCAGGCTGCCTTCTGGAGTTCTCTAGCAGTTTTATGCTGCTCTTCCATGAAGTTGGGGGAAAGTTTAAAAAAGAGAGGATTAGTAATTGAAGCAGCAGAACCAGAGATTTCCTGACTTCTGGTCTCTAAAATTCGATCAAGCTCCAAGAAACACTGGATCCTAAACTTCCCATAATGCAACTTAATAATACCTTTCTGTTATGTGGCGGTCATGTCATATCTGACTTACCATAATTACTAGTTTGTGTGTGATTCAATATAACTGAATCCAGATTTAGTGAATATGATCCTACATTGTCAACACACTGTTTTTGACCTTCACACATCCAGCTCTGCAGTCACAAAGTTGTTCAATGATCTGAACTAACAACATGTGAATCTTTCCCATTTTTAACTTCCATCCTACATGATACAAACACAGCATTAGGCAGTCTGCCCAATAAATGCCCATGTCTTTCAAACTCTCCACTCCAGATTCGTAATGCTGTCTTAGTGTTATAACTGTGTGCTCCCCAAATTCAAATTATTCTCAAACTCGACAAAGCTTCTCCAAAACCATTTTACAACAGTTTCCTTAGGCTGAGTAGTACTCCTCATGAACCCCGCAGGAAGTTGTGTAGAAACTAGTAACACTGGTGTGAGATGTTCTGCGAGATCACACACAGGGTTAAGGCCTCATGTGGATGAGAGTATCACAGAACAAACAAACAGAATGAACACATGGCACCATCTCTTAAATCTCTCCTCTCATAGACATGGACATGAATGACGGAGCACCCGAACCAGACATGATCATCAACCACCTGACTGAGAACCACTATGGCTCAGACAGTAGCTCGGACTCGGAGGCTGATCCCCCCTCAGGGCCCGCCAACCACCAGGAGAACCACACAGCCACAGATCCCCAGGACCTCCGGCACCGGGAGGAAGAGGAGAATGGGCAACCCCGGATGGGCGAGCTGCTGACAGGCAGCGAGGAAGGCATGGAGGTGGTGTTGGTGGAGGACCAGCCGCCTCGCTACCTGTCACCCGCAGCTCTGAAGAAGCACATTCACAACGAGACAATGAAGGTCAATAACGAGCTTAGGGCACTCATCACCAAGGAGATCAGGAAACCTGGCAGGCGTAAGTAGAATAAACATCCCTGTTCCCTGGGGGGCGGACAAAATAAAAAGGAACAACTTATATGTAGAGCTGGGTATTGATAGAAACTCAAACAATACTTTTTTGTTTTGAATGTATTTCTAATTTAACAAAAGAAGATAAAGTTCCCATATAAGATTTATGCTGATCTGAGCACAGAATAAGTAAAGATGACTTCAGATGACATTTGATACCACAGACATTTCAGTCAGTACAAAAAGTATTGAGCTTTAATATGCAGCCTTTCTCACATGTAATTACAGTAACACCCGAAACTCAAAAATTACTACTGATTTGAATCATTGCTGCTTTCAAGAGAAATTCTAAACTCTGATGTTTTTTCTGGGACTGTTGTATTGAATTTCATATCAAAACAAGGTGCCACTGTTTAATGTTGTAATTTATTCACACTGTGTTTCTCAGGTCAAAAAAAGGAACAAAGAAAAAGGGCCACCCTCTGAAGTGTTGTCTCCCTTTTTTGTCAGAAGAAACAACATAAGTGTAGCCTCTTCCCCGGCAAACAAGCTCTGTTTTGACCTGAAACAAAGTTGTTTTTCTCAAAAACTGTGCATTACAAACACAGCAAGCTGATGCTGGATTCCTGTTTTTCATCTTTTAGTTTTCTATATCTGGTAACTAATGTTGGATATTGTGCATGGCAAACATATTAATTATGAATAAACATCCTTTAAGGAGAGAAACTGACAAAGATGAAAGCTCAGTGTTCAGAACAGAGCAGTTGTGTGAGTTGAGAGAAAGTCCACAAAAAAAAATGTATAATTTCTCAACAAATCTTCTTGTTAATTATCAGATGACATATACACTAATATCCTTTTATCTGTGACAAACTAATATCAGCTGGGCTTCCGTCAACAGGGAGAAACTCAATTAGAATAATTTAAAGAATATATTAATTAAGTAATTAATAAGCAGAAATGCTAAAATATTCTGTGGTTAATTCATTTTAATATATCTCTGGGTTTTGGCCTGTTAGCCCCAACAAAACAAATCATTTCAGGACGTCACCTTGGTCTATCGAAGCTTCACATCACAGGTTTTACTACTTTGTCACTGATCAAAGTCTTATCTAATTTAATCAAGGTGAGAATCTATAATAGAAAATGATGATTAGTTGCAATAAGTCACCTTGATAATCAGACATTCTCTGAGAAGAAATGACATTATTGTATGTTATCAGTCATTAATGTTCTATGTTTGAATAGAGAATTGGACCAAGGACTTCAGCTGTTATAGAAACACAGCAAAAATCAAGCAATTAATCCTCATTCATTTCCTTGTGTTTCAGACTATGAGAAGATCTTCCTCCTCCTGAAGCAGATCCAGGGCACTCTGGAGACCCGGCTCATCTTCCTCCAAAACATCATCAAAGAGGCAGCCAGGTAACTAGACTGACTGACTGACTGACTTCATCGATCCTGTGAGGGAAATTGTCACGCTACAGCAGAGGTTAGCAGAGGTTAACAGAATTCTAATTTAAAACCACACCTGCAGAGTTGCAAAGCCAGATGCTGATACATCAGACACAGCAGGACAGTGTGCAGTTTAAAAAAAGGTTGAAATGCAGTAAGAACTGTGCAAAAAGCGCTTCAGTAAAGATATGAAACGTCTCCAGGTTTTGACCCGTGATGGTCCCAGCCTTGCAAATGAGTTTATTGATCGTGCTGGCATATCTGGCCCAGATGCTGCTCCCCCACCACACTCTCCACAGCACAGTGGAGTGCACTGTCTAGCACAGACCGGTAGATCTCCGGCATGTTGCTGCATACACTGAAAGCTCTGAGCTTCCAGATAAAGTAGAGTCTGCTCATAGCCTTCTTGTACACAGTGTCAGTGTTGGTCGTCCAGTCTCCTGTTCAGGCAGACACCCAGGTACTTGTAATGCTCTCCAACCTTCTCACCCATCATGATGATGGGTCTGGTCACAGTTCTCCTCCTCCTGAAGTCAAACACCATCTCCTCAGTTTTGTCCACATACAGGAGCAGATGATGCCTGCTGCCCCACTCCTCAGTGTTAGCTACTCCGATCGTGCCCATCTCTACTAGACCCCACCACTGCAGAGTCATCAGAACATCTGCAGGTGGTGCGATTCAGAGTTACACTTGAAATCTGATGCATACAGTGTGAACAGAAGTGCAGACAGGACAGTCCCCTGTGGCACTGCTGTGTTACTAACCATCACATCAGACAGGGAGCTCCCTAGCCGAACAAACGGGGGCCTATCAGACAGATAGAGATCCAGGAGACAGTGGACCCACTGACACCCACACAGCAGCAGAGGAGTTCAACCTCTGCTGCTGTCATCTCTGTTTCATGTCACTCAGCAGTTCTGTATCCTATGGCTGTATCCTCAGCATTTTGTTCCTTACATAAGAAAATATAATTATAAAAGCATCTAAAATGAAGTATTGATGACTTTTGAAGTCTTAGAAGTTTTTTTAAAATATGAACCATAACATTTGTGTTCTGTTTGTTCTCTGCAAAGGTTCAAGAAACGTGTTCTCATCGAGCAGCTGGAAAACTTCCTCGAGGAGATCCACAACAGATCCAATAACATGAACCACGTGGAGACGCTCTGAGACCGGCTCATTCCCAAACTGAACTTACTGATGATGAACCCAACAACCCTCCACATCCTTCTAACCCCCCACCCCCACCCACCCCCCCACCCAGCCCCCTCAATCCTCCTGTACCTGGTCCCTTTGCGGAGACGACAAGGCAGCATCCAGCTCTCCACCTATCACCTCTTGAGTGGACTCTCTTCATTTAATCAACATTAGTGATGGCCGTGTTGGTTTACACACAGTATAAACTGAAAAGCAGTGTTGACCCTGGATGATGCCAGTGCATTTTTCAGATATGAAAAAGGGGGAGTGGGGAAGCATTTTATTGCTGCAGGTGAAGTGTTTCCCTATGCAATGAGATTTTTGACCTGTAGAACATGTGGGCACGGTTGTTTTCTGATCTGTGAACCCGTCCTCAGGTGTTCCTCTTGATTATTCTCCTCCCCTGATTTGATTGTCTTATTTTTAAGTGACGACTGAGAGTAAATAGTCTCTCAAAGTGGGGGGTAAGGGGAGTAAACGAGGGAGTGCAGGACATTTCTGGAGAGAAACACATGGCAGCCTGCGTCTGGATGTGATGTTCAGCCACGTTTTTCTCTGTGTAGGCAGGGTTCAGGTTGTGTGTACATTTTCAGCCAACTCAGGGTCAGACAGGATCCAGCAGAGACACTCATGAAACACTTTGCTCACCATGCCTTTTCATTTGTTCACGTTCGTTTTCATGTTGGGTCGTTTTTGGTGTTTGTTTGTGGGAGGATGAATCTGTTGTTGTGTGACTGTTGAATTTTACTATCTACACTCCGTAACTGAAGCACTCCGCTGCTTTGAATTTGTCAAACTGTGCTTCATTTCAAATCTTGAATTTGTCAATTTGTGGTTTAGCTACCAGACAATTAATATTACTGAGTAGTAACTTAAGAATGAAACATTTTTGTTCCCCTCTGGTGAAAAATTATCCACAGCTTTCATTACATAGAAATGTTAAACCTAAAAAGTCGGTGTCTTACGCAGTGCAGGTTCTCAGAGAGGGCAACACAGTATAAAGTAAAATCATTATGAATGATGCAACATCATTGGTAACAAATGTTGAAATACAGGGACAAAAAGCTCAGGAACTGACACTAATGCATCATGATCAGCAATAACATTGGCGCTACTTTTATCCCCCAACCCTATTTTAATTTTTGTTTTAGCCTGAAACAGCTGATATGCAACACAAACTGTTGTCCCCTGGAGTGCTGATGAACCAAGGTCTCGTATGCCAGCTTGTCCCAATGTGCTGGTCGCTGCCAAATAACATAACCCGCCCCCCCTGAACTCCCTCTCTCCTCGCCATGAATCTCAAACCAACTTCTTGTCACTTAACCGTGAATGCACTTGTGTAGATTTGAGAATATTTATTTAATGTAATTTAAAGAAAAACTACCTTTGTTGCAGAAGTTTTTTTTTGTTCCAACAATCCTCATATTTTTGTTTGGGCCTGTTCAATTTTCTCAAATATACACAAATAATCTGAATCAAGGTCTAGAGGTCAAGAGTTGATTTCTGATTCAGAGGGCAGCCCTCTTCCGTTCCCTCCCTCCTTGGACAGGGACCAAAATCTGCCATACTTGTCTTTGTTTGTGAAGAGGCCGCTACCAAAAGAGTATTTTGAATACACTGTAAAGATGTAAATAACCCTAGAGTACTATTTAAAGAGAATGTTCAGTGGAAAATGGCCTTTTTGTAAGTATTTCCATGAATAAAGTTTCTATTTTACACTGTGAAGGGCCATGTAAATAAAGTGTTCTGTAAAGATGTGACTCTGTGTTTTTGTTGGTAATTTTTGTAACAGAGTATCAGGCAGAAAAGAGGAAGATAATGGAAGAAAGGATCAAAACACCCAAAATGTAAAAACGTGTATTAAAATTTTATTTACAGATATGT
Source organism: Trachinotus anak (assembly GCF_046630095.1). Lineage (NCBI taxonomy): Eukaryota > Metazoa > Chordata > Actinopteri > Carangiformes > Carangidae > Trachinotus > Trachinotus anak. The sequence goes on from NW_027273852.1 coordinate 16,355,812, forward strand.
ACAAAAATATTGTCCCTCTTCCTGAAGTGTCCGTGGACCCTCTTGTTGGTCCACAAATAAATACCGGTAGTGAAATAGGGGTCAGGGTATAAGTGTGTGTGTTTGTTTGGGTATAAGAATTTTAGGGTGCTTGGTCAGCGGGGTTCATCACTCGGCCCATGAATAAGACGGATCCTGAAATGGAGAACACAACAAAAATAAGCTCCTCCAAGCTTGAATATGCAGAGGGTCTCTCATTCTTTTTAATTCTACTGAAGTGAAAAGTTTTTGTTCAGTTATCCTGTGTTGCATTCAGCTAATTCCTCTGTGGCTGTGTATTTTTACACCACCACTAGAGGTTGCAAAATCAGAAACATTCAAATCCCATACACACAGGGGCTTTTAAATGTACAAATGTGTCACAGTAATGAAGGAATATGTCACTCCTGCACGGCTTGCTGATATGCTCTATGGCTCAGAGGAATAAGACAAGTCAGACTGGGATACTTAGATAGTTGTTGGTTTTCTTTTGTTTTTCATATGGAAAAATAGATAGTATCATTAAACATGTTTTAAATGTTGTAGGTGCAGTCCGCACTACATTACCTCCAAACAACAATGGCTAACAGAAATTAAAGCAGACCTCATGTTCACTGTAAGGGCTTACACAAGTCATGCAAGTGTCGAGTGTCAACAGATTTTCATATCAAACCTCCGGCTGCTTGATAGAGTTTAAAAATGTAAAACACTACAGCATGACCTGCAAAATCATGTAAACTACATGCTAAGCTAAAACATGCAGAACATCTGGGATGATGATTTAAGCTTGACTCCCTGCAGCCTGGACTCTGAACAGTAGGTATCAATAGTGTAAAGTAAGTACCTGTGTTAACCTGTCGTAGCAGAAATAAGAAGGGCCGGTCCGCCTTGAAAACAGGAGCACGGGATCGTTTGAGTAGCACCATAGCTGCGAGGAGAAGAAATTCCTTTATAGCACCCTCATATCATCACCTCTCAGTCCTGTTCTGTGTCATTAATATACAAGACTGTTTTCACCTGTGGCAGCAGCTGCCTTTGTCCCATCTTCTGTGACTTCCATCCTCACTTCATGGAAGGCATCAGACACATAGAGACCCTCCTCCACTGCAGGAAGAAACAAACTATCAGCTGCAATCTGCAAAATCTGTGCTCCTCTGACTTTAAGAATACATCTTTTGAATGAATTTTCTACTAAACTGATGTATTCACCTGATATTCCAGTGAAATCAGCGGCTGTTGGGTTAAAGGCATCACTGATGCCCATGGCAGGAAGCACTGACCTCAGGTTGAACTTGTTCTGCATTCTGAACCTGTAAATACCAAACAAAATGAGTTTGTATGTCATCTCCATTCAGTCTGAGTCATCTAACCCAATATTTCAATCAAGTGCATGATCTTCACCTGGGTAGGAAAATGTCCATCTTGGTTCTGCGCAGGCCAGTGTCCCAGGACGCCAGCTGGCGAGCAGTGAGCTGGGAGTCGAGGGAGGACAGCGGTGTCTTCCTCTCGCTGGGCAGGACCACCTGCAGGCTCAGAGAGCGGCCCAGGTACGGCAGCTCCAACACGGTGTAACGCTGGTCTGATGCTGTCCTGAACTGACCTGCAAGGAGGGCAACGAGTTCAGTGAATCTGTGGAAAGAGTTATAAGTTGCATACTTATAACTCTTTCCACAGATTCACTCATTATTTTTCATTTATTTAACGCGATGAGAAAAGTTAAAAGACAAAACAGACAGTAGCATACTGAGGATCCCACATTTCTTCTGTGGACTGAACATTCACTTTCCAGTAAGATGAGTTTAACAGTTGTGTTAATGTTAAATTATTAACACAGGAGAAACAGGAACGGATGAAAGGTGTCTCTTACCAAAGCCAACCTCTGTAGCCTGATACATCATGGGCACCTTGATGGCAGTCCCATCAGAGAGGGTGAAGGGCAGGTTCTGGGTGTTGGTGAAGAGGAACTGTTTCTGCCAGACCCCCCTGAAGGCCACCGTGTTGACCAGGGCCATCTGCAGCCGGTGGCCCCACCACAGGGCCTCTGCCTGGGCCTCGCCTGAGCCCGACAGCTCCCCACTGCTGCTTCCTGCCTGGAGGGGCCACGTGTCATCTGGGAGGTAACGAGGGAAGGTAAAAGTTTAATGTAAAGGGCTTGTCTCATCTTTTAGAAGTCAGCAGTCTGCAGTGGTCTGATGCAATGAACAGAAGAAGTATCTGAAAGTATTAGTGATACAGGTAAGCACTGACTGTAAAGTTTCTTTAGACAAATCAATATCATGACACAGGATAAGAAGCAAAAAACACATTTCCTCTACAAATAATCATGTTTTTTGGACTCTCCTTTAATCTTACTTTTTTTCTGGATATAAAAAGGAGTTAAAAGTTAACAGTAAAAAGTTCAAGCTGCATTAATTGATTTTTTTCTTCTTTTTGGTCACTAAGGGGCAGAGGAATCCCACAACAATCTAAAACACAGCCCTGACACATTATCTCTCTATATCAACATGCCAGCCATAATAACTCTAATAACTCTGTCAAAAGTTTTAATGGCTGACGCGTCAGGAAACAACCAGCAGAAACAGAGCCACATTATCATCCCATTTAAGTCTCATTTTTAGCTCTGGCTTGATCTTCAGCAACTCCAGAGCAAAATATCTTGTCTCTTTGTTGCCAAATATTCCACTTCCTTCAGCAGCTAGTCATTAACTCCGTCTCCCTGCAGTTTGGTGGTGGGCGGGTAGTGTGCAACTGTCTGCTGCTGCTGGAAACCAGGTTTATGGGAGTGCAGAGCCTGAACCACGCAGTTAATGTGCTGGGAACCCAAAACAAGGAGCTAAAAGAGGCTAAAAAGAGCTGCAGAGCTGATGGTGATTCTCTGTGGGTTTGCTCTCATATTACGCAAGCTTCATTCATTCTCAGTGTAAAGAAACTGATTGGTGGAGCTCTAACTGGTGTGTAAAGCTGACTTGATTACCATGGTCGTGCCCCGATCTCTCCGGCTGGCTGCGAGAGTGGGTGGGTTGGCTGAAGTTGGCTCGGACCACGCTGGTGTTGGCCCAGGCTACTGCATGTTGTGTAAACTCAGTCAGGAGCTGGACACCACTCTGGATGAATAATGTGCAGGTCTGCTGCAGCCACATCCCCTGGCTGGCGTTGCTCATGTCGCCCTGTGAATGCAACAGGAAGTCTTGTACCTGGGCATCTGCAAGACAGGAAAACAGAGGACAGGTCAGATGTGATGGTGCGTTATGAGCAGTAGGAGGATTATAAAAACTGCAAACTTTCTTAGCTTTATAAGACAAACTGTATGCACAGCCATGGTTTTCCCTCCATGGATCTGGAGACAGACTGAAAGACTGTGAACCCTTTATGTTTTATCAGTATCTATAAACAGTTTGCTCTGCTTTAACATCTGATCATCAGCACCGATGTTGAACTATAATTCACACTGTGTTCAATCACTGTGAAAAAATGTCTTGTGAAATCCCCACGACAAAATAACCATAACTTCAAAATATTCAACTCAGCAACCCCTCGCTTGTTTCGGCAACTGTTTAACTGAATTCATTCCGTATCCCCACAGGACTGTGTGCAAACAAATGCTTATTTGACTTCGTTTGAGCTTCGCTCAGCTCGCTCTCTCTGTCTGCTGACCTCTCATCTGATAGACGTTTACGGATGAAATGATCCAAACTCAAGTCAAACACAGACTTGACTACAACATTTGATAGAGTCCACGGCAGTTTTTATGAGTGGGTAGAAGCAGTCTGTTGTAAGTTGGTCCCCTGTCATGCTTGATCATGTTTTTTTCTTATTGCTGTTATTGTGGGCTCTTGTCTGATTTTGAGTAGGAGGTAGACATGTTATCTTTTTTGTTTTCTGTATCCTAACTTACTTATAAATTATTTTTTTATCTACTGAATCTCTATATATCTATCAACTATTTTCTCTATGTGTAACATGTAACATACCATGCTCAGCGGTGTAGGTCAGGAAACAGAGCTGTCTTGAGTAATAATTTCTCTTGTGCTAATATAATTTTTTCATGGTTAAGAATAATCCTGTGTATTGTTGCTGTTTTGTTGGTTTTATTCGATCTTTGTGCAAACGTTTACGTCAGCCTCCGCACAATGTTTCTTTTTATATGTATGCCATCTCTTGTATAATTCATTAATAATTGGTCATTGTCAATAGCTCGATTATTTCCTAAGAGCGGTCACCACACAGTGTGCTTTCTACCAACAGGTGGCGTCTTTCCTGCGTGGCAGTGCTTAATAACAACAGATTGTCCCTCAGGATGTTTTACGAACTTGCACATACATGAACTAAAACGATAAATTGATGATCAGATGTTGGACAATACAAGTAATGTGAAGACGTCAACTTGAGCTCTGAGAAATTGTCCTTGGCATGTTCACTATTTTCTGACATTTTATAGACAAAAGAGACTTATGAAAATAATAGTTGCAGTCCAACATAATTGTTCGTTAATTTTTTTAGTTCTGGTTTGTTTAAAATTGATGTCAAACTTTCTTTTGGAGCTTGAAATTATGTAGCAAGTTACCTCCTAAACCAGAGCCCAGTGTTAAACATTTCCATCCCTGACTGACATGTGAGGTCACATCATGGAAGTAAAAGAAACAGCAGCTGCAACTCACATTTTGTTTGTAATTAAACACGCTGACCTCTCGACCCTGGGGCCGAGCTGCAGGAGTGGTTAATGAGATTAGAGGTGGTGTGGAGGCAGGTATTATGGCTCCAGACACCACTGTGCTCTGTAGGGCCAATAGCAGCAGCAGCACCGCTCCACACCACCTGGTACCAACAGCACTGAGGGCCACCTCAGCCTCCCCAACCTCTCCAACCCCACACTCACAGCATGAGGAGCAGCTAATGCAACCTGAACAAAAGCTTTCCCCATTCGTCCCCAATTATGTAGAAATGGAGACGAATCCTACCGTTCACGTTGTATCCCAGTGTTCCCTCCAGCTGAGCCAGCGTGTTGCCCCTGGCACCAAGCTGCAGCAGCCCCAGAGACAAGGAGACGCTCACTGGAGACACAATCAGGTTGGAGTTGTTCTCTGTCTCGGTGAGCGTCTGATAGAGGCTGACGGCGAACCTGGTGTGCAGCTCTCCCATGCTGTCCTGAAGGCTGCTGTTGCAGTGGCTTCTCTCCACCAACCAGAAGCAAATGAAGAGTGAAGCCACTGGCAGGCGACACATTTCCTCAGAGCTGCAGGAGGGGAGCTGTCCTCAGGGAGCAAGCGACGGTCAGGAAACAAAATCCTGTAAAATCAAAAAGAAAGAAAACGTATAATCTAGGTCAGTGAGGTCAACCAGTGGACAACGATTGACTGTCAGTGATTTGTATCATGTTTTGTGTTGCAGCAAAAATTGGTCGTTGAAATTCTTGATTTGCTTGTGTTAACTGTTTCGTCTGATGACATGCATAACACTGAAAGACCCCATAACACTGAACATTGATTAGATTATTCCATTTTGCATCCATTTGCCATATTGTAACAACCTATCAATATTGGACATTAATATTAAACACGTTAATAAACATAGAGAGGGAAACACTGTAACAGCCGCCTGTTCATCACAGAACAATATAAGATTATTATTGATGATTAATGGTGTTTGGGTGTGATATGTTTGCTGAGATGCAACTACACCACAACTGGCAGAATAATCACAGTATAATCAGTGAAGTTGCAAATAACATGAAGTACTCTAGGGTCATTTTGTGAGGGATAATGTCAAGGTGCCTGCATCATTATTAGTCTTTAGGTATATCATATGTAACAACACACTGTACTTAAGTACTTTATTGAGCATATACACTTCATGCTATATGAAACTTATACTACATCATATCTAAACGGCAATGCAGTGGGATGGCTGTATCCGCTATTTTCTGCAAAGAGAATTAACTGCAGATCTTTTCAATGTGCACTTGAATTTGTTTTTGTGCTTTCAAGTTGTTGTATTGCTAATTTCACTTAGCTAAAGGGTGAGTGCTTGTTCCATTACTGGATAAAATGATGAATATATTCTTAGTACTACAGGGTTCGCACAAGTCTGGGTATGAATACAAAAACAGCATTAATATCAGCTGTGATGCCGCAGCCTGGGCCGCGGCTCGTACCTGCAGACAGGTGAGGTAGTATCCGTCAAACTCCACTTGTTCTCGCAGACTGGCAGCAACCATTCAGCCTCCTCTGAGGGGGAGACGTGTCCTCTGCTTGTCCCGGGCTGTCAGTCTCTGGTCCGGTCCTCCGGTCGTCTCTCACTGAAGCAGCCTGCAGTCATAAGACCGTGTTTAAAGGGGAACGCTCCGCCGGTCTCCGTCGGCGATGTCCGTACCACTCGTCCGGGACTCCTGCCGTCCCAGCGCTATAAGAGCCAGGCGGAGGGAGGCATGTCACCGACCAGCAAATCCCAAACCAGGCAGAGGGAAGGAAAAAAACTCCCACACACACGCACGGAGCACCGCACGCACACAGCATTTTTAGTATACTTGTTGGGAACTATTAATAAACCATAGAAACACATTAATGTCAGGAAAAACTGAACAAAAACAAAACAGAATATAAGAGTAACAAAATTTAAAATGACCATGGACATCAGATGTCAAATTTAGGACTTAACGAATGAGGACAAATCAGGACACCCTGAAGCATCTGATTCATGGCAGGCATTTTGAGAAATGCACTTATCCCCTTTGCCAAGAGTGAGCTGTGTTTTTCAACTTTAGCTTAGCATGAAGACTGGAAACAGATACAGCTAGCCTGGCCACATTTAGCACCCCTCAAACTCACTTCAGTTTTTTTTACATTTGTCAAATAGTCCCACACTTGACCTCCAGCGCATCATTGTTACTCTTGGGTTTCTGCACAGGTTAAACTAACATGATATCCCTGCATTGGTTAGTAAAGGTGTAGGTAGATGGAGTTTCTAGAAGAAAACCATTTTCTGATAATGCACCCTTTACAGGCTTTGCAACCAATATTAATTGTTTTATTGGTAGGATGGTTACACTTTCTAATAAGTCACCTTAGTTAAAACATGAATGAAGAGTGATGGGTTTATCAGTAATAATCAGTCAGCAAAAGTTAGCCAGCCAGTCAGACTGGCTGGTCCACCTGTCTTATAGACTGGGAAGTATCAGTATATTATAATAATAATAATATATATTATATATATTATATATTATATATTCCTACATAATTACCACAAGGCAGAAGTTAGGTGAAGGCCTGCAAACAGTGTCTTGCCCCATGCTCCCCTAGGGGATCAGTATAGCCATGTAGAACTTAATATGTTGACTAAATGCAAAATGTATTGCACATGAACATACAAATAAATACTTAACACAAATATAAATGCAACTTTTTTTTTTTTTTGCTTCCATTTTCCATTAGTTGAAATAAAGGACTTTTTTTATTCACGCAGAGGGTTTACGTTTCTTAGATTTTGTTCACAAATAGGTTTAAAAATGCGTTCATGAGCACAAATCTCATTTTAGAGTGGCCTTTTATTGCGACCAGCCCAGGGCACACCTGTACAACAATCATGCTGTGTAATCAGCATCTTGTTATGGCACACCTGTCAGGTGGATGGATGGAGAAGTGCTCACTAACACAGATTTAAACACATTTATGACTCAGATTTCTGTGCTTAGACAAAGTCTTTTATTTCAACAAATGAAAAATGGGAGCAAAACAAAATAGTGGCATTTATATTTTTGTCCAGTGTATTAAAAAAGTCTTTGTAATATCTAATATTACTTTTAATTGATTTATTTTCTTATTTTTTGACTTAGGCTGTATTTTGTATAAAGTCCTTTTAAGATGTGGTAACCCCCCCCCCCCCCCCCCCCCCCACCCCCCCCACCCCCCAAAATGTTCACACACACACACACACACACAGACAGACACAGACTAAGACATCCATTGTGTTATACAAGTCATTTAGCCTTTTGTTGTGTTGATCAAAAGACATTTCTGCTCTGAGCATCACACTGCTGCGTCAGCGTTTCTAATTGGTTTCACTCTGTGGAATGTGGACTCACTCATCATGGACATGATGTGATGAATAACAGCATCTCAGTCATCAGGAAACATTTTATCAGTTCTGTGTACAGTTCATAAGTTCATTTAGATAAACTATATTCCATTTTAGATAGGGCTAAAGAAATGTTTGTGTATATAAATAGTCAAAAAAATCTGATAGGTGGATGACCACATCTGTTCAAATCAAGATAAAGATAAAATGCTTTTTGCGATTTGTTCATTTAGAAACAAAACTCTACAGCCACGCCAGAGGCTCTATACTCAGGCATACCAGTGCTTTGAGCTAAATGCTAACACTAGCATGGCAACATGCTAACATGCTGATGTTTTGATTTTTACCATGTTCACTATCTTAATGTAGGGTGTAAGCATGCTAACATTTGCTAATTAGCACTAGACAAAGTGCAGCTGAAGCTAATGGTTTTTAATCATAAACCAAAGTACTGGACTAGATTGGATTGAAAATTTGACCAGATGACGGTGCTGGGTGAAAGGTTAAGGGATCATCAGAGTAAATTCATCCTGAAGGGGACATGTATATTTGTACCAAAATCCATTAGAATACATCTACATTAACTGGGGACCATGAATTTGACTCTGACCTGTCGATGCCACCAGAGGAAAAATCAGAGTCCCAAGTCATCAGGATTCATCATCTGGGGACCATGAACATCTGTGTAAAATTTCATAGCAAAGCATCCAATAGTTTACCACATATTTCAGTCCTTTTCATTGAATGGTCTCAGCTATCATGTGTCATTTCAATTCTAAAAGATTCATCTTGATTTGCCATTTGCTTATAAAGACTTGAGATTTGACTTGGACCTACAACATTTGATTGTGATCCATCCGGTAACTACTACTGTCCAGTTGAGAGCGGTGGACTGATGGACAGAATGATATCGCCTCTGTGAACAGTTCTAGTCATTTACAAAACCCAGAAAAAAGGAAAAAAGATAGATTCAAAAATACAAAAATAAAATAAAATGCACATTTCAGTGGCACAACCAGAGCAATTAATAGTGGAAAGTACAATCTGGTCATCATCCCAGTCCCCCTGTCTGTTCAGATGTGATTCCTGTCATAATACACATGGTGAATGACCTTGGAGACAAGTGACAGCAGCAATACCAATCTTCAATTTTCTCCCTTGGTATAAAAGATAAAACTGCAAGATGTCTCTTTAATCCGTTGAAAGGGATTAGGTTTTTGAATGTCATTAAATTTTAAAGAGCTACACAGATAAAGCTTTATTGAGTCTGCCTCAAGATCCATCATTTTAATGTTGAGACTTTGCAGTTAGAGGGAGCAGAGTAAATCATTTACTAGTCCTGCAACACAGATCATACACACTTATACTGTATATCCTGCTAACACTCTTACTTTAACAGATACTTATTACGGCACAACATGCACTCATCTGAATGAATGCAAAGACAAAAAAACATGAAGAATTGGCCATAGTGAATGATAGTATGCCCTCTATTTCACCTAAAATCAATCTGCTGTGGAGTGATCTCCCCTCAACTGTCCCTCCTAATTGGGGACATGACAGGCAGCAAAATAAATTGTGGGCATTTTTTCCCATGAAGGAGAGAACATGATTGGTAGCTATCAGGTATTTGGCTGCTTTGTCTAACAGGGGATTCCGGCCATTACTGGACTTGACTAATTAGTGGAGCCATGGCTTGGCTTCATTAAATGTAATCGCCACATTCTTTAAAACCCAACGCCCCGACTCTGGACGCAGGAATTTGGAATTTTAAGGACTTTGATGGAGGAGATGAGATGTCACAGTAACTGACCAAAGACAATTGTTTGAAAAGATGCCACCGTAAACAACAGCTTTAATCTTGGCGGTTGTGAGGCCTTTGGAGGAACATTATGTTAGAGGTTCATATTTGTGAAGCAGAAATAATGATTTGTGCTCTGTGTTTCTGATCCCTGGACCGACTGTAAAGCAAGTTGCCGCTGCTCTGAGGGGTCAGGATGGAGGGTGGAGCAGTGCTGAGGAGGCCTCAGTTCTTCACTTATGTGTGTAGGTAATTATGTGTGCTTGGCACTGTTTCATTACAACATGCTAATATTAACAACATAGTCACCCTCACTGCTCTTTGAGCCGCCAGTTTACCCCATAGTTTGGTCAGCTGCCACCTGGTTACAGCCAGGTCAAGCTGAAGTAGTGACCTGGCATGCCAACCAGTTTGTACCAGGCTACAGCCACTACTGCTCTACTACAGGACAGAGCTGCTCTGCCCTTTAGGGGTCCGAGTCAAGTCTCAAGTCTTTATAAGCCAATGGCAAGTTAAGGTGAAACTCTTTGAGAATGCTGATAATTAAAATGACACAGCATTTGAACCTTTTCCTGTCAAAGTTGTGTTTATAAAGCTGAGACCATTCAATGAAAAGGACTGATAAGTTGTTAGCCATGCTACAGCCACGGCTCTAGGGAAGGTGATGTCAGTCTGGCAGTCAGCAAGTCCAACCCTTTGGTGCAGTCTAAAATATCTGGACAGCTATTGGATGCTTTGGCATTACATTTTGTACAGATATTCATGGTCAACAGAGGATGAATCCTTGCGGAATCAACAGGTCAGAGTTTTCACTAAGTCTGTAAGATATCATGATCTGGCACAAAATCCATGGTCCCCAGACAATGTAGGCATGTCATAATTCCTTTGGTCTTGCTTTAGTGCCGCCATGAGGTTGACATTTGTGGTTATGAATGAAACGTCTTGATGTTTTCCATGGTTCCTGATCATCAAGAGCAATTTGTGGTTCAGTGTCTGCTCAAGGACTCTTGGACATGTGGACAAGACGAGCTGGGGGTCTGATCACCAACCCTGCAATAAATGATCAAATTGCTATTATCCCTGAATATTACCAGTAGGTTATGTAAAGGTAACAGATGGTTATATCACCATTATTATTTTTGAATGTTCTTAAAACTCAGGCTGAAACTAACACTTTTGTTTTTGAATTAATTTATGCATCATTAAGTCTCTAAAATGTCTTTGAATTGCTAATTTTGTCTAAAGCAGAATTTATAAAAAACACAAAAATTTGATTTAGGATGAGAAAAACAGCAAATGTTCACATCTGAGAGGCTAGAAAAATGATAAATTACTTAAACAGTTGTTGTTGTTGTTCATTTTCTGTTGACCAGACTTAAAACATTCTGGGAAAAGACTCCTTAAATAATCCATTATTATTAATTTTTAATAAACCACATTTTTGTGTTGACACCATTTTTGCAATCTCTGGTCCAGAAGCCAACCTGTTGAAATGTTCTTCCTGATGTCTGTGTTTTAGATGGCATCCTCAATATGTTGTCAGTGTTGCACCTTTGTTAGTACTCCATATTAGTGCTTCATTATTAACTAGCTCTCTAATCTCAAGCATGTTTAGGTGTTACGCAGTGATGCAGGCTGGAAATGCCTTTAAGAGTGACTTAACATGTGCACGTGCACGTCAGTCTGTGTTTCCAGCAGCTTATTATTGTTACTCCATGAGAATTTCTCCTTCCATCACCAGATATGTTCATTGATGAGTGTCTGTGTGACTCTGCGACGCCTCCGCCTTTCTCCACACGGCAGCAACTTAATCCCTGAGTGGTGGAGACTGTCCCCAGGCTCTCCATTCAGACCTCTCACCCCAGTCCCCTCTCCAGCCCATGACCTTTGCCCTTGCAGGGAAAAATTATAAAGAATGGAGAAGAAGGAGGAGGAGTTCACAGGGTAGAAACTGCACCACAATCCCACTTATGGTTTCATTTCTTGTGTTTTAAGTTTCAGCTGAGCAAGAGGAAAGGACCTGATAAAGGAATAGTTATGTAACAGAAAAAAAGAATGGAGAACAAACAATAGCAGGAGAAGAACAAGAACAACAGAGGAAGAAGAAGGACTACAACTACAGAAGAAGAGCAAAACAACAGAACAAGGACAAGAAGTGAAAGATCAAATAATAGATAAAAAAATCAAACAAGAGAGGAACAACAGAAGCAGTCTGCTGTCAAAGTGGAAAATATTGCAGTAGAACCACACTGTGCTGAGGCAGCCTGTGTGAGTGAAAGCTGTAGAAATGTTGAGTTGCGTTTTGAGCAGAGATGCATTGAGCACAGTTCGCTGTGACTGACTGACTCATTCTGCTTCACCTCCAGTGCCCTACTTCCCTTCAGGCTCCTGGGCCTTTGGGAGGGATTAGAGGGGATGCTGTTGTGCGGGGCCGGGCCAGGCTGCAACAACGCCAGTGTCGCCAGAGTGATCTGCCAGGTACGCCACGGCGGATTAGAGCCACTAGTGCTGGCACTGAGAGAGGGGCGACGTGAGGGGATGTGTCCCACGTAGGCTTCACCTCGCAGGAACATGAAGGTGGCTCTGGAGAACCGTGGGAAAAATGTTGTTATTTTGAGCACAAAGAGATGAAGGGGAGGGACAACATAGCAGATGATGAAGGCGTTTAAAACCATGGGGAGAAATAAATGTTTGAGAAATGTCTCACATGTTCTCTTCTGAAGCACAGAAAAATGAAACAGCAAGGACACGGTCTAAGGTCACGCTGGTCCTGTAAACTGTAAGTCAGTCAAAGTGTGGAGGTTTTGGTTTGTGAGGCTGTTGGAGTTGAAGAAACCTTTTCAACCTGTTTCTGTTGCACTATAGCACCATCTGCTGCCCTTTGGTACTGAAGTGAAAAGCTGTCTTTGTTTTCAAGGCACAGTTAAAGTCAATGAGGACTGGCAATCATCCAAGTCAAAGGGGGGGGGGGTCACTTGGGAAACGTCATTACACACGTCCAAGGAATAGCACCAGAGTGTTAGCTGACTCAGGGTTCAAAGAGTATGTGTCATTTTAACTATAAAAACAGCTGGAATTTAAATTCTAACAAGTGTGTTTCAAGTTCAGAACGAAGTCTCACATCTTCTCTTCTTCACTTCTCAGATAATGTGGATGCAATCACATTAACAATAAAATTCTCCATTATTGATTAATTTGAATTGAATGAATGAATTAAATGACACAATTAGACATCCAAACAGTTATAGTTGTTACATTTTATTTATTAGTTTATTTATAGGAATTATCATATTAATAAACACACTCATCATTAACTTGACACATGGTTATAGTTCATCTATTCAAAATAAATTAGTTTTTTTTTTGGTATTTGGAAGTTTACTAAGAAGGTAAACAGGTATCTCTATATCTCGTGCTCTTTAATGAATAAAATGCTTTCATGAATGACTACATCGCTGCTCGTATTCTGTTTGCATTCTTCTATGGGTTTCTTTGCATTATGCCTACCCTATTCTTTAATAAATATCATATTTTTATGTTTTATTATTTCTATTTTTGTCCAATATATCCCCACCCTGGGAGCTGAGGACCCCTTCATCCTTCAGTAGATAAGTTCATGTGGTAGATGTACATTATGTCTGCATGTGTGCTTTCATGTAAGATACAGTGGTCCTGAAATTGATGTCAGTATTTAGGCTGGGCTTCTTTTGTTCTTCCTCAGATTGAAAGAAGCCAGACCTTTTAACTGTTTTTTCTATAACAGTTTTAAAATGTTCTGCTAGATTACTTAATTGTTTTCCTACACTCCCTGTCAGAACAATTTGGGTTGAAGTGTTAAAATGACACAGGTTGCTATCTTATGCAGTTGGCCAATAGTAGCTAATAGTTTATTGGTTACTGTGACAGTAAATAAACATCAGCCTCACACCAGTTTATAATCCTACTGTATTTGTGTGTTTTCCTCCTGAACACAACTATGGAATATACTGCAATTACCTGAGCTAACCCCAAAATCTTCCCACATACTACCCCAGCTGGTGTAGTAGCTGCAGAAGTAGCCCTAGAGGTACAAGATAACTGCTGTAAGTGCTAATTGCACTCACTGGCCTTATTGTGTCAAACAAGTCTGAATACCTACAGGTACGTATAATACATAACTGTGTGAGATAGTGTTGCAAATGTGGCTCTACAAATTCTTTTAAAAAATAGAAAAAGAAATCTGTGGTTTGTGTACGTTATAGCTGTGTAAACACTTTAGATGACATGAGGTGATTATTATGACTGGTAGAGCTTCAATTCAATTATAATAAGCACTAAAATACCCTCAAGACCCAGAGCTGATCAGTTTGTGTTACTTTTGAAAAATGCTTTATGCAAGGATCTGGCTCACTTTCATGTGCAAACTGTAAAATTAAGGGCATAAATTTAATTCAGACTGATGTCTAAACTGTCAAGGATCTCAGGACCTCAACATGCAGACTGATTTCTTTTCCAGACCTCTTCATGTGTAACCTCTGCACTGTGGAGGCAAGACATTATACAGCTCTCTGTGTTGATTGGTCGATGATGACATCACCTCTGCAGGGCTGCAAGGAGACTTCTCCATGACAACCAGTGAGCACTATTATTGGATTTCCCTCTTCAGACCATGTACAGGCCACACAGACAGACTCACACCTGTTTAAGTGCTCAAACTGAGGAGAGAGGCAGGTCTCACAGGCTGAGGTGAAACAAGAGGCCGCTGAACATTTCCCCAGACACAGAGGAGCCTCACAGACCTCAGTAAAATAACAGCTCTGGCACTCAGCGCTGCCGTACCACCAAGCCCTGAAACACTTCAGGATGGATTAACTACATTTATTCCTTTAGACATTAGTTCAAAATCAACATACAGCTCTTTCATGTTGATAAAAATCTGTGGATGGTAATCCTATGTTCAAGTTAAATCTAGGCCCTTAAAGTTCAACACAAGAGGGCAGCATTGCATCATTAAAGGATTTATAGTCTCTGGTGGCCAAAAATTTGTAAAACCCACTACCAGATTTCTATTTTTTAAATGTTATGATTATATAATAATTTATATTGTCTTTATTACTCTGTAGATTTCTGTGCATGTGCTTTTTATATTTGCTAAGACTAATTTATTTTAATGTTTTCTTCTTCTTCTTCTCCTGATTATACTTTTAACTGCCCTGTAAAACCACTTTGAGCATTGAACATTTGTTGTTTTTAAATGTGCCCGATAAATAAATTGAGTTCACCTGTTTTACAAAAGTATTGAACATGCTTCACTCTGTAAGCCCCTGAAACTTTTCATATTCACATTTAGGTGAAACAGGCATGGAGTAAGAACTTGTTCTGATCATTACACTTACATATGATCATGAGTAGACCAAAGTGAGTCCCTCTTCAGTTTCCTCTTATTTGTTAATTAAGGTGTTGGACCATTTAAGATATAACTACCCTTCCTGTCTCTTAAATTTGCCAAGGAAAGGAACATTTTGGCATAAATAAAAGTGAAAATAAGCACATTTGTTGGATCCTGCTTTTTTGTTGTCATTATCAAACTGGGCAACATTTACCGTATTTAGTACTAACTACCTTGGCCTGACTTTCGGTATCTTCTTCAAATTTCAGCTGCTGATGTGATATTTTGATATTAATGGTGAAAGTGTCATTCAAAGGGAAAAAATAATGTCAGAAAATTATCATCCATGCAGCTCTATGCAGTTTTCAGCTCATTTATGGTAAACTGATTGTATGGTTCAGTCTCACTGTTCTCATCAACCAGCTGTTTTCAGTGAAAAGGCTCAGATAAACCTACTGTACACTACCTGTCCACCACCAGACAGCAGACAGACTAAGTTAGCTACAGCTAGTGAAGAGAGTGGAAGATTTAGCTAAAGGGTCAGATATTTTTCTCAGGAACTGGTGGAGACCACACTGAAGCTAACAGGAGAGTGAATGTTGGATTTACATTCATCAGATTGACTCAAATATGACTCCAAGTGAATAAGATGTGCCTGCTAAATGTGAAAGAATTCAGTTGTTGCAGGCTGTGTGTCTGTCAGCTGCTCCCAAATGGCCAACAAAGCAATCTACACTCCAAGCTAATAGGTGGCAACAACATGGTTTTGGTGGAGGCCCTCATTGTTCCCCACTTAGCTGGTGCACAAGGCACAACAGTTCTTAAGATACAGATAATCCATGAAGTGACAGACTCTGCTACAAGTCAACTTCAAGTTCCAGCGCCTCAGGTCATCTCTTATCAGGTATCAGCTGACTGAACCCTCAGTTTATTTTTTCAATATACTTCAATATACTACGTCAATTACTACCAACCAGGATGAATTTAGTATGAAATATATAAGTGCCTATCAGTCAGTTTGTTGTAATTCTCACTAAATCAGATGCTATGGCTTACAAGCACTAACCTGCTTTCACTAGCATGTCTGGAGGTACCACAGACTTTTTACTCTGTGTGGATATTATCCTGTATGTTAAGTGTATAATATGATCACATTCATGCTCAAACCAAAACTGTTATTTAAACACCTACAGGTAAATTAAAAAAAACAGTCGAAGTTGGTAAGTTCCCTTAAAGAAGTGGTGTGTAGCACACTTGAAAGGGAAATAATTTTATTGAATAGTGTATCTGTACACAGTTATGTGATTGGTCCTTTAAATGTGTAACTTCATTTACTTATATGACCTGACATTAACAAAGCTTAAATCTACATGCAAAAAAGCAACATTCACAAATACACCATAACATTAAATACAGTTTGTGCTGCGCTCCAGTTCATACTGTCACTGGCCTGTAGTTTTACTATCAAACATCAGAGGGCAGAGTACAGCTGTTTTGGCTGTCTCAGTCCTTCAGACTGTCATTACTGGTAAGCGTGAGTCGATCAGATGTAGAATTCTTGGTCTTCTTCTTCTGCCTTGTCTGCCTCTTCAATCGGTGCACTAACAAAGCTGCAGCTGTCAGACTGGTTTATTGACACATCGCTCAGGGATGGAGCAGCACTTGTGGTCACACTGGTGCTTTGGGGACATGACCCCAAAAAGGTAGTAGACGTGCTGTTGGTGGAGAAGCTGTTTGGAATTCGGCCCAGGGTGGCTGCTTTGTAGGTGTTCTCTGGGGTGCCTGCAGAGAGGGAGGGTCCGATGTCTTCGGGTGGCGCTGATAATGGCCGACAAGTCTGTGGCAGGCCGGATTGGACGTACGCAGACACCACCGTGAGGTCTACACTGCTGACTGGTTTTACTTTGTTCCCTGTGTCCACGTCTGTCTCCTCTGCCCCAATCAGAGCATCCACGTTGAGCCGGAAGGGCGGGATAAGGGAGGAGCTCCTGTTAAGGGAGTGACTCCTGTGATTGGGGCTCGGGGAAGGTCCAGGAGAGGAGCAGGTGGAGCGAGAGCTGGCTGAGCCAAAGTTGGGTAGAGAGAAGAGGGAGCTGGACCGGTGGCCCCTCCACTGGGTCCTCCAGCTGTCCGGATGGTGCCGGTCTGGCCACTGCTCCTGCTCATCAGCGTCCTCACAGGTCAGAGGTAGGGAGATGTGAGAAGTCGGGTGGACTTTGGGATGGGATGTCACTCTGTGATGATAACGACGGTTCCTGTAAGAGGAGGCGCTGCGGGTGAAGGTGGATGGAGCCGAGGCTGGTTCGGTGACAGTGGATGATATGCGGCAGGGATCTTGTCTGTGTTTGAAGTGTGCACTTTGAACCTGACCAGGAAAGAAAAGGAAACTAATGAGCATATGTACTGTAGAATGTGAATTTAACTTGACTGATATGAGACAGTTTTACCAGAGAGGTCAGAATATCTCATTTTAGGTTGATTAAATCTAATTTGATCTTACAAGAGATACAAAAAATATGTGAAGCACCATTTGAAATACACTATTAACCTTGTTTCAAGTCAACTGGTCTTGATGGTTTTTTTAGTAGGACATTCAAACTATTTTTAGCAAGAGCTTAGAGCCTGACCGAATCTGAGAAAATTGATTTGTGGGTGGAGACTGAGAGGTGGAATGATGTTAGAGCTGAAAAGAACAAGTCTGAGCAGTGTATTATTATATTCATCCCACACATCCTTGAAGAGAACACTAGATGGCTTTGCTTCAAGAACTGGAGCACTCTTACATGCATGCAACTACATATATGCACAAAGAAAAACCAAACACAAAAACACTGTAATATAATCTTAACAAACGCAAACAATACTCAAATAATCTGCCATGACAGTCCAAAGATATCTAGAGCCTCCAATTTTTTTAAATTACATCAGTCACCTTGCATTAACGTTTCCCTCACCTTTGTCTTTTCCTTACAACTTGGCCCTCCCACTGAAGATGCCAGGAGAGATGCAAGTAAAAGATGCAAGGAGAAAGAAAACGGACAAATGTATTTTTAGAGAAATAAGATGTCCTCTCCTCTGAATTGTCATCTCAGGCAACAACTGCCACTGATAAAGTCTCTTGTATCCTTGCTCACGGCTCCTTAAAAAACCCTAAGAGAAAAACTGCAAGCTCTGGGATGCCCTTTGAGATGGAACACCGGAACAATTTCCTGGTCAAGCAAGGACTGATCAAATCAGGGAATTGAGATGTACCCAGGATTTCCCAAGCCTTCCCACAAAGAGGGGTTGTCACTTGGTTTCAGACGTTCTTCAAAATGTTCCTTCCACCATATGCCGATAACCCTTACTAAGCACTGCCTTTCCCTCTTGAGTTGTTTGACAATTTGCCAGAACCTTTTTGAGGCCATCTGTCCTCATCCACAGCTGCAGACTGTCTGGCCTTCAAATACTACTGCTTCAGGAGCCCCATGGGCCAACCAGGACTGAGAAGACCTTGTTTCAGCCTAACAGCCTCCTTCATTGCTGAGCCTCCACCAGCAGGTTCTATGGTTGCTACACATAGAAAGGCACTGACAACCTTCTGGCTACAACTCAGGGCAGCTGCAATAGCACTGGGGGCTTTGAACATACACTAATTCTTGAATACTTGTATTCAGTGTCCCCAGTCTCCCACAGATTTGTCCAGTTTCAAGAACCTTTATCTTGAATTTCTGAAGTTTCATTACTTCTTGCTAATTTTCAGTTCAGATTTCGGGTATCTCCCCATTTTTGTTTGATACTAGCACATTTCTTCATACTTTGCTTGAGCTTGAAGGTTCATTGTTGACCTGTTGAAATGGCACTCTCCCATCTTGTTGTATGTTGTGTAGATGTAATGAAATATGAGGTCACAGGGGATACAAAGGAAAGAGGTGCATATTCAAGGCCATTAACCTCCCTCTGTGGACTCTCATGCAACCAAGCACTCCTCACGCTACATACAGCCAGCAGAGCAATAGAGGAAGGAGTACAGGGGAACCCCGGGGTGTACAAAGGCCCCTGCATGCCCCCTGTTCCCAGCCTGGCCACTTTATGAATCACGCTAGCAGCTGGAGAAGTCATTATTGTCCAGAGGAGCCCCATGTGTATCACACCTTCATTTATGGACCAAAGTATCTCCAAAGTGTACACCACAGAGCTACAGTGTCATCATCCACAAAGTCAAAGTATCAAGCAACAATCCTCCATTCTGACATAAATGTGAAAATGTTCTTGTTTTTAACATGTAAGGCAGCTGTAGTAGTATTCATTTCATTGCCCTGTCAGTGCAGTTTCTCGTCTATGTTTTCCTTCTCTGTAAGTTGATGTGCACAGGCCCCTCCTCCTCGAGACACTGATAGTTTCTCCATGTTTCTGTTCTAAAGTCTGCTCTGTCAGCCGGCTTTCCAACCAAACAATACCAGCAGAAGCAATAACTTTCCATACGGCAGCCTCAAGACAATTATTTCCAAGTGCATGGGGATGAAGGGGAGTTTGCAGATTTCCATATGTTCAGATTCAACAACAATAAATATCATGGAAGCAAAACTTAAAATGCCCTGAGAACGAGAGTTGAACTGTGATTTACCATATCCTCCTGTCAGACTTATGTCAAATACAGGAAACAACTGATGTCTGTGTTTCTGCTGATCATGATGGCTTGAATACAAATACCTGTATAGTGCATATAACTTCAAGTATATTATCCTAAACTCATTATTGAGAAATTAATACAGAAATAACATACATAACAAACAAATAACATTTGCTGGTTTCGCCATTTTCTGACATTTTATAGGCTATATGATTAATTGATTACATGAATCAGTTCATGGTAATCCATCCAAATGTAGCAGAGATCTTGAAATCAAAAAATCAACCTCATGGTGGCACTACAGTAAAGGTCAGCAGAAAAGCAGAAAACAGTGAAAACATTGACCAGAGTGCAGTTCGTTAAGCTAATGGCTCGTTAAGGGGACGACACCTGTTTATGTGAGTGTCTCGCTGAGTGGATGCTGACAATCAGACCAGCTCTCTCACTATCTGCTGCTTCCACAAATGGTGGGTAGGTGAGTATTGCTCCCCTGTGTGTGTTTGTTTGAGAGGTTACTATTGTTATTGAGGTTGTAGTGGAGTATGTATGAGGGTAATGTGAGAGCTTCAATGAGGGATAAAAGCACACCTTTCTTCTTGCAATTGAGTCCTACAAGTCTTTAAAAAATGTATTTCAGTGTGAATGTACCGAAGCAAACAGCATGAAAAGCTAAAAAATATGTAACTGTCCAAATACTGATGGTCCAGACTGTATTTCAAAACCTGTTTCAAACACCACACAAGCTAACTCGTAGAGATTAGTTGTTACTAAATATTTTCACTCAGTCGCTGCCAGGTGTAGTTTGAAACTAGCTAGTAGTTACGAAATACTGAGGAAGTACTTGACAGCAAAAGCACTGACAACATAAATCCACCAACAGGGAAGGTAGGGGTGTGTGTGTGTGTGTGTGTGTGTGTGTGTGTGTGTGTGTGTGTGTGTGTGTGTGTGTATGTGTAACAAAGCCCCAGTGTTTTCCTCTCCCTGCTCAATGTCTCTGTTCTTTTCTAAACCACCTTTCCCCTGTGTTTCTGTTCTCTCTCTCCTCTACAGTCCACTTCCTCCTGTTTATCTTTCTCTCACTCTCTTCTTCACTTTGTCTTTCTTCTTCTTTGGTTTTTCTTTGCTCTGAACCAAGAAGCCGTTGTACGGCTGCATACTTATCTCTCCCATACAGGAAAGAGGACAGCTGTGAGTGTTGCTGTCTACTGCTGAGGCTATGATTTAAAACTTAATCGCACTAGAGGGAGGCCACAGCAGAACACGTTAGTGCGTACGCTGTTACGCTGCAGGTCCACTGCACATTTGTTATTTACTAAAACTGTTTCTGTGCATGTTCGGATGAAAGCGACTACCTCTGTCTGCTAATACGACATGACAGGACCTGTCCAGTTTTCCGTGAGGACAACATGCTACAATGATGGTGAGGAGCCGCAGCAGGGGGTGCTGGGTAATGAGGTTGTTGACATGCCGATGATTAGACCCTTACTCTTGTAAGCTTTAGTTATCTTGGAATAAGGCAGGTCAGGCGGAGATCTGACCTCAGCAAGCCAAAAACAGCACAACTGAACATTAATCCTCAACTGTGCAATACTGCAGGGGCAAGAAAATGAGTGATTTCAGTTAATAAACAGTTCTCCATCTGCCCAGCAGTTTGGTTGTTGCTGGTTGGTGGCGGTTTCCAAAGCTATGATCCTATTACAGCTGAAACGATTAGCTGATTATTTGGTTAATAGGTCAACAGAATATTAATCTGCAACTAGGGCTTAACTATTTTCATCATTGAATAAGATGTCAGTTATGGTCTTAATTAATTGATTAGTAAAAAATGCAATATAATCACAATTTCCAAATGTCCAACTGCCCAGAACCCAAAGATTAATACAATCATAACAGCAGTAAATCATTTCATGTGAGGAGCTTTAACCAGTTAATGTTTGAGATGTTCACTATAAAAATCAAGAATAAAGAAAATATTCACATTTAAAGGGCTGCAGCAAGAGAATCTTGAAATCTTTTGATGTAGTTGATAATAGTTGATTAATCTTCTGTTGAGTGACTGATCGACTAATCGTTGCAGCTCTATCTGCAACTATTTGAATAATCAGTGCATTGCTTCAGACATTTTTCAACAAAAATTTAATGTTTTTCTGATGCTGTTTGTCATATACGATAGTTACCTGAATATCTTTGACTTTTGGGCTGTTGGTCAAACAAAACATGACATTTGAAGACATCACCTTGGGGTCTACGAATTTACATTGGGCATTATTCAATATTTTTTGATGTTGAGATAAATCCAAGAAGATAATTGGCAGAGTTGCTGCCCTAGATTCTATAATAGGCTAGAACAGTAACAAGCTATCAGAAAATTGTATTGTCTTTTTGTTCCTATCCCTCTGACCCTAAACACAATAGGATAATGAAGTTGGAGGAGTTATTCTAGGCATGCAGCGTTCTGGAAATAAAAGTCTCATTTATTTTCTGTATAAATAATGTTAGGTGACTGACAGATGGGGCACTTTCCTAGGCTTGGGTGGATATGAAACTAGTTGACTCATCGTTGAGCAGGTTGAGCAGCTGTGTGAGAAAATATTGGTTATTTGATTAAAAAGTCAAGTCGGCCTGATGGTGGAGTGGTTAGGGTGCGTACCACATGAGTGGATGCTCTTAGCAGGCGAGAGCCAGTTCGACTCCCGACCAGCCTGACTCTTGCCTGCGTGTCATTCCCCCTCTCTCTCTGCCCCTTTCCTGTCCTATCAATAAAGGCAAAAAATGCCCCCCAAAAAAAAAATCTTTAAAGAAAGTCAAATGTACAAGTCTGTAGACATGAAAACTGAGGGACAGAAGTGAAGTCTGACTCCCAAGGTGCATTTCAAGAAAGAAACATCCAATCATGGTGCTAAAAATTCTGTGTTGTGCAACGATAATGGCAAGTTGGGCCTACAAATTACAAGTTGACAAAACAGTCAGTGGTTTAAATCAGTTCCCTTTCAGATCAGATTCTGGATCAGTTAGTTTGTGTTCTGTAAGTGCTCTGAATGTGGTACAGCTTGGATTTATGCCTGTGACTGGCTGCTTGTCCACAGCAGACTGAAACTCATGGGTATTGCAGTATTTTGAGCCTGAACAATAAATTGGCTGAACTGATATTATTTGACACTGGCAGATATTTTGTATGACACGTATCAAGAAACTGCAGTGCGTCAATGCCAAAGATATGTTTGGAGTAGTGGTAGTTGATAGTTTGTCCAGAGAGAGCACTGACAATGATCTTTTAGATGTGAAATATCTTTCACAGTACCTATCTTTATCTTTTGTCAAAAAAAGTGAAATTCCTAACTTTCGCTGGATTTAAATCCATCTGTCACACCAAACTGATACAAGACTGTCACAGTTATGCCAAAAATGATGGTCATAAGATAAACATATAGTGTTATTATATTATCTAGTGTTCTTATGTTAGGATATCCTTAAAAGAAAACTTTGTAACTACAGAGGGTAAAAATACTTCGAGAAACAGCAGCCCTTCATATATTGTAACTTCATGGTAAAACACATATTTATAAGCTGTTACAGATGCTGAAGGCTGATCACATGCTCCTCTGCCTCCTAACCACTTCACTGTGTCACTTAGGACAGGGTGTAATGCAGAGTGCTACAGTGTCGAGGAGCACATGACTTCAGGCCAGGTGGCAGTTCAGCATCATGCATATGGTCCATTGTCATGACAGATTAGTTTATTGTTTCCCTCAGTGCTGTTCCAATCCCAGTAATGGACTGCAGGTTAATCGGATTGAACTTTCAAAACTACTTACCTCCCACTGCCTGGACACATATCCCCTCTGAAACTGATACCCTCCAAACCTGTGTGTGTGTGTGTGTGTGTGTGTGTGTGTGTGTGTGTGTGTGTGTGTGTGTGTGTGTGTGTGTGTGTGTGTGTGTGTGTGTGTGTATTCCTTCATGCATTTCTACGCCTACATTGTTGTGTAATCCTCATGAAGGAGTTACAGTATATTCATGCAGACTTTCATCAGTCTGGATGATGGATTGATTAAGGAGACTCGATGCTTCTTATTCTGCTGTATGAGTTTTAGACTTTTGGAGATAAAACTGATTTCAATAGTAGAAAACGATAGATAATGAAAGGTTAGTCTTGATTTTAGGCAAACTGTGGAAAAAAAATCATTTTAATTCTCCTATTTATGTTTCAGAAGATATGAGCCAAAAAAGTCTTTTTAAAAGGCCACATGGCACCAAAAACAAATCTCTTGTTTTTTAGTTGGTACATTTTTTTCGACTTTAATTGAAATCAGCTAAGTAGTTCTTGGGATATACTGATAACTAATTGCAAATATATAAGACATAATTTCTGTACACCCAGGATTTTTTTGGCCACAGGTAAAACCTGGCGCCAACAGAAAGCCCTCTCACCTGCAGGAGGATTTTATTTCCATCGTAGTCCTCCGTCTGCCAACGGACCTCACTGATTGGGCTGCAGGGTTGTGGCAGCAGGGGCACCAGCGTCCCAACATCCCGTACCCTCACCTCCATCACTGCTGAATCCAGCACCACTGGACTCTGACCTCGCGGGAGCCTCTTAAATGACAACTGGATCTCCATATCTAGGTTGGAGTACACTACAAAGAAGCAAAAGTCCTCCTTCTTCTGTGCTACCCTCCGCTGAAGCAGCAGCTTGTACAGTCGCACCATGTCGACATAATTTTCATGTCTGCAATAAACAGTAAATCTCACTATTTCTTTCCCATAATGCACCTGTCGCACAGCCCAGAGCGGTGTTCCAGGAGACAGAGTGAAGAAGTCCTGACTGCATGGTGTCAGCGGTAGCATCCGCCGGCCATTGCTGACTTTTTCCGTGTGGTGGTATCGCCACGGTGGCCTCTGCAGAGCACGGTGCAGCATCAGGATCTGCTCATCACCACCATATGCCTCCTGGAGGAAGACAATGACCGCTAAGGCTGGCTGGCAGGCTTCTGTCGAGCCGCCGTTTTGGTGGTGCTTGGGCCAGGGCCGCTGGGAGACTGACGCCCGCTCTGAGACTCTGAAGAGCTGCAGCTCAGGGTGAACCCACGCCAGCACAGCATCGGCAGCATGCTGCAGGAACTTGCCCTGGCCGGGGTCAGCGATGAGATGGACACTGACAAGGAAGGGATCCTGGAGCTCGCCCATGGATAACTCACCTCCACATACAACATCATCAACAAGAAGAGAGTGGGAGGAAAGGGCAAGAAGAGAAATGGGGTGGGGGAAACATGGGTAAGAGAAGACAAATCAATCTTTTTGACCTAGAAATCACACAGGCAAACAAAGAAATGTTTATGGTCAGACAATAGGCTCATATGGTTCTTATAAAATCCCTCTTTGTGATGCCCCCCCCCCCCAAACATTGTCTCCTGTAAACAAAACTTTAAATTAGGTTCAATTACAATGTAGTTTGACATTTAATACCAATATTTTTGATGGATTTCTTAAGTATATGGGAATGGCAACTAGTTAAGTAGTTAGGAGAAGATGTCCTGGTTATGGCAAAGAAACTATGGTTCAGGGATGGTTGAGGTTAGGTAACTATAATGGTGAAGGTTAGAGACCATAATGAAGATCAAACATAAATTGCATGCATGACACAGATGTTCTATTCATGCATGCACCACCACAACCTCCACATCCTTCCTTTTTTTGCAGTGACACTCAAAGTTGACACTAGATGTAAACCATATGTCACAGATTCATCCATAATGAATTTAATCCCTTTTCCCCAATATGTTCTCTATCCCACTGTCTCTTTATTTTGTTTACCTCTTTGTTCAAGTTCTCTCATCCTTTCCTTCCCTCCTTCCCTCTTCCCACAGATCTCTCACTCCTATCCTTCTCCATTTCACCACAACTAACTCCATGTTTACCTCTCTCCCTCTCACATGCTCCCTCCTCCCTCATCTGCAGCAGACCCATGTGGAGCAGGGCTCCTCTGTGGAGGATCATTAGTGCCATTAGGAGGTCATTACTGAAGCCTGGAGGAATGTTCCAGACCACAGCAGGAGTGATGCATTCAGGTGTAGCCACCTCCTGAACCCCCGACCTAGAAAAGCTCAGCACCCTGGCGCAGGTGCTGGAGAACTACCACCGACATGTTCCCAAACTGCAGTCATATTTAGCCAGTGTTTTCGTTCTTGCAGTTATATGAGCACACTCAAACAGTATCTCCTCTCATCGCCATGTTTTCTCATTCTTTCTTTTGTGAGCACTTTTCCTACAGTCTTTATCTGATTACTCAGGGGATTTGTCCCATTTCGTTTGTGCTTTGAGGCAGTTTTGGGAAAGGACACACAGACTTCTTGTCCCTGGCACAGCAGACTGTTTGAGTGTTGCCAGAATCCCTCCATGAAACAGAGAGGCCTAACAGGGACAGGTTCTGTCTCCTGAGTCCTGCTGGCCTTTGCAAAAGGACAGTTTCTACTTGACCAGAGAGGCGACATTTACTAAATGTTAAGATTAGGTTACAGTGAAACATTGCTAAAAGGTGGCCATTCGAGGAGTAACAGCAGAGTCAGCTCAGGATCCAGAATCATACACAAGACAGGACTTAAGGTCGATTCATTTAAAATATTTTCAACAAAGTTTTAACAAAAGCAAAGTGTCAGGAAAATGTAAAACTGTTTTCAATTTATGACCATTTCTTAAGTTTGTATAATACTGTTATATGTATAAACTTGGTGTAAAACAAAAATTAGATCATCTATAGAAATGTTTGTGCATTAAGTTGCGTTTCATTCTTCAATTTAGTTTAAATGAGGCTGAAGTATAAACACTTTTGGATAAGGATGTTCTCAGTGTCCTTGAATGTCTGAACAGGTTGGACTGATGGCAACATCACAGATTATGTCTTCACCCTGATTTTATATTCTCTATTTTTAAAGTAAATCAGTATGGCAACATTTTCAGGCTGCAGTTGAGACCATTAAGAGTCTGCAGTGTTTGTACTTGTGGCTTTCGTAGTATAAATGAAAACAACTGCAAACATTTGAATAAACAGACCCTCGATTTGCATAAGGAAAGTCCCCCTAACAAGCACTTTAAAGGGGAAAACAACAGAAGAAACCTCATGAAGAGCAACAGAGGAGAAATCCCTCTTTCTAGGCAGACAGACATGCAATAGCTGTCACGTGTACAGAATAGACCAAAATATCAAAATTACAGTATGTAGAATCAGGATGAGTGGATCAGGAAGCACTCTGATGGTCAGATTCGCTGCCAGTCTTACTCTGCCGAGGACGATGGGAAGTGAGCTGAGAGCTTTGAAACTACAGGAATTCAGGCAGTGGCACTACCTAAAATTTGAAATTATAATTATTTCCACAGTCTGTGTTCATGACTCATTTGTAATGGACAATATCCCTACTTGAATGTCAGTCATTGACTTTTACAACTTCTGTTACTTAAAATTGTTAGAAACTAAACTTTCTGTAAACAGACTGGATAAGGTGATTTGACACTGGATTCTGATTTGATCAAACGCCATCAAACCCGAACACAAAGTGTCCTTGTGTGGCTGAGTTTGTCTAATCGGATTAAGACAGCAGCATCAGGAAAGATCCACTGCAGGTTTAAGCTGTATGCCAGGGCACAGACGACTTGCCCCAGACACACACACAGACACACACACACACACACTCTCTCACACACAGTGAGCGCACCGTGTTCATTAACGACTGCCTGATCCCATTAGAATCAATGTCTGTCTCCCTGACATGTGGGTGGCATCAAGACGGCAAACACAGGGATGATAGGGATCTTTAAGGGTATTTACTGTACAGCACATTGTACTGTCAGATACACAGCTTGATTTCTCTGTGCTAACTTTAACAACACACAGCTCTCAGCTGTTCAGGAGTCAGAACTGCAAATGAGCCGAAAACACAGACCTTTATCTACGTTCTGCCACATTGGAACTGATGATAAACAATAAAGCAAACAGAGCGGCAAATATAATGAGTTACTCTTGCTTTGATTCAAAACATCTTTCATCTAAACTCTCCTTCCTATCCAAACGTCTCACTTCCAGGCTCTTACCTTTCTTTTCCATTGTTTTTATTTGTCTATTTTTTCCATGTGTTCACCTGTTTTGTCTCTATCGTTTTTCTTTCCCCACCTCTCCCCAGCACTACTTCTTTATCTCATGTCTCTGTATCTATCCAAAGTTCTCAGGATATCAGGAGCTAAAATGACACAGGGATTAAATAACAATCTAAGTTTGGGTCTGGATCGAGTCCACGGACAGGCTGCCACACACAGTGAGGACCACACACTTTACTTCTGCCTGATCGCACTAGAATCATTATCTATCTCTTTGGCATCTGACATCTAGACCCAAACTACTGTTTGAAACACAGGGAAGACTGGGATCCAATTAGATACTCAAACCCTCCTTCTATCACGGACATTTAGAGGCACCCATGCCAATACATAAACTACACAAATCATTTTGTGTTCTAACTGTGCAGTACACAGTACAGCTCCCTCACTCATTTTAATCCACTAACCACTATGATTGCGGAGCAGGAATATTATTGCAGAGCACAGCAGCAAAACAATATCAGGGTAACTGAGCAAGCCAACATCCTTTGTCATTTTAATGCACTGCATGGGCCAATCAAAGTCCATGGGAACATGTCCTACCAGGTCACAATGAAATTATTTTTTCTGCAAAAACGTGAATGATAATTATATAACTTAATAGGCTGTTTGTGCTGTAATTACTGTGCTGTACCATGCACTTACTGCTGTGTCTGAGCTGTCCCTGTCCTTATCACTCCCTGTCACTCAACAGAGCGCTCATTAAGATCATCAGTATGTGAGGTTTAGCAACTAAAGCTAAGATGTAAAAAAGCAAAAGCTGACATGAGTTTTTTTCAGAGGATGTAGGGGAGATAAAAGTCCTAACATGAGTATATGGCAATTTGTATTGTATTCCACTTTGTTTAATCTATTCGAATATTTTTTCTGTATTTTTGGGTTATATCTTGGTTCTATTAATTGGATTCTTTTTAAAATAACCTCAGTTTATTAGGAACACCTACCTAACAGAAAAGCAGTCTATTATAACAGTCCTGCAAAAAATCCAACCCTCATGACGGTTATAATAATAATATATATAGAAATACAAACTTTTCGTTGATTTAACTTCATGATCATTTTGGAGGCTGCAGTTTGTGGCGCTGTTGAACTCTACTGTATCGTTTCTGTTACTCAGCCTGGGCTTATTGATATAAATAGGGTGCAAAGTAACCTGTCACGATAGATAACCTTTTTCTTTATTTAATACTGCCTTCTCCAAACCCTAGCTTTCTTGTTTGTCATTCTTTCCATCCACTTTGATGAAGAAGCAGACCTTTTGGGAAAATGAATTTGTTTGTAGGTGACTTGACTTATCTCTTGTTGAGATAAGTTTAATAATCTAAATTCAGAAGATTCACAGCTGCGTCTGTCACAAATACAACAGAAGATTCACTCAGCAGCCAGATGCACAAGGTACTGATTTGTATTTCTTGGATACAACTCAGTACCCTGTACATTCAGTCTGCGGCTTTCCTTTAGCAATAAGGGTTAATGGGGAGCTGGCACCAAGAAGAATAAATGAGAGATTAAGTCACCCCAATCCTGTGAAGGGAATGAAGGGGGTTTGTGTGTAAATCTCTGGAGGAGTGTGTCTCTAAGCTCTTAATCCACTCGAGTCTTCAAGCTGATGCTGAAGTTCTCATATGACTGACTGCATACACATTCATGCATGCACACAGCCACCCTCAGCACACACAAAATCTATTTGCTCCTTTATAGACCGTCCTGTCCTTTCTAATTCTCAGAGGCTTTTACCTTCGCTCTGTGTTTAAGTGTTAACCGGCAACACATGCTCGCAGCCATACGCACAGATGATGACGTGAGATAAAACAACACGCCTTCCAGTGGCCCCTGCACATATGAGAGTGATTAGCAGCAAAAACTCTACTAGGGCCTCAGAGTGTGTTTTGTGTGTGGGTGTGTGTATAAGCACTGCAGTCACTGCTTTAGCTAGCTTGGCCCATAGTCTAAGTCAAAACAACTGAAGGAGGAAATTCAAGATGGGGGCCCCTTTTTTGTCGTCTGGTAAAAAGAAAGAGAAAAAAAGACAAACACTCATACGTCAGTTTGAGTGGTGCCAAGGAAATGAAAATGTAAAGTCTTGACTGTAATATAAAGTTCTGTAAGTTCAGTAAAACCCTTACTGCTTATTATTTCAAAGAGTTAAACACACAGACGTGTTACTCTGATTCAGATTCTGTTGTTTTTCTCCCAGTCTCCCATGTAATTCAACTATGTGAGGGACACGTTTATGTTCTTATCGTCAGAAAAATTCATGAAAAGACCAGAACCAAAAATGCTGTGTTCCTACTCAGAAGTAGAAGTAGTATTTGTAGCATTAGTAGTAGAAGTAGTAGTTGCAGTAGTGTGCTACAGACCAGATTTGGTCTATGAGAGAAAACAATAATTACACGAGTGTACATGCTGTGTTTAAACCATTTCTGCCCTAATTACCTTGAAATTGATGCAGTCTGTGCTACATATTTCCTCATCATCCTTTGCCATTCCCCCAACAACAATATACTAATTTTTTATTTAAGGGGGCCATCAGTAAGTGAGGTAACCAGTCAGCAGCTTATGAAATCAGTTTGAGACCTACGTGCTGCTGAAGGGTTTGTCTGTATTTTTTTCAGTAATGCCCACTCTATTGTGAATCTCTCTTCATCTGTCTCTCATTTTCTAGCTGCGTTTCAAAGCTTATTTGAGATCATATCCAAGCAAAACCAGCACGATTTGCAAACATGCATGTGAACAGACTAATGGGCAGAGGGAGACCCCTTTAACTTAAGGCTATTGCAGTCATCGTCCTAATGAGCAGCGGACAGTTCCTTATGCTGCAGATACTCACCAGAGCACCAAATATGTATCAATCCGTGGCTGAAAACAGTCACCAACAAATGCACTGTTTACTGTTTGGTAAAAACTACTGCCCAGCTGTTCCAAGAACTTAAAGACATTTAAAAAATAACAATGCTAAATTAAACTATGTATTTGTGAGCCATTTTTATAGATTTACATTCAGTAGGAACCACTAAGAATTGAGCTGTGTGTCACAGACAACGTAGGAAAGTCTGAGAGTGCTGAGCAACGGACTAATTAACACAGGTTTAGTTTGTATTTAGCGGCAATCAGAACAGTCCTTGAGGCATTTCTGTGTCAGAGACGGAGACAGTGAGGTGATGACTGATATATTGGTTTCTTGTCAGATGAGAGCTGCTGGGGTCTGTGCTTGTCAGCTGCATCTCACTCCTTAGTTCGACACATATGAGGAAAACTGCAAGTCTGCATTTCTGCTCATAATTAAAGTCTTAAATCACACTGCATATGGCGACACAATGAAAGTGAACTAGCTTGTTGACTCCGTCGTCTTGAAGACACAAAATGACGTGGCTTGGTATTTTTTGCTTGATCTCACTCTTTAAGTGCAGCATTAGCAGGACCCGAAAATAAAGGGAATTGCCGACTTCCTTTCCCAGAGCAAAATATACAAAGGGGTCTGTATGTGAACGCCGCCAACCCTGAAGTTTCACAGGAGATAAAAGCAATCAGACTATGATGTGGAGCCACTATTCCTGGCTTAAAACTGCTGTTTGTTTTAAACTTAAGGATTAGATAGATTAGATGAGTTACAGCAGACTGTTGTTGGGAAAAGATTAGAAGCAGGGACTTAGTGAGGAGCCAGTCAACAGGAGCGGGTCCAAGTTCATGTATGTCATGTGATCTTCACCGTCCAGACAGACCTGGGACATGGCAGTCTGGTTTAATCGACAGACAAAAAGCTTAAGAGGTGATGATGCTGTGATCCTATTCAAGTCGACTTCACTCAAATATAACATACAGTAATCTCCATAAGTATGTGAACAGTGACATATTAGTCTGAGTGTTTTTTTCTCTCTTTACTGCAGCACATTCGAGCTGAAATAAAATGACTGTGAAGTGAAAATGCTGAGACACCAAGTACTTTTGGTCCCTTAAAAGTAAGGGACTATGTAT
Source organism: Trachinotus anak (assembly GCF_046630095.1). Classification (NCBI taxonomy): domain Eukaryota; kingdom Metazoa; phylum Chordata; class Actinopteri; order Carangiformes; family Carangidae; genus Trachinotus; species Trachinotus anak. The sequence continues at coordinate 16,387,804 of NW_027273852.1, forward strand.
AAAGAGGGCTACAGTTCGTTCCCTGTAATGATGACGATGCACCTCCTGATCAGAGTCCACTGATGTACCTGGGTATTAGACGTACTGAAACACAGACGTGAGAACAGCTGTAATACACTGTGAGAAACTTCTCATTAGACTGAATACAAACTGAACCTGGCACAACTATGGTCCTGTTCAGTCCCAGGTCAGGTCTCCAATACAAGGATCCAAGTGAAAACCCCTAATTTCTACCTCAGTCACCGTTTCATTTCAAACCGTGTGCACTGTAGTGCAGGGCCAAAACAACAATACATGTTTCACTGTGCAACAATTTACAGAGGAACAAAAAATTCACTTGTGAGCTCACACTCACCATCTCATTACTATGAAAGGCCCACAACAAGGCTGACAGACAGCAGTGCCTCAATTAAACCATTAACAAACAGCCGACGGCAGCGATTTAGCTGCGATCTTGGCCTCATGCTCCAAACCTCATTTTGGAGGACGCACATTTGGTAACACTTAATCCAGGCTGCCTCACAGCCTGACTCTATGTCCCACATTCAACAAGGCAGAAAGCACTGGGAGAGTGTGTGTGTGTGTGTGTGTGTGTCTGAGGCGTTACGGGTGGTCCTTGATCCATCAGGTGCTATTTAAATTGGCTAATTGACTGTGCTGAAAGCACCTTGGCTGGCATCAGTGTGAGTATGTAAAGGGATACTCAGCACTGTCCTTCTCACACAGACAAGTGCGTCATCTTCCCCAGTGTCTGAGAGTGAACACAAGTCTGTGCTGATGAAGGGCAAAGACCAATCAAGGTGTAACGTACACCACACTCTTTGTTACACACCAAGACATGCAGGAATAAAGTGTGAGATAGGACTCGTGATGTTAGACACACACTGACAGTGTAGCTTCGGAGCCTATGCATGTAGCTTTAACCAACGGGTGCCTCCTCAAAAATGCAGCTACAAGTTTGGGCTGTGACCTCTACAAAGCCAGCAGGCACCGGACATCAATGTAAGGTCAGAAAGTATGTAAAACGTAGAATTTTGGCTGAAATTGAAAATCAGGTTGACGTTAAAAGGCTAGCTGGCAGTGATGTTGAGCAGACGTTGAGTTTTGCTCGTGACTCGGTGTTTCATGTGTCAGGTGTCGTTGCCGTGAGCCATTTGGGAGATGTTAGATTTTGCTTGTAAACAAAGCAACTTAAAACCAATAAAATATCAGCATCAGCTGTCATTAGAATGCTATGTAAAATTGACACTGGCATTAGTTTGGTCACCCAACATGACAACCTACCTTCAACCAAGTCCAACAACGCTAGTTGCCAGCTTCCTGGCTGAAGGGAAGAGACCACATGTGGACAATTAACATTGTGATTGGCTGCTCGTTTTTTCTCCAACAAGCTTCCAAAGTCAGACAGATTGTTGAGAGTGAAGAAAACATCAAGTTGAGGAAAAGACTTTTCTCCTGTTCAGTAACATCCTCTAGCAAAGTCATCTCCATTGAATGTGTGCTGCTCTCTATCAATGTCTGTCAATGAAACAACATGATTTTATACAAAATATACAACTGTTATTCAATTTTTATTTCACATCTTTCAATAATATCAGCCTGTTGATAGACAATGTGTTTGACATATCTGCATGATATTCATCAGCTCTAATTGCTGCTCATAAGCACAGAAAACCTTGAATTATTTAAGGGAAGGAAGTAAAACTTTAGCAGGCTCAGACACTTTCACCAGTAAACATTTGGTCCAGCAGCTGAAATACAAGTGTGGGTCATATACACATTTTGAGGAGAGGAGTTGGAATGACTTGCATCCACATGTGTTCCTGCTTCTGCTAATCTGCTGCCTGTCTGAGCCAAAATAACAAGAGCAGGGCCTCAGGCATTACTGGATGCACAGGCAGCCAAGTCTTTCACTTTTATTTTACAACTAAAAAGAGCGCACAGTGACTACAATGATTAACGTGACCTGAGATACACACATGGATTCCAAACACACTTTTTGGATGCTGGTGATCAGAGGTGAACTGAAACCATTGGACTAAGGACCAAGGACTGTACTAACTCCCCCAACACCTCTCTATATGGTGGCTTTCACATAAAGATGGACGCAGCCTCTGTGACATCACCCACAGGTTTCTGGAGAGTGGTGTTAAAGCTCCTCCTCCTCCTCCTCCTTCGTCAGTGCCTGACTCCACCTAACTCCCAGCTAATCCAGAAATGGGCAAAGAGGTGAGGCGCGTGTGGAGTCGAGACTTTGGTGCATGCTGGTTTGTGGCAAGCACATGCTCACCCACCTGCCGCTCAAAGTGACACACCCTCAATTATGCAGAACTTTACGCCTTAATAAAATTCAAATGGATTAATTATATAAAAATTCATACAGTTGTCATGAAGGAGGAAATTAGCTGTAGAGACCAGAACCGTGTTTGGACCAGGCTGTGAACATGTTTATTTCTACTGTAAAGTTGGGCATTTTAACATGGGAGTCTGTGGGGACTGACTCGCTTTAGGAGCCAGCCTCAAATGGTCATTCGAGTAACTGCAGTTTTTGGCTCTTCAGTGTTGGCTTCATTTTTCAGCTCTGGAGGTTGCTGCTTGACTCATACACACATATGTGTGTCTTTGTCTCAGCGAACGAACATCTGCTGGTGACAGACTGATCCCTGAAAACATAAACCCCCCCCACAACATCAACCTGTGTCTCCCAATTCTTTTGTTAGACCACTATCAGTCCTCTCTTGACCTCTGTGGTATAATAGACTCGCTGACCTGTGCAGTGTGCTGAGGCACATTTATTTTTATTCACTGTTTTGAAATCTTCCTTTCCTTCCTGATCTCTTTCTGGGGAGGAAATGTTTTCACAGTCTTTGTTTTGATCACCATTACCTGCAAAAGTTGGATCTCCTCAATCCATCTCATGTTTTCTTTTCATCTTTCACCCAAGTTTTTCTCTTCTGGATACAGGCTATGGTATAAATTTTCCTGACTCAACATCTGCTCGTAATAAATACATTGACATTATCTGTTTCAAGTATTCAAGTGTGACAAATCATGCACGTCTCTCTTAAGTCTGTTTACATCTCTGTTAGTATATTTGTGTGTGTGTGTCTGTTCTGTTACAGTCTGACCTCTGTGCAGTTTAAAATTCCCTTTGTCTGGCCCAAAAACATTCATTACTCTGACAGCCAACCCCCTCTGTCTTACATATATGTAGAAAAACACACGCGCACACACACACACACACACACACACACACACAGAAAACCATTGGAGGCAAGGTCTGAGGTCATTCTAGCTGAATGGACACTCATCTGCTGTGACCAATAGAAAGTGAGGTTGTATGATTAAGTGTTTGGGGTGGGACTGAGTTGAAGCCTCTTGAATCAAAACCTATTTACCTTCTATTGAAAGCTCAAAGATGCTGCACACACCAGCTGCAGGCAGCAGCAAAGAGAGATTACAATTAGCATTTTTCAACCTCCGACACCGCTGTTGCATTAAATTCTTGCAACTACAATTTCCACTTCTTAACTTTAGCTCTGAGCAATGAAAATATTGCACAAGCCTTTGCACTGATTAAAGACTACATGTAAATTCAAAACTCCGTTTAGGTTTTAGCTCGTTTTTTGCTATACTGTATGTTTGCGGAAGTGGCAGAGCTGCAGTAGTAATGTTAGAATAGAGTCACTTGTTTCATTTTCCAAACTGCCTTCAACACATAAACACTGTAAAAACTGTACTGGACGTAAGTGAGATCATCTTTAATCTTAAACTACATTTTAAATCCAGTTCGAGCTGCTGCCTGTCCAAGGCCGTCCTTCTCAATTCAACTTAATGTCACTTGATGAGCAGCTTCTATGTTTGGGGTTTGTAACCTGATAGATTGATAACTTTTTAGCTACATAAAAGTCTTAAACTAGATAAAGGTCTTTGTTAAAGATTTCATCTCCACTGTACACCTACGTCACAACCAGTCATTTTAGTGTCTGCATGGTGGATCAAGACAGAATGAAGCTGCTGCTTCACCTAATTCTTTTAAATTCTTGTTTCGAGAGGAAGGAGCTTGTAGGTAGTGACAATTTTGCAGCATCTATGTCAGGCACATGGTTGGCACTAATTTACCACCACACAGACCCAGCGCCCTGTTTCACAAAAGTGATTAGCGGGAACTGTTTACATGCAGATTGCAAATAGCCACATTTTACAAACGACTGTTACTCATTAATTGCAGATCATACTATCTGTCTGATTAGAAAAATGTGTCAAAGTGAGGGGGAGGAAATGATCTCATAATGCAAACTGCAAGTTAGATGTTGAAATGTGGTGAAAACGTGCCAGACGTTCAGTCTTAATACAAGCAAGTTTCACTAAACCACAGAATATTTTTCATGTTTTTTTTTCAGCAGCACAGATAAGCTCACACAAGCTAAAAACAAACTCAGAAGCAGCGATCAACTGCTTGACCCCCAACTGCCGCAGTAGAGGTGCTCAACAACACTCTGGCATTTCAGTGCTTGTTAAAGTTAAACATATTTTATAGCTTCCATTTCAAGACCCTGACATTTGAATTTCTACACAGACCTACAGTGGAGTGTAACATCCATCAGACTAGCGTCGGTGGGTAGGCATATCAGTCTGTCACCAGGGGGCTTATAGCTGGTCTGAGCTGAGGTCAAAGGTCAGGGGTTAAAACCACCTGTAAAAACATAAGTATGCTCTATACCAGAACCTAAATATACTTCTGCGGAGGCAGCAGACAAGGGCGACTGATGTTGCATGCACCTTTGCAATGGACACATCAGTGCGCACAGACACGCATGAATATACACACACTGAGGACAAAAACAGGCAGCCACACACAGAGCTTAGACACACAGACACAGATTTTCTCCTTTCACATCTTTTGAAAATCTGTCACCACAGCAGTTTGCATCCATCTACCCCATCCTTTAGACAAATAAACTGAGGCTGCTGCTTTCACTTTATCTGTAGGATGTGTACTTGTGTGCTTTATCATAGTCTAATAGTGAATATCAGAACTAGTATTAGACTAGATTTCAGAGATCATCACTGTCGTTGGGAGAATCCTGCCATGTCTTTCAAACTTTCACTTTTTTGTTTATTTTGTCAAGATCCCTCATGCTACACATACTCCCTGACGGGCAATAGAAGCCTGACACACAGTAAGTGAACCTGCCCTGTAGTAATTTGGAGTCTCATCTTTTCCTTTAGGGCAAACTTTACAGATGCTGCAGCAGAAAATGATTAATGAAAGCTGTGAAGGCATTTAGGAGCAGATTCATGAGGCTCATCCAGCCACTCAGCACTGAGACCCATCTGGAGAAGGAGCGCAATCCATCAAGAAGAAGATAATAATCAGATGAACTGACATGCTGGGAGCTCTTTGCTAAGAAGTGACGTATCTTCCAACAGGTTGGTGAAAAAGTTACTACAAAGCCACAATACATGACAAGATGTCCTGATATTTCAAAATAAAGGGCTAAAACAAGGGTGAAAATTAATATTCACAGACAAAGTCCTTATGCCTTTGGATTAGCCACAAACCTTACAACAGTTTTTACTAAAACTACTTTCTATTAAAAAGAAATACTCCCTATTAAGATAATCAGCTGTGTACTAGGTGGATCATCCAGAGTGACTGGAATATTGTTTCTGAAAACACAGGCTGCTTTTAAGTAAGTCATTTTAAGAAATTCATTAATTGTAATTAGTGTGACACAACCCCAGTTAGTTCAGTTGTGGTCAAATTTCATAACATGTCTTCAGTCAGTTTGTGGGCAGGTATTTTTAACACATGTTGTGCCTTCATATAGAGCAGGTGATTAACTGTTGATCAGATACAAAGAAAACGAACACCTGTCAGCCAATCAGAAACAAGTATAATGGCATACTAATAATGACATATACGAAAATTCAATCACATCTAAAACAGTCCTCTGGGTGGGTTTTAGGCTGTAAATATGAGGGAGTGAAATTTGGTGAGGACGGGTAAAGTCCCATGAAGACCTCCAGGACAGTAGCTGTAGTCCAGTAGTGCCTTTCTGATTGTGGTCTCGCTTTCCTTTTGTGTTATCTGTGCCAGTGCACGTTCTGTTCCCACCCTGGCCTCCAGTAGTGACAGAGACAATAGAGGGTAGAAGCTCATCTGATACAGCAATGACACAGGAAACATGAGGGAAAAGACCAAACCAGACACTGCTGAATCTCTCAATATGGGTGTGTGTGTGTATGTGAATGTGTGTGTGTGTGTGTGTGTGTGTGTGGGGTCCAATACTTCCTGACTTGCGGGTGTGGTGCGGGTGGGATAATGCAGCTTCCTGTAGAACAGATTAATGGGCTAATATTGGATATAATCCTCCCATTGTGAAAGGGCTAGAGACCTGGCAACCAGTCGGGGAGAGGTCACAACCTCTGCAAACACAGTTCTTCACTATCACACACACATTCACACAAAACTACACAAACACTCAGATACATAGGACATATAAAAGCAATATGAAGTAGCTGTTTTGTAACTAAATGTGTTCAAGAAGCTGATTTCAATTGTAGTGATACAGATTAGATTTTAAATAAACTTCACAAACAATTGATTTGAATTTTGATTATTTAGGCTGATAGATAAGTGTTTATGTATAATGCTTGTATTGAAGCATGATAATGTGAAAATCCTTAGGGTAAATACTTTTTCTAACTTATTCAAATTATTGGGCAAAATATTTTTTTTGGTAATTTTTTTTACAGCACGCTAAGAAGTTTTAACAGTAACAGTACCAGTTTGTACTGGTCTAATTGTGTGAAATGTACATCCTTACATCCTTTACAAAGCTATCATTTGTTTTTTTTAACCTTAATTTTTCACTACTGTCGTATTATTGCTAATGATTTACTAAATCTCAATATATCTATCTAATATGATGCAATAATTGACAAATCATTTGGTCTATAAAATGTCAGAAAATAGAGAAAAATATCCATTCTAGTTTCTCAGTAATCAAGTTCACAGCTTCAAATGTCGTTGTTGTTTTGTCTGACCAACAGTTTACACCCAAGTATTCTGTTTATAATGATATAAAACAGAGAAAAGCAGAAAGTGGCTACATTCTTGCTTGAAAAATGACTTCAATGATTGTCGATTACTTATCTGACACCTGACTAATTATTGACTCCTAATTCAACGTGCAAAATATGAAGTGTTTAAATTTATTAAGGAGGAAGCACACAGTCAAGCAGTTTGTTACCATACAAAGAATCCTCCCTAAAATCTGTTTTAGGCCTTAAGGACCAATAAACACACACACACACACACACACAGACAATCCTCCCCTGTTAGTGGATTTATTTTGTCAGTGTGTATTAGGGAGATAAAGTCCTGGGCCTGAGCCTGACTGTGCGTGTGTGTGTGTGTGTGTGTGTGTGTGTGTGTGTGTGTGTGTGTGTGTGTTTGAGTCACTGTTAGCAACACTTCAAGTTGCCATTGGTTTACTTACTGCTGGTTGAGGACAAGGGACTGTAATCAGACCTGCAGTGGACGACAGAAAAGAGACAAAAAAAGAGACAAGAGAGGTGATGTGGACACAGAGCGAGGGGGAGAGAGAAAGAGAGGACAAGAAACAGAGAGAGGAGACAGGAGTTTATATTACAGCATGAAGAGCAATCAACATGATTTACTGGATGACACACTCCTATTTCAAATAAAGTGCTGACATCTGGCTAAATAGTAGGAGAGGTCCAAATGGAAAGGTCACCAGAAATGCACTCAGACATTTCAGTGTGGTTTCTCCCAGAAGGGATAAGACACAGGGACATTCACTCAAGTACTGTTTGTAACACTGCTGCTACTGCTACCACTGTTCTGTGTTCAAGTACAATTTTCATGTACTTATACTTGAGTAGTTACATTTTCTGCTACATTTTACTTTTGCTACATCCGTCTATATTTCAGACTGAAATTTGGTTGTTTTTACTTCCAAACATGTATTTTGCAGAGTACATCTTCCATACACCTCTTATAAAATATGGTGCATTATTATGCAATTAACGGACCAATAATATCTAAAGTACTTAAAATGAGCCCTGTAACCAGCTGCGATACTGGTATACAATACATCTACAATGCATGCATCAGTAATATCAATCCAACAATATAATATATATAATGATGTGACACACTGACATGGACCATTCTGTAATACTGGCTACTTTGATTTTGAGATATGAGTCCATACATGTTATCAATTTATAATTAGCTGATTATTAAATCAGTATTGCCGCTTTTCCTTAAAGGAACAGTTCAGCATTTTAGGAAAGACACTTATTTGCTTTGAGTGTTAGAAGAGAAGCTCTGGTATCAGTGCCATGCATGTAATACCGCATTCAAGTCATATACTGTAATTTAGACCATAATTCTGAACAACTGGGTTGAACAAACCATTCACATCAGTCCCTAGGTTGTAATTCTGAGTCAGAATATTGGATATTTCAGACAGCGACAATATCTCCCACTTGGTGATAAGAAATGCAGAAGATTTAACAGGCCGCTGGAAACATGGCTGTTGAGCCACCATCTCTGGCAACTATAAAAGAGTCAGGAGGCGATTATCTTAGCTTACTTAGCACAAAGATTAGAATAGAGGAAACAGCTCTGGCCAAAAGGAAAATACCAGCTCACTATTTAGCTATAAATAATATACAGCATCTTAATCTGTACACTAACAGAAATGTAACAACAGTTTGGTTTTATGGTGAGTTATGTGTTGTAACTCCAGAAATTGTTTGTCATGACATTACATAACCATCAAAAGGTGCCAGGCTTCCCTTGCTTTGGATCCTTATGCTATGCTAATCGTGTCCTGGCTTCAGCTCCATACTTCACTTACAGATATGAGAGTAGCATTCATCTTTTCATTTAAGCAAAGGGTCTTACTTCCACGCACCCATATGCACACATAAATTCTCATTCACGCAGGCCTAATCTCCAGCTCCCATCTTCAAGCTGGAAAAGAAGCAGAATTAGATTTCCACTAATGTGATCTCCATAGATGAGAGGAAAAAAAAGTCTGACAATTTGCGCAATTACACAAATATGTGTACCTGAGACATACAAGAGACCCACATACAATAAGCCTGATTGAGGAGCTAGCCTGCATCCTCCATGTTCTAATTCCCTGAGAAGTCTGTGAAACCTCAGCTCACATGTATACTACACAACCTGAGAATATTAGTCCCACAGGAGTCAGCTGACAACCAGAGGAGACTGCTCCTCCACACACGTCCTCCCTGTGACTCTGTCTCTAAACTAATAAGGCCTCTGGAGCGGCAGGACAGCAGGAAACAGAGGAGTGAGTCTGTTTCCTGCAGCAGGAGGTTATCAATCTAACTAACCGCCATTAGCAGCGTAGAGAGAGGAATGGATGGGAATGTGGGAGGAAGCAGAGGTGAGCAGAGAAAGGTAAAAAGCAAGATGATGGGGTACTGCAGAGGGGGAAATGTTGGCGTAGGTAGCAAATGAAAAGACAAATATAAAGACCAGATCATAAACGTCCAGAAGGTTCCAGCAAAATGACACAAACTGACACTCATCAGCTTGGCCCCTTCACGCACAGAGAAAAACGACTGAATGTGGAAAAAACCTTTTCAAGGTTTATGACTCTTTGGAGTAGAGTTGGGGGTGTGCAGTTGCGGGTCTGATTTGACGGCTCCCTTAGGGTGTGTGTGTTTGGCAGGACTCCCCCAGCAGGGCCGGTTAGCATCTCACTTGGCGTTCCCGCTCTAGCCACACTGCCTTGCTTCATCTCCGCCCAAAGACAATAAACGCAAAGTGAAGCGAAGACAGGCAGCAGCCTCGGTCATGCTCGCAGAGTCTGACTGCAGCGTGACCTGGAGTGGGTCTTAAAGGGCTTGTTTGACGTATGGAGAGCTGAACAGATTCAGGTGTCTCTGATTCGATTAGAGTCGGGACACAGGAAGGGAGAGGTGGGATGGAGGGAGAAAACAGGAGGATGAAGGTGGAGAGAAACTAAACATGTGACTCATATGAACATATAAAGCCCTGCCACCTCCACATGAGTTAATAGATAGTAGGAGATAGAAAGTGAAATCACAGTCTTTGTACGGCTCACCATTCAACCCAACCTGCTCCATTCTCTGTAAGACTATAACACTGTCATGCTACTTCCACCAGGACAGGCAGCATTCGCCCCACTCTAAGAGGTTTATTGTCAAGTAAACTTAATGCTGCATTAATCCTTTTTTTGGCCAGCTGGGGGAAGAAATCTATAAACTCAACACTAACACATGATCACCTTCATTTGTCAAGCAGATACAAAGCACATAAGCATTCATTTCAGGTCAGGTTCCTGCCTACCTGATGAATGTAAGTCCGACACTCAGTCTCTTTTTGCTCCAGTTTGGTCTCCTAAATAAAATATCAGGTTCATTAGCTGCTAATGCTCTGCAAAGTTCTCCAGCTAGTCTCTAACTTTGTCTGTCTGTTGTTTGGTGTTGGTCAGCTCATGTAAAGTGGGTTAATCAGAGCTTGTTTGCTGAAAACAGCCACCTGCTGTTCCCGGAGACAAGGCTGATGAGCCTGAACCAAACAGCAAATATGCTGTAAAACAAACAGTACACATGGTCTGACCCACTGTTCACATGCAACTATTAAATAGTGCAGCTTTAAGCCCTAAACCACCGAAAACATTTTAACAAACCACATACTCTGTCATCTCGATAGAGGTGTTCAGGACAGGCCAATACTGACAAAAATTAAATATCACAATTTCATTGATCATCCATTACAAGTTCACAGATCCCAAATCCTCTTCAAACGACTTGTTTTGTCCACCCAGCATCCAAGATAATCCATTTACAATGACAAAGAACTGATAACTGATGTAAACATTTAAGTGATCATCCAAATTGTTGGCCATTAATGTTTACTTGATCAATAAACATTTGACTGACTGTATTTTGACAATAATTAATGATAACATAGTATTATAGGAACAACTCTTTGTGATTTAAAGAAATGAATTTGCAACAACAACAGTTGCTAGTAAGGGTTAGAGTTAATGTGAGCACACTAAAAATACCTGTACACTACAGAGCACAATGTTATCATAAGAACACTGAGAAGAACTGTGATTGGAGGAGAGATGATGGCAGAGACTATATGAGGTGAGCAGAACAGTGGATGTGGGAGCTGAGCAGGAAGTGAGGCAGAGGAGGTGGAGGGTGTGTCCTGATGGACAGAGCAGCTCTGTGGTTATCAGATGGACGCCATCGCTTTTCCTCTCACACCAGTGCTTCCCACAGCGGTCTCCTCTGCTGTCTTTTTTTTTTTTTTTTTTTTTTTTTAGGTTTTCCCATGAAACATGCTCTCTCACACACATTATGTTGTTTGGTTCCAGTTCACAGCTAATGCAACTGCCTGGTCCCACGTGACTCTGACAACAAGGGCACTGACGCCCCGGGATAAAGAGAGTAAAACAAAAACGAAACTGGTCTGAAAGTTGTGTTGAGTTGTGTAATATTGTGTAACATATGTTCTGTCATTTGTTGTGGAGTTATGATGAGAGTTTGGACGTATCTTTTATATAACTTCTGTGTAAGGTTTTATAAGGCTGTTTGTTTTCTGATATGCACATGTGCTCTGAATGCTACTGCTCTGCTTTTCTCTTTCATTTTCTCAGGGACCACGCTGTAAATGGAAATTGGCTCCTTGGCTGAATATTGCACATTATTGTCAATAGTGAGCACTGTGTTTGATAAATAAGTATAACAATTAGGAGAGCCCTAAATCTACACAGACTACTGATAAAAAAAAAAATACATATTTTTTTTTAAAATTCTATTGGGGAACTAAGACGTTGGGTGATATTGACAGAAGTCATATCAGATTAAAAAATAAAGTTATGTTTCTACCACTGTTCCTGTTGTTATTTTAGGTTTCAATGGTATAAAATCTTAAAATTTTTAAAAGAATTACATTATTGTCTCATATTTAAGACAGCCTGATGGATCTGAGTCATTTAGACTTTTCTTTATTCCACAATGACCCCTTGAGGAGGTATATAGACACAGTTAAGACAACAAAAGGAAACAAACTGGTCAAATTGTTCTTGCATGACATATGAGTATTTGGAAACAGTGGTGATGATGTCGGTGTCTTTAAAAGGGGTTGTGGGTCATGTGGGGTCTCTCACTAAAACACAACATAAAAACACAAGTCCTTCTCTACAACAACAAAACCACATCTAGCAGTGACATACCGTGGGTGAAACTGAGGTACATCTTTGTTTAATGGCTGAAAACAGAGTAGACAACACAATGATTCATTCAACTCTCTATTGTCAAAGCATTCTTGAATTAAGACCCATCTACTGCAGCATGTGGTGGTACTCTCATTAACAAATGAGTTGGTGATTAAGACTGAACTTTCGACTAAAGAATTAGGATTACACCTCCCCCCATATGTCCTCATCAAACATAGGTTATTTGCAAAGGGGTTTAATCCAAGAATATGAATTTGGTCTCATGTTTAATGAATTTGGTCTAAAATGTTTTCTTGCTTTATGTGATAGCTATTTGATAATAGACTTATGACGAAGTATATCCAATGATTGACAATGATAGCTGTCTAACTTCTTTTTATCCAGACTCATCGGAATGCATAATAGTGTCACTTTTCCAAAATATATAAACTGCCTGTTATGTCCCGTTCTACTCAGTTTGGTCCAGTGGGTGACACCAAACTCCATTTAAAAAGTAGTCAATTTAATGCTAACTTCTTATTCTGACAAGGTATAGTTCTTGTTGCTCAGTTTATTGAAGTTAAAGTGTACTCGCTTTAATTCGGCAAATTATAACACGAAAACACATTGAAGATCCCCCAGACATGTTTTCAGACATAGCTATAAAAATACCCTGCTTGGAATGATCCTTTGAGTCCAGAAGAACCTTAAATTACCTACCTCGTTAAAATTTCCTTAAATTACATCAAAAGATAGAATATATGATATGTGAATTTCAAAGGTCTGACACTGTGAGAAGCTGTTAGCCCGGAGACAAGCACTGATGGAGATGTCCTGTCACACCTCAGTCTGAGTTCGGCTTCACTCACCCTCCAGTCTCGGCTCCTGAATCCACGCAGTCATCGTCTGCTGAGGTCTTCTCCATCTCAAAGACTCGACTGAACAGCACCTAGCCGCATTGTTTCAAAGTCCTGGTGTAACGAGTAAAACGGGGCCTTTACAAACACGGTACCGTTTAGATAGGAGCTTCACATGAACGAGCAGAGAGCGCGCAGCGGCCGGCTGGTAACTCCGCCTGGTGGAGCAGCTGGAGCAACAGGCGCCCGAGGGACCGTGGCTGCGCGCTGAGGGGGAGACTCCGTGGGAAATCTGAGAACTACAAGTGTAGCATACATGAGCAGAAAAATTACACCGTGTTTTTGTTTAGATTTTATTTAGACTTACCCGGGAGTTTTTAAGTAGCCTACAATTTAGAGGAACTTCTACTTTCCTTAAGTTTTTTCATCCTCAGCCACTTTATAGCCTACAGTTTACCTTTATCGATACCTTCTCCTTTCGGATATGGCACCATTTGAAAAAGGGATTATAATGAATTGATTTATTAATGGTTAATGCAGCTTTATAGATCAGTCAGTGGCTATTAATAAGAACAACTTTTGGGTTGCCAGATTGTGGAAAATCCTCCTCTTTATCGAACTGGTGACCACTTATTTTCTGAAAAATGGCTGCAGGACAACTGGATATAAATCCACAAACGCCTTATTGATATTTACAAATGCAGACTTGATGTACTGTAGAACTAATGCTTTATTACTATGCATTACTGCAGATGACTAACCGGTAAAAGCTTTCACAGTCTTTCAAAACACCTCACATAAAACATTAAACATTAATGACATTAAAGATTTCTGTGTAATGAGTAGCTACTTATGTTTTTGATACTTTAATCACATTTTGCTCCACTGTATGTACTTTTACATAAGTAAGACTTTAAATTCAGGACTTTTGAAATGAATTATTTTCTCTTTGTGGTATTCCAACTTTTCCTTTTTTCCTCCAGCACATGGAATTTGACTTTATCTCTGAGATGTATGTGGGATCATTTCCACCAGGGAACTTAAACATATGAAATTATCAAAGTAAATCACTCTCGGTAAATGAAAATTAACAGATTTTAAACATAATTATGAGATAATAAGTCAAAATATTGGTTTGTAAATCAAGAATTATTTGTACATTATGGCATGATGAGCCATATTTTTGAAATACTAATAGTCCGTATTTATGAGATGATAAATTAATATTAAGATTTATTTACTATTTCATGTATACACACTTACTAAGTGTGGTACTGTACCACCTAAGAGCGCTACTTCCTAGCAGTACTTGAAGGTAACATGAGCCCGGGTGCTGCTTTGGCTCCGTCAGTGGGGTGAATGCGGTAATGCAGTATGAATAGAATAAAGATTTCTGTCCTGCAAACAGTCTGTTCCTGTATTAAACCACATAACTGGTGGAAGCCTGGATGCATTGTTTTTATTTTTCATTTCTTATCTCTATTTTTTGTCATTATTTTTTCCCCCCTGTTTTTATTGTTCTTTTTTTTTTAATTTCATATTTATTTATTTTCAGAAAACACGGAGCGACAACAGCTTGACGCTGAAGCGGTGACGTCATCTCCATGCGCCTGTGGAAGCGGCGGGGACGTTTTTCGTGCACGTTGATGTTTTTTATGAATTAGCTGCAGACGGTTCATCTTCATCATTGCCAGTTTGACTCTGAGCAGAAATGTCTGTCACCGACATGTTCAGTTACATCCAGGGCTTCCTGAGCGCCGACCAGGACGTCAGAGAGGTATGAATGAACAGCCTGTTAACATTAGCTCTCTGAGGCGGTTAGCTAGCTGCTAACCTGAGCCAAATGTTATCAGTACAGTAAACATTTATACCCATAAACTGTTTAAAAAATGACAGAGGTCCCGTTTATTATGCAGCAGCGCCTCCAGTGATTGACTCTGATAAATAATCGTCTAACGTCATTTTATGCAGGTTGATAAAAATACACACAGTAATAGACGTGTCACTTAAATTGTAATATAAACTTAATACGCGCAGCTGTCTAGTCATTGAATTCTCTGCGCGTATAGTTAAGTCCAATGGGTAACACCAAGCTTCATTAAAAAAAAAAAGTCAATTTAACGCTTTTATCTGACAATGTGCAGCTATTATAATTTAATTTCCCACAGTAAGCGTGTACGCGCTTCAATTCTGCACATGCTTCCGCGAACACACAGCTTTAAGATCCATGTAGACACATTTTAAAAAATACTCCGCTTGGGATTTGGTTAACTAGTTACAATTCTTAAAAGTAGATTCAGTCTTTCTCCCAAACTGTAGAATCCAAATTGTGGAATCAAAAGTTTAAGATGCGTCAACTTCATTGAAAAGTCAGTTCAGAGTGTGCGCGCAGGTGGTTTGAGGTTTCCACATCGCACTTGTATTAAATATAATTTCATACTGGGCCATAAATTTGTCTCAAGTTGTGATGCTCATACTTACCGTGGCTCACACACGTCTTACACTCCAGATGAGCACAGAGAAACTCCCCTCCCTCAGCAGATGAATGTAAAAACAGCCTTCAAGCTTCAAACTATAAATCTTGAAGGTAAAATATCCAAGTGACGGAACAGTAACTCAAACCCGCTGTCGCGTGAGGGATTCATCAGAATAAATTAATTTTCCATCAGTATGAATAAATCAAAAGAATTACATGGATTTAGACTTCATGGGAAGGTGTCAGTGATTGATTAAATATGTTGAATTGTTTGTATGTTGTATTTAACAGGTATGTCAGGAGAGTCAGGGCATGTCTTTCTCTTAATAGAAATAATTGTATAAAACACTTTGTATACTTTTTATTGTAGGATATCCGTAAGGTGGTCCAGATATTGGAGCAGACTGCTAGAGAAATACTGACAGTGCTCCAAAGTGTCCACCAACCGTCTGGATTCAAAGAAAGTGAGTGTTTGGCACAGTGTGAACTGTTTTGACTTTTTCTTAATGTTGTTTGCTCCTTCAAATTTGACCCTGCAGTCTTTACAATGAGTCTTTTTCCTGTCTCCCATTAGTTCCCAGTAAATGTGCGAAGGCACGTGATTTGTTCTGCACAGTCAGGACACAAATTGCAGACCTGAAAACAAAATTTCCTGTGGAGCAGTATTACAGGTATGAGCCACTTTCCACATAATGCTTCTGTGTGCTCGGTTTACAGAGCAAATCAACTCTTGTCTGCTTGTGTCATCGCTTTACTCTTCTTTTTAGCTCGGCTCAGATTTCCAACTTCTCATCAATAGCTGTGGCTCATCTTTTCACAGATTGTCACATCTGTTTGAGTATTTTGTCTTCTGCCTAATTCAATTTTGAAGACAGTTTTAACTCATGCTTTTAGTTGAAACATTTGATCTTAATGTCTGTAATTGTTCAGCCGCAGCTCAACTTTTAGGCTGTGGTTGTTGTCATGGTATCACCAGTCGTATCTTAAATCATCAGCATATAACTAAACTACACTCTAAAGTTATTTTGATTTTGTTTGGGAAAGTACAAAAAATTGATGTTTTTGTCTTGTTTTATTGTTTTATGTTTTTTGGATGGACTCAGGACTCTTTGAAAAGCAGAATGATGACATAAAGTCAAGTGTTTTATCTCCCTCCCTCTGATCCCTCTGATCCCACTTTAGGTTCCATGAACACTGGCGGTTTGTTCTGCAGCGCTTGGCTTTCTTAGCAGCCTTTGTTGTCTACCTGGAGAGTGAAACTCTTGTGACCCGGGAGGAGGTGGCTCAGATACTTGGCAGTACGTACCAGCTCCTGTGTTAGTGTGTGTACTGTTACTGAGGAATGTGGCCTTAATCTTCACTCTCTTCACCCTCCAGTTGAGGTGGTGCGAGAGAAGGGCTTTCACCTGGATGTAGAGGACTACCTGGCAGGTGTGCTCATCATGGCTAGTGAACTGGTGAGTCTTATGTTTATTGCTTTGGTGTTATACAATACACGAAGACTAGAATAATACAGATAAAGGTTTACAATCATAAGAGAGAGATAGTTTCTATTGTCCCAGAAGATTTGTTTTCACTGCCAGTTCATATTTACACACTTATCCTACAGTTTGTTCAGGGACAAAACCCCTGCTAAAGCGAACTCTTCTTCATTTTTAAGAAATATGCTGAAGTATTTGGTTGTCAATCCAAAATGGTGGTCTTACATACCACTGCAAGACCTGTGCACCAATGACACTTTTCAACTTTGGTGACCAAATGAAATTCAGCGTCAGAAATTAAGGACATAACTATTACGTCTACAAATCAACCAATCAGAACATGGTATCAATACACTGACTAATCTGAACCTGCAAGATTCTTGCTACAGCTCAGCGTGGAGTGAAGTAAACAGCTCTGAGATCCTGGCATAGTCCTCGAAAATGACAGAGTCCAGTGATGCCCTGAATAATCATGTTGCTGTATAAATGTAAATATACTCCCAGTTGTCAGTTTATGAAGCACACTTACTAAGAAATAATGCAGTCTCATATAACAGTCCTGCAATAAATCCTGTCTTCACGAAGGTTAAAATGTTCAGTTTTGAGCTGCAGCAATTTGAGATTGAAAAATGAGATAGAAAGTTAATTAGTAACTATTTTGCTAATTGATTAATCACTGTAGTCATCTTTCAAGCAAAAGCTTCTCAGTTGTGATGATTTGATTTTCTTTGTCATATCTGATTATTAAACTGAATATTTTTCAGTTGTGGACTATTGGACAATTAATGAGAAGTTTGAATACAAGATTTTATAGAAATGGTGATTAATCAGGAAAACAATCTGCACATTAACTGATAATGAAAATAATTTTAAATTGCAGCCCAAGTTCAGTTTTTGTTGAAACTGCTTTAGATTTTAGATTCAACTTTATGATCATGTTTGAGGCCTCTCTAAAACAGCTCCAACAAAACCAAAGGTTATAACCTGCAGGACTGCTGTTTTAGACTGCATTAGTTTTATCTAGGTGTACCTAATAAAGTGGCAACCGAGTATAATGTATGATGTGACAGTATACTTTTTGTTGGTGGCAGTTAGTGTTGTAAGTATTGGTCAGTTACTGTGACTTGAAAATCATTGTATATGATTGTAAATTGAACGTCTTTGAGTTTTGTTGGTTGAACAAAACGTAAATTGAAGGAGATCTTGGACTTACGGATGAATTGGTAATGAAAAGTGGCAGTTATGCTCTGAAAGCTTTTAAATGCTCTTCAACAACCTTGTAAGTTAGTTTTAGTTCAGGGTCAGTGATAATTGATGGCTTGACATGTGCTTTTCAGTGTGTTTAAGCCACAAGTGTCTATATGCACATTAAAAATGGTTTCTTGAAAAGCCAAAGCACCTTATGCGTGTAAGCTGAGCAGCTGTTTAATTTGTGCTGTTGCACCTCCAGTCACGGCTGGCGGTAAACAGCGTCACAGCGGGAGACTACAACCGTCCGCTACGCATCTCCAACTTCATCAATGAGCTGGACTCGGGCTTCCGCCTGCTCAACCTGAAGAATGACCCCCTGCGGAAGCGCTACGACGGCCTCAAGTACGATGTGAAGAAGATCGAGGAGGTGGTGTATGACCTGTCCATCCGCGGCCTCGCCAAGGAATCTGAGTCTGGCGGGGACAAGTAGAGCTGGGAGGTGGTGATTGGCTGTGGGAGATGGAGGAGGGCGCGGTAGCTACCCCGGGCTGGAACCTCTCCACGGCTGCTGCAGATCGGAGACCTTACCCCACCTGGAAGGCAAGACCCAGGGATCTGCCTGAGGCCCAGCAGCCTAGGACAGACTGTGTGAGTGCGTGTATGACTGTGTGTTTGTGTGAATGTATGCATGAGAGGTGCTTTAGATGGATGGCAGTCTGTCGGAAGGGTGGCAGAGTTGGTGCCGGAGCTTGACGCCCTTGCTCAGAGGCTTAAGATCGAAGGTTCAGTTTGTTGCGGTTTTTGGAAATCTGTGTTCTCACCTTCATCTGATGGAGCTGTTATTGTTTCTCTGAGTTGGTTTTGCAACTGTTTCATCTAATTTGCATCAGTCAACTTGTTTTTTTTTTTTTTTTTGAATTGTAGTAAATTGGTGTTCATTTCATTCAAAAAGACTTGCCCAGAGTGCTCCTACTGTGCAGATCTTATTTCCTGTGGTTGTTTGTGTTTATTTGAAAAAACAACAAAAAAAGAAAGCGTGAAATGTGTTTGTGTTGTTCACCAGATGAGTCAATGCCTGGTGATATTTCTTAGGACTCTGAATTATTGTCAAAAAATGGGTATGTCCAAACAGAGATCCAGGAGCCTCATTTATAAAGGATGCAACAATCAGATGATTAAATCTAGAGTCCAAAGGACACTAACACCCGATGATTACATTTTACGACATTGTCACCAGATTTAGGTCATTTCTGACTTTCCTTAAGAAGCCTCGGTTTGAATTTTTATCATTAACATCTGGAGTTTTATAAATGAGGCTCCAGGAGAGGAAGAGCCAAAGAAAAGACGAAGCTACTCTGTGATTTTCTTTTTTCCAACTAAGGAAGCCTTGCAGAACAGTGCCAATGAATATGTCTGTTGAGCCACTTTAATATTTTGGTCGTCGGGTGATGAAGCTTTCTCTGGAGATCCATGAGCAAATACAGAATAGTCAGAATGTCATGTACTGCATGTTCTATGTTTACTGTTTTTTCCACTTAAGGAAATTCCTTGACAGTTTGTTTCTACTGTCAGCATCCAAGCTTCTGTTTGCTTCTTTACTGTAGTGGAGCTGAATTGTATTTTATAGAAATATTTCACATTCACACTCTTGCATCTTGTGTTTTTGTTTTCTGAAGTAATAAGTGCATTCCACGTGTACTGTACCTATTCCTGTCTTTGAATCAGTTGCCCTAAAGAGGCTTAAAATTACTGTAAATATATTTCTACATGCTACATTTCCAGCTTCATGGGATTTTGCAAATGTAAATATCACACAATGTGAGCAAGGTTGTTTAAAATCTTTTAATAGAATTCATTGGGGAAATAATACATCAGGCCTTTCAAATGCAAATGAGGAAAAGGAAAATAATGGTATGCAACTCAGCAGTCTTTTTTTTTTTTACATTTTGAAATGGTTCATCTGAAACAGCGTCCTCCAACAGCACAGGAGTCTTGGTGTGGAGTTGAGCAGCCCTGCCCTCCAAAACACAGTGATTCGCTACCTCTTCTAGTGCTACTTCATTGCAAACAAAACAGCATTGGTCTTAAATAGTGGTTTTGGTTTGATGACTGGATCAACTGTTTTGTCTCAACATGCTGAAAACAGCTTTTATCAACAAGATTCCTTCTAATATGAAGAATTGTGAATAAACAAGACCGCGTAACATATTTTACCAGCAGCTACACAAGAGAGTGTTGTATTACTGTATCAGAATAAAGTGCATTAAATAAAATAAAGCCTTCATAAATAAACACACAACCAGGAGACGTAAAAACACACTAAAACAAAATAGAAGATCAGGTGATCACATTTCACCAGCAGCCAGGAACTGTCAGAGGAATAATGATATTGCCTGTGAATTGATCTCAACAGAGTGCCAGCAGAGGGCAGTCTAGTTGTATCTCACACATAAAAGCTACTGTGACAGATTGCAGATATTTCAGTCAGCTTTACTTAACAGTAATCAAGGCACAACAGCTCATTGCTACGTCAAATAACAACACAGTTGAAGCTGTGTTACGACAGGATGATTGGGATGTTTTCGCTTTATCAATTTAATTTTCTTTTTTTTTTTTGACGCAAGTTCATCAAGAAACCAGGGTTTTTCAAAATTTTCATAATCCCACCAGAGATTTAATGTCATGTATTATGGTAGTTAAAAAATAGAATATTTTTGTTTCATACTTTCAGGGTCATGGGACAAAGGTGGGATTGTATAGAAACAGTCGCATATTTCAAACCTTATATAGGTGCTGAAATGATTAGCAAGTAGATAGTTGATTGAAACAAAGTTAGCAATGTTGATAATCAATCAGTTGTTTAAGTCATTAATTTGAAATGGTCAAAATAATTGCTGGTTCCTGTTTCTCAAATGATGCTTGTGTAAATGTGAATTAAATAACTTTGGGGTTTGGACTGTTAGTTGGACAAAACAAAAAAAAAACCTGTCCTTTGGCTCTGGGAATTACAGAATACCATTTTACACTATTCTAGTGTTTGACTTCACTGACCTGGTATAATGTTAACACAAAGGAGATTGACTAGACGTCTCACAATCTGCTTCCATAACACTAAGATTATGAGACTACCTTAGTGTTAGCGCAACAAGGGGAAGCCTTAATGCTGCCAACAAACATGAACAGATTTGAGACTTCAGTTGAATCAGCCACATGAGACTCAACATGAAACACAGCGCACACTTGAAGCAGGATAAACACCTGAACGCCAAAGGAAATCTCGGGAAATTAAATGCATATACAGTAGCTACTTATTTTGAAACTGGCAGAGATTATTGCTGTTACGTGAGTTCTCATTTAAACACAGTGATACAGGAGGTCTGTCCAGCCTCTTAGGGAGGCTCTGCTCAACTGCATCTCTGGCAGTGAAAGTTGCTCTACCGCCAATGTACAGCAGAGGGCGGTACAGAGAGGAGAGGGCAGTGACGACAAACAGAAACCACTGAGCAATGCTCTTGACCACATCTCTACATACCAAAACAAACACTCCCCACACCCCCATCTGTCTTCTATTAAAAAAAAATGACATTACAGTTTTTCCTTTTGGAGTCCATTATGTTCAGTCATGCTATTCAACAGACACACTGTATTTACTGAAAACACAGCTCTCTTTCTCCAAGAGCAAACAGTCTTTACAATCAAGGCTGACAAGCACAGCCCAATTTTTTTGGTTGTCCCAGAATCTGATATTTTTTTAACGTAACGGCTTTAAATTAAATCTTAATACATAACTTCATGACAGTATGGTGCACTCGTAGCTTTGTAAGAAAAAAGTGCTTTATCTTTCTCTTACCTACCCTCAAGAGACTTTGAGAAAGGTTTTTTTTTTTTTTTACTGAAATCTCACAAGTTATAACAGTGGTGTCACTCAGAAATGTTTCTTCTTGTCATCTGATTTTGCAGTAGAAGGATTCAGATTATTTACAGCATAACAAAGAATGTGGGATGGTTGGTCTCAGGAACGGGTCTGGTTTGTGTTGATCATGATGTTGGGCAAAGCATTGCGTCTTTTCCTCCAGGTGCCCAAGTCTCGAGCGTATCTCTTAATTTGATGGAACCACTGCTGGGTACGAGATTTGTCCGAGGCGCGGAAAACAAAAGACTCCCGTCGAATGTCGAGCACCTCGAAAGTGTCCTCGCATTCTGGATCTGTCGAAACCACACAGTTCCCCAGTCGGATGGGCTCTCTCAGCACGGTGAACTTCCCGCTGCTTTTGTCCTTGATTAGAACCAGCACTCCATCCCGAATGCTCTCTCCACCACCCTCCCCCTGATCTCCCCGTGCCCCCGGGTCGTTGCCCTGTCCTTGGGCTTCACCCACCCGCTGTGTCCTCACCATCAGCAGACTCTGGACATTTTGGAACTTGAGGGCCTTGCTGCCCTTCTTCACCCACTGACCATCTGCTGGCTGGGACAACTGGAGTGGTCCCTCCATGACAAAGCGTGTGTTTTCTCTTGCCCAGCCCACTGTCTTCATTGACACCTCTCGCATCTCGATGTTGATCACCTCTCTGTTCTTGCGGCTGTCGCGGCGGAATGAGCGGAGGGACCAGGTGACGCCATTGCCCTCCTGCTTGGTCTTCATGTTGATGTGCTCCAGGTGGGACTCCACGCGACTCTTGGCCTCACGGAGACGTGCATAGTCGGGGTGACATTCGGGAGTGACCTTGATGATGCGGCTCAATAAAAGTGGGTATTTGGTCACGCGCTGCAGGGGCGCCATGAGGAAGGACCGCAAGTTCATACGACGCAGTGCTGTGTTGTCATTCTGGGAAACATCCAGGAAGATTCTGAAAAGAAACAGAAAATTAAGATGAAAACAGAGAGATTCTTACAGTCTGTGCATGTCCTAGGAGATCTCTTAAAAAGTTGATTAATAGGAATCACAGGACAGCCTGACTCATGGGTGAGCTGTGGTGCTGTCTAAAAATATGAATCATAGCAGCTCTGATCTCAAAATAGAACTTCTTCTGAATTAGTGATAACCCCCTGTCTTTTCCATTAAGATTACACAGAACAGCCATGGCAGGAACTTGAGAAAGCTCCCAGACTAACTTTTCCATCACACAGACCAACAGAAAGATGAATCTTTGCTTTGTGTATACCGGAGCAGTTCTTTCTCCTTCTCCAGCGTGTTGAGCATGTTGACCGATGTGGACTGCTGCAGACAGTAGGTTTGGAAAGCGGGCAGCATGTTGACGAACTCCAGAAAGATCTCTCCTATATACACTGTCAGCAGGTCCTCGTCTCCCTGAGGTTAAACAGAGAGAGAAAGAGAAAATGGTCAAGTCGGTGTTCAATTCATTTGTGTTTTGCACTGGATTTGTCTTAGCATTGTTATCCATTATTGTGTCAAAAGGGTCTGGTACTGTAATAGTAGCCACCAGCCACCAAGAATTATGTGAATGCATAATATGTGCAGAGTTTTTATTTGGCTCTGACCTATCACCTATCACAAGGATAAACCAAGCTCAGCACAGCAGTGACTGGGGAGTCAACCCATAAGAGTTTAGCATCAGAGCCTACAGGTTAATGCTGGGGTTGCCAAGGGTGCAGTGGATTGGATATATTTTGAGTTGCAGTGAGAAGAGTTTAATGTGAGAGCAGCAGATTCTACCTAGAAATGAGTGCCAGTATTTCAAAACAAGATAAAATGGTCGAATCATGTTGCAAGAACCTTCTCACTATGAGGCAAGAAGGTTCTGGGTTCGAACCTGGGACCTGGGGCCTTTCTGTGAGGAGTTTGCATGTTCTCCCTGTGCCCGCATGGGTTCCCGCTGGGTACTCTGGCTTCCTCCCACAGTCCAAAGACATGCACGTTAGGTTAATTGGCGACTCTAAATTGCCCGTAGGTGTGAATGTGAGAGTGAATGGCTGTTTGTCTCTATATGTCAGCCCTGTGATAGACTGGCATCCTGTACCCTGCCCTCGCCCATTGTCAGCTGGGATTGGCTCCAGTCTTTCTGTGACCCTATAAGTGAGTGGTATGGCTAATGGACGAATGGATTTCACCCCAAGGTCCACTTAGTAGCTGTTCTTTTGACCAGTTTCCAAGGTTAAGAATAAACTTCCAGTCTGATCAAAAAGTCTTGACTCCAGGGAAGAACAAGCTGCTTTGTTTTGGAAATGGTTGAAACTCTCTGATCTTTGAGCCACATATCAAGATTTATAAAATCTGCCTTTTCTGTTTATGTAAAATAGTCAGGATCCGCCCCATTTAAGCTACTAAAGATGCTGAAATACTTGTACATGGTTTCATAACATGCATAACTGACTATTGCAATGCACTTTTTTGTGACCTTTCCATGGCAGTCCTTGTAGTCCTCATTAGTTCCAAAACACAGCTGAGTCCTTACTAGATCTATATTTCACCAATCCCACAGTGTTATATTGCAAACATGAGGCAGTTTCACAACCCTCCTCTACCGTACATATCCCACCTTGCTACCTTCATCACACTCTTTCTACACTAGTTTTTTTTAACTGTTCCTGGACTGGCAGTAGATTCTTTACTAACTGAACTTGGAGTGCACATTCTTGAGTCAGGTCCTGGTTTGAAATCTAGACTTAAAACCCATCTTTTTCTCTGCATTGGTCTCTCTTGTTTTCACATTACTAGTACCTTTGATTCTGTTTTTATGGGCTATTAACATTTTTTAACTGGGATTCAGTTTGTGTGTGTGAACTTGTGAGTAAACTTGTGGGTTGGATGTCTGAGGGGAAACCTTGGGTTAAGTCTCATTATAAATAAACTGAAAAAGTTAAAATAATCTCATATTTTTTTCAATGTACAATGTACATATGCCCGAAATTATTCATACCCCTGCCATTTTGACTTAAAGTTACTTTTATTCAACCAGCAATTTTCTTCTTGATTGGAAATGGCACAGGCGTCTCCCAGAAGATAATAAGACAATGTACAAGAGGCATCATTGTGGAAAAAATAATTTCTCATCTTTTATTTACATTTGCACAAAAAGTGGCATGTTCAAAATTATTCATACCCTTTGCAAACTGTCACAGTCAATGGGAAAATCCAAAGTTCTATACCATTCCAAATAGTCCAAGGTGTTCTAAAGCATCCTAATTACCCTGATTCATTGGGAACAGCTGTTTTAATCAGCTCAACAGGTGAAAAACAGCAGCTCTCCGCAGTTGGTTTGTGGGCAGTCATGGCTAAGACAAAGGAGCTCAATGAAGACCTGCGGCTGTGCATTGGGGCTGCTCACAAGTCAGGAAAGGGCTAGAAGGCCATATC
The DNA here is from genome assembly GCF_046630095.1 of Trachinotus anak. Lineage (NCBI taxonomy): Eukaryota > Metazoa > Chordata > Actinopteri > Carangiformes > Carangidae > Trachinotus > Trachinotus anak. The sequence continues at coordinate 16,413,393 of NW_027273852.1, forward strand.
TGAATGTTTTCAAGTTCCAGTGGCTACAGTGCAAAGTATTATTTAAAAAAATACAAGACATTCCGCACTGTAGAAAATCTCAGAGGACATGGTTGGAAGCCAAAAGTGACACCTGTGCTGGCCAGGAGGACAGTGAGAGAGGTGAAAAGGAATCCAAGGATCACCACCAAGGCCATCCTGGTGAATCTGGGCTCTGCTGGTGGCAGCGTCTCAAGGCAGACAGTCCAACGGACACTGCACACTGCTGGGTTCCACGGACGCAGACCAAGGAGGACGCCACTTCTCCAGATAAGGCACACAAAAGCCCGCTTGGCCTTTGCAAATGCTCATCTGGATAAAGAAGAAGACTTCTGGTCTTCTGTTTTATGGTCAGATGAAACAAAAATTGAAGTGTTTGGCCACAATGATTTATCCTTCATTTCAAAAAAAAAAAAAAAAAAAAAAAAGAAGCCTTCAACTCTTAGAACACCATCCCCACTGTCAAACATGGTGGTGGGAACCTAATGCTTTGGGGGTGTTTTTCAGCCAATGGACCAGGGAACCTAATCACAGTAAATGGCACCATGAAAAAAGAGCAATACATCAAGATTCTCAACAACAACATCAAGCAGTCTGCAGAGAAACTTGGCCTTGGGCACCAGTGGACATTTCAGCACGACAACGACCCAAAACACACAGCAAAAGTGGTGAAGAAATGGTTAGCGGACAAAAACATTAACGTTTTGCAGTGGCCCAGCCAGTACTGGTACTGGTACTGAAAGAATTGGAGCTTATTGCAAAAGATGAATGGGCAAAAATACCAGCGGAGACATGCAAAAAGCTGGTCAGCAATTATAGGAAGTGTTTGATTGCTGTAATAGCCAATAAAGGCTTTTCTATTGATTATTGAGAAGGGTATGAATAATTTTGGACACGCCACTTTTTGTTCAAATGTAAATAAAATCTGAGAATTTTTTTTTTTTTTTCCACAATGATGCCTCTTCTACATCGTCTAATCTTCTGGGAGACGCCTGTGTCATTTCCAATCAAGAAAAAATTGCTGGTTGAATAAAAGTAACTTTAAGTCAAAATTTGCCAGGGGTATGAATAATTTTGGGCTTGACTGTACATCTTTGCAGTGTACTGTGAGTGTTTGCACTCAAAAGAAAGAACGCCATTTAATGGCTTTATAAATCTGACCCTGAAGGTGAATTATGTAATACCAGCAGGTATTAAAAAAAAAAAAGCTTAACAGCATTAAAAATGTGTAAAACATGACGTGTGTGTATGAGGGTGACAGAGTGAGTCACCTGGTCAAAGGCCTGGTCAATGCTGTCCTGCAGGTGTTCAGTGAAGCGGTCGTTGACGTCTATCAGCTCCTGGACGTTACCAAACACCACAGTGAGCTGCTCGGCTGTCAGCAGCCCGGCGCTCTGCATGGGGCAGTAGAACTCCTCTTTGATGATCCGCAGGTCCTCACCGTAGCTTGACTCTGTGTTCAGAAACTCCAGGATGGCTTCTTTGCGCTCGGTGCGCAGCTTGGAGCAACGTTCACACATGCGCTCTCCTCGCTCTTTGGAGGCCCCATCCCTCAGTCCACAGTCTGGACAGGGTCTCTGGGCCTCCCAGGCTCTGAGGGAGGCAGATGGTCTCTTCCAGGTGCGGGACAGCCCTGGGCCGATGCCACTGTCCACCCGTTCAACCTCGGCTCCCCGACTTTTGCGGTACCGGCGAGGCTCACTGTCCTCCTCCTCCCGCTCATCACTCAGACCCACCACACCACTGTCAGCACTCAGACTGCTGATGGTGCTCCAGCGATGCTGCCCGGACCGAGTCACACCCAGACCCGCTTGACGCTCCTCACCAGGGGGTTCTGAGCGACCCCGAATTGCTGCTGGAGCTGGGGAGATGCAGATTCATTAGTGCTTATGGATTCAGTCTATATACACACACACACACACACACACACACACACACACACACACACACACACACACACACACACACACACACACACACACACACACACACACACACACACACACACACACACACACACACACACACACACACACCATTAATGGCAGCCTCCCTAATGAACGCCCATTTAATCTGGACTAGTAATTACTGGCCACGACAAAATGAAGGAACTATTGTAGATATCATCTTTCTCCAATAATTAGATCCCTAACCCTCCAGTAAAAGACTTAACCTTTGTTGTCAATATGTATCATCAATACTAGTGTGTGTGTGTGTGTGTGTGTTCAAACCGAGAGACTGTTATGTGTTTGCTGAGCTGCTAAGACAAGGTTTAAAATGTTTCATTCAAACACCTGGCTCATTATACAGGTGCTATGTTAATTATGCATCAATATGAAACCACTCGATGATCATTTTTTGGTACTGAGGAGAAAACTATTTGTCGTCCAATTCCCTTTTTTATCTGCTGGAGAGAGCAACAAGGTCACCATTAGCATATGCCATATTGACTGACATTCTGTGGCCGGAGTCCAGTGACAAAGAGCTTCTGTCGACATCACAGTATTAGCAGGGGAACTCTCGATATATGTGTGTGTGCGTGTGTTTTGTGGGGGAGGAGAGGACTGGGTGCAAAGGCCAAACATATTTAGAGAAAAGCGTGTCACTGGAGTTGTATAACAGATGTTAATACAAAACAAATGCAGCTCTCAAAAGCCTTAATCTTTTTAAAATGGGATGGATTGGTTGGCCTTAGACAGAGGTTCATTCACAATTTTAGGGTGGTTCAGCTTCCCTGATGAGGTGAGGGAGATGTAATGAGGACATGGAGGTCTGTACAAGTCCATGGATTTGTGAACAGAGTGAGCTGGATGTAGTTTTCCACAGGAAGGAAGCATCAACTCACAACCGCTGACACAAAGCTGGGATCAAAGCCTGTTTTTGGACAAACTTGTTTTATTATTACTCTGACGGGGTCTATAACATCAGTGGGGGTGTGCATGTGTCAGGATGTAGAGTGTGCATCATCCTACCCTTTTAAGTTGAATGACTGTCAGTTACTACCTTTGCTGAGACAGTTATGTTTTTGGATCTGTGTGTTTGTGTGTCACAAGGTTGTGAATCAGGTTGTGATAACAGTTGTGTAAAGTCTTTGACGTCAACAGTGTTATCTCAGCTTGGGCTTGGAAACATCACGTTTATAACAAAAAGCCTGCGTTACAACCTGGAGGTGTGGAGAGGCTAATAAAAAGATGCTTGAGAGTTGCATAATGGGAAATGTAGGATCAAGTGTTTTTAGAGCTTCTACCATACTAGGGACTAAAACTCCAAATATATCTCTCTGCTGTCTCTGCTGCTTTGATTTTGATTATTATGTTGTTCCTCTGTCTTTTGTAAGTCCCACAGTTTTATGGAAATAAAAGACTAAATCACTGTAGTGCTCTTTAAAACATATTTTACTGAGCTCTTTTTGTGCCCTAGTTGTGCTCATACAGTTCAAGGTGCTACACAAAGTTCATTTTCTAAAACCCAGCTCTCTCAAATATATCCAGAGGTAGAGGACAGATGTGACAAGTGTGACAGATGTGACACTTCTTCATTTAATTTAATAGTCATGTTTTATTCATGGTCAGTGTTCTACAGTGTCCAACATATTTAAAACAAAAATGAAGAACTGCCCCTTTATTGTGATATTTGGTGTCGGTGAACAGATGTTTCAGCCTTCACATCTTTCTTACGAAGACGCCATCTTTCACTTTAGTGGAAACCCAGATCTCAGAGGCTTAAAGACATTATGTATTTTCTAAAACTGGGTAAAAACTCAGGTATGAGGTGATGGGAAGTTCTGAGAAACTCTATGGGAAGTGGCTAAACTAACTAAGGGTTTACCACCAGACTAACTCTCTGTTGGTCTTATAATTATCCCACTGACAGGGAGAATTCATATGTTGTGTTGGAGTTGTGCTCTAAGTATTATGAGGCTGGGTGAGTGGGTGGGCTGGGGGGTGGAGGGGAGGTTGGGGACTGTGGGAAAAATAAATAAAAGAGGCAGAGTACTGGAATGTTGGGTCCACATTTCCTCTGTAACAGTTTGCTCCGTCATGGAGCAGGGGAATGTGACTGGATCTCAAAGATGACTGTTATAACCTGTGCTCTTCAGTAAAGAAATGAAAACAAGAAAAGAAACAGGTTTTACTGAAGTGTGGTGGAAAGTTAGGATGGAGTAGGATGGTTGGCCTAATCAATCCTGGATGGAGTGATCAGCATGGGACCATTTGGGAACATTTTTGGTGTACAGTTTGCATCATGAGATGTTGAAACAAAATCTTTCTTCTGTCCTGTGGGTCATGCTTCAATACAACTATTCCAGTGCCGGCCATGCTCACTTCCACATGGCTTGTCTGCCAAAGTGTTTTTATCTTGAATTTTTTTTTTTCCCCTTACACTTCCTTCATCAGATCTGGTGCATAAAACATTAGGGGTGAGTTTTTTGTTTCTTTTTTACGTTCCTTTTGGTGTCTACTTGACATATACTTGTGAGTATAAACACGTGCACATACCATCCTGCAAAATTTGATGACATGTCATCAACATGTGATGCTTTAGTTACAATGACGTAAAATTTTGTAGAAGTCACCGATCAGCCAGTCAGCATAACTGTCAGTCTCTATGTTAGTTTTTGATGCTGATGTGAATCCAGATGCAGATTAAACGTTTTGTTTTTTTCAAATGACAAATTTGACTTTGATTGTGGGGTCTTGAATTACATCCCTTGGATAATGTGCATACTGAATACTAGTTTTATAATATTACAGCTTCAGTTTTGTCATCTCTCCAAAGTTGCCCAACTGTAATTACAAATTTAAAGGATCACATACAGAAAGCATGTCAAACAGTCTGAGGGACACAGTTATCACACGTGCCATGTACTCACCACTGTCCCTGTCTCTGTCACGGTCTCGGCGGTGGCCGTGGAGTCTGGCGGCAGCAGCGATCTTCATCTCCAGCTGTTTGCGCTTGGAGGCGTCGGCTGGCATGGGGTCGCTGTAGTGGGGCCGGAGACGGCACTCGCGCTGTGCCCTCACCGTCTCAGCCAGCTCATAGGCTGCGTCCGAGCTGGAGCGCCTGCAGCCCAGACCGGTGTGCTGCCAGGTGGAAGGACACGTGCGTCAATCAAACTGTCACGTTTCTATAGCAACAGATGAAAAAGGGCAAGAGTCTTCTGAGGAGATAAGGGGAGAGCGATCATGAGAGAGAAATCACAGCCCGTGTGTCTGTTTGTGTCTGTGGGAGAAGTTTTCATGTACGATGTCAACATGTTCACTGTCATGACATCATTACATAACAAGTCTTGGTTATCTCTCTGATCCCAGCTTGTAGAACTGACAAGAATCCAAATTTCATACCGAGATACAGCGCTAGACATCTGCCAAGTCTTGTAATAGAGTCTAAACACAACAAGGCCACACATCCAAAAATCTGCTCTCATCACAACTTGAAACCAACCAGCCTTGAAGATGAGAGACGTCCCCCAAGTGACAATTCAAAGCATCTCCTGGCTTTTTTTTTTGAGGTGAAGCGAGGAATTCCCCGACACGCTGCTGCAGTCTGCGTGGACAAACACTCGACATGTGGCTTTTAAAATCCTTTTAGGGTCTATCAAGCCCCTGAGAGCTGACCTGAGGTTGAAAGTTCAAAGGTCACCACTTTGACATGCAGCTCCTCACCCTAAAGGAATCACTCGCATCCATTGTATTTGATGATATTGGCTTTGCAATGATTACCTCCCTGAATGTTGACAATTCTCTGACAACTAACAGCTACACATGACTGAAAGGCGGAGGAAGGTTTCCATCTCCCTCCACCAGAAGGCAACATGATATACAGCTTGCAGCAGTCATAAAAAAACAGGAGAATAATTCATGTTCCGCTGAATTATCCAACAGCAGCCCTTACTTTAGGAATGCAGAGGCAGGATCTATTGTGGATTCAAAGCCAAAAACGAAGAACGGCAAGAATCCAACACACCTCGACATCTGTTCTCTAAACTACCTCCAGCCTTGTAGCATGCAAGCAAGCAAGATGCGACTCCATGTCAGTCCGGCTCTTCTGTTCTGCAGATGCACAGAGAGGAGCACAATGCTAGCTGCAGCTGAGGCTGGTGTCAAGCTGCAGAGAGCAGGAATGAAATGCTGAGTTACCAGCAGCCCGCAGCTGGAGGGGGGCTTAATCCTCTTTTTTACTGCACCCTCAGACGTCGAGCTGTTGCTGGAAAACAGAGTGCTGCATGCTCGTTCTTGTCTCAACAAATACCTCTGCATCAGTATGTGTGAGTGATGTGCATGTGTGTGTGTGTGTGTGTGTGTGTGTGTCGCAGTCCCCTTGCTTGTCCCTGTCATCCTTGAATACCAATAGATCTGTGTGTTTCTGCACATTACGAAGCAACAACGCAAAGCGGCGAGCGAAGACACACGCACAGACGACACATTTAAGACATAGAGAAGAAGAAAGAAAATGAAAAAGAATCCTTACGCATTCTCCTGCTTCCTCTCTTCCTCCTCCTCCTGCAGGCGTCTCGTCGCCAGCCTCAGCTCCGCAGGCCGTTGCCGACGTTGCCATGGCAACGGCGGAGGGCTGACAGTCGGTCGAGGGGGCGGTGATGTCACAGCCTCCGTGCTGGTCACCTGACAGCCTGACGGGGGCCTCGGCGGAGATCTCTGCACTGCAGCTGGTAAAGAGAGGAGAAGACGGGAGGTACGGAGGGGGAGAGAGAGAGAGAGAGAGAGAGAGAGAGAGAGAGAGAGAGAGAGAGGTGGATGGATGGAGAGAAGGGAGGGGATGAAAGGGAAGGACAAGGGGAAGAAGAGAAGGCAAGGAGAGGGAGAGCGGAAGGATGGGAGGCAGAGAAGGAGGAGAGGGGAAAGAGGAGGGAGGAGGAGCAGGGTGTGGGAGAAAGGGAGTAAAATGAAGAAAGAGGGAAAGTCAGAGGAGGGTGAGGAGGGTTGAAATTATAATTCTACCAGAGCTCACTTCTCCTTCAGCACCCCTGCCATTCATTCCACCTAGCCATCCCTCTCCAGCTCACACGCCTCTCTGCTTCCTGCTGTGTCTTCTTCTATCCTCTCCACCCACCCCCCGCCTCTTCCATCATCCTTCTACCCCCAAAAACACCCAAATCAATGCCTCTCCTCTTCCTGCACCCCACCCACCCTCAAACCCTCTTCAGGAGGACAGTAATTAGACACATCAGTGGACATTAACACCTGAACCCCTGGACCACAGGGACACTGCCTGCACACAACAGCGCACAAACACATCCAGACATTGTACTTTTCCTTCATTCCTTTGTCTGGTAACTGGGGATCCACTCTCGCAGCACACAGCCAACATGTGATCTGAGAAACCCCACAAAAGCAGACACACACACACACTCAAATTACACCACAGTGAAATATACGCACAAACCACAAATGCAAGCCTATGGGGACTTATACATGCATTTGTGGGAGCACATAACAGACACACACTTCAGAGACAAGAGGTCTAAGTAACAGGGGCGTCCTGGTGGCCTAGGGGTTAAGACACCCCCCATGAACCATAATGTGCCTGACTTACTGTATGTCTGGCTGGGGACCTTTGTTACATTTCATCCCTTACCTCTGTCTCCCCTCCTTTTGAATTTTGAGTTTTTGGCCACTTGAGGGCAAAAGAACACCACAAGTTACAAAACCCACACTTCTGACATAAAAAGCTTTTCTTTCTTCACTAACTTCATCAATGTGGTATTTGGTGCACAGTGAGCTGCCTGTTGCTTCTGAAAACACTGAGGCTGAACAAAGCAATAAATGTGCCATGAAACCAAAACTATGAGCGAAAAGAGGCTGAAAATGTAAATAATTCCCTGTGGGTTCCTCACTGTGAGTGACCCTTTTCACATTACATCTAGTCGTATTGATTAGTCAAGCTTTAAAATAATGCACACATTATTAACAACAGGAACTACCAGCAGTGCATACAGTATATTGATTTTGTTTTTCACTGGTGAGTTTCACGGTCCAACAGGCATGAGTGCAAAATATAATATCACTGCTATAACTGCAAAAAAAAAAAACAAAAAAAAAAAAACCTGTAATGGCAGTTTTGGACATTATTACATTTTTATTAGAATTAAAGGCATTTGTGGTTTTTCATTGGCTGAGCAGGTTTAATAGGCCCAAGGGTCAAAACCCATAAGAGAGTCTCAGCAATGTCTTGGCTGTACATTCCTGAAATATTGACTTTTTTTTTTTTTTTTAAACAAAGTGGTGTATGCAGCTAACAGAGGGGGATGGTTCGTCTCAGGAGCAGGTCGGGTTTTCATCATGGCAATGTTACGACAGCAGCTACACATACATTTGACATTTACTGATATTGGCTCCTGTGCTTGAATATAATGCTGGAGTCTAATGTGTCATATTATCTCATCTTTTCTCTTCTTTCTGATGTTTCCCATCATGTCCATACAGCACGCTACCTTGTTATCATCACTTAAACTGCTGCTGTCACTGTGTTGCGACTGGCAACATGCATGTTTGCATTTTCTTTCTTTATCCCTGTTTGGCATTTGGTTTGTTTAATCTACAGCTAACTGGATATTACTTCCATTATTAACCTTAATCTGCCAACTACTATTTTGATCAACTGATAAACTGGTAAGTGTAAGAAATGTCAGTAATTATTGAAAAAAATCTATGACCAAGGTGTTTGTTTTCCAGCCAACAGTCCCATACCAAAAGATATTAAATTTACTCTGATGTATAACTGAGAAAATCAGTAAATCCTCACAAAGATGCTGCAACTGGCAAATGTTTGCATATTTGCTTGTAAAATGACTTAAACAAGTAACTAATTTATGTCAATCCACTAAGAAATTTAATGCACCACCACTAATTCTAACCTCCCCTATGATACTGTATGTAGTTCACTTTGGCCTGTTGTGAATCCTCACATATCCCTGTGCCGAGCTTTCATTATTCTAATGGTTCTTACATAACTCTGTCCATTCTGAGCTCTGTCCCTCCCAACCCAGTTAAAATACTGAGCTCTTTCTCTTTCGTAAAAATAATTTCTCAGCATCCCTCTGATGCTCTGTGACACGTCAGCACACACCCACACATTTTATACTAAAACTACAGCAAACCCTAGCAACCTGTTTTATTTTGCATTAGGCCACACATGTAATCAACAAAGCCGACACAGCAGATCAAAGGTGTTCAAACGCTCAAATTAAACAGGCGCCAGCGTGGCGGGGAGACAGATGTAATTAATACAGTTTTGAGGATTCATCTCCAAAGTGTCCAATCGGTTTTCACTTGGACAAACTGTCATTAAAGGCCTCTCCCTCACAGTATTAGCTGTCACCCTTCAGATGATGCATGGGAAGAAATAACCTACAGCTTAATTTATCAGGAGACCACTGTATGTGATAGATCACTGCTCAAAACGGTGCAACGTGACACTTAAATTAGCCCGTCTGTCATTTTCACTGATGCATGTATCACTCCACTGAATTCAATATATTTCTCCTCGAGTGTCTGCATCTAATGGAGACAAATAGAAAATACCACAGTAAATACAGTGGATACACACTTCCCTTAAATGCTTCACATGACTGGTGTACCCTTACTGCAGTGTACAATTAACTCAGTGGTGCAGCTTTAATGCTTCACTCTATTTCTGGTCTATTAAAACCCTCCCAGGTGTAATAATATGAATATTACTGTGATAATGCAGCGAGAGCTTCAAGTCTGGCTGCATGGCACACTTAAACAAAGAGACTTATTGGTGGAAGTCAAATACCTCAGGGTGCAGAGATCACACAGAATATTGTCATGTTTAATTAATAAATATTCTAGTATTAACATTCACAGAGCCTTAGGTTGAATTTAAATCACAAGGGGAGCGCACAGCGTGTTGCATCGTGGGTGCTTTTTGAACATAAAAGATGAATCCACTTGGGATAAACAATGTTGAACGTGAGCTGCTGGAGCTGTGAGGCTGTGAGAGGGCCGCAGTCGTGCTGATTTGACTGGGAGACAATTAATCAACAATTTTGATCATCAATTAACTGTTTAAGAGATTAATCAGTTTCAAACCCTCTCTGGTGTGAAAATGTGCTGCTTCTCCCTGTTTTATTTCATTGCAAAGTGAAAATGTTAAAATGTTTAACCATGCTAGGCTGGTTGACCAACCACTTTGGTCCAGAATGAAATATCTCAGCAGCTATTCGGTGGATTGCCATGAAATGTTGAACAGACATTCATGTTCTCCGGAGGATGAATCCTAATGACTTTGGTGCCACAGTGAGGTTCACATTTGTGGTTTTTAGTGAAATGTTTTTGATGGATTATTATGAAATTTGCTGCAAGTTAAAGTTTTGTCCAGTACTTCCGTTTATGAGCTTTCCCATCCTTTTGTGTCATTCAGATTTGCAAATATTAGCATGCTAACCTTGTGACCATGATAAATATTATATCTGCTTAGCATCAGCATGTGAAGCGCATGTTAGCAGCTGACATTAGCATTTAGCTCAAGGCTGTGTCCAAGAACAGCCTCACAGAGCTGCTCGTGTAGCTGCAGACTCATAGTCTCAGTGTTGATATGGTTATAAATCATTTGAAGACATGACTAAGAGCATCCTCCCCTGTCTGACAAATTCTATGGATAAACTGTAAAAAAAAACAAAAACAAAAAAAAAACCCTTTAGCTGCAGCTAAAGACTGCAGCTCTGCACTCACACATATTGAACGTGTACTGTATATACACAAAATCACACACAGCAGTTATTTTTCTGCTGGCTTCATGCAGAGGAGCTTCAGACATCCATCATCCCTTGTAGCAATGCAAACAAAGGAACAACAGTCAGTGGAGAGTCCTGACAGGCAGGGAAAGACACCATCTATCTCCCATCTATCACGGCCTGCAGCCTGCAGGGGGTGGAGCTTATATTCTTCAATGGGCCTTATCAAGTGTCTCCTCTGTATTCAGGCTCTAATATGTACATCACATAGAAGCATGGACCCAAATGACACCACAGTGCTGTAAAAAAAAAAAACACACCCTCCTCTTGTTTGCCCTTGATCAGAATGAACCCCAGTGGAGTGAAGCCTGCATTTATTTAGCCAACAGCTGACACAGACAGAGAGAGGACAGACAGGGAAACAGTGAGTCTGTGGGGACGGTGCTAGTCTTCCTGTCTGTCATGCTTCATGCCAGCCTCCCGCCCACAGCCGTGTCTGCAGAGCCAACCCTGTTAGCTCCGACAGCTGTTATCACAATAACTGAGATAAATCGATAACACAACAACACACGAAGGCTTAAACAGATGGACTCGCACACACCAATACAATGCTATGGCACGGCATCACACAAACACACGGAAGTGTACTTGCATACGCTTCTCTGCTGCTATAGGGCTCAGATCATGAGTACTATGAGATATAATTTCACCATCAATAAGATTTAAAAACAATATGTCTATTGGTAAAATACTCAGGTCTCATTCTAAGTAAAGAAAACAAAGATTCTGTTTTCATTTCTCTATGGAGCTGGTTTTTGTTCAAACAACTTTAATCCACTTTGATCTTGGCAGTGGTGGCAGAAGTATTCAGATTCTTTGCATGAGTATTAGCAGCAATAGTTACAAGTAAAAAGTACTGAATACTTCTGACAATAATAAACACATAAACCCCACTCCACCCTGTCCTCCTGCCCTGGTCCCAGACTAACCTTTTCTTGATGAGGTCCAGTGCGGAGCCAATGAGGCCATCCTTCATCTTATAAATCTTGGCTCCGTAGCTGGACAGGTCCGTCCCCTCCAGAAGCAACGCTGGGCAGCAGCTGGAGGGCCGTTCCCAGTTCTCCCTGATGGGTGGGAAAGGAACCGACCCAGCTGGTTCCAGACTGCTCCTCCTTCGCCTGCTGCTCCCATCATCTCCCCCTGCAGCGGGGGCTTTCTCCTGGGCTGAGCTGGCCAGGGGCTGCAGGGGTGAGCGTGGAGATGGGCCTGTGCGGATGGGAGAGTATGTGCTAGAGACGGAGGTGGAGCAGGAGGTGGGATCTTCAGTGTTATTATTGTTCACGGCATTTGAAGGGAGTTTCTCTGAGGTGATGGTCTGCAGGCCTTCATCACTGGTGCCTGTCCTTACAGCTGTGCTCTTGTCTCCCTCCTCAGGACCTGCCCTCTGCTCTGTGTGTCCTCCACGAGACCCTGACTGAGGGACTCTCTGATCAGAGGGAGGTACCTCCCTCTCTAATCCTCCTGCATCCTGCAACTCAGGATTTCCAGAAACCACAGAACCTGCTGTGGACTCTTTGCTCTGCTCCCCCTCCCTCTGCCTCATCCTCTTAAACTCCTCGAATGTGGGGATATATAGGCGTCCCACAGGAGGTCTGCGGCACTCAGATGCATCTGATCCATTTCTGTTACCTGCAATGTTGTCGGTTGTGCATGATGTTTTAACCATTTTCGGGGTGGATGGGGAACTGTGGAGAGTGAGGTTGGGGCTGCTGTTCTGCCGCCGCAGCTGTAAGCGCCTCAGGACCTCCTGCTTGATCTCCTCGGGACTGGTGATGCGCATTGTGCACAGTGACCTGGAACCAGCAGCTGTTGAATTCATGTGACGCACACCCTCCCTTTCCACGTGTGGGGTCACCTGAGGCCGCACTGGGAGGGGTTTCACAGCCTCAACTGCTGACCTCGCACTCTGGAGACGAAGTTTCTCCCTCAGGCCTTTCCTTGCATCCCATTCGTCGACGCCACCTGGAAATAGCAACTGGGGTAGGAGCGATAGGTCCTTCCTGGGCAGCCCATGTCGAGGGTAAAATGCCAGGCTCTCTGGGTTGGGTAGCAGTCCATGGGCCCCCACCGCAGATCCATCTGGGGGCCCGTCATACCAATGGCTAGTGGATGTGTAGTGTAAAATAAACTCACTGTCCACACTCCTGTAGGGGGCAGCACTGAATGCACACAGGCCAGAATCTGCCACAGTGTTCCAGTTCAGGTTCTCCATGCTCCTGTAAGGCCTGCTCCCGTTGCTTCCTGTTTGGACGCAGGAGCCCGGGGCCATCCCCTGACCCTGACCCACCTCCAGAGGGCCCTGCCTGTTGGAGCAGTACCTCAGTCCCAGGTTAGTGAGCAGGGTGCTGCTGTTACACCTGGCCATGAGAGGGAAGTGAGGCCCATGGAGGCCCGGGTAGTGAGGAATGCTGGGTCTGTGTCGGGGGAAGGAGGACAATGGGTCGGGGGACAGGGGGAAGTTGGCGATGCAGGGCTCCATGTCTATGACAAGGTCAAGGGGAGGGGTGCAGCCAGCAGGAGAGCCGGCGGAGGCTACGTCAGAGGAGGTGGAGGGGTAGTCACATGGTGGTGGAGGCTTTACGTCTGGCATGGCTGGGGGCTGGGCGAGCGGCACACGGACACACAGTCGGCAGGTACGAAGATCTGCAGCCTGCAGGGGCAAAGACAGAATATGTGAAGATAAGATCAGACATACGAAGATGACACAGACATTTATGTATACAACAGCTGAGTCTGTGATTGTGGTCCTTTTGTGTGGAAAGAAAACAACGCAAGCTGTAATTATGTTTGCACCAATAACACAATGTAATATTAACTTTTAAATATCTCAAAGCCTTGATTTCACCCTGAAAGGACCATACAACAGATTTTGCAAATTTTAGCCAATTTACTACAAACCTCTTTACATCTGAGGAAACTAAGTTTCATGTGTTTTCCCAATATCCAGAGATCCATCCATATTTTACATTCATTTCTGTTTGGTATGGAAATGAATAGTGGACTGTGAAAACCTGCTTGTTGAGCCATGAAATCCATCATCCACAAATATCAGTTCTGCATTAATTGTAGTCATTGTTACACTGTTGTATCAAAGTCTTGTATCAAAGATGTTGAGTGAGATGGACGCCATGACTCCATAAACCAACTGACACTGAAAATCATGTTTCAGTGGCTGCACAATCTGATCAATTAGAAACTTTATTTGTGCATCATTTGAGGCACAAAATTCAAACAGATTCACAGATATATGTTGGGCACCTTTGGAAACATATCTCTGATATATCACTGAATTTTAAACTTTCTTCTGTGGCTCTGAACAAAGTTTAACTGCACAACTTGGTTTATTCCATGGGTTGAAAGTTACATCATGATCATTTCGGGTGTAATATCGGGATATAGATCGAAGATTTTTTTGCTAATACTGTGATACTATCGTCCCCTTCTGTTGTTTTCTTCTGGCAGACTCTATAATGGTCAGTGTTCAACTTAAACCTGATAATACAGCTCAGATCTTGCATCTCCAAATCCACAGTTCAGACAGTGGCTGAGGCCATGTGACAGATATTTGTCAGGTCTTCAGCCATGAGGACGACAGCACATATTGGGATACTGGCTAGCTCCAGCTCTGGACTCAGAGACATTGTCTCTGAAGCCTGGTTCCTTCACCAGAATAATCACATTCATTTTATATAAATGGCTCCCTGTCTTCCCCCTCAGGCCTCTTCTTTTTTCTTTTTCCGCTGCAAGAATAATAATAGAAGGATTATTGCCCTGCTTGTCAGGCTATTAAAACATGAGATTGAGAGACAGATACAGAGACAGACAGTGCAGACAGAAGAAAAAAGGAGAGAGAGAGAGAGAGAGAGAGCTGGTGAAAGAGACAAAGATGAGACAGAGAAAGAGGAAATGAGTGTGACGTTAAGAGAAGGCGGTAAAGCTGAGGCGACAGTAATGAAGATAACTGCTCGGCTGTCCGCTGGCGGCCAGCTCTGCTCTTTCCTTGTGACTAATCAGACGGCAGCTGTAGATTAGCCAGGAGCCGAGAGAGCTGGCAAGACGGCACAAGGTGTACTGCAGCTCTCTCTCTCTCACTATAATGAGTACAAATAACATGTCGGCCGCCCAACCCAAACGCCCATCATCCATATCTTATATTTTGTCTGCATCAGTGCTACAGCTGTGATTATGACTATGATTATGAAACAGGGACTCAGAGGGCTCATCCCTGATGCATTAGGTGAATAATAAAGCCCAAATCATCTTTAGACTCAAACGCTCCCTAATGCCAGAGCACGAACAGGCCGCCGCTCTTCTCTGCAGCTTTGCAGTAATAAATGAATCTCCATTCCTCACATGCTGGAGGTAAGCAAGGCTGCGATCACAGTTAGTCAGTAACCCCCATCATAACAAGCACAGGCGGTTTCCCTCTAATCTCATTTGTTGGCTGTTTATTAAATGAATAGTGCTCCAAAACAAAAACCCAAGGACATTAATCTGTCGCTCTAAAATGAATCCTTTCAGCAACCACGACTGAAACCCACGGGTTGTCAGTGGAAATTCATCATAAAAAACACTGTTTTTATTATTTTCATCAACAATAGTATTCGAGGACAAAGCTGGAGATATTTCATACTTTTGTCACTGTCCACAAAACTCATGAAAAGACCAAAACCAACAATAAACTGATTCCAATAACTATGCTCCATTGTTGTCCAAATACTATGCATCAATAAGATACACCATTGCACCACTGGAGCACTGTTCCTTCATTAGAATGAACACACATATTGTAGTTTATTAGTCAATCACACACACACAGTCCTGCTGCTGGGTGAGCTCACCACAGCACCATATGTGAATGACTCTGCTGAAAATAGTTTGCAACCAATGATTTGTTTCCCCCTGTTTGGCCAATGATGCCACTTCATGACAAATCTGGGGTTCACCAAATTTACTGAAATTTATCCTGAGCGGGACGTGAATGATGACAAATCGCATGACAATCCATTCAATAACTGTGGCAGAATTTCACTGGAAAAAAACACAAACGTGAGAGTCCCTGTGGCACTAGATGAGAAGTCAGGGGATCACCAAGGTCGGTGACATTTGTCCTCTGGGGATGAAAGTCTGCACAAAACAACTGTCATTGTCATCCAGAGAGCAACATCACTAACATGGCAACAAAGCCAATACTGCAACAGAGCAGTGCTGCTCACTAAGTTGCAACATTTATCTTACACAATCATCCTACACAAAAGGAATGACCACAAGGGCAGAAACTGTGAGGAAAAATATCTGATGCTTGACAAAAGTACATCATCTTATTTATCATCTAATCACTTGTCCCCTTTTTTTCTGTTATCTATGTGCTGATGAAGACCCTGAAAGGTAAAAACTGCTCAGAGTATTATTATTATTTCTGACTAAATAATGGCTTTTAATTTGCCTTTTCTCTTTGTTCTGCATAAATGTTTCCAGTTTCATTTCTTTTATGGGTTTCCCTGTTAGTCTTTTTGCAAGATACAAATTTGTGTGTGTGTGCATAGTTTAGATTGGACAAAAAGTGCTGACATGTGGAATTTGGGCTTAATTAGCATGAGCATGTGTGTTTGAATAGCATGCAGCATGCTGCTCAGCAGGCCTCTCTCTCTCTGCCTCTCTCTGCCTTTCTCTGGTTGAATTACTGCCAGTATAAAGGCTCACCGGAGGTCCGCGCTCTCCCTGCTCTCTCTGTCACTGGAGCTAACCGAGGAATAACTCATCCCTACCAGCAGGACAGTAAATCAGCCACCACTTCCCAGCATGCACAGGGGAAGGTTTTTCCAAATATGATCGCTGTGTGTGTAAAGAGGGCAGCATCAAAATGAGGGAATAAATCATTTATATGATGGGATTCACTGTCAGTGTCCGCATTATTAAACACACTGACAAAATCTCCATCTTAACAAGTCATTTTGTGTATTATTGAGCCCTTAAATTTTCAATTACAGAAGCAAATATGTGTGGACGCCTTTGTTTTGTGTACTCTAGGCCAGCTTTTACTGGTTTTGGACTAGGGCCTTAAGTTTTAATGACAGGAAATGTGAATGCTACAGCATACAATAACATCTGAGGCAATGCTGTGCTTTTAATGTCCCTGTGCACAAAACCAGATCCATAAAGACATGGTTTTCACATTTTGGTTCGCCTGCACAGGGCCCTGACCTCAACTCCACTCAACACATGTGGGATGAACTGGAACGCTGACCGGGAGCCAGGTCTTATCAGCCAACATCAGTGTTGGGCCTCACTAATGCGCTGGAATAGGAGCAAATCCCTGTAGCCAGGTTACAAAATCTGGTGGATTAATGCCCATAGTTTTGGAAAAAAAAAACTCTGGGCATCCACACATTTTGCTCAGATATCTACATTTTTACAACAAATAAAAGGGTACCAGTGGTGTAAGATTCACAGCTTCATAATCCAGATAAATTGCTCATTACTACATTTTTCAACGCCTCTTTAAAGAGTAACCTAAGACAAAATCCACTCAGAGTTAGATGATTATGTGTCAGTCACTTTAAAACACTATCAATTGACCTTGCTCTCATTCTACAGTGCTTATGAGACCTGAGGTTATTTTAGTTTTGTCCAGAGACATTCAGGAGTACCACACTAAACCGATTAAGTCTTAGTACTTCCTTTTAGGACCGACATGATGAAATTTTGCAATAGGTAATCAATACAGATGAGATTGTCAGTACTTACACCTACAACAGGAGAAGGACAAAAATCAATAATTGATCAAACTACTTACAACTCACATCCCCAAAAAATTCATTTCAGGGGTCAAAAGGTCAAAAGGAAGAGAAGAAAAAACAAAGTGATTTTGAAGATGTTGCATTGTTCATTATGAGGCATCTTAATAATTTAATCTTTTGTTATTCTGCCTTAACTTCAGTGTAGTGTCTGAGATCTCAGTCTCTTAGCACATTGGATGAAGTCTCACAATAACAGCGTCGCTGCAACAAGAAAACCTTAAAAAAAAATTCATGATTTTTGATTTTGTTGTATGGTTGTTAAAGAGAATGACTGTACCTGATGTTATATGTGAGTCAGTATCTGTGTTTTGCTGTCGGCGCAGCTCCCCTCCTCTCTGACTGGGCAGAGGTTACCTAACAGTGAGCATCGTGTTGCAGGGATCAGGTTTGGAAACAAATCCTCCTGTTGCAGCCAGCAGTTCCTGCAGCTGCTGGCAGCGCGCTGTCTCATCTTCTAAACTTACCCCATTTTAATCAAGCCTTTACTCTGCTTCTCTCTTCCTACAGGTCATTGGCTCAGATCCCAAAGTGCCCGGCCTCCTCTTCTCAGTCTCCCCTCAGTACAGCGATCTGTCTGGAGCTTCCACCGAGCCAGACAGACGTAGCCCTGAGCTACAAGTAAAGAGAGAAAAAGAAGGAAAAAGCATATCAATCAATGAGCTGCATTTTCGAAACATCATAACAAACTACCATGGTGGAGAAGATCGCTCTGCCAAGTGCTGCTGCTTTTAACTCCTCCAGACAGAGAGCAACAGGGACTTGAGGCTTGAAAGCAGATGTATCGTAATACTGTAAAACAAACCGTGTCCTCCTTTCACAGATTGAATTAGATGTTGAGTCAATTACATAATTAGTGTTTCTCTGTCAGGAGAGAGCAGCAGATTACACGCATCAAGCCAAGAGTTTGTATATGGTTTGTGTGTGTGTGTTGAATCAGTCATAGGTTGAGCTCCTGGAAAACAGCCTGAGGATAATTATTGAATGTTATATTTCTAAACATAGATTCCATTAACAACCCAATTATTATGGTTAATCAAAAGTTCTGGGTAAGAAAGAAAATAAATGTGCCCACTCAGTGACCACAGAGGAAAAATAGTTTTAAACTGTATAAATTAAATTAAATTACATTAAATTAAATTAACATTTGTCCTTGTCAAATAAACAATAAATAATACTGAATAATAACATAACATAAAATTAAGCTATATGTAAAAAAAAAAAAATTAAACATTCATCATCGTAAAATAAACACTTAATTGAATAAAATGTTTAAAATTGTCCCTAACCAATAAAATAACTAGCCCAAAAAATAACATTTTTTAATTTAATCAATTATTAATTCATCAAATTTAATCAAATAAAATTAAAAATGTGTACATGTCCAAAACAATAATAACAACAACAAAACATAAGTATATAATTGAAAAATAAAATTAAACATTTGTTTCAACAATAAGATTTAATTATTTAATTTAAGTTGAAAACAAATTCATATGAAATAAATGTATTGCTCTCTCTGGTACACAATTTAGAGAAAGAAATTAAAAATGAAACATTTATGCAGAAGGACCAAACATTTTCTTCTACCAGATCCAGAATATTATCTGGCTCTGGACCAAATTACACAAACTCATAGATCTCAAGATCATAAATATGTCAGATTTTTTTACATCAAGATCCTTACATTATTTCCTGAGAAACTGCCCTATTTCGCAGTGTTAAAGAAAGTGATTTAAAAAAAATCCTGGATCCACCCCTTTCACCAGATCTGCACCTAAATTGAATGGATTCTTCCCTGGTACTTGTCCCATCCCTCCACCAAGTTTGGTAGAAATCAGTTCAGTACTTTTGTGTAATCCTGCTGACAAACACACAAACAAACTAGAAGGGCACTCAGAGAGAGCAGACCTCTGCCAAGGCCACTATCAACATACACCAGACATAGTAAATAATCTGGATCTAACAAAGAAACAAAGAGCAGCAGCAGTAACATCACATATGCACAGTTATAATACATTTCCAATATTTTCTTCAAAATAAAAAAAAATAAGAAGAAAAAAAATAGACAAGATATGAGAAGTTAATGGCAAGCTGCATTTCAGAATGTAGATTTAAATTCGTTCCGAGAACAAGAAAGCACAGAATAAGAGCATAATGGGATAAATGACACAAATTCCAGGCATATTTACACAGCAGACATGAATGTAATGTAGGCCAGCAGGCCTAAAACAATAGACACTGAACTGTGCATTACAGCAACAGCTCAAATCAAAGCCATAGCTCAGACAGGGAAACACTGCTCTGCAAGAATGACGAATAATCAGTTCACAAAGAAACAAAAGGAACCATCCCCACCTCGTCTGCATCCGCCACTTCTACATCTTCAAACCACACGATGGGAAAAGCAACCACATGTTGTCATTCAGAGCTCAGGTCACATGATTTCTGACGTTAACACCCCCATCTCCCCTCCCCTCCCCCCATGGGATGCTGGGATGGAGAGTGCTGTGGCTGCATCATCCAAAGCTTTGACAAGTGGCTGTCACTGAGAGATGAACCCCTCCGCCGCCACCCGCCTCCATCCCAGGAGTGCTGGGTGACTGACAGGGTCTCCAGTGGATCCGCCCTCTTTTCCCCATCAGGCTCCTGCCTGTCCTCTGCAAAAATGATCCAACTTACTTCATTCACATTTAGTTTGTCCCCAGATCTGTTGATTTAAAAGAGATTTTATTTAGCTCGGATCTGTATCTCCAGCTCGACTTTGAACACTGGCACACTCTGCCTCTCTCTCTGAGTAACCTCGCTGTGACAATCCCACTGAAGCTGATAGGCTTTTCAGGGAGGGAATGAGGAATTGGCTATCGGCACTGACTGAAGTGACCCATTTATTTATTTTATTTTTTTCCCTTTTTATCCAGCAAGCGTTTAAATCACTGAGCCAATCCCCTGCCGTTCTGGCCCGTTTCATTCATCCTCTCTTCATGGACGCTTCAGAGCCTCCAAAACTATGCAGAAGTGCTTCTGAGCAGACTCTGTAGGTATGTCTTATTACTGTGCGTGTGTGTGTGTGTGTGCTGCAGACTGAATATCTTTTGGACTTGACTAGGTGATAATAATGTGCTCCATGGTTTTTGACACCTATAGTGCTCCTTACAGACATGCAGAGTCACGCCTCCATCTGGCTGGTCCAGCTGTTCTGGGAGTGTTTGTGTGTGTGTGTGTGTGTGTGTGTGTGTGTGTGTGTGTGTGTAAGTCTGTCTGGCAATCTCTCTGCCTCACATACCTCAATACTCTTATCTCCTGAAAATGTCATCATTTCATTGACATAAATGTATCTCCTATCAGACTGTGGTTCCATATTAACAGATATCTTTGAAGAAGTAAACATATTCTGCCTTCTGTCAGGAGAATCATCCACAAACATTCTTATCCTCACAGGAAAGCAGGGTTGTTGCAGCTGCTAAAAACAACAGGATCCGGCTGTGAAAAACATACAATATCCACCACTAAAACAGCATAATTATAAGAATAAAGGTGTTAAATTGAGAGTATTCCTATGCCATTCTACCCATACATGTATTTGTATATGTATTTGTATTGTATATGTATATGTATTTATACAAATGTATTTCTTGCTTTGAAAAGGGGTAAAAATGCAGCAGAAATTGCAGATTCATTGAAAATCTGCTGGAAAACACATGTATGTGAAATTGTAAAAAGCGGTAAAAATGACCTCCCTGATCCAAACTGTGTGTGATTCCATTGTTGTTTTACAGTCAACAAATCAGATTTAAGAACTCAGAGCTCTGACAAATAAACAATGACATTAACACAACTAGCAGTTTTAAATCCACAGCCTGTGTGTAAAACATATGACTCTATAAGATATAGATCTACTGAGGCATTAGAAGAGTCACTGCAGAACAGTAACATGTAAATATAAGAATATACCAAATGTGAATATACCAAAGAAATGTGTTGCCAGTGTGTTAGCCGCACATGTACACTGCAGCCTGCACCATCACGCTACAGGTCGCCAGGATCCACCCACTCTAATTTAATCATGTAGCCAAACAGAGCAGGTTGTAGCTGAAAGTCAAGAAAATGATGTGGCCCAACTAACAGGCTGTGGCAAGTTTCACTAACTAATACATACATCGTCTATTTGCCAAACCAGATAACCAAACTCTGCTCCAAAGCATTTTAGTTTATAGCCTAAATACTGCTGGTGGAGAGGTGTATAATTCAAGGGACTCAGCTACCAGTAGTATCAGCTCCTTGGTTTCTTGCAAGCTGCAGCCACAAGGTGAATAAAGTTCAAACTTCATCAAATCTGTGTGTATAAGTGTATAAGACTGCACTGTGTTGTGCAGTGTTTTTCTGGTAGTCACTGTAATAGTTCTGCTTTATGCGTGAGTGGACAAAGCATTACAGACACGGTATATAACACAGTCCGATATGTCATCAACACACACAACACAGCCTTCAAAACTCAAGAGGACAGAATCAGCACCCCTCTGTCGCTGTCACCGAAAACTGAACACTGAAGGTTTTTACAAGCATGCTGTAGAAGTCACTGCAAAATAAGAAAACTCACAGAAAACAAGCGAGGTGTCGGCAGTCTGTAAAAGGCCTCAGCAGGTTAACGACACTTAAACACCTGCAAAGCCAGCGCGGCATGAAACCGTGGCTCAGCAGGTGACCGAATCTGAAGCTCTGTGCTGCGAGAATGAAATGCAAGCTAACGTTAGCACAGCTGGAGGGAACAGCTGGAGTGAGACGGGCCTGCCAGACCTCACAGTGAGGCCAAGACAGGAGAGGACGCACGGTCAGACAAGCTGTGGTTTTCAGACTCAAACCTTTTTTTAAAAACAGTCTCTGGAGTGGCTAAATCCGAAAACACCAGCTTTGCACTTCAGTGTGAGAACGAGGAGCTCTTGGAAAACAGTGACATAGACCTGCTCAGTCGTGGCTGGGTGCTGTGTGGCAGTGAAGCGAAGAAGACGGCTTCTACAAGCAGTTTGATCTGTACGTGTTTGTTGTTGTCCTCAGTTTCTACACTGCATTTTAAAGCAGTTGTGCCACTGACTCAGACGGTGCAAAGCTGTTGTTTCACCAAAAAGCAACAATAATGTGTTTATTTCAGTGTGTCTTATGTCAACTCAAAGGGACGCCTCGTGGTCGTACTACAGACGTGCGGGTGTGTGCGCGTGCTTGAGTGCACAGACATGCTGCGTTTGCCGCTCAGCGCGCGGCAGGAAATGGCAGGCTGCGGTCCACACACTGTGCGCTGGCATGCAGTCTGGCCTCCAACACGGCTCCAACACCACCAGCTGCTGAGATATTTCACCGTGCACAGCAGCGGTTCTGTGGACGCCGGCGAACACTAAACTACAGCCGACTGCTTTCTGTTTTTTTATGAGCCCCCGAAGCCTCAAGAACAGCTGCCTGCAACAACAATGACTTCCAGTGTGGCCGAGGGAGCAGAGAGGGTAAGACGAAGACAGCTGACAGCACAGCTCACAAGTCATTAAGTCATAGTCGATGTCAAATGTAAAACTGGCACTATCGCTGCCTGTATTCAAATATCACACTGCTCCATTTGAATCACATTTAGCTAATGCTGTGACATGCTCGCGCTTGTCCACACACACAACAGTTCACTCCTGGTTCAAGGGAAACTCCATCCAAACATCCAGTTTGGATGGACGTCCAGTATTTTTCAACTGATGGCAGTTTTGGCAGAAAGGTAAACACACTGACAGCGGCAGAGCTTCAGAGGCTGGAGACAGAAGAGGTGTATCTAGACATATTTTGGTAAATTAGTCCATATCGGGCTGATGGACGGTCAAGAAGTGCTGTTGCAGGAATAGTTGATTGAGTGAGTGTGTGAGTGTGTAAACACAACTACAGTTACAAAGGGCTTCAGCAGGGGGAGACAGGAAAGAGAGGACACAGACGAGGTGGACAAACCACAGAGTGAACAGTCATTAGATCAAAACCACACTGAAGCAAGCGAGTGAATTTTTAGATGCTTTGTAAAAACTGTGCAGTGATTTAGCTTTTTTGAAGCTTTGCAGTCTCTTCAGTCAAGGAGCAACGTCTGAGTCATTCTAACAGACGTTTGGAAGTTTTTTTTTTTTTCTTCTGCTGCAAAAATTAGTCATCTCCATCTAAAACATAACTGACATGAATTCAAGCTGAGCATATCCTCCAAAACTCTAATGGCCTCTCCTCTGACGTCCTACATGTCAGATTTGGACAAAAAATATATTTAGATGCATCAGAGTCTTTCAGGGAGGGGCTGGAAAAACAGCCTCATAACAGAAAACATCAACCCCAGTGCGGATTAAACCAAACACACCTCATATGAATCTCGAATATTTGACACGTCTCCTGCAGTTTTACATAAATAACCTGTCTGTCTGTGGGTTTACCTGCTCGCCTGCCTCTCTGCGTGTCAGTCATCTGTTAATCCAGCTGTTTGCATCTTTCTGCCTGTGAGAGTCTATCCACTCGAAGCCCCAGTCCTCAGAGCTTCATCTGAGCTCAGCGTTGGGCTATTGATCCAGACGCTTATCTGCAGCGTCTTACATAAGAAGACCTGATCGACATTATCATTACAGATTCAGGGCAGGAAGGAATTTCTTCTGGAAAAGTAACATTATTCGTGTTCTGAACGAATATTTCATGCACAGTTATGATCAAAACACAGTATTTTCAACTTGCAATTGAGTTGATCAACTGAAAATAAATCACAATTAATTGTAATGAACGAATTGTTTAAGCTCTTTATGATGTAAAAATAGTTGTGGTGGTTACAGTTTCACATGCTTTTATTAGTCACCAGCCTGCTAGGACTGTTTTCACCTTGTGAGTCTGTGTGTGTGTGTGTGTGTGTGTGTGTGTGTGTGTGTGTGTGTGTGTGTGTGTGTCATCATGGTTGTGATGCTATTACAGTGACAAAATCTGTCCACAGACAGATGAACATATAAACACCTGTCCTCAAAACTACCTCTGTGGTAGTTGTTGCAAGCAGGTGTCTTCAGGACCACATTTTACCATGATGACACACACACACACACACACACACACACACACACACATACACAGACTCACAAGGTGAAAACAACACCAGCCCCACTGTCGCAGCTGGTAATGAAAATAATCCAGTTGCCGTCTCAGTTTGAATCAGGAGGAACAGCTCATCCAGTTGAATCACTCTGCATCTGAGGCTTGTGAGTCTCTGTTGCTGTGACACAAACGCACACACACAGGGAGGGGAGGGCCAAACAGGTAATAAGAAACTAGAATCCTAATGAAGTGAAGTGCCACTCCATCTCCTGTCAGGAGGAGGACGGACGGAAGCGAGGGGAGAGGTTAGAGCACTGGAGGATCAGCGGAGGCTGAACATTAACTGCTACTAGAGGGATTAGTTTACTAAATGCCTGAGATAGGATGCAAATTAAGGAGGTGAGGAGGGATGAGGAGGAAATCGGAGAGGGCTAAGCAGGGAAAGAGAGATAACTGGGTGGGGCAGCTATGGGAGCTGAGGATTTTTGCTCATGGTGCAGCTTCACAGAAAACTTGTGGGCTGGAGATTCACCAGCATCATGAACACATGCATGGATTTGGTTATGAGGAGCTTTTACATCAAGAAACAGTGATGCTTCCGCTGGAAAAAGAGTCAGCTGAAGGTGGACGTGATATGTAGTAGTCTTTGAATTAACTGTGTTAAGTGTGAGGCTTCCTCTGTTGCTCTGAATGTCTTATAAAACTAAACATTTTCACCACAAAAAACATTCAAATCAAGTACATGAGTGTAAAGACACAAGCGACCTGTATCTTTAACATCCTGGGGAACTCAACTCACGTCAAAGTCTGTTTAAGGGTCTTGGGGAGTACGACTGCATGTGTGAAAAAAGCCTTTTGTGGCTTGAGATCGAGCTGTGTGGAGTTCATTGAGCTGGCTATAGTCGGGTTGGGCCTCAAGACTAGAAAGCTGTGGAGTTAAACACAGGTGAGCTGCGGCTAACGCAGGTGTCCTCACCTTTTACATCGTTTCCTGGAGTGGGAACCTCTCACTCAGGCACAGAAACAAACTGACTCGGGCGGTGAACCAGGACAGCAACATCACCAGGAACAACTCCAGACCTGTACAGCTGATCCATAACCAAAAAGGCAACTCAGGTCTGTAATGAGCCCACCCACCCCCTCACTCCTCACTCCAGCTGTTGCCATCTGGTGGGAGACTCAAGGTCCCATTTGCCAGGAAAAATGTGTACTAACATAAAATAAAGTGACGAGTTGCATTGTGGGTATTGTAGACATCAGGTTTTGACAGGCAATGAGAAAGCATGCTACTCTGATTTTGTTCCTTTTCTTTTTAAAACTGACCATCATGATCGTCATGGTAACGTTGTAGAAGTGCAACGCAAAACTCCTTTAATTCCATTTCACTGACAAGAAGTGTGATACATGGAGAACTCGCCGTTTTAAGATCTAAAGCAGAGAGGAAAAATGTATCTGGGACATCCTGTTGGATTAAGATAAGAACAAATAAACAAAAAAATGAGGACATCCTAATCTGCATGATTAAATGAAACAAGTCTTTACCATTTTTAAAAGCCACTTCCAACCCTAAATTACCACTGATGTACAGGAATGCACGGGGGCCTGGGTGATTTAAATTCTGAATTAGGAGAAAAGGTTGTAAAATGAAAAAAAAAAAAAAACACAGCCTCCGGTTTCTGCCCTCCCTGCAAACAGACGCTGAAGAGTTTCTTCAAAGGCAACGTTCAACATTTCCATTTTTTCCCTCCAAGACACATTCCCACATGCACACACACACACACAGACAGACACACACAAACACACCCTCCCACCCACATCTCAATGTTTCCCATCAGCCACTGAAATGTGGGTTAATGAGGCACCACCCGGGGGCACTGTCAGCAACACCTTCACTACCAGTCTCATCAGAGGGAGGGGAGACGAGGGAGTGGGTGGGGATCTGCGAGACACTGTGCATGGGCAACATCAAAGGTGCAAGCGTGGAAGAGAGCAGTTAATTATACAGAATGAGTGTAGTACGTGTACAAACTACAAGTCTCCGGGGAGATGAACAGAGTTGTACAGCAGAGAGGGTTTACTACAGCAGCTGAGAGCCGGGCTCTGCAGGGATCTGGAGCTGGTTATTTTGAGACACACTGTTAAAAATAAAGTGGACTTATTGTTGAGGCAGTTTTAAAGGACGAATTCAGGCAAGAAAAAAAAGCACTGGTCGAATAAAAAAATGCATCCTCCTCGTCAGCAGTGGCACAGTGACTCAAAAGGCTCAGTTTGGTTTACTTGATGATTGTTGCCACGCCTTTCCAGAGTTGTTAAGTCCTGTCTCGCAGTAAGATCTCACAGTAAACCTCTGACTCATGGATGTACAAGTAAAAACTGAACTTCCTGGAATCAGGATTCAATATGTTTGTTAGATGTCAAGTATAAACACAATGCCTTTGGGTGAGTAACACTGAATGCAACGGAAAATTAGTTCACAAGCCGCCTTTAAACTTCATCAGCTATCGCCACGGAAACGAGGTGTCTCCTCATAACTGTCATCCTAATGTGTAGTCACATTTCTGAGGAGATACAAACCAGCAAATACTCAAAGTCTGCTCAACAGTAACTGTATGAAGTTACATCACTGCACTGTGAAGTTACTGTGAAGGTTAAAAACAACCGTGTGGAAGGAAAAGGCACCTACAAATCAACCTGCTCTGTTGTGTCGTTCTTCCTCTATGGTTCCAGGTCATCTCGGCCTCATTCATATTTCATGTGTTGGGAGCCAGAAATGTTGCCGATGAATTATACAGGCAGCGGATGACCTGGGAGCAAACACCTTGCTTCTTTTGCATGAGGTTTTCCATGAGCGGCGCAGCAGATCTGCGCACGTTTGAAGAGGACAAAAGAGGGAGTCTTCTCCGCGGAGGAGAGACGGTTCAAAAGGAGGCAATTCATGCAAATGATGACGGGAGCTATCATGTAATATGAGGCCTTGTAATGAAGATAAAGTGCTGTGGAAAAACTGGCGCTTTGAAGTTATACTGGGAGGGTCTGATACTCCTCTGAGAAATATGGGTGATTGTGCTTGATCAGGTTGTTATTTTAAATTTTCCTCAGGTATTATTCATTGATCTTATTGAGGTTTGGTCTTGACCTCCTTTTTCCAACTAGGAGCATTTTGCCTTTTTTGCCACAGTATCATCGTGACTGAGAATATGCTTTTATCCTGACCTGCCTCACTGAAAAAGAAGAAGGAAAAATAGAATACATTTTTATTTATCGCAGTGCAATGCAGCGTGCCTGTGTTTAAACACCAGATATTGATTGTCCTCTCCAAATGTCTTGTTTATCTAATACTTAATCAGACGTTTCTACATTTAAATTATAATTGTGTTCACTGTATACAGTATTTCATTTAAACAATGTTCTTGTGCAGCTCTTTATGCAAAGGCCATGATGATTTGAGAAGTAAGGCCTAATAAAAAATCTAACCCAACAAATGACTTCTCTGTAGAAAACCATGTTTAAACATCTTCTTAGTAGAGATAAAATGATTTTATGACATTACTTGATCACTTGTCTGATGGAAAATAGTCGGCAACTATTTTGATTAATCTTTTCAGTCATGTTTCAAGAAAAAATACCAGACGTTCCCTAGTTTCACCTTCTCAGTTGTGAGGATTTGCTTCCTCTTGCTTGGAAGACTGAATATCTTTGGGTTTCATACTGTCATGCAAACAAAACAGGCAAATTCTAGATGTCACTGTGGGCTTTACAAGAAAATCTGACACTATATAAACCAAACGTTTCATTGATTAACGAGAAAATAATCAGCAGATTAATGGATAATAACAATGATCTAGTTGCAGTCATATTTTTTAGAACTGGAGCTAACACTTGAGATGATACTCAGGTCTAGTTACATGTATGTGAAAGTCAAGTTAAGAAAGATGCGCACACACACATACAAACACACACACACACACACATACAAACACACACACACACACACACACACACACACACACGACCTGTGGTCAATATTAGACACAATCGAAGTCTGCATGTCAGTGGCTCATGTTTAATTGATGAAGCAGCAAGCCATGTAATTACCCAGTGATCGCAGAGGAAAACAAGCCTTGATAAAAAATAGGAATAATTTCAATATTGCGTCTATGAGTGTGTATGTTTGTGTGTTTTTCACCCAATCAGCACAATGGCTTTCTGTCACGCCACAGCCAGCCTCTCCTATTGACTGGTGGAGGGTTATGGATCTCACTCAGCTCGGTGGCTGCATTTATAACAACCGTTACATAGAGCTAACCTTTAGAGCGACAGGTAGATACAGGCTCCACACACACACACACCGCAGATACCAGATCAGACTACATCTCTTTTAACTGCCTCTATCCGCGCTGCACTGTGGTGATAACGATTTCATGTGACAGGTTAAAGTTCTTGATCTTCAAACGGGATGTTTGGTGAATAAGAGGTCGGAGAAGCTCCGACTTCTTGCTCCCTCTGAGGAGTAGAAATGAAGCGCTCCCATCATCATCATCATCATCATCATCATCATCACCGCTCATCTGTGCCGCATGATGAATGAACGAAAGAGAGACTCATCCCAGAGGAAGAGAAATAGAGGGTGACATATACAGACAGAATGTGATATAATGAGTAAGCTCTACATTTAGCTTTGTGTAACGCTGGGAGGAAAGCTGAGGCACACTGCTGGCATTTAACTGACACAGAGAAATAACAAGTTAGTGTTTTCAGCATGAGGCCACTCGCCTGAGGCTGAGCGCTCTGATGCACCGTTTCAAATCAAAAGAACATCCTCCATATTCTCGGTCTCTTAAAGCTTTGGAAATACTCTCAGATCCACAACACAAAACTGAGACACATCACAGACTGTCCCTCTGTTTTTTTAACCCTCCACTTTTGACATTAATTGTTCAATCATCATCCTGTTTAGTTTTGATCAATGTAGTTTTTTTGTAAAATAGAGGGAGTCAGAAGTTTCTATCCACACTCTAAAATCCTGTTTTGTTTCCTTTTAAAGATCATTAAACCCACACAGGAGTCTCCAGGAGAATTCAGTGATGATGCATGTTTATGTTATGCTCATTAACCTCAATCCTTTCAACTTCATTTCTGAGAAATCATCTTTTTCTGTTTATTTGTCATGTGGAAAGACTAAATACTACAGTCAGACGCACATATCTGAATTATCCTTCAAACTAGGACACAACATGACACTGTGGATCCCAACTGCAGCCTAAACTGACCCATTACACTCTGTGATTGGATGTTTAATATTAAGTTGTTTTTTGGGGCATTATTGATTTGATAGGACAGTTTAGAGAACATGTGGGGACAGAGAGAGGGAATGACACGCAGGAAAGCTAACCATTCTAGTTTTCACCATTCAGGGACTTTGAGAACCACTGCCCTAAACAACTGCTCCTACTTCACTACTCTATTTTGGTGCATTCTCAGAAATAATAAATAATAAATAAATAGTAATAATAAATATAATTTAATATAAATATAATTTCCACTGTCAAATTGCCCCTTGGACACTGGAATTTGTCTTTTCTATTATTAACCCTGTTTGAAATTATGCAGGTACATGTATAGTGATGTCTTCTTTTGGCTTTTATACACTCAGTTACCAGGTTGCACAACACAGCCAGCCAGACTAGAGCCAGACTAGAACCAGACTAGCTCTAGCCTGGCTCTAATTACTCTAATTGCGTACTACTTACTACCCGAGGCCAGTGTTTGTGCTAAAGCCACAGTGTAAAGCAAAAACCCACAACAGCAACAACTATACTGGCAGATACAGTCACCATGAAGATGCAATACGACAGTATTCAGGTTCAGCAAAAGGTCTGCAAGAACTAAAGCACTCAGTTATCTGAACTCATGTCTCTTTCAGTTTGGTGTAACCTACACACACACACACACACACACACACACACACACACACACACACACACACACACACACACACGCCCCCCAGGGTGTTTTCCTGTTGTCATTTCTGCAGGGGATCATAATGACATCAGAAACAGCAACACCTACATCAACAAAACATCAACAGTCTGCTCACATTCATATCCATATGCTCACACACACACACACACACACACACACACACACATACACACACACACAGTCTGACCTCATTCCTACAATCTGTCTCCTGGGAGAAAAAGGAAGAGAGGAAAAAATGATATCAGGTGCAATGAAGGGAAGCAGCGTGTGCCGAGATGAATCCAGCCGAGGAGGAGAGAGGGAGTGTAAGAGGAATATGTGATGAAGGCCTGACGGGACAGAGGGGGAAAGTTTTAGGTGATTGGAGAGAGGGATAAGCAGAGAAAGAGGTAGACAGGGTAGATAGAGGTATCATTGTCGTCCCAGGAGTGGCGTTAATAAACAAAAGGAGGCTAATAAGGCAGGAGAGGATTTGCTGGGCGGCAGATGGCTACATGAGTCTCTCGCACAACCAGGAATGAAGGGAGACAGGGAGATAAGAGAGGGTGAGGGTGGACGGAGAAAAGAGAAATGGAGCCTGACGATGGAGGCAGAGAGAGAAAGAGAAAAATCATTCATGTAGCCCATCAAAGCACTTCTCCCTCTCCTTAGCCAGCCTGGCACTACAGAAAAGAAGAAATAGATTCTGCTGTTTTATTTAGCTGCTGGGTCACAAGCAGCTGCTCGGGACATATCCTCCCCGTCAGACAAAAAAATTGAATAAAAGAGGAAAATGTTTCATGGATGCTTCGCTCTTCCTAGAAACTGAAGAGTCTGTTTTCAAAGTAAGAGACCTCAGCTTGACTTGAGAGTGAACTGAACAGTCACATGCAGATCCACAAAATCTCAAAGAGATAAGTGAAATCTGTGTGAGTCCACATGCTGAAAAAAAAAAAGGTCCCTTAAGGTTTTCTTTGTGACATTTTCACCCAACACAGGTTTTCAGGCAAAAACCTCAGACAGGTTCCAAAACCAAAGACCAGTAAAAAGCTTTTAGCCCATGAAAACCTGGTTCACATCTTCTCCACATTAAATATTCAAGACTAAAAAGGCAAAGTTTCTTTGGAAAAAAGTCATCATTCTTTATGAGTTTAATACTCAAAAAAACTTCTAACTAACCCATTTCAGCAGGAGATTGTGGATGTGGTTTGATCGGATGTGACTGACAGAGCTGGAGATACGAGCCCCACAACTTTTGATTCAAACAGAATCCAATAACTTTTTTATATAACATGTGTTATGGTTCTAGAGGGCACTGATGAACAACGTCGTCCGGGTCACAGGGAGGTCAGATTAGAAAACCTTTATAGAAGTTGTTCTCTTCAAATCATAAGTGAGAAAATTCATCAATTGGCTGAAACTGCTCCCAAATCCTTTTCACTCGAAAGTCATAAACTGTGTGTGGGGGTTGTAGGTAGATGCATTACTGCATAATGTTGAAGTGGTGACAAACCTAAAAGGTCAGGAAACACTAGCACATGTGATCCTGATTTTAATGGGTTTAATTATGTAATTAATTGATAAGTGAATTAAACAATAAAATGTTTAATTGATGCCTTGCTGCTTGCAATTGTGGAGCCTCTTTTCAAAATAAGACTCTACCCTTAAAAAAAACTGATTTTAAAGTTGACACCTCCCTCCTTCCAAAAAAAAAAATTTTAAAAATACAAATTTAATATGAAAAGAATAAAATAAAAATGGCCACAATTCAAAGCAGACTGCTTTGAAATTCAGCCACTTGTTCTCACAGTCGCCTCCTCTCTCTGGATCAATGCTGCCCCTTGACCTTGCTGAGGGGGTGTCAATGTTTTCCAGAAGCCTTTCTTGTCAGCTCATTGTCTGCTTTAACAAGGATCCATCAGCGATGCATCATGGCCCGGTTATCGACTGACTGGCTCCTGAAGACGCCTACAAGGATCTGTATCTGAGCTGAGGCCATTCTGGATGTCATTGTATGACTCACACCTTCTAACAACAGAGGGAGAGAAAGAGGAGGAAGGAGTGAAATAAAAGCAGGGCGAGGAAAGCAGGAGCAGACCCTCTTCTGTCTCCTCCAGTAGCCAAGGACAAGCTTGTAATTGGCTTACACTGTATGGGAGGAGAGATTTTCAGATGACAGCGAAGGGAAAAGGGGGCAGGGAGAGCAGGGGATGGGAGAGGAAGGGATGAGGGTGATGAAAGGGTAGAGCTGCAGGGATGTGATGATTAGCAGCATGGCGGAAGACGGAGAGAGGGGGGAAAGTGGGAGAAAGGAGAGGGGATGGGTGGGCACTGGGTTTGGCAGTGAGGAGAGATGGAGAGCCATCGATCGAGTGTCGCCACAGTTTACAGAGACCTGACTAACAAGCATCAACACAAAGGTTACTCTGTAATGTATGTGAGTGTGAGCGAGAGTAATATACTCTGGCTAGCAATGGTGTGCATCTGCTTTAGTGCCAGGGTTGTGGTTTCCTTCAACAACAGAAGCCAAAGTGTAAAATGTCTAAATGTAACTACTACAAAATAAGCAAAGAACAAACTAATCTGACAGGTTTTCAACACTTTATAGTTTTTGATGCTCAGTGGTGCAAGCACATGCTGGTGTTGAGGTTTTGGATCTTTCTGATCTCCATCTGTGGCAGGTTTGAAACCACAAATAGAAACCCGTTTGTCTCGAAACTCTCGCCACCACAGAAGAAGACAAAAATGATGACAGAGAAAACATGAAGAAGAAGATTAGGAGGAGATGCTTTCCCTCATATCACATTACTCACACGCTGTCTGTTTGCTCTGAGCCATCGAAAGACTCTCAGCTCTGAAAATCAAACTCGACATCCCACACCGGGTACCACTTTATATTCTACCCGCCACAAAACAGTGGAGGCTCCCACAGGAAGCTCCAGTATCAGCTGAAATGTTTCTGCAAGTGGACGCCAAACAATTGTTGCTAGAGGAATCAGGTTTCCCGTCCCTCATTTTGACTGAGATATTCCAAAGGACAAACTGAAGAGCCATTTAATCAGACACAAAGAAAACCACCAGCCACACTCAACTGTATCTTTTTATCAATGGCAGATGGAAATTCCTAATTACTAACCCCAGGAAGCTTTTTGCTCGTCTAACCGGTGGGTACAGAGATGATTAGCCTCACGTGAACCTCCTAAGCCCCGAGCCCGAACCTCTCCCCTCCCACTCCCCAGCATCAATGCCTCTATGCAAACCTGCCTGTGTCAACTCAATTTATTTTCCAATTTCCCACAGGGTGAAAGAGTGCCTCTCACTCTCGTTCCCTGTCTGCCATCCATCACTCTACAACTCTCTATTCTCTGTCCCTATCCCCCCCCCCATGTGTCCCCTCCTCTCCTCCCTTGTTTGTCTGTTTTCCTGTCTGCTGAAATTTCAGTGCTAATGTGGTGTGTTGTCCTCCTCCACATGTCGATCTACAAAGAGCAGACGGGAGGAAACTGTTTATATAGGTTCTGAAACAAATAGTCAAATCATCGAACAGAGGACTGAGAGAAAATGAAGCAGACGATAATTCAAACAGAAGTGATGAAGCTTTAAAGCATGTTGACGGTGGCGCTCTTGAACCCACAGAGAGTTAGAACCAACTCTGGAGCACTACAGGCCTTTCAGCCACTTTTAGCTCTTAGTTTTGGTGCATGACATTACCTCATTTTAATCAGCCGTAGACATCTGTATTCAGCAAGAAAGCTCAGATAAACCCGTTATACACCATCTATGCAAAACCATACAGTAAGCAGACAATGTTAGCAAGTTGCTGGTGAACACAGTAAAGCACTGAAGTGCTAAAAAGCCAGAGCTTCTTCTCAGGAGGTGGAGGAGACTAAAAGGAAGAGTGAGCGTTCATCAGGTTCTTCACATTAGCCAAACTTTAACTTTAACTTTAAGTACGTAAAGGGACAGTGGCTGTGTGTTCTTCAGGTTGTTGTGGTGTGAGTCTTCCCCTGAGTTCAAAGTCATTCAGCAAAAATATCAAATATTCTCAGGTGCCAGCTTCTCATATGAGAGATTTTTTTCATTATTGTTATTTTCTTTTGCACATTTTGGACAGAAGAGAGTGACAGGAAATGGGACAGAGAGTAGGGGAATGACATGCAGCAAAGAGTCCAGCCGGACGAGAGTCGAAGCAGGGACTCCGGGCCCCCTAACCATTCAGCTCCAGGATTAGTTATGTTTATTAATATCATTGTAAATTAATTCTTTGGAGTTTTGGGTTGTGGAAGCTTGAAGGCATTACCTTGGATTTTCATGATTTGTGGATGAACATTTTTTTAAAAATTATTTTCTTACATTTCTAAACTAAACTTATTGATATAAAATAATGGTAAATGACCGTTAGGTGCATTACAGAATTATTGTTTGTCGTCTTTTTGACAGAACAGTTTGTGCCAATATTATCATGACAATCTGTATATTATGAGATGTACAAGACCATTCAAAAGCAGCTTTTATTGTTTATTTGTCAACAACCATAACTCTTCCTGTGAGGTGCCCATGAGTGGAAGTTGCTGTATAAACAGATAACGACAATACAGTAAAATATGAAATGTCTTTATTGAAGAAGTGATAAATGTTGACAAACACTGTTCACTGACAAACAGTTTCAAATGTCTTTATAGCTGTTTACAACTCCTTATAGTGTGTTATAAACCATTCATTAAATGTTTATATTCTGCTTATAGTATTACCTGTTTTAAATTCTGTTCAAATTAAAAACAAATAAATGAGTAATAGGTTTGTTTTGTCCTTAATGGAACATCTAATTGATTTTTTATTCATTTGCTACTCATATACATTAATATTGACAAGACTCTGTCAATATC
Source organism: Trachinotus anak (assembly GCF_046630095.1). NCBI lineage: Eukaryota > Metazoa > Chordata > Actinopteri > Carangiformes > Carangidae > Trachinotus > Trachinotus anak. The sequence continues at coordinate 16,448,909 of NW_027273852.1, forward strand.
ATCATAATATTGATCCCAACCATATCAGCCCTCCCTGGCTGCACCTCTAGTTTACACATGAGACCACAGACCTGGGCGGTTGATATTCATGCTGCTCTGTGAACAGCCGACAACACACACAAGCACAAGCACAAGGGGCCGGCCGGCTGCAGAGGAATATACTATCGACCAACCAGGAATTTATCAGCCACAACAATTAATCTTGTGGGAGGCCGGTAGTCTGTGTGTGTGTGTGTGTGTGTGTGTGTGCGTGTGTGTGAGTCTCAAAATGTGCCTCTGAGAGAGAAATGAGGCGAGACTACAAGATAATATTGAAGATGTCATTTGTGCTGACCGCCCCTGATACACACCCGCACACAGCCAGACAGACACACCACATACACATACAGACACACAGGATTTCAGAGGGTCAGCCAGGCACGAGCAGAAGCTCCTCACATTCCCTCGACCTGCAGATCAGATCCGGTAACATTATCAGAGGTGGCTGGATCTGTTCATCCTCCCTTTCTTAACGGTGAGACTTTCACCTTTGGAGTTATATCTAAGGGTCAAGTCAGCTCACAAAGACCATGCTTTAACATGCTTGATATACAGCATGGTGATCTGAATAAGCAAACAGCACAGAAGGCTGTAAAACTGAGCTGCACTGTCAAAAGAGCCTAAAAGAGCTATCTGTGTCTATGCAAAGCCTCACATTACACCTGCTGTCATCCCCTGACTTCCCTCCATACAAGGCTACATGAATTATTGAGCAATCGCTGCTTTGTCAACTACTACACCTGCGATTGAGCAGAATAAATATTCAACCTGTTTACACCATTCATGAAATGACAAGATCCATGCATGCAAAAGGTTGTTCCCAACCCGGAACAGGGAGTAATCTGAGTATAATGATGCTGTTACACAAGGAAACACGATATATAAGAGAAAACATGCAGTCCTGTCACTCACAAAGCAGAGCACATGCTTCCTCTTCAGCTCTAGTTTTTCCACCGGCAACAACTGCCTCCACTCTGCAGCTCTGTCCTGCAGAGAGGCAAAGCTCCCGATGCCACAAACTCCTCATCACAGGAGAGGAAACGGCAGCAAATTCAGAGGAATATTCGCAGGTTTGTGTACTCACCTTTGTTTTGAGCGAGCGTATATTCGGTGGTCGCTGTGTGTTGCGAGCTCTGCAGCGCAGCAGGCAGCCTCTCCTCTCCGTCTCGCTCCCACTGCGAGCTGGAGTAGAGTGTGTGTGTGTGAGAGAGGGCGACAGAGAGAGAGAGAGAGAGAGAGAGAGAGAGAGAGAGAGAGAGAGAGAGAGAGAGAGAGAGAGAGAGTGTATGTGAGTGGGAGCCCTCTCACTGGCTATTGTTACAGGGAAGGGAGCCAAACTGAGCATGCTCCAACATGAACAGCCCTTGTGGTTGGCATGGAAACCGGGAAGCGGCTGTTGTGTTTGAGTTGTGGGGGCTTTCTGTTATCCACACACAAACACACACACACACACAGCAAAGTGCAGGCAGGTGCTGCTGCTCTGTCATCATCCTGGCCACGTTTGGACACTTGATTAAACCTTAATTCTCCTTCATTTTGTTCCCTTCAGTCAGAGTGAAATGACAGCTGCTCTCTCAGCCGATGACCTGGATCACACACAGAAGTTCACACAGTGTCCTGGATAAAAGTAACCAACCACAGTCCGGAGTTCACAGTAAAAACCCTTAAGGTAACAAATAATAACGGATCCAGTGGAGCTGTCCACATCACAACAAAGCTCTCCCGGTGATATTGTGTCTAAATGAATGAGTGACGGTGAGAGACCTCAGCTCTTTCCTGATGAGGACATTTTGTGCTTTCATTACTAAGTCAACAGCAGAGAGATGACAGGAAATACTGGGAGAGGGAGTTGGGGAATGACATGCAACACAGCACTCTAGTACTCAGTGCGACCGTAGGGATGTTACGGCTCAGACACCGCCTTATCCTCAGCCTCCGGGGAGCCCCAGTGAGAAGTTTTTCATGGAAGAATATTTACTTTTAATTGGTACCACTGTTGTAGTTGAGTCCTATTGGATGTAACGAAGCATGTAACATAACTCTGGATCTTTCAGAAAGGCCTGTCCTGATTTATAATTCACTGGGTAGCACACTGGTGCAAAATAAAGTAGAAATAGTGAAGGAGAAAGTATGCGGATATGCCGACGTAATTACACTGTAAACCTGACGAAGACACTTGTATCATGGATCTTTTTATGAGCATCAGTTCCCTGTGTTTTCTACAGCTGTCTTTTTTATGTTCTGGCCATGGATATACAACACTAGTTTTTTATTTCTTATTATGAGCAGACATGATGAAAAAAAAAAAAAAAAAAACTTTCATGCTAACTGCCAGCAGATGCTTGTTTATTGTGTTTAAAATGACTACAGTTGGCATGTCGTGAAGTTATAACAAACCCTCAAAAGGAAAAGTAATTTGAGAAAACGTCCAAAAACAACAAGCTTATGTCTGCGACAAAGACCTCTAGTGGCTGAAGGAAGCAAAGGAGGAAGTGTTTTCCAGCCACAGGGAGGAGGTCTGGAGGATGAATGAGGCAACAAACAACACACTGAACCCAACATGGAAGACCACTGTTCATTTCCCCTTCCCAACATCAATGTTGGTTTCTTTTGACCATCACCAGCCGTTCTCTAAATTTGACCAAGTGGTTATTAACAAAGGCCCCTTAACCTTAACAAAGTACTTACTTTAACCCAAACTATGATATTCCTCATTCTAACCATCAATCAAACCTCAGCCATAGTGCTGTCACATCATAAAACACTATGTCATGTCTAAAAGCTGACGTGCAGAGCAAAGAGAGCATGAATTTTGTTCTTTAATGTGGATGACAAGTTGTTAATATCATGAGCAGATATGAGTGTTATTGACTGTGAAGGGCAGCAGTGGACTCTCATTAGAAGAAGAAGAAAATGACTGACACCAATCAATACGAATCATGAAAATGATTGAATTAGTAGAAAATGAATGGATTAGAATGGATTAGTGGATATTTCTGTATCACCATACAGCGCTCCTCTTCACATACCACCAGGGTGGTTTTAATATGAATCTGCATCTCAATAAAATCCAATCTTCCTCATTAATATGCACATTTATTTACATAACAGGATGCTCTAAATCTAATGGGATCATCTGCTCTGTCAGAGCAGCATGTGTCGTAAGGATGGGCAGTTTTGACAAACATCACACATGAACACTGAACATAAACACTGAGTAATTATGAAACAGGTCCAGTGCTTCACTGTGTTCTAATAACAGTGTGTCGGTGTATGCGTTTGCCATTCACTGGCCATATGTATAGAGACGACAGGGGCATTCCCACAACCACAACTTCCTGTGGGAATAACAGCCACGAAAGGCAGCATGCAGGCATCATGCACCAGACGGCTCTTGGCATGTTTGTGTCCATGAAACAGAGCACAAACAGAGCCACAGATGCCTTATTGCCAAAACTACGCCGAAGCCAACACCCTCTTTCTGTCTTCCCCACATGCACACCCTCTAAAACACCACTTTCTTCACTTTGCTTATTTTACCGTGACGTCCAGAGCGAGTGACAGAGAAAGAGAACAGAGAGATATAAGGCATTGGTGAAGCCATTGACAGCGGTCAATGCAGCCCACTCGCAGCAGGGGGTGTGTCCACTAAGCACCTGCTGTTCTGCATCACAAGGATTTCCTGCCATCAACAGAAACACACTAAAAACGTCCAAGGCTCTTTAAGTGTTCATTCGGTGCTTAACAGCTCCATCACACATCAGAAAATCAATATGGCGACCACAGGACTGCATTAATCAGAGGATGGAGGTGCGTCTGTGTGTTAATGTTTATTACGTATATGAATATACAGTGATATACAGTGTGTAATCATTGCCAAACAGGCCATGTTGAAATCCACTTTAACAATCAATGCTGTTCACTTGAATTCTACAACGACTGCACACGGTGGCAAAATGACTGGAGGCTGCTGCTCTTGACTTGTTGTCACCATGAAGCTACCAAGCAACCAGCACAGGCTCCAGGAAGTCACTTTACATGACACTAAAGCTGCAGTCAGAGATTTATTTTAACTGCTTGGGGAAAGAAGAACTCCACAACAGCCTGAAAAACACATTATCACTTTATAGATTTGTTGCAGCGAACATATTAGCAAACTGCTGCCTATTTACACATCCAGCAAACACAGTGCAACAACATCATCATCATCATCCCAACGCGGTCATGTTTGAGTCTACCGCATGAATGTAGGTCCAGTATTCACTCTCCTCTCACCAACTCAAATATCTGGCTTTTTAGCTGCTAAATGATCCATTTTCTATCTGTCTGTGTAACTGTGTGTGCTGGCAGACAGACAGACAGACAGACAGACAGCGTGCTGCTGAGAGCAGTATTTACGCACTGTACAGCCAAAACAATGAGCTGAAAGGAGCTAAAAAGCTCCACAGAGTTGCAGAAACGGTTACCATGAGTGACACCGCTGTTGGATCCACAGTTGAGTCAGTCTACTGTATGTAGACTATTTAAAGTAGGCTGCCTTGAAGTAATGTGCTCTGGCTTTGCTCTACCTTGCAGAGATGATGCACTTTGTCATTTCTGGGGTGAAAGCCCAGACATGTTTGTGTAGAAGCCAAAAAGAAGAAGCCACAATAAGTGTGTGTGTGTTAGTGTTGGCCCTCTCCTCTTATCAGACCCATACAGGGGTGGTACTGACACCAGGGGTCGAGATGAGATGTATCCACTGAGCTGCCCTGCTCCACTCTGCGACACACAGCTAGATAATTCATGAGGGCTTCACCATTGGTTCAATAATTCATAGGGCCCTAGCTCTGAGTCACGGACAAGCCTTTTACTGAGGAAGGAAGGAGAGGGAGTAACACCAAGAAAGAGAGAGAGTGGGAGAGGGGGAGACATTTGCGGGGTGCAAACTCAATAAGAACTTGCCACACCATTACTTTCTGAGGCCTGCTAAATTTAGCGCAGTCTCCATGACTCAGGGGAGGAGCCGCACAAGGAGATGAAGGAGGGCGAGCCAGCTGTTAGTGATGAGTAAGTAACCGTGGGAGCCCGAAAGCATCCGAAGCAGCCGACTGAAGCAGAGGGTTTTCCTGAACCAGTACACACAACAGGGAGTAAAGACAAGACAGGCTTCACTCATGTCACTTGTCCACATTATTACACACACACACACAAAGAGGAAGCCTAATAGAGTGTGTGCAGGCAGAGTGTTCACACAGTGCACACCTCTGTGCTGCACAATAGCTGATACTGTTAGCTTTCCTAGAGAGGAACAATGCATTGTTGTTGACCCCCCAGGCGATATGGAAATGTTTGCATATCGAGGAGGTCGGGGGGGGGGGGGGGGGGTGTTAATACAGGGCACTGCAAAAAAAATGTCCCTTTGCCAGTGTGTTTATCTGGTGCTTCATTGCTTGGCCACCACAGGGGCATTGTGGGGCACAGTGCAGTCCTTTGATGCCTGACAATCGATAGAGTGATGGGTGACTGGGTGGAGGTTGATGGAGGGTACAATGCACAAAGGAACACAGTGACACACATACAGGAAAGGAGCCACAGGCTTGACACACTGAACTACATTTTAACCATCAACTGGGTCTCACATAAAGATAAACCTGGGTAAATTTGGTAAATCGGAATGAGATCTACACTCTGTACTAATCAGTTACTTTTTCTCGACATCACCTCTGGTGTTGACTCATGCAAACACATCAATTTTTCGTTTTTCAACATCAACACCAAATCAATTACAACCAAACAGCAACTAAAACATGGTCCCCTTTAGAAAGACTAATTTAAACAATTTTAAAAGGATCTGAATGTTTAGAAGAGTTAAAACAATGATGTGATGTAAAAGGGGGAATTTATGGAGGAATTCAAAAAGTGCAGTGCAATTCTGTCAAGTTTGCCTCCTTTTATTTTATAATGGGAGAGGGTGTAATTATAATATGACCTTAGTTTCCAGTGGTTGTTTAAACATTTGACTGCATTCCAGTTTTTATTTCATTTTTTTATGTTACTGTGCCAGGATACTTGGGGTTCCAACTGGAGCCACAAACCACCAGGAAACAAGGGTTACAAATGCTCTGCGGTTTATTCCATTAATTGTGTTTATTCAATCGGTGTGTGGATTCTCGGGATGCTTGCCATGGTTCTAGACAGAGGAAAAAGGAATTACAATATTTGCCCAACAACTTCACGACAATCTGGCCTTTAAATCATAATATTAAATCAATATATTCCTCTTCTAACAAATAAAACTAATTGGTTAAATTATATCAATCAACTTCAAATCCCAACTGAGAAAGAAAGAAGACAGAAAATACTACTTACATTGAAGATATATCTAAAGACACATGGCAAACACCCACCAGAACTAAACAAGGTTTAGATGGTTGCAGACAAAGAGAGGAAGTCCTCAATCAATTCTATTAACTGATATTAAGATGACTAATGAATATCTGTTACTTTTTACATTCTGTTTTATAACCACACTGACAACATGACTCAAGGGATGTTGATCGGTCCGTCCACCACTTTGTTTGTCGTTCAGACAATTATCTTAGCAGCTATTAAATGGACTGTCATGAAATTCTGTACTGACATTCATTGATCCCAGACGATGAATCTTAATGACTTTGGTGATTCCTCGAGCACAAATATGAGGTTGAAATTTGTGGTTTTGTGTGAAAGGACTTGACAGCTGTTAGACGAATGGCTGTGGACTCTGGTTGTTTTGTGATAAGCTCCTCTAATCTGTTGTTACAGTAGGATAAAAATGTGAACAAACATATTTTGACCAAAAGTACTAAAGAGACAGGGAGGCAGCAGGGGAAGTGGCCCACATTCCTCAGCAAAAACTGCTGCTTCATTCACAGATGTCGTGTGTGTATGTCTGTGTGTGTGTGTGTGTGTGTATGTGTGTGGGTGTGTATATGTGTGTCTGTACAACCTACATCCCTGGGAATACAGTCTGTCAATACTATCATCTACCGTTACAACTGATGGTTCGTTTTTGTTACCAGTTAATCTACCAATTGTGTTTTCATTTAGTGGTTTAATTTGGAAAATGTCATATACAATAAAATCCACTTTGCTCTCTACATTTTCCCAGATGCCGCGGTGATGTCTTTGTTTTTCCAAACAGCAGTCGAAGCCCAAAGATCTTCACTTTACAGTGATTTAAAACGAGAGAAAAGCAGCAAATCTTCACACTTGAGAAGCTGGAACCACAGAATGGCTGATGAATTGATTTTAACAACTAGTTATTCACCAAACCTGCTAGTTCTCTGTGATTAACACAGCTGGTTTTGTGCACTGCTGACAGAAATACCAATACCCGTACCAGGTCCAGTGCTTCCCACCATGGGTCCTTCAATCAGTTCAAAAACATTGCAGTGTTTTGTAATTGGGAGCTGTGTGGTGCAGGCTTAGTGGGATGATCAGCTCTGCTCAGCAACAGCCAAACATGCTGGTGCTAGTGTGTGTGTGTGTGTGTGTCTGTGTGTGTGTGTTTGTCTTTATTGATTGGACCAGGCTAGGAACAGGTGACCTGCCTGGAAAAGGGGAAATAAATGGAAAGCAGGGCCACACATAACCATCATGACCCATTAACCACATTCATTATTTAATTTTCCATCCGCTCTCAGTGGGTCTGATAGGAAAGAGGGGGCTGGAGCACAACTCCATTAAACTGGCATTTACATGTCAGATGTTACGTAAAGAGAACTCAATGACCTGTATTCTCAGATGTGCCTGTGAATGAATATGTCAGCATTCAGGGTGCATGTGTGTGTGTGTGTGTGTGTACACATGCTCCCTCCTGAGCCCTGCATTGGCTGATTTAAATCCCCATGTGTAGAGGGGAGCCTGCTATCATAATCAGCACGTCTGCAGCCGCACAGCACACTGAATGAAGCCTGGCCCTCCTGATGGGAAGCCTTGAAATCCAATTTTCCTGTCAATCTATCCGTCTCTACGGTGTACCATACTGTCCCGCTCAAAGCTGGATCTCTGAGTACGCCCTCCACATGCCTCTCATCTCTCATCAGCCTGCCTTGATTGGTCTCCTCCAGATGATACCACAGATCTGGTTAGCGGGATTGATGTAATGTGGGGTTATGTTGTTTTCATCGTCATTTCCGACACGATTATGCACTAAACCGGCTCCCCGCCCGAAACAGCACCACAGGAGAAGGAGAAAGAGGTACTTTCTTCAAAATGTTAAACAGTTCTTCTTCACGTGATGGTGCATTTTCCTGCCAAGAGGCACCAGCATGCATCTGAATCTGAAGTATCAGCCAAATGGGAAATTGGCAAGCTGCGGCACAGAAACGTGACCAAGTTTCTTTATCAAATGAAAAACTCTCTTAATATTTAACCTAAATTAATCACCTCAGTAGGTACAATAAACGCAGGATGGTTGACACATTGGTGTCTGTGTGCAACACATCTGCAGATGGTGCAGTGGACTGAATGTATTGAATACCCAGAACAGAAAGGAAACTTGGAGCAATGCAGGCTGGATCATCTTCAGTGAAGGGAAGATTATCCTCTGAAACACAGAGATCAATGTTATTTCTCTTTTCCCAAGAGGCAACAGCTGATAAAGACTCGTGCGTGGGAGGCGGAAATAAAAACAACATTAGCCATCAAAATTCAACCGCGGCAATCTTCATAGTAATAGTAGGAAGCTTGGGCGTACTGCAGAAAATGTGGCATTTACACATCAATAGAGAGGGCTGGCTGAGTCGTATTATAATGCAGAACATTCAGACGGTGGGCGAGGCTTTTTGAATCTCAATGACACTGTGCTTGGGCAGAATGAAGGTAACAAGCGATGGCTGTGAACTGTTGGAGGCAATTATTGTGCATGAGGACGAGGTCCATGTCTGCATCAAACACAGTTGTGCAGAAGAGTGCGATATTATGCAATGACGCTGACATAACCAAGGGTCCAAGGAAAGAGCGGGAAGCCACGCAAGGTCGCTGCCCTTTGGATAACGGCACGTAGGAAAGCCATTAGAGGAGACCTTGGGCTATCTCTGGATCAAAAAGAAAGGCACACCCACCAGTGAAGTAGCTGCCATAAAAAAGGAGCTTCTAATGTTAAACACAGAAAGAAGTGAAGACACTCAGGGAAAAGCTGTTGTTTATGTAAGAATACAAAAAGTGCAGATATTAAAAAAGAAGCTTTTTTTTAAGCAAGGAGTTTAAACTGTAGGAAATATTCTGCCAGGCAGGCTGCGTAATGAGTGTGTGTCAGAGCTGTAAATCGTGTCTTGTAATATTAAAAACCGCTGTGCAGTGTTTAAGTGTAACCCTTCAAAATCGTGGATCTATTACTCAAACTGGTCCTCCTAGATTGTATTTCATATCCCCTCACTAGCAACTGTAGCAACAACCCCCCACAGTCAGTCAAACATGCACATGGTTGCATGGCAATCTAACATGATGTCACACACGGACGTACAGCAAGTTGTGCTTCATTATGCTTCCAAAATATGAAGCTATTATCTACATAAAACTGATGATGTACGGAATTATGAATGTTTTTATTGACTTGCTGTAACAACTGTGTTGCTTCTACTGATGTATCATTTTTCCAGTGCAGAAAGACAAATCTGACGACACATGAATGCTGTATCATGACAGCAACCGGGATAAGACATGAACTGGTGAGGATGATTATTGTTTTCAAATGAACTAACTCTAATTCATTCTCAGGCACATTTAGAATAACATAGTGTGTCATAGCATTCAGTCTACTGTCTGACTCTCATACATGAACAAATCTGGTGAGACCTGAAACTCCCTAATGGTAATTTTAGCCTACAGATAACAGCTTTGCATTGAAGGAGCAAAGTGTCATGGCCAGTTTTGCTGATCTGAAACAGCCCAATCAGAACCTAGAGGCTAAGTTGTTGTTTCATTTTACGTTTCATTTAGGAAATGGTAAATATGAAACATTTATATGATAGAACTAAATACAAATGGAAATGAAATAAAGTCTTTTAAATAATGCTTTCGATGAAATGTTAAAAATTCTCGCTCATGTGAACTGATTTTATTAGTCTATATAATAATTGAAATAGGAAAACAGTTTCAACATAAACAACATTTGCTTTAGTCAGCCATCAGTTATCATTCATTGCATGTCGAGCTGAATCTCAATAGTAAAACATGGATGAGAAAAGGGTTTGCCAATTTCCTGGAATATATCCTGACTTTGTGCTGGTGGAAACCATCCCAACGGTACAAAAAGTAACCCAAACGATCACAGTCTCTCCAAATGAATTTTTTCATAGTATTCTACTACTTTAAACTACTTTTTACAGTCCGTCCTGGCATCACTGGTCATGGCAGTGAGTGTGTATGGCAGCTGGTATCAGCCAATCACCAGCTGCTGAGTCAAGTCAGGTCGAGTCGAGGATACGAGGTTGTAGTGCTGAATAATCCCAGCAGCTGGATCTCAGCTGGTTTTTAACAAGACACGATCAATAAAAAATCTTTTCATCTGGATTTAAACAGCTCTGGTTCCTGCTGCAAGAAAATGTTGATCGCAGATTATGAGAGGATCAAGAGGACCCTTCCAGTCATGTCCAGTTTTTTGAAGCCTGAAATTACGCTTTTGAGACAGACCTTGACAGCACTCTACATATGATTCATCCTTACATCTTTAGACCTTTGATTTGTACAAGGAAAACCGCACAACATCTTCTGGTAATGGAGCAGCATTATTTCTACTTCAGCACTTCATGGGGGAGAGGGACAGAGGGAGAGACAGGAAGAGGAGGGAGGATGTGCAGACCAGCAGTTTAATCCAGTTTTTAACCAAACTGCTAAAGGCAAAGCAGATACAGCGCTGGGTCTCCAGACTCTTGAACCAGTCAGTTTCCTTCAGGACCCTTCTGATCAACTAACCGACCTCTTTAGTGAACACACGCAGGCCGACCCTGTCACTGTCAGGATAATCCTTCCTCCTGGTAAAAATGTACTCTGACCTGAATCCTAATAGTCCACTGGAAGGTTGTGCAGGCAAACAAATGCAGAACACACACACAAGCACACGAGCAGAAGCCGTCATCAAGCTGTCAGGTAGAGCGGCACAGAGGTTTCAGTCTCATTAACATTCTGCATCTGGCTTCACATCACACACACAAACACACACGCGAGCACACATCTCCTCTGAGAGACATATATTTTGCCGGTGTCTTCACTGTACGGATGGAAACTCTGAGAGAACAATACCTCACTCTGTGGAGCGTACTTTAAGAGAAATGCTCACGGGCTAAAATCCACTCAGTCACAATGCTATTTTTGCTTTTTCATATTGTGGAACAGAAACTAATGGTTAATTACTGCAGGGGTATAGCCACTGGGATTTGGTGAGTGACTCATGTCAGAGGAGATTAAAAAAAAAAAATCATTACAGTCTGAATCTGTTACAGTTTCATAGCTGAGAGCGGTGAGACAGAGATAGGACCAGATCAGGTGATAGCTGGGTAAAACTTCCACTGATCCAGTCACACTGTGACATGTTTAATGCTGTATACAATATATCCGATATTCTAATAAAACCACTGTCCTGGTGAGACCTGAATCTTAAATCTTGTCTTAATCTGAGCAAATTTGTTCATCTGAGCAAATTCCACCAACTACATTGAAATGGTGCAAAAGTACTGAATCTTAATATTGAAATGACTTGAGCTGTTTATATTTTTGCTGTAAAACAGATTTGAAATTGTAAAGACAGAACCAGAAAATGCTCATGTTACAATGTACTATATATATTCTTTATTCCTCTGCAACAGAGGAATTTCCCAATTTGGGATCAATAAAGTCTATCTTTCTATCTATAAAAGACATAAGAACTAATTTTAAGAATTTTGACAAATCCAGTGAATTAATACCTGACAAATCAACGTACTTCATCACACTGATATAAAAAAAATCTAAATTCGTTATTGCCACGAAGCAGTTCTGCTTACTGTACAAAAACATTCTCTAATGCAGATAGAAATGTTAAAGCAGTTAAGTTTTACAGTAACATCTTTACACATTTCTGTTCTCTTACCCAACCCTTGTGTGAAGCAGTTCACTTCAAGCCACCTCCTCCAGTTCCCCACCTATCTCCAGCAGCAACACAACAGCAGCATGATCCCTCTCTGGCTTCCTACCATTATGATGACCAATATACAGTCAAGCAGGAGACAGCCTCTGAATCCTGGTCTCTACAGCTGTAGCTAAAAAACCACTCGAGGTGGAAAAAAATAGAATATATTAAATTTAACACAGGTGGTAATGGGGAGTCTGCTCACCTTATCTCCAGCTGAGCCTCGTTCCCTGTTCAGGAGGGAAGAAGAAGGAAGCAACGAGCAGAACTAGGGTAAATGAAACTTTGGACAGAGTGGAACCGACAGGAACATTAGAGCATGTAGCGTAGAGACAGAAAAGGGGAAAAGAGGTGTGGAAAATGAGAGCAAGGTTACAAATGGCTGTTAGTGAAGGAAAGGAGAGGAGGTCGGGTGTCCATTCATGAAACAGAACCATGATGCATTTCCATAACATTTACATGTTTTATTTGTGTAAAACACTTGAGCTTACACTGTACTTTAAACTGGCTTTTCTATTTACCACTGCATCACTGCTTATGAACCACAGATGCAGGTTTCGTACTACAGTATAATACTACCAGACTAATAAACCTTCATAGATTATGCAGGCTAATCCAGATAATATTATTATGGGATGAAGGCTGCATTAGAGAAAGGACATGCAGACATCTCTCACACAGACATTAGAATGAACAGCAAGCAAAACACCACAAATGACACGTTTCTCATGTAAATGATTGAATCTATTAGGTTCTGGACAAACAAATGCTGCACACGACGCAGCAAACAACTTCTACAGGACAGTACACGAGTTTCAATCAGGTTCTCAGCATTTTCACAGCCTGTGACCTCGATTATAAGTATGTATATTAATTTGCTGTGATTATGGATGTTTAAGGTCACTGTTTTGTTTGATCCCATTACAAAGAGGCTGTGAAATTCATGCTTTCATATGTGAAATTAGACATTTTATATTATTTATTTTATATGTGAATTATCTGTGCTGGTGTGTGGCTTCATCACCGGTGAAATGCTGTTTGTCACATGTTGCAACATGTGAATGTATCACATGAAAGGGTGAACCACGTGATTAAACACGTGAAATGTGTGTCATGTGGGATAAATTCACATTTTCTGTGAGTGCAATACAATAAAACGTAAAATATACTGTCGTGAATTGCACTGGTGGGAAGCCAGAGAGGGATCATGCCACTGTTGCGACAAAATCTCTTGTAGGTAAATGCATTAAATCATAACGCACTTCAGAGTTAGATTATTTTAATTAATGCCTAAGCGGTATTTCAAGGAGGAGCTAATTTTACCTACTTAACATAATGTTTAGTAGTTTTACAGACAAAATTTAAATTTTGTCTGTAAAACCCTAATTATTCACTATAGCTCTAGAGCTCTATACAGTCGAGATATAAAGTAGCAGGCAGGGGGAGTGCTTAAGTATACGTACCAAAAATGTTCTTAGTTTCTTTCCTCCACTGAGCACGGCCTTGAACCAAAACTTAACCAAGCAGGCTCGACGCCAGTGGTATTGTTTAATTCTAATAAGCACAGTCTGGGGTTGCTGAGAGTGGAGCATTTATTCTCACAGAAACATGAAATTCCAAACTCATTATATCAACCACATCTCTGCTCACTCTGTCTGCATATCACCCCCAAGGTTGAGATGGTTAGAATCAGAGTCTGAGACACTATCAGTGTCCTTGACAGCACTCGTGTTTTTTAAGCTGCTGCATGTGTGTGTGTGTGTGTGTGTGTGTGTGTGTGTGTGTGTGTGTTTATTTACAGAGCCAGCCCAGGCAGCCTCATCAAACTGACAGAGCATGGATGCTAAATGCTTGTATTAGCATTTTATCAAGTGACCTTCCTGCTCTCCAGTCTGTCTCATAAAAACTGTTTTCTTTTTCTCCCCAGCCTTCACTCTCCCTCAGTGATGATACAGTAAGTAGCTCTGCTGTGACCTAAACTGCACCGCATCTCTCAAAACTGTCCAGCTGGGATAGAGCTCTCTCACTTTCAACAATATTAACTGAGCCTCCAAGACTGTGCGGCCATATTTTGATGGCGTGCACATGCAGTAGGGTATAATTAACTGTTTCACCTCCAGCAGCAGCATTTCTCGATGGCCTCTCTGAAGCAGTTTAATGTTGCCACAGCTGCCTGGTTCTTAATTACTCCACTGGTAATTAGTGGTTGTCCATGGCTGGGATAGTGACTCTAGACTGTCATCCACCCACAATGCCCTTTGTTGATTGTGTTTTCTGGTAAAAGGGGGAGGATGGGTGACACACACACACACACACACACACACCGTCAGGCATGCTGCCTTCATGTGGCTGTGCATGCAGCTGTGACTGATGTTCTAACGGGACACGAGGGGATGAGTTACAGTTTATCCTGCAGGCAGGACACGAGAACAAAGGAGGTTCTCAGGGGACAGCAGGGTTCAGTGTATGAGCTTTGACGATGTTTGGCTGTCTGAAACACACTCCCATTGTCATCGTCATTTACTGTTTTTGCCTCAAATTCCTAAGTATAAATCTCCACCACCATCAACCTTGACATCAGAGATCTGGGCCAGATTTTTTGAAATTTTCCTGAGGTTTTTTTTAATTTTATTTTATTTTTTTATCAAAGTGTAATCACTGCGCTCTTGAATCAAGGTGGCATTCCTCTCATCAAGGCTGAGTGTCTTGTGGCTGAAGTCAACAGCACAGAAGAGGCTACAGCTGCCTAGACTCTATTCTGCTTTTGCCTATTCTAAGAACGTTCATTTTCCTGCATGTATATAAAAAAAAAATCTGCTACAGAACTGATTCAAGCCAAGATGAGATTTGCACCATCAGAAGACTCAAGTCAACAAAAGTTGCTGGGTGATATGGTTGAAATCATCCATCCATTATCTACAGTATAGCTGCTTATCCTGTGGAAGGTCATGGGACCTCTATCATCGGGCTGACGCAGACAGACATTCACACTCAGATTCACTCAGAGGTAACCACTGCGCCACCATCACGGTTTGAAACAATATCAGTGGTTTTCTCCAGACACAGCTAACACAGTTATCATTACGTGACCACAGTTCCATACATGTAGTGACAACAAGACTGTGAGATGCAGCTGAAAGCTCCAAATAAAGGTAAAGTCTTGAATAAATAAGAAAATGGCAAATGTATTTAAAATCATGTGGCATAATCAGATTGATCTTTAATACAATGACCTATGCCCCACTGTTAAACACTAATCATGTTAACTGCATGAAATCACTCATTTGGAGATATGATCATCACAATATATTACACTTGCTTTGATTTATCAGCGTAAAGAAACTGCACAAAATGCACGAAAACCATCATTGTTATTATCACTATTATTATTATTATTATTATTATTATTATTATTATTATTATTATCCGTTTTGTTGGAAAGTGCTAAGTGCTAAGCACATATGCTAAAATCCTGACGTTACATTATTAATGTCAACGAGAACAAGCATTCAAACAAATCCATACAACTGTAATCATTTTCAAATCTACACACCATGTCTATAGAAATTTCTAGAAATGTGTACATTGTGTCAAAAAGCAGCTCATAACATATATCATTAATCCTTTAGTGGCCACAGTGATGACTACTACTGAGGATCTAAGTAATTGAAAGTCAATGGACTCAAAAAAAACACCTGAACTCTGCCAATAAGTTAATGGAAGGTAATTATACTCTGTCCAGCCAAGCTGATCTTGCTCCAAAACAAAACCAGTACATTGCAGTGCCTGTCTCAAGTGTATACATTAGCATTAGCAGGGCCCCAGGCCCTTAATGTACCTCCCATGCATTTCTGCTGGCTTAGCCTGACAGATCGACCTGTCTCATTAAATCAAGTCTTATTGACTCTTGTTCAGCTGTCTGTGTGTGTGTGTGTGTGTGTGTGTGTGTGTGTGTGTGTGTTTGTGTGTGTGTGTGTGTGTGTGCGCTGCTTGCATGAAGCTTTAAGAGTCTGCAGGTCCACTAGCTTGACCTCTTATCACATCACCTCACTGATTAAATCTATGTAGAGCTCAGGTAAGGAACGACAAAGCAACACTGTGCTGAGGGGAATCTATGAGGCTCTGCAGTGTGGGGTCTCTCACTCAGTTCAACATTAGTCTGTCACGCTCACTGAAAAAGAAAAAGGACTTGAGACTCATTTAGAGTGACAGCATTTTTCAGTGCAACCCAGAGCTCAGAGGAATTTACTCACACAAACTGAGTCAGGGATTTACGAACAGCTGATGCAGCCCATCCAGGTTAAAACTAAAATTCCCAAATAGCAATGTTAGCAATGTCCAAATATCCCTGATCCATTGAATTCCAACATTCATTTAAACAAACCAGGACACAAGAACAGGCCGTGGTTAAACTCCTCCACGCACGATTGAGAAGAAAATGGAAAAAGACACTCACAATTAGTATTTCCTAGCAAACTAATCCATGACTCAAGAATTTGATTCGTCTTAGTGAGCCAATCATTTCTGTTTAAAACATGTCCCGTGCCTTCATGAGAGCACCCATGACAATTTAAATGGTTTTCCAGTCACGTGACTCATCAGTCGTCTTAGAAAAAAAAAAAACACTCCAACCAATTCAGTTTTCATCAACTATTTATGTGCAGCAAACCTGACGTCCATGATACAGTATTTTCCATCCCTACAAAAACAAAGAGATTGCTGCTACTGCAAATCACACAGTTTTACTCTATTCATTAACATTATCGGATTGCAGTCTGGAAACCAGCCAGCTTTCCCATCAGCCCTAGAGGCATTTCCAGTCATGGCTTGGATGCACCTGCTTTCTGAGGCCAGTCATCCCCAAAACGTTGCACTGAAGGACTCCCAGGAGCATCCACGAGACTCCAGGGGCTCCCCCAGGGAAATAAGGAATAACTGCACTGCCTTACTATTTCATTTACTAAATGGCATCACACAGAGGGAACAGAAAATGAAGACAAATACAGTCATCTTTCTAATGCTGCATGATTTCACACTCTCCCGTCTCGGGTATAAATGCTATGTACCGACAGAAATCCCCTCAGCTGGGTTTCACTCAAAAGATCCTTACATCTGTTTGCGATTGCTGAAGATTAAGAAACCAACACACGCCGCAGTTATAGTCCTCCATGTGAGTCTATAGGATTGTCTGAGGCTGAGGACATTGTTCAGGCTGTCGGGGCTATTCCCCGAGGTGAGGGGAGTTCAGCCTGGCAGCTGTTTCCTTCCTTTGATTCAGGTAATGACGTTCAGTTCCTTAGGGTGGGAGTCTTGAGTCATCATTTGTGGTGCAGCCTGAGCTTTGCACGACAGAAATTAAAACTATGAAAGCCAGTTCTTACCTGCATTAGTCAATTACTTGATTAGTTCATCAAAAATAAATTTAATATGGATTTGGATAATTTTAGGTCCTTTATAAAGACTAAAATACCAAATATTTGCTGGCCAAAGATTCTCAAAGACAATTAGCTTTTCCCCATTTCATATCACTGTGAATTTATTTATTTATCTTTGAGGTTGACAGAATAATCCTACACTACCTCCTCCTGCTGTTCAGAGCTTTCAGTTACATCACAGGATTTCTCAGTAGGTGGAGTGTGGAACTGTAAATATTCACATTTTCATTTTTCTCAGCACTCATTGTCTGTGTTGGCTTAAAAGACGAGACTGAAAGTTCATTTCTGAGCTTCAAAACCAGTTGTTGATGAGGTTAGTCTATACAATATTCATTATTTTATTATTTAACATATAATAGTGGAAAATAGCTATGCAATATTTGATCTTCCATGACCAGTAGACCTCAGTTACTGACAACATGAGAGCTTTGAAGACGCCTGTTGTGATGAGCATTTCTGTCTTTCTGGTAGATTAAATGATTCAACAGAGATTCAATCTACATAGGAATTATAAATAAATTACATAATGATTAAAAAGGATATTTGCAGGTCTAACTGAGACCACACAAGTTTCCAGCTTCTTTTCAGTTATTCAAACATCAGGATCAAAAACGTAAAGTAAAACTATGATAGGCTGTAGAGTGACAACATACAAATATATCGTCAAAGCTGTGGAAATATGAAAGAAAAGTCAGGGAGGGAAACATAAAGCATGTAAGAGTCCGTGTCAAATCACAGCCGAGGACCACAGAAACACTTCAGGTGAACTGCAGCAGCGATTGGTGAAGCAGAAATACCGGCGCGCCTCCATCCACCAGGCATCCATCAGTTACCCGCCTTTTGATTTCACAGTAAAATATAAATTGTGCCATTCATTCTTGGGTCGGCCACTTACTCAGGGTCACATTCAGGGCGCCTCCATCACGTTAAAGAGAACAAGTCCCCCTCCTCTCTGGATCCAGATCAAGATCGCAGGTTGAACCCGGGCAGCCCCTCAGTGAGGGGTCTGGATTGAGGAACTGACCGGGATCCGTGCGGGCTGCACGGTCACGGCACTGCCATGAAATCACGCAGCGGCCGGTCACTGATTTACCCTCCGCCCTCCCCTCATGCTGTTTTCGGGGATTTTACCGGTGGATCCCGGATACACGACCTCGTTCTTTTGCGGGTTTCTCCTTGGGAGCTGTGATGCATTCAAGTGCTACTCGTCAAGCGGAGCACACCGTCGTTCTTCACCTTGTAGTCTGATAATGATGTGGCATAGGTGTGGTTTAAATGGTGAGAAATAAACAGACATGAATATAGATGGAAAGCTTTGTTTTGCCATTCATTAATAATTAGTTTACTTTGGATCAGCAAAGCAGTTGATCAACAAAACAAAAAATAGGCGTCCACCTTTCCCTGAAAACAAGATTTGAAACGTCTTACCCAGGTTGTTAAAAATTTCCTGTGACAAACCTTGACATGAATAAACTGAGGGATGGGGTTATGTAAATCAAAAGGCTCAGAGCCACTGTAAAGATTTCTAAAGAAGGCAATGTGACTGACTGATGTTATAGAAGCAAAACGTAATGCATATAAAAAAATATTGTTTTACCAAATGCCAAACAAGATGCACTTATACGTCTATCTATCTATATCTATATATCTATATCTGCAACATCTCTGAAGGTTACATAATATTTTGACTGTATGCATCCTTTATGATAATAGATCATAAAGGATTTTGTTTAAATGCATTTGCAGCATAGCCTAATATCACCTTATTGTTCGTAAAAGTAAAATGCTTAGGTCCATTAGGTGTCTAATTTTCTGCACATAAAGAATGGGTATTACTGGTATGTTTGTAGTGATAGGTAAAGTTGGGAGGGGGAGTGACCGGTAGGGATCTGTACATTTTTAGCCCTTGGTGTGTCGTTCATGGGACCTTCATATTGTGATTTTGATATTTCCGACAGCAAGTGAAGATAGCCTAGCCATAGGACCAGCGCTCTCACTCCGCTCCTGATTGGTCCAGATGAAAAACGCTGGCTGCGTCCACACTCACACCCACACACAGGGGGCTGGAGCCAATCCCAGCTGACACTGGGCGACAGGACGCCAGTCCATCACAGGGCAGATATATAAATAACCATTCATGCTCACATTCACACCTACATTTGATACCATATCACATATTTTCTATGTGATTTAGTGGAAGGTAATACAATAACCCTACAGTCAGCTGTTTTTCAAGTCTTTCAGGTCAAATATAAAATGGACAAAAACAAAATCAAATGACATCCTGAGTCATTATAGTTGCTGAACAACGGTTTTCCTTAGTCTATTATTTTGTAATTAACTATGTAAGAATTTGAGACTTGAATGTTTTTACTGTCAAGGCTCAAGTAATTCAAGTTCTCATTTTTGTGACTCAAATCTGACTTCAGTGCATCTCTCACGTCTACAGCACCACCTCTGAAGTCTATTGAAACGACACAGGGACACAACACAGGGAGAACATGCAAACCCAGGCCCCTGGTTTGAACCCAGAGCCTTCTTGCTGTGAGGTGACAGTGCTAACCACCGCACCACTGTGCCACCCTGTTTCAAGTCAGACTTACAAAATTGTGAATACGCCTACCTAAAATTGACTTGAAGTCACAGACAGTAGTTATCTTAGACAATGTCAAATTTTGTTTTTTTGCCCCAATTTTATTCTTGACAAAACTCCTGTAACTACATGCGTTCCTGAAAGCAGGTCACAATAATCAAATACAGACTATGCAGTATGATATATAGACCACTCTGGAGTCTGTAATGTTATAGGTGTGTAAACTGGCCCGCTACAACCCTTTCAAGCTGCGTAGTCAACTTTCCCCCTGCACACTGGTGCTGTCATCTCTGAGCTGCTCCTGGCTCACAACCTGGGGACTTTCTGTTGTGGCGTGAAAACAGATTGTGAATTTGTGGATAGTTGCTTGGAAACAATAAACCTTACCTCCCACAAACCAAGGGCAACCCCCACAGTCACTGATATCACAGGAGGACAGCCAGTGTTTATCTCCATCCATGGAAACAGACCCCTGCTGGTTTCTTTTCATATGGGATATATACACAGTGAAACAGGATTCGTGTCCTTTTGTGACACACCTTGGTCATTTTTCAAACATGGCACTGGCATTTTATTATAAAACAAGGAATTGAAGTCAGAAATAATGCCCAGAATAGTCTATTGATAAATTATTAACCATCCATAAATCTTTACACTCCTAATTTTCTGTAGCTGATGAACTTTACTCTGATTCTTACCCTATAAGATAGAGGTCAAAAGTTACAGAGCTGGCTAATTAAGAGCCCTATGATTAGTCTCTGTTGTTCTTTTCTATTTCAGATTATTCCTAACATCTCCCAAATCACTTTTCTCCCATACCTGTCCACCTGCACATGCCCACCATCACCTCATGTGGTGCTGGAGGCAGGAGCACCATGTTGTGAAACTGGTGATTATATGCTAGTGTAATCTCACCATCCCACTTGTTTCAGATGTTGATCCTTTAATGTTTGAAGGCAGCAGAGCATATGGCCTCAGTAAAGTGCGGACAGGGCAGGAATTTAAGGCTTAGGAATCATTAACAGTTTAAAGAAAGGAAAAGAGATTAACGTCACTGCCACAAGGCTCATGCAGCTCAGAGCCCCTGCAGCCTGTGGAGCTTGAAACTGCATTTAGTAAGTGTTACTGCAGCAGTTCATTAGTTTCTCATTGCCAGATCCACAGTGTATCTGAGCTGCTCCAGCTAATTCAGTAATTAGATTCACAGCTCAGCCCAGTGATGCCGCTAATTTAGTGTATAAGGTAGTTTGTCATTGTTGGGGCCCGTGGGTTTAGATACTAATATTTGCTCTGATATTGACACTGATATTCATTTTTGATTTGTTCCTTTTAGTTGTTTAGTCTATTTACAAAGTAATATGTTCAATGACTGGCAGAAAAATAATAATACAAACACCAATAAAAGAAAGAAAGAAAGAAAGAAAGAAAGAAAGAAAGAAAGAAAGAAAGAAAGAAATGTGAATTAATTAGTCTAAGGCTCATTGTAATCTGGTCAGATATACAGGGACTCTAACAATAGGTTTCACAGGGTAAAATGTACAAAACAGCATAGTCTCAAATATCACACACAAGACAGAATAGTATAAATCCAGCAATAGCTAAATAATGCCACAGTAAAACATGTATTGGCATTTTTCAAACAAAAATCTAAAAACAAAAGCAAACAGCACAATTACCTCTCCCTATTGCCAGGGTTCTTCCTGGTTTTACTGGCTGATTTAAACAACATTGTCAAGAATAGACTTTTGCATGAGTTTCTGTGAAAAAAAAAAAAAAAAAAATCAATTAAATTTTGCACACACTGAGTTTCTACACACAAAGACACAAGACTCTCCTAATACACTGACAGAAGAGTCAGAGCAAGTCAAACTTCTTCATGTTTTGGGTTTGACTGATGTGGTTGCACTTCAAATAAGAATCCCTGTAAAATAAATGAAATAAATAAAGACTGCATCCATCAATCTGTGCTTTATAGCAGAATGGCAATATAGCAGAAATGTTTCTGTAGCCTTCTACAGATCTGTGCCTAAACAGGATCCTGTTTCTGAGCCGTGCAGACAGTGCTTTCCACCTCTTGGTTTTGTTAGCTGTGAGACTTTATATAGACAGGTGTGTGCCTTTCCAAATCATGTCCAGTCAAGTGAATTTACCACAGATCATATATGTGTATGTTTTTTTTTAAATAAAATTTTATTTAAAACAATGAATGAGTGGTGATAACAATGAAAAAAAAAGACAAAAAAAAAGTACCAAGAAACCATGTGACATTTGCCCTGAAGCTGCCCTGTCATTACAAAATATTGATTGACAGGCGCTGAGCCAATTAGACAAAGAACCAGTCAGTTTGACCAATCATAAGGAAGGGGAGGCGGAACTTCATGGTACCAATGAGGTGGTCAGTGCTCTGCCGTACATGGTTATCGGATAAAACAGAACAGCAGAAAGTTTAAAGCTCATGAAAGTCTCAGAATGAATGGGACAGCTTACTCCAACTTTGACAATCAAGAACATGTCCTGAAACTGGGAGAGACATTTGAGAAACACTCCAAAAGTGCCTACCATACAGTACGATGTAAGTGGGATTTTGAATCAGTTGGTTGTCTGGCTTTTACAGAAGCTAATGGTAGCATGCTAGTTAGCTTCCTAGCTAAATATCCGAAGGCAGCTGTGTAGCCGCGTCGTCAGTCCTTTTGTATCCGCCTGCTGTTGGCCCCTTTTAGTAAGATGACAATTCTCTGTGTTTTTTGTTGTCTTCTTAAGTTAGTTAACTCTCAATTATCACAACACATCGATACCCCAGCTGTCAAAACGTTAGCTAATGCTAGCATCGTGTCAATCTGTACAGTTCCGCCATCTAGTGGTACCGGTAGGTAATTGCAGCACTAAGGCACCAACCGCCGCTGTGTTTGTATATTTACAAATATTTTGGCAATACTGTGGTTAATATTGATCATATATGTTTATATATATATATGTGTGTGTGTGTGTGTGTGTGTGTGTGTGTATAGTTTGTGTTTCATTGTCTTGCTTTTTTCCCGCAGATGACTTCAAACCAGCCTCCATTGATACAACATGTGAAGGGGAGCTTGAAGTGGGCAAAGGAGAACAAGTCACTATTACTTTACCCAATCTAGAGGTTAGTGTTTGATATCCCAAGGCTTTTCTCAACCAGAAATATGTGTGGATGTTGGGTATGTCTGTATTAACCTCCCTCAATGCCCCATTTTTTAAATTTGGCCTCCACTTTACATGGCAACCAAGCAGCACTCTAGAGCTGCAATGATTAGCTAATTGACAGAAAATCAAAGGCAACAATTTTGATAATTGAATAATTGTAACAAAGGTTTTTTCTAAGCAAAAAATGCCAACAACAACAAAAAAAAGATAGCTGGCATCAGTTTCTTAAATCTGATTATTTGCTAGTCTCCCAGCGTTCTCTGACAATAAACTCAACATATTTGGGTTTTTGACTATTGGTCAGACAAATTTAATTATGTTAACTTGGACCTTAGAATAATAATGGGCATTTTTCACTATTTTCTGACATTTTATACATTGAATGAATAATGAATAATCAATCACGTATGTTTATGGACAGATTCCAATATTATTTGTTCCTTTTTTAAAAAAATATATATATTTAAATTCTACTACTTTTGGGACAGGTAGGTTCAAAGTCACATAAAAAAAATTGACTCGTACAGTATTTTTCAAACACATTAGCAAGCAAAGGTCAGTGCCCAGACAAGCAACTGTCCCAAGAGCAAAATCCAAACCTAAAAGAGCCAGTGTTCCCTGGCAGCCATTCCCTCAACTCGTGTGAAGCCACACGAGTCCAAAGAAGAAATAATATAAACAAACGAATAAATGAGAAGGAGAGGGGATGGGCAGATGGAGAAGGGATGGCATAATAATAGTAATAAGTAAAATGACAAATATGACAAAATAAATTAGAATTAAGAAAAAAAACTGTTTTCAGGCTTAATGTTTGTTGGCTGGTCAATTATTTCTGAGGAAAGGCTACAGCCCTGCCTGTGTTTGAAATGTTCAGGGTTCAAGTGCTCCAGTAACAGTCTTCAAGGGATCCAAGAGGCCATACATGAAAGAGTGCATCCTCATTGTGAACCATGACACAGGAGAGTACAGACTGGAAAAACTCAACAGCAACATAGCTGTGAAGAAGACCAGGTGGGTTGAAAAACTGCTTACAATTTATGTTACTACCTATGTTATTTTAAATTCCATATTCCTTCAACAAATTTTACCATTGTTGGTTTTGTGTGGAGTGTGTGTTTACATGTTTTTATTCACATGTTTAGAAAAGAAACTTTGCAGTTTGTTTCGCAAGCTTGTTTTTAAGCTTGGCTGAGGGTCATGAGCTGACAGAAACATGCAATGGTTCACATTTTATTTTGCCGAAATTTGTTTTAAACTTGCACCATTTTAACAGAAGCCATCTACTTCTACTATTCCTAGGGCTGAGGGCAGCAGCAAGATCCATTCTCGCCTGGAGCAACAGACCAGTCGCCTCAGCCAGCAGATGAGGAGTAACAACAACAACAACAGCAGCAGCAGCAGCAGTAACAAGACCTCAGCCAGTTCCAAGAGTTCTCCTCCTAAAGAGAAGACGTCCCCGGCATCACCCATGGATGACATTGAGAGAGGTAACATGGTGTCAGGCACAATGTCATCAACTGTACTGACTATTAATTGACTTAATTTGTGTTGAGTGTTTTAGCATCAGGATGAAATTGTTAGGCAGCTTCGGTCAGTATTCATGTTTGATTGCTTGGTGTTTATTTAATGTGTCCTCTTTTCCATAAATGAGGATAATTATGGCACATTTCTTCATCTTTGTATGTGCTTATGCCACCGTGTACAGAACTGATGGCAGAGGCGCAGATCATGGACCAGCTGAGCAGCGGCGACAGCTCTTCGGACTCCAACAGCTCCTCGTCCTCCAGCAGTGATGACAGCTCCAGCAGCAGCGACTCAGAAGATGAACGGACTTCTGCGCCACCACCAACAGCCCCGGGCAACCACAGCATGCCTGTTATCAACACCAGCAGCCGCCACCAGGAGAGTGGAGGACTCATGAACACACTCAGTGAGTAGCCCTCTTACCTCCATCTGAGTATATAAGAGCGCTTTTCTCCATTATTCTCCATATTTTCTTATCTTTACATAAAGTTGATGCCAGCCAGTTGCTCCCAAGTTAAATATGAGCCAGGACTTTGACAGTGTCAGCACAACTATCACTTTTCACTCTTAGCTAAACACTCTACAAAACTTGTTTTAAAAATATTAAACAGAGGTTAATGTGACAATAGATTTGAAGGTTCTTGCCCTTTACACCAACAGACTTTAAAGTTGTCACAGTATTTCTTCATGACCATTTTAGGTTTAAATAAAATAAATCAAGATACCTTAGTTCAGAGAGACATGATGTGGTAGAGAACAATTTAATACAACTCTTATTATTATATTAACAATTAGAACATTATTTCAATTATTGTGGGTGAGGTAATCAATAAACCCTTCTTGGGTTTGTTGAAGTTGTTGAAATGTTTATATGTATTAATAAAAAAATTAAAAAATAAATTTTTTTAAAAAAAGGACTCATACATTTTATAAAACCAGTCTGTTTATTTTGCCATCTACTTGTGTTGCAGAGAGTGACCTCCAGCTTAGTGAATCAGGCAGTGAAAGTGACGACTGAACGACATGAGAACTTCTGCCAACCTGTGGACAGCGGGAGGATTTTCACTGAGCGCTAAAGGAACCAGGCACAGACCTATCAGACAGTGTCTTGCTTCCTTTAATGTGCAACTGTCTTCTCTACATATCCACAATTCTGCTAGCAAATATGATTTTTCGCTTCTCTGCCAACAAACTTCAAATTTTATGTCTGATTCATGGCTTCATGATGTGTATTTTTTTTGTATGTTAAAGTTGTATGTGAAAGAGATGCCTTAGTTCAGAGAGACGGGATGCAGTTGGCGTAAGAGAAGCAGTAAACTATGCATAATGTTTCATCTCAGTGGAAGCAGATGTGTGGTTACACTGCCCGAGCATATCGGAGGTAGAATGACAGCAATGTTCAGGCAGTGTTGATAGATGCTTCTGGCCACCAATCGGTCGTCTTAAACCATCACTGGAGTTTCTGTATTTCAGCTAAGCAATATTAGGAACTTTTATTGTGCCTAGGCAGATGTTGGTTAATAGCTTCAGTTAATTTTTAAGAGTCTCAGCTTTTTGACTGGAGATATTAAACTGTCATAACAGAAATTAATTGTTTTAGGATGAGCCACACTGATATGACAGTCTCCTGCTTTTGTCTTATAGAGGTATTGTAAAGTTAGCTGTAGTGCCTTTTGCTTTGGATTATTGAAGCCCAGCTCCAGGACAACCATTTTTTAAAATTTCATTTAAAGCTGCATTAATTAAGATTAAAATTATTATTCGGAGTAGTAGCATTATTGTGGCCACTTTGCAGACAGTGGAACAAGCTGAAAACATAACATTGATAAATTACTGCACTAGAATTTTGTTTTTGTTTTTTGTTTTTTTTTTTTTTGCAAAAGTGGAGCAAGCAGTTGCTTATTTACACACCCAGAAGTCACAGATCAACATTAGCATTCATTTGTAGTTGTAGTTTCTTGCAATCTTAACAATAGACGTCCCACATTCACTTTCCTTTGAGCTCTGTTTTTCTCTTCACCAACCCCTAAGAAATATATCTGACCCTTTAGCTGTAAGATGCTCCGGTGTGTTCACCAGATAATAGCCAACTCTGTCTGCTGTTAGACACCAGGCAGGTGGTGCACAGTGAGTCTATCAGAGCTTTTTGTCAGAAAACAGCTGCCCGTTGTGGCTGGAAACAGGGTTGAGAGCAGAGTTTGTTGCACAGAAAACCAAAACAATGGAAAAATGGTTGAATGGTCTGTAGAGCTGGTGATGATGATCTGTAGCTTCACGAGTACAGCACGACCTTTTTGCATTGCACCCGGCCATTCTATTCACTGTCTATGTAAAAATACTGATTAATGCAGCTGTAAGAATTAAGATGTTTCTCAGTATATAAGTTGGTCTGATTTATGGCAAAGTAGTGCACTAGTTCTCAGTCGACTCAGTTAGGGTCATGCTTTATAGCTTTAAACCTGCAATACTTGAATCTAATTATTTATATAAAATATACTCGACCAATGGTGAATTGCTAAATATATTTTATATATATTTTAATAGCCAAGCAATTGTAAGTACAGGTTAATATGGACTATACTGCGAAACAAGCCAGATGCATCGTTACTGCACCCCAATGTGAGTCTTACAGAACTTCATGTGCCTTCTCTTATTTACCAGTTACAACATATGTAGTCTTGTTTAGTCACGAGCCCCATATCACTGCTGAGCTGTCTCAGCACACAGGAAGCTGCTGTTTACGTTGCAGCATGTCTTTGGCGTCCCAGCTGACACAGAGAGAGAGAGAGAGAGAGACAGAAATGACGATGTCTTTGAATTTGAGAAGTCAATACTATGTTTAGCCTTAAGGAGAGCGGTGGCCTCTGAGCACCATTTGTAAACTATTTGAGAGTAATTTCTTTGTAGAAGAATAAAGATTTTAATTGTTTTTGTGTTATTTCTTTTTATTATTCCAGATATCTTAAGTGAATTTTAAGATTATTGAACATCTTTAAAATGATTCTGAATGCATACATTTTTATTTGCATAAAAATCAAACTATTTGGACCCTAGTGAAAATTGCAGGCACTAAATTGAGAAATTTTTCATTTCTATACATAAAAGCTGTTTCCATCTGTTGTGACTGTGACTCTAAGGTCTCCTCAGGTTACAGCCGGATATCCTGTTATTCAGGATTCATCTTCCTTCCTCTTCATCAAGTGTTTCCTCACTGAGCTGTTTTGTGACTTACCCACAAGAGAAGTAACAGTGCCTGGGTTTTGATTTACTGACCTGTTTAAAAAAAAAAGTTATAATGCAAGCTATACCACAACTGCAACACATTTGTGAAGCTCATGGTCATAAGAGGAAGGTGTTGACTCGACCTTGATAAACTCTGAGACTTTTTTTTTTCCTGTGAAATACACATAGTTGCCACATTCCTAAAAAATATTACAATAGAATCACCTGAGTAGTCTTTGGTTGAACTGGTCACCTTCATAGAGCATAACATGTAATGATGGGTCACAAGTTGACACTGCTTTGTTTCATGGCATCACAAGCCAAAAAGTTGTTGGATGTATATGTTGATATTTTGCAGTTTGGTTACTAAAGTTATGTTACCCAACACTCTCATACACACACTGATCTGCTCTGTAAGATTCCTCACAGTCAGAGGGAGGACTGGTGTTGTGACCCCATAATTAAGATACGACCAAAATCTGATGTCACATTATACTGATTGTCCTTTTCCTGAGAGAGTCCCCCTCTGGTGGCAACAAAGAGTAACTGACATAGAAAATATATATGAGATGATTTAAAAAACAATCTAGTATAAACTGATGATGAACTAATGATAAAGACACATAACATAAGCAAACATTTTATATATATATATATATATATATATATATATATATATATGTCATATACACATGTCATATACACTCACCAGCCACTTTATTAGATACACCTTGCTAGTACTGGGTTGGACCCCTTTTGCCTTCAGAACTGCCTTAATTCTTTGTGGCATAGATTCAACAAGGTGCTGGAAACACTCCTCAGAGGTTTTGGTCTATAGTGACATGATAGTATCACACAGTTGCTGCAGATTTGTCGGCTGCACATCCATGATGTGAATCTCCCGTTCCACCACATCCCAAAGGTGCTCTATCGGGCTGAGATCTGCTAATTTACAAGTGGAGAACATTGAAAACAACTGCCAACATGACCAGGTCAGCCCGTCCTGGCAAGTTCAGCCCAACATCAGACCACAAGATGCTTAAAGAAGTCTCCAACAATCCTAAAATATCAGCACAGGACCTTCAGGAAGCTCCTGCTACAGTTGATGTCAAAGTACATTTTTCTACCATCAGAAAGAGACAGAGACAGACGGAACGAGAGTTTGATTTACATGGCAGGTGCACAAAAATACACAACATATGCATGTATGCACTTCACACACACACTCACACACACACACAGTTGTATATACTTAAACAAATGAACTTATACGGACAGTTGGACAATACAATGTTGGCAGTCACAATAATATAAATATAACTATATATAGAAATATAACTAACTAACTTTATATACATTCCCAACATTAAACAATAATTCATCTTCTGGTACATACAGTTGACACGGTTGATCCTCCACATACATTAATATAATGCAACAGCACGCAACAATATGGTTCAGCACTGGAGATATTTCATAACTAACTCAGGGTGTGTGGGGCAAAACAAGTCTTTGCGAACTGAAGAAACACTACAAGTGAAAACTTGTGTGGTTTGTTAGTGCAACTCTGTTCACCAAAAAAGTTTGGATGTCTAAACATCTAGTCTCACATAGCCGGGCCTGTCTCCACAGCACAGTGTCAGTTCGGAGAATGCTGAGCATCTGCCAACAACTGAACTATAATACAATACAAGTTACAAAAAACACATTTTACTAAGCCCTTGCACTGCGGTAGTTTTACTTCTTGTGCTCAGGTTTTAAGACATTAGATTTCTCTCTCCTCCCCTCTATAATGGAGCTGAATGGAATTTCATTTGTGGTGCTGACCTAATTGAAATATTAAATCTAAAAACCTCAATAACTTGTCCTTCCAAAGTTGCCCTGGCCACTCCACACACTTCACTGTGAATAGTTTCTATTGTGGCTAACAGAGAAACAGTCACAGTGAGGTCTTTGGATTCGACAGCATCACTGTTTCAGTAAAGACATAGAAAATCTTTGTACATGGTCATTCTGAAACTTGGTAAGAGGTCTTTTAGTGTGAAAAATCTTAATTCACTCTCACTAGCTTTTGCTCAATTACTAGTCACTTAGAGCAAATTTTGTAGGCAGAAGCAGACCATGAAATGTGGTAAAAAGCTTTAAAATGTCAGTAAATAAAACTTATAGGCTACTAAATGAGCAAATGTTTTATTCTTTCTTTCAAGTTAAATCCACTCCTGGATTTCTGTAAGTATTTAGGAAATTCGCAGTAAAAAGTTTCCGGTGTTTGCACAATTTGGGTTCATTTGCATGCTGCTGTAGCATGTTGAATTATGTAAATGCAGTGTGGTTTTATCTTTATTGGTCTTGTGTCACCTGTTGCAGAAGAGGATCAGGATTATTAATGAAGTTTACGCTCATTAAAGTGTTATATCTTTGTAATTGTGCATTGTTATTCGCTAAACTAAGTAATAATAAGTGGTCATCCTACCGACCAACAGCTCTGTAACTACAGTTTATGACAGTACTGAAGTCCACAGCAGGCTGGGAGGTTGGAGCTGCTGCTGTGTTACAGCGGATAAAGAGCCTTTGTGAGGAGGCTGCACCTCAGAGACACAGACGGCGCCCTCACGTCCGTCCGCCCCCCCGACACCGCAGAACAGAGCCGCCGCATCCGCTCGACAATGCTGAGGAAATCTCTGATGACCGCCGGGTTGCGAGTGAACCGACAGCAACGAGAAGGGATTCAAAGAGCGGCAGCGGGACTGAGGCCGGTCAGTTATGGGGACGTGTACCCCCACCGCCGGGCCGCGTCCACCGCCGCCACCGCCGCGATGGGAACCAACAACAAACCCAAAACGATGGACGAATTAGACGGGCCGAGTTTCACGACGACCCTTTACTGGCTGTTTGTGAAGGGTTATTTCCAAACGACACAACAAATGCAAGTAAGTGGGACACTGAGACGAAGGAATGAGTGAAGCTCCATTGAGGGGAAATGTGCAGAGATGGCTTGTAACTTGCAGAATTTCACCCTGAACTCCGCGTTACAGGTAATTTAACGAGAAGTTCATACTGAATGTACGTATTAGGGACCAGAAATGACATGAGTATACATAGGTTAATTAATGCAGAAATACAGAAATGAATAAGTAAATGAAATAAATAGATATATGAAATAGCACTTTCATCACATTTTTTTTAATTTTGCCCTTATTTATGTATTTAATTAAATATTTCTGCATTTATTTATTTGTATCATTATGTCACTTGAAGTCCCTCATACATACATAGGATCAGAGATTTATTTTTTGACCCAAGTCTACATTGGAGATGAATTGAATTCATCATCATCTGAATGTGCAAGTGCTTCATATGTACTCAGTGGAAAAACTATAATTAGTACCTTGTGGTTGCATGACCCTGCCAGCTCGTCCAGCTGCAGGAAACATGATCCCCCCTTCCTCTTCAACAGCACTGAATAAGAAGTGTTTTGCAGAACATTCCTGTGTTCAAGTGAATGTTGGTTACAGACGTAATGAAATTCCCTCTGGGCGTTCTGGATGTGTTTAATTCACAAGAACATGAGGACCTTGGACTTTTACCTTTGTGCAGTTCATCCTGGAGACCAAAAGTTGAAAAAAAAAAAAAAATCCTTTAGACTGTACTGGGTTGAAGGCAGATATCCCAAAATTAATTAATTAATTGGTCTCTCCCAAACTTTCAGATAAGTGTTTGGACATCTGTGTCTTCTTTTCAGACTCTGAGATCATAATATTTATTATTTATTTATTTGTATGAAATATACAAATGAAAGACAGTTACTAACTGGAGCTTACTCAGATTAAACACATGGTCTTTAAATCAATCTTCATATACAGTTTTATTCAGTTTTTAGATTCAGGACAGAAGACTAGTGATAATGCTTGGTTGCAATTTGCCATTAAAAGGAAGAGAGGACTTTTTCAGCCAAACACCCCAGAGAGGAGACGTGTCAGCAGAGTTGAATGATTTGAACAAAGACGTTGCACTAATGGCCTCCATCACTGCACAAACCAGACACATTCATCAAACTTTTAGTCACTTCAGTACAATTACTTAAGCATGTGTTGCCCATAAATGAAAACTTTATGTTTGAATAAGAAGACTAATCAAATGCTTCTTATTAGGCAGTTTGTGCAATTATGTTCCACCATTTATTCCAACTGTGCGAATTTGTGTTGATTTTTTCACCTCTTTAGTAATTGAACATCTAATAATAATAACCCCCAAAAAATAAATAAATTATCATGTTTTATCATATTTTCTCAAAGATTGAGCACAGCAAGATCTACGGTCCTCTGTGGAAGTCAACGTATGGCCCTATGGTCGTGGTGAACGTGGCCAGCGCCGAACTGATAGAGCAGGTTTTGAGGCAGGAGGGGAGACACCCGGTCCGGACCGACATGCCCCACTGGAGGAGCTACAGAGAGCTCAGGAACCAGGCCCATGGGCCCCTGACGGAGTGAGTCAAACCTCCTTTAACTTTAACATCTACCTCTCAGGCCAGAAAGGTTATAAAGCCTTGAAAGACAAAAGTTCTCTGACAGATGTGCTTCCTGATTTAAGACACTTGATGTCACAGCATGGCTGGATGACCACCAAGTCCTAAATGACCCACAAAAACACAACAACAGCTGAAATTTTGCATTAAGATCAAAATCTAGTTTTAAGAAATGTTGTTTGTAATTTATAATGTGCTTGCATGGGGCCACGTAGTCCTCCAAAACAGGGGTAATGTTTGTTTGTCTGGACTTTAAAGCAACTATGATCAAAGTTTTTGTATTGACAATGGATCACATGACTACTTTGAATATGAAAGGGCTTGCTAGTAATTATGAGTCCACAGAAAATGAGAAGGCGACTCTGCAGTTCCCCTCAGCTCTATGGAGCATATTGGTGCCTTTCAGCTCAGTGTTTTGGTTTGCTGACTGTTTCCATGGTGTCATTTTCAACTGCAGCAGCCATCAAAAAAGCTCTAGGAACACATTGCACACACTCCCTCCTCAGCACGAAACAGCACACAGCACTTAACTAAAAAAAAATAGCCAGAAGATGCTTAATATGCTTGTTCCACTCCCCATTAGTGGCCAGAACAATAAGTAACTGCAGGCGTAGATTCAAAGAAGTGTATTTTTTTCATCAAGAGGTTTATTTGTGATGTGTACAGCCAAAACACACACACACACCTTAACAACTTTAAAACGCCTCTGAAATGAATATAAAGGAACTAATAGCCATATAAAACCAGAACGCCTGAAGCACTTGGTAACACTAATATTTAATGTAAGACATTTTCTTAATAAAGACAGTTTAGCCAGACATATAGGATGTATGTTTAAGCTTCCCTATGTATCTAGCTGTGGGCAAATCTGTAGACACACAAGGGGAACTTTTCTTCCTTCTCTGTGCCTTTCACCCCAGTCAGACACATGGAGCATAGTTTTCTGTCTTGACTAATAACAGCTTTCCCTCACTGGTACTCAGTCAGTCGTGTTAGACTTGTTGTGGCAGTACTCGACACTGGTAGCGAATATTTTGTCCCTGCAGAGCTGCTGAAGTATGTGACAGGCCTGCACCTGAGAGTCAAAACGAAGAATGAGTTAAAATGTTTATTTTACAAATTGAAGGCTAGTTCAGAGTGAAAAGGAAGAGAAGCTGTTCCCTGTTCTGTACCTCTGTGTACATCACTTATATAAGAAGATGATATGTCTGGTGTTATTGTAGGTCTTTCTTATTGTCAACAAATCCCATGAAAACACAAAAACCAGCAACGCCTCAGTCTGTCTCTCCATGTCTGTGGCTCTCAGCCTCTGGCCTGTTAATGTTAAACTTATGCTAAACAAGCAGGGAGTGTGAGGCAGCAGGACGGTGTGTGTGTGCGCGACTGATAAATTGACATAATTTCAGTGATTGTAAGCATCCAGTGAAATGGTCTGATGCAGATCTGTCGTTCTCCAGCTCGTAGCTAAGATGAATGCCCGGAGAACCATTTCTTTCTTTTCTTTTTCTTATTAATCATCTTTTTTTTAGGATGGGGGCCAAGTGGCAGCGCATCCGCAGCATCCTGAACCCTCGGATGTTGAAGCCCAAACACGTCTCCTCCTACTCTAACATTATCAACGAAGTGGTGACGGACTTCATCAACAGAGTGGTCTGGCTGAGGGAGACCAGCGGCCGCGGAGTCATGGTCAATGACCTGACTGGAGAGCTCTACAAATTTGCTTTTGAAGGTCTGCAGAGAACAAATAAATTAAATGTTTTCATTAACTTTCCCTACCAGATATTTAGATGAAAGATGCATGTCACTTAGTAGTTGCTGGTTTAAAAAGTTGAATGGAAAAGTGGTAGAAGAACAAAGAGATTTGTTAATTATTTCTTCTTGAAAAGTAATTTCCAAAAAATACAGAGCACAATAAGACAAAAGCATATCACATGAATAACAGGTACAATTTGAGATAATCAAGTTATAGTCAGGAATGTAATTTAAAAACTACACTCTACTTTGCCTCAGTGCAATCCACCTCTGTTTTTTGAGAATTGTGATTGCAACCGTGAAATTGGCTTGAAACTTTTTTTTATGACATATTAGCAGTCTTATACCACAGTGGTAGGTGGTAGAGGACACGCTATCAGCCTGGCTGCACTTGTCCTTGACTCTTTGACTCCTGCAGACCTTTATCAGCTGTTTGCTCTGCGTTACTTCATCTAGCTACTTCACAGTGTGCTCAGAGATCGGTGGAGATCTCACGGTTGTTCTTTAAAGTGTGTCACAAATTTGCTTCACCCGAATGTTTTGTAATGACTGCAACAACACCTTGGGTAATTTGATGTAAGTGGAGCAGACTTAGTTATTTGTAATTCAGGGTGTTGACTTTGACACAGTTGCAGAATCTTTTGGCCTTGACTGCTGATTAGATACTGTGAGATAAACTGTGGGACTGATCCTAGTTCCTGCTATGTATGCTATGTTGCAGTTCGCTTGACATTTCTTATGCACTTCTGAAGCCCCATTCTTACAGGATTAATGTTACAAGAACATGTGGGAAATGTGGGCTTTTTTGAGACAGATCCCATTCTCATATCAGGACAGTAAATATGAAGAGTGCAACAAGTAACCAGTTACCTCAGCCAACGAAAAAGCCTGACGCTATCCAAGAGGAACAAAATCCACCTACCAGCATCTTTTATTCTCACAAACTAACATCTCAACATGTTTGCTTAGTGCACAAACCGTTTTAAGATGTGTGAGACAGAGGCAGACCAGCTCAGCTTGTTTTTGCGCCAAACTAAATTAACTGCCTGCTGGTCATATACTGGATATATCAAAAGTATTGATCCTCTCACCAAAGTCTTGGCAAAAAAAACAAAAAAAAAAACAAGTAAACATATTTCACAAAATGTTGAGCTAATCCTTTAAACACCAGCGAGCTTGTGAAATTGTTTATTTACTTGCGAGTATGCTTTTACAGTGAAGGCTGGTATGACACATATACAGTACAGTATCACTGTAGGTGAGTCATGGAAATGTTTTCCCCTGTTTGGTGTGGAGGAACTTGACTGGCCTGCACACAGCCCCGGCCTCAAGCCCATCCAACATGTCTGGTACATAGACTGTATATAAAAATGGATGTAGACAAAGACAAAGTGAAAAGTGAAGCCAACGTGGAAGAGCCTTAAACCTGCATTCTATCTAATGACCATCAGAGGGCGACACCACTTGTTGCAAAAAGAAGTCAAATTAATGACATTAATTAATAAATTATGGTCCCATTTAGAGGAGAACAGACGATAAAGCAGGGTATGCATTAGGGCGATTGACAGACTGTACCACACACAGCAACCTGCCTGACAGTCAGGATAGAGAACAGAGCAGGTCAGATCCACCCCTCACTCCTCATCTCCACCTTGTTCAGATATGGTTTCTTCTAGTTTCAAAAAACCAAGATACCAGTGGCCAAATTATAAACTCAAGGCTTAAAAACGGCAGTTCTCAAACCAATGGGTGACATCACGGTGGGTTGCCACTTGGTTTGGGATGAACTATAATGCAGACTGTGATCCAAACCCAACCCAATATCAGTGTTGGACCTCACTTATTCTGAATGGGAGCAAATTCATTTTTGGTGCCCATATACTTTGGCCATAGTGTATATGACAAAATCATTTAAAATCACCCCTTCTGTCCTAGGATAGTTACAGAAGCCAGTTATTATGGTATAATTTATTGTATATTCATTTTTAAATGCAGGTATCTGCTCTGTCTTGTTTGAGACGCGTATGGGCTGCATGAACGAGGTGGTCCCTGAGGAAACCCAAAAGTTCATCTTCTCTGTGGGGGAAATGTTTCGGCTCTCCCCAGTCATCGTCCTCTTCCCCAAGTCCACCTGGCCCTACATGCCTTTCTGGAAACAGTTTGTGGCAACCTGGGATCATCTCTTCAAAGTTGGTGAGCAACATTCATTTCAGCCATTCAAATCAAAGAGTAGCATGTTTAAAGCCAGATGCTATTTAATGTTGAGCAAGTGATGCTCAGTGATCAGTAAATGATTAATTGTCCTGTCCAATATTAACACTTTGAACCCTGATTTTCCCTTTATATGATCCCCTGACGTCACTTTGAATAAACAAACATTTTTTCACACTGCATGACCACATCCCGTTCTGTATATACTTTATATGGTTGTAGAATTTATTTGATACTTAAATAGAGATATGTTCAGACACCATGTTTTCTTATGGCAGCATCATTCCATCAAATTCAAATCTTCCCATGGACTTTCACCTAAAAAATATGATTTTTTTGTTTTGTTTTGTTTTGTTTTCCACACACATTGGTAAGTAAACAAGATTAAGAGTCTGGCCAAACATTTAGTTAACATTCCATAGTTAACATCACATGTCATCACTGTTAAATTTTATGGTTTTCTGGAACTGCAAAGTATTGTATGCTTCCCTTTAAAAACCATTTGAGCTTGAGTCCCAAAAAGCACACTGTCTGTTTGGTTCTGGTTGCCTGGGGCTCCTGTGAGGTGCTCAGGCGCTCAGTTTACATTGCCTGGTAGTGTTAGTGTGACAAGTCACCAGTACTTTCTCAAACACTCCCCATTCATGGTTGTTGTAACAAAAGGTTACAAGAGTTCAGGCTTCCAGGACATTTTTTCCAGGTTACATTATCAAATAATTTCAAGGACACTGAACTCTGGTGACTCCCTCACAGAACAAGGTCCACTTCTCGTCTTGCTGTTCTTTTTTTGCATGTCAATGTCTAAACAGGATCACCCACAGTGTGTTTGTCTTTCGCCATCTAGTGGGCAAAAGTGTCAGGGCCGTCTTCTCTTATTGTTGGTTCTCCCATTAGAAATAAGGAAGTTGATTTTTTTTTCCTCTTGTGTCCTGTAGCTGAAGATTTGGTGCAGAAAAAAATGGAGGAGCTCCAGGAGAAGGTGCACCTGGACGAGAATGTGGAAGGAGCGTACCTCACACACCTGCTGCTCAGTGATCAGATGACGGTCACTGAGATTCTGGGCAGCATCACCGAACTCCTGCTGGCAGGAGTCGACACAGTGAGTAGACAGTGTGTGTCGGGGGGAGGGATTTCCATACATTTTGTTGGGTTATTGGCTTAAAGAGTTTATATTTCTGCCAGTTATGTATGCACAAAGCTTCAGTAACTGTATTTAAAAGAAAAAAGATTTTAATTACTGTTTCAACACATATAAATAAATATATATAGTCATTAAAATGCTGCAGTGCAGACATCTGTCACCAAACTTTTTAACCACATTCAGCCCAGTTCTAACCAGACACCTTTTGACCTGCAGATCTCAACCGAGACATCATGCACTGAAATACAAACAACATCATCAAACAACAGAAGATAACACACAGTGTGTTCCTCTCTGTTGCAGACCTCCAACACTATCTCATGGTGTCTGTACCACTTGGCAAAAGAGCCGGAGATCCAGGAACAGTTATACCAGGAGGTGATAAGTGTTTGCCCTGGAGACAAGATGCCAACCAGCGATGACATCCCTCAGATGCCGTTCCTGAAGGCCATCATCAGAGAGACGCTACGGTTAGAGACATTATTTTCTTTTTTCATCAATGTGTTGATAAGACATCCACCGGTTTGTTTGGTTGTTGAAAAGATGTTTGCTCAAAATGAAAGGATGTAACATCAAATGTTAACATCTATCTCTTAACTGGACTAGTCTTAACTTTTTTCACTGTTGATAAATGTGTAGGTTATTTTCTTGATTGATCAATTAATCTGTTTGTCTTAAAAAGTGTTAATTAATAGTGAAAAATGTCCAGAGCCCAGGGTGATGTGTTCACATGTCTTGTTTATTTGACCATCAGTCTAAAAACCCAAACATATCCAGGTTACTGTCATGTGTGACAAAGGAGAGCATCAAACCTGCACATTTTAAGGAGCTGGGACAAGCAAATTCTTTTTTTCTCTGAAATTGACATAAACAATTTATTGACAATCAGAATGGCCGCCATGAAATTTCTGTCGACTGATCAATTAAAAAACTAAGTGCTCCAGCTCTAAACTAGACTAAACATCATGAGGTTATGTGTCATATGTTCATGTAGCTTAAAGATTTTGCGCTTTTTGAATTTCTTGCCAGAAGTTAGATGAAAAGACCAACATTGCTCTCTTGCTACCACCACCTCTAAAGCTCACTAAGCAATGTTTTTCTTTCTCTTTTTCTTTTTTTTGTGTTTGAATCAGAATAAAAACAAAGAGTAAAAACTTGTGTCAACTTTTGATTTGTATGTGCCAGATTATTTCTTGGCTGGGATCTGTGACCTCTTGGAGCGGAGCAGAGACTCCATCTCACTTCTTTTCTAACTCTGAAACTATTCGTATTTCATCAAAATTTGCCAGCTGAGCAGTAGAGTTGCAATAAACTTGTACTGACTCTGACTCTGCTCTGTGGTCACCAGGCTGTATCCAGTGGTGCCAGGAAACGCCCGCCTCACTGTTGAAAATGAAATTGTGGTGGGAGGCCACCTCTTCCCCAAAAAGGTGAGACCATGTGTCAGACTCTCTAACAAAATCCTCAGATGCTGACGTGTCGGTTGATGAGAAAAAGTGCTATTCTTAGTGTATTCAGTAAGTATTGGTGGGACTCTTAGTCATCTTAGTCATGCCATATGTATTCATTCACTTATAACAAACAAATAGTTAAAAAAATTAAAAAAAACATATAGGTTTTATGGCCAAAATATGCACATAAATATATTTTTATGGAAATATAGATCCGTATAGATCCATCCAATGCCATTCAGAAGGAAAGTCAAGCAGCTACTAACTGCTGGAAACAATTAAAACATGTAGTAGAGGGTGGAGACACAGCTCCAGGGACATGTGAGACAACCACACACCACATTCATACAGACAAATGTGTGACTATCATTTGGTTTTTCTTTGTGAAATTTAACTGGGAGTTACAACTTTGCAGGTTGGCTGCCTGAAGTCTCGTTAGTAGAAAATGGTGAAATACATTGTACTTAAAGTGCATTACACTATATGTGGCTGGGCTGGCAGAGCTGTAGGGTCATCCACTAACTGATGGTGGGTCGATCCCGAGCCCTAATTGCTCCAAGTGATTAGACCGGTGTCTTGCATGGCAGCTCATCCCCATCAGTGTGTGTGTGAGTGTGAATAGCTGAATGAGAAGCAAATTAAGTTAAGTGCTTTGGATAAAAGAGCTTTATAAATAGTTGACTTTATAAAAGTCCATTTATCAGACTGTAGAAAATGGGACAGGCATTCAGTCTGGTGTAGCTGCTGAATGAAAGGAAGAGTTGCTCCCTCTAGTGGCCCTTGCTTGTTATTGTTATGTCAGTAACATAATCACTTCATTCCAGGTTAAAAACTGTTTAGCTCTCCACTGCCTTTCACACCCAACATTAAATAGTTCTCCTGAAGCCTCTTGCCCCCACATCTTTATCCATCCATCCTGTGTTTATAACTATTCAGTTTCTCTTTAAAGGGTTTTTAATTAAAATTTTAATCAGAGTTCAATGCAGGTTTTCTGTCTTTTTAAATATTTTAATGCATTATATAGAACTCTTTGAGTTGTCTTTGTGTATGAAAAGTGCCTTGTCTTTCATGTTGTAATGAGATCAGCTGTGTATCAAGGTCATGTGTGCTTTCTAATTATCCAATGAAAACTGCAGTGTTAGAGTTTAACAGGGGTGTCTTCTCTCACAGACACTGTTCCACCTGTGCCACTACGCCGTGTCCTACGATGAGAAAATCTTCCCTGACCCCCACACATTCCTGCCACAGCGATGGCTCAGAGGAGCAGAAGAGAAGTCCAAGCAGCACCCGTTTGGGTCAGTGCCGTTCGGTTTTGGGATCCGGGCATGTCTTGGCCGACGTGTGGCTGAACTTGAGATGTATCTTCTCCTGTCCAGGGTAAGAACATCTGATGTTCTGTGTGTGCTGGATGTGCAACTGTTTGCACATAAACATAACAATTTTAAACGGCAACAATAAATCAGAGATGCGTGTATTTTAGCTTGTTGTGTAAACTGATTCTCAAGCAAATGAACTGTCAACAATCATAACAATAAGTGGAGGCTGGTGTATAAAGAGATAATGAATGACAATATAGTAAAACACAGATGTAATCATATAAATATATCATCATATGAAAAGTTAAAATTGTCTTGTGCATTGATAAACACTTTACACACCTTATAGCTGCTTTACAACAACACAATATGCAAGGCAAGGCAAGGCATCTTTATTTATATAGTGCATTTCATACCAAGGCAACTCAATGTGCTTTACATAAAGACAAAGAAGAACAGCATAAAACAGCATAAAAACAAAAGAAAACACAGAGTTAAAAGCAGGAGCAAAAAAGTAAAATAAAAGAAAATAGATAGAGTTTTAAGTTCTTAAAAAGAGCTCAGCTATAAGCACATGAAAAGAGAAATGTTTTTAACCTGGATTTAAAAGTGCTTACAGTTGGGGCTGATCTCAGTTCTGCTGGTAGTTTGTTCCAGTTGTGTGCAGCATAACAACTAAATGCTGCTTCACCATG
The DNA here is from genome assembly GCF_046630095.1 of Trachinotus anak. Classification (NCBI taxonomy): domain Eukaryota; kingdom Metazoa; phylum Chordata; class Actinopteri; order Carangiformes; family Carangidae; genus Trachinotus; species Trachinotus anak. The sequence goes on from NW_027273852.1 coordinate 16,490,123, forward strand.
TTTGGTCTGAACTCTGTGCTCCACTATCTGACCTGAGTCAGTAGATCTCAGAGCTCTACTGGGTTTATACTCTTCTAACATGTCATTCATGTATTCTGGACCTAAACCATTCAGTGATTTGTAGACCAGTAGCAGAACTTTAAAATCTATTCTGTAGCTGACTGGGAGCCAATGTCTGGTTATAGTGTATATAACCAGGTGGACTTAGAGTTAAGTGTTAACCATTTAAAACAGGTTTTATGTCAAATCGGGCAGTGTTAATGTGCAATAATGTATTTGTAATAATATAATATCAGTTTAACTATGTGGAGTGTTTAACTATTGAGGACTTTCACAGAAAAAAATCTGGTTTAATCAAAAATCCAACACACGGGGAGTCAAAATACAACGTGATGCAACTTTCATTCCTATTTCTTTTTTAATATCATTCAAGTTTTAATGTCAGTGTGTTTCTTGGTCATTTTCTGCTGCCAGGAAACAAAAGTCTATTTTTTTCTGATGTAATTATTCTTTATAATGTATTTGCAGGTTAATTTCAATCAAATTTAAACATTTGTCATAATTTTAGTTCTGATAAGTTTTGGCTCATATTTTGGTTCTACAGTTCCTGATCTTTTTCATTATTATGGTTTTTATGTTTGTAGCACCTTTAATGTTATTTTCATTTTATTTTTAACATGAGTTTTTTATTTTTTATTTTGTTTTGTTTCATTTTACATCAGTGACTTTTGACCCCAGCAGCACAAACAGGCTGTTAAACACCAGCCTCCCAGGAAATCAGTTATTTGTTAGCTACACTCAGAGAGCAGCGTTGACCTGGAGTCACTGTCCAACCAGAGCTCAGAGGTCTGACTGCTCCTCTGCTGTTGTTCTTGGCATTGGGATGATACAAACCACAAATCCATCGTCAGACTTTGCATTGAGTCTTCTCAGTCAGCTGTGCAGCAGGTGGTAATCATTAACTGGAACGTGGACTCTGTCTGCACTCATGTGACTCCTGCCAAAAATATAATTTCGCTCACCTGAACAGTATTCTCTCTCTTTTATTTTAAAGTTGATAAAGCACTATGAGGTGAGGCCAGACCCTGCTGGAACCACAGTGACGCCGATCACCAGAACCCTGCTTTGCCCTGCAAAAGAAATCAACCTGCAGTTTCTGGACAGAAGAGTGGAGCAAGAGCAGCCGACGGCAGCAGGAGGAGTTTCTCTGTGAGCTGTTTTAGTATTCACACGGTGTTGTTTCCTGTCACCAAGCCCTTGTTCACATCAGGAGAACAGACTGGATGGAATGCACCTAAACTGTTGCATAAAACATAAGCCGATGGAAGAAGTCGTATGTTGTACTGTACAAAGAGGGTATAAAACAGTATGTATAGAATTTAAAGAAATTGTATTCATGTAAATTATGAATTCTTTAACCAACAAAAAAATATACATTCATACATTCTATAAAACTACTAGTTCTTCAGCTGTTGCCTCGCAGCAGGAAGTATCCAGGGTCCAAGCCTGAACAGAGCCAACCTCAAGTTTGAGACATGCTTGCCTAATATCAAAACGCATACACTTTACCCCTACGGGACATGTCTGTTGTTAGCAAATCCCATGAAAAGATCAAAACCAACAACGTTTCAGTGCGACTATCAGCACTTTCAGACGTCCCCCTCTGTCCCGGTCCCGAGCACACTGACTCCCTCTGAAGATATAAATCAAAACAGATGGCAAACTGGCAGATGACGCTGAAACAGAAGGAAATAGTGCATGTACTGGGGACTACTTTCAGCAGTGGATTAATACACATTTGGTCCTCGAGTGTGTTTTTCTGGCAGGAGGACAGTGTATGTGGGATTGAGTCAACATAAACTACAACGTGTGTGTGTTCATGGCAATGAAGGAGCACGTCACCTCGTGTGACTCCCTGATGTGTTTTTAATTGTTTTTTGACAACAGTGGCACTCTGTGGCAATAAAATACATCAGGCCTCGGCTACAAAGACAGAACTTGTTTGTAAGATCAGTTAGTTGTCTGTTTAAGCCTCTCATGAGCTCCTTCTAAAGGGCTGCTAAAATGTTAAAATCACATTTTAACTATCCAGACTCGTAGCATCGAGGAAACTAAAATAAGAGCACTGGCAGTAAATTGGAATTTTAATTTGGAGATACCATATATGTTTGGGTTTTTTTTTGGTTTTTTTTTAGTTACATTAATCTTGTACATACAGAAATGTATTTTTAGGTTTAACCATGTTTATAGTTTTGATTTGTTAAAAAAATTCCTTGTTAGTTATTTGTACAGCCTGATATTTTATGCAGCATCTCAGTGGCTTTAACAGAGCGAACACATCACAGCAGCTGGTTTAAGACTCCGTCCGACCATCCCGGGTTTGAAACTTTAGTCATCCAAATCTTTCTTCTGAGCTCATGTCTGATAAAGACAAAAGCTGATCTGAGGGAAGGCCACACTGTGCAAACTAAAAAACACCTCATTTCTGAGTGTGCTGTTCATTGTTGTCTATTGTCCTACAAAGGAATGTACAAGGGAAATGAAGCTGTGCTCGCAGCTGCAGAGCAAAGATCAGTGGTGATGACGATGGTGCTGAGACAGCTACAAAAGGATCTTGGAATCAAAATATAAGTCATAAATCTCTGGGGAAAAAAATTTGCTCTCTCATCATGACATTTAATCAGCAGTGACATCACATGTTGATTCATTTCCTGGTAGTTTAAAATGGTAAAATGTACTAACTGCAAGACACTATTCTATAACAAACAGTATAGCTTTTAGTCCATTCTTTTAATGTGGAGTTGGGACAATGATTTTTATGCAAAAATAATAAACAAAAAACAAACACATCACAATAAACAAACACACTATCTAGAATCCAGGATCTTCTCTCTAAAAAACACAACCTTTAAACTACACTGTACATATACACTTACCACTATCAACACACACTTCACCTTGTTGTATAATGTGTCGATTGCAGTTCACTCAACATCTGTCTGTGCATACAATCCCGTCATAATAATACATTTTTTTCATTTTCATTTTACAGTTTCTCTGCTGATAAATAATATGATATATATAAAAAACATGGTTTTGGTATTTTTGTGTTTGTTCAATTTCTCTAATGCTGCAGTGTTTCTGTCACTTGTCTATTCAGCAGTGGGCCAGTGCTGCTCTCTTGTGGACTGTAATAGCACTACATAATTTTCTATTTTGCTCATTTAGGCCTTATTCCTGTGCTTATTTCAATAAATGGAACAATTCACATAAGTGTACATTACTGTAAACGTGTCAAATTCCCTGGATAGATTTTACAGTAACAGTCGCCCTGCATTTACCAGTGTGAGCCGAAGGTTTGCTGTCTTGCTCAGACACACACAAAGTTTCAATGATTTATTCCACAGCTCTGACACTGGATCATAACTTTCTCCTTTTAAATCACAGCTAGTTAGATTGATTTCATTTTCGGTTGTAGAATTAGATGAGGCCCATTTTCCAGGAATCTTTATGAGCCATAATGTGACTCTCATCTGCATCCATATTTCTGTCTCTCAGCATAGAAATCATCATCAGGTGCTCATTTTCTTTAAAACATCCCATACAGTGTAATTGGAATCAGTGTAATGAAGAGAACCAGTACCTCACAGAGGCTTTTACCTGAATTCACCTCATCAGTGGACATCACACAGGGGAAAGAAAACGCCTCGGTCAAACACTGCGTGACCTGTACATATCTGTCGATTGTCCAGTGTTTTTAAGGTTAGGGTTAGTCTCTTAAGATTTTCAGTATTACATTTATCAGTAAAGACACGTCAGCCATGTGTTTAATTTAGTGTTATTTGTCAAGCAAGATAAAACTGAACTTGCACATAATCCTGGTTTTGTCAGACAAGTACATTTCCATTGCAGTTAACAAGAAAAATAATGACGGATCCGTCTGAGTCAGGGTCATGACGAGAAACATGTATTATTTCTCTTTTTTGGAAGAGTGAGTAACACATCCCGCTCCACCCTCTGTGCGTCTATTTGTGGTTACGTGTGATATTGAATTCTTGGTCTTGGAAATCAGGTCCATTTAGTAGCTTTTTCCAAGGCTTTCAACCACATTATTTCACAGCTGTCATCAGCAGATGAGGTTTTCTAAATGATTATCACATGACCTGAGTGTGCGGCTTCAATCACATGATATCAGGTGGTCGTACGAGGGGATATTTTAACTGTTGTCTGTGTTGCTGCAGCAACTTTAAAGACAAGGAAGTCATGTCTGATGATTTGTTTCTGGGAATTTGACTTAAGAAGAGTTTAAATTTTGTTGTACACGTAAATTAGATGTGACAGGTCTTGAAGGATGATTCTGATATTTGTTTTTTCAGACTATATATTTTTAAATTTGACTATTGTAGTGCTTTTATGCAACTATATATATTTGACAGCTGTATTTACTGTTGACTTTGCTAAGTAAGATTTTACAAGCAAAAACTAATGATTAGTTTATGAAATATGAAGCAACATTTCAGGTTATCATAGACTCTCTGTGGAATATTTTAGACCCAAAAATACGAATTGGCACTTTGCAGAAAGTCTATGTGCAGCGTGTGGACCACTGTGCAGGGAAAAAATACAGAAAATATGACGAGGCTATGTTCTAGGTTTTACCTGGCTGCAAGACGAACTTCCTCTTGGGAACAATAAAGTTAAAGGAAAACTAAATTATGGAAGAACATGGAGGGTTTGACAGGCTTTCTTAGGTGGGTGGGTTGATACTTGGCGACTTGGACTCATGTCTCCTGGATACAGCCCTGGTCGTTTACTGTCAGCTGACTGCCGGTTGATGACCTTTGACCCCTTCACATGCAGTAACTTGCTTTGTTCTGGTGCTCACAGACAGATGAACTTGACAGCTAATGTTTTCTCCAGTCTCTCATCCACGGCTTCTATTCTATTCTATTCCCATATAAAGCTATATGTGGTTAACTGTAGTTAACACTACACATATTTAATGTTTTCAGGTATTTACTTTTACATAAGTGAAGGATCTGAATGCTTGTCCCACTGGCTGCAACTATTTTCATCATCAATTACTCAGTGGATTTTTAAATAATTAATTCAATTAATTCAAGGCCCATCAAATGCCAAAGATAGTGCAAAAGACAGAAAAGAAGTTACTATTGCTAATAATGATGAATTTAAATTATTTAACTTGACTGACCGTAAAAAAACCCAACCAGGGGGCATCAAAGAGACTGACCCCATAATTACAACATCCCTGGTTCATCTGTTGCATGCTACCTTCAATTTCATTTTTTTTTTTTTTTTTTTTAAATCTGATTAAAAAAAAACGTCTCTATAAGATCAATGAAAACAGGTTTAATTTGGCTGTTTTTCCACAACTAATGATTCACTTTCTACTCCATAGTCAAAATGGTCAAAGTTGACTCCAAATAAAGTGATTCCAACGCCCTGTATGATGTTCATGTGTTATTTATATGGGATCTTCCTCGTCAAAAAGAGACGAACACATGTGAAGATGAGTAAAGAAAAGGATCTATTGAGTGAGGTCACTTGTCATACCGCACACACACACACACACACACACACACACACACTCTGAGGTAATGCATGTCATCCTTGGTGAATGAAAATCAGTGATGCCTTCAGAGTCATCCCTCCGAGGAAAACAGGCAGCCTGGCGGACAGTCACAGGCCGGGTTGACCCTTCATCCCACAGCCAGGTCTGCGGCTGGGAGTTTTACAACGACTCTATTGTACAAGCAGAGAAGCTGCTGCTCCACCACCACACTACAACTAACGGACCTCCTGCTACTCAGAAAGTGAGTGAAATGCTAAATCCGGGTCTTTAGATGTATAAATGCTATTTTTTTGTGCCTCGGTTGGAGTCTTTCCTGCTAGAAATGAGATGTGTGCGGGCGCGCTGCAGCTCCTGAAGCAGCAGGCTGAGGTTTTATGGTGGAATATTAACTTGAAGCCTGCTTTAAAAGCGTGAGCGGTCGAGGTTTCACATCCGTGCCTTGCTTCGCAGAACAGAGTGGGAGTGGGACGGACTTGGGTGGAAGTCAGGAGCTCCCGATGCAGCAGTAAACATCCACAATCTCTCCAGCAAATAAAGCAACATGTCCAAGGTAAATATGTGCAAAGTTATTGTGGAACATAATCTGAGTCGCTCCGGGTGTGTAGATGTGTGATTTAGATTTGGATGTTGAAAAGTTTTTTTTTAAAAATCCTTTCAATCCATGGTATATCCAATAAATAAATAAATAAATAAATAAATAAATAAATAAAACAAAAACCAAAAAAAACCGAGTCAGGCTGGAGCAGACGCGTTGGACACATGGGAGCGGAGGGCGCTTCAGATGTTTGTAAAAGTGGTTTGTACAAGTGTTACACGAAGTGTGCTGCAGCGTCAGAGAGGTATTTTCTCTCCAGCCTTACATCTAACTGTGAATCAGATGATGCAACAGGCGCACCATCTGAAATCTCCACAAAAAAAAAAAAAAAAAAAAAAAAAAGAGGCTGCAAGCGAGGGATGTTGATGCCACGAGTTTTCCTGAGCAGCCCCTCCGGAGACAGGCAGCGAGAGCACATGTCTTAACGGGTCACTGCAGCCACAGTAACGCGCAAACCCAGTGTTTTCTGTTTTATCACTGGAGGCAGCTATGCAGAATCTGGGCGCTTCTGTTTTGATTTACCCAGGTTCGGGGGGGGGACTCCGGCAGAAGAGGGCTTCACGGTCCATTTAGCAGCTGTGATCATATCACAGTTCAGACTGCACCGTGTTCGTGACACATTCCCATGTTCCCCAGGTACTTTGAGCATGGAGTGTGTTTACAGTCACTTCCACTGTAATGAGGCTGGAGGCAGAAAGCTAAGAAACAGAGGCCACAAAGCCAGGACAAACACAACCCGAGGTTCTGTATTTGCATGAGATAAAGCTATCACCACAAGGTTGTGGCATTTTTTTTATTTTGTTGTTTTGTGTTGTGGGAACCAGGTATCAGCAGCAATTCCACAGTATGAAAGTAACCCATGATCCACTGATGCTGCATTTTTGTGTCATTACCTGCAGATCTGATTCCAGTGCTCTCTTTTCCCCTGATTTAAAATCTGTGTATCTCACTGTGTGAAACCAATGGACTTATTTTTATACAGCCTAAGGTAACATGAGGCCAGGGGTGGCTGGCAGAAAACTGAGTCTGCACCTCATTGTGTATAATTGAATGATAGAGAAAACACAGACTTACAATGACCCTGACAAAGAGAAACTGCAGCCCATTTAAATGTGGATCGATAACTACCACCAAACGAGACCAAGGCCGAATCAATGCATACCCAATCCAAGTTTTAATGAAATGCAGATTTAAAATTTTGGCAGTAAATTGTGTGTGAGAATATTCAGGTGAAGAATTGTTCTCTTTAATGGTTTAATCTAACACACTGCAACTAATTACTTTCATTAGTGGATAATCAGTTAATTATGTTTAGATGAACTGATTAATACTTGAGCCGAGATAACAGAGGTAATAGGAGAGTGTCAAACGCTCACGACAAAGTCCAGGAACCCCAAGATCCTATCTTTAAGTTGCTTGTTTTGTCGAAGATTTTCGGCTGATGATGATATGAAACAGAGAAAAACAGCAGATCTTCACCTCTGAGGCTGGAACTAGATCATGCTTGACACTTGTTGCTTGATTGTTCATCAATATTGTTGTCAATGAATTTCTGTGAATTAATTAAGCAATTAATCAACTATCAACTTCAGGTCCTGTATATGCTGTTGGATAATGCCATCTGTAGCAATGCATCACATATTAACTCTTTTTTCTGCAGAGAAACTGCAGGTAAAGGTAAACACTGTGCAGTAAAAAGTTTCTCATTCTAAAATTGATTCAATGTTGCATGTAATTCAAATACACATGTAAAGCACTACTAGTATTCTGCTAAATGTGCTGTTACAAGAAGGAAAACAGCTGAGTGTAAGTAAGTGCAATAGATAAAAACTGCTTATCCACAAAGTATAAACTGTAAAGTTACAGTTACCGGTTGTCTGTCCCAGAACTATGGGAAATATATTGGACTGTTTTTCAGTCATAGCTGAGTGAGATCATATCAGAAGCCTCAAATGTGTGTAACCTTTATGTATAAACAATGGTTAACTTGAGTATTTTATGAGCGACGGACTAACAGGAGGTATGTATCTGCTACATTCCTCCTGCTCCATGGTAAAATACAGATCGACTCTTGGTTAGATAGTGAAACCATTGATTGAATCAGCAAGCTTTTGTTTATATTGGACAAAGAGAAGAGAGATAAGACAATGGATTATGGATTTACTGTCAGAGGGGTTGTTTAATTAATGTCACATACTGTATGTTGTTGTTGACTCTCATCCACTGCACAAACTTTGCTTCTTTTAGAAACTATGTGGGACCAATTACCCAACCAGCATCTGCTTCATAGTGGTGAATGAGTTCTGTGAACGCTTCTCCTACTATGGCATGAAAGGTATGAACAAATTCTCTCTGCACATCATGTGCAAGTGTAGCTGGACCTAAAGAACAGGACTCTACATTCACAGAGTAGCTTTAGGGTCTTTGAATTTGACTGTGAAAAGTTCTTGACACAGGGTCGATTGACCGATGATGCTCAGCTTGTTATGCTGGTGAACAGGATGTGAGTCAATCAGGGCATCATGACAGAGAGCCTGTAACAGGAGATAAGGATCTTCCCCTCACATGACCTCACTTATTCTCACATGTCTGTCACATTATCTCAGTTGCTTCAAACACACTTGTAAACAAGCCATGCAAGAAAAACAATTTCCTGTTCAGCAGGTAAATCACGTCAGTTCCAGATGAAATTAATTGCGCTCAGTGATTTCAGATTTAGTTATGAGGAAAATTCATTAAGCAGAAATGATCATTATCAGATATATCATATATCATTATTGAAAATGCATTGTGTTCAAAATTTTAGTACATCTGTAAATGCAGAATACAAAGTGCTTGTCAATGTGGCTGATTAAACTTCATGTCTTACATTTTATTCTCAAGTTCAGTGAACTTATGATCCAACTTATACAAATTGTTACAGAAGCAACATATTGCTTAATTCATTATCAGTTAATTGATTGATTGTAATGTCTGCAAAAAAAAATGCCCACCAGTGTTTCCTAGAGCCTAGATGTTTTGTCATTTATTGCTTGATAAATGATCATAAACAGTTAATTAGTTCATTCAATGATAATTTAAGAATCAACATATGGTGGACAAACAATGTAGACGGTCAGTTGTAAATATGTCAGTGTGGCTCCTATTTGTCTGTAACTGCTTATGTAGCAATAACAAAAAAAAAGTGTCAACAGCAAACAGCAGAGTTTATCCCCTCAACAGATCCTTTTTAGTTTCCTCTTAGGTAGCTTAAAGGTTGAGAAAAGCATCTAATTCCACACTTTCTGACAGCATCTCATATATGTCTTATATCGTTGTGTCCCTGTTCCTCAACAGCTACATGATGTTCCCTCTAAGTGAAATATTCAAACATTGTGCAAAGTCTTGTGCATTATTTTATACACATTCCCCCAAAATTCAACCTGACAAATCTGGTATTTGGAAAATTTTGAAACTTCCTTAGAAAAATATAAATTAAGTCTGGCTTCCATTATTTATAGATTTCAGTGACTTGTCCCAGTTTGTGTGAGGAAACCAATGAGTCATGCACTTGAACACAATCACTTCATGAATCGGCAATAATCATCTGACCAGTATATAATGGATTGTGGGATACTGGGGGTTCCATCAATACTCTTCAAGGTGTTGCTGACATGTAATGAGCAATTTGTCTTTTTGGTAGTGTCCATCCCGTGCACTAGGTCACAGCTCATGCTTGTGTGTCTGTTCACAGCGGTGCTGACGCTCTACTTTCTCAGCTACCTCCACTGGGACAAGGACCTCTCCACCGCCATCTACCATGCCTTCAGCAGCCTCTGCTATTTCACGCCCATACTGGGAGCTCTCATCGCTGACTCCTGGCTCGGAAAATTCAAGTGAGTCCCTGTCTCCCTCATCCCAGTCAGCCTGTTCAACACAAATCACTTAACAGTGGCATCGAGCCATGCAAATGGTTTTACTTCTATGTGGAGAAGTTTTAAAATATGTGCCCCAGTACAATAGAGGTGATTATTTCAGTATACAATACCTCATTCAACCTGGGAGCTTTGTCTAACTTCCATAACACTGCCTATTAGTGGAGATGACTCACTCTGACCAAACATACACACAGATCTTGTATAATAACAGTGCAGCTCTGAATGTACATAATCACAGTTTGCTCCCAACAGGACCATCATCTACCTCTCCATTGTCTATGTGATCGGCCATGTGATCAAGTCGGTTGGAGCCATTCCCACTGTGGGAAACAGCGACGTGCACATGTAAGTTATCTGGAGCTGATTCAGAGCAGCCACAGTCAAAGCACAGAGCTGTTAGAGGTGTTTATCATTACCTGGAGCCATTTCCTGTCACTTTGAATCACTCGGCATATCAGAGATGTGGGTAGTGAATCGCTTTACGGCTGCAACTAATGATTATTCTCATTATAAATTCATCTTAATTTCATCAATCATCTATTTTTTAGATTAATTGTTGAGTCTTTAAATGTCCGTTAAAAATGAAAAAGGCCCATCATGAGTTCCCAAAATCCCAAAATGTTAAATTTATAATGAAATAAAATGGAAAAAAAAGAGCAGAAAAAACCTCACACACAAGTGGAATCAGACAATAATTTCAAATTTTTGCTTGATAAGTGATTTATGCAATTAATTGATCATCAAATTATTGTTGGTTAATTTTATGAGGGTCAGCTACTCAATTGATTGACTTATTTTTTCAGCGCTAGAGTTCACAGATTCTGGATGTCCATCGTGAATTTCCACCTGCATTAGCTTGTTTTTGTGTTGCAGTGCTCTGTCCATGATTGGTCTGATTTTAATTGCCTTCGGCACTGGAGGAATCAAGCCCTGCGTGGCAGCGTTTGGAGGAGACCAGTTTGACGAAGAGCATGTAAGGCGCCGCACTTTCTCTGTATCATTTGCATTTTTTTTAAAGGACAAAATGAATCAAAAGAAAAAACAAAATTCAACTGAAATCATTCAGGGTGTAAATGAATTTTCAAAGTACCATTCATTGGTAATAGAAGACTTTGTTGTGTTAGCTTCACAGTCTCTTCACGTTGTCTACAGTTTTAAAAAAATGGAAATCATATAACTTTCATTAATATGTTTTTTGATATTAAAAGTGAATTCAAAGACTTATTTATTCAGTGTTACATCACACGTCTATATATTGACTGTTTCATCTTTAGAAAACTTTTCAGCCTCTTTTAGCTTATTGTTTTGGTTTTACAGCACAGTGAGCGTTTGACCCTGTCTGAGCGCTCTCATCAGTCATGTCCACAGGCAGCTGTTTTCATCTGAAATCTTAATGATTTACATGTTATAAAATATAGTATTTGCCAAAAATCAGTAAAAAAACTAAGTTTCTCCTGATGATTTTGTTTGTTGCCTGCAGGTCAGCGAGCGGCAGAAATTCTTCTCCATTTTCTACATGTCAATCAACGCCGGGAGCCTCTTGTCGACTGTGATTACACCCATACTGAGAAGTGAGCATTCACAGTCTCGATGTTGATGAACGGAATGAGGTCCACTGTGTGACCAACATCTACCAGTGTTGTGATGCTGTTAACGCTGGATTTGCTCCTGCAGGTGATGTGCAGTGTTTCGATGCCGACTGCTACGCTCTGGCCTTTGGGGTTCCTGCAGCTCTGATGGTCGTGGCTTTAGGTGAGTGTCCATCCACCTGCAACATCCAATCAGATTTCATCTACATAATAGTGAAAGTTTGGACAGTGAATACACAACACTCCCATTACATTCCCATCAGCCTCTGCTGTGCTGCAAACATCAGCATGTCAACATTGTTATTGTGAACATGTTAATATACATTTTTGTCAAAGGTTCCTAAAATTATCTAATTAAAGATATGTGGTATTATAACATTTTTAGGCAGGATATGTTACATTTAAACTTCTAAGGGTACCATTGAAAAGTAGGTAAGTAACAAGATGAGTCATCAAGATGGCAGTAAATGTTGAACTCTAACTTCACATCGTTATAATTAATAGTTGGAACTAGACACAAACAACAAAACACTTTAAACTCAAAAATCAAAAACATCAGCTTGACCTTGGAAATCCCAGTGTGCTTTTTCTGGAACTTTCAACTCTATCACACTGTTTTCATCACCACATTGAAGTTGCTCAGCTTACAAAGAGGTGTATCTCAGTAGCTTCTGACCTGTCCTGTCCTAACTCCATGCTCTGATGAAGACCATGTGATGAGGTTGAAAGCTCTGGAGTTGGGATTGTTTGGTCATATTATTTTAAACTTTGATAAGAAGGTAAAAATGTACAACCTATAAAACATTTTTGTGCTTAAGTTTCTACTTATCTGTGAAAAGATGTATTGATAATGCCGTAGGCAATATCAGCTGATAATGTCTGCTGTATCATTCTTTGGAGCTCTGGTACTTTTCCATCAGGTCCTGGATAAAACCAGTTAAACCTCTGTTATGATACTTCAGCTGCTGCAGCTGCACAAGCAGTATGGATGTGAAATGCAAACCTGCTACCAAAGAACATTCATTTTTCCTACAAAAAACCCACAACATAAATGCACTTAATTTGTATGACTCCAGGATACAATGCATTTCCCCAATTTTAATGTTTTAACCATCAATGTCCAAATGCACTGTCAGAATCCAGAGTCTAAGCTTGGTTCAGGCCGCGATCTGCATCCTGAGAACATGTTTGTACAGTATGAGGTCTGGCTTTTGACAGGCTGGGCTTCCTGTTGATTAAAGCCCCTCAGCATACGTCCCGACAGTCAGTTGTCTCTGCCTCTGAATCCCCCCGCCACCCCTGATCCTTGTGTGATTCATGCTTGGCTGACCGCTCACTGTGAAAACAAACAGTGCTTTTAGGACTGGGGAGGCCAGGCACAGATCACAGGGAGGGTTAGAGAAAGTAGGGGCTTCAGTGTTAGAGGCCTGAAGTGTGTTTACAGCATGTTAGAATTTATTACCCTGAACCATTTCCCAAGCCACTAAGAGGGGGAAAAAAGTCCTTAAAAGGTCAACTCCTGTTAAATTCCGCTCTTTTATCTTCACTGTACCTCATCTTAATTTGTGCTTTTATTTCTACAAGCTGATATGAGGCAAAAAGAGACACTGTTTGCACAACAACTGAACCATTCTTCAGTTCCAGTCTAACTCTTCATCTGTTTTGTGTAGTTGTGTTCATTGTTGGCAGCGGGCTGTACAAGAAGAATCCTCCCCAGGGAAACATCCTATTGGAAGTCTGCAATTGCATTGGAGTGAGTTATCTCCCTGTTGTCCCCGGCTGTATCAGATGATTTATTAAAGTGTTTACTGCAAAGCATAATTTTGTGCTGTTGTAATGGCATGGATTTTAAACAGTTTCTGTTTCTACTTCTCTGTCTTTCTTAATTTCTGTTATTTACTTTTGGCCTGCAGTTTGCCATCAAAAACCGCTGGAGGAGGTCGAAGTATGACTGCCAGAGGAACCACTGGTTGGACTGGGCTGAGGAGAAGTACTCGGTAACAAAATGACTCCCATGAGCTCTTCCGTGCAAAGATTTGTGTCTGTCCTAGAGTCTTTTCCGAGGATTGCACTGAAAAGGCCAGAAGAACGTTGTGTTTTCAGTGTATCAATAATCCCTCCGGTCTGTGGGTTTGTGTGTTAACAGAAGCGTCTGATCCAGGAGATTAAGATGGTGCTGCGGGTTTTGGTGCTCTACATCCCGTTGCCAATGTTCTGGGCTCTGTTTGATCAGCAGGTACGTGAAGACAAAAGACTTATCAACTGTCACAGAAAAGAGCTTGTTTTTAATAATTCATACACCATGTACTAAAGATGGATGTGCTGAAAAAGTCAAAAGAGACTCTAGGGATGGCAGTGGCGGTCTGTTGGTCCATCACTTTGGTGCCGGCTGGAATATCTCAACATCACATTCCTGCGGAACTGATGACATTAAACTAAACTCAGTTAAGCAGAGCCTCCTGGATGATTCTGGATTCTGGTCAAGAAAGTCTGGTACACAGCCCCCAGTAAAAACACTACTTGTGGCTTTTATTCTTAATTTTTGTACAGATTAAAGATGAGACAAGATACAACCTTTTTTAATTACTGAGCTTTAGAGGTGCTGGTACACAGATTTTGTAACCGTTCGATGGTCAAAGTGCCCAAAACTCCAGCAACACTTTCAGTAAACAGAAGAACTTTATTTGACTTCATTTGACCGATGCGTTTCGGCTTGTGGCCTCCATCAGGGTTGTAACAAAACATATATGTTTTGATGAAGGATGCAAGCCGAAACGCACGTTGGAAGTAGGTGAAGTGGCAGAAACCTTGTTTTGTTCCGTATCTGTTGGATGGTGCAAAAGCAGCTGTGTCCACCGACTGTTTCCAGCCTTTAGGCTAAGCTAAGATAACTAGCTGCCAGCCGACATGAGATTAAACATATTAGCCAAAATGTTGAACTGTTTAAAAATGAAGTGCTTGAAGCAAAGCATATACTCCACCACTTTTCAGAACAACAACTGATGCCACCAGAATAATGTCAGTGATGTTATATTCAGGACGTAAGGACATATACTTAATTTTGTTATTCTTAGTATGTAATATGTGGTTGGCGACAGCTTAATTTTACTGAGTAAAGAGTATGAAGAAGTCATTGTTGAGTTTTTAGTGTTAATTCAAGTATCATATTCAATTCTTGTTGATCATGCATATGTGGCCAGTCTTCTCAGTCAGCACAAGGTCAAGGTCTGGTGTCATAGCTCTTTTATTCAATCTCATAACTATCTGTTATCATCTTTGGCCAACACTCAACACAACCATCTGATTATAGAAAACCTCAAAGCCACAATTAACATTCCTGGATTTCATTCTTCCTGAACTCATTCTATATTTAAAACGACTGATTAAAAACTGTCAGAAAGGCAAATAAACCCATGTCTTCTTTGGAAGGTATCAGATGTTCTTAATTAGGAAAACAAAGAAAATGATTCTGTTCGGTTCATTCTGTGAAACTCACAGACTGTTGCCTGAAAATACAATAACTATCAGTGGTCTTCTTTATTGCAGGGTTCCCGTTGGACACTTCAAGCCACAAGGATGAACATGGCTTTTGTAAGAGTTTCCTTCCATGAAATAACAAAAAAAAAGCTGATAACATCTTTTATTGTTGCACTTTGATATCAGTGGGTGGGTTGTTATTGCACTAGCTGTCCTGTAAAACAGATCTTCCCTTTGTTAGGTTGTTGTCACAGTTTGTCACTTTATGTCAGTAAATGCCACGGTTTATGGCCTTGATAAATCATGCACTCATCAGGTTTAGATTTATGAAGTTAAAGTTTAAGTGGCTGAAATCATGTTGTTTTATTACAGGGAGATTCCTTCAGTATAAAGCCGGACCAGATGCAGGTATGTGCAGCTCCTCATGCTCTCAGTGGGATCTAGTTTGTGTTCAGTTTCTCTGATTCTCCATAAGCATCAACACATGTCAAGATGTCCCAATGCAAGAAAATAATAAACACCATGGATTTGACATCTTAAAATCCTTTTCGTTCTTTTATTCCCCCCTTGTCTGACAGTATTAGATGTATTCAGATATATATTCTGTATCATCTTGTACCTTTTAATCATATCATATGAAACAGAATCATATCAATCAAAGTATGGATTGAAAATCCAACAATTTCAACTCACTCGAGCTGTGTATTATTCAAAGTGCTAAAAACACAAGATGCCCTGTATAGGATGGCAGATTATGTTTTCTTGACTCATTTATAAAACACTCTTCTGAAAGACTAGAATTTATGTCTTATGTATGTGAGTGTGGCTATGTCCTAAAAGAATAGCTGTGAGGTTACAGGCTTTGTACTTTATATTTAATCAGGAAGTCAAGTTCAAATAAACTTAAAGAAAGGCATCATGTGTAATTCTTGCTATCAGTGTCTTGATGTCTTCAACCCACAGACATCCGCTGTTGTCATGTGACTGGACAGTCAGGAACATGATATTTCATGACCAAAAAGTGTGAATGGTTGCCTTATCTGTAAGGTTGCGATCAGTGTCATCCAGACACTGACAAAAAAAGAGTCCAGTTGTGTTATCATGGATGTAAACACCCTCAACCAGCCCTAAAGCTCAAAGTCAGCCCTGTTTCCTCATAGTCATGGTTTAACTTCAAATCCTCTCTGCTGTGCAGTGGTCCTCAAACTTTTTCACATCAAGGACCCCTGAAGAAGAAATTAGACCACAGACCCCCATTTGATAAGATTTTGCCCCAGGATACTTTTGCTTTTAGATGTTTTATTACAGAAAGTGTTCTGTGACCAAAATAGTCACACATTCTGTCATTGTGTCACATATGGAAGGAATTATAATGAAAATAAATTAATACACTTTTTGCTGGGGACTCTCTGGAACTCTCTCAAGGACCCCTGGGGGTCCCTGGACCCCACTTTGAGAACCGCTAATGTGTTACTGTCCAAATACTTATGGGCAATAGTGAATGAATGGTTTACACTCATAATGAAAAACCTGCCATCCAGCCATGCTCATGGTATAAGTGATGTTCACATCAGTACATTTCCTATAACGCACTAGAGGTGGCTGATGTTTGATTTGGCACATGCTGATGTCATTCTCATGAAAACACTTTTACAGCTGTTTATCACAGTCATCTTCCCATCTCTTTACTGGTGATATTGAATTAGAGCCTCCGTTAATCTCTTTATTCTTGTGTAACTCTAACCTCTATCATTTTACGAGTTTCAACCAGCTTTTATAGGGTCATTTAACAGCGAGTTTTTCTCCCCTCCCTGGTGTTTAGATGTTAAATGCTCTGCTGATTCTCGTCTTCGTGCCCATCTTTGACCTCATGATATATCCGCTGTTTGGCTTCTGCAGAATCAACGTCACGTGAGTAGAAGCCTGTTGTTTTGGATACGTCCACCTTTATTGCAGACGTGAGCATTTAGGAAGCCTCTTAAACTGGGAAAATGAGCCTTGTAACCTTTCTTTTATCCCCCGGCGATATGCCTCATGAGTGATAATAGTCTGTGCACACTTACTCAAACATACTGTACATTTGAAATTGTAAATCTAATAAGTGGCTGATTCATGTATGTGGAGCACTCGACACTTAATTTACCTAGGGATTGTCTCAGAATAAAAGAATAGAATAAAAGGTCACATTGAAATATTGTAGTATTTCTTAACAAAAGAGAACTAAAACTACTTTCAGAAGTACAAATGTGGTTCACATGTACACATAGTGCAGAGCTCTTTCTTGTGCTCTTTCCTTTATGATTTTATCCATGTTTTTTATAGAATAGCTCAGGCTGTAAAGGACAAATTTGCAACAGATGGCATTGTGTCAAAACAAGTGGTAAGTCAGTCTCTTATCAGTCTGATCAGTGAGGACACTGATGTGGAAATAACTCCTCTGATTTATAAAGAGATAAAGCCTGACTTTCAGGATAGTAAACACACACTGGGCCAATAGTCATGAAGGGTATATAAAAGTGTTTATGGTCGGTCACTGACTCTCTCTGCCCATAGGCCTCTAAGGAAAATGGCCATTGGCATGATTTTTGCAGCCCTGGCCTTCGGCGCCGCCACACTGGTGGAGGTGAATGTTGTGGTACGTATATGCAGCAATCATGAATCTCCATGTTACAGAAATTCACCAAAACCCTCACTTACTTACACACGGGGATCACCCAGCTAGAAAACATGAAAATACCCACACAGACTGTCTTAAATAAATCCTCTGCATCATGGAGGAACTGGAATTCTTAGGCGCAGCTTTCCAGCTTTCCTGGAGGACAACGACAACGACCAATTTGTCCTGGAAAACACTGAGCTGGACTGGTGGTTAGGTTATTATAAAAACTGTCATAAGCCTCCAGGAGGGATGGCACAGCTGGCTGGTCAGTCGGTCCTCCACTTTGGTCCAGACTGAAATATTTCAACAACTATTAGATGGATCAGATTTTGTACAGACATTACTGCCCCCCTTAGAATGAATCCTAATGACTCTGCAGACATTCGCTAATTCCCTGACGATTTTTGTTTTCTGCTAAAATATCTTAACAACTGTTGAATGAATTGCTGTGAAATTTGTTGCATATGCTCATGATCCCCAGGGAAGAGTTATAAAATCTTTGATCCCCTTACCTCTCATTGTACGCCATCATCAGGTCAACATGTCAACATGTCCTTTCCTGTCCTGTCCTGTCCTCTATGTCCTATCCTGCTTTACTTGGTGTTTAATACTAGTTTGCAAATATTAGCATCCTAGCATTTAGCCCAAAAGACAAATTCTTGCTGAGCTTGTGTGTAATATTAAAAAAATAGTAAAACTTTATATATCAAGTTTTCAAAGTGACACACAAGCTTAGCAAGACTGAGACACTTTGTGCTCGTGGACATGATATTTCAGTAACACCTTGACTTCTTCGAATATAGAACAAACGTTCACCTGGACAAACTGATTAGATTTTGGTCACACTGACCTTTGACCTCTAGTCAAACACACAAATGGTTAATATTTTATATGACTCCGGTTAAACAGGGATGTAATCTATAACTAGTCTGAATGGCAGAGGGACACAACAATTAGGCAGAAAGTATATTTTGTTTTGTTTGTTTTTTTACTTGTATTTTGATACCATTGGAATCTTAATATATCAAAAAATAAAAAGTGAGATCTGTGTGAACCATAAAACGTGCTATATAAGCCTTTGTGGTATAATAATGATCATTTCTTTCTTTAATACTAATTTTAAGACTGTATGTGTATATGTATCACCATGCTGCTATAATTTCCTTCTCCATCTGCTAGAAAACTGTGGTGGATCCTGCCCCTGAAGGGAAATGTCTCCTGCAGACCATTAACCTGGTAAACGGTAATGTCAGTGTGAAGATCCCAGGCAGCGACCTGTTTCAAGCGCCGATCCAATACCTTCAGGTAATCACACAGGAGGAGGGAAAACACATTTTTATCAGCGTGGACACAGGGCAGCACAATGTGAGAATGTGAGAGTGTGTTTGCCTCGTGGCAGAGTGTGTGCAGGGTTTATCACCCTTCACTCAATGATATTAGCTTCATGTAACCACTGAGATTTAAAAAAAAAAATGCTGAGACAGTAGTAGCACATACAACAGAGGTTACAAAACACATCAAGCAGATTTGTCACATAAAATAAGAATATGAAGAGACCAGCTAATACATGGCCTATAAGATCCAAAGGACACTGTAAAACCTTAAGCACCCAGTGTATCATAACACACACAAGAAAATTCACAGCAATTAACAAGGTACACAAAAGCCTGTTGGCTCATGATGAATGTGCTGTTTGTGTTTGTCTTTGGCAAAGCCCTTGAGACATAAAAACTTGTTTCGTCTGACTTAACAGTTTTCATTTACATTTTAATGAACCCCACTAAGCTGAAGTTGTTTACCAGCTACTGTCAGAGCCTCTCGCTGTTCTACAGGACACTTTTTCTGTCTTTCCTCATTTGCTAATTTTGCAACTTAATTTAAGGAAATATGTAAAACAAGATTTATGGTTCTGTTCTCTAAACAATACTTAAAAATGAAAACCTTTTTAAGTTTAAAGTTCGCCAGAGACAATAACATCTTTCCTCTATTACTTAGTGTGTTGTATTTCATTCTCGTTTAGTCAGAGATTATTTTCAAACAGTGAAGACTTTGTTCAGAACCTGAGCATTAACTCCCTGGTCTCTGTGTCAGGACCCTCCTGAATATGAAACGCTTCCCCTGGGGGAGTCCAGCAAGGAGCTGATCATCCAAGTCACCTTCAATGGAAACGACTCACAGTGTAACCAGATGTTTGAACAAGAAAAGACCTATAGTCTCATCCTCTACTCTGAAAGTACAGGAATCCAGTGCAAACTTGTGAGTTAAATATTCATGACTAAATCGGCAAGAATCAATGTTTTAAAGATAAGATCCTTTGGTATTATGTAAGAGGAGTTCAGCTAATGTAATTCATCAGGATGAGGTGGTTGTGATTTGATCAGGCTTGATTTTGACAGTGCTGATCTCTAGGAAAAAGTCAAAATATTTGCGAGAATTGCATTTTGAAATTCAAAGAACTGCACGAACGAGAGAAATTGATATTATTGTGTGTTTTATTCATCATCCAGGTGGAAGACTTCATAAAGAAAAATACAGATGGGAATCCTCTTCTGAGGTAAAATATGTCTCATGTTAGAGGTTAAGACTCATTTTTATACCTTCACTCAAAAACATTTAATCAGATACATTTGATCAGGAGTTCTTATAATTCGACAGGTTCCTCAACACACAGCCTGAAGCTCTAAACCTAACTGTTGGAGATGTGGCTTTCCATGTGCCGCCCGGTTACACCATGTCTCTTAACAAGACTGTGGAGCGAGGAGAGTGAGTACGACTCGGAGGAGGAGGAGGTTGGTGGTTACGGTGTGCTAGTCAGTTAGCCCTTGCGATGGTCTAGGGCTTATGGGAAATGGTGAGAAACATTAAAGGAGCTGTTATCTGTATTTGTAATATTTTTCTATTTTCATAGATAGTTGATGGCTTGAACTTGGAGCATTGACTGCATTTGGATTTGGAAGTTGGAGACTTGGACTCAGATTTTTTTTTGTTAGTCTTCGTGTGTGTTTGCACAAGCTTTAGAGTGTATTTTTTAGGCTGTTGTGGGACACACAGTAAATACATTCCCTTTAAAATGTCGACGGTGTCACCTCTGACTGTGCCAGAGTGGAGCACTTAAAGTAAAACCCAATTCAGCTTCAATTAAATAATTTAAATATGTGTTAGATGACCTTTTAATTCAACATAGATGGTACATAGCTAGTCAGGTCATGTGTTTCTGCTTTTCTAATTCATGTCATCCTTTATGCACCTCCTGCCTCCGCTTAGATACTCAGATATCAGCTGCAGCCCACAGACAGAGAAGTGCTCTAACCTTGACCTGGGCCTGCTGGACTTTGGAGCTTCCTACACCGTCATACTCACTGAGGTCAGGATGCTTGTCATACGAATAGCACTTTATACAAAGATTTTAAAAGTCATCCATACATCCATACTCATGACACCATCTCTGTGTGCTTGGTCAGAAATCAGGTAAAATTGTGGCTCACAAGCTGGAGGATGTGAAAGCCAACGATGTGCACATTGCCTGGCAGATCCCCCAGTACGTCCTCATGACAGCTGGAGAGGTCATGTTCTCCATTACAGGCCTGGAGTTCTCCTACTCACAGGTTTGTTATGACTGTACTTGAAATGTGGTGATGACTCCAAGGTCTTTATATTTCAAAGACAGACTCACTCTGCTGCTTGTGAAAATCAATATCACTCTATGAACCTGTAGTCTGTGTGTTTACTGTCCTGGATCAGGGCTGGGCAAGGCTTTGAATTCCAACAGTCACCCAATTTCTCAGCAGAAAGATTCAAAACATCCATAAAAATGAAAAACATACAGAGCAAACAAATGGACAGTGAAGATTAGCATTATGCTACTGGAGTAGTTTCTATGGGCATTTTGATACATTTTTACTGACTAAAGTTGCTTTTTTAACCTTTAAAAACTGTAAGGAAAGAAGAAAGAAATGATTGAAGTGTAGTCCTTTAACAACCCCATGCAATCAGTAGTTAATTGGTAGTGCCTTTTCTGTTAAATTAAACTGCCTTTTTCTCCATATCTTTTAATCCTATTGGTTTACCCTTAAGATTGTTTGATGTCCCACATCAAATATCACAAAGAAATATTTTCTGTCACATTTAGGAAGTGATTTCCATTTCATTTAACCTTTAAAAACTGTATGACCCCAGGGCTGCTTGACGTCTTTGCTCTTTACTTACACTGGATCTCTCGTCCCTCCAGGCTCCAGCCAACATGAAGTCGGTCCTGCAGGCAGGCTGGCTGCTCACTGTTGCATTTGGGAACGTGATAGTGCTGATCGTGGCAGAGGGTGCAGGACTGGAACAGGTATGAAATATTACTATATGTTGTAAAGACTTAGCTTGTGTAACTATAACAGTTTTAAAGTATCAGTTCCCCTAAATTACAAAAAG
Source organism: Trachinotus anak (assembly GCF_046630095.1). Taxonomy (NCBI): domain Eukaryota; kingdom Metazoa; phylum Chordata; class Actinopteri; order Carangiformes; family Carangidae; genus Trachinotus; species Trachinotus anak. The sequence goes on from NW_027273852.1 coordinate 16,512,372, forward strand.
ACACAGCTGTCTCTTCTCTTTAGTGGTGTGCAGCCATGCACTTTTTTTTTTTGTTTTTTTTTAATCTGTTCATTTTCTTCATGCAAACACAATGAAAGTGAACTTCACTTTGGACGCTCACAACGATGAAAAATTGCATTAGTCTGTCCAGATCCAGTTACTGTGATTGATTATCTTTTTACTCAATGAATAGTATGTACAGTCAAATTAGAATTTTCTAAATGTTAAATGCTGTGAGCGTGGCAAACGAAAATACCTCCATTCCTATACCACTGAGGGTAAGAGAGAAGGAATGTTTTCTCTTTTTGTAATTTGGTTGAAGCTTCCTTTTAAGAAGATTTTTGTTGAGTGTTTTCTTTTTTTTTTCATCCACCCTTATCATCAGGGTGGAGGTTAGAACTCTCAGCTTTTTAATCACTATATTGCTTATAATCACTGTAACAAGTGAAAATGTGACATTCATTTCTAAAAAAAATGCCTTTTTATTACTTTGTCTTAAATAAAACACACATCCACAACTAAAAGCTGTGACTATAAAACATGCATTTTACATTCCCCCCCTAGAGTTGAGCAAACCTCAGCAGTGAAATGAATCTTTCTCCAGCCAGTACCGTCCATATGCTAACTGTATTTGTTGTCGTAGTGGAAAGAGTTCCTGCTGTTCGCTGGCCTGCTGTTGGGCGTCTGCATCATCTTTTCCATCATGTCCTACTTCTACACCTACGTCGACCCCGATCAGCTGGACAAGATTCATCAGGAGGATTCAGGGAAGGAGGAAGATGATGATGACAACATGAAGAAAAAACCTAATGAGGTGCACCTGAACAAAAGGGGGAAGAGCACCAGGTTATAATTGCCCCACCTCACATATACACCATTGTCTTAAATGTAGCTGATTAGATTTGGCTACAAAAGGTGACAGTAGAAGGTACCGTTTTAATTCAGTTTCTTTTGCCTTTTTTTCATGTTTTTGTTTTAAGGTACTTTTTGTGAAAATGAAGCACTAAGATGTAATTGTTGGGCATTTCTCGTAGTTGGAAGTATTTGACATCATTTAATGTATTCTCTGAAACCTTTAACACTCCAGTCACTTCAAGATTTATAAGCAGAGAACATTTTCTAAATGAGACTGATTACAGGACATAGTGTTTAAGACTGGCGCAATATTGTTTGACCTCCCACAGCCTGATCAATAGTGTTATTACAAATGAATGTCAGATATTATATTCTGTATATATTTGTTGCATATTAACTGTGTGTGAATACTTTATATTTTCTGTGATGCTGAATAATAACTAGAGACCATCTTGTGTGGGATCACACCAGCTGTGACGCCTTCAGTTTTGTTGCACTAACAAACATCTGTCCACAGACATACACACCTGGCAAAGTACACAAAACACCCCTGCAGTAGTTCCTGCTGCAGCAGGCGTCTCCAGGACCACACTTTGCCACGATGACACACACACACACACACAGGCAATCATAATCTATACTCTCTGACAGCACATGTGGGGGAAATGTTTAAGTTTTGTGTGTCTATAACAATGATATTAAAGGATAATAGGTATTAGTGGTTTTGCACATTATAAGCCAATTATTAAAAATTAGTATATATATAACCATTTTCTATAACATACCATACGTTTTTTTTTATTGTGCTTTACCTTATTAGTTTTCAGATGTAAGCAGGGATTGTTATGTAAAGTTATAAAAATCAAAAATCAAAAAACAAAGCTTATTGCTGACAAATTTCTGATGTGACAGAGTTCCAAGAAAAACAATGCCTTCTTGTAACTGCATTACTGCCATACAGTTGTTGAAAAAAACAGTAACAGACAGTCCACTGTGAGGGACTAACTTTCACAAGAAAGTTTCAAGTCTTTGAAAGATGAAATGAAACCAGTTGTTTCCCTGCAGGTGGGAAATTATAGAAAATACTCAGTATTGCATTGTATATTTAACTTTTTCACCGAAGACACTTTTCACATGTCAGAGTAAGAAAAGGACAGGTCTAAATAATAAAATTCAGCTGCTCCAGTTCCAGGGGCCTGGTATTGTTTATGCAGGTTCACTGTCACACTGTTATGACTTCACCAGGGCACTCGAATAGAACACAGCCATTGTTAATGTTGTTAGTAACACCTGAGCTTTTCCTGCGGTGACAAGTCAAATGTGTAAATTATGCTGCTCCCTGTTCTGTAAATAGATTGTTGTGATGCTGAAACTTTTTTTTTGTGCTGCTGGAAATTTTAATGAAGATTAAAATGTGCATCCTCATCCTTTTTTTCATTCTTCATAAGTAGAACACTTTTCGATCAAACCATACTTTATTTAAACTGTAAAATGTGTAAAATCTATCTATGGTCAGGTGCGTGAAATACAATTGATGTCAGAGGGAAAGAAAGGACAGGAGGTGACATTTAGCAAATAAAAGATGACATTTATTATATTTGTAGATGGACACCCTTCCTTCGTCTCTTGTGAGATGTGTGACCTGTGGCGGCAGACTGTATTCAAACAGACCCATTTCATTCAGCGCTGCTCACACAGCTCTCATTAATCATCAAAACCATTACGATCAGCGCTCTGTGGCTGGTCAATGGTAATCCTCATCGCTAAATGACAGAGAAACATTATGCGGAAAACAAACGTTCACATCCCTGGAATATCATCTTGCATTGTTTGGCTCATTAGCATACTGAATTGATTTAAGTGGTCATTTTTCTTACTCTGGAAGAACCAAACAGTATTAGCATGTGCAGGACAACAAAACAAGGAAATGTTAGAGCCACTCGATGGCGTCACTCATCGCATTACAATTAGTTTTGGTTTTGACATCTGGCATCCGGGGTTAATCTGAGGAGGACCTTGAGAGATGAGAGGAGAAAGAAGAGTAGGGTGAAACTCTGCGTTAATCTTCATCTTTCCTCTCTCACTCCTCACTGACACCAAAGCATTACTGGTAGTGTGGAGGATGAATGTCTGCAGCGAAAGATCTTTTCACAGCTCTAAATCACTGTGTACTCCAGTGAGGCTTGTGTATTGTGTATGGCAGGTGAATATTAAAGCTATGAGGATGCAGTGGTCCTGTGACTCCCTGTGTGCCTTTCCAGTAGAAGCTCCGTGACACGGGTGATGATATCAGGATGCACCAGGCAGGCTAACAGGTCATTAGTGGTTATTAGTGCATGAGCTGATTCCTCATAATCCTCTGAAGAGCTCTCTGACGTCTCATCTGCACAATCACATGCTCTACACTGAGCTAAGCCAGGGCCACATTCTTGTTTTCCCTGGTGGAGTCTGACAGCGGGTGCAGCCTCAGTCCTGTGTGCTGCCTCTGAGCTGACAGTGCAGTCTTCTTGAGATGTGCCTGTGCTGTTCCTTGAGGATTTGAACTCCAGATCTTTTGGGGTCGCCTCCCTCATTTCTGGGGAGTCTTGCTGACAGCGCACAGGGATGAGATGTGGCCCAAAGGGGACTCTGAAGGGCACGGATTCCCTCACCGGATCACTGTTCTTCCTAATTTGTCCGCTGGAGTCCCGTTTAGCTGGACGGGTGTCTCTTGGGTCCCAGGTCCGTTTGCTGTGGCAGAGGTCCTTCTGTCTTTGAGCGCAAGCCCCAACTGCCAGGTTCACATACTGCATGTTCTCATTATGGGATGCTACTCCTTCCTGCAGAAACAGAGCACAGACAAACTGTGACTGAGAGTTCCCTAAGCACGAGCTGCCAGCTAAGTAGGCACCTTTCACCTCTGTGTGCTGGGCTGCTATCACAAGGCTTGTTTGATTTGGAGGTTTAAATCTAACATTGGGCCTCATAAAGATGTTAACATTTCTAGTTGTCATGGAGACATACTGTATTTCAAGTCTTTAAGATAATGAGAGGAAAGCAGTGCACTTCTTCCACACAGAAGGTCGGCTTGGTCTCAAAAAAGGGCTGTAATGGGTTTGTTTTCCCAAAATATAAAAACACAAAGAAAGCAACAAATCACCTCATGTCTGGATCATTTTGGTGAATTATATTAAAAATTAACTGTCTAACAAAAAAAAATTATTTATTCTGTGTAGGATGTGAAAATGTATGACTTTAGTGAACCCAAGTGGTATATTCAAGAGACACTGCTGCAGACAACAATGCGTGCCAATATATCCTACTTTATTATTGTTCACTAGCTTATTTTTATGCAAGTAAAAATTTGCCATCAGTACACCATCAGTAAAATTTTAAAGAAGCTATAATCACATAAATATTCTACACACATGGGCTTTAGAGCTCATTTAGTAACTAGTTTATTACCAGAAAAGTTTTATCTTGCAGCAGCAACTGGCTAATAAAAGTTTTTTGGGGAACCATTTCCACCTTTAGCTTTTATTCATGTCTCTATCAATTAAGGCTTTATTATTTATTATTTTTTAAAGACTTATCATGTAAGTATTTATTAAACTTTCCTAACTCTATAACTTTCTATAATATTCAGACTTATATTGGCTGCTTTAAAGCTCTGGTATAGCACAGCATATGTCAGCTGTCATTTTGCTTGACAGAAAAACAGCTGAGAAAACACTGAGAAAGTAAAAGCGTTAGAGTTCAAGCATTCCTGGAGCTTGGAGTCTCTCCCCAACATCTGTGGTTCTATACAGCAGCACATACTGTGAGTACACAGTAAATGACCTCATGTAGGTGGGATAAATATACCCTCTGAGTGGCAGAAGCTGCCCGACTGTGCTGACTGATACACAGAAAAGGAGAAGGTGTGGGAGGTACAGTGGTTAGCAATCTGTCACAGACCAGAGTATCATCATCAGTTATACTGGCCTCTTGCACCTGATGCAAAATAAATAAATAAAAAAAAGTACAACAAATTAAATGAGAAAGTTTGAGAACTTATTGAGACAGAGTTCCTGGTTATGTAAGATTAGGTTATACCTATAAAACACATTCAACAATTTGAAGCATGGGTTATTAATAACCAAGATTAAGGATTCTGAAAACGTTGCGTAGAGCTGATGGTTGTGTGATAAGGTTGAAATCAATGTTAAAAGCATGTTGATGAGGATACTGAGACATATGAATATGTGAGGAATGCATGTAAAAGTCACATGTAAAATAAACAAAATGCAGTGTTTCAATATTAATCATTATATCAGATAAAGATTTTCACACAAGCAAAAAAAAAAAAAAAAAAAAAAGATTGACTTTATTTGTCAGTTTTTTATCAATAATAAAAACTGGTCAAACTTACTGATTGATTTGGACCAAAATTTTGAAACAACATCATGAATATTATATTATCATTATTTTTATTATGAAGAAAACTGTTTGCTCATATCATCAAGAAGCAATTCAAATCAAAGTTCAAGTTGATGATACAGAACTGATTCTCAGGCCTGACTTATACCACTACTGGATGAAAGGATCTACATGAGCATTGACTAGATTTGTTTTCTCATTCTGCCATCACCGACACTCCATACAGTCCTCTAGGAAGAATTCCTTGCACAGTGAAATTTGAACTGAGAACAATGTCAGGCACTTATATGTTTAACAGAAACAAGAAATTGTGTTTGTTTTCTTTTTTTAGCAACACAAATACAAGCAAGAAGCAGTAATTGGGGAGCTGTTGATCGGAGGAGGTGTTAATTTGCTACCTCAGTGGGATTTAGCCAGTTGTCACTGTTGTCATCACTCGGGGCCCTTTTAATAGCACAGACGACAGCCTTGGTCACAGCTTCACTAACCCTTGCCACATCATCCACGTCCTGTGCAGGAACAGAAAGCCAAGCAAAACAAGTGCGAGTGCTGCATATCAACATAATTACACTGAATCACAAAGACGCAGCCTCTGAGTATGCTGCAGGCACAGTTTGTTGTGTCTGTGACCTTGCAGGGAAAGCTGGAGAGGGACCCACTGTTTGAATAAACATTTGTCTGGCAGCGGGGAGCTTTTTTCATGCGGCACACACTCCTTGCTGTCCACATACACTCATCATAATGACGGGAGAATCTTTTACTGCCAGACCTGTTCATTACTCAAAGCTGAGAGGGGCCTTCATCTGTGAGCAGGGGCTCCTCAGGGTGGAGATAAGGAGAACCAACGTGCCTCAAATTTATTTGAGGCGCAAAAGTCATGCAGCATCTTTTCATTATTTGAGGTTTTCAGCTGATGAGGGAAGAGACGAAATTGAGCTGCTTACCAACTCGATCCAGGAATTGACGCTGACAGTGATGGGATCTACTGACTCCACATAGTGCCACCAGTGCCTGGGAACATAAAGCACCTGAGCAGAGACGATAAAGCGTCATTAGAAGCTTAAATGGATGAACAGTTTAGCGACATCATCCACTCCCCTCCTTTTTATCTTCGGGCCTCTGTGATAAATGTGGAGAGAATGCATGACTGTACTGATCATCCACTAGATGGCAGCACATACCTCTTTCCACCAAGACTGTCAGTGGCTTACGCTATCAAGTGACTCTATTAAAATGGGTGAGCCTTATTGATTCCCTGTCTCCTCAGCAGTCCTTATTCATTCATGGCCTAAGGTCTGACAAGACAAGAGGGATGGTCTGTGCTTTGATTTGATTTGCAGAGGTGCAGCCATCTTGTAGGAGATTGCTGTAGATACCTTAACTATCCTAACTATGGAAATGCCAGATCCAGCCACACCATTGATTGGATGCCAAAGACCAGCTTTAAACCAAGATGAGGCTCATGATTTGCCTCTCATATATCAAGATATGTCTATAACTAAGGGACCAGATTAAGGTCATGTGACAACACCTGAAGACTGTGAGATACAGTGTTGATAGCTCTGAAAGACAGCAAACCGGCTTTCCTTTCTTCCTTATGATTAAACTAAATCACTATTTACAGATTTTGACCACGAGATCCACCTATTTACACCAAAACTTACCTGGATAACATTGCAGTAAAAAAAGAAAGGGTGGTAATAAACAGAGTGAGAGCCTTTTACTCAGTCTTCACAAAATAAGCAAAACTAGCCTGTTATGCTATCAACAGTGATCCAGACCTACACATGGCTCCACAATCAGCCAACAGAGTAACTTGATAGGAGGGTTTTGGTGTAGCTGATAGGAGGGTATTTGGCATACTACCAGAGCTCTTGAAAAACAATGCAGCTGGAATCTGAAACAAGGCAAAGAAGAACAATTATACCCAGGAACATTCTGCAGTAGTGGTCTGCAAAAGTGGTCTCTGAAAATTAGGCCACCATGAAAGCCAGCTCCGAACTCTGAACTTCTTAAGCAGAACAGAATACAGGAACTTGACTGATTTGTCAGATGATTTACAGGCCTAGACATGATCCTGTAACTTCCCTCTAGACAAGTCATCAAGAGTGATGACGCAACTGACTTTAATGTAGCTTAACCTTCCACTTCCTTTAATATAAAAACTCCATTCTGCTGAAGGTGAAACCCTATAACTGAGCAGGCTACAATTTAATTGGAACACAAGTCACGACCGTTGCCTTGCTTCACACTTTTATGGAGGACACCACGACAAATAAATCTCACTGTTGAGTCTACTTTTACATGTTCAGAGCTTAAGGACCCATAAAGCCACATTTTATGGTTATTGCTTCTGTGTCATGAGCAGTTCATCACATAAATGTAGAACTACAGTATTGCATAACATCAAACCTCAGTAAATCACTCTTGGTGGTTTTCCAATGCCTGAAAAAAAAACACTCATTGAAAAAAGAGGTGTGTTGATTTTGTTCAATGTTTAATACAAAAAGGACAATATGTTTTGTCTAAGAGGTCAAACCATACTGGTATTATGTGTACATATATATATATACATATATATATATATATATATATATATATATATATTATTGTTCAATACAGCTATTTGACAAAGTTTGACTGAGAATTGCATTTGAGGCTGCATTTATTTCCTCAATTACTAGTTTAGTCTACAAAAGGCCAGAAAATAGTATCTACCTAATAAATACTGTTATGTCTTATGTGATAATATGTTGCATAAGACAAAGAAAAACAGGAAAGTCTAACATTTGGCATTTTTACTTTAAAAAAATGACTTAAACATTCACCAATTATAAAAATAGTTATTTTAATTATGAATTAATTGACTAATTATTTCAGCCCTGGTCCTCTTAGGGAGTTTAGTAAAAAAGAAAAAAAAAGTAAAATCTGTTTAATGAAAAATAATTCCATCCACAAGTATATTCTTATTCATATTAATTGAATTAAATTGAAGAACAAAATAATGCCAAGATGAGAACTTAATCACCAAGGTATAAACTATGTCCTCAATAATTTTATTGGAATAACATTGATCTTATTTCGGCACAAAATGAAATTGAGCACATTGAGAGAAGCTGATTTTATATCTCCATGGCCAAAGACACTGTCGTGGAAGTGGAAGTATAACTGATCAAATTTAGCCAATAATCTGATCTTTGTAATGCTTCATGTTTTGCAGAATATTATGTCAAGAATCCTAACCTGTCCTGGATGCAGAGTGACGGTGTGGACCCTGGCTCTGTGGAAGTCAGGGAACCTCCTCAGGTCTGGATGGAGCACATCCACCTGGCTGAAGACACTGGACTCCTCATAGGGGATCCTGGTCGGGTAGAGTTTAGACGTGTCCTCTGGAGGAAAGAGGTGCCAGCGTTTCCTATGAAGAGGAACTGTCACAGTTAGATATGACTTCAGACTAAAGAGCAGACAAAGACCGCTGTTAGAAATGAATTCATCTGTTGGGTCAGGCAGAGTGGTGTCAGTAAATCACCCAGTAAGCTGTAAATTCAGGCTGAGCAGCTTGCTGTAAGCCAAGAACACAGCTTTCCAAAACTGTAAACACAACTTTGACTGAGCCTCGTAAATATTAGTAATTATGTTAATGTTTTCCTGGACTTAGATAGATACAACACATAATATAGGAATAACTTGGAGAGGAAGAAAATGTTGTTATTATGAATTACTCAAATAGATTAAAGGCATCCTACACTGGTTTATCATTTTCACTGCTCATTGGCTACTAACAGTGGACAATAAATAAAAACAAAAACACAATTTGGATTTTTTTATTCTTTCTATGGTGTTTTAAAAATCCAAGCAGCATTTTTTTAATCAATTTCTAAATGTATTACATCACTCTGTGAGATGATGAAAGCCGACAGGGTCAACTGAAAATTAATCAGCGTAAAAGAATCCAGTTCTCTCTAACCTAAAACTCAGATTACATCCCCCGAATAGTTTGGCCATTGTTTAAAAACACTGCCATCATTGTTTCCTGTGCATCTGACCCACCATTGTCACAAATGTCATGAAATCAATCAGCACTGTTGTATTTTCATGGATCAGCCGTGTCAAAGAACTGCTTCAGCTGAATTTCATTCCCTTTGAGATCAATACCAAATAAAAGAAGCTGAGACCCAATTACAAGGAGTGAGATAAAACTGTTGCTCTCTGGGAGAACAGCAGAGTGAGATAAGATACACAAAGACCTTTCCTCTTTTGTTTATTGACTCACGGCGCCCCATATAGCTCCTCACCCTCTATCTCCATTTCCCCACTGCTCTGGTGAGCTCTGCGACAAATTAACTCTCTTTCAGAGGGCAGAGGACAGATCACACTCTGTGTCAGCGGTTATGGTACCCTGCACCTTTCATGTTATGGAAGAGCTGGGTGGTTAACAGGCAGAAAAACACCAGCACCGGAGTGGAGAAATACAGCTGCGGTATGGAATCCTGAGCCTCCTTTCGGCTCGGTTACAACTCCTTATTTGTATTAAGTGTAGAGACTCATGACAGGTATAGCATTATTGTATGCCTCTCAGGGGGTATACACTGATCAGCCACAACATTAAAACCAAGTGCCTAATGTGCAGGTCCACCTTGTGCCGCCAAAACATTTCTGACCCGTTGAGGTATGAAAAAGGTCCTTTAGGTCCTTAAAAGCATCGAGCGAGGTGCAGCCTCCGTGGATCAGACTTCTGTTACCAGTACCTCCCACAGATGCTCAAACCATTCCTGAAAAGTTTTTGCAATGTGGCAGGGAATATTATCCTGCTGAGAGAGGCCACTGCCATCAGGGAATACAGTTGTCATGAAGGGGTGCACTTGGCCTGCAACCATGTTTAGGTAGGTGCTACGTGTCAAAGTAACACCCATCTGAATGCCAGGACCCAGCAGAACATTGCCCAAAGCATCACACTGCCTCTGTCAGCTTGTCATCTTCCCATAGTGCCTTCCCATAGTTCTTCCATTGCTCCGTGGTCTGGTTCTGACACTCACATGCACGTTACAGGCACTTCTGGTGATGGACTGGGGCCATCATGGCCGGTCTGCAGCTGGTGCAATGCACTGTGTGTTCTGACAGCTTTCTATCATAACCAGTATTTAGGTTTTCAGAAATGTTTGCTACATAGCCCTTCTGTGGACCACACAGGCCAGCCTTTGCTCCTGACGTGCATCAACAAGCCTCGGGCACACATGACCCTGTCACTGGTTGTTCTTCTGTGAACCACTTTTGGTAAACATTGCATACTACGAACACCCCACAAGACCTGCCATTTTGGAGACGCTCTGACCCAGTCGTCAAGCCATCACAGATCTGCCTAGTTTTCCTGCTTCCAACACATCGACTTCAAGAACTGCCTGTTCACCTGCTGTCTAATACATCCCCCGACCCCAAGACAGATGCCATTGTAACAAGATAATCAATGTTATCTTCCTGTCAGTGTTTTTAACGTTGTGGCTGATGGGTGTATCTCTCTTTATGCACTTTTTCTGTTTGAGAGCAACTAGATATAGAACAAACAAAACAAAACAGGTCAAAAATCAGACACCTGCTTTACATGTGTTGTACCAGTACACTCAACTACAAGTTTACATCCAGACGATGCATGCCTCTTGCATTTACCCATATTTCTAAACAAGCGTTTGCGCTGGCTCTGCAGTGCAGAGCCCAAAACTATTTCTTAATGCACTGACCATTTTACCATATTACATGTTTCACAGCCACTTAGACTGCAGGTGCCTGCATCTGTTTTAAGTGAAGCAATATTGATGAGGCAGGGAAATGAGTGATGATTATTTAAAGTTCTGTTGATAACATCAGAACGGGGGAATAGCCAAATTTGTATGTCAGATTTGTCCATTACCTACTGCATTCAAACATATATTTAAAGATATAAAATATCTTACTTTGCATCTGTCTGTCTTATTTCTGCCTGGCGCAGAAATGTGACATATATCAGTTAAAAATCTGCCAGAAGTGCAGCAAGCTTCAACACATGCACATAATCCTTACATATCATTGAAATTAGAGACGTTATTGATATATTAAAACAGAAATTATAGACATGCTATTTGCAACCTTAGAATTATTGAAACAAGAATCACAAAAGTATCTTAATGTAAAGGCCTGGAGAAGGACAAAATAATCTCCAATCTGTATTATGACATTTATCAGTGTAATGTAGTATGATAAGTAGGAAATAGTACCTGCCAAAGTATTTGGCATCAATCTAGCCTTACTTTGTTTAGTTCTTACAATCACATAACCCAAACGTTATATTCAAATTAGGAATTTAAGAATGTTTTACCTTAAACCACACTGAACATTATTTTCTCTTTATAATCGGGTTTTTCAGCAGAAATCTACCTGTTTCTTTTAAACTAATAAAGAAAATAGAATCAAGAAACCTTTCTTGTTTATATGATGTTCAAGAAACCAGATTACTGATTTATAATCAGGCTACTTTGGTGCATAAAAAGCAGCAAACACATGCTATAATCCTTCTTACCGTCCTTGTACCTGCAATACCAGGTTACAGCCATAAGAGTCCAGGTGGCACGGTGTGTTGGCCCCCTCTGTGCCAATCCATAAGGTGCTTTCTCTCCCGTTACGTCCCTCAAAACCAAAGTTGGACCACATTACTTCCTACAACACCAACACACAAACACACACATGACAATAATCGATCCAAAATAATATGAAAATATTAACAGCAGTCTAATTTTTAAATTACAAGTCCCTTTTTTTTTTCTTCCCATGAATCTGACATGACATGGAGACATGACACATTTTCACAACTGTCACAGGTTGGCTGTAAACTCACAGATGTAGCCCCACCTCATCAGCTACTTTGACAGGACCTATTATAGGTTACCAATCAAGGTCCCTGTGTGTAGAGAAGCTAAACTACAATATTTGCCATCTTTCAAGAAAAGCTGGCCTGTCAATCATGTCCTGTCAGAGTATAAAGGTGTAACAATCGCGCCAGTAACCCAAATAATGAAGTCATTACCATGTAGGCAGACAGCTGTAAATGACAGACTGGTCAATCTAGCCTTCAGGCTTTTTCCTCAGCACCATTTATCCTATAAAAAGCCCACGTCTGCCAGTCTCAAAGGCATGAATGTCAGCAGGTAATAATTGCAGGTGGGTGCCCAGTAAAAATTTATCACTGAGATAAAATGAAACGAACGTGTGGCAGCGGCTTGGGAACGGATGGCACTTTTATGCCTTTACTTACTGCAGGACAAGAATAGCAGCTAATAATAAAGTCGTTACAGGAAAAAGCTTAACATTTTAATTGAAAATGTCAAAACAAAATTGAACATTTTAAGAAAAAAAAGAGACCATTTTGGCTCTTTCTTTTTTTTTTCATTCAATTTTTAATTTGTTGATAAGCTGAAGCTGCTGCAATTCGATAATAGTGTGTGAATAATATTTTTTAAATGAAGCCTTAAGAAAACAGCTTCTAATTGTGTTTATTGTTATCTAAAATTAAATTTGGTATTCATAACATTTCTTGGCTTCATCCGATTAAACTGTATGTGATTATATACTTCTGGGTCATGTATAAATAGTAAGTAAGTCATGCATGGCCAGCTCCACCAGGATGTGTTTGTTCATTCTGAGAACAGAAACAATTAAGATGTTGACATACATGGACATGTTTAAACAATGAAAACATTAATAAAACTGGTGTTTAAGTTGATCCTGGATTCTCTGTCATTTGTTTTAATTTGGCAAAATATCTGAACCTGGCTGGTCACTGGTATCTGCAAAATATTCTCCAGCTTGAAGTCTAATACCTAAATAATACTAAAGGACCAGGTCTGTGATGATTATATGTTTACTGTTCTGCCTTTTTTTTATCATTTAACATTGCATTGCACCTCAGACAAAAAAAAAACAACAAAACAAAACAATTCATAGTAAATGATCTGGATCAGCCCCAAAATGTAATGGCTTCCTCCATGGCCCATGCCCCATCCCTCCAGAAAGTTTGGTGCAAATCGGTTTAGTACTCTTTGTGTAATCCTGCTGACAAATTAAGAGACACAGCTGAAAACATCACCTTCTTGGTTGAGATTATCATGGATCTTTTGAGTTGAGGGAGAATATTATTTTCCTTAGGATACACAATATGGCCAATGTGTACAGCCACCAAGGTCCACATACTTTATTGTTCTGCTGCTTTTTTCAAGGTGATTCGTAGCTCCTTCAAGGGAAATCTTAATGCTATTTTAGACATTTTTGTGCCTCCAACAAAGGCCCTTTCCTACATCAACACAATGCCCTTATACACAAAGAAAGTTTAATAAAGAAATGGCCCAGTTTGGCATGGAATAACTTAAATGGCTGGCACAGACCTCTGACCTTAACACCATTCAACACCTCCTTACCCAACATCAATGGCCCACCTCACTAGTGCTCTTGTGGCTGAATGGGAGCACATCCAGGTTCACATCAAGAATCTGAATCAGAGTCTGATCTTCAAACACTTCATGCAAGGTGACTGTGTTTTCAATCATGAAACTACCTAAAAATATTAGTGTGCTTTTCAAAATAAAGTGCTCTAGTTGCAGTGTTCAAACAACTGAGATACTTATGAAGTATTTGTGAATTTGTAAAACTAGATCTCACTTTGTGCAAATACCAGGAAGTACCCAAAATAAAAACATTACTGTTCTTCAAACCTACTTCAACCCATCAGAATGAGGATAAGAGATACTGAGCCAAAGTTTCAAAGGCGCAAACATGTTCAAAATGTTTTTTGGCTTGCCTTTTCTTGGGAATAAAAAATGGACTATAAGGCCTGTAGAGGAACCTTTTGTGCCGAAAACACTTCTGAGCAAAAGCTGCATGTCTGAAATGTGTCAGTACCTGTTGCAGTGATATGAGGATCCTAAAATTATTTTCACAGATAGACTCAGGAGACTTTGAGCTTACAAACAATGTATAATTTATCAAGGTTGTGTGAAGATTGAGTCCGGTACAGACCAAAATACACCAGGAATAGCACCACCAACCCAGGGTGTCCCACAGGTTTACTTTAAAAGGTTATGTATGTACGCAGGACCCTGATTACCTCGAACATAGAAGGCTGATCTTGAAACAGGATGGCGATGTATTTGTAGTCAGCATAAGCCCAATACTCTGAGTAGGGGAATTCAGAAAAAGGCCCAACATCTGCCCCAGTCTGACCCCGGGTCCAGCTGAGAAAGTGCACCAGTTTGGCCTCCACATAGGAACACTGGGTCTCAAACAGAGGTGCTATGAGAACGGGAGAAAATAGAAAGAATAGATCCAAGAAAGAGAATAAGAAAGACAATAATCCCTGGACAACAATTTAAGTAATCTATACGAAAAGAAATGCAATTCATACACCAGAATCACTGCAGTATGCACAGTCACAGAGGAATGGAATTTTGTTTTACCCACTTTTATGAGAAAAATAAATCACAGTTGTAGTCATTTACTTTTATTTTTGTTTTAGTAAATAACGTGTGGTTATGTTTGAGTGACGGCACTTATAATGACCAATGCCCTCCTGTCAGCTGTTGCAGCTGAAAAAGGTGATTTAGAAATCTAATTAGCTAGCTTTTATTGGAGGACCTGCTCACTGTTATTTATCACAGGAGGAGTCATTATTATGGCTGTTTTAGAGCCACACTGGTGGCAGAATACACCAGATGTTCAAAGGCAAAAACCCTCATTGCATTGTGTTTTGCTTACATGACATTTTAAATTAGATTATTAAACAGCCTCTTCATCGAGCCTTGTTAACTACAGTCTAATCTGTAAATTATCACTTGTCAGAGGATGAACTACATCAGACTGCAGGCAATTATTCTATGACCACTGAAAATTGGGTGGAAATAGAGTGTTGCTGTATGAGGCTCTATGCATTGATGTGGTCAGAAACACAAAACCAGAAAAAGCTTATTAATTTAACATATTGAAATTGATTAATTATAAATTATGCTGAAAGTTTTGAATGGAAATTTCTTGCATTGCCTATTAGAGTGTGCTTTGGCCAGACCATTTTGGATTCATGATTGAGAGTGGAGAGGATAGTTTGTTTGAAGAAAACCACTGTCTCTGAAATCATTTTTTAGGGGATACATTTCATGTACTAAACTTCTCTTTAAAACACACTGCGTTTCCTGTTACAGCTTCCAAAATTGTTTTAGGATACTGGAAAACAGCAACTAGAAATGCCACCTCACAGCTGTCTGTGCCACTCAATCAGTTCATCCTTAAGTCCAAGTGAACATTTTGCCAAATTTGAAGAAATTCATTCAAGGCGTTACTGATATCTCACTTTAACAAGAAAGTGAAAAGAATGGGACAGACAGACAGACAGACAGACAGAAGGAAATATAATGCCTCTGGCCATGGCCGTTGCCGGTGCAGAGGCATGAAGACCCCAGATTTTAAGGGTTTAATAGGTAGATGCAGGACGGAAATGACATCCTATGAGTCAAAAGTCCATGAATTTATCAGTGCCTCAATATTGCTATATCATTTTTTCTTATTATAGCCTCCATTCTATTCTTCTTCTATTCATCTATCTATCATACTTCCTGTTTCAAATAAACTTAAGCCTACCAAGAGTGTTGTTGAGTAGCCTGAATTGAATCTTTTTTGGGACCCACAAGTCTTGTTTTATTCCGCATGTTCAATCCAGGTGATTAATTACACAGGAATTATTTCAACCCAGATCTGTCAAGATGAATCTTAGGTTACTGTTACTGTAGAGCTTACTGTTCAACCCATCTTTTCTCCCGAGTCTAAACCGGATCAGTTTGTCACCAATGCAGGTAGACAGGTGCTCTGCAGTCCAGTGGAGAACAGGCCAGCCACAGGTCATGTTCATGAAGACTGCCGGCTGCTGCAGATGATGCAGAATCCTCTGGGTCTCCTCTGCACTGAAGGGTTTAATGGAGTTGGCTGCCATGGCCCGTAGTACACACTGGTAATGAGCTGCAGCACAGAGGATGTTGATACAGATCAGCTGATAAATAAATGGTATTTAAGTTGTGGTGTTACATTATCATCGTTATCAATGCCATTCACAGAGATTATATCAGTGACTACTAGCTAAGATATCTTCTGTAGGAAAAAAGTTAACAAGATTATTGAGGTGTCTGCAAGCCGAAGAAACTGCAATTCAATCCCCCCTCAGCCCTGTGCCATTTCAGTGACAACCTTAAAAACACCTAAAACAGCTTCCAGTCTTCTGGGGTCTGGAGAGATTTGCTCCCATTTAAATGTCACTCAGCAATTGACAGCAGGGTCAGTCTGTGAGAGCAAAGAGGTGAAAGTAACAAGATCAGCAGTGTAGAAAATGTGTCTTCATCACAGATCAGTAGTTTTATGGATTCATTTTCAAGTGATGAGTATAGTTTGCATAAATTAACAATCATTTAAAACAAATGAAAGAGAATCTCCTCATCTCATTTTAAAAGTGTGTTTTTGTTTGTGTTTTCATTACATGAATATTACCATGCATATCAACATCTCAATTATTTCTGTACTCAGAATTCACATACAACACATTCATATCCTCGCACTTCAATGGGTTTTCAGCACATAGCTGGTTCTGGTTATGTATGACCCAAAAGTCACCAGACTATAGAGTACGTATCATCGTATGCATCATGGCAAAGTGAATATTTTGGTTGCACGAGATAGGAAATATGAAAGCTCTGCGAAGTTATGGTGGGCACTTCACCGGCTAACCAATTGATCAAAAAGATTTATCGATTTTGAAAATCATCGTTAGTTGAAGCCATAGCTGAGTTAATGTTATCTAACTTTCTTTTCACGTTACTGGTTGGTTACTGTTAACCCATTTTAATCGCCCTTTGTACTCATTTTGTACCTCATGTTTTCTTATACTTTTCTCAGCTGATCGAAGTAGTACCTCACCATAAATCACTTTAATGTCATTACACATTAAGATAATGTGCCTAACTATCTTTACTTGACATACGGGGCAACTTGGCTTCATCGCTTTGGTTGAGTAACTTGAAATACCTCACAACTCAGACAAAATTAGTTAACCCCCTTCCTATAACGAGACGATGCTATCAGCTAGCCTCTGTTTGTGAAAAGATATCCCGGGAAAGCTAACGTTTGCAAGCTTCGCGGAAAAACAGGGGGGAAAACAGAGGACTCACCTTACACTACACGTGTAGTCGAGGTACGGACGGAAGTAAACAAAGCTCACATGACAGTGTGTGGTTTCTGTTTACATCTGGAGCACTTTACTGTGAACCTACTCCATTCGGGCTCTGCGGCCGCGGCAACAGCCCCACTCAAGCAAACGCTTCAGACGAGCCAAAATGGCAGCCCCATGACGACAGTTTCCACGTACTAAACTGTTTCCGTTTGGGCATGCGCAGTAAAGTTAAGTGCCAGAAAGGGAAGCTAACGGCTGTTTTTGTTTTGTGTGGTCGACGGGAGCCCGGCGAGACGTCCTGTTCCCGCTGCCACCCTGACGTCTAAACCTGAATTTTTAACTGAACTGACAAGGAGACAGCGACTATGGGTGCCGGTTCGAGCACCGAGGCCGAACGGGAGCCTCTTATCGCCCCTTCTCATCCGGAGGCAAACAGTCAGCCAGTAAACAGCAGAGTGTACGGGAGAAGATGGCTGGTTCTGACCCTGTTTTCCATGCTGGGGCTGATGCAGGGAATGGTGTGGAACTTCTGGGGTCCCATCCAGAACTCGGCCGTTCATGCTTACGGCTTCACCAAGTCCGACATCGCGGTTCTGGTGCTGTGGGGCCCAGTGGGCTTCGTCCCGTGGCTGCTGTTTATGTGGTTAATGGATAAAAAAGGTGAGTTCTTCTACTCCGGTACACTGTGTCCTCTCTTAACATCGTGGTTTTCTTGACCTCTCGTTGTGATATCAGCCCCTCTGTTATCGCCCTCAAGTCACAGACAACACATGACATGTTGTCTTTTTGATATATATCACTGAGAAGTTTGGTGCAGTGACTTGACATGAATCCTACACATAAGAGGCTTCTCTAGATACATTAAGATGTTATTCGGTATTCTGATCTACGTTTGTTGACTCCATAGTATTAAGATAGGGCCACTTAAATGTAAAAATACCTGTGATATCGTAAACTGGTTGCAGATTTCAGGTCTGTCTGTGTCTGTCAATATTTGATAAACCAATCAACCCTTTTAAAAGTAACTGAGGTAACAGTGGGACCACAACTACAATCCTGTTTGTTAGCTGATGCCATTATTAGACATTTCCTCAAATAAATTGGTTCTCACTGAATTATTATTATTATTATTGTTGTTATTGTTTGTTTGTTTTTTTTACAGGAAAATTTGTATGTTTAGATAGCATTGCAGCAAATTATCATTGTCATTGTCCACTTCACAGAATGACAGAAGGAGGTACTTTCATTTTATTAAATGGTGAAAAATGTCCATCACAGTTTTCCAGAGCCTTAAGTGACATCTTTAAAATGTTTGTCCAATCAGATGTTTAAAACCCACATGACCCAACTGATTTACAAGAATTGTTGACAGTCTGTCAATTAATCAATTAAATGATGTGGCACTATTCTAGTGTGCCTGCAGGTTTACGGATTTCACTTTCATGCATCTTAAGGGAATGTTGACATTTGTATTAATGGTCCATATTCTATAAAATGTTGGCAGAAAAAAAACAATTGATCCCACTTTAACTTTTTTAAATCAACATCGGTCTGCAGAGGGGCTTTCCTTTGCTCAGTGTTCCATGTTGATGAGTTGGACTTATTTAAGGGCTAAAAAAGTGCTTATGTGGGAAAAGCAACTCTTGTAGGGCTTTTAAGACTTCTCCTTTTCAAGAGGGTTCAAATCCACAAGACAAATAAGATATTTTGTTAAGTGCCTTTGAGTGATGGAACGGAAGCCTTAAGAAGCCCGCTTGACTTCAGCGACTGAGTCAGACGCTGTTCACCTAACCAGTTCCTCCACATCACCTGACTGACACGTCGTAGTTACTGCCCGGGCTGAACTGTCAGGTGACAAAAACAGTAACAACATCCCAGTAACTAGGCTGAATTGAAGACCACAAGCAAAATCATGCCAAGAAATTACATAACACATCTTGTGATTCTGATTCATCAGCAATTAGAAGTTTGAGGTGTTTTGTTTGCCTAATCCAAACATAGGTTGTCATGTTTTATCTGCTGCTCTCAGTGAGTGAGTGACTGTAAAAGGTCGAAAAATCCAGCTGTAGATTCTCCAACAGACCTGTAAAGTTATTGCTCAGCTTTAGACCCAGCTTGCCTCTGAGTCATATATTGAATTAGGACAGCTCATTCAGCACTCACAAATTGTATTAAGCCATGGTGTGACCTTGTTTAAAAAACCTATGTAACATCCAGAGGCTGCAACAAACCCAAACTGTTGTACATGATACACACTCTCAGTCTCTCAGCTCTGCTCTCAGTTTTGCTCAAGCTTGTCTGTGGGGATAGTGCTCCCCACAGACAAGAGAGACAGAGTTCCTGCTACCCGAGAGGAAAATAAATTGTGGATGATCAACAACACGGTAGTTGCAATCCACAAGAGGCTAGAGTCTTAAGATCAAGTCATATGTGATGTGGTTACGGAGTGCTAGTCATAATGTGCTTAGGGTATGACATAGAAATGCACTGACAGAGTGCAGAATGTGTCAGACAACGCTGATCCTCCCATTTAACTGTGAGGTCGGAAAGCTTGGAATTCCTGCTTGCAGCAGCTTGCCTCCAGGGCCACTCTTGGTTTCTGACTTTTTGTGTATGTGAAATATTTTTGTGTAAATACAAATGCAGTATTCTACAGCATTATTATAGCTGGATGCTGCAAAAATACAATTTGATAAACTGATTCGGGTTTGGTGTCACTTGTGAGAGTTGAATAACCTACAATGGAATATCTCTGTGTCCATCATAGCTGTAATGCTTCAGTTAATAATTACTTTCATTAATGTTTTTTTGACTAATTGCTTTGTTTAAACGACACTTCAAAATTTAAAGATATTCAGTTTACAGTTATATAAAACAGAAAAATGTAGCATAATCTCTGATGTGACACGAGAAATTCTGGTGTTTTTGCTTTACAAAATGAGATCTATCTAAAACAACTAAAGTCTTCTTTATTCGGGGTGTTTATATGAATCATTAGAGGACCCCTTAACATGGTTAAAGTGAGAGGGGAAGCTACTGCTCATACCACAGGTATTTTAAAAGCTATGCAAGGCATTTAAAACATCTGTTTATTCTAATTAGGGCTGGAACTAATGATTATTTAAGTTATAGATTAACACACACACACACAAACACACACATATGCGCTGTAACTGTCAAACCTGGATGTATCAGCACAACTAACTCTCTATCGTCTGTAATAGTGTTATTATTAAAAGCAATGATAGGCAGAGATTGTCTCCATATCAGATTAACACTATTACCAAAGTGTGAAGTGTTTTTAACTACAGTAGATATCTACTGAGGAACTGAATGACAACTTCCTGTTAGTTCCTGTTGGGAGTGGTGGCACGTGTCACCATTTGATGCGTGGAAACAAATGACTGACTAATTTCTAATAATCACCATATGGCCATATTGACATGTGACCTGTTTTCCCATTAGGGACAATGACAGCCATACCCTGGCAGCCAAAGCTTCAGCAAATGTCAGCTCACATGAAAAAGAGAGGAACAGGGAAGTGGAGAGAGTTTCCTTAAGTGGACATCATGTGGGTGAAACTGAGAATAGACACTTCTAAGTGGTCAGAAAAAGTCTGTCCATAAGGTCACTGCCTCTGACCAAGTGATTTCAAACAAGAAACTCTGTTGTCTTGTTGTCTGTTTGGTTAGTGTTATTATTGGCCATATACTGTGCACTCGTTTGCAAGTCTATTTGGTACATAAAGCTAAAATGAATAATAATAACAATAATAATAATAGTAGCGATACAGACTTTAAACTGTCTATAAAGGACTATAGACTATGTGGTCATTTTGGAGGCAGCAGTTTGTGGTGCTGTTGAACTGTATTGGATTATACTTACAGATGTTGCTGTTATTTTGTCCATCCCATTTTACATCAGTGATAACTGTAAATACGAGAAACACCTCTCTATGTAACTAAATACAGTTCAACAGCACCACAAACTACGTCCTCTAAAATGATCATGAAGTTGAATCAGCACCTTTCTAAAACAGTTCCCACAAAAACTGAACATCATAACCTTCATGAAGGTCAGATCTATTGCAGGATGGTTGTATTATGTAGTTCATTGATAGTTGAAGTAATTTACCAAATAGAAAATTCCAAATGTTCGCAGGCTCCAGCTTTCGTAATGTGATCTGTTTTTTAGTCACTGACCTGCTGATCAGACTATTTTCTTGTGCCTGTACACAAAACAAACACAGATTGATTTAGAATAAAAAATCATTAACAGCAGTCATGCTTTTAAACTAATAAAATATATATTTTTTTCTACTTCCATGACCATATCTTGTGTCTTCCAGGTTTGCGGGCATCCCTCCTCCTCTCTGCCTTCTTCATGCTGCTGGGAGCAGCTCTGCGGAGCATACCACTGACACAGCAGCCTCTCAGACGATGGTAAGGCTTCTCTTTAAACACTATGGTAGCAGGTTCAAGCGAGGCAAGTGTGATGATGATGATCCTTTCAAAGGTTGGAAAGAAGACAGAGACTCGTGATCTTCATTGCAGTCATAAGCCTTCTATAACGACTGTAATGTGATTTATTAGGGGAACTTTTTAAAGCAACTGCCACGCCCAGTTCAGGACCAGCCATGTACATTGAGTTGCTTGCCAAAGTTAGGACCTCTCCTTATCTAATGACTTCACCGTGATTTGTAATGTAGCTGACAAGATTATGAATTGAGTATGAATTTAATGGATTAGTCAATCCACAGAAAATGAATCAGCAACTATTTTGATTGATTGTATCAGTCATTTTTCAAGTAAAACTCTCACATATTCACAGGTAACAGCCCCTTTAGGAACAGGAGGATTTAATGTTTTTCTTCATCATAGGTTTGGACAAAAAACTGGAAAAAGATTTGATAAGATCATTTGAATAGGTCACCTCAGGCTCTGGGAAATGTTTCTATTTTTGAATGTATATATTGAGTGCTGACAAGTTGATGTCTAGCACTAGCAGATAGAATCTTAACCATGTTCACCATCTTAGTATGTTCAAAATGACATTAGTTTTGCAGGTACTTGGTCATTGTCAGTCTGTCCAGGAGTTGTCGAGACATTTCTTGCAAATCACAAATGGAAACCTGATGGTGGCACTAGAGGAGCAGTCAGGGGATCACCAAAGTCAGTAGGACCATGAATGGACAAAATTTCTTAACAGTCTTAACAGATTATGTTTGCTATAAATGTAATGAGGACATGTTCATTTACATATTGGGGAAGTCAAAGTTGATACTGAACATATGATTAAAATGTTCACAGACAACATATTTATTTTCTGACTCAATATCTGATCTTAAAGCACAATAACCACTTGTAGTGCCTACAGCGTTATTATATTTATTTATGCCTCGGCCGGAGGCATTATGTGTTTGGGTTGTCCGTCCATCCCATTCTCATGTACATGATATCTCAGGAACGCCTTGAAGGAATATGTTCAAATTTGGCACAAATGTCCACTTGCATCCAAGGATGAACTGATTAGAATTTGGTGGTCAAAGGTCAAGGTCAGTGTCACCTCACTAAACCCATTTTTGGCCATACACTTCTGGACATTATAGAACACTGTAATTCAGGAACAGAAGGGGGGATTATGGCCATAGATCTGACAACTTCACTTGGTTGAAGGAGGTAAACAACCCTGAGGCTGTAATTCTAGTTTGTAGTTATGTTTAGGCACTCACAGCACTTGGTTAGGGTAGGAAAAGATTGCGATTAATACAAACAAAAGTTCACAGTGACCTCAGACACAACATATTTATTTGCATTTTACCCAATCTTTTGTTGCCTAAACCTAACCACAGACAGGACTGTGGACCCTCATCTCCGGTGGGACATTTTCTGTGCACTGTATGCTATCTGGGCCCTCAGGGTACTTTGTCTTCCTCCCACAGTCCAAAGACATGCACATTAGGTTAACTGGAGATTCTAAATTGCCCATAGGTGTGAATGTGAGTGTGCCTGGTTGTTTGTCTCTGTATGTCAGCCCTGTGATAGACTGGCAACCCATCCAGGGTGTACCCCGCCCTCGCCCGTTGTCAGCTGGGATTGGCTGCAGCCCCCCCTGTTACCCTGTACAGATAAGTGGTGTAGATAATGGATGGATGGATGGATGCTATCCATCCCAACCACCACCTGAAGACTCCAGTGCTGTTGATAAATGTAGCTCTTCATTCATTAAAAAAATACATTGCCTCTGAACACAATCCAGCCAGTGATTACGTTTGCTACATTTGCTGTTGCAGTATAGTTGTATAGAAACTTAATTTATAGGAGACAGAGTTTGAGCGACAGACTGACATTGCCATCTGTAAGAGCTAAATAGTATAAGCACCAGGATGGACATCAGCACAGCAAGCAATGGTGACTATTGTTGTGGCTTTTCAGGTTTGCTCTGCTGTGTTCAGCTGTATTGATTCAAGCCCAGGTCCTGCTTCTTTTTCTTCAGTGTGCAGACCTGTTCCCGGAGAGAGCGACAGTCAGAAAGCATTTGGTTGCCAGAGAACAGGATTCTGAAAGACAGTTCAATATTGTGTGGATCCTTAATTTCTTTTCTGTGTCCTTGCTGCCAGTTTCCTCCCTTATCAGAAAGCACTTTGACAGGCCATCACTGGACAACATAAAAGGAATTCCATTATTCTTAGTGTTTAATTCTCAGTGTTACTCAGTTTTCCTCTTTTAGAAAGTGCAAGTGCTTAGAGAAGGTAATTTTAATTATAATGTGCCTTGTAATGTGCCTTTAACAATGTAATTTCAATTAATATTTCTGTGTAGTAATCTGTCTAATGATTCCTATTGAGCTGCACAATGAGGCAGTATATCATAAAATATCAATACGTAGAGGAAATTGTTTTTCCACAGAAACCTCCAGAGTCCCATATCGCCTTCACTCCACGGACTTGAGGATTTTTAAAAAAGATTTTGGCTTTCAGAGAACACATAAATCAATTTTGTTTCTGAGTCTCTTTCTCTTTGTGTCTCGTGAGGATGCGGTAAGAAAGTCATCAGTGGACTGAAAAGCTTATGTTATAGTGATAGAGGCTAAATGTAAAGAAAATAAAAAAGATTTTGTTAAAGCATACTCGGCAGAAGAATCGCAGGTCCCTTGTGAGCCTGAGTTGAAAAAGAGTATTTACAATTTGCAGTGAAATTCAAGTTTTGCACCCTGGGTGTGTTGCCACTCTATGTGGTTGTAGCATCCTGTTTGTATGTTCCTCACAGCCAGCTTTATAAGGCTCCTGTCACAGCTTTTAATCAAGAGTGATGTCTCCTTCTGTATGCTCCTACTGTAGCAACATGTAGACTAAACATGTTTGGTACATGTGCAGACTTCTTATCTTAGACCTTTGACCTTTTATGGGTCACTACATTACACAACACAATATGGTCCTGTTTGTGTTTTACAGTGGTAACAAGAAATACCATGTAAATAACAATTAACCGACCTTTGATCAAACTCACCTTCTGGAATTTGTCATTTTTTATGCACAGATTTAATGAGCCTTATAATTTGGAGTCCTCCAGAAATGATAAAACAGGAGTTTTAATTTTATCAGTAAATCAAAACCATAATCATGCCACAGTTTCCAAACTATTTATTTCAAGCTGTTTTATTGTTTCAACTTTCAGGGTGACCGCATAAAAGAGTAAATTTATACTGTACTTCCAAAATGTTGGTGGATTTGTAAGAAAAAAAAAAGCCAAGATAACCCAGATGACACCTTCAGTGGTTATTCTTTCAAACCTAGATGGGCCTGAGCCACATACACAACATTATACACATGTTTTTACAGGTGGGGAACAGTTAACCATGTTAACTTATCTTCCCCCCTAATGATAGATCATTGCTGGTAGTGCAGCAGCAGTTGTCGATTTGTTGGGCCTGATGCAGATTTGTTTCAAGCCCACAAAGGTCCCTAAAATGTAACTTTGGGCTCAGCCTTTCTCTCAACCCTCAATCAATAACATTCCAGATAAGACTAATGCAGCTCCACTTGCCATTTGTTGGATACTTTTATCCCAGCCGTAGTATATCTATATAAAGTTTCATTGACACTAACAGTTACCAGAGGCTTTTACTGTAAAGGGGAAGTAGAATCAAACAGAAACAGGGCTGCAAAGAAACAAGAGACCTCTTCCTCTACTTGTGTGGATACAGTTGAGGCAGGGCTCTTAGTGACATATCCCATAACTGACAAACTGACGTCTCACCTCCTGAATCCAGCCTTTCCACAGGATATGTCGAATATGTCTGCAGAGCTCAAGACAGAATGTGTACAAAGTTCAAAGAGTGTTGCTGGGGTCAGAGCTGCCAGCTGTTTTCCCCATGGATGATGGGAGCAGTCCTGCACAGCCATGACCTTCAGCTCTTTAGATTCGGTATTCAAAGTGGAAAACAAGATAGCTTAGTGAAAGCCAAGATAACATGAAT
The DNA here is from genome assembly GCF_046630095.1 of Trachinotus anak. Lineage (NCBI taxonomy): Eukaryota > Metazoa > Chordata > Actinopteri > Carangiformes > Carangidae > Trachinotus > Trachinotus anak. Next base: position 16,538,329 of record NW_027273852.1, read on the forward strand.
CACACAGCAAATGTTAGTTCTGACACAGTTCAGCTTCATTTGCATATTAAATGTAACAGGTCACAGCTCTTGAAGCCATGTTTTAATGGATGACATAGTGGACTATCACAATAAAGTACAGGCTGGTGATCATGTAGCTCCCTGGATCACCAGTAGATGTCACTCTTTGCTTTGCAGTAGCTGAGATAAAAGAATATCAGGCTGTGAGAGCTTTGTTTGTGACCTGTAGTGCTGCTGTATGTGCTGGCTTTCTGGATTTGTTTTTTTCATATCAGAATAGGCTTAGATGACGATTTAGATGACCCGAGAGAAAAGGAAGTTGGCTCTAGAATTTTGAATGGGTAGAGTTCAAGGGCATTGCAAGAGCGATCAAACGCAGCATTTGAGTTTCCTGCTCCCCTGATCAGAAGACAAGTGGCAACAGTTATCCAGGTTTGGAAACAGTAAAGTTCCTTTGACAGCCCCCTGCAGATCTGTTTGTTCCGCATGCCGTTTCATGTTTGAAACGCGATTACTTTTTTCTTTTTATGCTATCCTTTCAAGGAAGTAAACAGCCTCTGTTTTGAGTTTTCAAGGAATCAAAGGCAGTTGTGAACTTGTGAGCTGCAGAACTTCCTCTCTTTTATAACCAGGATCTTCTGTGTAGCTGCTACAGTCATGCTTGAAAAAGAACTGTTGAGTTGAATGTGTTGGTTTTGGGAGGTTCAGACAGGGACAGAAAAGGCACTCTTTCATCAGTGGTCATTGATTAGACCTTGCTGTTATTAAGTCTGCTCTCAAATCAAAGAGATCTACTTTTTACCTTCCTCAATCTCTTTTGTTTTCAAGCATTCACTCTTTTCTATTGCCCTTTTAATCTCTATCTCAATCTGTCTCTGTCATATATTTAAATACATACTAGCTGTATGATTAGTAAGTGTCTATCAGTGAGATCTCAGACTCACTCACACTGTCTGATTGGCCATCAGAACATGCTGTGGGTGCTGCGGCAGGCTGTCATATTACTGTGACAATTGCTCTGGTGCCATTTTCAAGACGGAATTGGCCTGGCCTTTGTGTGATGGCAGAATTGGGTCTGTCAACCCTGGCGGACCAGAGGCAGTCATGATTTCACCACAGTGCTGCCTTCTTTGTCTCATTCACGATCAGATTCCATCTGACAGTGTTCATCAATACTGATTAACTTAATAATCTCTTGTTGAAAAAAAAGCTGCACCCTTCCCTTTCTCTCTTTCTCCTGCCACGGTGCGGCTGCCTCGTGTGACCGCTCATCCTCATGTTAGTCACCATCAGTCCTCATCTCCTGTCACATTAAAGGCAATTTTCTTCTTTCTCACATCCATCCTGAGATCATATAGACGCTGAGACAGGGTAATGAACTAAGGTACTTTGAAAGTACTGACCAAACTTTGTAACACAAAGTTTCAAAAGCTGTAACACTGAGAGCTGTCGTTGCATTGGTCAGATTATAAATTATATCAGATATACACTTGTTTCGTTTTTGCTTTTATTTTTACATTGTAGCCATTTGTGTTGGGACAACATTAAACACTGATGCACTTGGGATGTTTGGCTCATTTTGTTAACATGTTTTGATATATTAATTCAAAAAAGGACGATGTTTTGTAGAAAAAAAAATGTTAATACTCACCAAACTAAAATATAGATGAAAGTATCATTTAGATTTTGGTACAAAAACTGAAGTATTGTATTGACACTGGCAAAAAAAAAAATCAAATGATACCCAGTCACTAGGTCACAGTTATTGTTTTAAAGTAGATTATTTGTGTTGCTTTGATAATCAGTGTTTGGACACACTGGATGTGAGTGTTGGCTTTGGTGTAATCCTTGTGCCTAATGACCTGATACAGTACAACAGGTGGACCAGCCTGATATCTGGACCCTTCCCAGGCCTAAATGAGACTGTAACCACAGGGTGCGCTCCAAAACCTGACTGGCACAATGCCGGTTTGTGCTAGTTGGCGTATGGTGTCCACATCATTACAGTTCGGCACACAAAAGGCACACGATGCCGATGCTGACTTGAATCAACAGCTCAGCTGCATGTAAGCAAAATACCATGTGTATCAACAGCATCGTCAACAATTAAACAACTAAAAAACACATATTTTAGATGTGTGACTGGATCCAAACAGAAAAGGTACTGTACTGTCTCTTCCAACATTTAAAAGCTGTGAAATAATTAAATTGCTTTACTACAGCATCCCCAGCACCTGCTGCTGCTATTTGATCAGCTGATAGAGATTCAGCATCCTACCTGCTGCCTCATGGTAACTCTCTTACGAAACAAGTGGCACGCTGACCCAGCCAAATGGGGCGCAGCCACAGTGATATACCTAGTGCTGTAGTTAACAAAGTGTGACAGACCACAAAAACTTCTTAATCATGGAGAAATGCCAAGCGGCGGTGCTTACTCTCAGTACGACAGAGCCCCAGCACTGCTTATTTTCTGCATTTCCTTCCACCTACACCTTACTAGCTGGATCAGGGGTGTTTGGCTGATCAAGAGCTAATGAATCCACTGTGAACTACGTAGCGCTGGAATCGAGAACCACTTGATTAGAGGGACAAACACATAACCTGTCTGTCACAGATGTTGAGAGATGCTTTTGGTGACTAATGGGTCATGTGATTGACAATAATAATCCTAAGAGAGAATCCATTCATTCAGCCATATATCCATTTTATCCAATTCAGACATTTTTATATGCAGCAAAAACACAGCATCTGAACATTAAGCACATTTCTATGCACACTAATTAGAGCTGAACAATTAATTTAAATATTATCAAAGTTGCAAAAACATTGCATTTTCTTTTTGATTAAGCTAGAATGTGTCACAACATACCTTAAATGAAGCATTGTGGTGCTACAGAGATGCCCCTGCCTACAAATCATATTCAGCAGGTTTAAAGGAACTTGCTTGTCTGCTACAAGACAACAAAAAATCACATCATCATCATTTTTATATTTTTATTTCTCTGCACTGACGACAGCCAAGGCTGGAGGGATTATGTTTTCAGGTTGTCCGTCTGTCCATCTGTCCCATTCTCCTTAACTCGATATCTCAGTACAAACATTCACCTGGATTCAGGGACAAACTGATTAGATTTTGGTAGTCAAAGGTCAAAATTCAAGGTGACGGTGACCTCACACAACACCTTTTAGCCATAACTCTTCACACAGCAGTTATCAAAAAATTTACACAAATCCTAAATATTTTACATGATTCGGGATAAACAGCGATGTAACCTGAAACTAGTTGAGGCGGCATACAACTGTGAGGTGAAATTCTAGTTTTCACTGAAAATGAAATGCAAAAATTACCATTCTAAATGAAATTGTAACTCAAATCGCAATCCCAACACTTTCTGAACTAATGCAATACATTTTTTTTGCATATTGTTCAGGCCTTACACTAATATACCCTGTTGTTAGCTTGGAGGCTCTTTTTGCATGTAAAAATGGTTACAGGCACATTTTGAGGAACCTAAATATGCTAACTGGGTTACTCTGATTGAGACTGGGATATTGTGGTATGTGGTATTAGGTTTCTGTAATTTTTTCCATGTGAGCAGCTGCATCTTTGACCTAAATCACGAAGTGGTAAGTTAAAAAAAAAAAAGTATACGTACTGACAAACGATGTAATGATGATAACACGCTAAAGTGAAAATGACAGTGTGGCACTGATAATGTGGAGGATAAATTTTCTCGCTTGTCACTCTTGTCTTCCATCACTTGAAATAAGATGGAGAAGAAAATAGCAGTGAATGCAGCAGTGTCCTGACACAGGGTTCATCCCTCAACTGCTGAGGCTACCTGGTAGAGAAATGAAATGACAGAGAGGCTGGATGTTGAGGAGTCAGACCTGCCTGCACCAACGCAGATGACCACACCAGAAACCTTGATCATGGTAGAATTATGGATAGAGGTAAATGAATAACCTGGTTATTCTGTGTTCCATGTAAATGATATTTCCCAAACATGATCAAAACAGGACACTAGTGTGTAAACATTCTCATAGATATCATCATGTACGTGCACTAATCTATAATAGAACCCAATTGAAAACATTTAATTTGAACAAAAAAGACAGAGGCACATTGCAAAGAACTCTACAAAGAAATAAGGAGTAGGATGAATAAAAAGTGTCACAGAATATTTTAGGAGGGTGCTGTGCTGTGTAGGCTGGGATGTTAGCAGGTCTGAGATGTGGGAAGGAGATAAAGGGTGAACAAGTTATTCTCCAATCAATCTGTCAGCAACCACGGTACTTTGTATTCTGCCATGACATATTTATCTGTCAACCCTGCAGCCAGTGGACAGCAATGTTAGAAACTGTTAGAGGGCAGAGAAGTGAAAGCACACTGATGAGTGAACAAACTAGTATATTCCTGCTTTATGTCTAAAGGCACTGCTTTTTGCTTTTTTAAATGTAAGCTCGGGTGTTGGACTTTAATACTTGTTTGGTACTGGACAAAATGTGTCTGTCACATTGAATGCATAATTTGTGCACGCTTTGAAACTTGTTTACATATTCTTTGATTGGATCGTTCCTGATCCAGTGTTAAACTGTATTTTATTTAGACAAAGTTCATGTGTGGCTGCTTGTGGTTAGACAACATTTAACATTTGACTTTTGTAATGGTTTTGTAGAAAATGACTGTGTATAGTTATGGTATCAGTACCAAACCTACCATAGGTTTCATGTCAGCACTAGTGTTGTGTTCTGTTTAGATGTAATTGTCACTCTCACACAGGTGAATTTTTAAAATGGTCATATTGATGGTTTTGCAGTGAAAGTGATGGGTGCCAAAAGAATGGCATCTAGTCATTTTTTCAGGGTCTCAGCAAATCCAGAAACAGTCTTATAAATCATCTTATTTGAACCAAGGTCTTGAATAATATTTTTAACTCTTAATAAAAAATTTTTTAGAAAATATTGGGGTTGTCATACATACATACTTTAAAATTGTACAATAGATGTCTCCAGGACCACATTTGCCATGACGACACACACACATAGACTCACGAGATGAAAACAATAGCAGCCACAAGCTGTTGTGGCTTTTAAACATCAACCAGCCCTCACATGCTCATGTTGAGTAAGGATCAGCAGGGACTCTTACAGTCTGAGCACAAATATACAGAATCATTTTGAACATCAAAAACACAGAATTAGCTCTGGATCCCTCCTTGTCCTCTCTCTTCCTGGTCGTTTGTCTCTCTGCCTCTTTCCTCCCTCCTTCCTTCCTGTTTCTCCTCTTCTCCCTGCTGAGCCGTCTCAAACTGCTCTGAATGAAAGGTGTCTTTACTGAGCTCACAGACAATCAATCAGCCATGCCCTGTCTCTGGCGGCTGGCTGTCTCAGTTAGACAGTGCGGGGGTGGTGGGGGGTGGTGAGGGGTGTGGTGCCATCAGGGGACATCTCAGAGTACATCTGTCTCACACAGCTCAGTCTGAAAGTGAGACTATAACTTGGACTCTTTCAGGAGCAGGTTGTTACTTAATCCCTGGAGATATTGCACTTTACTTTCATTCCTTCGCCTGTCACCAATCCATCACATTTTTACTAGAAATGCTTCATTACTTGTTGTGTTTGTGTTTATTTTTAACTTAATAAATACACTGATGTGAGGGTCACTGCTGCAGCCATGTTTGGTTATCTTTGTTTAACAGTGTATTGCAGTGTATTATAATTAGGCCGCTCACAAAAGATGGGTTTATAGGGTCAATACACATCCTAAAATTCTCTAATACAGTTTCCCTTTTCACATAAAAGTCCTCGACAAAAATATGCAACAAAGTTATTCTTAGGTTCTTTTATGAATCACAGATCTGCAAACTTGATTTTGTGCAACGTCCCTGCAACTAGAAGATGAAATTTAACATCTGAAAGTTAAATATCATATGGGATAATCATGAGTTAACTGATAGTAGCTTTTCAAGGTCATTATAGACACACACACAATGCAGACCCAACCTTTCAGAGACTAATCTTTATTACAGTAACTGAAAGCAGCTGAGCTGAGAGAACTGCATTTGCCACATCTGGCTAACTTAAGTCAGACTTTAATTAGCCAGATAAACTTAGATACCTTGAGCGCCTGGTATCACTGTTAGAATGCACTAGCCTAATTATTATTCCTTTTTAAATTAGTTTTAAATTTAAATGAGTTCCTCTGTTGTGGAAAATTATAATTCTACAGCCTACAACCACTTTCTCATAACATGTGGTCTTTTTTTTTAATTACATTTTTTTTTTTTTGGTGAATATTTGAAAATGTTATCTTCCTGTTGTCTCTGTTACAGGTTCATACATGGAGGTCAGTTTCTGAATGGTTTAGCCGGCCCAACAATAATGAGTGCTGGCCCCTACCTCTCCACAACATGGTTTGCTCCTGACCAGAGAGCCACTGCAACGGCTGTGGCCTCACTCTTCTCCTACCTGGGAGGCGCAGCCTCGTTTGTAGTAGGACCTCTAGTAGTGCCAGCCCCCAACGACACCCAGGCATCAACCACGATGGCAGCAGCAGTTTCCGACAGCTCCATCCGAGACAGGATCCAGCTGGTTATGTATGCAGGTACTTACAGCAAGTGAGAACTTCTGAGGGCACGGAGGATCGATAGCACATCATTTCGACATCGTGTCAGCCCCGTCAAGGGACAAAAATACAATCAGGCGAGGGGATCCAAGATATTTGCACGAACACCAAAAAAGTCCAATTATAATCTTCATAACCGCCCCACTGAAAAATAGATTGCTGGGACTGTTATGCTTAACTGATTCAGAAAATTAAAAGTATGCTGAGAAGAGAAACAAGCATTCTGTAATAGATTGTGGCTGCGGCTTTTGTTTAACCTAAGGTAGTATTGTTATTTATTTTAAAGGACAAAGCAGGCATCCTTTGTGAACCAAAAGTTTTTGAGGTTATCAAAAGACAGAAAGGACATAGGAAGCACATTAGAATTTACACACTAGAAACCAGCCACCTCTCCATATAACAGACTGTAAAGAGTGGGAGTGTGACTCTATCAGGGAGTAATAGGCAGCTGCTGCTTGATCGATATATACAATATATGATATAAAGCTGTAAAATGTGTTGGTTCATCAATAGAAATAAGTTATAATATCAACCAGCGCCATGTCAGATTGCATGATCATGAGACACGGACATGCGTTTAGTCTGTAGTAATGTCTAGCTGGCATTACTAGCTGTGTTTCATCCAGGTTCCTGGTTTTAGAGGACTTTTAGGTGTCACAGTGACCTTTTTTTTGAAATGTCAAATTGGTCTGACTGTCTTATCTATTGAGATAACACGTATGTCTCTTTTATCTGTGTCGCTGTGCTCTGGCAGAGTTGACTGCAATTGCTGTGCTTTTTGCGGCAGTCCTGCTCTATTTCCCATCACGCCCACCGATGCCTCCCAGTGTGGCCGCTGCAAGCCAGAGACTCAGTTACAGGAGCAGCATCTGCAGACTTCTAAGGTAAAACCAGACACACATGCTGACACACATACACACAAAGTCATCTGAAAGACCAATAGCATCTGACACAGTTTGTTGAGACCATTCTTTCAGTACATTGTTCAGCATGCCTAAATTGATGTGTCCTCGATTCAATTTGGGGGTAGACATGTAAAACAAGTTACAGTTCAGTATTGCATTTGAAATTAGTTTCAGGCACTGTCATATCTTCAGACATCAGACCTTAAGAGAGCAGTCAGGAGCAGGATTCTGCAGCACCTTCAGTGCTCTCTAACTTCTCTACAAATCCATTAGCTCTATGTTGGTTTCTTATTTGCTGATGCAATGCATGCATCTTGTCTTAAAAAGTTAAAGTGACAGAATCTTGCGCCGGAGAAGGATATGGAATCTTAATGAAGGGGTCTGCCACTCACCATCTGCTTGGGTTGTTATCAAAGAAACCCCAGCCTTCCCTCTAGATTAATTACTAAGCTATAATGTATTGGTCGCTGCATCATCCTCTACTTCATCCTCTGCATCTATACCATCAGGTTCAGTTATCAATATATCCCAAAACACCACCATCCGCATGTGGTAACAAAAATAGAGAGATGATCTATTATGACAAGGTCTTGAATTTCAGCATTAGTGGAATTTATTGATATTTCATCACCTTTGTCTTTTTTCCTCCCTGGGAAAAGCAGAGAGGGAGAGCTAAGAGGAATTCTAGAGACAATGATTGAATCACACTTCACTATAACCCTGCAGAACCCCACCCCCCTTCTCACACTTTCTACTGAGAAAATATTTATCCTTTGGGCTATGAGGAAACAGCATTGCCTGAGGAGCGAGTGTCTTGCCTTTTTGCCTGGCTTGTGGAGGAATGAGGCCCATGGCAGTGGCCAGGGATTAAAGGGCTGGAAAAGGGAGGAAAGCTGGGCGATGGCAGCTGGGGAATTGGCCTGGCTTTGTTGGCTTCATTTGGTCCCCTTTAGTGAGAAACAGCTTCACTACTGCACCAGGATTTTCACAGGCCCCTTACCAGCATAGACAGGCTTAACTCACTGTAAAAGCTCCCTCAGATAGATGACAGCGACCAAGCAGATATCAACCTAATGCATAGTTTTGGACAGATGCAAACACACACACATACACACACAGACTGGCCAACTTAACTAGGCCATCCAGCTAAGAGGGTTTCTGTTCCACTTCTGATAGGCAGCCTTCCAGTGACCTGTTTGGGCAACACGTTGTATCTCAGTCCAGCAGCATCAGGCCTTCGAATTCTTCTGCGATGACTGGACATGGAGTAGGAAAACTGACTAACAAGTCTTTGTGTCCATGTGTACTCATACAGGAGGTGGACAAAATGATGGAAGCACATCAGGACTTAAAATTAAAAGCTCCACTAATTAACATTTTCTATTAAAGATTGATTAAAAGACCCTGAAAGGGGTAATAGAATTGTTACCAACTCTGCAGTTCTTTGGAGCTTTTAGCCTTGTTTAGCTCATTGTTTTGGTTTTGTAGCACATTAACTGTTGTTGTTTAATTCTCAGCGCGTCCATTGGTCATATCTCCAACAGGAACAGGAAGCTGTTTTCACGTAATATGCCCTCATAAACCCACTTTACTCTACTTGCCCAGTCCAAACATCAGAGTAGCTGATTAGCTGTGAGGAAAGTGAGGTGAAGTGATAAAGATGAAAGCTTATTTTATTGCAGTAGTAATGTCATGGCTGGGCTCCATCTCTTAATAAATCTGGGCTTTTGAAGTTTCAATGATTTGTAATTTGTTCAATTTTTTATTTGACTCATAATTTTTGTGTCCATAAATTTTAGGTTAGGGAAGGGCTTTAACCAATTCAGTGTAATATATTTCACCCACACTGTAAATAGAATTTGGAATAGTTACTTTTGACCCCTTCCTTCTATCCCTTCAGGTGTCATTCCCAACAGAGAAGCTTGGGCCTTGTGGGTTGTAAATATGCATTGTTTCCTTAATAGCTAAGAATAATTCTTCAGTTTTATGCATGACCAGAATGTATGCGTATGGTTGCCCACCTGTGCGCCACAGTTCCTGCAGTCGCCTGAAGCCGAGGGTTTATTTCAGCTTTTATATGTGGTGTTCTGAAAAAACCTGTTTATATTCTTCCACTTAAATTCTCTTCATGTATTGAGAGCATCTGAGCATGTAACTAGTTGTGCCTCTCTTCATACTTGCTCCCAGGGGTCTATTGGTGGATGTGAACCATTTATATGGAAGGTAAGGTATATGGCTAGGTATTGCAGTGGGACTAAAACCTAAGTTGGTCGTGATCTACTTAATGTTATTAGGTACCTTTATAATGACATTGATGAAGAGACTGTATTTAAAGTGGATTAGTCACACCTGTATGATAACTGATCTGCTTAATAAGGTCAGTATCATTGTTGATTGATGTATTCTTGGTAAAGTTTGTATCTGTAGAAGCTGACAAAATGGTAACAATTTGTGAGCTCCACAATAACAGCAGGTGCCAGCTATCTAGCTAGTCTGCCCGATACCTATCCATTGATGTATCTGTTCATCCATTTAGCCTGTCAGGGTATGAGCACTGGTTAATGATCTTCAGTTTGATGAGAGCTTCCAGCTGTTCACATCTGCTTCCACAGCAGCAGTATAATTAGAAGCCTGAATGTGTCTACACATGGTGTAAAGTTATCATTGCATTCTGATCGCAGTGTGAGGGAATGCTAAACAGCCCAAAGCCTGAGTATTGATGATCCCTCCCTCCCCGGTCATACTCATTTTAGCTTTGAAAGTTGTCATCTTGATGCATTGATCTCCAGCCGGGTCTGCCAAGGACAAATGGCACTTAGCTGATGACGCCGCCAGCTTTGAGACTTCTTCGGAAATATTTCATCACCGGCAGGAAGGCAAAGAGAAAAAATGTCCCCTCTCTTACCCAGTAGCTAGCGTCTGCTTGCTTACATTTGGTTATCTAAATAAGCTCTCAGATGGAGAAAAAGGTGAAGGATATTGATTTCCTGCTGTTGTGGCAAGGTTAATGAAAAGGGTGCTGGGAGAAAAGCAGAGCGGGTGCTCCATCATGGGGCTTTTATGAGTGTCCCTCCATACTCTCTCCAAGGCCAGGCAGCCTCATACTGCTTAGGACAAGACAGGCTTGCAGTAGCAAGACAGGCTGTGTTTGTTTTGCTGTGGAGTCAAAGCATTCTGCAAATAGAAGTGATTCATTGTCTGAAGTACACCAGTGTCAGGAAAGGGGAAGGGTGTGCATATGTTTACAGCAACAATGCTTTCGCTGTACAGCTTATGTATCTTGGGACAAGTTCCCCCAATAGTTTGCAACTCAAAGTTGACTTGAAATGTGTGTCTGAACTTTATCTTTCTGGGTGTTTGAGCATTTGATGCCATAGTAGGGATGCAGGAGGCCAAAAGTGTTCTCCAGATGGCCCTGCACGATACTGCTCAGAATGCTGCCTGCATTATAATGAACAAAGCAGGTGGAGAATAAATGTTGAACAGTGTCCATAAACAGAAAAGGGGAGAGAAGAAAAACAAAACAATCTATGAATCTGCTGCCTGCTCTGCCAGCCCAACCTCATTTGTCAGACGCCCAGTGATTCTAATCACATTGTTAGGGTTGAGGAGGTGGCACTGATTTAAATCAGCAAGCCTCCTCATTGGGCGAAGGTGATTAGCGTGGGTGTTCCAAGTGATTGTAATTGGGTTGCATGTGATTGAAGGAGGGCCATATACCCTAAAGAGGTGAGCTCTCTGTTTGTACACTGGATACGCATACATAACTAGGCATTTTTTTTTTCTCGCCCTGTTGTACACATTTAGCTGTGAGCTGACGAGATATTAGCAGACAGCTCATAATAAACCCTGCAGCACAATATTTGTAGCCTAAAGACATTTATCACAGCTGGGAAATGGTGCTTGTTTTCATCTCTTATTGTGCAGTTTGACTTCAGCTGATAACTTGATTAGCTGGTAATACTTAGCTAGTGCTCAAAACATGAGGCCATTGAAAGAGTGGTCAATTTAAATGTAGTCGGTGACAGTTCTAAGAATTAATGATAAAGTTATTTATTAAGCAAAAATGCAAAATATTCTCTGCTTTTAGCTTCTCAAATGTGAGCACTTGTTGCATCAAACTTTTTAATACCATTGTACATTGAATATGTTTGGCTTTTAAAGGTCACCTTGGGGTCTAGGAAATTATGACAAGTATTTTTCATTATATTCTAATGTTTTTTGACTAAATGTCTAATCAGTTAAAATCAAAAATAATTGATACATAATTCTGTAATATAATTAACCCGATTGAAAAAAGGATTTTCTTTACATTAAGATAAACACCTTTAATCCACCTCCCCTATTTTCACAGAATATGAATGAGTTCCATTAAATATTGGTGTCCAACTGGAATTTGGCATTGAAACTGAGATCTATCAACAAATAAACCATGTTTCCACGCTTTTGATGATGCTGAATTACTGACAGTTCTAAGTGTTTGATTGGTTATTGCTGAAACCAGAGTGAGTTGATTACATTATCTTTTATCAGATCAGAATAATTTATTATTGATTCATCAGTCCAGTGACAAATTAGAAGACATCTCTGTCCATCTTTTGAACAACACAGGACCTTGCAAAGAGTGGCTTTGGACTATATTGTTCAGTTTTAGCTGCATGTTGCCCTCTGTGACACCTCAGCTTGATTCTGGCAGCTCTGCCCACTATGTGCAGGTTGCTGCTTATCTCTCTGTCACTACGCTCTGTATAAGGATGGATCTGTTGCTGTGACAGAAGCAGGAGGGTGTGTGTGTGTGTGTGTGAGAGAGAGTGTGTGTGTGCATGCGTGTGTGTGTGTGTGCACAGCATGGTGAAGACTAGTAAAAAGACCTGGGGCTGATGGCATTCCTCCAAATCCAGTGAAAAGGAGTGGAAGGCGGAATTTCATTATGTTGCTTGCACTGTTTCGTCCCAGAGCTGTTAGGATGTAGACTGTGCTTGATTTTAACAGTCTGTTTTTACAGAACATAAGTGAGTGGCTATAGTTAATAAATAAGCATAGCTAGCATAGTAACCCACTGTCCTTTCACTGAATGTTAATGTTGCCCAGCATAGCAGATAATAGAAGATATGGAAGATTTAAGGACATATTATACATACTATACTATTTTAATGGTTCCAAGATGCACCTGGTTACAGAACTCAGCCATATTCACATTGTTGGGAGAATCAGTATACAAACAAAGACTTGTGTGAGACTGTTGTGAGTGCAGTCTTGAATCTCTACTGTTTTTTTGTCCTCTTTAGTAATCTGCGGTTCCTGATGATAGCGCTGGCCTATGCAGTCCCCACAGGAGTGATTGCCGGCTGGTCAGGAGTCCTTGACATGGTCCTTACACCAGCCAAAGTCAGTCAGGTAGGCAGCAAAGACACACACACCACAGAATGACATATCACCTTTAAGCTTGGTAATGTATTAGGTTTGGATAAAAGGAACATCAGTAAACCAAGGTCACTAACAGCACTGAATATAGTAGCTATGAGTGGGCTTTTTTTCAGTGCACACTTTGCCAAGAAATGTTTGTGTAGGAAGGCTTTCCAAACAGCAAAAAGATACAATCCTTAGTCAATACTGCTATTTCGGCTGCCTTTTGTTAAAATGTGCAGACTAGGTCAACACTCATTCTACCCAACACTGAAATTTTCATCTTGGTTACCCTTTAGATGGATAAGTTGCAACCAAGAATTGAATAAAAAGATACCCATCATGTATTTCTGCATAAAAAACGAAGCAGCATGAGTAGCTCGCCATTCCATTTGCCAGGTTTGATTTTCCCATTTTGAAAACCTTCACTGTGCCAGCTATTTACAGATCTTTTCACAAGTGTAGCCCACTCAGATGAACAATGGGATAAATAGCCTGTAAGGTTAGTCTTCAGTCTCATGGTTGAGTCTTGAAGAAAGTCATCATGCCGTCAGAGAGTGATGCCTGTTATTTGCCCAGTGGATGCATCTTAAAGTCAATGCACAGAAAGCACACATTGCATTTAAAAGCAGATCTGAAATACTAGAGATGCTGAAAGATAATTAACCCCAAGGTTCCTGTACTATAATGAGAAGTGTATTTCCATGTAGAAGACCTCCTGGCAGCTGAACTTTTCTGCAGTGCTTTAATAACTTGCTCTTAGCCTTTTTTTGAATAGACTTTAAAGTTCAAAAACAGTGTCCTTCAACGTACAAAAAACAGATTCTGTCACATTTCTAGGAACATAAAAATAAAAGAGGGAAATGATTGTTAATCACACTCAGCACTTCTGTCCATCTTTTGTGAAGGGCCCAATCAACTGCGATTCATCATTTGTGTGCCTGCTCTCCATCTTCAGTCTGAGACAGACATAAGAGGAAGGCAAGTTGAGTGGGGGCGTGTGCACAGGTTAGAAAAGAAGGTCTGCATCATTTGCATCCTCCAGGTCTCAACACAGCAGTATGTCGAAAGACAGAGGAAGGATCTTTTCAAGGTTATCATCAGACAGGTGCTTCTTGAGAGGAGATCACACACAGGAGAGAGAAGGATGAGACACATCTTGTCACACCTCTATCTTTATACCCCTGTCAAGATGTAGCAGAGCACATACCAAATTGTTCTTAGATTTCATTTGTTCTCAAAAGGTTTTATTTTCTCTCCTCCACATTTCTTTTATCCATGCTAGTTAAGAAGATAAAAGAGTGTTAAGAATAAAAGTCTGTTGAAGTGAGGTGAGCTATGTTACAGTATATCCCACGGGTACAAAACTTCCAGCTTAAAAAAAAAAAAAGGACCGGTGCCATGAACAGTGCATCAGTGCATCTAAACATGGTGAAATGGAGGAGTATTAATCCATCAGAAGAGTTCTGAAAATGTGCTTTCTTCTGCAGACACGGAGATGTTTGTTCCTAAAGTCAAGTTGAACTGAGGAAAAGCAAATATCGCATCTTCTTTTTAAGCTCTAGATGCCTCTGCAGATCCTCTGCTGTAAGCTTTGTTGATTCTGTCAGATCCAGAAACAGCGCAGAGATGCTGCACAAGGTGTGGTGTGTGTAGACCTTTTTCCTCTTTCTATCGCTGAGCTGCCATGCATTTGCACTGAAACCAACATTTTTGCCTTGCTCTGTTCCCTTTTGTTATCTTTCTCTCATCCCAGAAAAATGCTACTGAGTCTGACTGTTTGTCTGGTAATTTAAAATATGCAGTTAGAGCCTCGGGCCAAGGCTCAAAAAATGATAGAAAGAGGACAATGTCATACGTTCTATTAATTTCTTCATGCTTTCCTGTAATATGTCCACCTTAGTGTAGGTGGGTGGTTACATGAAGGTGCACTCACAAATAGATTTGCATACCTTGGTTCTCCTTTCCTTTGTTGATAAATGCTCCATTGTACTGGAGCAGAGGTCACTCTGTTTGTGTCTGTGTCAGTCTGTCTTGACACAAAGCATACCTCCAGTTAGCACACACACACAGACCGTATCTTACTCCAAATGAGCAGGATGCAAGTATGCTCATTTTCCACCTAAGTGCATCACTTAAATTCAGTCGTGCTCCCTTCATATGGGCTCAAGTCCTAGTTGGAGGTGTCTGTCTACTTTTGGAGGTCTCTTTCTTTTCCTCCGTTTTCCGTCCATCTCCTCTCCCTCTCACAGAAGCTGGTCTGGGGCTGCATACTGTCATGCTCATTTCGAATTTTTCACTGCAAATACCAAATGCTGCTTTCAGTGTACTGAAGAGCACACATTTGACTTCTTTGCTCTACCTCTGTTTCTTGCAGTCCTTTATCTTTAGTTTCCAGATCTCGCTTCATCTTCCCTCTCCTCTCTGCGCCCCCCCGAAAAAAATTAAAAAAGATAAAAAAGTTTTACAGGATTTTTCTTTGAGCTGTTCTTCAGGGCTCTTCCTCAAAGATATAGACACTTCTGTCATCTGTTTTTTCAGCTAGCCATGCAGTCTGATTGAGAGGTGACCATGTTGATTAAATGTGACCCAGAAACAACTTGCAAGGATTGACGAAATAAATGAAAGGCAGAGGGACAGAGACATGCAGGGATCTGCTATTCAGCAAATGGCACAGCAGTAGGTGACATTGTGATTTTACTGAAACTAGGCTAGGAAATTTCGCAGGGTTTTGAGTGATGCTGTGAACTGTTGTAACTTCATGGTGACTACGTATTGGGCTTTTTAAGTTGGACATGGATTTCAAAGTTTTCATGTTTATGGCTTCAGAAATTCCCATATGTCCCATATGAACATGATGGAAATTATGCAACAGTCTAAACATAGTGTGAGTTAAACATGTAGGCAGCATCTGTAACATTACCCATAGCATTCTGAATGCACACTTTAGGTGGGTTTAGCTCTTGCCTCTGTCTTGAAAATGTCTGGGAAATGAAAACTGGGTGTATTCTGAGTGAAGCTGTGGTGGAAACAACTACCATGACTTTGTGTTACAGCCAAATGCTGCACCTCACACCAACTCCCCAGCTCCTGGCTCTTGTTAAAGAGTGATAACGTAAACACAATGGATGGACTCTAGTAGAAGAAAGGAAAGGATAGTATGTAAGTAAGACACAGATTCAGGCATCTCTCTGGAACCCCTGTTCACTTCATGTTGACATGATACATCCAAGAAGAAACCTTGTGTGGACCAGGGAAGCTGAAAACAGACCCCTGCAGCTTCTCTGTAAAGGAAGGCTCTGGCTGTTGTCTGTGGATACACTCACTTAGAACTTTATTAGGAACGCCTGTCTTATTCATGCAGTTATCCACTCACAATACAGGTCGAGCTTCAGGTAATGTTCACATCAAACATCAGAATGAGGAAAAAATGTGATCTCAGTGATTTTGTCTGTGACTGACTGGGGTTTTCAGTCTCAACAGAGTTTTTACTTATAATGGTGCCAAAAACAATAAAACATCCAGTGAGCAGCTGTTCTGTGGATGTAAATGAAGAAATTTGAGCAGTGGGCTCAAGCTGACCAAAACTGGAAAGTTGAAGACTGGAAAAATGGAGCCTGGAATTCTGCTGAGGCAGCATGAATCCGTGGACCCAACTGGCATTGTGTCAACAGTCTAGGCTGGTGTTGGTGGTGTAATGGTCTGGGGAATGACAGAGAAACCTAGAGGGAGGGAGAGGACCAATACGATGTGGCCCCGAAACATTTACCTGGTACCAAAACATCTTAGATTAAACATCATCACATCAACATTGTGGATATTATGAATAAACTCATTTTAAAGTAATAATCATATCAAAATAATCGTCTGTTGCAGTAAAGATCAAACACAATTCCACACCAATCACTGTATTATTCTAGTCCGCATTGAATACGTCATCCAAACATTCACAGTGTAGGTTGAAAAAGTATGTAGACCCCTAGGCTAATGACATCGAAAAGCTAATTGGAGTTTGGTGAGCTCAAACCCAGAGTTCAGTCGGTGAAACAAGATTAGGGGTGTGGGTTGTATGTGACTATGATTGTATTAGGTAGGAGGTATAAGTGAGGGTAAGACCAGGATGGTTTGACTTTGCGTAAGTGTATAATTAGTGGTTTGGATCTGATGTAGAAGTGGGATAGTAAAGGCTCTTGTAAAAACGCTGCACTGCTGGGGTCTGAATGTCTGCTGGGTGAGCTCTGCAGGGTGGAAATGTGCCAGACCTGCAGACAGAAGGATTGAGCACAGATCTTAGCATCACCATAATGACTATTACTCAGGAAACAGGTACTGTACTGTGATCATCAGTCAAAGGTAATTGTTCCCCTAATGGAGACGAGCCATTTAGAATGCACAGACCTAGAGGCTGATGTGTTCTGCTTCTTTTTAGTGTGATTGCTGTTTTTATTCCCTTACAAAACCACTTGCAAAGTTCCAGAGCAGTGTTTAGCTTTATCAGGATGCATGTTCTGCCTTCAGACAGAACACTTGCTTTCTACTGAAGACTGTTTTGTGGATTTTCTGGGATTACATGAAGTGACTTGAAGGAGGGATTCCATGTTGAACTAAAACTAAAGGATAAGGTCTTTGATTATTGGCTTAAAATGGCTTATAACAAGAGATTCAGAGAGAAAATTAAGGAACACAAACAAGTTAATGTGTCAAGAGCCTGAAGACCTGGCTTTCCCTACCCTAATACTAGTCATCTCCAGCTTATTGACACAATCGCAATATAGCAGACATGATTAAGCTTCAAATCTGTCCTTTTTTTTTAGGGTTCCAAGGCACTAAGAATACTGCAGTTAATTACCTCTCCACCCGCACATGAAACATAGTAATTTGCATCTCGGAATTGAAATGGCTTGGCAAGCAATTTATGTTAGCTTCCTAAATTGGTGCACAAACTGATGTGGCATTACATGCCTTAGAAGCCCTTGCAGTGGTGCTGCACAGCCTACATAGATAATGAGCAGCACAGCAGTCATAGGGGCCATGGGGTTGTGGGTGTTTAAAATGTTTGTGAATCAAATATTTTGATCTGTGCCATTTACTGGGGAGGTGCATTTCACCTCACCTCAGACCATGCATGCCTTCCTGAAGAATTTTTAGCATATTATAGACAGCTGGCCCACACAGAACACTCGGAGGAGTGTAATTTAGATCAAATATAATAACATTTTGGCATTCATCACTTACTCAGCCAGAATACATTTTACATTTAATAACTTTGATAGTCCACTTTTCTTCATTATAGACTTTCCTGACAGGTCGTTGCACAGTATGATTAAGCAAAAAGCATCAGATCCTACTTTAGATTCTGCTCCCTTGCTGTCTCATCTTCCATCTGGTTGAATTTGGTTGAATGTGAGTTATTGCCTCGGGGAGATGGATGGGAACCAAACACCTTCATTGGCACTCGGAGACATTCTCGCCTGGGTGCCACACACTGATTGGTTTTGTGTGCATGTGGTACACTTTACCTCATATTGATTCTGCTGCAGTCCCTTGGCCATAGCGTTGTTTCTCCTGACTTTATAGCCAAGTGTACGTGTTGGCCTTCATCATGATAAATAAGAAAGGACAACGATCACACACACATGCATGCACGCACACACGCACACGCACACAGCTGTTCTTACAGCAATGCTGCCTGGTAATTTACCACACACTGACTGACAGGCCTCAGCAGACTTCAGACACTTACTGCTTGCTCTCTGTCTAGCTCTATCTCCACAGTCATGGTTTGCATGTTGAACACTGAATAACCTTCCCTTTGCTACACTACTCTCTCTCTCTTTCTCTTCTCCTTTTTTCTTGGGTATTATTTATTTACTTCTTTTAACCCACCATCCCTCTATTTGTTTTTACACAGGTGGATGCAGGTTGGATTGGTTTCTGGTCGACTGTTGGTGGGTGTGTGTTTGGAGTGGCCATGGCCAGGTAAGCTTTACCTCCCTTTTCTATGATGCAGCTGTGTCACTTTGTCACCACCGAATTTATTTTTAAGGCGAACAGGACGTGGGATGTTAAGATTGCCCAAGCAAGGTTAGACTTGTGCATATCTAGAGCTTCCCTAGAATGGACTTGTTAATTAACATCTCCCACAAACAAACACCGTGAACCTGGGTAGTCTATACCCAGCCTTCTCATCCATGTTATTATGTAACATTCAAAAGGGAACATAGTGCCTCCTTTGCCGGGTTCCAGACCCCTGGATCCCCCGCCCCCCACAATCTTTAATTTTCTCAGTGTTAAAGTGAAAGCAAAATGGTAATTCAGTCTGATTATCAGGCCACTCAGCTCAGTGAAAACTTGATGGACCCGGTGAGGCATCAAATTAGAAAACAGGCATTGACTATAACCTCTCATTTACATTTGTAGACCTCCTCAGTGTAACCCATGTAGCCCTCGATGTAGAGTTGTCTGTAAGATGGTCAGAACACCAGACGTTTGAGCAAGGTCTGGCAGATGTAGATCCCTATGTAGTTAGCATAATGACAGTTCTAGGTGGTTACTTTATATGTATATTTTTATTCAGACCCAGAGGCCCTGTTCAGACCTGTGATCCTATCACAAATGGACAATTCTAAATATTTCAGTTCACACCTGGCACTAGACTGTATCTCTCTCTAACACATAATGGCACAATGTGAAGGAAAGCTACAACTCCTATCTGCTTAAGAGGAGCAGTGAAAAATTTATTTTCTTTCAGCTACATAACACTGAAAATACACTTTGGAGGTAAGAAAACTGTATTTATTAAAGCAACTATGAAGAAGTTTTGCTGTAGAAAATATATATTAAAGAGCTGTGGTTCCCAACCTCTAGCTCTGGACCCACAAAAGGCTTGTAAGATAAATCCGAGCAGATTATAAATAGGATAAGACATAAGAAAATATTTGTACTTTCCTTTCTCTATCTTTTTTTTGTATAATACTGAATAGTTTTACCTCTTGATGGAAAAATCAGGGAAGAAAAAAATCGCACTTTAATTCATAGAGTCATGGACCTATGGTGATTGGTTTGCAAATAGTCAATCCCTTTTTAAATGGGTCATGGGGCAAAATAAATGTCCCTTCTACTTTACCTTCCAGGCCTCAATGTTTTAAGATTGTTTGCATAGTTGAAAGAGAAATAAATGGGGTAAAAAAGCACATGATTGGATGGTGACAGCACAAGTCCAACACATCTGTGACTTTAATACAAACATGAAGGTTAACACAGTGTCAAAACCACCTGTTACGGGCCTGAGTATCTATCTGGTGTAACATAACACAAAAGACAGAACAAACTGTCCTATAAGTCTTGCAAATTTTCAATCGAAGTTTTGTGTGATTACCTTGCCAGTGCCTCTGCCAGCTGAAGAACAAAATTAGGTGCTAGTACCTTTTGAATCTTCCCCACAGCTCTGGTCACTTGATATACATATTGTAATTCAGACTGTCTCCCTGACACTAGGAAGGCTGTACTGTTGATAACCTTATTAATAACTAATTCTCTTGTAAAGAACAGTAGGGGGTTGACTTGAGTTAAAGGAGGGGGTCTATCTCTTGCTACCTTCATCTAATCTACTCTCTTTTAATATACGATCTGAATCCAGCGTCGCTGTGATGGAGTGAGGGGAATAGATGCTAATGCATTTGCCACTTCACCTCCCTTGATGAATAGGGAGCCACACTGCAAAGACAAAGTGTGGAGTCTGCAAAAGCAAGGGTTTTATTCCTGCTCTGATGGATATATGTTTATCGTAGGCCGAGGCCCAATCAGCACTTCCAGGCAGGCCCACTGTTTTCTTTAAGTTGTAATCACGTAAATGAGCCCATAACTCCCACCGTTAATCAATGGAGCTGTTTGCTGCGCGAGATGAGTGTATGTAAACAGAGCTGTTGAGTTATTGGTGTTGATTACATAGACTCTGAGGCCATGGACAGATTGATTAGACTCTCTTTGGAGCTGCATTTGATAGTTAAATGAAATTCAGCTTTAACAATTGGATGCAAGTCATTTGCCCCTAGTGCAACTGTTGAGATGTGCTAAACATGGTTGGTAGGGGTCACGTTTGAACTTAAACATGTATCAAGTATCAGTGATTTGATTGCAGCTCTAAATGCTACCTGTTCATTAGGTAATCATAATTCCTGCACTGCTGCATTTAGATATTGATTCTATTACTCTTTAATGATGCTCGATGAACGGTGAAGTTATCTGACAAAGTGAAGTTAATGACAACAGCTATACTTTTTGTTACTTTAAAAATGAGTGATTGCAACAAAAAGTCAATGGTGACTAAAAGTTACTTGACAGCCACATAGCCCCTGACTCTGCTGGGTCAAACATACAGCACATCATAGTTTTTCAATGTTATTTTAAACCAGTTTTCCTCACTCACTTCAAAAATGTGAGGCCAGATTTGACTGGAGAAACTGGTTTTGAAAAGCTTCGTTTTTGGGTGTGTGGAAAACGCCTATTTCACGTGAATACAAGGCCAAAATGAAAAATTTCAGAAATTAGTTGGATGTGTAATTAGTGAAAGTTAGTATACCTTTTGTTTTAGTTACACAACTTTACATACATCATTATTTCATCATTAGTATCTCAGAATTTTAATGTTTAATATTTTGTTATCATTTAACTATACACTTATATATTTTAAACTTATATCTGGGTAATAATGCTATGCTATGCTAAGCTGCTGCTCCTGTTTCATGAAAAGCAAAGCAGGCATTCTCATTTAGCTTCATCAGTCACTAGGCTGATGGGTTTTTTTTTTTTCACTGCTCCTTTTTGATTGTGATGTCCGTTGGGAAACGAGCCCCTAAATGTAATCTTACTAGTTTTTTTTTTTTTTTTTTTTTATTAGAGCAATGTTTTAAAACAGCAGAAACAGAAGGAACTAAACTGTATCTTTAATTTCTTCTTTCTCTCTCTACTCCCATAAAACTAAATGCTGCCTCTCTCTGGCTCTTTCCTTCTTCTTCTTCTTCATCCTGCTGGAACATGGCATCATTAGATACATTCCCAGGAAAGCCTGTGGTAATGAACTGAGCAGAGAGCAATCTTTGTCCCTTGTCTCACCCACCAGCAGCCCTTAAGATGTTAATGTCAAAATGCGACTTATTATACGCCACAAGCTGTCCCTGTCCCTCCAGCTAGCACAGTACCGAGCCAATGCTGAGCACAGTTTGCCACAGGGGGCAGAAAATGGCCCCCTTTTTAAATGCTTTTTGTGTTGCAATTTCACATTTTAAGTGGCTTATACTCCTGCAAAGCTAAATTTCTTAGGGGATCAGCAGTTGCCCTTTGCCAAAAAACACTGGCTGCTTGCAAAATTTCACTGCCTGTGCCTTGCCGGGGGATAGTTGCATGGCAGGGAGCTTAATACAGCAGGTTCAATTAGTGGTGGTGGATGCTCCAAGGTGTGGCAGCCGTCATGGAAACATTTGACAAACAATCTGGGAACTGTTTAATTATGTGGCCCAAACAGAAGCTGATTGGATAACAGTGGCTTGCTGTACACTTTTTTTCACAGATTGAGGAGGGAAAGAATAACTAACAAGGGTCCCTCATTATCTTCCCATTACTAGCCCCAGTAAATAAGGGGAGAGGGGGTGAGGAAAGAGGAGGTGGCAGAAAACAGAACTGGTAAATTCTCCTTCACATCACTGAGGTCTAAGCCAGGCAATGCTCCAGGTTAATGAGATGAGATGGAACAAACACAAATGAGTACCAGTTACTGCCTGATTTGTTTTACCTGCAAATCTGTGATTGCATGCTGGTCATCTTATACCGTCTCCCTCTACTTGGTTCTTTACTGCATGTCCCTCACTAAAAACATAGACAGGCCCAAATGATAACACCATGCTAATGATATTCATCATACCCTGCAGGCACTAGGAGACAGAAAATGGAATCTGATTCTACATGACTTAAATGATGCTATCTTTATGGCCAATAAATCCTCTTAGAGGAGTGTACAAGATAGGCTTTTAATTCCAACATTGCCTCATGAGATGACATGACCCTCTTTACTCACTGAGTAGTGTAACAGAGGTTTGAATTACATTACTGGAGAGAGGTGTTCTCTTGCTCCATATTATTTTGTATTAGTCTTGTTTTCAAGAAGTTATATGAAAACACCAAAACCAACAAAGTATTTCACTACTTTCCAACTTCCGCACCATGTTTGTGGCAAGGCAAGTACATAAATCTGCACATGTAGCTACACTTTACAAAAGCTCATTTCTTTAAGTGTATGTATGATTAACTCAAAGTAAACTACACCGGCCATGACTCTAGTAGAGGTCTGTGGCATAAGGTACTGTGTATCAGGCTTTGACTACACAGCCATTACTTGTTAGTAGCATTGACTGTAGGGGTTGGTCTTAGTAGCTTTTTTTGGACAGTAAGAAAAACTCAGAATACTTATAATGACAGGATATTAAGCTTTGGTCAATTTTATTGGTTATGTGAAAGGCAGTGGTTTTCAAAACCCAAACTCTGCTCAGTTGTATTAGTTTTATTGAAACTGTCTTGTGCCTGACTTATCTGGGCAATCAGTGATCAAACTCCTTATCAAGTGGACTCAGAGACCATTGGAGGTTGAGCATGCAAAATAAGGTCCTTATGGTGTTTTTGCCTAGAGGATCGATTGGAATTGATACAGGGGAGTAGCCTGTGATCTTCTATGCAAAAAGACGAGGGTTTGGCCGGGTGCAGGCTAAGGATTTCGTCCCTCTCTGGCACCGGGGGAGGTTGAAGGGTTGTGGATCTGAGCCAGTCAGTGGCAGATGGGTGATGCAGATTTGCGGGGTGTAGCTGTGGGCAGAGAAACTAGACATCTCTGTGTAGTAGTAAGCGCTTGGCACTAACTAGACTGCCTCTTCCAGTGCAACCAGCTCTTTCCTGAAAACAGAAATATGACGCCTTTAGATCTGTTTATCAGAGAAGGCAGAATTAATCATGTTATGCCCCTTAGCCTGCTCTAAATTCACTTCCAGTGATTTGAAATCCAGAGTTAGGAATATAGAATGTAGTGGATGTCCTGCGAACACAGAGGTAATGTGTCGAGGTGGTGAATGACAGCTCACTAAATCCCAGGAGATATTACTGTCATCTAAAAATGCCATCCTGGAACATTCTGAGTGGAGATGTTCTCATTATCTGCCCAAAGGATGATTTCCCTTATCCCCTGGCCCTCAGCACACTGACAGAACTTCACAACCTAGCTGAACTAATCAGCCATTTCCAACACTTCTTTTTATTCTTGCATTAAGTTCATTGTCAAGTTCAGCCCTCTCTTCTCAAGCATCTCGTCTGTGCACAACAAAACAAAAGTAATTAGTGTCTGTCTTTGCTACAGGCTTCTGTAGCTCCATCTAATCTGTTCACAAGCATACATATACATACCCAGAGGAGCGGAGAGGAGTTAATGAACTGTGAGGGTTTAGAAAGGGCTACAAAGAGAAACCACAATGCTCAAGAGGGTTTGAGAATGGCCGAATGGCTCGTCTTCCACAATATAATACAATGCACATCTCAAATCTGTCTGTTTAGATGGTGAGACAAATTGAATCAACCCTTGGAATAGTGTCTGCTTGTGTAATGACAAGTGCAACTGACGTACTCAAAAATAAGTGGGAGAAGGAAATGATCTATCCTCTCTCTGCAACAATGCTTGTCTACAGTAATAGATTATGACACAAGTCACAGAAGAAGCAGACATTGAGAAATTGCATAGCTGCTCATTGTGTTTATGAAGGGTGCCTCTTGTTTCGGAAGCAGCTGTCTTTACTCACCTCAGTAAACATGTCAGCTTTTTGTCCTGGGGTTTTTGAGATCAGCATCTTGAATATATTGTTCCTTGTCTCAGTGTTTTTTATTTATTTATTTTATTTTTAATATATTGATGTTGTGTGTCTTCGCCCCACCCCTCACCTCCAGGTTTGCAGACTCTATTCGGGGGATGCTGAAGCTGATCCTGGTGCTGATGCTAGCAGGAGCCTCGCTGTCTTCTACCTGGTTCACACTCACCTGTCTGAGCAGAGTCACTCACCTCCCCTCCACTGCAGGTGGGTCCAAGGTGTCACTGCACACAGCTGATGCCCCTGGGAGGCTCCGATACAACCCAGAGCCAAAATGAATTCAGTGGGTGGTTTAGTGCTCTTGTCTAAGATAGAAGAGAATAGAATAGAATAGTCTTCATTTTCATTGTCCAGAATGCAAAGAAATTAGGAACCACATCCAACATCACAGGTAAATAAATAAATAAATCTAATTATTGCACTATAATAAATGTAATTATTGCACTAGATCCAGTAGATGTTGCCCTAGAAAGTCAGTGATCATGTTGCACGTAAGGGGTCACTGTCTTCCTAGGGCAATATCTACTGGTTCTAGTGGTTCAGTGTGGTCCTCAGCAGACTAAACGTGATCAGTTGGATCTAGGTCATGTGACCAACTTAATTTCACTGTTTTGCCCTAAAAACTCATTGGCTGTAAAAGGATTCATATACTCTCCACCAATATGGATGTAAACACCCTCAAACTTCGTCATATCACCACCATGTAGTAAACCACATAGGTACTGTACAGAGCCAAAACAAAAAAAATGTGTCACTTTCCAAATACTGACAGACTGCACTGTACATTAGGTATATATTCAGCAGAACCGGTCCATTAGTAGATGTCAGTGATGAACCCAGTGGGGACATTAGTGGACTTAGCTGCCTTTCCCTAAGCCAAACCAATAAGCATACCAGCATGTCGTTCAAAGCCACTGATTCGAGCCATCATCATCCATCATCATTCTCCAGGCCCTGGCATTGCTCTCCTTCTATCTCATGTCCTCTTATCTGAGACACTGGCAATCTGCAGCAGCCAGGCTCCAACCTTGTTCATCCACCTGGCATGTCATACACGAGACTGGCATGGTTCTGCAACAAAATCTGCCAAAACCCCTCATTATCCCAGTGTGAGATGGTCAGTAGCACACACACAGATCAGTGTAATCTGCAGTTTCTGTGATCAACTGACCAGTCTTTGGTCATAGAAGTTGTCATTGGGGTGTATTGTGGGTTTATGTTCTGGTCCTATCTAAAGTCCTTGACATCCTAAAATTAACTCCACATTATTCAAAGCAGCACCAAACACTGGTTGGCACAGATATAAGATGGTACACAGATATACTAGTTTAACTTTTATAGTTTTATTTGTCACATAGATCAGTGTCATGGATTCTGCTGGCACTTTCCATACAGCATAAACACTTTCACATTGCTTGTCCAAGTATGTTTTTTGGCTACGAATTAAGTTAAGACAAATTATTCTTGCCTTTGTTACAAAACTGACAGCAGAGAGATAAACAGAGGGCTGCAGATAGGTACGCTGTGGTTACTGTTTGGTACCTTTCCATGATTGATTATAAAAATAATCAGCAGATTAATTAATAATAATGCTGATTATTATTATTATTATTATTATTGACAGTTTTAGCCCTAAAAGCACAAAAGTCTGATACTTAATTATAATATAACCCTCAGTATAACTTATAGAAAAAACATGTCTTCTCTTCAGGCCAGTGAGGTACGTCCCTTGTTCCTCTGCTGCTGTGTTCACCTCGTGTCTCCTTCCTTCACGGGAGCTCCTACTGCGTTCTGGGAGCTGGCAGCAGATAGCCTAATTCAATAACGTAAAGGGAAAATGCAGTGCTTGAAGGGCTCCTAAGGGTTTGATATCAGTGCTTCATTAGGGTTGAATAAAGACAAGCAGGGGAGAAGGCTGCGTTTGATGGCTGCATGAGTGCCGCCTGGGTTCCTTGTCACAGGCAGTCGGGCACGCGAGAGCCCTCAGAGGCGCTGTGATTAAAGGGACGTGCAGGCTAATGGGGAGCTCATTTGGACCAATCTGCTGTGATAAGGGAGATGGAGGGTGCCGTGATGCTCAAGAGGTGATGGCTTAATCTCTCTGCACATCCACTCTAATACACGTTCACACATTTTACTTTCAGCCACGGCCAGAGGACTGCATCTGAGACTAGACCCCGAGATGGCCAAATATGCTGAGCACTCTCTGATTGCTCTGCAAACACAAACGTGCACACACAAATAGCTGACAATAAAATGCTGTTTGTTGTAGAACTAAGCCAATTTTACACAAATTAAAACAGCAACATTCTCGTCATGCCTAAGGAGCAGGTGAGAAGCTGTTTACCATGTGGAATCCATAAATTAGTTGCATCTTAATGCTTAGTGTGCAATTGAACTAGAAACAGCAATATATTACAAAAGAAACTGAAATTCAAATAGAGCCGTCAAAACCTTCTTGTGACACAACATGCCAGACTGGGTGTCAAACATCAATACTTTTTAGTAATGACAAAAATGTTGAGTATCAAAAGGTGCCATGCATGGTCAGACCTGTAACCTTAAATACATTCTTTGATTTGCATATTACAGATCTCAATAGGAATTTTGCCAAAATCATGTAATGTTCGAATACAACTGCTTGTTTTTAGACAAGATTTAGCATTTAGGAAGTTTGGCCTCTTTTGATGTAATAAAAAAAGTTCTGAATCTGAATGAGAAATGTATCAAAAAGGACTGTTTTGTTATTGTTTCTGAAGTCAAGTATATTGACACAAGCAAAGAAAAACGTCATCCAGCCCTAGTACATGTACTGCATGCACACATCCTAAAATCCTTTCTAAAATTGAGCATTTGAAATGAATGTAAGATAAACAAATGGAGTAAGCCAGAAACGCACAAACCTGATAAACTATTTGACACTGCAGACCAGGTAAAAGCAAAGGTGGACTTGGGGTATATGTGTTATATTGTTTGGGTTGCAAACTGGCCATTTTCCATCAAAACACCTACAGTGTTTTGGGTTTGTTTCCAGTAAATTGCCACCTTAAGGGGTGGCATTTGAAATGAAATGCTTCGGGATGTTCATCATAAATCTTAGTGCTGTTGAGAACAAATGACACAGCAGGAAGCTTTAGAACAAAGCATAAATCACCACTGCTGTTCCATAAACTTGACTAGCATGCCGTCTTTTTTAAACAGTTGCTCAGATTGGATTTGATGCCCAATTACATCAAAGTTCCCAGTTTAAACTTAACTTGTTATTGTTCTACTTTCTTTTGCCCTTTCACAGCAATCCTGTACACTTCTTGCATCCTGGTGGGCATTTTTATCAACAGCAGCGTGCCAATATTCTTTGAGCTTTTCATCGAGACTGTGTACCCGGTCCCTGAAGGCATCACCTGTGGAGTGGTCACTTTCCTGGGGAACCTGGTCACTGGCCTGCTCCTCTTCTTTCTTACCTTTTACTGTACAGGTAAGACAGGAGTACTGCATGTGTACAAATTGGAAAACTATACGTGATGAAATTCCCATTTCCTGTATTAATATTTTCAAATGCATTCATTCTTTCATTCATTTTCTGCACCCATTAATGGCTATTTAGTGTCATGGGGTTAGGATAAGACCACTTGGAATATTTCTTTTGTGTTTCTTATTTTTATCCATTCAGAGGCTTTCTGTCCCCCTGCAGGGTTTCTCTCACCTCCCAAAAGCCACAGGCTCCATTGTTTCCAAAAATCCATTTGAAGCCCTGCAGATGCTGCCGATAGAAGGCGGATAGTAGGAAAATTAGGTTCCAGTGCAATTGAAACATTCAGCACAAAGACAGAAAACTTCCTATTGTAATTTAGCCTCCGATTTATCTTTTCAGTTGGCTGCCTGTCAGGGTTTGATATAATAATTTACGGCCACAGCAGAGAGGACAGCATGTCATCCTGCTTCTCTTCTGCCTCCGTGGCTTTCACAGGAGAAAGTGAATTCATAAGTAAACTGAGCTCAGTCATCCGTCTAAGCAACTGTGTGTGTGTTTGTGTGTTTGTGTCTGAGAGAGAGAGAGTTAAAGAGTACATTTTTGTGTATGTTGGTGTGTACTTGGGACCACGTTATATTTCATGAGTGCAGCTTCACTCTGATCTTTGCTCACCTGTCTTCGGTGTCATTATCCTTCCCTGTAAGTTTGGCTACATCACAGCACCAATTAGCTGGAAAGAGGGATCCATCTCTGACACACACACACACACACACACACACACACTCCTTTTACCCCGTTTATTTGAGTAAATAAGAAATATATTTTCAGACCTTCATAAATATTCATGAGCTTCATCCTCTTCTGCCAAATCCTTCCAATTGCTACAAGGCTACTGACAGCTGCTGCCTGACAACTGTATCTTGATCCTGCCTTCTAGGTTGTCTTGCCAGTGCAGGTGAATATGTTTCTTGTTTGACCTGAGCAGCCGTGGGGCCCAGCAGCCCTCGGGGGCCGCTAACAAGTACAACAGCCAGGGCTTGAAAGCAGCTTGCCTTGTCAAGAACAGCAGGTCTCTAATATCAGTACACATACACCAGCATGGGAAGATACCAAGACTGTAACTAATGATTATTTTCACAGTGTGCTAATTTGTTGATCACATTTTTGATTGAATGATTAATAGTTTGACCTGGCCCATCCAAAGTTCCCAGAGCCCAGGCTACAAATGACTTTCTTGGCCAGACCAACACCAAAGTGTTGTGGATTTGCTGATTAACAAATTGATTAGTTTCGATTTCATTGTTTATGCATCTACAAACTAACATTTGTGAGAGTAAAACTTATGAGAACAGAAGTATATTCAAGATACTATTGTAATCATTCATTTTAGGCGTTCAATTTAAAAGGTGTTATTAAAGAATTGCAGTATGTCAACTAGACTGAAATACAATGCAAATGCCGGTTTGGCTCAATAAGTTTTACAGGTGGAGTCTGAAGGTTTGAGAGTGAAGCCGGAGAGACTGGATTAGTTTTAAGCTTGGTTTAGTTATATTCACAGTGAAAGCAACAGTATTTGATGGAAAACATAAACAGTAATAAAACTGTGGGATCCAGATAACAGGTGATACATTTTGAGTCATCACAGCCAGTAGTGTGTCAGTATGGTGATAAATCATAGATTAGACAGCAGTGTACCAGGTGTGGATAGACGGAGCTTTGGTGAGATAAAGCAGCTGCAGGCCCACACACACACACACACACACACACACACACAATCACAATCACAAGAGTAGAGCTCATAAAAAATACATGTTGTATCCTTTCCTCAATGCTTCTCTCTGCGATGCTGAATAATGGCCCACTTGGTGTGGTTGAAGGTGTGTCTGCATACATCTCAGTGTGTTGCATGTTTTGCGTGTAGCTGTGCACTTAGTGTGTTGCTGCTCCTCTGTGGGCGCACAGGTATGTCCTTGTTTTTGAGATGCCAGTGTGTGTGTGTGTTGTTTGGGTGAGCCGAGGGCATCTGCTGTGCTGAGATGGATCCCGACAACTTCCTTGTGACAGCTAGAGAGAAGATCAAGCTGAGATGATGGAGGCTTTTGCTGCTCCTTTCTTCACTTCCCACCCTGAAGTCCTCTAATAGAGTGTGAAGGATCGAAGCTCTCTTGTCAGAGAGTTCACACTGCTGCAGGCGGGCAGGCATCGCATGTATGTGAGCTTACAGATACACTACCTAAGTGGTAGATTGCCACATACTTTTCCAACAATAGACCAACACAAAGTTTCTGTAGGTACCAAGTTGTTGAACTATAATGTTCTACTGTAACCACCCACTGTTTGCAGGTCAGAGCAGGCAGAGCAGAGTGATAAACCATTGTTTAAGATTAAGTATCTTGTGGGCTAAATTCAAGGATAAGGCTGGCATTATTCTTTTTGTGAGAAAATCCCATGAAAGAACCGAAACTAACAATTCATACATCTCTCAACCTGACTTGTGGCACTCAGTTTTCAAGTCCATTCATTCCTATTGAGGATGAAAATCTGGAAAACGGGTGACTAATGTATAGTTTCATATTTTAAAAAAGCTTTGATAATTTCCTAAAGCAGCTGCCTACTATAGTTTTTAACAAATGTTACTCAAACAGGCGGAAACTGTTGGGGACTATTTTCAGATGAGGACTAATACAAATTTAATGTGTATGAACATGTTTGAAGTATTTATTGCACCAGGATGGTGTATGTAGGATTGACTTACTGAACTGCTGTGTGTGTGTTCATGGTAATGAAGGTCATCCAGTGAAACATTGTGGCCCATTGATGTGTTTTAACAGTTCTTGAACAATGGTAGAGCTCTAGGGCACAGAGGAATAAGATGTACCTGGCTACTTGTTTGTGTGATCAGTTAAGTGTTGGTTTTAGCCTTTTCGTAAGACTTGCTGACAACAATAAAAATAATTAATATTACCAGCCTAACCTTTTCTAGTTCTTCAGAGCTTTTTTTATAGTTAAGTGATAGAACTTTTTTTTTTTTTAAAGGAGCTATTTGTAAGGTTTGTTATAGCTACATAGCTAGCGTTAGTGTTATCACCTGTTTAATTAGTGGTATAGGAGAAATGTTGCTAGTTCAACATTAAACTTCCTTCCTTTACCCACCAAGAGCCGTCTCCAAAGGTGAAAAGCAACGCCAATGTTAACTCCTGTCTCTATTACGTCTTTTCTTCTACTGAAGTTAGCATGCTAACCAGTTAGCCCTAGCCAGTCTGATCACTTTCCGATAGCGAGTCACTGTAGCCTCTGATCAGCCCTGAAGACGTAGCGCTGCTCAGAGGGCGCGGAGAAAATGTACAGCCCCTTTAATTGACTCCTGTCAATACAGTGACCAGTGAATTGTTGCACCTGCCACTACACTGTGTTTCTATATCTACCAGTGGTGATCATCACTGGAGCACATGTCACTTGATTTTTAAAAAGACAGTACAGGAATACCACAGATGTATGTTAAAACACCGATGTTGTACAGTCACTGTAGCAGGGGAATTGAAGAAGTGCTTGTTTCCTGTTGTGTTTGGGAATCAGCTCTATTGTTCTCCTGAAGAGATCACTCCTGTGAAGATTAATTAGATTATTATGTAAATTCCCTTTGGAGGTATTCTAGTGGGCCGTTTCATTATTCTAATTTCCTCTCTGTTGTCCCATAATGGATGTGGCACATAATATGCAGACTTCAGAACTGATAAATTCTGCATGAGCCTCGTCTTTTCAAAACCGTTTCAACTCTTGATATTGAAAATTGGCGACTTTGGCCTTTAAAGATTTCCATCTATTTCCAGTTTATAGCTCATTTTAGGGTTTTCCTTTTGGCTGCCCATTGCCTTGTTATGCATTCTGAATTATGGCTCCTTTTCCCTGTGAGCGGAGAGACATTCATGAATTAAGCTCCTTGTCCATTTTAATATCCATGAGAGCCCGGTCTTGGTTCAGTGAGCCCTATCTGGCCTCTTGACTCTGTTTTCATGTTTTAAAAATCTCCACAGTCTCTGAGCCATGTGACTCAGAAACATGAATGGAGCCTCCAGGCCATATATCTACGCTTGTCTCTCTTTTTCAATTTCGCCTGCTATGTGTTTGTGTCATTTTGCGTGGAGCATCGGGTGCAATACAAAGCAGCAGATAGGTATTGTGGAGCAAGGAGCCTCAAAGGTTTTGTG
Source organism: Trachinotus anak (assembly GCF_046630095.1). Taxonomy (NCBI): domain Eukaryota; kingdom Metazoa; phylum Chordata; class Actinopteri; order Carangiformes; family Carangidae; genus Trachinotus; species Trachinotus anak. The sequence continues at coordinate 16,570,848 of NW_027273852.1, forward strand.
GAGGAAGAAGAGGAGGAGGAGGTGTGGGGAGGGGAGGGGTAGTGCTGAGTTTCCGTTCAGCTGTGAGTTGTTAGTCTCTCATGCATTGGGGGAAGCAGAGAATTATTCGGCACAGGGAAATAATTGCTGCAGTTCTTTAGTCCCAAGTACTTTTTTTGCCGTTCTGCTAAACTTTGCATTCTCATTTGAAGTGAAAATGTCTTTGCAGACAAACTTTTTTGACCCCCCCTAAAGTCTGTGGAGGTGTTTAAAAACAAAACAAACAACCTTTCTTTGTCTAGCACAGTCACTCCTTGGAGAATAAAAGCCTTTTTCAGTTTTGAATCATGAGTGAGAGACAACTGAAACCTGACACAGTAAATTAACAGGGGCACATTAATTACACTCTTACAAAATACACACATGGCAGTCATTATCAGTAATCTGGTTATTAAAGGCATGCTCACCAACTTGTGAGTCTACAGTAAATATTTCTGTATGCATCATAATGAGGAAGTGGTCATTCTATCATGGATCATCTTGTTCTTTACACGATGCTTGTCTATCTTCAGGTGTGACCCCCGTCTTCTCAAACAAAGGGCACAGTGGTAAAGGAGAACTGAGCCGCATTAATTATAACACTGCATTGACCTCAATTAAGACTGATTAAGGCCGTAAGACGCCTGTCGACCCCAGTCTCCGCCTTCATCTGCAGCCCTGCTCTGCTGACAATGACTGATAAAGTAATAAGCTGTTAATATGATGAACTGTCCGATGTTCACACTGATGTCCTCTGAACGCGATCATACAGTCGCAGCAATCCTGCTGTAGCTCAGGGCAGCAGTGACCAATCGAGTTGTCGTTTGTGGCTGATGTCCAGTTGTTATGGTTCAGTTAAAACGTAGCAGAGATGGGTAAACGGCTCAACGTCCCCTGCCACCATCGCCTACCTCTACCCTCTGCGATGTTTGTCATGATTTTATTGCCACCACTTTACGATACATTTTTGGAATCAAAAAAATGGTTTCTAAATTTTGAACATGTTTAAATAGAACTTGTACATACAAGTTTGAGAATACGTTTGGTTCTTGCTTGTTTCCTGAATGTGTTTAATTGTTAATTTATTTCACTCCAGAAATGACTGCCAAATTATACATAGACAAAACTTACCACAGTTTAACTTGCAAGAAAAAGTTTGCCCCAGTTCATCGGCTTTGTCGTTCAAATAAAGGCATTGTGGGATTCCAGGTGACACAGGGCTGACAAGCATGCAAAAAAAAGGAAGGGGAAAATGTGAACAATTTCATCTTCATGAAAACAAGGGTGAGATTCATCTTGGGGCTCTACAGTGAATCACCAACAAACTGACAAAGTGAGAAAAAGTGATGCTGTTGTGTGACAGGAAGTTTAGTTTTCACCTGCAGTGGATGAACATCTGCAGAGACTGTTATTGCAGTTTCTTTGATTCCTCTTTTGTATGCACGTTCCTTGCCTCCAAGATTACTGATACACACAAAAATGAAGTATGAGTATCCAGAGGTTGCTTATTTACATAGTGTTTTCTAATAAGCAAGCTACTTGCTGTTGAAGCTACTCGCTAAGTCATGAATGTTGATGCAGCCACAGTGAGGTGTGAGAGGTAGCGGAGGAAATGTTGCACAGTCAGCTTTCAGTGGGTCTTCATGGTAAAGATGAGGCACCATCCTATCAAATAAAATATAGTTTGGAAGTTGTAGTTGCAGATTTCTCGCTGAAGTAATACATTTCATACATCTGTTTTAACTGCACTGTATGAAGAGTCTCTCCCTGTGAAACCGACAAGGCTGATAATTAATTCTCAAAGGTTTGGCCTTAAGTTGGTTGCCATAGCCCCACTGTAGCGACACTAGTGCAAACGTTAATTAAGACTGAGGTAAAAAAAAAAAAAAGGACCAAAAAAGAGATTGAAAATTCAATAGAAATAATAGTCCACTAACTCTTTGGGCAAAATTTCCTAAAAATATTTATCACCTGCTTCCTCTTCAGCAACTGAATTATCAGCCATTTCATTAAGTCTAAAAATTGCTTCAACAATTATCATAAAAACCTAATCATCAAATGAATTAAAACAAATGAAAACAAGAGGACACTATGGATGAAAACCATTAATGAAAAGTGTTTAAAAAATGACTTTTATTAGCTAAGCTTCTCAAATGTTTCAAAGCCAGTGCAGTCACCATCAGTGCTCAGCCCAGGAATCTGTGGCTGCTGCTCACTTTATTATAGGAAAGTTTAAAGGGCTGCAACACAGCTCCAGTCAGAGATATCTGTCCTCAAAGCTGAGATCATTAAAATCTAATAATCAACTTTAAAGCAAACCGGTGAGCTGAGGAGCCTCCAGAAAACAGAACAAAGTGGCTTCACTCTTCTCTTCTTCCTTTTATCTCATTTGCTCTAATCTTTTCCCTTCATCCTCCTCCTCCTCCTCAGTCCCCCTCCTGTCTGTTTACCATTCAGCCAAACTTTAACTGTATTGCCTCCAAACTTTACTTTGCATGTCCTCAGAGATCAGAGGGGAGCAACTGAGCTGCCTCTCCATTTTTACCACATCACCTGATTGAGTAACCCAGAGCAGCATTAGCATTTTTTAAGAGTGCAGGAACAAACACACACACAAACAGACTGTGTGGATCCAACTTTAAGTGGATGAGTCTTTGTCCAGGTGTACATGTGAGAAAATGAGAGAGTTTGATGGAGAAGACTTTAGGTCAGATAAACACAACTCCATTAACCCGTCTCCACGCCGGGTCTCCCCCTGTCCGGCTCACACAGTCCTGATTAATGAGGCTGATTCAGGAGTCTCGACACCTTGCTGCAAACACCCTCACCCAATCCCTCATCTCCCTCCACTCTCAAGCCCCGTCTCCGCCTTTCTTTTACCTCAATTTATCTTTGGCTTTCATCGTCACACTTCTTACCCCACGTTCTTTTCCCTCATGGAGGTAAAGCATCGAGGTTTGTGCCTTACACCCAAAACTCATAATTTACCACAAAGAGGCTGCATCGTGCAGTCCAAAGCACCGGCCTCTTCATGCATTGATCTGATACTCTCTTTAGGCCAGGGCCGCTGATTGGTGATATGAAAAGCCAGCTGACTGGAGTTGAAGTGGAGCCGGCGTGAATTGAAACACATCGTCTTGGCAGGGCCCCCAGGGCTCTGCTGCGTATTCGACCTGATTTCTCTATATTTAGGCTGGCTTGTTATCAGGACCCGAGCAGTTGCCTGCTGCCACCACATCGTCCGTCCTGGCTGAGAAGTTGGCCCTCACCACGCAGTATAGATTCTGCTTAATGTATCTGTCACGACAAAACACCTCAAACACCAACGTACTGTTGAGATGGCTGGCTTCACAGCGGGGACAACTTCATGCATTCAAAGGGATTGAGTGAGGGACTGAGATTTATAGATTTTTGGGTATCGACTTGAGTCAGCTGTGATTGCGTGTTTGTGCAGGCTTGCATGGAGAAAGTCTTGAGTGTATGCTTCACAGAGGCTGAAAAGAAGAAGAGGTTGTCTGTGTATTAATGAGTCAAGATGCCAACGGTTCAGTGCAGTTGCGAGCTTCCTGTCTGCCCTCCAGATTCTGCATTATTGCAGACAGCCAGAGCACCTCTCCTGTGGTTAATGGAGCTTGAACCGAGCTGAGAAAATAGAACACCTCATTCTGCACCATGTTTAGGTTCAAGTGTAGGTCAATGATAATGGGGAACACTGCCAGTATCATTGAATTATTCAAAATCATCATGAAAGACAGCTCAGGGGGCTGTTCGTTTTTCCCATACAGTGTGTCTGGAATTCCTATTGATTAGCCATTAGTCCGATATGATTAGAATTTATTCAATGTCACTTTGGTTTGTATGTCATTAGGTTTCTGGATGTATGAAGATGACTCATATTTCATAATGAAGGAACACACGGTCACATGCTGTGTCCTGTCTCTTGGCGCTGAGGCAGAGTTGAAGTCAGTGGTCATTTTCTGTCCAGATTTTGACCCAGTGTCATCATCAGCTAATATGTGCATGCATCCACAATGATTTCACCTACCGAGTAATTTATTTTATTTTATTGTGTGTCTGATTACAATGCAATGAATGATCTCTACAGATGTCTTACATTAGCCCATATCTTTTTATCCACCTCTGCACTACAGTAATTAGTTGTGCACTTAATGGCCATAAGTAAGTGGACACCCCTGTACACCCCTGTGGTTGCTGAACATGTCACTCCATAAAACATGGGCATTAGTCACAGCTTCCGCTCCTCTGGTTTCAGGCTTTCCACCAGATTTGGGAACCAGCCTCAGAATTTCCTCTTATTCAGCCAGAGGAGCATCCGTGAGGTCCAACACTGACGTAGGGCAATCAGGCTTGGCCTGCAGTAGGTGTGGGGTGATGAGGTTGAGATCAGGGCTCTGTGCAGGCTGGTCAAGTTCCTCCACATCGAAGTAGGAAAACCATTCCTTTACGGACCTGATGCTGTGTACAGGGGTCGTCATGTTGAAAAAAGGAAAGGGCCATTGTGACAAAGGGGCCTGGTCCAAATTGTGGAAACAGCTCCAGAACAAAAGTAATCTTGTCCACATACTTTTGACCATATATTGTAAATTAACGATAAGAAAAAAAGTCTTACAAATGTACAATAAATAATAAAAAGAAAATGCAGGATGGTGGCAGATAAAAAAAAAAAAAAAAAAAAAAACCTGCAGAAGCGTCTTTGAGCAGGGAATGTGTAACATTCTGGATACAAGCTGAGGCAGAGTGCTTAAAGTCTAACCCCAAACATGTCTCTTTTTCTCTCTCTCCATCCAGAGCTGTCATGGCTCAACTGGTGTCTAACAGGTTCCTGTCTCTTCAGCCTCGTCCTCATCCTCTTCTTCAGGGAGTCTTACGACCGCCTCTACCTGGACGTTTTTGTCTCTGTGTGACACTGCAGAGGACAAAGAGAAAACAACTTCATAACAAGGGACTGAATAATTATTCTTGCACAAGGCAGAGGAGAAAAGGGAGATGAAGGGAAAGCGGAGAGCCCACACTCTTTTAAGATGTAATATTTTAAGGATGTAAATGTATATAAATTGGTAACAGTGGTGATGGATTGCTGTTGTATGGCTGCTGAGAAGAACCACAGCGCAGTTCAATGGTTTACTCTTTATACGTGATCGACTCAAGGCCATATGACTGTCTAACCCATCATTACCTGTTTTTATATGTCAGTTTTATGTTTGTATGTAAACAAACGTTTGTGAACGGTTTCATTTTTTTTAACCAGGCACGGCATGACGGACTGTTATTGTTGTTTACAGATGATCTAATATTTAAAGTTGTTCTCAGTGTCGCCCCTGTGTGGCTGCTCCGTTCACCTCCCCTGATAGTCTCTAGAATAAACTGGACACTCTGTAAGCTCACAAGCAGGATGTTGCTGACTCCAGATCAGCGTCACGAGAAAATGAAGGATGATAAAGGGACAGCTTCATCAGCCAATCAGCAGGCCTGGCTGTGCTGCGTCGGGGATATAAGAGCGACCTCCTGGTGTTTTAGTGCTGCTCCAAACCACAGGCTGTGACCAGCCCGATGCTGTTAAGTGACCTGTGATACTGCCTGTCATTGAGAGGCAGGTACTTCGATTATGTTTTATCACCCTCTCAAGACGAATATTATGCAAAAATGATCTAGAGTGATGATTTGATGCCGACTAGAGACGTGGTCTGGGATTGGATAAGCTTGCGCCTTTTTTCCCCACTAATGAACTGTCCATGTGGAAGAAGCTGAGTCATCTGAACTGTTTCACCGGCACATTTCAGAAGTTGTTCAGCCAATTTATGGTTAATTGTGTCAATTTCTGGGAGATTTGCATTTTAATCGAACTGAATATTGTTCATTTGTTTTTTACAGTTTTTAATCATTTGTTGTGCCCAGCAGCCTGCCAGTATTTATTGGAAATGTCTCAACACTAACACTGTTAACACTCAGTTTCACAGAAACAGGATGTTTGGTCCTGATTTCGACCACGGCTGAGGCACACTGAGGAAGATTATTTTATTATATAGACACGAGGATTACGATGCGTTGTAATTGCCAAGCTGCTCCTCCTCCAAAGCACCAGCAGGTGTCTCTGCGTCAACTGAGAGTCTACTGACCAAAAAAACCTTAAGGTAAAAAGAAAAGGAAGTTGCCATTTTCATGACTGACAAAATTGGAGCTGTGACAAAAATCCAGTTTCAAATCTAAAGGGACATAACCACAAAGAAACACATCAAAGTAAATGCAACATCTGTCACTCATTGACTCACTTTTTCTCTAACTTGTCCATGACTTCTTTTTGTGTCTTTGTCTTAGCAGGTACAAGAAGTGTTTTAATGTGACTTCCTGTGGGTTTTGAGGAGGCTTTGTAATGTGTTTCCTGGTGCTTGTTTTTTTATTTTTTACTCTCCTTGTACAGAAAAGGTTGTCTTTTACCTTCTGACGTGTTGCCTTAATTGCCCAGTGCAGTGTGTTCAGTCTCCCTCTCTTCCACACTGTGACCTTTTTGTCTGTATATATATACTTAAAGGTCATGTTCCCCTATTCTGCAGCTTACAATCTGCGGTTTTCTGGGTTTTGGGTTATAAATGTCCTTGTTCTGTGAAAAGGAAAAAGAGCAAATGTGACTGTTGAATATTTTTAGCACCTTATTAAAATAAACATTTTAAGAATAATATTTTTGTTGTTCTCCTGTTGTTGATAAGATTGTTCTTACATTCATGATCTCCTACATTTCCATCAGAGGTCTTTCAGTGACCGTTGGATATGGGACATTAACTTGTTGCCTTGGTGGGTGTGTCCTACGTTGCTCATCTAGCATGGATATGTACAACTCTTCTTTGCACATCCAGTGTGCTTGAGTACAGAGCCAACACGACAGAAAATGGTTCACAGTCCAAATACGTACAGTCTGAGAGGTAGTTAATTATTTTGCTTCCATTATCACAGCTGAGCTCCTTTCTTGCGGCTGCAGTTCATTTTGCTCCATTATTTGCTGTCTATAGACGCCGCAGTCAGTGAGAATTTCATCCATGCTTCACTGCAGATGGATTCCTTTCAGAGTGACTGCTGAACAAGTTCAAGGGTCTAGAAAGAGGCCTTTGCTCTGTCATTAAGTTGTGTATGACTTGTATAAGATTCCCCCTTTTTTTTTTTTTTTTTTTTTTTTTTTTTTAACCTCCATTTCAGACCCGCCTACTGATCAGAGTTGACTCAAACAATCAACTTGCTTGACACACAGGTCTGTGCAATGTTTCGCTGACATTTAGGAAATGTGCGTCTGAGAACCTTCTATGCGTAGTTTCACAGAAAACAACAACAGTTCCAGTTTAATATACCAAAGCATCATCATGGGACCTCTTTTTTTTTAATGCTGCTCCTCCATCAAGGTGGAGAGATTTTTAAAAGAACAAACTCAGTACCAAGATCCTGACTTTTAATCCTTGTATGGGTGAGGCTCCAGAAACGCTTTAAATAACCCTGACAATATGGTCTGGGTTATGTTCATAGACCTGACAAATCCAATTACAGATGGCATCATAGACCTGAGTGACAATTCCTGTCTAAAGCTGCCATTAGTAATTGATTTGACATCATAAATATTACCCGAATATACAGCTGAGGTGTGAATTTAGCGCAATAAAACACCTGTCAGTCTGTTGAAGATTGATGGATGGTTCCAGTCTTTTTTTTTTTTGTTTACATTTGGATCACAGACTGTGCCTTTAAGGAACAGATTACATCACGCTCTGGTGGGGCCTGAACTCATTTGTTGTGTTATTTTGGCAGCACAGAAACGTTCTCGCACAATGTCCCGAAGCAGGAGGAGAGGAAGCTCTCAGAGGAATCCTGCATTCAAGGAACTCTTCCTACTTCTGTCTGTCTTTGAATACAAATCAGGATCAGCGTGTATGACCTATAGGCATGACCTCACTGTTTTTAAACCCTCCAATAAGTGCGTGCATGTATAGTCCCCTCCCCCTGGTGGCGCAGCTGGGGATGAGCTCATGCTCTGTTGCTGGCGAGAATGAACGTCTCTGGGGCGAGTCCTCATGCAGGAGACTGATGAAGACTTCAGTCTGGTTCCAATTAGTATCAGTCGCGTGTGTGTGTGTGTGGGAGGGAATGAAAAGATGCTGAGATTAATTTCACCTCATCTATAAAATTATTCTATTCATGATCCTTCGAACTGGTGCCATTCAACTCCTGACCTGAGGCTTTTTTTTCAGGAATCAAATACACAAAGGATGAGAAATAAACGAGAAATAGCTGCTAGAGATGAATTTGACTCTGCATATGGTCAGACTGGATGGTTTTAAGTTGGGTGTGCCTCAAATGATTGCATTGGCATTTACAAAACAGGCCTGCAGGGATGTCAAATGAATCCACTGTTGGTTTATGGTGATAGGTTTGGTTGTGGAGGAGCTGTCACATGCATTCATCACAGATCCTGCAGAGAAAAGAAACGTGCTTTGTTTTGATTTTTCAGTTTATTGACACAGTTTTTCCCTCCTCTCCTCCAGCCTCTGTCCTCTGTGTCCTCTGTGCTTCAGTAAAGCCAAAATGTTGAATTCTGCACAGAGCTGATCAATTCAATGCAAACATGTATGAGTAAACAGAGTACGGTTATTTCATTGATACATTTTATTGTGAGTGTGTTTGTGTGTTTATGGTGATGGGAATCTAAGAAATGGAAAGGAAAGGTTTTTGAGTTTCTTCAAGTGATTGTCAGCCAAACACTTAAAGCTGTTTGTATAAAAAGTTTTTCAATGAAACTTTATGATGAATTTGGAATGGTTGCAGTGACCAATAGCCATCACTGTGTCCTTATTTTAAAGCCTTGTCATTCTGCAACAAAATTGACAAAATACATAACCACGGTTGACTTATCCTGTCGCCTCCACAAAAACCCATGACATGCAGAAACACAAACATATTCAAATATCATTCACCTGTGAATATATATCATATTATATATGGATCAGATTTGTAAGAGGACCAAAGCAAGTTTTCAGTTGTTGAGGTTTCAAATTCATTCAGAGACAAAGAGAAGCTGCATTAGGTGGAAAAATCACATTAAATACAGTTTTATCTGATGTGAAAATTAATACAAAAAGAGGAGGTATTTTATTCACACATTTTATTAAGGAGAAGACACTTTTCTTTTTACAATGAGGCCTATGTGTATGCAAATGCACTCAACTTCTCCTACAACCATGGGACAAAAAGAGGGCTGTGCTTTCTTGTCAAGGGGTGATAAAATAATGACGCATACATTTCCTCCTGTTCACATACACAACACTAACTGTTTATTAACAGCCTTTCAGCAGTAGTTTAACTCCAGTTTCTTCCTCTGGCTTGTTGTCAGTGTGGGGCGTGGTGTTGTAGCGGTTTACGGTCTTATGGGAGCAGATGGAGCCGCACAAAGAGAAATAATACTTTTCTTTCACAGACAAGCACCTCGGATATTTTCTTTTTCGTTGCATCGGCCAGTCAGAGGCTATGAAAGCAGTTGGCTGGCTGATGAAAACTGGTGTCGGTGTCACCACGTCTGACATTTTTATACCCTCTCTTTTGTTTTCTCCTTTCAGATACAGTTTCTTACATTTCCCTGTGGTGTTTCCGCTGAGACGGTGCTTGTTTTTTTTCCTCTGGTGACTAAAACTCACTTGTGTCTCTTTTCTAATGCTGCACCTCAGTGTCTCCTTGGGCCTCCCTCAGCTCCACAAGTCCCTTAATTGACTTCTCCAGGATTATGAAAAATGAGCCACGCTTTCAAATGGCTCATTTAGCAGAACCGCTATCACAGTGCCTGTTACTTTATCTTCAACATATTAAAAAGGGCTAGGTGCTCTTGATTAGGAGTGATGGGCTGCAAAAGCCCAAGCTACCGGCATTTGACAGCTGGCCACTAATTTGCCAATTCATCATTGTTGAATTTGAGGTATTTGGCCGCTCCTGTGGGAAAACACAACTTATATTAATAAATAAATGACCCACCAGTGTCTCTAAAAATCAAAAGACAGACTTATGGAAGATGAAAGGAAGAGAAACACAGCACATTGATTCAGTGCTTACAGAGTGTTTTGGTCACAGGTTTATGGGCTGTGACAGTCATTGCCTGACAGCCATGTGTCACAAGCAATATATCAAATTCACTGCAGCTCTAATGAAAGCATGAGGTGCAAGCACACAGTATAGTCTGTCCTGCAAAAAACGGCTCCATAGGTCGTCTGTGCAGCAGGTTACCACAGTTACGTTTTGTTGTCAGGTGAAATCTACTGGCTGTAGTAATTATGACAGGAGCAAAGGGAAAAGTGCGGTGACGTAGTGAACAGAGCGACAAAATGTGTGTCAGGAGGAGGTTGTGGTGGGTGAAACACAGATATATGACACAGGAGAATGTTGTTCACTTCCCATGTGAAAGTAAAGTTTAGGTTGTTTTTATTGTCCATGACCACAGTGTTATTATTGTAACCATGACAACAAAGATCATCAGTGTTGAGGAAGTATTTATTTGAACCAAAATCATGTTTTTTTCCTAAACCTAACCAAATAGTTTTTGTGCCTAAACCTTTCCAGGCCATGTCTGTCATTTTAATAACTACGGTGATGAAGGTAGGGATGCCAGTCTTGGTAAAATCCATGTGTTCATTATTGTGACAACCAAGGTCTGGTACGCCTGCCGCCATAGGGGCGCTATTTCAGGAGAAAAAAACAAATGCTAATGGTTGTTTAGGTTCGAGGACTTGTGTGAAAATCCACTGTCCTTGCTCTGTACAAAAATGTTCCAAACTTTGTCTGAAGTTAAAATGAGGCTTCAGAAATCAGAGTCACACAATTCAAGTAGATATCCTCGAAAGTTACAGCCTCTTTTTACTATCCTTCCTCTGCAGCTCAACAATGAAACACTGTCCAGGGAAACACAAAAATTTAATTTTATACCAAAGGGGCAGTCTCTTAACAGACAGACTTAAAAAAAAAAAAAAATTAAGCTATTCTCCTATCAAGCCTTGAAAAGTGTCTGCAAAGAGTCTGCTTTCACATGGAGAATGGCAGCTGTAGCCACAGCAAAACAGATGGATTTCACTGGTGAAGTTTTCAAAGCAGAAAAATTATTTGTGAAAACATCCATAGAAACTGCTCCAACCACAGTTCTGCATACAGATGTTTCAACAGTACAGCGTATGGCTAAACAGATTGCCTCCAGTGGAGCTTTAACACTTTAGGAAAGGCGACAGAGCAAATATAAGCAGTGTATTTTGCCATGATGTTGCAAAGCTGACAGGTTTGAGTTTGAGCATATGAATGGACAGTATTAGTTTGCTGTGGAAGCATGGTTTCAAAGGTTTCTATAGACATTTAGATTTTTTCCCACAGTGAGGGGCCTAATTTAACATTAACACTGGGCTTTCATAGTAACACTCATCCAACTTTTGGCACATTGTAATGACAACTAACGTGATCTGTTCTCTATTTATTTGGAAACTACAGTTTAACAACTTTTTAGCCTCTGGGGGTCCAGTTTGACAATCACTAGATATATGGTGGAGTTTCCCTTTAAGAAGAGAAAGTAAATGTGATTTCAAAGGTCAAAGAAAACAGGGAAACATTTTAGAAGGTCAGATCAGAGCTGGCTGACTAAAGCTGATAAGCCATTATGCTGTCACTGACCAAGCACCCTCTTATTATTCCTAAAACTATGTGTCAAACTTCCTGAGATGTTCTGAGGAGATGAAAAAAAAAAAGTCCACCTGCAAAGCCAGGTTCTGCTTGGCTGAGGCTCCTCAGCACTAATGCAGGAGGACGTGGCCCTGACGGAAGCAGCATGTCCACTGAGCAAGAGCAATTATGATAACCATGCAAGCGGAAAGGCAGTAGCCAGAAGAACAGCGAGACAGGCTTTGATGCAGCAGGCTGCCTATTTAAATCACAGCTCACCTCCACTTCAGATGCCGTCCTCGGCTAATGTAGTTGGGCTTTGAAAAAGGAGTTTGAGCCCCCTACAGTCTCCTGTGGGCTCCTCTGTCATGATATGCAGCTGTTTCACCCCTTAAAACATCATTTGTTTCCCCTGCACTTCCTCCTCATCAAAGGTGAATGAAGGTGGTTTTCTTTTGGGGCAGACTGGTGACTGATGTTTCCTTTCATGGCCATTTAGACTGTATGCCTCAGTGACACAGCCTGTGGAGACACATTGAAGCACCAAGACGTCTCAGAGTTAGCCCAATTAACTTTCTATCAGCGCATAATCCAAGTCTTTGTAAATAGATCTAGACTGTCTCGACAGTGGTAGATAAGCCAACCAAAAAGTTTTTAACAGAGAAGGACTGAAAAAAAAAGAGGGCGGGTATTAATTCGCTTACTAACTTGTCAGATGACAGTAAAGTGCGCAGACATCGTGCCCACGTTGACTGCAGGAATTTAATTAAAGTTGTTTCCAACTTATTTCACACATGCTATTCATTAAAAAGAGTAATCTACAATGTGAGTGCTGCAGTTAGTTTATGTGCTGCAAGGCTCTTCGGTGAATATGGAAATCCACTTGAGGCATTTTTAGTTGGTCTTATACACTTGAATTAAACAAATATTACACTGTGTAATCTGAGTTACAATGCTGCTATTAGGCTTTAAAGTATAAATATAGCAATTATATGTATTTTTTTCTTTATTATAAAGAAATCTTTTGAAAAAAAAACCTCCTCTGTGCTGTAGTCCAAAAACGATAAAAACACATCAAATGTGTATTAATCCATGAATGCAAATAGTCCCCAACATGTACACTATTTTCTCCTGTTATTGTGTTATTCATTAATAAGCACAGTGGCCAGTTGTTTTTAGATTTTACTGAGAAAAAAATGACCATAACTACATATGAACCTCTTCAGGCGAATCATATCCTCACTGAAGTCACAGTCAGTGCTCATCCAGCTGCAGGGTAAAATAGTGTTTTAGGTTCTGACTCAAGGGCTGACAGAGAATCAGTGATTACATCAGTTATTGGTTATGGATGCATAGCTATTATAGAGATGGAAGGTGTGGACCTCGACGAACACATGATGGCGGCCTACACTGGAGGAGAGGTGTGCATCTTGCAATAGCAATCGCCAAAGCCTGACCCTGTGTACAATCTGCGGCCAGTGAGTGAAAAACCCGGATCTCCTCCTCTTCATCATACCAAAACCTCTGACTTCAGCAGAGCAGGGAGCTTCGCCCAGGGTAGTATCTTCTGTGTGCTAATTTCAGAGAAATTAGCTGCCAGGTAGATGAGACAGCATATATTGATTTGATTTGTTCTCATTGTGAAAACTTGAACACGATACTGGTTACTTGTTGGACATAAATTCTCCTTTCAAGTCCAAAAAATAAGATGTATTCTTTTCTGCTTGGTATTTCCATTTAGCTCTGGATCTAACATTATGTCCTTGTGCCCTTTGGAAGAATAAATTATCTAATCTGGATGGTAGATTTAATAACTTTGTCTTCATCTGATAACTCATTTTTTCTGTAACAGTCATTAATTTCTTGGACCAGTTTGTATTCGTTTTCTCTTTGTTGCTGACATCTGGTTTTACTAAATTTGATGGATAGATTCCCAACCTTATAAGTAAAATATTCCCATTTTCTTGTGTATTTAGTTCCGATCACTTTTAATCCACCATTAAGGTCTTTATTTTCTTAACATATTCTTCTAGATTTAACAGATTAGCATCTAACTTTCAATATTTATTTCTGCATTCAGGATGATTGTCTGGTTCCAGTGTAATTTCAGTAACACAATGGTCATTTGTCACTAAATTTAAGATTTCTGGAGTCACCAACCAGCTCCTCATTGTAGTGAAAAGATGGGTATCTGTCTAACCCCTCATCTGGTGCCCAGTTAAAATATCCTCCTATTACTGTGAATCCTACACCCTATATAGGTTTGCTCATATTCAGTAATGATTTCTGTAAGAGTTTCTAATAATATTTAGTTTTGAGAAATATTATTTTATCCAAAATTGCTAATGACCCCTCATAATTTACTACCACAGCAATCCAATGATCTCCTTTATCAATTTTTAATGTTAATACTTCCCCGGGGAATCGCCGTTCAGCAGCTAGCTGGGACGGCTGGGAGCAGTTAGGCTAATTCTACTAGTTGATTAAACTAGTTCAGAATAGCTTGAAATTGCAAAATAATATGTGTATTGAGCTAAGGAGCTAAAGCTAATACTTTGGAGAGACACACAGAACAAGATGACATCATCCAGTATGCAACAAGCTGTTACTGAACTCAATGAAACAGACTCAACAGGTATCACACCAAGATAATACAAGTTAACATAAGTAAAACCACCAAATGTAATATTAAAACCAGTGAAAAATGTGAAAAAATATCTATTCTCAAAACTGTGACCAGTGACAAATAAGCAGTTGGTGAGGCTTAAAATCAATCAATGAAAGAAATGATGAAACCTCCACCAGCCAGTCAAGTTGCTGGAAATATAGCCACCATCTCCCCTTCTGCTCCCGAATTAAAGTGGTGAGTAATAGCCAGGAGTGTGTTTTCACTGATGTCTCAGTGAGGTTGACCTTTGACCCCTTTCGATAATTAGAATTCTTTCATTATTTAATTCTTGAGTTATGGCCAAAAACGTGTCACAGTGACCTTTGACCTCTGACCACCAGTTTCTGATCGGTTTGACTCCAAGTGAATGTTTGTACCAGATGTAAAGAAATTCTCTTCATTCCTGATGTATTTACGTTCACAAGAATGTGAGTCACTGTGACCTTTGACCACCAAAATCGAATCAGTTCATGTTTGAGTAAAAGTGAACGTTTTAGCAAAATTTGAGGAAATTCAAGTGGGGGTCTTTAGATATCACGTTCAAAAGGCCAGAAGCATTTTTTTTAGGTCACAGAGATGTTGACCTTTGTTTTGAAAAATTAAGTTCAGGTGAAACTTGGATATAAAAGTCAGAAGGATATAAATGTTTTCTTGTTGTTATGCTAACGTGTAGCCAAATAATGGCAAAATCTTATTGTGGTTTTTGAAAGTCATGATGTTAGACTGTTTTAACTTCAAATATGACTGTTTCCTCTGTTGTGCACTGTAGGGATTTCTCCCCTGACGACTGCCAACTTCATGATTCCAATGGACCAGACCACCATGAATGACAAGGTTCTGGATTTTGGCAATGCCCTTATACTGTTGTTGTAACATACTACTGTGTTAACATCAGATATCCACCTGGACTGTCAACAACTCTGGAATTCTTGTGGAGTTTGGACTTGTAGGGTAATTATTCAAAGTCATTCTATCTTAAACCAAAGACTGGAGGTTTGGACACATTCCTGACACACGATAAGTGCTTCCATGCCTTTTGCCTCGTTTTGTCTTGGGTTGTAAATCCAGTGAATCTCTTCTCTTTGCAGTGTTGAGCTTTATCTGCTCCCTAAACACCCAAACTTACAGTCAGCCAGACTGTGGCATGTTTACTTCAGCTTAATTTAAATGGCAACTCTCAACAATAAAAATCTGCCCAGGAAACAACTAGTAGCCAAATGTCCAATTACTTCTGAACCCCTAACATTTGGGCACTACGTGTTTATAAGGGCTCCCACATAGTTCTTTATATATTGATGAAACCATCCAACATAAACAAATCTAGCTGTGTTGCCCAAAGAAAAACAACATACAGAAGATATACATTATGTTGTGGTTTGACAGTGGAAAATGGAAGTTCACTCCATTTATTCAGTCCATTAAGTTTTTATGTTGTACATCTTGAAAGGGCTATAACTAAAGAATCCTTTCCAAACAAATGACTTCCCTGTTAATTTTTTTTTCTTTTTTGGAGGGTGGGGGGTAAGTTTTTCCTTATCCAGCTTGGCAGTGGGTCGTGTTTTGCTGAACAGATTGTAAAGCTCCCTGAGGCACATTTGTGACATTTGGCTACATAAAGAAAATTGACTTGACTTGATTGTGGATTACAGCAATTATTATTTTTTAATGAGCAACCTGTTACAGTGTGAGGTGAGTGAAACAGCTTTGCCTTGCCTAAACAGATACAGTCCTGCTTCAAGCACTAACACTCTCACATCACACATTTCTTCTATATGTAGATTAGATATTTCGGCAGTAGTGTTACAATGAGGGCAGGGTTTTCTGACTGCTGACTGCAGGCAGAGGCTCTGATGGGACGTGCTCCATCCTACTCTGCAGGCTGCTACACCTGTTCCCTGCAGGGCATTTGATCACTTGGCAGTTACTGCCGCTGCTGCCGGCCCACACATAGATGATTCTGCATAATGGCTTTTGTTGTGCTCTGTATCTGGAATGGTTATTGGGAGGAATTACTGTCACTCCCCAATCTCTATTGTGATGGGCCTGTTGTGAAAAGTGTGCTGTCAGTGCCTAGAGACCAAATAATAGTTCGTCAATGTAATGGTCCATACCATGGGAGTTGGCTGACTAAATTATGATTTTCTGTCTCTGTGCCAAAAAAGCACAGTGGTGTTGGGCTTTTTGTTGTTGTCTTGAAGCTTGTGAGTTTTGCCTGTGTGACACCGCTGGGCAGAAAACTGGGGGTGCAACATGTCAATGACAGTCCAGGCTGGGTTGGCAGTTTCATTAATCCATCCCTGTTGCCCGGCTGCAGCGAAACAGCACCCGGTTTGATCATGTCAGCTGCCGGCGACCATCAGTGGCCAGGTGGTGACATCAGAGAGCTGCGGTAAGATGCCAAACTGCCACCTGAGAGATGGCAGAGGACTGTGTGGCATGTCTGTGAGAAACAGAGAAAGTGTGAAAATGTGCGTGGGTGATGAATAATAAAAGGGAAAAAAAAAGAAAATTAAACTCCAATTGAGAGACAAGTGACCCACCCAAAAAGCACTCCTGAATCCTCTGCTGGAGAGAAGAAAATGGCTGCATTTTCTTGTGTATTAAGATTTTCTTTCTTTTTTTCCTCAATTGTTTCCTCTGGTTCCAGCACAGAATGAAACCGATTTTCTTTTGACACCGTTTCAAGCACTACACTTCTAGAAATGTAAAACAAAGGCATTAGAGCCATAGGTTGGATAAAATAATGGAAACACAAGTACCGTGTTACATGTTATACCTTTGTAAAGGGAATAATGTTAAGATTTTTCTTGACATTGTGTCAGAAATCAGCTACTTTTAATCTGTAAAGTGTTTTTGTTTATGTCTCTCTGCTGTATAAGTTTTGTTGAAACAAAATAAGAGGCTGTCAATTTAAACGTCACAACCTTTGGACTTGAATCAACATCTCTCTGACAACAACAACATTAGTAATTGGACAAATGCACTATTGTATTTACAGGGCATTTTGCCCCCCTCCCTGTAGCTAGCTCAGCTTCAATACCATCAGGTCATAATTCATTTAACTGATTAGAGCGAATGACAATTCAATATTTGCATGTTGAGCTGTATGACTGATTTCATGGTGATGATGAACACTCACCCTCTGCACACACATTTCTACCTATACACTTGTGAGGACATGGAGTTCTAGAGCTGCAATCAATAATTATTGATTGACAGGAAGTTAATCAACTATCTTGAGTCGTCATTTGCATTTTCAGAAATGCCAAATATTCTCTGGTTTCAGCTTCTCAAATGTGAAGTTTTGTTTTGTCACACACATTCACTGAGCACTTTATTAGGAACACTCATACACCTGCTTGTTCATGCAATTATCTCATCAGCGAATCACGTAGCAGCAGTGCATAAAATCATGCAGAAAAGGCTGGTTTGAGTGTTTCTGAAGCAGCCGATTTTCAAGTACAAGAGTCTAGAGTTTACTCAGAATGGTGAGAAAAACGCGGCAGAAAGGCTGCAGTGACTCAGACATCACTCTGTTCAACTGTGGTGAGCATCTCAGAATGGACAACACATTGAAGCCCGAGGTGTATGGGCCACAACCAGAATCTGGTGATGATTCTGGTGGTGCTGCTCTGCTGGCAACCTAAACTCATGCTGCAGCTGCTTTTCTGTCTATTTTTACTGGCCTATATTGGCCTGTTTTTTTTTTCCTGGTCTAAAATGTGTTGTGACTACAATAAGTGTAACTCGGGTTAGGAGCACCATGATGGCTTTTGCACAAGGATTATTCCTGCTCATTATTTGGGGATTGTTCACAACATGTCAACCAATTCCACATATGTAAGGTGAGCTGCTGCTCTTACACCAGAAACACACTGCTGTCCCTGAACTCTTCAGGAATTACTCCACCTGTGGATGTGCCTGAGGCAGTGAGAGCACTGCTGGTAGGAAAGGCATCAGCAGAGGAGAGGCAGAGGAGGAGGGACTAAGGCAGCATATCAGAAAGCAACAGACCACCGCTGCGCCGTATGATACTGTGCAGCAGTGGTGCTGGCAGGACTATATTTCATATTACACACAAGAACCGCATGTCAGCTTGTAGGCTACCTTTAGGTTTCCCACTATTGTTGCCACATGTCCTGTATAATACAGGATCGTCCCATATTTGAAGATAAAATGCTGCGTCCTGTATTGAATCATTATGGGACGCAATTTGTCCCGTGCTGTGAATAATGTAATGTCGAGTAAAACCAAACTAGTTATGGCCTACAATTGGACTGGAGAATTTTATCAATGAGCAGTAGACTGAGAAACTCTGTGTACTGTGAGAAAATTCATGTGCGGTTGCCTTTTATACATAGTGACCAAACACTGAGGTGCACCAATGGCTCACCTGGCACATGTCTCAAAAGGTTTATATTTAACTGCAGCGGTCCAGGTTCGAGTCAGACCCGAGGCCCTTTGCTGCATGTCATCTGCTCTCCTATCTAATACTGATTGTAAAGCAGGAGTATGATACACTGTATTTTTTGTTACCCTTGATATTTTTGGGTTATAAGCAAATGAAACACTGTGTATCAGCATTTTGAAATCTCCAGAAATGAGTCAGCATTAAGCAGGCAGCAGAGTCCCTCATTAAGCCAAATAAACAAAATCATTTTTAAAATGTACGCACAGTGTGTACAGGATTACGGCTGCCGGTGCCACTGCTATGCATTAAGCAAATGCTGAGGAGCAAACCGGTGGAACTCCAGCTGTCACTGTTTGTCAGTGACAGTTGCACGGTGAGAGAGATGATATGCAACACTGATGCTGAGCTGCTGTGCCTGTCCCTGAGACCTTTTATCTTCCAGGGGAGTTCAGGAACATAATAATCTGCACAGTGTATGTTCCTCCTTGTGGAAATGCAGCTCGGATAGCAGACTGTGTTTACCAGCAACTGCAATGCACAACTGGAGCCCCAAGTTTCATATAGGGGGACATTAATCACTGTAAAATAGAACTGTCCCTGGCTGAGTTTGTACAATATGTTAAGTGTGACACATAAGATAACAAAGTTTTAGACAAATGTGATAGAAAAAAATCCTTACACTGCTAAACCAAAGCCCCCATTGTCAAATGCCTCCATTTAACCTCATTTAAGGACGGAGTATAAGAGTAGTAATCCACAGACTGATAGAGATTGCACACTCAGAGCATCTTTACTTTGAACAAACTGAGACCTTTTTTATGATTTGGAAATTGATGAGGCCTCTGAAACAATAACAGACTACAACAATAAGCCTTATATCTAAGAGGGTAAATGACTGCATCAACCACTCGAGACAGAGTGGGTTTGAAAATGGTGTAAAAGGAACTTAACTAAATGCACAGGGTTGCCAGGAAGCAACACACAAATTATAGAGTAGAATTTTATTTCAATAGACTCTAAAAAGCTACGGGACTCTATGACAGAATCAATATGAACACAAATAGGAAGCTCCTCATCACTAATGATGATTTGCAGAAAACCAATGAACTGAATGAGTTCTATATTCGGATTGAAATGCAGGACTTTTCTTTGGAATGTAATAATGCATTTCAACAACAGATTAAAGCCTCAGGTTGATAGTTAATGAAGAACGTAGACAAAGAGAAAATAGTTTCACCAAAAAATCCACAGGCCCAGAGGGCATCGCTGCTCGTCTCTTAAAGACCAGTGAAGAAGAGCTCACTCCCCCGTAGTTCCCCCTCATTGTCCCTGCCCTTCATTGTTCCAGTTTCAAAGAAACCTAGTGATCATAGATATGTGGCTCTGACTTTGATTGTGATGAAATGCTTTGAAAAAAACAAGATGCCTGTGCTCAGTTCTGTGCCGGAGCCATTCCAGTTTGCCTACAGGCATGGGTGGATGATGCCATTAGCAGCATCCACCCTCTGACTACTGAGCAAAGAAAACTATGCATGCCTGCTATTTGTTAATTTTTGCTGCGACTTTAACACACTTCTGATCCAGGAACTGAGACAGATGTTTCTGGCAATGCTTTTATAATGAAATGGTATTTTTCCTTTTTTGACCCATCAAATCCAGCATGATGGGGTCACCAATACCAGAACCCAGATCAGTCAACACAGCTGCCGCACAGAGTTGTGTCAGCTCACCACTTCTTTTTACGTTATACACAAATAAGTGTATGAACAGACACTCAAGGAACCACATTTTAAAAATTTCTGATGACACTGTGATCCTCAGCCTACTGCACAAGGACACAAATCCCTCACCCTATTTCACAGAAACAGAGAGTTTTGTGCAGCGATGTGATGTCGCCCCTCTCATTATAAATGTGTGAAAAACTGAGGACATGGTTCTGGACCTTGGGCCAGTGGGGGTTCATAGTCCAGTGGTTATACATGATGAAACAATCAATCAGGTCTGCTTCTACAAGTGGCTTGGTGTTCACTTGAACAACACCTTTTGCTGGAAGGCGCATGTTGAACGTTTGTGTTCTTGATTACACAAGAGATTATACTTCCTACGCAGACTTGGAGTGGATCGGAAGATGCTATGTTAAGATTTCAGCAGACTGTATAGTCAGGTATGGGATGTCAGCATGGTATGGCAATCTCGCTATGCAGCTAATGCTTCCTCGTCTGGCACAACATGTCATGAAGGTTCTGGGGAGGAATGAACACCAGTCCCTCCAGTCAATATGCAGTCTGTTCTCAGGCAAGCATGGAGGATATTGTCTCACTCATCTCATGTTCTCCATGCCAAGTATGAGCTCCAGCAGACAATATAGAAAACCTTTACTTTATATTACTATAGAGGTGGTTACATGAACGAAGCACTTGAGTCCAAGACAAATTTCCCCATTGAGACAATAAAGCGGATTGTATTGTATTATATCGTAACATGTCATTTTGTATCGTATCGTATCATAATATTGTATCGTAACATATTGATTTATATTGTAACGTAATGTAACGTAATGTAACGTATTGTATCGCGTTGTATCGTATTAATTTGTAACAACAGAATCCTCTCCTGTCAGCCACGAACAGAAATCAGAGGTTGCAGTGGACACAGGCTCACTAGAACTTTGCCTTTTTTGATGAATCTGGATTTCTGCTGAGGCAGAAAGCAGGCGGAGCAGATGGTAGGGTCAGAACATAGCCTTAAAAGCAAGAATCCATGGAGCCAACCTGCCTCATGTCAACAATCCAGGCTGCTGCTGGTTTAATGGTGTGGGGAAAGTTTTCTTGCCGCACTTTGATAGACTGTGGACTTCAGACCATGAATGCCTGGTATTAAGGGACCAGAGTGTTGTTGCCCACCATGTGCATCCCTTTATGGCCACAGTTTACCTTCTTCTAATGGCCACTTCCAGGATGATTATACGCCACAAAGCAAAAGCTGTCTCAAACTGGTTTCATGAACATGACAGTGACTTCAGTGAACTTGAGTGGTCTCCCCAGGCACCAGACCTGATTCCAGTAGAAAACCTTTGGGATGAGCTAGAACAGAGGATTCACATCATGGATGTGCAGCCGACAAATCTGCAGCAACTGCTGATGCTATCATGTCAATATGGACCAAAATCCCTGTGGAATGTTTCCGGCACCTTGTTGAATCTATGCCACGAAGAAGTGAGGCTATTTAGAGAGCAAAGGAAGGAAGTACCCAGTATTAGTATGGTGTTCCTAATAAAGTCCTCATGGCGTTTTACGGTTCTGAACTATGGTTTTTCAAAAGCAGGCTCTGAGAAATGTCTTTTTTATGTTTTTTTTTTTTTACATTTTGTAGATTAAAAAAATGGATAGAGAAAATAATCAGCAGGTTAATCAATAATGAGCATGATCAGTAGTTGCACCCTAAAAGTATTCCCTGAAACTAATTTGAACCAGAACCCTAAAACTGAGTTTTAATCCTCAAAAAGCAACTTTCAAGATTGAAGTATGTCTTTGTGTTCAGTCTATAACTTGAATTCAGTCCTCAGAGAGAACACACACACACAGACACACAGAGAGAGAGAGAGAGCGAGAGAGCAAGAGAGCGCTGACAGTGTACACCCAACCAAATTCATTTCATGTAGCTTTTCATTTTCACGTCCTGTGCAGTGTCTCTGCTGCGGTGTTCAGCCTGTCCCTGTGAAGGTGCTGTAAACCCCCTGATCCCTTCAGCAACAGGCAACAAGAGCAGAGCAGAAACATGACGAGAGACCGTGTAACAATGAAGCTGTTTGTCGTGTTTGGGGTAAACAAACTGCAGCTCTGGTCTTTCTCTCTCTCTCTCTCTCTCTCTCTCTCTCTCTTGCAAGCACCACAAGCTCGGGGAGGGTTTTACCCGGGACGCAAGTCGGGGAGCAGAGATGAAAGTTGTTGCCAAATCTTCCTGTGATGCTCCAACCCCAAAAGCTTGCAGCTATTTTCCGGATTGACTGATTTCACAACTGGGATGCAGAGCAAAACTGTGCACAGCCAGACTGTAATTCCTCGCAGTCCTGGCTTCAGTGCCCGCACGCAGTGCTGATCTCACAGGAGCACTCATGAACGAGATGAAAGAAAAAAAACCAACTGGTTTTCTGCATTTTATGCAGTACACTCTGCAGCAGGTACAGAGATACTCACTGACTAATTCCTACTGATTACTGTACCTAACATCTAAGTTATTGCTTTTGAGAGGCGGTGGAGGAGGGCAGCTAGATTATTACTGGAAGTAATAATGCCCCGAAGCTGGAAGGAAAGAGAGATGTTGAAAAATTACCTTGTGGCCCACGCATTACCCCATCTATCTCTGCAGTGGTGTGTAGCATGTGAACAAGCCATCAGTGGTCAATGCCAGTGCAGCTTCCTGTGCAAACACATTGCTGTGAATGAAATGTTTATGTTTTTATGTAGACTCAGTATGTTTAAAATGTGCCTTTAATCTGCTGTTGTCTGCTGTGGTGTTGTCTGAGTTTTTAGGGCACAGAGGAGAGAAAACTTTTCTAACCTTCTTGTAGCTGCTTTTCTTTGAAAGAAATTGTCAGTTAATGGAAAACAGTGGCTTTGATGCCCATGTATGTGTGCTTGTGTTTCAGTGACATTGCAGGAAAAGGCATCAAACAAGCACAAGGACAGGGAAATTGCTTAAAAGCCTGTCTGAGCATGTGGCGAATGCCTGGTCCAAAACCGATTTTGCAATTACTCTGTCACTTTCTCAATTTTGAAACTTTAATACCCATGTTCCCTTTTTTGTTATTTAAGCACTTTTAAATTCCCATGCTTCAGATGCAGGCCTATATACTGGCATAAGCTCAGTCTAATGTATTGTAAAAACCAAAGCCACCGGCTACATAAATGATTTATGTCGGACAACTTGTTATCACCTTAGATCTGCAAAGCAAAGGGGGTGCAAACGGCTTCTCTCAGTGTGTGTTGGCTGCATTAACCCTGACACAAGATGACTCGGACGGGGGTCCATACCCCGAATATAAATGGAGGAGCATTTCCTGAATAAACTACTACAGTGTGATTTGGAGCAGAATGTCAGATGGCATAAGGTGAGCATTGAGTCTTATGGGCGTGTATAAGCAAGCACACAACCTTAATGTGTTAGTGTGGAAATGAAAAGGGGGCGGTCTGCTCCTTTACATGATTCTGACGACCTCTGTAAGCTGCAGGAGGAGCAGCGAGGTTATGTTACCTTGCTTCACACCCGTGTCCCCATCAATATGTACGTGCCATCAGCAGTTTTATTTATGACGCTGTCATCAGTATTGCCTCCACTCACTGAGGCAGCCAGCCTTTACAACCCTCGTCAGCTGGTTAAGTAGATTGAATAAAACGCAAATGGCTCACTCACGCTCTGCGCAGCCACCATAAACCTCAATGTTCGTCAAATGAGCTTCTTGGAAACATTCTCCCATTTTGCAGCAGCTACTTTAACGGCTGAATGTGGAGACTTGGCTCTGTGTGAGGGGAGGCGTTGGAGGTAATTTAACATCGTTTGGTCTCCCCTCTCTGCTTTATTAGGAGGAGGAGAGGACCCTCCATCACTGCCGACTCCGTCTCTCCCACTCATCTCTCTCTGTCAGCTGAGGTTAACTTGAGACACCATTAACCCGTCCTCTCCCCTTACAAGGGAATGCAAGGAGAGCATCCCGGCTTCTCCTTCAACCACATGACCTCATGACCTCTAAGGGCTGATTTCACAAAGATCTGTTAGACTAGTTTGCAGAGTTGAGACTTGGTTTTGCTCTTAGATCAGGCTGAAGTTGTGTCCAAATTTTTTGCTTCACTTTATGAATCCAAATGTGAGCGCTGCAGCCTTTTTTGCAGCCAATGTAGTGATAACATAGATGTGGTATGAAACTGAAAGCTGCTATCTGTTTATTACAGTGAAAGTTGCTCACCATGTGCATGCACCAAAGAAGCTCCACTCTGCTGCTTTTCTGGACGGTTAACATGTTTGGGGAAAAAAAGAGTGTCACACTGACAATATACAGTACTTTGCCAGTCTGTTTGTGTCCTCTAGTGTCTTTTCAGTGACTTTTTTCACTTTTGCTGCATCATGAAAAAGTACAAAAATGCAACATTTATACTAAAATATAGACCAGTTTCACACCTCAAAAGTTGGATTGTCCCCTACAAACTGCATGTCCATGGCAACAATCAATGCCATCTGCTGCGGACACAGCCCAGAGTTGTACTGTACAAGATATTGTGGACTGACAATTAACAATGTTTTGCGGAAACCCTTTGAAAAACTCATCACTGGTAAAACATCCCTTTAACTCCTAAGTTCTTCCAGGAAATACTTTGCCGGATTGAATGGAGTTCAGTTCACTCAGTTTCTTCTTCTCACACTCTGCTCTCTCTTAAGTGTGGCCTTTTGCTCTGAGTCATATAGTCACAGTTGTCAAACCATCCCCAGGCTGAAGTGCATAGCTAGAGAATAAGTGGGGTGTAGTGTCTGGGTGTCTGATTGTTTTCTTGGTCAGTGAATGAAACAGTATCAGGTTAGAGGGACAGACCTGGCCAGACAGCTTGATTTTGTTCTACACCAGATTGCACTTTGGTTGCTTCTTGACTCCTTTGATCACATTTCCAATAAAACCAATTCCCAAGGAGTTCTGCAGGGCGGGCTTTGCCCAGACCACACTTAGACACACATACACAGAAGAACTGACCAGTGGATTATGGCTAAGCTGACGAATCATATCAAATGATTACCCTGTTTTCCCATGGAGGAGGATGGAGAGCTGTGATGGCGGAGGCGACAAAGTCTCAATCCCTGCAGACGATGAGAGCATTTTCTGGCTGCAACTTCAGACAGCGTGTGATCTGCCCATCCTGTCTCGTTGTGCGGGAACACAGACACGTCTGTCTGCCGGCCACCTCCTGGGACGCTGCACAACACACATCAAAAAACAACCGGCTGCTCGTTCTGTAAACACGACAACGCGAAATAAACATCAGATGGTCATATTATGCAACTGTGATCTGTGCTGGGTGCTTGTAGTGCTTGAGATTTCTCAGGCTGTCAATGATGGCTTTTATTAATGTTAATACATCATTTCTTAATGCTTTGGATTAGTAATAACCTGTTGAAAGCTCAGCTTTTTAGCGTTTGTTTCTGTGATAATATTTTTAACACAACATGTAATATGTAAGTACATCTGTTGTTGTAAATATTATATCAGTAATAATATTTTTGTACTTTTAACATTGAATCAAATGACTACATGTAATGTGAAGGAGATGCTTGTATTCACTGGTCAGGAATTTATTTCCTCCGCGGCAGTAAAACACGTTACATGAGACGTCGGAAAATCCCGTAGTTTGATCTGTTTCCTGAAACACTTGAAGGGCTGTCGAACTGTAAACGACACACTTTAAACTGACATGAAGAAACATGCTAGGCTGGCAACAATAAGGCTACCAACAACCCATGATGCAACACTCAAAAATGACAAAACTATCTGATAGTGTGAATAATACTTGATGTTAACTGTTTAATTCAAAGC
The DNA here is from genome assembly GCF_046630095.1 of Trachinotus anak. Classification (NCBI taxonomy): domain Eukaryota; kingdom Metazoa; phylum Chordata; class Actinopteri; order Carangiformes; family Carangidae; genus Trachinotus; species Trachinotus anak. Next base: position 16,597,203 of record NW_027273852.1, read on the forward strand.
CTGCTGTTTCAAATGTACATTCTAGAAACAAAATATTTTTATAAAATGGGTCATTTTTGGATGACCTGTGACCATAACCTTACTTTTACCCATCCCTCATTCCAGCAGCAGTGGCAAACAGCCATTTTCAGTGAGTAATACTTTATATGTCCAGCACCAAGTGGCAGAGAAGTGAAGCAGATGTTTCTCTCTGAAGTTGGTGGAGACCACACCTGAACTTGCATTACTCAAGTGGACGACGTTTATGCTCATGTTGCTGGATGTGAAAACCAGCATTTGTTTGCTAATATTTAGCCATTTTGTCAACATGTCAGTTCCATGTGGTTGTTGTGGAGTTTTTGTCCTCTAATGCTCATAAAATTAATTAATGCAGCTTTAAAGGAGCCATTTTTAAATTTTGTTACTGCTACATAGCCAACGTTAGCATTAACAGCTGTTTGCTCACCAGTCTTGACAAGAAACTTCAGCCATCATTGTATTTACAAGACATAGGTTACAATACGCCCTCTGAGCGGAGCTACTTCTTCAGGGCAGGGTGGACACAACAGTGACTTGGACACCAGCATCGGATAGTGAATAGATGGGCCAAATGGCCCAGGGCTATCTGGTTAGCATGCTAACTTCAGGATATGAAAGTACGTGATGGAAATAGAAGCAAAACAAAAGGGTTGTTTTCCACCACTTTCCACCACTGGCAACAGCTCTTGGTGAGTAAAAGAATGAAGTTTGATCCTGAACTCACAACATTTCTTCTAGACTGCTACATAAACATCTGTTCATGCTAACGCTGGCTATGTAGCAATAGACTTGACAAAAAAAGAAAAAGCAAGGTAATAGAAGATGTGCACCAACCAAAGTGATTTCCATAACTTGTCAAATCACAGCTAGTAATGGCTTAGACTAATTTAGTAATATTAAACAATTATTAATACTTCAAAAAGCCTGTAGTTAAAATTAATAAACCCGTTATAAGTATTCCTTGGTAAAAATTGGAACCACCATTTGTTTTTCTTTCTTTTAAAAATGCACCCAAGTGATGATAAATATTAGAAGTTTAATAATGATAAGGAGTTATTTCTTCCATTAAATGTTAACGAATGTGTAAACAGTGGTTTTCAGGTAGCCATTAATTTTCTAGATAATTCATGATGAGTGCAAATCTCAGTGCAGTGCTCCGTTTGTAGAAGATGCCAGTTCATTTTTCACATGGCTGCTATGTCTGTTATAACAAATCTCCTCATTAATATCAGCGATCATCATAAAGCCAAAGCTGGTGTTTTCCTCTGTTCTTTTCAGTGTTGTTCTCATTCCTCACTGTCACACAGAGGGTGAATTATAAAACTGTGTGCCCGTCCTTTGCTGATGTCTCCGCCCGGACCCCTCTACCGTTTTATCCGAGCGGCCTGCTTCCAGCCCTCAGCCTCTTCCCGGCGACCTGCTCCTGGCTGCCTGCCAGAGTGCCAATCATTGCATCTGTCTGTCAGCAGAATACCAACTGATTAATGCTTTCACTGCGACCATTAATAAAACTGCGGAGAGGCTGCTCTCTCTAATTGAGAGGTGCAGCTCAGGCTGCATTGAACCCAATGAGAAGGACACGTACAGTTGTGTGTGTGTGTTAGGGGATGACGAGTGAGCTGTTCTCACATCTGACAACCAATGATATAGTTGCTCCAGTGTAAAATACAAACAGTACACTCAGTTATTTATGTGAGGGCGTACACAGAATGTTTTATGATTTTATTGAGTGTCTTTTCCTGTCCTGTATGAGAGTAGCTGTTCTCCAGCTTTGATCCTTATTTTCTGCACAGCAGCAGAGTCATTGTGGTGTCATGATAAAGTGCTGGTGTCTAGGCCACTGGCACCAGCAGTGATCCACAGGCACTCTGCTGGACACACCCTGACTACTTGGCTCGTTTATGCCATCCATCTCCCCTCCTCTCATACAGCGAAGGATTCCAGCGCTGCAATCATTTGTTCTGGGGATGAAGGAAGTGGATGCACATGTGGCACATGTCCGACTAGAGGAGTATCTCTAATACGCCTATACAACAGTTATAGAAAAGTAGCTTGCTATAAAGATTAAGACTGGTGTAAATTTAGTTTTACTTTTTGCAGACTTCTGTCCCTGTTGGAAAGTCAAATGCCTGCACTACAGTCCACATCAGTACTGACTCTGATCGCTTCATTTCTCCTGTCAGTGATGAGCATCATCTGGAGGACCTAACACGTTCTACACTGTCCCACCAATTTCATGCCAGAAGATGCGGCAGCGAGGACAAGCTCTCACACAGGCGTCCTATTCAGAAACATGACCAACACTCAACAAAGCTGCAGGTAGCAATACTTGTAGAGCCAAGCTTATGCCTTTATGCCATTTCAATGCCTCAAAGGCAAAGGCTACAACAGTTGATCACTACACAGAAACTTTGTAGCAAAATAAAATGTTGGTGTTGGTCTCTTCCAGGGAAGTGTTCATACACTATTGAACACCTGCCTTATATTTAATTTCTCAAGTGATTTGCCTGCAAATAGCTGCCAACAAACTGTTATTAGCAGAGCCACTGTCCACAGAGTAGACCTTCACTTTTGTGATTGCCATATTCCAAGGTACGAGCCTTGGGCTGGTTGACAGCCAAGCACACAGTCAGGTAATTGGCTCCAGTGTGTTTAAGAGAGGAGAGTTTTAGCCTTACTGACTGGATGGAGCAAACCAGGGCAATTCAGTCTTTTAGAGGCTTTTGAATTTTAATTAGTGGCAAGCAAGACAAATATATGGGAGCAAGGTAGAGTGTGGTTTGGATGGAGTAATGACTTAAGGAGGAGAGTGCGGAGAAGCTTTCTGTCTGACTTAACTTTATATATCTTCATGAGATACTTTCTATTGAATCACAGTGGCATAGACTTTTTTCTGTCCTGCGCAGTTGAAGGAGCTGAGGAGTGTAGGACAAACCACTGTTAAAGATATATATAGATATCTGTAGAAAGGTCAGACCGCAGCATCTTCAATTCTCTAATGACACCTTCAATTTAAAAATACCATGAATGTCAGCCTTAAAAAAACCTGTAACTCCGACAGAGGTCACTGGCCACACTGAGTGCGTTGGCATCAAGGTTTATTATCCTTTATAATGTACAATATACAAAAATATAGGGTACCAAAAAATTCACAGTGTCTAAAAGGCAGTGATTACAGTCTACATGACAGGTCTAACAGTACACCTGGTAAGTTGCATAGAAGGGCCCAGAGCCTCACATCACAGGGGACAGAGCTCAAAATTGTCCAATCATATGACTGGCTTTCACACCAGGCCATTAGAGGCTTAGTTTGGATCAAAAAGACTTCTTCTGAATTCAGTTTCTCAATCTGCAGTCTGTAATATTTGATACTGTCACATATTATCAGTGCTACGCTGAATTATTTTCAGCCAGGGTTCTTGTGTCTCTGGAAATTTGATGTTTGAGCAGCTGGGAAAGGTTGTAAGCCACAGGCAGTCGGGTCACATTGTGGAGCTCTGTCCCCAAACAAACCTCATGGTTGGTGTGTACTTAGCTGCTGCACTTTTTTTTTAAACAACTATAAGGCTTTTTTTAAACAAACAGTGTTAGCTATACAATATACAGATACATTTACACAATCTTCTTCAGGGTCATTAAATGGGCTGCAGAAGGCTGTCGCTCCTATATACAGATAGAGCTCTCATCTCGTGCATGTACAGTAGCTGATGTGAAAAGCATTGCTGGGTTAGCATTCATCGATCAGGCAATAATAATAAAATATAGCTGTGAAAATGCCCTTTATAAACCAAGCTTTGACTATAAATAGAGTCCATTCCACCTCTGCAGGAGCTAGAGGTGCGATGCTTTAACTTACAATGATTAACATCTCATACGTGAAATATAGAAAAACCAGTAGAGTGCCTGGAGTGTCAGTGACAGAATGTGGAAAACAAAATGCACCAAAAAAACAAACAAATGTCTTCTCATATATAGTCATATGTATGAAAGCATTTACATTGTACAAAATACAGTTACACCCCTTTACTCATTCAGGCATACAGACACGCATAGTACATGCACTTGCATGTACGCACATCTACACACACATGCACTCATTCTGATCTTCACACAGGCAAACTTCTAAGCAAGCATAATTTAGTTTTTTTGTTTGTTTTTCTTCTTTTTCAAGCAGGGCCAAATAGATTTTTTTTGTCACAATATTTTTTTTATTTTTTATTTTTTTGGAAAAACCATATTGGTAATTTCTTTTCTTAGGGTTAACATTTCAGGTATTGAAGATGTGATGGTTACCAAACTGCTGAAATAAAAAAAAAAAATATCAAGAAAGAAAAGGAACGTGTTCATTCATTGAAGTGAAATTAGAGAAACAACAATTAATCAGCTATATCTTATTTAACAAAATATTTCCTCCTATGCTACAGCTCATATGAGCATAAAACAATTATCTTAAAAAACAAACATTAAAAAAAAGAACAAGTGCCCGTCTACTAGCTTATTCTACCTTCATAGAAAACCCAGTCCAGTTGTTCAGCACACTGGCCATATTTGATATGACCACCGAGCTATTTAACACTCAGTAGAATCGATGCATCCATTGGAGAATCAATTGGAGAATCAATCAATTCTCTTTCAGAAGTCTTTATTGTTCTTGGAAAAAAATAAAACAGAAGAAAAGGAAAGAAAACAAACCTCACCCCTGCCCTCAATTGCATACAGGCACCCAAGGCATTCCCAAAGCTTTATGTACAGTTCAGACTGCTACCCACAACCCCCCTCGCTGTGACTCTGCGAATGAACGTCCTTGTCCAGAAGAAGGCATGACTCCGATCTCAAGCAGATTTAGAGATTATCTCTCTTCACCTCAGGCTGATGTTTAGTGTTTCCATTCCTCCAAACATCCATCCAAAAACTTCATCCTCTCTGAAGTTCTTATCTTTTCCGTCACGTGAATTACCAACAATGCAGGGTGTGCATACGCCCCCGAAGAACCAAGTTGATATTGATCTGTAATTTATTTCATCATCAACCTCAATGAGTTTTCTCTTTTGTTGTTGCTCTCTCGTGCTATGCTGCGTGGCAAGGACGTAATGATATGCACTGTTTGTTCTCAGTAACTGCTCTTGTTGTCGAGGGACTCAAAGTTCATTACAGGCTGAGAATGGGGCTTGAAATGGAGACGAGTAAAACTGTGACCCAGTTCAAGAGAAATTTAACTTTTTTTTTTTTTTTAAATGTTCTGTTCTTGTTCATTTCTGCAATTGTGGATTCTTGACTCAGCACCTGCGCTGAGGTGTGTCAGTCACATTAATCTGTCTAAAGCCATGACTCACCCTGCAAGAGTTTTCCACTGGATCCCCACATGAAGATGAAGCTCTGGGTTGACACTGCTTTGTTAAGTCAGGCCCTTACAATAACACACCCTGAGCTGGTTGCATCAGTCCCTGACTGCACCAGGACATGGGTATTGTTGTCCAAACCTACATCTCCTGATGGAAAGTTCCAGAAACGCCCTTGAAAACACAAACCCTACCATGCGGAAGAGACTACGGGAGTGAGGAGAGGGGCGATGGCGAACACAGGAACCTCTGGCTCTCAGAAACATTTCAGTTCATGTCGGTGCAGTTATGTCACCATGGCATTTGGGTGGTGTCCGTTTGGGGTGGCGGCAGGGGGGGTTGGAGAGCCAGTTGTGGGGCGTGTCTCAGCTGTTGTTGCTGTGGTTGTAGGTCCTGCATGGCGAAGGGGAGGAGTTAGGCTGGTAGTCGTATTTGCCGAGTGCTGTGGGATAGTAAGTGGTGGTGTAGACGTTCGTCTGCTGCAGCGGTGTTGGGTAGAAGTTGGATCTTTCATCTGGCAGCAGGTTGTTTTTGTTCAGTGTCTGGAATGACAGCAGAGAAAAAAAAGGATTACACTTCCCTCTCTTACAGTTTATACAATCACATGCTTCATATTTTATGTTATATTAATGAGTATTTTCAAAATATTAACTTAATTAACTCTGACAAGGAGAACATATCTGTCCTGCTTAAAGGTTTTCTGTCAATCTAATCAAGTTTTTAAAATTTGTCTTTAAGGAATCATAGCTATTTGTGGGACTTTGTACAGGCTAGCTCTTTTCCTTCATGCTAAGCTAACTGTCTACTGGCTGTAGCTTCATATTAACCATACAGACGTAAGAGTGATGTTGATCTTCTCATCTGACACTTGGCGAGAAAGCAAATGAGCGTACTCCCAAAAATGTTGAACTCTTCCTGGTAAACAAGTGGAAAAAGCTGCTAACGCAATAAAATATTTCAACTTGTTTTCAGTGCCGGCTTGTTTTCAGGTATTTATCTAAAATACCTGCTTATTCTATTTTAAGGTACAGTGTCCTCTACCACCCCCCCCCCCCCCAAAAAAAAGTGAAATATTGTGTTATTTACCTAATTTATGTGTTGTTTGTTGTTTCATTTCAGCTGAGTGTGAGTCTCTGTACTGTGTTCTGCTGTCACTTACGGTCACATAAAGTCTCCTCTCCTCTGCTTTGTATTTCACCATGTTTGCCCCCCGTGGAGCACAGCAGAGGAGAGACAGGTTAACATCTCGTTACGTTGAGTGCAATAAAAGCTTTCCAACAAGTATCAGAAATCTTTCTAAAACCAGATGGACAGACGTCGACCCCAAACATCTGATAGTCAGGCCAAAATATGTTTTTTTAATGCACTCAATCTGGTGAGGATGTCTGCTGCTGATGGCAGGGAGGCTGGTCTTGGCCCTAGCACTTGCATCTCTCCTGCTGTTACAGCTACAAAGCAGTCACCCAAAGGAGACAATGGATAGAGACTAATTCCTGGAAAATCCTGTAAACATAGGTGAATGTTGCACTGGAAACTATTCTTTTGCACTGGAAGATGTTTTCAGTTATCATCTGACAATAAGGTTTTGAGGACTTAATTATAGCCAGAACTGATAGAGATTGTTTGCAGTGTGTTTTCTATTAGAGGTACTAATAATAGCAGTATGTCTTGCCCCACGGATGAATAAAATACCTCCACTGGCATTGAGGTTATAGCTTGTGTGCTGCAAGTGTATTCATAACCAAAGCAAACCAATTGAACAAATTTAATTTAGTTCATGTCAAGCATACTCAATACGCTAATATATGAGATGGCAGGAATTCACTGCAGCTCTCTTAAATAAAAATAAGTCTAAAACTCACATTTTGTTTTAATGCAATTGCTGAGTCTTGGTAAAAGCTGAACATAAGGTGAAACACTTTCCAGGGGAAGCATTAGACTAATGTAATCCATCTGAATAGCTCTGGGGACCGAGGCAGGAAGATAATCAGGTTAGAGTCAGTGAAATACACAATGCTGGGCATCATAAATTGGCCTGGAGGAGAGGGAACCTGCTCGATAAACAGAGCCGTAGTGGTGCACGGTGACATCGGCTGCAGATCCAGCATAGTCTGGCCGCCCCCTCTGGTCATTAAAGCTAATGAGTTCAGGCTCTCAACACCACAGCGGCTGTCAGCACCGCGTTCACACACCAACAACAATGACAGCAAGGACAACAAGTGTCAGGAGGCCAACACGATCAAAAACACAGGGATGGGTCATTGTGGTTAGGCACCATGCTCCTGCCATGCTTTGGTAGGATCTTAGACATGCTTTTGTTGATGGGAAAGGTTAAGATGAATCCCTGCTGGCACTCATTGACTGGTGTCAGACAAAGGCTGTGTTCAGACCGAAAATAGCTCTGGGGTTAAAACAAATGCAGGGGGTGCCATTTAGAAGATGAAATGCAATCCAGAAAGTGCAGTTTGAATAATAAGTCCATAAACTGATGGCCCATCAGCTGCCAAAACACTGCACAGCGGTTTATGATTCTATGAGACAGCATTTTACAGGAAAGTTGACAAACACAGTGACACTAATTTTATTTTATATGCCTTGATGATTGTGACATAAATAGTCTACCAGCAACAAAATCTTTATATTTTTATCGATGAAAAAGGAGAAGCCATAATTACATTGACTTACATTTTCTTTTCTTTTTTCAATTACATAACCTAAATGTCCTTTCAATGGCTGCGCTACACATTTCTCTTCCTGTGCACCTGAATCATCCTCCCACTAACCCTGCACACAATCCTTCCAGTAACGCTTCACACCATCCTCCCAGTAACCCCCACCAGCAGCGCACCACCAACAGCGCCAGCTTATACCTAGCACCTGTATGTACATGGACGTTGGATTTTTATTGGACTTTTTGTCTCGGGTGTGAGTCGAGTTTCAAAAACACTTGATTCTTCAGGTTCCCACCATCTTTCAAACTGCAGACCCCAAATTCTTTAACTCAGGTTTACTGTCAAAAATTTAAAGTCTCAAGCTTAACCTGGGATAACCCAGATGACATCATCAGGGTTGGTGAAACAGTATTGTCACTTCCTGACCAACAGAATTAGTATTATTAACATAATACATGAAGGCCCGCAAAGACTCATGAAGACAACATGAAGTAAAACAGGCCTGTGTCAGTACTGAAAAACTGCCTTTTGGGTGAATATGTTTTTTGATGTAGTACAACTTCCTGTCTCCTAGGAGGAAGCCAATCAGAATCTGCTGCATGACCTAACATCCAGTTTTACTGCCACAAACATAAAGACAGTAGAATCTGAGATGCAACAAGTGTGTTAGGCATGATGGATTAGCGTCAACAGAAAATGTGATGTCATCCCCGGATTGGCAAGTTTACTACATTCTGCTATGTCAAAACATCTGTTTGTAATATCATTTGATAATCTGAGCTGCTCTGTGATCACTGAGACGCAGCAGGGAGGACAACCTGTCCACAACTTTCAAGGTAAGATGGATGCAGTTTCTGATTTTGGATGATGTGACCGAATATAAGAGAATGAAATAAATCACTGCGCTGCTTCTCAAACGCAGAATAATATATCTTAGTAGAGTATCGTGTTCAACTTGCTAACAAAACTTGAGAGAAAAAGTTGCTGGTATAAATTTCTAATGAACTTTCTATTGAAATCCTGGAGCTTCTATGCTGACAAAAATGTTAAAACTCAACCTAACCCAAGTTCATTTTTCCACAGCTGTTTATCACAAACTTTGCAAAGCTTTGACCCACTTTGCAGTGACAGGAAAATCAATCTCCCTGAATCAGCGATCAGTTAGAGAGTAAACAACAGAAATTGTAGAGAACAGGACACAAAATTGCACTGAAAGTCTATGAAAACAGCTTCTTGACTTGCTGTAAATGTGAATGCACAGTAGAGCGATAGCAGAGGGAGGTCGAGGGCTGACTAATGCTTTAGAAAGTTAATGGGTCCCATTAATAAGGACTTGGTTTGTGGGCAGGTAGAAAGGCTTAAAGCCTTTAAGTTCTGTATAAGAGCAAGGAGGAATAAAATGAACAGTAATTCATCTTCTGTGGTTAGCGCTCTATTGAGATAAATGCATGAATAAAGGCGCTAAATAAAACATGAATCACATTCATTGCCCTTGAATCTTCAACATTTACATATGGTGTGTTTGTGCATATGAGCACCACCAGGTAAATAGTACTTTTCTTCCTTGAATTACTTTGATCCATTAAATATTTAACAACACAGCAACAAAGCCCTCTGATGACCACGTACCTTGAACTCCATGGGCGTGTACTTCTCGTTCTTTGGCGTGGTGTTGCCCTTATAGTTGAGGTGGTTTGGTGTGGTGGGGTGAATGACGGCAGACTCCTGCGAAGGCTTGTGGAAACGTTGACAGTAGACGTAGATCAAGAAGGACAGCAGCCCCGCCCCGAGGAAACAAGACACACCGGTGGCGATTAGGTGGATGGAGGTGAACGCTGGGAAATGAAGAAGATAGAAGAACACGTCATTAAAGAGTCAGCGTACAGTGTTGCATTGTGAAAGTAACAGAAGATTAAATGGTTGATTTATCATTTTTAATTCCAAAATGTGGAGGTAAAATCATTAGTTAACTCTTATGATGTTGATTGTGTTATTGGAAATGAATGTGTTCTTGTTATACTTTGAAGAAGCCCACTGTTCTCCTCATCCTCTTCATGCTCATAGAGGTCCAGACCTGCAGGTGGTTTGGGTCTTTATGTAATCTGTACATATCTTGTGGGTGTTGTAATCATAAACTGATATGTGTCTTAACCATTTCATTTCTTTCTTCCTTGTTTTTCTTCTATCAGAGGCTTGACTCTGTATTGGTGGGACAGGGAATGATTTTACTTTCCAGTTTTGTGTGAGCCTTCTCCCCTTATTGATCAATAATAATCTTCTAATTAATCTTTGGGTCGATCAGCGTCTGTGCTTTCATTTCTGTGTCTGTGTCCAGGGCTTTAATGGAAAATCCACAACATTATCTTACTTCCTCTTGACTGTCTCCCCCACAGCCTCCACTTTTATCACAATTCTCATTCTGATTTGATTAAGACAGATTTTAAACAGGAAATACAAAGGGTATCCGGTGGCTTAATGGATAAGACACCATATAACCAGAACTTCTTCAGTTTAATTCAAATCTTTTTGCATGTCACAACCCGGTTATATCAACACTGTAAGCTGTCCAATAAGGGAAAAGAAAAACTAGGCAGTGGAACTAATAATTAACAATTCACTACTTCACTCAAACAGTAACATGGTCTTGATTAAATTACCAGGTCATTGCTGCTCTTTGCTTCCAGTTTTCACCCTGGAAACCCTGTCAAATTTCTCCTAAACTCTGTTCCAAAAATCAGTCTCTGAATAAATTTAGCTATGAAAAGAGCCCTTGCAGAATTATTCATACAGGTGCACAGGTCGGCCAATACTACCTGGCACTCTGCAATATTACTCTGTTGATGATGCTCATGCCAACGTTGTTTGCTGTGTCAGCTTTTGCCAACAAAAACCGCATCCAAGTTTTTCATTTGGTCAAATTAACTCAAATGTAATGCTCATGTATGTGTTTAAGGGAGATTAGGTCTTCCAGCAGAGACCTTGAAGTTTTTCATTGCTCTTTCACTGAGCACAGTCACTTCAATATGAATGGCCAGTTCTTTGACGCAAGTGACGTAACTGAGCTATGAGACCTGTTAAGTTAAACATACCTTTTTTTTCTTATTATTATGGAATAGAGCAGTAACTTACATGGGCTTTGACAGGAAGAAAGGACTGTACATGGGCTGCTGTAACTATTTCTGCATGATTTGAACCTCACATTTTGTCCGCAATTATTTAAGCAATTTTGGACTCTCTACTGTGTTGATCTCTGTCTTTGCAAGGACAGGAATGTGCACTTGGCTTTGAATTTGTGGTTTTGTACTTCCCAGCAGTAATTTATGACAGAAAAGTATTCAGTTTTGATGTGAGTCTCACATTTCTTGGAACATGGAGAAAAATTGCTGTCTTGAATATGTCACAGTTTGCAATTTTAGTCAACTTGAGGCCCCTTCCAGCGACATCACAGTGTATGTTATGTTTCTTCTGCCGCCTGATTGGCTGTTAGAGTTTTACACAGACTAAGATAAACGCATGCATGAAGATGCACATAAAATGTATGAAAACTCACATCATGAACAGACATCTGTGGAGACATACAGGGGCATAAAACAAAACAAAAAACCCCTAACGTGCACACAGAAACAAAGCAAAGGCAGCTGTTAATCCACTTACCTCCGCAGTGTTTGTCCTTATCAAAACCAGATGCAGGGAGAATGACTGCAGAGAGGAGAGGAACACAGGGTCAGACACACACATGCACTCACACACACATACACACACACACATGCATGCAACACACAACTCCCTGAAGAGACAGCCTTCAGAACACAACAACCACAGACTGTAACACCAGGAGAGTTGACACATGAAGAAACAAAAACAGTGAATGACAAATTGAAATGTTATTTAAAACGTTATGCAAACGGTCCATGGAGATTTATATTATTTGAGAAAAAATGAACTGTTGAGTGAAAAAAACACCTCTGCTCTGTCATATTGAACCTCTCCAGCTGCTGTTGGAGACACTTGATGGCAAGACTGTAATTTACATCTACAACACGTCCTGTCCTAACATATCCAAAAAGGAAAGAAGAAAGGAGCAGGGAGGGTGTGTGTGTGTGTGTGTGTGTGTGTGTGTTTTAATTGCAGTGCCACATCTCTTGATTAATTTTTTGGCCTAATTCTTCGGCTTCCACAGCCGCCTCCCCTCTGCCAGTGACCTTAACAAATCCATCTATCGCCTCATTGAAATTTGCACTGAAATTAGATGTGATTTGGTGTTGTGACAACCCATTAATATTAATCACCTTCGTCTGGACTCATTAGGGATTCTGAGTGTGGAGAGGCCGGCTCTGGCAGGCCATGAAAGATCATTTCAGCAGAAACTTTCTGAGGTTGTCATCAGCATAACAAGGTGCGCCGAGTCCAACAGGGTCAACTGCTAACTTGTTGGATTCACATGGACTTAATTATGGTTAATTAACAGAAGCAGATGAGTTTAGTGCACAGAGAGGATGTCAGCTACATACCCACAAGCGAGGCATGTTTGTGTGTATGGACGTGAGTGAATAAGGATGGTGAGGATGATGACTATGCTGACAATGAATGACTATGATACTATGTACATGTTTGACAATGACAGATGAGCTGTTGTTTCTGAATGATGCTAAAGGAGGACTCAAGGATTGTGGGCTGAACCTGAAACTCCCCCTAAAATGAGATGGTCTGACATCACAGAGATCAAAGCCAAGAGTGTGTTTGGGAAAACCTTATCAAACCTCTGATGACGACAAAGCAGTAAAAAAGTCTGATGATAGCCATGTTTAGTTTACTTCTTGTTTTAATTTCTTGGCACAGTTAAAACATCATAGAAAAAAACAGTGCTGAAATTATTAATGAATAAATTGACTAGATAATCATAGGGCTGAGTGATAAATGAGACGATTTTTTAAATTTCAGTGGAATTATATTGGATGGTATTATCTTATATTATTGTTCTTGTCCGATGTAAGTATTTCTATGACTGATACGAAGGGTTTGGTCCTGTGCATACATTTGACATAACATGGTTGTGAAATGAATCTTTTCAGACTCTTCAGACGTCACTGCAGCCTGTCAGAACAGGTTTCTGTTTGTTTTTTAACAGATTTTTAACTGTTGTCAGCTGCTTTCTTGTCCCTGGTATGAAATCAGTATTTTTGAAATAGAAAAAAATAGAAAAAAGCCCAAGAGCATCTTGTACTCTGCTTTCCATACTGAAAATAAAAAAAAAAGAAAAAAGTTTCTATTTGAAGGTGTCATAAACTAAAGGCAGTGCTGGCCTAAAGGTAAGAGAAGGAAGCCTGTGACCGGAAGATCTGTGGACCAGAAAAGTGAAAAAGCTTTTGCCCCTCCCACATAAACATCACTGTGGTGCCCTTGAGCCCATCTGCTCCAGTGGAGCTGCTCAGTGGCCGGCAAGTGTGGGCAGCTTTCAGGTGTGAGTGTGTGTAACTGTGAATGGGATCAGGGTGTTCTTGCAAAAGAGAGGTTGTCTCTCAGTGAAAAGAAAAAAAAAGGCCAAATGAAAAGCATGACAAAACAAATGGAAAGCGTGCAGTGCATTTTAGGATATTAAGGGCTGCAAAGGTCTCACACAGGTCATCTCCGCAAAATTTTGGCAAAAGAACATCGCACTCGAGGAATCTTTAGATGGCCGGACTTGCTATGGAGGAGGCTGCACATGCACAGCGTGTATCTGAGAGCTGACTGACTCACCAGGTATTTCATTGCAGTCTCTGCGCTGAGTGCTGTTCCCCACACAGGGGGTGTTGCCCTGAGCACCACACACCCGACTCCTCATCTGCAAGCCTGAATCATCACAGGCTGACCACAGCGACCAGGCCATCCAGCCACCTAAACATAGAAAACAGAACAATCAATACAAACCCAGACAACCACAAGGCCACATCAAACTCAGGCGGCCTGGAAACCAACGCGCCCACCCAAGCTGTAGCCACCCGCGGCCACTAACCTTGCTGGCCGGCCAAACGGCCCAGACACACCAAAAAGTGTTTGTGATGTAAACAGGATTGGAAGAGAAAACCCGTGGAGAGTTTGTTTAGTGCATAGCGGAGATGTTTGTCTCCTGAGCCAAGCTTTAGTGCCGTTTCCCCGCAGCAGGCAACTGAGCAGTAAACAAAGGCTCCTACCCAAGAGGAAAGAGAAAATTCCCAACTCCAGCTCCTCCCTTTGAAACACGCTGCATTCTTTCACCCTGTATTTAAAAGCACCGGAGTGGAGGGAGCACAGGCCACCGCAATGAAAGGCATGATGAAAAAGCTGGTTTGTTATTCAGGGTGCTCTCAAGTGTGCAGTTTTGGCAGAGAGGGTCTGAGTAGAGGCAGAGGACAGGCCTCTTTTACCTTCTCTATCAGTCTGGTGCTTACCAACAGGCTGCTCAGTCTCCATCACCTGCTCCCTTCTTGCAGCACAACCATCTAGACACACAAAACACACAGTCCACCACAAACACGTTTAATAACCGTGCATCTCTACAGCCAACTTTAATTGCTTCATTTATTCCCATTTATTTTTGTCACCCAGGCGACCTGCGTATTCGCACTGTCGAGTCAGAGGGAACGGCGTCAGGCCCCGAGGCTCCTCGTTAGTATTCTGTTCCGACAGTTCCTCCTGCTGTCCTCCATTACTGGTGGACACTTTAATCAAATGACCTGCAACAGGGGCATCAAATATCCCTGTGACTGACAGCCAGCTTGCCTCTAATTACACATGCAGTGGCACCAGGAGGACCCCCGATAGATGACTGATGCCGTGCCTGTCAATAACGTACGGACAAGGAGACAGATCGGAGCTGGAGAGGTTGTTAGCAGACAGTCGATCGGCACAGGCTCAAAGGGATGTGTTGGTCCACGTCAAACAGGAAAACATTAACCTGATAAAGGAGCCTGATTAGCATCTCGACAAAAGGAGGAAAAAAGACAGAAAGCCATTTACCTTTCTTTGTAATTACCAGGGAGGCTCACTGTAAGCGCTACCCTCCCTGAGAATGACAGCTGGGCTGATTCTAAATGAAAAGCAGCTGAGGAAAACGACAGTTCAGAGGAAACTACTATTTAATTCAGGTAGAAATCATCTGCACTACAAGACATTGCTGTACACACACACACACACACACACACACACACACACACACACACACACACACACACACACACTTTGAAACTTATGCATGAACACCCCAGACTATGATTATTTGCCAGGGCCATTTTTGTTTTTCAGCAAAATGAATAAAGAAAAGATGAAAATCACATCGTGGTGACAAAGTGTTGAAGCCTGTTTGAAATTAAACTCTAGACTCTCGAGTGAGGCTGAACCTTTATTATGAGTTCTGTTACTGGACTTTTTTTCTCTTCCTGGATTAGCAGGCAGATCTCTCATGAATATTTCAGTGTCCTTGTGCGAGCAAAATGGGAGTAGATGGGGGGAACATGGAGGACGTTGTTATACATCTCACATCTCATCATCACATGACATGAGACTTTGGGATAACCTCCAAATTAAAAAAAAAAACAAAACCAAAAAAAACACCTTACCCAACTACAGCATAAGCTATTGTAAATTTTTGCTATTTTACTTTTTAATCATATGTTAGTTATGCTATTAAAGCATCAGTAAATGACTAAAATAACACATTTCCTCACTTATCTCTTTCTTCTTTAACGGTTTCTTGATAGTTTTGTCTTTAATTTTCCAGGCTTTAATATATTTTCTCCCCAATTAAGGTAAAAGAAATTACATTTGTGGTACTAATAGCTTTGAAAAATAGCATTAAAGAAAATTTAACAGCAATGTGTTTTGTCCAGAAAAAAATGTCGCTCTGACACTGGATGCTCCACAGAGCCTCCTCTTTAAGCTTTTCATTGAAGAAACACTTCTGATGAAAACTGTTGACAGCGTCTTCTGCAGATTACCTGGAGCAGGTGGACTAAGGTCCATATGTGGATTTTGGCTGCAGGTCTGGAACAATGCCACTGCCTAATAAGAGTAAACAAAAGCTTTTTTTTTTTTTTGCAATCTATAGAGAATTAATTTGAGTTCACTGATTCTTTAATATCATTCTCTATTGCACTAATAAACAAGACCTTTATAACTGTTATGTTGCTAAACACATTTTTGTGCAAAACCTTGGCACAACCTTGAGAGATAGATATACACTCCTATCAAACAAACATGCACTTTACTTTGACAGGCTTTCAAAACTTCAGATGCATCATCTGAGATTTCCATATGGTTCATAAAACACTAGTGAATCTCTTTTTAAACCTTTCCAGATAGGTTGCCATGGCGCTCAGAGCTGCAGCAGCACAGTGGAAAAAACATGGTGGGAGGATGGGTTGTTCTCTCAGCATGACTCTGTTTATCTTTTCATATATCTGTGACCTGGTTTATTCAGAAGGAAAAGATGGAGGGTGCAATTTAGCAAATGGGACAACACAGAAATGACACGGTGTGGGAGATGACTGCCTGCCTGGAGGTGTGATGAAAGGACCCAAAGCAATGGTGGCGTGACAGGGTTAGGTTTTGAATTTACGAGCGACCTTACCGTCGCAAGTGTGCGTGTTACACAGGGCCTCTTCTGTGTGTAGTCCTATGCAGATGTCCCCTCCGTTGGCAGGCGCAGGGCTGTTACAAGAGCGTGTGCGTTGGTAGTGACCGCCACCGCAACCCACCGAGCACTGAGACCAGGACGACCAGCAGGACCATGAACCTTTCACTGTAACAAACACATGTACACATTACAGAACAGAATCACATACTGCCTTTGAAGATGTGATAAGACGCATACTAATCCAAAATATCCTGGCTGCCAGTTATAGCTAATTTTCTTCTTAGTGATAGACGCTATCAGGGAAAACATTTTCCTCAGTGAGCCTGAAATGATTTGGGCTCATTCTGAATGTCACAATGACTTAAGCCTTGACTGATGTGATGCTTGACTTCCATGAGACTTGACAAGACTTACGTCTTAAGTCTCAAGTCTTATGTTTTGACCAATTAAATCCCAGAATAATAAAAATAAATAAATACAGAACCGGCAGGTATTTCACTCTGGTGCTCATCTTTAATATCTAAATATTTGGCCAATTCAAAGGACTTTCAGCTATGTAAAAAAAAAAACACTGTTCATACAAGCAACATTTAATTTTAATAGTCAGTATTTACAGACGTGCATCACAACTTGCAACTTGCTCATGAAGACTTGTGACAAGACTCTGTAAGACTTCAATCAGCTCTGCTAGTGTTCTTTGTGTTCTGCATTATTTGTTGACTCCAGGGGCTGGTTGCACCAGCTGAACTTGCCCCAAGGCTGCAAGTAAAATGTGTTTTTACCCTAAGGCAGAATTTATATGTGTTGCACCACGCGGGCGCCTTTATGGATTTTTAAATATTTAGACCTTGTTTAGACCTTTATCAGTTTCTACTCTTCTCTGTTCATTCACAGACCTGCTTGTTCATGTGAAACCTGATTTCATCTTTTTCATGTACTTTTGTCTTACTGTTCTCTATTATTCCACTCTACATCCATTTTATATTTCAAATGTTTTACCACTCTCCGTTTTTTAAATGTCTGTTGTAATAAATGTCTATTTGGGGTTCTGCTCACTTTCTGAGCATATTCTACTATGTCTTTGCTGTGTCCTGTCTTACTGTTGCATTTATTCAGTCTTTCCATGGGGACCGTTAATGTTTAATCTGATCTAATCAAAGGAGCGTGACCGACTAATTGACTGGCTGGTTGACTGGCTGATGTCCGTCTGACTGACAGAGAGATGCAGCGTTGCCAGGTAACGTCACAGCGCTGCCGAAAACTCCATTAGCTGAGTGGATTAGTGTGACATAGAGGCAGGAAGCAGGCTGTGACCACTTAACTCTGACTAGCTCTCACAGCCAGCCACCGCTCTGCCTGACTGACTCTGACTAACTGGCTGTTTACCTGGCTGACTGGCTGAGTGACTGACTCACTGAATTACTGAATGGCTCACTGACTACCTGACTGACATACTGTTTTTATAGCTCTCTTACTATTTGCCGTTGCAGCTGTGTGGCTGGCTTCTTGGGTTCATTATATTCAGAAATATGGAGTCAGAATTTCTAGAGGTGTGTCAGCTCCTGAGAACATGGTGAGAATCGAGCACATTCATTGGTGCACCGTTGGCGCTTCGTTTTTCTATGTTTGCACTTACTGCTAGCTAGACACCAGGCTTGTCGTATCAAACATTATGGTTAGGGTTGAAATGCTTATATCAATTACATCATTGGTATCAATTGTTTTCATGACAGAATAAAGTGAAAATCTATTGACAACTTGTTTCAAAACCGAAGATTCACATCACTGTTAGGAGGGAACTAGGTTCCTATTGTCGGAGGACAGAGGAATACAAATCTGCCATGTGTACTGCTGCATTGCGATGTTTTGCATACTAATTAGGTGGAGTTAACATGTTCTCACACTGGTTAACAGCCACAACCATAGCTCCATTTCTGACCTTCATGTGTTTGTTTAGTTGATACCTGCTGTGGACTTTTGACCTGGTAATATTCAGCAGGCAGTGCCTTGACTAGTTTGGACAAAACTTGGGACCTGACCTGGACTTATGTTGAATAACTAGATACTTAACTTGGACTGACTTAAGACTTGACTTTAACTTGTCTCTACTGACCTGACACTTGACCTGGACTGACTGACTCAAACTTAATTGTGGCCTAATTTACTTGGATTGACCTTGGATGTTAATAGGACTGACTTGAGATTTGACTGGTACTTGACTTGGATTAATGAGACATTACTTCAAATTATCTTGAAGGACTTGAGAATTGACCTGGAGTGGTGTTACACTTAACTGGACTTGTCTCTACTGACCTGAGAGTTGAATTGGACTGACATGTGACTTGATCTGTACTTGACTCGGATTGAACTGACTTGGAATGACTTGATACGTTACTACTTATCATGAAAATTGACCTGTATGGATGTTAGACTTGAACTGGCCTTTCTTGACTGACCTGAGATTTGACTTGGACTTATCTCAACTGACTTGAGGCTTGACTTGAACTTGCTTTGAAAGATTTAAAAACAACTCCATGTTAAGCTGATGTTCAAAGGCTTTTTAATTGTAACACCTAACACCTCTGACATAGACCTGATTTGCACTTCGCTAATGAACACTTCTCTCAATTGACTTGAGAGATGACTTCAGTTTACCCACACTGACTTACAGACAGCTCTATAGATAATGATTTATTTAAAAACATACCAGGTTGAATACTGAATCAATAATTACTTTAAATGTTTACTGTTGTCTGCAGGGACAGTGTTACTCATTTGACATCATGCCAGAAACCGGGGGTTTCAGAATTTAACTTAAAGGGCTGTTTTTTTTAGGTCACAACTTCTTGTAATGAAACTCATAATTGAATTCAGGCCACTTGTGATTTACCGACTGGCTCAATGACTGCTTTCCTCTTTCTCTCACACACTCACTCACTCACACACACAGACACAGATACACACACACACACACACACACACTCACAAACCTGTTTCCTCCGCACACACTAACACACATTTCAATCTCCTCTGCAGTTTGTATTTCCTCCATCCTTCTCTTTAATCTCTTCATCTATTACTATTTCACACTCATTCTCTCTTTGGTCACTGGCCTTGTCCTTCTCACCTGCATGTGTACCTGAGACAGGCGCTGTGAGACCAGCTGCACATGTGACACTGAAGGCAAAAGGCTTCCTGATTGGCCACCTCACCTGTGCTTCCTTAGGTTTTAGCAAACCACAGAGGATTTCATGTGCAACAACTGTCATTTAAATACACTACAAGAATTTGATCACCTTTGTGCTAACCAATTATGAATCATTAATTTATAAGGTACCAGCCGGTGACCTCTTAAGAGGAGTGCAGCCCTCGTGTGTGTGTATGCTTGTCTTTGGTCTGGTTTAATAAGTGCAGCCTGTCAGTGCAGCAGTCTGTGGTCAGCAGAGCTGGGGGTCAGCTGATTATGGTTTGATGAGTAGTTTGAAATAGATAACTTCATTTGTTCAAGGATTCTCCGTGAACTGCTGCCGCTGCTGTTGGTAACCATTAGCTAATGAAGCTAATGATCCACTCAGCAGTATTTTACCATTGACCTCCCTCTCTCTCCGTCTCTGCCTCAGTGTGCATGTCTCTTCTTTATGAACCCATAATATACTCCAGAAGGCCAGTAACAGACTTCCTGCATTCAAGTTGTATCGGCGAGACAAATGTAAAAAAAACAGCACGTTGTGTTTGTATCTAATAATTTGAATCTGTCAGTTGTGATGACTTAAGTTTTCTGCAGACTTTGGTGCCACATATGCATTTCAGACAAGTTCTTTCTTATCTTGCTGATTTAACACTTGAGATATAAAATGCTATATTTAGTGAAAAATCTTTTTCAAGATGCATTTTATGCTTCAACAGACTTTTTGTGCTGCACTACATTAGAGAGATGATGGTCTATTGCAAACTAAAAGTTCCCAATTAGTATTTGACATCAGAAACCTCCTGTGACTCACCTCTTATCCATTAGATAACAGGTGATAAGAGGTGACATCAGCAGCCTCAGTGACTGTACATGTAAAGCTTGTTTGTTTTTTGTTTTTTTTAATTGTTGGCTTCAAGCACTGGTCATAATAGAAAATGAAGAAACAAATGATGAAAGAATGCACATATGGTGTTGATAGTACAAGTCCATCAAAATAATTGAAAAGAAAAATGAATTGTGAAACTACAGGGTTTGCTATACAAACAAGTTTTTAAAAATCTGATTTGAACCTAGATTTTTGTATTATTGAGCAATTTGTAATTTGATTTTAACCTATTTTTAAGAGAAAATCTGAATAAAGAACAATATTTTTTTCTTCTTTTGTTCTGAGTGAACCCTAAGTAAGCATGAATGCAGTCACTGTGTCTTCGCTCACCAGGACATGCCTGGACGTTACAGTCCTGGTACTCCACAGGTGAACCACGGCACGCAACAGGAGCACTCTTCCCCTCCGGTCCAGCACAGGTTCGCCGACGGGTGCGGTAGCCTTTGGCACAGCTCTGTGAGCAGCTTGACCAGGTCTCCCATGAAGACCAGCCGGCACCCGCCACTCTCACCACCGGTGTCTTTAAGAGCTCTTCCACAAGGGCTAGAGAGAGAAGAAAGTGGGTAAAAAAGAAAATAAAGGATCCAGGTTGGATTAAAGTCACAGAAATATATGCAGTGCTGGTCGACTGAGAGTAAAGAATTTAAAGAGAAATATGAAGCATGCAGATTCTTTGAGTGTCACACAGTGTATATGACTTTGCCGACAGGCAAATTTCTCTCTCTGTCCTTCTCTCAAACTCTATCTGTGTCTCTCATGTCGGTGTTTCATCAGTTTGTCAGAGTCGATGCAGCCCCCCAGGAGGCTGACAGGAGGAGGGGGTGGGGGTGGGGGAGTGGGGTGGGGGGGCAGTCAATCGATTCAGGAGAGAGGGCATAAAAAAGCCACCAGCACATAGCAGTGGATTATGACCCTGTGTAGCTGTCTCGCTGTTAATATGTGTGTGTGTGAGTGCTGGACTGTGACCCCTTCACTAACAGCATTTAGGGAAGCTAACAGGTCTACAGGAGGGCGCTTTCAGAATGTCACACTCCAGCTGGGAGAAATCTTAGCACGCCGCTGCTTCCTCACTGTCTTCATGCAGGGGTGGCTATTTTTGTGTGTGTTGTTAGTGCGCAGCACTGTGTGTGTCTCTGACTGAATACACATAAACACAGATAGCAGATTATCGTCCTATTGAAAATTCACCACACATGCACTAAAGAAAAAAATCTGCAGTTTCTCTTTCCTGTCTCTGCACATTTCCTTTTGTATCGACTCCCACTTAAAATTCAGTTAATTATAGTTTCATGAAAAACCCACACTTCATATGATTATTATTTATTTCCATATAAATTTATCCAGGCCGCTCTGGCCCTACGGTGGATATTGGAGCATTAAAATTGAACTGACTATGTCATCAAGTGACTTCTTTATGTTAACATTCAGTTTATTTATAGTGCAGCCTCACCTCAAAGGACTCTCTGCACAGATTACAGAATAAATGAAAACAAGAGATGTACACCATGGCCTCACAAACACATGAATCAAAGAATATAATAATTAATGGTGACATCATCAACAGAGACAGTTTAGTTCAGTTAAAGTAAACGTAGGGGTTACTGGTTATAAGGTCTTTTGAAGGTTAGTGAGCTAGTGAGAACTAGGAGGGATTAAAGCATTGAGAGAAAGAGTTGGGTTCTGAGCCTAGCTCCACCTCATTCAAAAGGAAACGAGCTCGGTGAGCAAAGGTTCGAGCCTGTAGAACAGTCAGATATCCAGCACTGAGAAGAGTGTAAAGGCTGCAATGGTGCACATAGTGGAACAAAGAACCGAAGGTAGATCTGTGTGTTGTTTTTATGGAAGGCTTACTGAACAGGCCGACCTGGCATAGGACCGGGGTCCAAAGGGACTCAAAGCATCTGTGTGACGTAACTGTTGTTAAGATTTCTCATTGTAAAGTTGATCTGAAGAATCATTCACATAAGATGTTTATGCCTAGTTTAGGTAAGGTAAGTAAAACTGTACAACCGTGAGGTCACTTCACCACCGAGTGTGACGGGTGCTCTTTAGGATCTTAAGCAGGGGCCCATTGGCTAATATATAAATCCTAGTTTATGGTAGTTTTTTCCTTGAATGTAAAGCTGTTATTTACTGACAACCACAGACCTGACCACATCACTGTATCTGTCAGCTGGTTAACTCACTGTCTGTCTCGCAGGCTGCTGTTCCATCGTTGGGACAGAACCGTGTCTCCACCTTCCTGCGTCCGATCTGCAGCTCATGGGGATCAGACAGGTGCGCTCGGCACATGTAGCGCATCCTCTGCTCCTGACGAGCTCCACCCTGAGTTACATTGACAGGCATCCATGGTGTCCAAGGTGTGTTTCTCTTCACCTCTGGACACGCCTCCAGGTTACAGGCCTTGTATTCCTGGAAGAAAAGGTGGCAGATGTCGGGAGTGCAGTGGGGTAAGTTTTATTTATAGTTTAAAACGAGACTAAATATGTAAATCTGTGCTGGTAGATTCTAGAAGCCACAACGTTCATTACAGCCAACAACTTCAGTTTTTGATGAAGGGTGGTACTTGAGGAAAGGTGGGGGGTTATTAACATCCAAAGGATTCATCCTCTAGTAATCTATCATCTAGATTTTGATATACATTGTGTATAAATGGAAATTTTGGTCTCATTGTGGCAGAAAATCTGGGGGTCACTAGGATGTCCATTAGTCCTTGAAATACCTTTTATATCAGTCTTCAAATATCTGACTCTTGTTAGGATGGAAAACAAAGGAATCTCCTGCACTGAGTTTATAAAAAGCACAACTGTATGCACTATGTGCATGGTGATACAAAAATATTGACAATGAAATTAAAATATCCCCTGTTTTTCAGTTGAAAACTGAGCTCCAGGTGGTCCCCTGAGATTGTCAATCATCGCACAGGCACAACAAACATTTTTCACATTCAAAAAAATGAAATGTGACATTTTGTTTTGACATTAAGGATTTCAGCGACATTTAACAGACATTTTCTGTAAACAAGAGGCTAAATGTAGATGTACCGTCACTGTGTTCACTCCAGCTGAGCCATTCAAGGTCAGTGGAGAAAAACGAAAATGTTTCTGTATTTATCTCCGCTGTCATCGTCACCTGCTCACCTCCATGATGATTTTGACTTCACTTCATGAAAGTATCAGGGACAGGGAATTAATATTTTTTGACAAGGCTACAGCAACAGTACAAAAAATGTATTTGTCCTTTGACAAATGTCTGCTTTGAAGAGGGAACAAATGCATTGTGTCCACCAGCTCTGTCTTTGTTTGTAATCTTGTTTGTAATGAGTTGTATTTGTGTGTATATATTTCCTACCAGTGCACATCCTGGGCAGCTGTTGCCATTCTCACAAGTGCGGACCCTGGAGTGGACACCACCCCCGCACTCGGTGCTGCATTTGGTCCAGGAGCCCCACGGGGACCAGAAGATGGGCTGAGGACAGGACACCCCTTCATTGCAGAACCTGTGGCAGTGGTGGGAGAGCAGATGTGGGAGTTTTAAGAGGATTGATCATCACAAGAATACAGTATTAGTGAGAGCTGTAGACTTGAGACTTGGACTGGAGTCTGCTTAACCAATGAAATGAAGCCTTAATCATAACAATCAGTGGCAGATCAAAAATGTAGTCATATGAATCATTTTTGTAACAGTTTTGGAAGGTGCTGATGGTGGCGACAGATGACAAAACACTTAAAAGGCTCATTTTGGCTCTGTTTTGTTGTTTATATTAAACCTGTTGGATATGAGACTTACTTTGATTAGCCCCAAAAGACATAAACACAGTTCTGCTATCTGCTAGCACTCATAATGTGACTGTCGCGCTAATCAATTTCACCATGTTTACCTCTTTTATTAGCCCATTAGCCCAGATGATATTATAAGATGATGTCACTATGTGATCGGAAAGATAAATTTTTATCAATTCATCCTCACCTCTCATCCCTGCTCGGCCCCACGCACACACGGCCGCCGTGTCGGGGTGAAGGGTTGTTACAAGAACGCTGCCGCAGCTCGAAGCCCGTGCCACAGGTTGTGCTGCACTGTCCCCATGACGACCAGGGCGTCCAGCCTCCGTTTCTATGCAACAGACATATGTAAATGTATTAACAACCTATTCCAACGTGGTTCAAAAACCTGCATAATTTTTCACCAGTGCTTTGAGGATAACTCTTTAACAGGGTGTTTTCTAATGCTCAAAGGGTAAAAAAAGAAGCTTTTTAGTTTTGTCTAATTATTGGTCTGATTCTGCACTTGTGGAAATGGAAACACAAACATACACAATGAGCACATTTGACTGGGAAACATTCATTCAATTTGCCTAAGTGCTTTGTTCCTGGGTAGTGCTTCTCATGATTTAATTGCCACTTTCTGCAAAAGCACAATTCAATTTCGACACCAAGGATTAAATCTGGCACAGCTATCCGGTGGGATGAAAGTGCCTGATCTCTTTCTCTCTGCTCTGCTCTCTTTAACACTGATTGGCCATTCCCCTGCATACAGAGGTGTTGAGTGGTGTCACAGGGAGAACCTGGATGTCACCTACACCATCTAATAAGATCAACTTCATGATCTATCATGTCCGGTCAGAGCGTAAATAGTGGCCTGAGGTGGATGCTTCAACATCAGTCATTGCTGCTATAATAACAGGTTTTAAGAAAGGTCCGCCTGATCCTGGACCAGACTCATCTGCAGAATGACAAGCTTTATGTGCTGAATCACAGCCTTGGAATAATCTCCACTTGACAATGTCCAGTGTGCTGGGCCAAAACACATAATGGGATGACACCACCTTTTTATTTATGAAATAGCCTAGATTTTATTGTCAGTATGTTTATTATCATATTATTTTTGAGCTAATACTGCAGATCCACGGCAACAGCTTGGTTTTGGCAAAGCATGTTGGCACATTAGTAAAGTACCTTTCAAACATGGAGATCTGTATTACAGACACAGTTTAAACGCAAAGAAGAGAGAAATAAAATCAAATAAAGTGGAAATAAAGTAAATAAAATACAAATAGACAAAAATAATAACAGACAAGAAATTGAGTCTGAGTTCGTTTATACTGCAGTAATCTGATGCCAAAATGTATTAAAGGAAAAGTGCAGAGAAGTGAAGAGAAATGATTAAATCTGTATAGTATAGTGTGTTTTGGCTCTTACTCAGGATAGTACAGACTGACTGCTTCCTAAAGATCTAAGGGACCTACAGGGTTTACATTCTTCAAGCATATCAATTTATTTCACCCAGAGGCTGCTGAGTAATTTAAAAACAACCAACAACCTAACTTGGAGGCAGTGTAAAGATTTAGGAACAGGATTTAATGTGCTCCATTCTCCTGGTTCTCAGAGGAACTGACATTTCTGGATGTGCTGCAGTTTTCTAATTGTCATTACAGGAAGACAGGACAAGAGACTGTGGCAATAATTCATCCTGTTGGAGATGAAGGAATGCATAAGTTCCACTAATCCCTGTCTGGACATAATCCTTTTAGTTATTGATTTATGTTTTACATGATAAAGGGCAGATTTCAGTACTGACATGATGTGAGATCTGAGTCTATAAAAACAACCAAGACTTCTAACTTTTCTCCTTATATTTCTGATGGGGATTAAAACTGAGTCTTCACTCCTTGTTAGCAAATACATTGATTTCTTTGTCTTTTCAAGTCTTCTCAATTGATTGAATACATTTTTCCAACTAGTAGTACAATGTATAATACACTGGTATTATCTGTCATACTGTCGTCATTATAACACCTTTATCAACACCTTTACTTTATAATAACCTTTAAAAATTAAATTGGTATTATATTAACACATTGTATTACATTTGCATAGATATGAAAAGTTAAGATTACATTTATCATTTTAAAGTGATGATAGTTGTTGATTTATCTTTATCATCATCATCATCAATGAAAACTCATCAACAACTCATCAATCTTTTTCTTTTCTACCTTGAGCAGTTAGCGACTTCGATGGTAGGGCCCTCGCAGTTCTTGCCTCCACATCGAGGAGCAGGGCTGTCACAGGACCTGGAGCGACACAAACAGGAGCTCACGCCATCCACACCATCATCATTGTTGCAGGGTTGCCATGGTGCCCAGGGTCCGAAGCCACCATTGGTGGTCTGGTTCCGCAGCTGGAAAACAAACATAGATGGTGACAGTCTGGGATATTCAACCGTCCAACACCTGTGTGTCAGTGACTGTGTGGAGTATGTTGTATAAGTCGTTTTAGAGTGCAGGACTATGGCTGCCAGACAGAACTGTTCCTTCAAAGATGGAGAGAAAGAGTTTTCAGGGGAGTATACAGGAATACATTTACTGCAATTCACTTCACTTCAGTCAAGTTCAGTCCAGTTGATTTACTTCATCTAATCTAATTCTAATTCATTTCAATTCAGTTCACTTCACTTTCCTTTCTTCCTCTGCTGCTTGTACGTCCAGTCCAGTCTTGTACAACACACATTTAGTTATAGATGAAGCCAACTGCTATGATATGTGAAAGATGATGTCAAGATAGCCCCATGAGGACAGAGGCGATGCCGTGTTTCCCTTTCTTACAGTAAATGCTGCAGTGACATCACTCTTACCGGACAAACGGTGATGTTCTGTTTCCATTGGCTCATGTTGGAGCTGTCCTCCAGCGTGGTGCATCTGCGCTGCCTGAAGTCCCAGCCACAGTAGGGGTCCCTCGCCTCCAAGCACAGCCTGCAGGGGACAGGAGGGAGGAAGAGCATGTTGTCAGCAAAGTGAGGAGTTTAATTGTTAAACAAAGACAGTGCACATTAATAAACATTACACTAAATGTACCAGAGTTAGACAAAAAGTATTTTACATCTGTGTTCCCTGGACAGATGTAACACACACAGCTTAAAATAGCAACACATTTAAATGAAACAAAACAATATAAACAAATGTGTTTAAAGAGCAAGTTTTTTTTTTTTTCAGACATGTCCCCCAGACCTACACACACGTACACACACACACACACACACACACACACACACACACACACGTATATAATATATATATATATATATATATATATATATATATATATATATATATATATATATATATATATATATATATATATATATACGTTGTCTACTGCTTCAAGAAAACGAAGAACAAATCAACATTATGCATTTTTTTAAAAAAGATTTCAAACACCAAATTCACAGCATTTTCTGTACAAAACTCAAAGAACTGCTGTTGCTGTGAAAAATGTAGACCAGGAGTTGATGGTAAAATTAGTGACTTTGGATTTAATCTTTAAAAAGTTTATTTCTAGATAAATATAAATACAAAAAATAAAAGCAAAACAGGTGAAATAGTGTAGGAGAAGAAGTGAATTAAATAAAGACAGTCCAGTGTTTAAACACTAAGACACCACTGTGACCAAGTCTCACACACAAACAACATTATACATGGTACATCACCCAAACAGTGATTAAATATTTGTAAGCTCCACCAGTAGAACAGAGGCTTAATGATAGCTAATTAAATCTAAAGCTGTTAGTGATGAGGCTAAGCCGCCAGAGCTGATCTTGATGCCTCATGAACACAGGATAAAAGGCATCTGAATAACTCCTCTCCCCTCTCAAAGACTCCCCTTCACTTTCTGCCTCCCTTCCTTCCTCTCCTTCACCCCCCCTTTTGTCCCTCTCTTTCTTCATCTATCCTCCCTCTCTCTCTCTCGACTCCTTTGTAGCTCCCCTTCCTCCACTCTCTCCATTCAGCTGAAAGGAGAGATTGTTGTTGTTGCTGAATTTTTTTATTTTATTTGCTGGCACAGACTTCGTGGTTTATTTGAAGAGCCCTGCAGTGTTTTAGCCTGGAGGTTGAAGAATCTCCAAGTGTTGATACAGCTCTCTGTGCCAGGTCTGGGGCTCTGTGGTGAACCCGAGGTCGGCTTAGATCCAACAGACCTAACTGCTTAGCCAGCACATCAGAGGTGACCCCACATTGAGAGAGCGCGAGTGAGCACGGAGAGGAAAAAATGAGAGAGAGGCTGTGTTTTTGGTGATCTGTGGTACACCAGTAGACGATGACTTCCTTCAAGAGCGTGATGTATTGACCACTAACCTTCTCGTGTGTCATTTTAATTAATTGACACTATTACAGCGACGTTGGATGCAATCTCCAATACGGATGAAACAATAATCATAATGAGGCTGGCCACAAATTCACAGTTCAGTGAACCTAATGGCCCATTTGAAAGGGCATAGGGAGGAGCGTGTTGCCATTTTGGCTCAAGGTCGACCATATTGTATCTGTGATAGCTTTGATGTGTGGCTTTGCATCGTCATCATGGTTGGAGAATTCTCATTTGGCCTTCTGATTACTTACACACTCACCTCCAACACCCACACGCTATTAAAGGGATCAGCTAAGCGGAACAATTAATAAGTGCATATTTCAAGGATGGAATAAATAATGTTATATCAAAGGGAGAGATGGGAGAGATTTGATGCCTAATTAGGTCTGGATAAAGTGTGCCATGAGGCAGGCGGGGGGCTTCTGACCTAAGGGAAAGACACATTTAGTCTTGGATTCACCTTGTTTACACTGAGCCAGAGAAAAGCGCTGACCGAAATATGAAAAAGACGACTACGGCTCTAAGCTGATAACAGTGCAGGTGAAGATAGAGGTCAGTGCTGGAGGAAAACTATATTCACACACTCAAGACCTAAAACCTAAAACACTAGGTATGCAAGTTGTCCCAAATGCATTTGGTCAAAATTACGTGAACACACACATATACACATGTAATCTAAAAGTATGTATACTTTTGGACACTATATGTTTGGGGCTGCTTTTCATTTTTTTTCTTGGTTTGGGAAAGTCCCCTTGGTTATAGTTTTGGAAAATCTTTTGACTGCAACAGCATACATTTCCTGTTTCAACATGACACTGTATAAAACCAGGTCCATGAAGACATGGTTTTCCCAGTTTATCGTGGAAGAACATGACTGGCCTGCATAGAGTCCTGACCTCAACCAGACCCAAAACCTTAGACAAACACAAGATCAGTGTTGGACCTCACTAATGTTGTCTGTCTAGTGACTGTTAAAGCAGTACATTAGTACTCATGGTTTCAATTACATAGGAGTGTAATGTCCAAATGTCCAAATACTTTTGGTCACGTTGTTTAATTCATGTTTTATACTTGTGTGTTCACTCAAAATTAACTAGTAGCAGTAGCAGTAGTTTAGTTGGAATTAGATTTACACATACTGCATCATTTCCTGCAAAAACAGTGAAGGACACTGATTTCTTCACTATGGCAAAAGCTGTATGTTGTGACCAGGCAGCTGAAAAATGAAGCCAACACAAAAGTGCCTGCCACAAAGAAAAATGCAGCAAGTCACGGATCAACTCTGAGTTAGCCAGAGTCTGGCACTGGTGAGATGGCGCCCGTGGAGCTGCCCCCTGCGAGATTTAAAACTGCTCTTCAGAAACCTGTGGGTGACATCATGGAGGCGACGTTCATCTTTATTTACAGTCTATGGTTGTGACATAACCCACATAGTATATGCTGCTGGTATAATGTGGAATTAGGGAACAACACGGGTTTGCAGTCTCAGTATTTCATCCAATAATTTCCTTCACTAGAGGCCATTTAAGAAATTAGGATTTACTATTGCAAAGAAAAAATGGGGTGCACTGAGGCATTAAGCTCTCACTGACCTTTCTGCAGCCGCATAAAACATCAGCCAAATTCTCTCGATGCCTTCTTGTCCCGACTGCTCAGTTTTTTAAAAACAGGACCCCTGTAAAAGTCAATTAGAAGCACTATGTGTGGAGAGAGGGCTGTGTGATGGGAATAGAAAAGCTAATTTCTCTAACAGGCAGAGCGTAGGGATGTCAGCTGGGACAGTCTAGCTGAATCTGCAGATCCACTGCAATCTGAGGCATCTAAACTGTATGAGATTATGTATGTGTGCAAAAGAGAGCAAGCATGTACACAATCAAGTGTGTTTTCTGAGTACCCGTCCATCTGTGTGCACTGGAAGGGCGTGTCTTTGTACTAAGGGTTTACTGCCATGTGTGAGAGCATCACATTGACAAGTCTGCAGGGCACCAGCTGATATTTAATTCAGCAGCATCCGTGCCCAGTGGCACACTATATCAAAACAGAGAAGCCATGGAACATGGCCTGTTAAATGTTAAACAGACTGAGCAGCAAAACCCACCAGCCCATGTAACAATATGTCTGGACGATTGGCATTGGAAGATAAATCAGCCGGTTTCTCCCGGTGGGGGTGTAATTGACATTTTAAATCGTTTGCGAATGCTGTAAAAGCCAGTGTCTCCTTTTATTATGGGCCCTTTAACAACTAGACATAAAAACAATAGTTCACCTCGCCTTTAATGGCAGGCCGTCAGTGTATAATTGCAAATATGATCACCAGAACTGATAAATTATGGATTGGAATCAGCCATTATTAGCTGTAGCGCTGACACTTTGGGAATACGTTAGCAAAGGCTGTCTGGAGGGTCTGACTCAGTTAAACATATGTCTGCATACGCCTGCCTCTCTCCATCTCTCCACACAAGCTACATCTTACTGTTTTTTTCTGTTTCGCAGCCGGTCTCAGGAGACCACCGCTGACAATCTCTTGCTCGTCATCCTCTCTCTGGTGGAGAGAGCCTATCCCTGGGACTTTTTTCCCCCACTGCACTGGGCTGAGCTGGTCATTTAGGAAGTCTGCTCATGATGAATCAGAAATGCAGAGAACTCCTGCTAGCATTCAGCGCTAATACATCCAATTAGGCCCAGTTGGAGCCAGGCTGAAGACTGATGGCGCGTGGTCCAAAATAAAAAGTGAGATGGCTGTCTGCCCAAAAACGCCTGCTGTCCTCCATGTACAATTTCAGCCCCTGGTGAATAAAAAGGAGCTGCAACATCACAGAGACACAACGGGGAGGCAGAGTGAGGCTACGAGACAGAGACAGAGACAGAGGACAACAAAATATATTAATAATGCATAATGCAAAAATAATTAATTAATATATAAATATATTAGACAGCAAGATGATACAAACAAAGAGAGGAAGAGACAGAAGAAATTGAGATGAGATGAGAGATGGTCAATGCAAATGTGGAAAGAGATAACACAAGACAAGAAAACAAAGTATTGAACTCAGTATTGGATCTGAATCCATTATCTATACTGGCTCCCATGTCCTCGAGAGGTGGAGTACAAGGTGGACGGGTTCCCATTCTATCACAGGCCTGACATTTATAGACTACAGACACCTACAGGCAATTCAGAGTTGCTAATTAACCTTCATGTCTTTGGATCCAGAGGAGACAACCGGCGACACAGGGAGAGCATGCAAACTCCAGACAGAGCTAACCACTCCACCTCCACGCTGCTCCTTCTGTAATCCCGTTAAGAACCTAAGCGCAAAGAGCAGCAGCCTAA
This sequence comes from Trachinotus anak, assembly GCF_046630095.1. Classification (NCBI taxonomy): domain Eukaryota; kingdom Metazoa; phylum Chordata; class Actinopteri; order Carangiformes; family Carangidae; genus Trachinotus; species Trachinotus anak. The sequence goes on from NW_027273852.1 coordinate 16,629,379, forward strand.
TCAGTGTTCACAACCTGAAAATGATATGTGCAGCATAAGATCTGAAATTTTGACTAACTGTATCTGACACCTTGAGATAACAGGTGTGGTCTACTGACTTTGCAGACTTTTGCTGCTTTACCTGCTCCAGATACCAAAGTTTCTGATTCTGAACTATTAAAACAATCAGCTTCAATCATTAATATGATGTGGATGAAAATTTAAATTCCAGCTACTGAAACTGATGTGATACAAATTCTTTCTCTTGAAAAGACTCTCCACTCCTTTGGTCTTGTTCAATTTATCTTGTGAGCACAAAATATAGTCTTTTGGGACACTGGGGGCTCCACAGAGTTGTTTCTTTCCCTTACAAACTATCTTTGGTCAAAAACAGACAACAGCGTGCACATTATCCAGACAACAACTAAATGTTTCATTTTGTCATCCTAAACAATCAGTGCTAGCTAAGAATGAAGAACTCCATATGGATGTTTCGTACATTTCTCCTTGCTTACAGGAGAGATTACTGGGTTCAGTGAGAAAGTCATTATCCCCTGAGCTCAGCAAATCCAGGACCTTTGCTGGATCCAAAGTGTAACCGGCTACCAAAGCCACTCGCTTGTTTTTATTTCTTTTGGATTTTACACCTTTCTCCCTGAAAAGGCAGCAGAATAGTCCGACTCTGTCAGCATCAGGGAATTTGAAAGGTGCTGAGCTGGGGGTTAAGACATAGTGCCAGTCCAAATCAAGGCTGAAAGAAAGAGGAGGGCGAGTTAGCAATATAGACAGAAATGGAGAGAGAGAGTAAGAATGAGACAGAGAGCAAAATGATTACACTGAGCTGCAGCCAGAACAAAGCCTGTAATAAAAGTAACAGCATTCTGGAGCAGTAATAAATACATCCGTTGTGTGAACACCATCTCTCTCTTTCTCTCTCAGTCCTTGGCTGCTGAAGTGTTCCTCTGATTGGTCATACAGGCTTAACAGCAGTGAGCTCTAGAGGCCTGCTGACAGGCTGGCAGCCACAGACGACATTAAATTGGGTTTGCAGGGGACAGGCCTGTGAGCTCCCCTCACACAGAGACAAGCTGGGAAGTTCACACCACCACACAGGGGTCCTGTAGGGACTTATGCTACAGTGTAACAAAAGCTGCACTGCAACATGTTATATACGCTGGTTTTAACAAGCAGCCGCGGACCGACACAGACTGTAGCAGAGATGGTCAGTGGTTTTCCTCGATGGCCACTTAGTGGTTTCCTGATGTTTTAAACTCCTGCTGCAGGCAGAGTGTGTGGCCTCAGCCTCATGACTACTGCCAGGTCACCGATAATCACACACGACCGTACACATACAACCACACACACAGCTAATAGAGCCAAAGCCCCTCAGGCAGAAATGTAACTATCATCAACAGGACAATCGCACCTCTTGTAATAAAACGTAATGTTTATGTAAGCAGATGTGCAAGCAGGGGTTTTGCTGCAGGAATAGAGCTGCTACAAAAAGGCTGATTTGTTCCATTTCATCCCACTCATCATTATCCTCATCACTTATTCAGCATTTCCTCCTTTGCCTGCTTCTTGTAGTTATTTATGTATCCACATTCCTTCTTCTCCTGCTCATTCTCATGCGCTTTGCCTTTTCTCCTCATCAGCAGGTGCAAAAAAAGTCAAAAGAAATTCAAAAAAATCTTTCACTTGAGACGCCTTCAGTTTTGACAAATGAAAACCAACCCAGAGCAAAAAAGTAGTGCCATTTGCTTTCAGTGTTGGATTTGTGCTACTGTTCTGAGGGAGACTAGTAGTTTCATCCTCTGTTTGGCAGCGTGGACCACCTTCCTTCCTTCAGTGCAAGGGAAAAGAAAAAAAAAAAAAGCCCTGATGCAGCCAAAATAAATCACTTCAATAACAGAGTAAGATAGAGAGATAGGGGCTGCATGGAGGACAGAGCGGTGCTGTTAGCCAGAGGTGCCAATTGGCCTGGTCAAATATAATTACCACAAATAGAGGGCAAACACACAGAGGAATGTGCATACACACATACACACACCGATACACAAGCTGCAGCATTTGTCTGCGAGCTACCACTAAAAGGCTACCAATCATTGGTTGTTGAAAAGGTTTAGCAGTGTAACAGAAAAAGCACTTGAGTTGAAGTAAATGATGATGTAAATGTTATTCTGCCCTCAGGGTTGCAGAGCTTGCCAGAATCGCCAATATGGATCAATAACAAAGGAAAACTAAATGTTAAAAGCACTTAAACATAATTGACTTCTCAGACTGCAACAAATGTACCAACTGTCGACCTGAGCTAAACTCTGAGAGTCAGCATTTCAACTCCATCTTTAAACAACTGCAAGCGTGCAGACGTACATACATGAAGCATTTGTGTATTACAACTACTGCACAGCCCCAGTTCATCCTTTATCCTATTACCAGCTGGATATTTTATAACAAAGCAGCTAAGTTAGGGTTTGTCCATAAATCATGTCCCACCTTCCCTCTGTGGCTGTGATGCCCACCACTGTACTGGATCCACTGCCATTCTGCACTGTGTTTATGTGCGTGTGTCTCTGTGCATTTGTGTGACGGTGAAAAGCAGCATGTGTGGCTGCAGACGAGCCGCTGTCAGCTACAAAACCTCCTGAGCATATTCAGCTGTTATCGTCGCGTGAATGGATGATGTGAACGGCCACACACAACGAAGGGGAGACGAACAGAAAAGGCTCATTCAGGCAGCTGCACAATGAGGGGGAGTGTGTTCAGACAAACAGTAGGACAGCAGGTGGGTCTTTTTCACCTAGTCTGAGCAGTGAACACGCAGAGAGATAGATGGACGGAGGAAGTACAAAAGAAAGAAAAAAATAAGTTAGAGCAAAACCAGCTTGGTGGTAATGATAACGCAGTACTAAGCAGCAACTTACTGTAATCACACTACGCACTACCCAGTCACTTGAGGATGTTGTGAGGTTTTTAGTAATTATTTTGGTCTAAAATGACAGAATTTCCAGCAGCTTTGCAAGACAATGTGTTAAAATTAGGGATAAATTGTTAACGTTGGCGTGTAATCTTTCTGCTTGCAGACATGGTGGCTGTGATACTCCAGTTTCCTGTATTTACAAGCTGTGAATAATCGAGTCTTTAATCTGGTTCCCCACAGACGTAGCAATACTGATCCAAATGGGACCAGGTTTAGTAGCTGAGTAATGCGTAATTTCTGGAGGGGACTGAAGATGCTGTTCTCTGAATGTCTCAACAAGCATCTTGTGTGAGCCCCTTCACCAGATTCCAGTTGGACAATAACTCACAAACTTTGCCTCCTGCTGTTTTCCTCAGGGTCAGCATCCATGTTCCATGTTCAGACACTGTAGGATCTAGTTTAGCTTCTCGAGCCATAAAAGATGAGCTGAATTCAGCTTCAAGTACTAACCTGCACCACATCAGCAGTTATAGTAGCAACGATAATTTTTCACTGTTGACAATACACTCAAGAAATAAAAAGCCTGATATTACACTTGTGTAACAGTGTTACACAGACAGGGTTGGCTAAATAGTGATATGAACAAAGTGTTGGAACACAAGCTTCAGCAAAGTTGGCAACTGAAACATCTTTTCAAACCTTCTTGTCAAGATCTGTAAAAGAAAATAGCCTCTTCTCTGGCTAATCATGCCTTCTGTTATGAGAATAAAGGCACATGGCTGCTTGTTAACAGTCCACACAGTTAAATCCTTGCAGTTTGTCAAATGTGAAGAGGATTTCCTGCTTTTCTCTGTTTTAAAATCATGTAAATTAAGTATTGTGGGGGTTTTGGACTGTTAGCTGGACAAAACAATTTTTTAACACATCACCTGCGTCGCCTTAACTTTTAATGAAAATACTGGATGCGGTCATATTCGCGTGCATTAATTAACTACCTGGCCTCCTTTTTTTTCTCCTTAATCTCCTGACTCAATGTCATCCATCTGCTCTTTTTCGACTTGCTTCCAGACAAGTCCCTCCAGACAAGCTGAGGTGTCACACAGGCAGACAGGTTGACATCTGTCGTATTCTGCAGCTCAGTTTGCATTCGGCTGCAGTGCATTTCAAAGATTGTAAGAGTGAGCAAGCCGCAGAGGTGAGCAGAATATCCCAAACTGAATTAAGGACAGCCCATTTGACCCCACCCCCCCGGTGCCCTTGGAGCTCACTCTTATCGTCTCACTCCACTGTTTCGTAAATAGGACTCTGCCTGCTCACTCTGCTCCTCTCCCTGTATCTGTGTTTCTCTTGGCTTTTCTCTCTCTTCCTGTTCTTCTGTGACTCTCTCTCTCTCTCATCTCGCATATTTCACCCACATCTTATTAAATGCAATGGTTTTCCTACTTGAAGTGTGTATATGTGTGTGTGTGTGTGTGTGTGTGTGTGTGTGTGTGTCTGCTCCCATGTGTCTAGGAGTTTGGATTTAGTAGAAATAGCGAGCTGACTCATCAGGCAGCGCGCATATGAGAACTCGTCCAAGCACCAACCCACACACAAATCACACCGAGTAGACTGACCTCCATATACAGACACACACACACACACACAGAGCGAAAAAAGCATCAAGCCATTTGTATGCTAAAATGAAGTTGACTTTGAAGAACTGAGGTGGCCGGCTGAGGATCCTGATTGAGAGCGCTGATGAGATACAGAAGGTTGGACAAACAGCCAGTGAGCCTTTCCCCCCTCACTCACCCTGAGACGGGAGATTTTCACACGAATAACACTGAAGCAGGAGATGGCAGAGCAAAAAGCCCCCCTCCTCTCTCTCTCTCTCTGTCTTTGTCGCTCTCTCACACACAAGCGTACCTTCAGAGAAACTTCTCAGGGAGTGTACAATGTAGCTTCACACACACCTTTTGTTCATCCTCTGATTCAAACACAAACAAAAGCCAGAGCAGTGCTTTTTCTCTGTATTATGCAGAACTTCATTACTGGAAAAAAAACCCAGCACAACAAATTAATTTCCTCCAGCGAACAGATGCCGCCCCAGTCATTTGTCTGGTTCCATAAGGACTTTAATGATTATAGGCGAGGTCTTCCAGACATTAATCCTAGTTGAGGACAGATAATTACCTTCAGTGGAGGACCAACCTGGTTAAAATGAATCCACTGGCAAAACATATGAAACAAACAATAAGATATACACTGTGTATATCACACAACTGCTCAGTGGTGTTTCTGTCCTCAGAAAGTGGGGATCTGTGGTCTATGAGGAAGACCACAGTTTTCAAGACTGAGGAGAATTAAGCTGAAGGAAAGTGAACTGAGACTACGAGTTGAGCAGGACCCCCAGCTGCCCCCTCATCCAGAGGCACAGACCCCAAAGCCCCCACAGCTGCTTCCCTCTCACACCTCCGCAGTGATTAATACCAGCGGCTTACATTGTTCCTATCCCATTACCCCAGCCCCCAGCATGGTCTTTGACACAACGTCTCTCTTGACCTGCTGCAGTTCGCCCACCGTCCTCAGGTTGGAGTCGATGACCCCATTATCTGCCTGTTTCAGTGAGCCCTTTCTCACCTGGACAGAGCTTAGTCAGCAGGCAGCACTGTGAAAATCATGTTCTGTCACTTCCCTAGTTCTTTTAACTAGCCCATCCTGCTGAGAGAGAGGCTCCAAAACATGCAGGCAGAAGCCTCCTGGCGTTTCAACAGGTGATCAGTAACACAAACTCCTCTCACCTTTCCTCCTCAACAGCTGACTTTCAGTCCAACTCTGAGTCCTGTCATCTGCAGAAATTTTCACCTGACTCTGTGGGGTGAGTCAGGAGATGGTTGTGGACTTTAGGAGGACCAGGCTGTTAATTACTATTAAACACAATAGTAGTGGACGGATACAGATACCTTGGAGTCCATTTTGACCACAGACTGGATTGGAAATGCAGGCCCTGTTCAGTCCTGATATTAACTCGCTTGTTACTCTCTCTCACTCACTCACACACACACACATATATACAGAGGCACATTTACAAAGGGCCCGTTTGTCGGACTGTCTAAAAACAACACCACATATCTGTTTCTTTTCATATGAAGCAGGAAGTGAGATGCGATCACAAGTGGTCACTGGAGACTCATGTGGAGACGCATTTTAAAGCCAGGTGTGAGCAGACGTGCTGAGAGCTGACCACTCGTGATCGAATCATTAAAGACGCATGTTAATACCAGGTCTGAACAGTGATCTGATCTCAAATGCGTCTGAATGCCTCTTCACACCTGTACTGCTGTCCACTTGTGATCGGATCACCTGAGACAGATACAGGTACAATTAAGAGACTGTCTTCTTGTGGAAGTTTGCCTTTTTTAATGTGTGCAGCAAGATGTTGCAGATCTTTTACCAGTCTCTTGTGGCAATAGCAATATTTCTTGCTGCTATCAACTTGGGCAGCAGCATCAGGGCCAGTGACACCAGCAAACTGAACAAACAGTAGGCTGGCTCTGTGCTGGGGACTTGTGGTGTTGGTTGTGGAGAGAAGGGTGCTGCACAAACTGCTGCTGTCATGGAGAACATCTCGCATACCCGCATCTCGAAAAGCACTTTCAGTAAGAGACTTCTTCAGCTTCACTGTGACAAGGAAGGCTACGGGAAGTCTTTCCTGCCAACTGCTGTCAGTCTGTGTAGTGATTCTCCTCTGTGTGTGGGAGGAGGCGACTCCTCTGACAGAAAACTGTTTCCCTTGTAACAGAACAGACTGCTCACCTGGACATTTTACCACATAACATATCACATCTTTTATATAAATGAGATTAATCTCATCTTTCAAGGTTTGCTCTCCTGCACTACTGTGCAGTGTATAATAGTATATTACATTATCATGATTGTACAGTGTATATTTGGCACACGGTATAACTATGGGTCTTTTTTTCTGTTATTCATATAGAAGGCCACAGGAAAGAGTCCTGAAACCAGGAAATTAGCATTTTAGTACATCCAGTTCCCTTGTCACAGAATTCATGGCTTTTTTGAATATGTTTTTGGTTAGATGACTGAAAATAAGGTCTGTGTTTAACACAAGTTCAAGACATTTTCACATGTTGTTCTATGTCACAAAATACGTCAGTAAATACCCCAGTTGTGTTTTCTTTTAAGCTTTTATGTGTCTTGAAAAGGCCAGTTGCTAACAAGTAGCTAAATGAGACGCAGAGGTTCTCAGGGATGTTAAACATCATCAGTACTCATCAGTCCACATTTAAAGCCTTGTTGCATTTATAATCGCACTCTTGCAAACTTTTACTAACTTTATAAGAGGAAAGGCTTTTGTAGATATAGTAAGAGCTAAACCGAACAGAAACTGAACATAACTTATTGGCCTTTTGTTGACAGAATCAGGGTGATGCCAACATCCGTTCACTTACAAAAGTAGGTCATCCCTGCAGCACTCTATTTATTTTTAATTTTTTTACTTTATTTAGTCTATTAAGTTATTGTATAGAATTTAGGCTTTATTTTCATTCTTTGTTACCTACCTATGTGAAGTGGCTGCTGCAACACTGCAGTTTCCCTTTGGGATTAATAACATACTCCATCCATCCATGACTCTGGCACTTTACATCAGAAGAGTGTTAAGTGCAGCCTTTTGCTGTAGGAGCTTGAAAAATGGCTTTTGAGCTAATTGGTGGTGCAACAAGGAAGAAATATTGTGCCATCTTCAATTTAAAGGTACCCTGTGGAGTTTTTGACCACCACTATTGCTGTGGAGCCCAATTTATTGACTGTCAGCTTGGTTTTCATAACATCCTTCTCTGTGCAGGTACCCAGTGTCATTTGCATGTGTCTTCATAGAAACATAATCTGAGCTTTAGACGAATCTTAGTCATTCTCGTGGATATGACCACTGATGAGCTCTTGTCAATATCTGTATGGATTATGGTATTCTTTCAAAAGAAACCTGTTAAAGTCTGGATATGTATCATGATCATCTTGGATCAAATTGTCCACCGAACATGGAGATTTCTGTTGTACTTACATCTCTGTTTTGTAGGTGGAGCACCTCTCCAGTGGGATCTTCAGGACTCTGTTGTTGAGCCCAACAAAGAGCGACCTGTCACTGTGCAGGATCTGCAGGCTCAGGATTGGTTCTTGTACCCCTGGTGGGAGGAGCTCCATCTCCTCCAGGTAACAACCTTGTAGGTTCTTGTTGGGCGTAGCCAGTGCTTTCAGAATGGTGCCATATTCTGGGGACGAGAAGATAGAGAGAACTTGTATATAGGCAAATTAAAATGCAGTTGTCTGCTTTATCTTTCTTTAATGTGGTTCATATTTGAGATAAGGTATGTTTCTACTCAATGTACTGACTTGTGCAAATATAAGTCATAGTGTTGTTCCTTTTCTTCTCTTCTACTAACCTGTGCTGATATAAATAACATGGTAGAGGGTGTCCATGCCCTGAACAATGTCCACAACCAGGTTGGAGAAGCGAACGTCGTCCTGCATGACCAGTGGATCAACAGACTCTGGCTGGACCACGTCGTTCATCAGGTAGAGTCTCTGGGCGTCCTGCAGGCTGCGCTCTGTCAAACCCTCATTGGGACCCTCATCATCTATAGTACCACACTGGAGAGAAAACACAGAGGTGGGGGGACAGAGTGAGATGCAAGAAAGGATGTGAAGATGTGGGCAAGTACCTGCAAAAGTACCTCACACACCTGACATTATGCTACAGTACAAAATGAATACACCACGTCTGGCCGGATTGTTTCAGTTCTTACTTCTATTCTCAGTAATTGCAGCTTTTTCAAAACCACTCGATAACTGCGATGTGACCATAGCAACAACACAGCAATTTAATGAGACGCTGCAGAGGAATAAATATGAAATGACAGCCTTCTGAAAAGCTTTGTTTGGGTTGCACGGCTTAGCTGTGAATTGCATTTTCTGCTCTTTCTTTGTGACTTGAAATGAGAGATTGATTTGTTGGTGGAAACCATTTTTCGGTTGTGTTTGGTGCTTGTACAAATGTAGAAAGTGTCTGATATCCATATTATTAGTGTATTGTCTTTTTCATGTTCAATTTTTCCTTGTGAAATAATGGTCTTCAGAATCTTGCAGAGTTGTTTATGGTTTCTGCAGCCCACAGTCACTTCATTTGAAGAAGCATTTCCAAAAATGTGCTAAAATTTGTGACTTATTTTACTCTAAATTATGGTGATATTTAAAAATTACTATAAAAAACAGATCATTTAAAGATACTGTTGATAGCTAATCAAATGATAATGACTCTTTAAATGATGTTGACTGATATACTATTAAATTATTATTAATTAACTTTCTTTTTATGATGAAGTGATTTGTAAAATTAAAAAAAAAATGGATCACATTACTGGAGAGACTGGAGGATACTTTGTTGCCTGGGTTTATTCTGTAGGTGCTCAACCCGATTTAACTGAACTGTGTTGAGACTAACCTTGACTGATCTAGGTGGTTACACTAACCTGGAAGTTGTGGATGGGGTTGGGCGTAGGAAGCCAGGTGGAGCGAGGGTTTTCCTGGGAGCGGAAGGGCCCGTTGAAGGCCTGGGTGATGGCACTCAGGTTGAAGGCACACACTGCAGATGCTGCAATACTGTTGCTTTATAGAGAGATGGATGGGGAGGATGAAACAGCAAGCGGGGGATAGCAGGGGGGCAGAGAGGGGAGGAATGATGGAAGAGATGAGAAGCGAGGGAAAGGAAGTAAAAATAAAGATATTATTTCAGCAGTAGTATTCATATCAGTTTACATGTTGGCAGTAAATGTGAAGCCATATCAGAAATCAACAGCCTGCAGCTGTGTAATGAAGCTATTCTGCAATGTATTCTGCAATGAAGTCCTATCGTTCATACCTGCACCAAACAGGCGTTAGGTTGCAGGCTTGCTTTGGCTGCAGGGGAAGCTATGGTATCAGCGCTGCACAGTGAATGGGGACAATATTAAGCCGAAGATATAGGAGGCAGTGGCACAGATTATATGCAAAAACACACGCACACACACACACACACACACACACACACACACACACACACACACACACACACACACACACACACAGCTGCCTCACAGGTGTTACATACAAGAGTAAAACCCAGCTAAACTGGCAGTGAGTAAAGTTATTATCGTGATGGTTTGGCCATAATGTGCTGCAAGGTAATGAGTTTCTTAACTGCCTGCTAGTGCTTACCTTCCTATACACATGGCACTACACTCAGACTTTTTATTATGCAGTCAACAGCCTACTGCTTTCACATGGCTGGTGAGATGGTAAAAACATAAACCCTCAGTTAGAAGATAGTGACTGATAATAAACGAGACGGGAACAGAGAGAGACAGAAACAGGAAAAGCCAGAGAGAGAGGGAATCAGACAGAGAGGCAGAGACAGAAAGACTACGGGAAAAACTTCACGGTGATTGTGAGCTGTTTTGGTTCCTTGGGTAAAGTATAAATCAGTGATGTCTGCTGGCTGAAAAAGCTGAGGCAGAAAAGGCTCAGTAAAATGTGTCCCAGGGTCTGGTAAATAATTTTAGTGGTTGTCAAACGTTGGTTGCTTTTGTTTGGTTTTCATTTTTTTAATTTTCATTTCCTTCTGACATAGTCACTAATCTCGTAGCTATGCAAACCATACTGTATATTTATTTACAGTGACTGCAGTTACAGGATTACTTTTGCACACAAGAAAAACATTCGTTGATCGTGAGGTAGGATCTGAAGTTAGTAGGAGCACCTCTCTGTAGACTGTGCATGGATGTCCACTCTTAACTTTTGTGAAAATAATTTATACTTAAAAAGGTCCAATTACTAATGAATCTGGGCTTTATCTTTAGCTTACATCAAATAAAACCTCCAACTTTGCAGTGACAGTTGGAGGTTGTCTTTGTGTTGTCGTTGGTTGTGCAGATTCTAGCAGCATGTGTACGACCTCTGTTCATTCTGGTTTGGCTGAACAAAGGGTGCGTTTGCTGACACAAAATTCAATAATGCGAAGTTCAAGTCTTCTGTGCTGAAAAGAAACACATTTTAAGAGAGAATTTTTTAATAACCATGAGCCTCTTCCTTCTCTGGGCACAATATCCTCATTTTTACCACAAACATGTTTCTAAGTGTGCTTGAGAAATGTGTTACTGGTTTTGTTCGTGTTTCATTTGAATAGCACTGTCTCACAGATCCAGTTCAGGATTGTGAGGAAGCTAATGTGTTATTACCACACGGTGGCAAAGGGCTGTGCAGCACTAAATTTGCTCTGGCAATACAAAGACAAACAGGGGAAGACAAACAGGTGGCTCATTGTCTGACTTGCAGAATGCTGAGGGGAAGAACAGTTTCCAGACTTTTCCTCTCTCTCTCTCTTTTATTTATTTATTTTTTTGTCAGTGGTGCTGGAGAAGAGAGTGACAAGGAGGCAGAAAGAGTGTGTGAAGCCGAGTGAGTGCTGTGGTAAGTTGGTGATAACCAAACCCTGACTTGAGGAAACCACAGGCAAATGAGCTGCAATAACTGAGCGGCAGCCGCAACAGTTTTCTCACACTCGCACATACACAAACACACACAGCTTGACATAGTAGGAGGTTAAACTTGTGGGCTTGTGGTTGTGCTTCAGCTACAGCTTCAGCACTGAAGTCAAACTGCCACAGAAAGCCTGACAGTGTCCAGATTATTTGAGATGTCTGCTTCGAGAGTGGGCTGCTGCACATAGTGGCAAGAGAACAGAGTGAAAGGGAGCACTGACAGGAATACAGTCAATTGCACTAATGGATGCAACCCATATGTTTTGAGTCTGCTTTAAAGCCCGGGAAAGTGATTGAAAGCTGTTTGACATCTGCTATGCTGTTTGCTGTTGCTGCTCAGCTGCTCTCTGAGGCCCAGCACCATGATGATCACTTTCATTATAAGTGAAGCTACTTCTTCAAGTGATTCATCTCGTCCTAAAAGCCCCATCCTGTCACTGGCTGTCCTCTCAGATACGTCTTGATTTTCTGTCTTGTTTTACAGAATCCCCGTCCGCCTCTCTGTCGCTCTGTCCTTTTCCTTCTCTGTGCTGTGAACTAATTTGTTCAGACCTTTTTTATCAAATCTTCATATCCCACGTTGCTTTAGATTTCTCAGTGCATGCTCTCGCTGAGCACCCTGCATGTTGTCGTGAGAGTGGGAATGACAGAGAAGGAAGAAACAGCAGGAACCTCAGGAGGAGGCTCTGTTTCTATTCTGTTTCTTGTTTCTCACTTTCTCATTCTCTCTGGTAGATGCTCTTTCTTTCTACTTCCCTGTTTCTTTCTTTCTCACCACAGAGATCAATGTATACAGAGGTGACTCTACTATATTCCATCTCCTCCAAACAGCCTGCAGTGAAAGGCAGCCAACTACATTCACATAGGTACTGTACATAATTTTATTCAAGTTTTTTAAAGGTATTTTAAGGTACATGTACTATGCTTATATTAGTATAGTTTTTTCTGCCGCTGAATGTGGTGTCTTGTTGGGAGGGGGTGGTGTTGATTGCAGCTTGACAAGAGCTTCAGCCATTGTTATCTTTAAGAGAGGTTATAATATGCCCTGTGAGCAGCACTAGGTCTTCAGGACAGACTGGAAGCTACAGTGAGTCGCTATCGGGAAGTGATGGATCAGGGCTAGCTGGTTAGCGTGCTAACTTCAGTAAAAGAAAAGGCGTGATAGAGACAAGATTTAGCATTGGTGTTGATCTCCACCTCTGGAGACAGCTGTTGGGGAGTAAAGGAAGGAAGTTTGATGATGAACTTGCATTGTTTCTTCTGGACAGGTAAGTAAACTGCCGTTAATGCTAACATTGGCTCTGTAGCAATAGCAAAACTTAAAAATAGCTTGTCTGAGTATTTACTTTATAATTATATAATTAATTATAAAGATCTTGCACTACAATTATCAGACAGCTCTAGTTACAGTTAAATGAGTAAGACAGAAGTAAGATTTTACGTATTAAACATATCTTACTGAATATGACCCATTTTTATAAATTGCAGAATAGGGTATAAGCAGTTAAAATGAGATCCACCTACAGGTACAATGTTAAAATGAATAACATCAGTAATAATAATCCTACAATATGTCTATTTATATATGTCCTTTGAAAAGGACAAAGTATATTTGGCTGCTAGTGTTTTGAATGCATGCCAGTTATGACACTGTGGCATTATTAGTTTTATCTAAAGAATAAGGTTCATGATATTCAGTATTTTTCTTATTGTCAGCAAATCACCTGGAAAGAGCCAACTAACACGTACTGTGTGTATGTGTGTGTGTGTGTGTCTATCCGCAGCCTGATAACTCTTATTCCTCTGAGACATAGAGCTCCATTATTGTCCAAAAACTATCAACATGCGAATCTGTCGCACCGGGATGTTCCTTCATTACCATGAATACACACTGTTGTTTATTTTGAGTCATACCCATGTACATTGTGCTGCTGGCAGGAATACTCATTAGAGCACCACATTCACTCCTTTTTGAGTAACATTTAAAAAGCGTGGCGTCCAGCTGTTTCAGGAAATTAAAAAGGAAACACTATATTTGACCCATTATTAAAGATTTATCCCTTCAGTAAGAATCAATGGACTTGGGTTTCAGTGTCACAGACAGGTTAAGTTTTGGGAGACAGACCAACGCATTGTTGGTTTTGGTGTTTTCACAGGATTTGTTGAGGATAAAAAGGTAGAGAATAACACCAGCCTTATCCTTCAAGTATAGGAAGTGATTACTTGTTTCACCTCTGTCAGATGGCCCAACACCCAGGATACATCGCTGCACATGTCAGGGCTGTTTTACACATAAATAAGTTGGATATGTAGCTTAGTTCAGAACCAAAAAAAAAGGCAATGAACTCCTCACTCAGCCTGGCTGTTTGGCTCCCTGCAAGCCACTCTCAGTGTGGATCAGTACACCAGTGTCTGTGTGGTAAACACAAGTGGCTGATAAGCATCTCACTTGATAACTTTATCTTTGAGCTAGATGCTGGTGTAGTTGCTGGGTTTTTTTCAAACCAGTATCCCAGTGTTCATTCTTATGATTTTCCTTTAGCTCTTTGATTGATATTAAGACCACATTATGTTTATATCTTTTGTATTCTTACATTTTCCCATAATTTCTTATTTGTCTTATTTTCATTTATGTGATAGACCTTTGCATATCATTGTATCAATGCAGAGAGAGTACAGAGGAATCCAGTTGGGTTACTGCACCTAACCTCATTTTATGTGGGAAAAAAAGAGAAACAGCTAAAACTACATTAAGGCCAATGTTTCTACTTCAGTGAATACCTGCATCACAGCAGAAAAGGAAAAAGGCCCACTCAGCAGAGCTACATGGCTGCAGGGACCACAAATTGAACTCAGGCTGCCAGGATTATCTATACATATTTTTACACTGCACAACAATATGCCAGCAAAGGCAACAGCTTTGGCCCAAAACAGTCACATTCAGAGGCAGATGGCGTTACCAAAACCTATTTGAAACAATAAAGCAACACCACAGGTTCAATAGGTTGCACAAAACCCCCAGTGTTAGATTTGAGCCATCATAAGGAAGTGCACAGTTCACATCACAGGGTATAATGGCATATATAACCATTTCAGACACAAATTTTGGATCTCTGTTGAATTTTTTTTTGGTCTGAGCTTGACTTGATCTTTTTTCACAGAATTTCCAATCAAATGCAAATATGCCAGAAGAGAGGGAAACCAAAGAAAATGCAAGTAGAGGTTTCAATTTAAAGAATCTTCTGCGAAAGGAATGATAAAACCACTGGTCCACAAACAGTGGATTCTGTCAAACTGTATTCAGATCAGGCTCAGTCTTCCACTGGGGACCCGCAGTTCATTTCAAGGTAGATTTGATGCTAGTGAGTTGATATGACGGGTAGAGTAAAAGCAGAAATACTGTTATGTTATGTGACCTGCTTCACTTGGCTGCCCAGCTTATCATTTATCACCCACGTCAAATCTGATCTCACTTGGAGTCAGTCACATATTTCCCCTGGATAAGGAAGGATTTTAGGATTCCTAGGAGGCGTTCTGTGCATGTCAGGTTGCACGTGTTGTATCTCAGTGATTTTGAAATGGATAAAAAGCTGAACAATACTGTGTGACCATAAAACTTCTCAGTAGGGCAGCAACTGATAATCAGACTGAATCGTTTAAACCAACAATCCAACATTCACTCCTGCTCCAGGTGAGCAGGTGTGAATGTGCGACACTATGAATAGTCAGGAGAGACTGAATGAAACTGTGCTGCATTATCCACATATTTTAACGATGTGGTCAAACAACATATGGTTCAAACTAATTATTTTCTAATATAATCTGGCCCTTAAAGCAGCCTGTACAGCTGTGTTGATCTCAGACACACAGAAAAATGACTTTCACACACTTAGGCCTGTGTAAAAGCTGATGTAGACAGATATTCAAACATCTGGAACAAGTCTAATGATTACTTTTTTTTGTTGTTTATTTTATGAAATAAAGTTGACCGAGCCCCAGCTGATGTCTTCATACTGCCTGTTTTGGCGCCAACAGCCCAAAACCCCAGAGATATTCTACTTACATTAACATAACACAGAGAAAGGCCCTCACATTTAAGATGTAACCAGCAAATGTTTGGCAGTTTAGCCTCATAAATGACATTAAGATAAATCACTTATCATAATTGTGGACAACAGAATCATTTCATGTCAATCTCCTCATGAATTAATGGGCCATTTGTTTCAGCACCGCTCATGCCGCCCCCAACCTCTTTGATATGAGACCCTTCAAGAACTAGTGAAGTGGAGGGGGGTCAGTGAAGTCACCCAGAAATAGATAAGGAGGCTCATAATTAGTTAGTAACGGCAGGTTAGACACCTCAGCAGGAGAAGCTCTCTGCTGCTCTGAGCACATGACAGACGGACCCTGCCAATAAGGGCCCAGAGTTAATTAAAAGACCTGGCCGTGCTCTGAGGTCTTAAGTGTCCTCGTTCTGATGGAATGCTAAAACCCTCCACTACATAACTGCCCGACAGGCTCTGCTGGCTGGTGCACGTCTCAGCAGAGTCATGTCCTTCTCTCTCCCTGTCTCCTCCTCTCGTCTGAAGTGGGCCTGGCATTTTGATTATATATTTTTTAACTATATTACACATCGACATCAGTTTACCATTTATGAGATGTACCACTCAGCAAGTGAAAATAGTTGTATAATGTCTTCTGTGGCCCTGAAGAAGCTCTCCAAAGTCAGAAAAAATAACCCTGGTGATTTCATAGTGATTTCATGAAGCTTATTTGGGCTTCCACTTGGAAATCATACATTTTTAAATAGAAATCTTCATCACAAACTGGGGGGTGGGGTTGGGTGTGGGTTGTGTGGACTTTGAAAACATGGGTGTTTATGAGACAGAAGGTGGGTTAAAGTAAGGGTGTCAACATATATTCTAAAGTTGATTATATAATTGAATTGTAAAGAATACAAAAAAATATATTTTAAAAATTAATAGTTGATTGTAGGAAAACAAAGCAACACTTATGGACATATGGACTTTAAATGATTAACCGATTATAAAGTAAACCAATTTTTTTCCTGTTAGTTAATGATTGAAAACACTTTAACAATCTGAGGACAATCAATGTGTACAACTAAAGAAATCTCAGTCATTTATCAAACATCACAGGATTTATCAGGAGAGTCACAGAGAGGGGGGTAGGGGGTCACTCCACAGTATTGAGACCTGGCCCAGATCGTGAGCAGACAGAGGGGATAAGTACTCTCTTCCAACTCTTCCTGTTTTGTTTTACAGCCCCAAACTCCTGGGAGCAGCTGTAAGCCTGTTCAATTTAGGCCAGACAGATAGAGACAGTGTTTGTGGTGATTACATTAACATATCCAACCCCGATGAGGGAGGCGGTTTTGGAGGGAGGATCAACGAGTCGCTTCAGAAAGGAAGGGCAAGGAAGGAGGAGACAAAGGACAATGAACAAAAGCTTGGAGCTCACTGATTTTTCTCATTACCTCCTCTCATTTCCTTCTTCTCTCCATCTCCAGCTCTTTTTCTTTATCCCTTATGGTTTTTGTTTTCTTTTGTCTCTCTACCATTTCCCACTCTCTATATCTACCGCTCCAGATAACTGCAGGCTGATGGGAAGCAGCCATGTGGTGGTGAATACCAGCAGTGTAACAGGTGAGAGCGCAGAAGGTGAGAGGCGGGATTCAGCTTCTCCCCTGACAGAACACAACACATCTGAACACCAACGAGCATGCTTGCTAACACACACACACACACACGCGCACACACACTCACAGTACAGTTACAGCATTTAGCAGTGTATGAAATCTGGGGAGAATTTTATCTGTATGTTCTTTATTCAGTGAGAAACCACAATGAAATAAAGACCAAGTAATTTCAGTTTCCATTCAGTTTTGCTGTCTGCTTGGCCTTTTTTTTCTCTGCCTCTCTGCTCCACTTCTCACCAGACAGTTTCTTTGGACAAATGGAGAGTAAGAGATCACTGCATCATATGTGAACAGGCATGTTAATCCCCAGACAGACTGCATCCTCTAATGGGCGACATGTGTGAACTCTGAAAGGGCATGATGAAGGGAATTTTATTTGTCAGTTGTGCCTCAGATTCAGTCAAATCCATGTGTTGTCCCCTGTTATCAATCTTTTCATCTAACTCTTCGAAATAAACATATTTCCTAAAACTATTCCCTTAAGTTTTCTTGCTGTATTTCTTACTTCAATGCCCTGGTAGTGGAACCTAGAGGCTGTAACGTTTATTACAACCCACAATACAGATGTGTTGGGATGCAACAGACATCAGAAGTACTGTTTGCTATTCTCAGAGCCTCAGCAATAGTAGAGTAGTCTTAAAGGTGGTACTTAAGTACAGAGGCTGTGAAAGGCCACACTCACAAATATTTTTCTATCCAGCTATCTTGAGATGACACCGCTTGTTATCCAGAGATAATGAGATATTAAAAGGAGAACATTTTTTTTATTCTCTTGAGATAATTATTCCCTTATCTCCATTACCCGTAACAGGATAGTATCTCCATAAAACAAAAAATGTTTTCGCCTGTTATCGGGATAACAAAAATGTGTCTTCCCCTGATAATATCTCATTATCTCAGGATAACAAAAAATAGTTTTCTCCTCATTATGTTGTTATCTCGAGATGACAAGCTTTCTTATTCTAAGATAACGGGATAAAAAAATTTTTGCAAGTATGGGCTTTCTTGGCTTCCATACTTAAAGAAAGGCCATGAGATTAAAATATATACTATATATTTTGTTCTGAAGTGCTAAAAAGGAAAACTCAGAGTGTGCATAATGAAAACAAGGTTCATCCTGTGCAGGGCATGAATCTGCTCAGCATACTCACAGAGAGTTAGACTTTTCTTGTCTACAAGAGGAAACTGTAGCTTGTTAGTTGGCGTTGAAAGAAAAGTCAAGGTCGAATCAAAATCATATGGATTCAATCTCTCAGCACTTTTTGTAGAGTTGGTTGCGGGGAAAGTTTAAACCGGTAGTCAGGAAGAATCGTCCTCTGAGGAGGAGGATGAATATTTATTCAGATTTTCATGGCAATCCAGCCAGTAGTTACTAACTGCAATATCTTCAATTATATCTTGTTCTGGACTACAGTGTTAGTGAGGAAACTGAGTGGCAGACACCACCATCCTCTAGGCAGGGAAACATGTGATGCAATCACACTTTTGCTGAACAAAAGCACAACATGAGCTTTAATCCATGCACTTTGACTCTCAGTGTTTCCTCTCTGTAATGAAGTGTGTGACACACCCCACCTGGAGCAATCAAACACCAGAGGGAGTGCGAGTCAGTCTGCGTATCCAGCAGGCTGAGAGCTGCATGCACCCACACTGATCATTAGCAGCAGCAGGAAGGCTCTAAACTCTGGAAAATTGTCTCACTCTGAATAGGAGGGAAAATGTCACAGTAACAAAGCTTATGAAGTGATGATATCTGAGGACTAAATGAAAAGACGCTGGAGTTGAAGTGTTTTGGTGGGTATGTCACTGTTCCCCCATTAATATTCTTGTTGCCGTTGAAAGGGCTCTACAGCACAGCTGCAGCTTGTTTTGGTGAGGTTGTTCAACAGCGAGGGCAATGTTGAGGAGCAACACATGTACTTTCACTTTTTACAATATCTACATAGTCGCTGAGCCACTGGTTTGTTCTCGATTTGTACTATTTGTATGGCTGAAGGTCGTATACCAGAAAACTTTGATCTACTATAACTTCTGTAGAGTTATTTTTTACTGGCACTTTACATAACAGAGGCTAGATAGCAGACTCATGATGAAGTGATCTAAAAGTTCACCCACCCTCAACCCTGCATTTGTTTTCATCATCTATAGACAGAGACTGAGTAGATGTAGATGATAAATGTCAATTTTAAAAGTGTTTTCCTGCTACAATTACTCCCTCTATTGTATTTTATTCAATTAAAATTACAGCAATTACAGACACAGTATCAGGTTACCACTTCTATTCATGCCTATTCAGATAAAGACCTTTAAGAAAATACTGCAAATTTTGTCTGATCCCAAAGGAGTCATAATGACGGCAACAGGAAAGCTTTTGAAATGAGAAATAAGCGATAAAAGATCGAGTATATCACTTTTCAGTAATGAACAATGTGCTGAAAAATCATTTGTGAGTGCATATGTACCTTTCCAGATACCATAATAAACTGTGGGGGGATTTGTACTGTGGTTGAATATCAGGAAGTGAGATCCTGTTATTACCAGGAATTCTTATCAAAATCCTTTTTCTCAGGAAAAACAACATTTACTAGAGCCCATGAGTTTTAGCACATGTGCTTGTGCGATCACATCCCAGAGACTAAAGAGATAATATGCACTGAAACAAAGACACATTCACGAAACCTCATTAGCATGAACACCAAATCAAATCCTAAAGTCCGACCTTGAAATGCTTTTATTATGACAAGATAACTGGATCATCTTTCCAGCTACAACTGTTTCCTCCATTTGCTTTTCATGATAAAAAGGCAGCTTGCAGTTCAGCTGTGTGAATAAACATTGTTAAAATAAATGTGTCTAGAGGAGTGCAAAATCTGCAAACAAAGACACAGGTGGTTCAACAAGTGGCTGAATCAGATATGGAGGTGGAGCATGGTGTGGAGAGCAGCCCTGATGGTACACAACTAAATATAACACCAATGCTCCTGTGCAAACATGACAACAACATGCAAAAATGTCTGTATGCAATATATGTTCCTCTGCAGTAAGAAGCTCATGTGCTCCCTTTAATTGTATAACATATATAAAAGAATACAATTAGAATAAATGTCATTTTGATTAAATATTTGCAGGTCTGCGTTTGAAATCATACTTTATGGTGAGAATGGTATGGTGTCCTGGGAGAAGAGTGGGATAAAGAGAAAAAAATATGTCTGTAAATAATCCTTAAATTGGCTTCTTGTAAGTTTTCTCTGCTGCCAAACGTGGTCTAGACAAGAGGTTATAATATGTCATCTGAGCAGTGCTATAGCCTCTGGGCAGATTGGAGGCTACAATGAGTCGCTATCAGAAAGTGACAAGACAGGCCGGGGCTAGTTGGTTAGCATGCTAACTTCAGTAGAAGAAAAGACGTGACAGAGACAAGACATAACATTGGCGTTGATTTCCACTGCCAGAGACAGCTCTTGGTGAGTAAAGGGATGAAATTTGATGCTGAACTCGCAACGTTTCTTCTAGACTGGTGAGTAAGCATGTGATAATGCTAACGCTGGCTCTGTAGCAATAGCAAAACTTACAAATAGCTCCTTTAAATGTTTAAATCCTAACAAAGTATCTCTAAAACAACTTTTCATTCATGTTCATATAAAAAGGTTAGCTTATTTAATTAACTGAAAAAACTGCGTTTGATGACTTGAATGATTGTGTTTAAACAGACCAAATGAGAAGCCATAATTTGTTTCTGTACATTAGAAGCCTTATGGGTTAACAAAAAGCATGTGTAAACAGCAATAAATGTCCATCTGCATTCACTCACACATTGGTCGTGAAGATGCCGTAGATGAGGTCTTGCTCCGGCAGGTAGAAGGTGCTCTGCAGCTCATTGTAGTAGAAGGGGATCTCCCCGGAGCGGGAGCAGTTGAGCCTCGCCTTCATGAACGTGGTCCAGGTGTCCTCCAGGAGAAACCGCCCGCCGATGTCGTTCTTGCAGACTCGCGCTACGCGGGAATAGACTGTCTTGCCACAGTCGTGCTCCACTGCGTTCTCCCTCAGGAAGAAGAAGGTGAAGAGGCCGATGTCGTACGCTGAGATGAAGTGGGGCTCTGCCAGGAGGAAGAAGGAGGAGAACAAGGCGGGAGGATCATTACATGATGGCTCCAGGGAAAAAGAAATAGTTGCAGCATTTATCTACTAGATGGTGTTGCTTTGACCCCTGTACTCCTTATTATTGATTGCAATAAAAACTTCAGAACTCTGCTGTTGTGCTGCTGTTTAAGATGGTCTGGAAAAGAGCCTCAATGTCAAATGTGTAAATGAGAGAAGGTGCAGAGGGAGAAGGAGGAGAGGAGAAGATAAAAAATGGTTACTAATAAATCCATCTGATGTTTTGATGGTAAATCCATGGAGCTATGTCTGTTTAACTGGATGCCTGTGCTGCTTTTATTGCCCTGGGTGACACCACGAATGATTCATGGCCCTTCCTGCTTGGTGGGTTATCAGGTAAAGCAGACTGAATAATGGTGTGATTGGGACGTTACTGTCATCCTTTGTAAACATGACTCATCACAGAATACTAATTCACTGCTGTGAGCGTGGAGGGAACAGGAGTTTGAACTTGTAATATTAGTCTTAAATCCACAATATTTTTGGTGGTTTCACATAAAAGTCTTTGTAACGGCTTAAAGGATTAATTCACCCAAAGTCCTCAAATATCATTTCCCCTCTTACCTTTTATAGTATCTAATTTTGCAGACATTTTTGGTGTTATATGAACACATTTTAAAATACTTGAAGCTGATGGCAGGGGGCTGGTACAATCTGTGAGTAGAATAGAAAACGAGATTTGAAAAACTCAGATGCAGCAGAAACAGTGTCCTGGTTACTCTTGGTCATAGTTCCCAGTTAATAATCAACGTGATAGGACGTAACCAGGGTTTGTGTAATTTGGGTGATGTAAACCTTTAATACCAGAATATAGCTGGCTATACAGCAGCGCTGTCCAAGAAAAACCATAGATGTCAAATGTAGTAACATTTACATCTGCAAAAAAAATGGGGAAAAAATTAAATACATTAATTTAAAAAAATTCCAAACATAACAGCCATCGATAAAAAACTGAAGGTGGTCTAGATGTTAGAAAATGTCTGTTGAAAAGTTCTTGAGAAAGACATTTAATTTGTGGCTATTAACCTGACATATCGAATTTAAGGACAGAATTATATTTCAAATAATAAGACACTTAACAAAACATCAGAAATTGTCACTCTTTCTCAAATCCCACTTGTTTTTCGTGACAGAATAACTGCCTTCTTGTAACATTGCTGATTTTTAAGTCATAGTTTGAAGCTGAACTGTCTAAAAAAAGAAATCAAAACAGAATTGTTGTTGCTGTTTTGATGCTGAGCTGACTCTGGCTTCATCACACTGAAGTTCTGTTTTCTACTGCTGTGTTCTCCTCTGTCAGACAAATGCTATTCATGTGCAGGAATGATGAAACAAAAAAAAAGCTCCTCTGCTTCTGTCACTTCACGTTTCCTCTGGGACGCATCTATCATAAGTGGTATCACACACTCACACACACACACCCACACTCACACAGAGGCAAATGGAGGAATAAGCCTTAATTTTCACAGATGCATGCACACACATACATAGGACATAAGTGGGATGCTGATGTTGAAAACAATGTCACAGACAAAGACTTACACACACACACACACACACACACACACATACAGTGGAAATGACTTGTTAGCAGCCATGATGGGATGTGCCTCAGGGGCGTGTGAGGCTTTTTATAAGAGAATCAGATTTTGAAACAGAGCAGGAAGAGACAAACATGGCTGCAGCAGCTCTCTCACTGCATCCCAACAACAGCCACTGGTCTGGACCAACCACAGGTGAAGGCACTCGTGGTGTGAAAAGGCATTTTCAACAAAGAGAATAGCTGAGGGCGCGATTCAAACTTTTTGAAACTAATCAATTTATATCAAAGGAAGGCGGGTGCAGAAGATGTCACTGCTGATGTGAGGAGCGAGCATGTTGAAGAAGCAGGAAGGCAGCGGTGGCTAATTTAGCAGGTGATCTGAAGGACTTTTTCAGTTTACATCAGATGAAGTGGACATCCTTATCAGTCCAGCATCAGTTTGCTTTTTAGATAAAAGTTTTAACACACAAAAATGTCATTAAACAACAACTGCAGAAGGTCCATTATTATCATTACCACCATTACTACATCATGTGACCTGGGGGTAGGCTATCATTTAATGTTTATATCTGTGATAAAAAAACAACTTGTTAAACTGAGATCACTGTAATGTACAGCACATCTCCTGTCAGTTAATTGTTCCTGATGAGCATGCAGATGAACAAGCGAGAGGTGTCATGTTTGTTGGGTCACTGGTAATTACTGCAACTGAGGCTGAAGAGACAACCATAACAATGCATGACTGCTGCTTTCCCTACAGATACAGGCCATGTTAAGGAGCTGATTGTGTTTATGCATCTCTCAGCTATGAAATGTAAGAAGTGTGTGTGTGTGTGTGTGTGTGTGTGTGATTTGTGTTGTATACAGCACACCTGAGCTGTTATGCATATGCACCCAAGAGTATTTCCGTGTTTACATACCTGTGTTTATGCATACTGTACGTGTGTCAGCCAAAGGGCAGGTGGAGCTGACAGATTCTGCATAATATGACTGAAGCTGTGTGGGTGCAAATTTGATGAGCAGAGTTTTTCCAGCCCCCCACTGAGAGGTAAACAGATTGTTCAATCTGGCAGGCTGGTTGGGTGCTGGAGGAGTGAAGCCTACATCACTAACATCACATGATGCTTTAGATCAGACATACAGCATAAAGAGCTGGGCTATTTAAAGTGGATTGGTTTCCTATAAGCCTCCCTTTCACTATGCAATTCTGTCTGGGCACAAAATTTCATGCAAAAATTAAGGTTTGATTTATGGCATGAAGTGGGAACTTTGCAGAGGCAGACTTTGCTTTGCCACTGTGCTTCTGTGTTCCCAGCTAGCGGAAACAGTGAAACAACCATAACTGTGGGACGTCTACCCAGCATAAGAAAAACTCTGGATGGTTTTCCATAACCTGTACCTTGTTGTGTTTGTCTTATTTTAATTTACCTTTAAATAACTCAGTATTAAGCTAATAAGAATTATATTTATAAAAACTTGAATTTGAATTTTGAGGTTTAAATGTCACATGTTTGTATGTGCTTATAAACATGGTTATATATGGGGATGAAGAAATCTCTTTCATTTTATTTTTGTGATTACATGTGCCAAAACAAAGCTGAGAGAAGACTGAGAGCAAACAACACAAATCTGAATTGAGATTCATGTCATTCAGGTGCATGACGGGAAACAGTTGGTCAGCACCTGGCGGGCTACCAATCCAATAAGCGAACAGATTGATTAGATCCAGGACCCCCCTCCCTGCCTTTGGTTCTCTGGAGCTGTAGAGGCTTAGAGCTGGAAATGAGATTTTCATTCACACCCCCTCAAATCCATCGGGAGCACAACTCCATCACCCTCACAGAATCAGCCATGAAGGAAAGCAGGCTTTGTCTGTGATGGCATGAGTGTGTGTGTACGTAGCGAGAGTGGAGTGCAACATGTGTGCTTGACTGTGTGTGCGGCCAGCTGTGATTATGCAGATGAGGACATGATCTACTTAGCTACTCATCTTTTCCCATCCCACATACTCTCTCACACACACACACACACAGCCTGGACACACATGGTTGCAAATACAGCATGCATACAGTCTAAATTCATATATATACACAAGCACACACACACTCACACATTCGCACACAGACAGAGTCGCCGCCTGGTGTGAAGCATGCTGTGTGCTGTAATTTCACCCTCTCCTTGCCGTGAGGAATAATTATGTCGCTCACTGACTCTTCAGTCTATCTTCTCTGCCTCCCTCTCATCCTCATCTTCTTCCCTGCCCCATGACGCTCACCCCCTCCTCTCTCACCGCCACACACACATACACACACCATCACACTCTCCCTCCTTCCAACTTCACTTGCATTCGTTCTTGCCTTCCTTATTTCACTCCACTTGTCTCTCCTTTATTCTGGCCGATTCTCTGCAGTCCAGCTCTTTTGCATCTACTTCTTATCATAATACAGCTGCACCTGAAATATGTGGGTATTCGTTTGTTACATTTAGTGCCGATGATTATGCATTAGTCACATGACAGAAAATGAATCAACAACTCTTGTGGTGCATTAATTGATTACGTCTTTTATCAAGTAGAAAATGTCAAGCATTCACTGGTTCTAGTTTCTCAGATGTCAGGATTTGCTGCTTATTTCTGTTTCATATCTTTTTTTTTCAGTATCTTTTGACTGTGGACTGCAGCCCTGGTTACTTTGATTATTTTCAAATGTTATTTATTGGGAACTTTTTTCTCTCTCTTTCTCCGACTGTGCTACTTCATGCATGCCATGTGTTGAAAGTAGATACCAATTCCCAGTAGGAGAAGGGATAGGGTGTAGCCAATGTGTTGCATTAGCCTGAGAAACTCAGCAAACAATGGATGGAATAAAGCAAAGATATGGCCGTGGGTCATGTTTGAGGTTCGAATTTGACAGTTACGGTTTGAGCTCTCAGTATTAAGGTCCCCCACACCCTCTGACTTTGTTGTTCATCTTTTTTGTTGAGAGTTTCACGTCCATCCAACTTGTCACTTAACATTGTCTGTGATGCAGAGAATGAATCTATCCAGTTGCTTAAAATAACTCCTCCTATTTCACCATTGTATAAACCTCAGTGAATCCAATAATCTAAGCTGTTCTGCATATCAAAGGATGTCAATGGCAGCCTCTTCCAGTGAACCGTCCATCTGCATTTCTGCTGGAGTCAGGATGTGTGTGAATGGATTTGTGCTGCAGCGTGGTCAGAGGAAAAGGCACCGCGTCAGCAGCAGGGAGATTATTGACACCGACACCATCAGGATTGACAGTATTTCATGCTCTCCGCCATTCCATAAATCCTGCCAGTTCCTATGCCTAGCCTGTACTGTGTCCTCCATACACAATTTCAAATCCAAACAGTCTTTGTAATCCTTTGAAAAACACCCCTGTCGGGTTGATCTATCATGGCTGTAACAAGAGAGCCAATTGTATTAGAAGCAAAAGTGCAGACAGAAACGTTGCTCCTGGCAGGAAAATGTTTAAAGTAACAGGAGGAATGTTCAGAGATTCTCTTTACCCTGTGATTTAACCTTGTGTGGACCATTTAATAATCCAACAAGAGTTTAGACCCGATCAGATTACTAATACTACTAGATTACATGTCTCACGTCTGATATGAAAACACTGTTGTAAGACACACATTGTAGGTCAAACTCTGGGCCATTTCATTCTGCTCATTTCACAGAACGTTGTGCTTTAAGTGCTCTAAAATGAACTTGAATCAATCAATGAATTTTAATCAACTATCTTAAAAAAGCAATTAAGTGTTATTAATTTAAGTTATTCATGGAGCAAAATTGAAAAGCAATGGTTGTTTCAAGCCTCTTCAGTGTGAGGATTAGCTGCTTTTCTCTGTTTATATCATTGGTTGGTTGAAAACAAGGAGCAGTTTGAGAGCACAAGCTTGGGCTCTGGGAATGAGTGATGCTGTTCTCCACAAATTTGTGACATTAAATATAAATCAAATGATTATCCAGTTAATTGAAAAAATAATCAACATTAATTGGTAATGAAGCTGCAGCACAGGAAAAAAAAAGCTAAAATAAATAATACTGAAATGAACTTTTCAGTGTGAGCCACAGAACATCATATATGGTTGTTCCTGTTGCGTTACTGTACCGTTGAGCCATTTGGAGTTGTACTGGGCAGTCCGAAGCGGTGGCATGCCCCCCAGGCTGCGGTATATGACAGGGTCACGGCCGGAGAAGTCAATAACGGTGGCGGCATACAGCTCTCCGCTCTCAGTCACCACTGCTGTGGAGTTGTGGCGAGGATCATATGGGCAGCGGGCCACGCCATTGACCCGCTCCAGCACGCTGCTCATGTTGCCCACCTGCGAGAGATGAAAAGACAAGAGTAAGAAAAAGCTGCAAGCAAAAGCAACAGAGCAACTCTGCAGTGTTTCTGCTGAATTTCTACAAAGATCACACACACTAACACACACTTATTTGTACCTCTCGGGTAATACAGAGTGGCTGGAATGCATTGGTTCCACAGGTCATGACCTCGGTCTTGTTCACCAGCAGGACTCTGATGTAGTTCTGACATTCAATCTGTAAAGAAGTGGGTGAAGAGGAGAGCTTTCAAACAGCTACAGTAGTAACAGGCTGAGGTGGTTCACTAAATACCCTTTGACGTTTCACTGAGAAGAACAATGGACCAAGTGTTCTGGTACCAGACTTGCGTGCTACCAAAAGCAGAGCAATCCAGTGTGTGCAGCTTTTACTCTTGTGATTTCATTGTTCAAAAATATGAATGCTTGTTTGCAACTGAATGGAAGCCAATTTGTGACATTGACAGAAGCTCCACAATAAGTTAAGTATGTATGTCAAAAAAAAAATGTAATTTGTTTGAACAAAAGGTGTGAAATAGATTTACTGGTAATAAAACATTTTATGTACGTATCATTTTTTTTGTAAATGGTGCTGCTTTGTTTGTGAGGAACAAATGAGGTAATTGCAGGGACACAGG
The DNA here is from genome assembly GCF_046630095.1 of Trachinotus anak. Classification (NCBI taxonomy): domain Eukaryota; kingdom Metazoa; phylum Chordata; class Actinopteri; order Carangiformes; family Carangidae; genus Trachinotus; species Trachinotus anak. Next base: position 16,657,259 of record NW_027273852.1, read on the forward strand.
TTTCAAAGAAGATTGATTGTCTGTTTTGTGTGAGTGATATCAGCCTTTCACTTTAAAGGCACAGAGGGAAACAAAACTCACCTTGCAAACTGTTGTCCCAAAATGATCGAAGTAAGACAGCTGATCACTACATTGGTTATCAGACATATTTGAAAGGAAGTGCTTCTGTGTATCTCACTATCTTACCCCGGGCTCTCGCCCATTTTCTCTCCCTTCCCTTTGCCCTCTCTCTTCTCTGCTAGAAAAACAACTCTTGATTGAAGGGTCTGAAATAGCTATTCTGTACAGAGCCCTCCCATGAGGCCCATAAGGACCTCGCCACAACAGCCAGAAGATATCAAGATGGCCTCTCTGTAAGCCAGGCTGCGCTGACATCAAGTGTTGTAATTGGGGGCGGGATCGAGGTTACCTCTGTTTTGCCTTTGCTCTGACAAGACCTCCTGGTTTCCTCGTCCGGTGCCCATTCTGTTGCCTAGGAAACAAAAACAAGAAAAAGTCCAGGGATGACAAAGAGGCCGAAAAGCAGTCAGCTGAGTCCTTCAGACACCACAAAACAGTTACGCAACAACTGACTGTTGCTAATACTGTAGGCATGCACAAAAAGATGCATGAAAAGACTTTAACCTCATTGCTGTTTGTTTATTGTGTAAACATGGCGACCGGCTCGCCAGCCAAGAGCTTATTCGAGGGTAGCGGGCAAGGTACCCAACGAGGCGGTTGAAGGGCTAAGGGCAGTATTAGCATGTAAATGGCTTTCTCTCCATCTTCTTCTTCTGTCATCCTCTCTCTCTCTCTCTCTGAAAGTTTGCAGCACTTGCCTCTGCTCCATTGCACCCCACCCCCCACCCCCGCCAACCAACCAACCCCCCCCCCCCCGAACCACCCAATTATATTCCTGTTAAGGGTTTTATCATTAGGCTTTATTATGGATGCAGGCGGCAGCACTGCACAACTGCACTCCAAATACACTAATGCATGTGCATACACATGCTGCTTGGCCAACAGAGACGCACTGGCTCTTGTTCAGAGGATTGAGAGATGTCCCTCTCTTGGCACAAACTGTATATGTGCAAGGTGCCAGGGGACCCCCTCACCCCCACCCCCATGTGTCACTAGCCTCATTTTACTATCCTCTCCTCCTTTACCATCATCTCCTCCTCTTCTCTGATCTCATTGCCCAATAGGAAGGTTGCCTCAATATCTAAAACTTCAAATCTACAACATCAATCTATCAAATTCTACATCCTTCTGTTGTTTGTCTTTATTACAATATGCTGCTCTCCACAAGATATCATTGTCATGCACAAGACTAGCCACAGCAGACAACTGCCCTCCCAGGACAATGGGCCAGTGGGACAAAGTTGTGACCCACACTCAGCGAAGCCTGCCAACTGAGGCCAACCAGCTCTAAAGTGGGTCAGTATTCCAGGAGCCAAAAGGAGGAATCAAACAAACTTTAAACTGTAGAGTAAGAAAATGCTAAATCTGATCCGCCATGCAGCTCATCTTAAACACCTATATGCAGTCTTGGATAATTTGGGGTTTTTTAGGTGTGAATTTGTCCTGCGGTGACAACACTCATGCTTTTTGGATCCTCATTTTGTTCTAATTAAAGCTCAGCGGAAGGGACTAAAAGCTGTATAGCCCCAAGACTCAGTGAGGGATTCTGCCGGGAAAATATGGTTTTGAGTTAATCACTTTTTTTTTAGATCCTCCATGCAGAGAATGTAGCTCTTTAGGAATTTAAAAGGAAATAAAATTTTATAAGCACATTTAATGAGAACTTCAGAGAACTGAAGTCTTTTTGGAGACAATATGGTGAGTTCAAATGCACTGAGTGTAAAAATCTTCTATTTCACAGGTCATGGAGTATTTCAACTAGGCTCGCAGGAAGAGGAGAAGTTTATGATTTAGGATGATTAGCCTCTGCATAAATTCATGCTAACGAGTGAAAACACCAGACTGTACCATCCATCCACAGCCTAATGAGCTAGTCAAACATCTGCACGTTGTGTTTGGATTTCTTTTAATGCTTCTGGACTAAGCTTATATTCATAGAAAATAAATGGCTGTGTGATTGTTTTTTGAATGATTGCACTGCCAGAACTGTTTGCGGTGCCAAAACTCTGCAAAACAAGTAATTCTTCCACATTTCTGATGCCATGTTTGATTGTCTGAGATGCAACTTAACGCTCCACTAATGAACAAACACTGCTGAAGACGAAGCTAGCAACTACCTGGTAAGGAAAGTGAAACATTTAGCAGCTAGAACCAGCTAGAGCCTGATATTTTTCTCAGGAGATGGTGAAGACCAAATATGAGCTAAAAGGAGAATTAATGGTAATTAAATGTCAGGACTGTGTGTTCTTCTGTAAATCTGCATGAATTGATTTGAATAGACAGTCTGTAACCACAACACTGACATTTTACCATTATAAATAATTATATTGTTTATTTTATTTTCATTAATATACATGCGAGTGTAAATCCAGCATTAGCTCTGATGTGTTTGTCTCTACTGACTCCTTCAGAAAATACCTGGTTTTCTAGCTGTTTATAAGGTGGTTGCTAACTTTGTTTGGTTAATGAGAGTAGTGAGAGTGATGCAGAACAGTAAAGCTCTAAAAACACTGACAGATGCTGAAACACTCCACAGAGGTGCATGAAGCTGCACAAACCAGTGATAATTCTGTGAGTTTGTCACTTCGAACAACACATTACACTTAGTCATTTGATCCATTATTCATGTAAAAATATTGTTTAGAGCAGCTTCAACCAGGCTAAACTTCACATAAAAATTTCTGCACTTTACGACCATATGTAAGCACAGGCTAGAGGTGGAGCCTGAGACAGATTCATTAGTGTTATAAAGCTATGTTTAGCTGCTGCAGCTGGTAGAGAACCAGTAAGTGGGCTCTGGCCCATATTGATAGTTACAGCTCATCTCCCTGTCTCCCACAGCAGCTCCCTTCAATTAACCTGCTTCACACTGCCCTGGAGAGAGAGACAGCAGCAGGGGAAAGCTATATAAAGTAAACTGTAATTAAAATGAAACTTGAGCTTCAGACACTGAACACAAAGTAGTTGAAGAAATAAAAAAATAAAAAAACTGAAAGTAGTTAATGTGCTCTGCAGGAGCTCGACTGTCTAGTCACGCAGCTCATGCTGCCGCCAAACAGTACACAGACGGTCAACAGCAACTTCAAATCCACTTCCCAGGAGCGCAGTGAACACTGTGGCACCTGCCATTCAGGGAGCAGCCCCGCCCCCTCTGCGGCAGTCCATCACTTTGCCTGTTGAAATGAAAACACTGCTCTTCCACGGCTCCTGCCCATCAGCCCCTGACAGCCTGGGGGCTGACGTCATTGTAAACACACACACACACACACACACACACACAGTGATGGATGCCTTTGCGATGAATCATGGCTTGGGGCATTACCATCTTTTCGGCAGGGCCCCATCTCCAAGGATCCCCATCGGCTTAACCCGCTGACCTTCACCAGAAAGTGCCCCCCCTTCCCCTCCCCCCTCCCTGTCCATCTCTTCTTCTTCTTCTTCACACCACTTTGGAACAAAGCCACACTCACACAGAGCCTGTGAGAATACCAATTCTGCCTCAACATCCTCTCCCTCAAATACCTTCCCTCTGTACCAAACCCTGAATGGCCTGACTGCCATCAACAGAATGAATAAGAGCTGCATAATGTGTGGGCAGCATGCTGTGTTTATTTAGCACTAAAAATCTTCTCAACAAATCAAACATAAAGAAAGCTAATAGATTAAGGGGGGAAATACTGTTTTCACTTATTCCACCTTAATATTGAACGTCATATTTGCTGTCTAATTATTCATGTGTAATGCAGAAGAGCAGCTCAGCACAGTCAGATGTCTGCTGACTTTGACTTATGAAATATGGAACTAAATGAAGCTATAAAATGAAAAAAGACAAAAAAATGAAACACTTTAAAAAAGTATTTGCCAAAATGTCAAACTATTTGTTTGAGGGTAGGAAAGACTGTGTTCATGATTAAAGGAAACCAGTACTGATTGTTGGTAGGAAATGTGAAACAAACGTAACAGTCACACACTTTGTTGACCTCAACCCTTGATCCACATCCACATGTGTGTGGATGTGTGTGTGGACATCCACTTCCTCCAGCACTGCTTGAGATGATCCAGAGCCAATTTAGCCAGTGTGCAAATGTCTGCTGGACACATAAGTGGAGCCGCTCATGCAGCTCAACCTCAGCTTTTTTCACACACTATCTTTACATGGCAGGTGTTAGGTTTTTTTTGTTTGTTTTTTGTGTTTTTTTTTTTGTTTTTTTGTGTGTTTTTTTTGCCAAAACAGCTTCTGCACCTGTGAGTCCTCATCAAGCAATTTTGTCATTTTGGAAATGTTTCGAAGTGTTTGAACAAAGACAGTAGTTTGACGGAGCAGTGGTGAAGAGGGGTAAGAGGTTTTCTGGCACTATAGCAAAGTCAAACTGCCTCTCGAGGTCCTTGTCAGGTCGACATCAACACAGGTTGACGTTTTCAGCATCTGAACAAATAATCAATACTGTTGTACTGTTGTAACAACAGTCTGTAAAAATATCAGTATCAAATGTATAGATTTTATGGACATTAATCAAACATAAATAACAGAAGAAACAGGAAATTGAAATCACTGTCTCCTATGCACAAATTACCAGACAATTAAAGAGTCAGCTTCCTCCCTGAGAAGAGTTACAGCCACTTTTCATGTTTGAATATGGCCCAAGGCCACAGAGCCTGTTTATTATTTGTGCCCGTAGCCACAGATGCATGTTAGAGTACATTTCCATCTATTAGCAAAGCCAACAACCATGTGCACTCCCTGCCATCATTTCCCCTCCAAACCTGAGCCTGACAACCCATTTCTCCTAATTTCAGTTTTCCTTAGACACAATAGGAAGATCTTGCCCATGGCATCTTTCTTAAAGGAGGAAAGAGGAAGGAAAAAAATAAACATGAATTTTTTATAGGCAAATAAAATAGCAGAAAATACAATTAGTAGCGGGAAAGAGGATTTATCACTTTTACGGTAGAAAGATGGTGACTGGGCTCGAAAGTGAATTCTATTATTACGAGAAACAGAGAGAAAGAGGTAGAAAAAAAAGAGATGGAGAGCAGGAAACACTGATGAAGTATAGAGGGCTTGCGAGCAGCGACGACTGCAAATGCCATTCCTGAAATGTGGTGCTGTGTTGATAAGGCTGCCTCTCACTGACACACTGCTAACATCATGTGTGACAACTAATTATAACTCATGAATATTGTAAATAAGTGTGTCAAGGGAGTAATGGTTGTTTGAATAGGCGCTGTCTGGCACTTGTTACAGTCAAGATAGATTTGTATACCAGTGCAGTGGGATTGGGCCTAACTGGTGTGAGCCGAGGCTGGAAAAGTAGCAAAAATATGAAAAAACATTGCACGATAAGTTTAACAGAACTTAATAACTTCAACATCCAAACAACAGCTGAGCCATTACTTAATATGTTAAGCATACATTACAGCTTTAAACACTGTAAGAGCTGCTAACATGCTTTGGCTATGATGAACTATAACTCTGTGCGCATTGATAAACAAATAATAAATATTTCCTGGAAATATTTACTCTGACTTCATGGTCTGGGGAATAAAACTTGCAAAAAGGTTTATTTATTATTCATGTAAGCAGGTCATTTGCAATCACAAAAGCAGAAGATATTCAGATGTAGGGGAAATGTTTTCCATGCCGTCAGTATCTGGTAAACTACCACCTGAGAGGCTCCTCGTGTCTTCTTCCTCATCTCATCCTGCTACACTTCACTGCGGGCTTTTCCTCTGAATGTTACTCAACCACTGAGGCAAGGGAGAAAAGAATCTGCATATTCACCCACCACCACCTCACTAAGAGAGAGCGAGATCATCTGTGTCCTCACTTCAAAGCATCCCACACTTTTAGACTGCTAATTCCTTCCTCTTATTTCCAGTCCCACACTCGTAATCTGCTATTTTAAGTTACCAACCTACACCCAACACATACATACACACACATACACACACAACTTGACAATATGGACAGTTTTGGCACAAACTGGTGCCCAGGTGGTGCAGAGAAGCAACGCAGCGACACCGGAGTGAACACCACTGGCAGTGGTCACAGGTGGGAAACCAGCCTCATGTTCTTGTCTAATACACTCATAGGACATTAGATGGTTCTGTGAACCACACACCAACATTATTCAAATTTTTACAATATTATGATGTCAGTGATGACCACAGTTATGCAATAGGATCACACACTGTAAATAAAGATGGGTGTAGCCTCTGTAATGTCACCCTTGGCTTTCTGAAAGGCAGTTTTGAATCTTAGGGTGAGCTGCTCCACCATCTCCATCTTGCCAGTGCCTGACTCCACCTAACTCCCGGCTAATCCAAACATGGGTAAAGAAGTTGTGTGGAGGCAAGACTTCAGTACATGTCACTTTGTGGCAAGCATACACTCGCTCACTTGCTGCTCAAAGGGGCACGCCCTCAACTATGCAGAACTTTAAAGGTGGAGCTATATAGAAATTCACCCCAGTACAGTTGTCATGAAGTCAGGAAGTTTGCTATAGACACCAGGCTGCAAATATGTTTATTTCTGTTGTAAAGTTGGACATTTTAACATGGGAGTCTATGGGGATGGACTCACTTTTGGAGCCAGCCTCAAGCAGCCAATTCGAAGAAGTGCAGTGTTTGGCACTTTTGTGTTGACTTCATTTCTCAGCCTCGGAGGTTGCTGCTTAGAATTTGAAACAACTGCACTGGTGTCAAAGGCCAAAAATCTTCATCACACATCCACCACTTCAACTTCCCACACTTTTACTCTCTGTCTGTACTGAGTCCTGCTTTGGCAAAGAATTTTTGGGATGTTAAAGGTACAGGAAACTTGAAATCATCATGAATTTTTGCTTAATAGATATGGATTAGGGCTGAAAAATATTGCTATTATTTTGGCAGATATTGCAAATTGCGATATGAGGCATGATTTAATTTTCAGTGAAAAAATAAATATATATAAAACTGGTGATGTGATTTTTGATTGGTCTTGTACCAAAAAAGCAGTTTCCTTTACATCTGGCTGGAGTACCTGTAACACCATAATGCTTCATTTATGGTGTGTTTACTATTATGTATGTATGTATGTATTATTTCGTGCAATTTGGATATTGCATTTGGCCATATTGTGATTTCAATAATATTTCAATTAATTGTTCAGCTTCAATATGGATTATATATGTTGTCTTGCTATCAGCTAAAAATGTGGTCACTTACTGTAAATTGCTGCCATGTTGTTTCTTTACTCAGATTGTATTCTCTTTACTTCCTGTTTCAGTGATCAGTGGGGCGTGTCCTTAGTCATTAGTTTAATTAGTAATGAACAGAAAGTGACCTCTGTGAAAGAGTGAAGGAGTATGAAAGGAGAAACACGTACATTTGGTGGATGTTTCACCATAAATCTTCGAGTGTGTTCCAGATGAGAAGGAAGAATTGTGTGTGCAGCAATTATCAGCATACAAAGCAAAGTGAACTGCTAAACAATTAAATGCAGGTAACGGAGCAGGAGCTCTGTAGAAAGTTACCAACAGATGAGCTTAATCCACTGTGAAGTGGTGGTAAAATATTCTGTTAGCCACATGTTTTATTGGTACATCTGTAGGGGCACACACGTAATGTTACACAGCTTGTTCACAGTCTCCCAGTGCACATAGAAAGTGTAACGCAAAGATTGTTTTGTTATTTTTTAGGGGTTGTTCAGGCAGTTGTGGTTGTTGGGGGTTTGACTCAATCAAAACTACATACATATATTTATGGCTGTGGGATTCTTCAGCTTCTTGGCAGTGTTACACTGTTGTTTTGGTGTTGCCACAGTAACCTACGTCACAAACCTTCATTGTTCCTGTGGTTCTTTTGATATTATTTGCATCAAACTACAACATCCTGGCATCTGGACTTTGACAAGAAAAAAAAAATTTTCAGTTAATATTTGATATTTTCCGTATAAGTCCGAATGCTTTGCACAGTACATCGCATGTTTTTCTTCATCCAGGAAGTGTGAGCTTGAAGCTGTGAGGGTGAAACTGCGTGCCCATAATGCAGGTGAAGCTATTGGCTAACAGGTGGAACAAAGCCACTGATAAAAACTGTAGTCAGAGGTGCAGCACCCTGCCAGATGTAAAAGTTTGAACAAAATGTTTCTTTTGGAAAAGTTCTTGAAAATCTGTTGTTATTGGAGAAAACGGTCGAGCTTGAGGGAATGTGGTTTTTGGAAGCTGAATATGCAGCATCATCAACAATGTCTGCAATAAATTTGAGAGAAAATTCAGTCTTCCACTGCTGAGCATCAGAGTGAATCTGTTGTGGCAGGGAGGTTTAGACAGGTGTCATCAACATCAGCACAAACAAAACAAGAAATGCTGTTATAAACTACATCAACAGAACGTGCCAATTGCCACTGAACCATATATGAACCATCTCATCACAGCGCGGCTTGAATTCTTTTCTGTGATTTAATTTTTAAAACTGCTGACTGCTGCTTATTTACTTTGTGAACTACAGTATGTATTCACTCACTTTTCACACACTGTCAATTTTTTGTTTTAATGTAGAGCCATGGGACACTGGGACATATCGTCTTCGTAGAGTTGACACTAATCCAGAAAAAAATAAATAAATAAGCTTGCATTGGCCCTGATTCTGATCCTGCGGATTGACGTGACCCTCTCCCTTTTTAACTCACTGACTGTGAAGAAACAGACACATAACTACAAACATGGGTCTATATATATTCACTCCTATAAACACAGAGGTTTCTAAAGCCACACACAAAACCAGGCAAATGAGAGAAGACCTTTGTCTAACAGCTCAGTCTAATCTAAGGACACACCCACATCGTTTTCTTTCTCTCACTCACTCACTCACTCACTCACTCACCTCTCTGTCAAGCACCACACTCTGTCAGTGGTGCAGCATGAGGTCACTAACCTACACCTTTGTCTCCACACTGGAGAGAAGCAGTCTGACGGAGTGTTTCAGAGTGTGTGTGTCTATAGTTCAGCACACACACACACACACACACACACAGGACAATTTCAAAAGTTCCGATTAAATGTTCACATTTTCGGGAAATAGATAGATAGCAGCAGCTGACACACTCCTTCAGTCATATGAACCTCATTTAGACGCTCGTGACAACTTGCATTGTTTCTGGCCTGACTTGCTTGAAAGGCAGCATTTAGAGAAATACTTCAGCACCACGTATCCAGCCTGGTTTACATTACAGAGCTCAGTTCAACATATTCAATTTCCCATTAATAATATATAATAATATATGATGAGGTGCTGACAACACTGGGTGTTCAACATCCTTAGACCTTGAGTTAAACACCCAGCTACAGATACCAAAATGTATCCAAACACTGAAAACATCAAGTTCACATGGAATACAGATTTCTTGTTTGGTTTGTTTAAATAATGTTTGATCAGATATCATTGATCTAAATCTAAGCTAATTTTAGGTAAAGTTTGTGTGTAAGTGCTTGTGTGGAGAAAAACTAAACACAGATGCACCGAGAAGTTTGGAACATTTGGTTTAATTATCAAACAAAAGTAGTAAAAAAAGAAAATTGTTTGTTTTGGTAGCAGTACTGGTGGCACAAGTATCTAATATTTTCTAACAATAGCCATCTGTCAAGTATGTGCAACAGTGAAGACAGAATCAAAAGGACTTACTGTCTATGATCAGGCTGACAGACAGACAGAGACAGACAGGGACAGGCAGACAGGTCTAAATACAGATGCAACCCACAGGCAGGGTTTTGGGAACTAGAGTAGGACACATACAGACACAATCAGCTGGCCAAAAACGCAACATAGACAATGTAGCTAATGGGAGTGAGGACGTGCCACTAAATATGGGCTGGGGCTGAACGAGGTGATGAGGGACAGGCGTGCAGAGGAGCTGCAGCAGGTGAGTGGGTGATAGGCTCCGAGGACACCTGGTGGACAGGTGGAGGGTGACCACCAAAATGTCGGGGGCAGGGAAACAGAAGAAAGGGAGACAGGTCAGCTGACCTTTCTGTTTCTAGTATAACCATGGTTTTGACATAAATATTTTTTCATTAAGTCAAATAAGACACATCTCAGGAATAATAAGTCAGTGTTTAATGATGTCCTATTAGCCCATGAGTGAAATTAGACTAAATAAGGAGTATAAACAGAAATACAGTATAAATGAACACATTCATCAATTAAATTAAGAAATATCTAATTGTGTATATCATATGTAATTTTAGAATCTGACATTTTTTGATACTTTGTGCTATAAAGTTTGTTCTTTCTTGAAAAAGTGCTGAAGTTGCAATACACAGCCCTACTAGAAATAACCAAAACAAAGTGAAACAACTTTTCTTTGTTATAAAATTCTAACATGGTTCTACTATCCTCAGTGCCAACTATAACAAACCTTATAACTATAATACATTACTAAAATGCCTTATAAAGGATTGTAGAGCTGTTTGTAGTAGACCTGCTTTTAAGCTTAACAAGGCACAGAAAGATAATGAAATGTTTAATAACTCCTGAACATGATTCTTCCTTTGGAAATATGGAAGAAATATAGAAACATGCTTCTATGAGGGATTATTTTTAAAGAGCATCAATATGTAAAGTAGCTGTTTTACAGTCAGTCACAGTCACAGTGGGTACAGCAAAAGTGATTAAAGCGATCACAGCTGGGAACAGGAAGCTGTTTTCTCCTCTGATGTAAGTGTTGAGTTGAATACACTGTATGGTTCAGTGTGTGCTAACAGTCTGTAGCTATGTGGTTGCCCACTCACCCTGCTGCTGCCTCCCACTCACTGTAATTTCACATTAGGGAGGGTGGCAGGTGAAAGCAGACAGTCTCTCCATGACCAACCAACCAGTACAGTGGATTATTCCTTCTCTTCCACAGACACCTAAAGTGCTGTGCTGTATGCACCCACACAGGTGCAGATAAAGATGCAGCTAGTACGGATGAATGTGCACGCTAACATTGCATTAATACACTTAGTGTACACTTACAGCTTGTCATTTTTAGTTTTCATTAAAAGGAACATTTATCACTGATTATTTTTAATATAAAATAATAAATAATTGGGCAAAATTTGATTTCTAAATAATCCATTTAGTAAACACCAACAAATGCTCTATAGTTTAACCCTCAAAAAAGATATAATGACTACACTGAGAGACTCTGGTGCATAATCAGCAGCTCTCTGGACTCTTTGGGCTCCATCTCTGGGCACCTTTCATTGCCTGTGGGCTTTAAGGGCTGTCCGGCATCGCTGGTTCTCTTATCAGCAGCTATTTGGCCAATTTAACAAGATGAGTTGGCGTCGTGGGTGGAGGCATTGAGTGTGAGAGAGCTGATCGGGTCCACATCATCTTCTTTTTGTGGTCCCACTATATCATTTCTGTTTACAATAGTCAAATATATTATATGTGTATATATAGAGAGACTTTAAAAAAAAAAAAAGTCACAATAGAATTAAAACATGTTGGTTTTTATTTGTCTTTCCTACTCATTAGCTATTTCTGCTCATGCAGGTGCTGTGTGTGGGCAGTCGTCCTGTAAAATGTATTGGTGTGTTCAGGTGCATCTTTTCACAGAGGACAAGAGTGAAAATATCTGTTTGACTATATTTAGAGTCAAGGTTACGCTGTGCTCTTGGTGTTTTTATCCTGTGCCATGTCTCCATTTTCGAAACCTGGTACTGGATTTATAAGGCTGATACAGCTTTAAAAAGTTTGATAATAATATATCAGCACATTTTTAGCGAAACACGTAACATTGTATTGGATTGGACTGAATTTTATTTTATTTGATAAAGATGATGCAGTTTCAATGGAGAACATGTTTATGGCTAATTTTCAACTCTTGTCCCTAGTTTGGGCTTCTACATACACAGTATAATTAACATATCCAATAAACATAAACATTTTCCATAAAGATCTATTTGACAAATCTTTCAGTGATTTCCATGATGCAGTTAGTTTTTATTCACTGGCTGACATGAATGCCAAACCATTACACCAGTAGTCGGTGATAAACTAATATTGGCTGATACATCAGTTAGCTTCTAATCCATAACTCTACTCTGTCAAATCTGTGTTTTTATGTATTGTATACTAGTCTGCATAAATTTCTTTATGATAAATGGTAAAATTCACTTATACAGCACTTTTCTAGTCTTACAGACCACTCAACGCTCTTTACAATACACGCCACATTCGCCCGTTCACACTTCACACCCATACACTGACGGACCAGCCATCGGGGACAATTTTGAGGTTCAGTGCCTTACCTAAGGACACTTCAACATGCAGACTGGAGGAGCCAGGGACTGAACCACTGATCTTCTGATTAGTGGACAATGTGCTCTGCCTCCTGAGCCACAGCCGCTGAATAAAGCCACACCAAAGCAAATCATTTCTCTCTGGCAGCAGCCAACGCAGCAACTTTCTGGTGTGGGAACATCACTTTGTAAAAAAATAAAAACAGTGATGAATCTGTATATATATACACATGGGTACCATTGCACACACACATTATAGGTGGTTATTCTTTCTAAGCCAGCTGGCCGAGCAGCAGCACATTACAGGGTGACAAGTGGCCCCTTCTTGCTCTCAGCTCTGTGGCTCACAGAATATCCCTCCATTCTAACAAAGACCACATCAATAATTAAATCTCCGGCCAAATTGCAGCACAGAAATTAATGAAGAGCGTGAATGAAATCAGCTATGACTCATCAAACTCAGGGCAAGAGAGTGGAGCTTGATACTATGGGCGAATCAAGGGTATGAACATCTGAGAGGGTGGGTTTAATGTCCGTCCTCTGACCTTTCATTTATTTTGATTCCTGGATTTCCTCATGAATCCACTCTGCTCTTCAGCACCCTGAGGAAGGGAGCTATATATGACATGCATAATGTAGATGAGAAATCATGAAGACACACTATATTATTCATACTAATACCACCTGCATGAGAAAAGGTCAGCGTGTCTCCAACTTAACCACATGTCGATTCCTCCCGTCCCAAAGGAATCGTGAGCATCCAACAAAAACACCTACAATAACAGACACATTTATTTTTCTGCTGGTGAGACGTTCCCAGTGTTGATGAGGGAGTTTGCACAAGGCATTTCCTGTTTAAAGGAACAAACAGTGACAGTTGACCTCTTGACTCTTTAGGTCGGCTCTGTTCTCCTGACCGTGATCCACCGCAGGGAAATGATGCTCACTGGGACCAGGCAACAGCAAACAGACAAACCAGCTGCTCCCTCCTGCTGTAACTGTCATTTGAATTTTGTGACGTGCTGTCTCATCTGCATCCTGCTTCACCCAACACTACTTACTGTAACTGTCAGGTGTCAGTATTTCATTAGGCTTTTTTTGGTGATGTAGATGGATAACTGCATTAACTTTGAGATCCATCTTACTCTTTTAGTTGACTCTCCAGTTTGTCCATCTTTACAAACTTATGGTGTGAATTCAAACTTTCATTTCATTTCATTGTTTTAAGTTATTTTTTTGGGCATTGAGTGACTGGAAATCATGGGACAGACAGTCAGACTGGTCATATTAACAGTGATTCAGAATATTTGCATTTGATGGACGGAGGCAGTCATTAAAAATACTGAGCTGGGTTTGAATATTTCACACAGAATAAACGAATAGACGTTAAACTGTTGCACTGTCTGACTACATATCTACCAGTGTTATTACATTTAAACTCATGAGTAAAATGTTGCTATAGCTGTTCAGAATGATGGGCTGTAAACAACCAGAATTTTCTTCAAACAAGAAGAATGAATGTTGTTGAAACTAATTTCACAATATAAAAAAAAATTTCCATGATAGAAAAATACCACAGCGTAGCAAATATGTCGCACAAAACTCTGCACATGTGAAAAACCTAAACCTTAATGACTGATTTAGTTGTTAATTATAATCAATAACATAACAACATGATAAACTTACCACCATCACAATATGGCTCCATTATAGCTGAAATGATTTGACAATTTATCGATTGGTCAGTTGACAGTAAAATAATTGGTGACTATTTTAACGGTATATTAATAATTTCAGTTGTATATCAATAAAAAACTCTGATCATTCTCTCATTCCAATTTCTCCAATACAAGGATTTTTTACTTTTCAACAAATGCTGACATTTGAAGACGTCACCTGTCACCTGAGACTCGAGGAAACGGTGATGGACAGTTTTCAAATGTTTTGATATTTCAGAGACTAAATAACTGAAAAGAAAATAATTTCCAGATTAATCTTAATGAGAATAATCATCCTACATTCAATCAAAAATTGAATGATACAATAATACTGAATTATCACCCAGCCATGCCAGACTGTTAGCAATGTACAAATAGAAGAAGTGTGAAGTACGTCACAGCAGTTTTTTATGTGTTAGGTAAACAGAGCCAGTGGCATTAACCACATGAGCGTACATGCATTAATCAAAACATATCTCTGAATAACTTCACTGTCCATAATTACATACATAAAACATATCAAGAAGGAATGACTGCACATAAAAAATGCTCTCTCCTTTTCGGAAAAGTGAGAAGTTTTCCCGAAAGTTAAAAACACAGATTAGAGTTTAACACCACAGGCTGTTTTGCTTGAGTGCCACTGTCAGCCTGTATCCAAGCCTTGCATCTGGTACAGATGTCTTTGGCTCTGGAGAGACAGACCATCATGTTGCACAGCAGGATGGCCACCTGGGGGCTGCTCATCATCAGCTGGCTGGCTGTGGGAGCCGGAGACCACAGCTGAACTCAAACAACCCCAAACACAAACAACACGTCAAGGACAAATCCCAGGACCCAAACACACAGGGGACCGCTTCTGTCTCAGAACTTCTGACGTGTTCTCAGCAGGAAAATGAACAAAAAAACAAAAAGAAAGGTCTTGCCACTTGGAAAATAATGACACAGCAAAATAGAAGTGACCTCAAGGAAGTCTGGAGATCAAGCAAACTTTGGAAAAGAACAAGACCCCAAGGGATAATGGCTGTTGAAATTGGGGAGCTCTGGAAGGGAATAACCAAGAACTGTATTTTCGGAAAGTGTGAAAATCTAAAAAAAAAAAACACTGTCCTCCCTTTCCACAACCCCATTACCCCCCATGCATTTACAAAAAGGGCAAACCAATCAGAGGGAAACCGTGCTCCAACTGTGCTCTGCCACATGGAACGCTGCAGCTCAACAGCAGCACACCTACGGGATCAGAGCGAGGCTGTGTGTGTTTTGGAGCTTAAAGAGACAAAAATCAGAAGTCAGGCTGAACAGTTTTCACTGGTCGACACTCCTGCACATTTTCCAGTCCTCTGCTGCAACAGTCTGGTTTTACAGGGACACGAGACATCGGTTTGGATAAATGAGCGGCTTTGCCATCGTCATGTACATCTATTATTGTCTGTAGCACTGAAATAAGCACATACAATACTGCTTGGAGTTAAGGTCTGCATATTAATGTACAACCTGATTGTTGTACACAATGGAAAACTATTGGCACAACATAATGAACGGACACAGAGAAAAAGACTCAATGGAGGGAGGAACCTGATAGAAATGCAACTGCAGTTCCACATCAGGAGCAAATATAATGTTCTCCTGAGGACACAATGTCACAGGCTCAGGCCTTGCGATTTTCTTTCAGTACATTTAGAGAATGAAACATGGCCACTGGTGGATGAGTCGATACAGAAAATAACAAAGAGTGGAGATGGTGGAGCGGTGGGTTAAAGCTGGTGGATGGATGGAGACAGATATGTGGAAATCCAGACAGTAATATGGTGTTTACATTCCACCTCCATGTTGTTGCTGTCTTATCTATGCAGGGATTATCTGATGGACAGACAAAGCCCTGTCTCCTCCCCCTCCAGTCTCCTGCCTTCACTCCTCTACACTTGTACACGTTACCAAGTGGGCAGTTTATATTTGCTCCTGCTGCTGTTATTGAAAAGCTTTTTGCTGCACATTTAACTATCTACATCTCTTGTGTCCACACTCTGCTTAATGTCAGGTCAGTTTCTAGCCAGACCTTTATTTCAAATGAGCTCCCAATATCTGTTCTTCTCTTAATAAATTATTAATAATTATTATTTTTCTTTTATCTTTCTATTTTATTTGTTTAGTATGAATTTACTTTTTCATTATTTTGTTCTGATGTTTCTTGCTTTTCTTTTTTTCTTGTTATATGTCCTCTCATTCAGTTTTACTGTGCTTAATCTTTGCATTACATTTTTAATGTAATCTCTTTGAGCATTACTACAGTAAACCAGTATGAATATTACTTGCATAAAAATTAACAGGCTATCTAATAACATGTTATGAATCATTTATTTGATCTAGCTGAGAGAAAGTGCATCTAGGCCAACCCCATGCACAGAGAAAGAGAGAGAGAGAGAGAGAGAGAGAGAGAGAGAGAGAGAGACCATATGAAAATACCAGTAGCCTACCTTAGAAAAGATTAAAACTGAAGGCTGCCATAGTTATTTAAACCTTTATTTGCATGAGCAAATTTGACAACTGACAGTTTAAATTTCATGCCGTACCTCTTTCTCTTTGCTGCCACGGTTTTTGAACGTGAGCGTCATTCACTATACTGGACAATACATCCAAAGAAGCTGGCGTAATTGAGACCCGCGTTTATTTGCCCAACGTGCAGCCACACCAGGCCAGTAAAAGGACTCATTGCAGTGGGACTCAGCCTCCAGTTTAAGTTTTACGGTATTTTATTATATAATGACATCTTAGGTGTGCAGGATAAAAAAAATACAATCTCTCTGGACTTTGGCCGTTGACATATCACATCACACATCAGTATAAGATATATGACTAATGGCTGCCACACTGTTAACTAGATAGTAATTTGCTTGCTAGCTGATCTTTCCTGTTGTTTGTAAGTAAACTTAGTCACATGCAACAACAGTAAACCACTAACCACACTCCAGCAGACAAAAGCTGCAACTGTAGCTGCATTTTGGTAAAAACATGTGTCTGGAACTTACTGAGCTCACGAATAGAGCCTGAAAAGAAGACTGTGCTGCAGGAGTGGTTTGAGAACAACTTACATTTTAACATCCCTTTTTTACCCATGAAGCTTTGTGATGGATGGAATCTATTCAGCTGATGTTCCCCACTGACTGCAGCTGCTGGCCTCTGTGAGCTAGCTACAAACTTTTCAGATCCTCCTTTCAAGTCTGCAGGGGGTAAGCGTTTGATATTAAAAACATAGGTAATTGGCAGAATATTCCTTTAAACCTGTGTTTCCACTTCCCATTCTGTTTCAATTTACAAAACATGCTGTTCTTTTAGTTCCCCGAGCAGAGTACAAAATGCATGAACTCTATTTCTACAAAAAAGTCAGCAGGTTATGTTATTACTCTTTGCACTCTTGCATATTTCTACCCGCAGTCCAACTCCTTCCTATTTTTATTCTTTTCCTCCTCTCCTTACTCCCATCCTATGCCATCCATCTCTGTCAACGCTGATACTTAAGCTCAGTAAAAAGTCAGGTCAGTACATCTGTGACCCCGTGCCGACTGAGTGGGTGACACAGGAGTTGCATTCTTTGCCTTCTTCTCACTTTCTCTCTCTTTTATGCCTTGTCGTTGTCAGATAACTTCACATCTGAGTGTATGTTAAAAAACTGGAAACAGTTATAGAGAGAGAGAGAGAATTTAAGGGCATATACATCATAGATTCTGTAATTACGTGAATGCGAGTGTGTATATGTAACAAGTGGGCTTCACGCAGCAGTGTGTGAGGACATTTCCTGGCACGCCTGACTAAAGAAGAACTGTACAGAGCATCTGACACAAACTGACAAAGGAAACGCTGACCAGAGTGACTCACAAAAACACAGAAAAAAAGCAATCCAGCCAAAGACATTCAGTACAACTCTGTGGCTCTGTGGTCTTTTACAAATATGTTAGCGGGAGAAAAATCAATATTCTATCTCCTGTTAGTACTTTGCAACATGTAGAAGAAAGACAGAGCCATCTAGACGGGACTCTGCTCCTGCTATTTTCTATTACTCTAAAACTACAAAGGAACTAGACAGCGAAGGAGACAGGTGGGCATTCATTCCCATCTCAAACATGAAAAGTTTGTTGATCAAAAGTTGCTGGTATTTCTTTATGTTGTTTCTTGACAGCAGTGGAATTGCTCATAACACATCTGGCAGATCTGCATCCCAACACGAGGAAAAATAAACAGGGACAGACACAGATGACAAAAACAGAGCCTCAACTCTCCTTTCCCCCTTCCACCCATCCAACACTCCAGCTTTTCTGTACTTTTACCACTCACCCACTCCTCTGTTTTATCCCCCACCGCGCGCGCACACACACACGCACACCACCCACCACCTTCCCCCTGCTGTTCTGATTGCGGCGGAGCTCTAGCTGACCAGCACATCAGTGAGAGAGAGAGAGAGAGAGAGAGAGAGAGAGAGAGCTCTGTCTGTGGGTGCTTCTAGGACAGAGGATGTGGGTGGATTGCAATCAGACCCACCACCAGCACTAATACCAGCACTACATCTCACAAAAAAGACAGGGAGAGTAGGTGAAGAGTTTAAAAAAAAAGAGAGAAGGAAGATGGAGGATCGAGACACCAAACTCTAAGAATACGCAGCAGCATCTGATCAGCTCAGCCTGAGTAGGACTCCTGAGCAGTCCCATTGTGAGGGTGCTGGGTGGGTGATGGTGCGTGTGTTTGTGTGTCAAGTACAGCAAATTTATTCACAAATGTCTCTCAAATGTTCGGGGCATTTCTTCATGTCTTTAACTTGTGGTACGTCTCTATGCTGTATGTGTTTTTCATTTGTGCATGATTGGGTCTATTGACATCAACGTTCCAACATAAAATAACATAAAAATATTATTTTATGATAACATGGAACTAACCCGTTAATTATTGTTTCACCATCTCTGTTGTAGAGATGCAATTTAGCCAGATTATCTGAAGCACTTCATTTACTGAAGAAACCAAGAGTGAGTGCACAACAACAGTAGGCACCATAGGTCTGACTGTAAACTGTGATGGATGTTTACAACAGACAGTTCTAATGGGTAATGATGTTAACAATGATGATCCCCTGACTGCTTATGTTTAATGCCCTGTCTGACTTCTTTTCAGTCATATTACCAAAGCTCGGCAATTCATTTGGTGACTACATTGTTACATAACTGATAGTTGAATCAGAGACTAGAGTCCGATTCCAATACTATTATCAGTAAAACCTCTGATACTGCCTGAAATACTGGATTGAGTATGTGAGTCTATGTACCGATCCCATATCACATAATGTATTGATAAACTTCATAGTTTCACACACAGATAAAACAACAGTTTTCCTGGAAATCTCTAGTAACTAGAGTAATGTTAGCCGTTGGCCAAGGTCACTAAGAGGTGACCCGCAGTCTGGGTCCAGACGCTGAGGCCTGATGCTACTCAGTCGATCACCGTGACTCAGTGAGTGAGGATGGGACGAGACGAGAGGCAGTCTTTAAGTCTGACAGCTACAGTGACAGCTTGCAGTGGTAGACTAGAACAGTTTTGACTTCTTTTTCTAGATTTTGTCACTATAAGCAAATTATTTAAACGGCATTTGAGCGATGATTTTGATCTATGTAAGTGGTAGATTGCTGTAAACATGATCACTATCAGCAGTTTCTACTGTAAAAAAGAGATCAATACATTTGTCCATGTTTTACAATGAGCCATGGCATACAACAATGACAGCAATCATATCACATCCATACAGGGTTGGTTGTATACAGCTGATACAGCTATTACATTTTTTAACGCATTAGTATCAGCTGAAACACAAGTTCAGGTATCAGAACCAGTACCTGTTGAGAGAAAAGGGTGTTAGAACATCTCTATCAGAGACACTTGAATTAAAGAAGAGATCATTTATTGGTTATCAGAGTAGTAGATTACAGAGACCACCCCCTACACCCAAATAAATATGACTGGATGTTAAAGTCAGCAAGAAGCTGATGAATGGTGATGCATGAATGAAACAGCCGATGCCAGTCACCTGCTCTGAATGACTGTATGCGATGCTCTATA
The DNA here is from genome assembly GCF_046630095.1 of Trachinotus anak. NCBI lineage: Eukaryota > Metazoa > Chordata > Actinopteri > Carangiformes > Carangidae > Trachinotus > Trachinotus anak. The sequence continues at coordinate 16,677,459 of NW_027273852.1, forward strand.
AATCGTCCAAGTTGGAACAAACCAGAATTATCCTATACAGCAAAAGCCTGTCCAAACAATATTCTGTGCACACAATACAGTTTTTGTCACTAACATTGTCGTGTTTTCATAGTTTAGGGTAAGTATGTAAGACAGATAACACTTGTTTGTGTAGAGAAAGAGCTGGGACCATTGAGTTATCCTGAAATTTTACATGAATCTCATGTGCTTCACCAGAACCTGCTGGTGCCCTGCGAGACGAGACTTTGCTCAATGAAAATCTCAAATGATCTTTTTTATCAGGCTGTAGAGAAAGAATCTAATTACTTATTTGGACACTGAAAACCTTCAGGCACTTTCCAAATCTTCTTTCCTCTACAAGACCACAACAATAGGGAGGTGGTGTTTGTAGGTGTCTCTGAAGGCTTTGAATGCTCTCGTTTGACTCCACAGAGACACAGTAGCTTGGTAGAGGAAATGCCCAGAGAGGAGAGGCTGAGCTGGAGCAGACTGAAGGCTTGTCACCTCCCTCGCACTCTCTCTTATATCCTCTCCTCTTCTCTTTCTCATTTGTCTTCACTTCAGTCCTGTTTGTGTGATTTTCAGTGTTCTTCTCTCTGCTTGTGTTTCTCCTTCCTTTTCTCTCTGTTATCTTTCCTGTCTTTCATTCCTCAGCGCCTGCCTACCTCTACATCCCCAGCTCTCCTCGTCTGTCTCTTCTCCCCCCCTCTTGCTCTCTTTCTCCACTGATTGCCTACGCATTTATTCCTCTATACTTGCCTGCTCACTAATGGCTGCGGCAGGTGTTCTCCCAGGTGCCTGAACACAACAGCCGAGCCTTTAAAAGACCTGGCATCAGCACCTTGGCCCCTCCCCTGGCATGGTCTTACTTCTAAACCCTCTGCTGCCAAAAAACTACAAAGCCGGCATGTACACACTTGTCTGCTTCCACAAATATATAGACACACACACACACAAACACACATAAATATATATAAAGCAAGCAAAATACACCCAGTCCTTCTGTCTTCTGCGGTTGTTTTGGCTTCAGGTGTATGACTGATTGGTCTGTGCCGGCTCATTTGGTGCTGTCATGGATAGCCCAAAGGATGATACACAAACAATCCACACACACTAACATGCACAATCTCTAATAGCTTCACACAGGAGAGAAACGTGGGCACTAAAAGGGTGGAGGGAAGGTGAAGGTGACAGCAGTGTGTGGTTACCGGTCCTGATAATGACCTACTGGGAAAGTGCAGGTCAACCAGTCCCAACAGATGAATGCTACAGCATGCAGAATTCATTCAGCATTGTGATACGACTGTGAGTAGGCCACCCTCTTTGGTTTGCTTTTCAATCAATCAGCCAGTCATTTCTAAATGGCATCAGTATGACTTTCACTTGCTCTCAAGGGACGACCTTTATTTTAAGGTAAAGCTTTGCGTCCCACAGGGCTGTCTCCATTTCTACCGGTTCAACTTGATTCCTGAGTGTAGCTGCTGAAGTTAACTTTCAGTTGATGCTGCTGTCAAATAAGGTCATATCTTTCACTTTAGAAGTCAAGTACAAAGTGAACTAAGCGTTTAAGTAGTTTAAGTCATGAGTGCACTGTCGTACGGTGACTGACAATAAAAATGAACTTCACCTTGTTCACTTTTCAAAAGAGGTTAATGATTTTGTCATCTGCATTTCAATGACATAATGGGTACAACAAGGGTTGTAGAAACCAAGAGATAAAAACCCTTAAAAGTACCTTCAGTTATTCTGAAGAGCAACACAATGCATCACAATTTGTGAACTCAGAGCTTTCAGAATATTTCCACATGCAAAAGTCCTAAACACCAGATATCAGTGGGTTGTTTCAAATGCACTCATAAACATAGGAAACATGCATGCATTGAATACATGAGTGATTCAGCTGCACATCTGGTTGTATAAATGTCTTTTCTGAGTGAAGTGGTCTATGATGGTTCCAGCCAAAGTGCTGTAGTGTTTCAGAAGTCAATCAGTGCTTCCATAAGAAAATTAATTTACACACCGTAGCAGTACAGTTAATGTTTACCACTTTGGCTCTGAATGCATCACTCCCTGCAGCATACAATCCCTGCAGAGTCTGCACAGAGAGATTGGGGACTGATGATAGCAGGTGGATGCTGGGGTGGTGATTGGGTTGATTAAAGCTCTGCAGAAGCACTGATGGTTTTGGAGAAACTTGCAGAGCAATGACGGAGCTGTACCACTTGCAGAGCAGAGGGAGAACTCTGTTACTCTGACAGTTCAAATAGACCGCTAAGTTGTAAAGGTGCTTTGGATGAAGGTGTTGAATAGCGGCATGTCACATTTGAATGTAGCGGTGCAACTCTAGCTGACTACTCTTACTGCTTTCTTGAGAAAAGACAGATAAAATACCTCACTGATGTACTGTCATGTGTTGCCATACATTTTTCATCTGGGTTTAGGTATTCAGTACATGATCAAACCTTTGGTTATCACCAAATTCTCAAGCTGAACTGAGTGAACTGAATCATAAGTGACCGAATCAGCAGCTTTTTAAAATTAAAGCTCCCCTCAGAGGTAAGTAAAATCTCCAATTTTCATCCGTCAGCTCCGTTGTGATCTAGAGTATGTGCCCTGGTTGAACACTTTCTGAGGGACCACCAAATGCACAGTACACAATCCACAAAACAAGCTCATATATTGTGCTAGTGTAGGTCATGTACCTGAACCGAACTAAACAAATCAATACAGACCGACTACAGTGCATCCAGAAAGTATTCACAGCGCTTCACTTTTTCTACATTTTGTTATGTTACAGCCTTATTCCAAAATGGATTAAATTCATTTTTTATCTCAAAATTCGACTCACAATACCCCATAATGAAAAAAGTTTGTTTGAAATTTTTGCAAATATATTAAAAATAAAAAACAAAAAACACCACATATACATAAGTATTCACAACCTTTGCCATGACACTCAAAATTGGGTTCAGGTGCATCCTGTTTCCACTGATCATCCTTCAGATGTTTCTACAAGTCTACGAGTCCACCTGTGGTAAATTCAGTTGATTGGTCATGATTTGGAAAGGCACACACCTGTCTATATAAGGTCCCATAGTTGACAGTGCATGTCAGAGCACCTGCAGCATTGAAAGTCCCAATGAGCACAGTGGCCTCCATCATCCATAAATGGAAGAAGTTTGGAACCACCAGGACTCTTCCTAGAGCTGGCCGCCTGGCCAATCTCAGCAATCAGGGCAGAAGGGCCTTAGTCAGGGAGAACCTTCCAGAAGGACAACCGTTTCTGCAGCACTCCACCAATCAGGCCTGTATGGTAGAGTGGCCAGATGGAGGACACTCCTCAGTAAAAGGCACATGACAGCCTGCCTGGAGTTTGTCAAAAGGCACTTGAAGGACTCTCAGACCATGAGAAACAAAATTCTCTGGTCTGATGAAACAAAGATTGAACTCTTTGGCCTGAATGCCAAGCGTCATGTCTGGAGGAAACCAGGCACCGCTCATCACCTGGCCAGTACCATCCCTACAGTGAAGCATGGCAGTGGCAGCATCATGCTGTGGGGGTGTTTTTCGGCAGCAGGAACTGGAAGACTAGTCAGGGTCGAGGGAAAGATGAATGCAGCAATGTACAGAAACATCCTTGATGATAACCTGCTCCAGAGCGCTCTGGACCTCGGACTGGGGCAAAGGTTCATCTTCCAACAGGACAACAACCCTAAGCACACAGCCAAGATAACAAAGGAGTGGCTTCGGGACAACTCTGTGAATGTCCTTGAGTGGCCCAGCCAGAGCCCAGACTTGAACCCAATTGAGCATCTCTGGAGAGATCTGAAAATGGCTGTGCACCCATGCTCCCCATCCAACCTGATGGAGGTTGAGAGGTTCTGCAGAGAAGAATGCGAGAAACTTCCAAGCTTGTAGCATCATACTAAAAAAGACTTGAGGCTGTAATTGCTGCCAAAGGTGCTTCAACAAAGTATTGAGCAAAGGCTGTGAATACTTATGTACATGTGATTTTTTTTTTTTTTTTTTCACTTTGTTATTATGGGGTATTGTAGAATTTAATCCATTTTGGAATAAGGCTGTAACATAATAAAAGGTGGAAAAAGTGAAGTGCTGTGAATACTTTCCGGATGCACTGTATACAAAGAATCCAAGGCTGAACCAAGGACAAGTACAATCATAAAGAACTGTGCTGTCCACTTATTATCATGTTTTGCCAAGTGTCCTTTTATATTTGAAGAACTAAAACATGTGAATCTACAACTTAAAAAAAAAAAAACAAAAAAAAAAAACAAATTACATGGTCAGTAAATGTGTATCTTCTGTGTGCTTAACCTCTAAATTTTTACTTAGTTGTCCATACATTGTGGTGCTGACATCATTTCCTGGCGACGTTTATAAAGAGCTACATTTTGATGAGGAAAACTGATGGATATGAGTGAGAGCAAGGAACTGAACTCAAGTTTAGACTCAAACAAACAAATCCTGTGTGAAAACAGCCTTCGTCTCTGACAGGTGGTTTTGGTATTTAAGCAACATATCACTGGTTGAGGAATCTAAACTAAATGCCTTCGGGAGCTGAGCCTTTGATGTTGCAGCAGAGGCTCGGACTGGCAAGTGGGAGATTTGGGTTTGTTTTCCATTCGGTTATACAACAAAAGAAAGGGAGTATTTTAAGATGCCGCCCTCCCCCGTCTCTTTGGACAGCTTTCGTTTACTGGCAAATGAGCATGGGGGTACAGACCCTCCTCTCTGCTTCATTGGGCAGTTTGTGTAATGTTTTCATTGATTTCAGCCTTGGCATCACGGATGACACCTCCGCATTGCCCAGATTGAAGAAGGATCTACCTCATTTATCCCTATAGCTCGGTGTAAGCTGAGGATGTGTGTAGGCGTGTGTGTGTGAGGGAGAGAGAGGCGCACATGTTTGAGTGCATGTTTGTGGGTACTTGTGTGTACACTCGCTGGATATGCATGTATGTATGCTTCCTATGTGTCATGAGGATGTTAAGACAGCAGGTGCCTTTTTCAGGGCAGCGAGAGCAGCTTCATGGAGCTGCAGAGAACAACACAACCAGGGTGAAAACAAATGAAAACCCTCATAAGTCAACTTCTCTCCTCCAAAACTAGACAACTAGGACATGCAGACAAAGGGCGCATTGATATCGGCAGTGACACACGGGTGGCAGCTGTACACATCATGCCATTCAGTCGTGGCTGCTGTGAAAGGGGACTTTGTCAGACAAAGTGGAGTTTGGTGATGTGCTTTAATCCTGTGTGGAAATGCTGTGTAAAATATTGCAGGCTGTTGTCCTTGAAATTATAATGTAAGTGATGCTGCAGAATTAAGTTGCTCTATAAAGATTCAGGAAATTGGAAAAATGGTTACACAAGCCTGTCAACAAAAGGCTAATGATGATGGTGGAATCAGAGCAGAGCAAGTAATTGTATTTTTTCCCATTTAACAAAGCTGAAAATGTAGAGTCGGTGAATGTTTGAAGGATAGTACTTTAAAATGCTTTCACCTATTAACTACAAATCACAGATACTTTATTTGTCTGACAAATGTTCTTAAAAACTGATTTCCCACCTCTCTACCTTTCAGACCATTTATTCATTTTTTAAATTTTCTTGTTATAATATAATGTTTTTGTGACGTGATCATACAGATAAAGATGAGGAAAAAAAACAGAAAATTCTTTGTTGGTGTGGTTTTTCTATCCAACAACGCTGCTGGCCTCTTTTCTCCAGCCAATTCACAAATCTCAAATGTCGGCGCTTCCTTTAATGCAGCACCAAGAAAGTTTTCAAAAGTTTTTAGAAACAAAAAAGTAAAGCTCACTAAATGTTCACAGTGACATCAAGTTTCCTATCCTGATGATTTTCATACTTCACTGGCATCTTCTGAAACCAGTTTTTGCATGGAAGGTGGAAAAATCAATCTCATAACATGGGGTATGCTTTGAAAAAAAATACACAATCACAAAAGTACACAACATTAGTAGTTAATGGGCTAAAATATGTAAACCCACTACTATGGTTCTTTAAACTCCAACAGCAACAGTGGATTTTCTCCATGATCAAAGATGAATCATTGCTTTCTTATTGAATACATGCATATAGTGTGTTATCATGCTCTCAGAGAGTTAAATAAGTGACATTAACGATGACAGAATCAGAACATGTAATTAACTTTGCCTTGTGGCAGTGGGAAACTTTGACTCAAAAGAAGATATCCTGCAGTCAGTTGAAGGATGGAAAGTGCACTGTACTCAGGGTTGTATAATAACGGCTTTTCTTTATTCAGTGACAGTGATATACCGGTTTAGATTACACGGTCCCATAGAGAGTTGGGGGTTTGTCATTTGTGATGCCTGATGCAACCGTAAGGCAACCCTGTGCCCTACAGCTAACACTCCCGGCTATACCAAAGCTACTTTACCGCACAGTGCTCCACATACCACAGGGCTCAGATAAAACACACATATTACACCCACAGGCAAAAGACACACAGGGGTGCATGTGTATATATGTATGTATGCACACCTACAATTTAATTATATCCTCTGTAATGTGGAGGAAAGTAAAAAATATTTACAGTGGGGTCTGAATGTCCGAGACCACCTTCCCAGAAACTGTATGTTGATTCCTACCACAGCATACACACTCCTGAAGTGATTCAAACTGTCGTGTAAATAAATATCACTATCATTAACTTTTATAACACAGCAGTGGTTTGGCCATAGCTGGGAATGTGTTTTACTTCTAGTTATCAGCAGTTTGCAATAAACAGAAGAATAACTCTGCCTCACCAGACATAAAGCATCACTGACAGAGACTTCAACTGCACTGACAGAAAATCAAAGTGATGTCACATTACTGCATCCATGTTTTACTGACATGTGATGTCCTAATCACATGTCAAGCATCACAGCAGGAAGGATTTGCTGCAAACATGTTCAGAAATTCAGCTGACAAGGGCCACAAAAATGTCTATTTTCAACTGATGCAACTGCCATATACATTTCTCCTAACCAGGAAAATGTTGGACTTTTCATTTCAAGTAATTGTTTTCGTTTGTCATTGAAGTTAACACTTCTATCAGTCTGATACACAGCATACAGCATGCACGACTCTTCTAATGTGAGATGCCATTTTCCCCAAAGAAATACTGTGCAACCTCAAGTCAATGAGCATTGTAGAACAAATGGACATCGATCAAAACAAAAAATATATCTTTAGAGCAGAATCATCCTCTACAGGAATCACTCCCTTAGAAAGACAGTTATATTTTATAAGTATTTTATGAGTATTTATAAGTTATTATTTGTAACATGCACACCACAGGACATATAATTAAAATCTAAACTGAATTTATTGCATGTCTTACAAACTATAATAAAATATTTGATCTAGACAGGACACGAGAGTGAGGCGGGTTCCAACTGATACCACAGCTGTGACGATGCCTTTATAGCCTTTAGCCCTGAAGTCTGAAAATTTGATGAAAGCAAAAGTCAAGAGAGGAAAGGCCTGCTCACTTGCTGTTTTGTTGCTCCCAAAGTTAGCCTCAGTTACAAAAATCAGTCTTTGTAGTGTCAGAGAACAAGTTTGGTTTAAAAGTTCTTCAAAGCAGTGGTATCCAACTGTCTTTGGAGGCCTCTGGTTGAGGCTCTTGTAACTCATTCTATTAGATTTCTGTGCTAATCAGCTCCCAAAGCATCTAATCATATGATGTTTATGCCCACCACACTAGTAATGAAAGAATGCAACCTGTGGCTCTTTTCTATACCAGATGAAGAGACAGACACACACACACACACTCACACAAGCTGTCACTAATCAATCTTTTATGGCCCTCCTGAACACATTTAGATCCTGGCCAAACCCTGAACTCCTGTCCTAAGCCTGTCCAGCCTATTTAAACACAAATGCATACACATGAAGACACTTATATTATTATAGTATATGTAGTATTATAAAGAAGCGGCCTTCCCAATCACATCAGTGTTGCAGTAGCTGTTGCAGCTGAAATGCTAAATTGTGTTTTTCATTAATTCATTTTACATACTGCTTACTGTGGCGGGGGGAGGGGGGGGGGCAATTAAGAAGCCTTAATTATAGTAATGAAATGGGATCGACTTTCACCCTGCAGATGATTCTTCTGTTACATTTCATGCTACAAAAGCAACTGCCTTAAAAACAGAAGTTAGGTAGATTTAATGTAAATAAAGCAGTGTTTAATATCTGATAATAAAAGATAAAACAACAAGTGGACTGATACATGCCTCCACCCTCTGAAATCACAGAACATAGGAGTCCTCAACAGGTGAAGCATCAAGTGCGGAAAACAGACATGAAGTTTGAACAACACGTCCTCACACTTGCTTCCCATGTCTCCAGGCACACAAACAACTGGATTAAATCTCTGCCAAAGTGGCTGCATGTGATAGATTCTCCTTTGATGCCACTGCAGGCAGTGATCGCCACACATCAGCACTGGAGAAACACGAATATAACTCCAACAGATCCCCACGGACACAGTGAGACTAGTCCCAAATAACAGAACATCAAACCGTTTATATTTTCAAGAAAAGCTACTGTATTGTCTTCATTTCTACTTCTTTATTTAAAGGACTATAATCATATTATAACCAATTAGTGAAACAATAACATCAATAATCTGTTATTAAACCCTAGTTTCAGGGGAAGTGATACATTCTCAAAAAATTTAAAGCCACAGAAAACCGAGAGAAAAGAGAGAAATAAATGCATCAGGGTGCCTACCTGTATCAACGACATGTTACTGAGGTCCAGCCTGAACAGGTAGTTTCTGGATTGAGGAGAGAGCAGAGGAAGATATGTGAGTGTGCGTATAATCTGACTGACCTTTATCCAGGAAAATGTGTTTAATAATGCAAATGAACTATCAGAGAAGAGACAGGGCATTTCAGCTGCTGTCAACTTAAAGCAAAGCTGATTAAAGGCCACACTGTGACTGTACATCAGCCTCAAGTCACTGTTTTTAGTTTCATTTCAGGCCGAGTGGGGCGGGTTTCACATGGACATCAACTATTAGTCGTATTTGTTCTTAAGAGGGTCGAACCCGGTGAAAGTTGAACTAATGTCATCTCATGAGAACACACACACACACACACACACACACACACACACACACACACGCGCGCTATTGCAGCATGACGTATTTCTTCCAAATCCATCCCTTCTGCCAAATCCAAAGCTTGAATTGGACCAATGAGGTCTCAGCAGAGCACTTAAGAAGCATCATTATCCGAAAACCACAGTGCATGAGTGAGTCAGAGAGGGTATCACATTCTCAGTAATGTGCTCTGTGGGGTGAAAAGCTGAGTGGATTTACAGTTTCTTACCTGGCACCCACAATAAGCTCATTCCTGGTCAGGTCAAGGGTGAGTTGGGAGTAGTCTCTCACGCCAGGGTGGGAGAAAGTCGACATCCATGGACGGAGTGCTAAAGAAAGAAAGAAAGAAAGAAAGAAAGAAAGAAAGAAAGAAAGAAAGAAAGAAAGAAAGAAAGAAAGAAAGAAAGAAAGAAGTTAGCAAAAGCTAAACTGGCTCATAGTTCAAAAGCAGTGACATTTAGAGACAATACTCATAAACACAGCGTAGCTCACTAACACACACAAAAGCCATGTTCATTGGGTATTTAATAAACGGTTGTTGCCACACGTATCAAATAATCCTAAAATTAATCAACAATTACGAAAATCAGTCAAAAATACAAAACACTTTGGGTTTAGGACTCAGACAAAACAAGAAAATGCACTGTGGGGACTTGATATATCAGATTTTTTTTTTTTACTATTTTCTGACATTTTCTTGACTAAATAATCAATATTCAAAAAAATGATAACACTGATATACATATTGATGATGAGGAAAATGATTAGCTGCAGTGAAGTGGTGAAAGCTGCAGTGAACAGTGGAGGGAAAGCTTCCTTCTCTGGGATGGCGTCTCCTGCAGAGAGGAATAAAACTGTCCAGGCCACATCAGACACAACAATCCTGATACAACCTGACATTCGGACAAACACAACTCTGTGTGGCGTATGGGGCTGAAACCTCTGCGCTGTTTGAAGTTGGCTTCCACAAATCAAAATTTCAAAGCGGTAGAGCAGAGGGGCCACCTGACAGGGCTTTAAATGTCACACTGAGAACTGCAGGAAAAGAGCATTTTCTCTTTAATCTTTGTGTGTCCAAAGTGCAGACATTTAAACAGATTCCACAACACGGGAGGTTTATGCAGCATAAAAGGATTTACCATATTCCCCGTGTTGTACACTGAATCACAGCAGTTACTGGGAATTCATGTGCCCTTAACTAATTTGAAAAGCCATTTATGAGGCCATAACATCCTAAAACCAGGTTATCAAAACATGAACAAGTAAAAAAAGAAAAAAAAGCAAAGCCGTGACCACAGGGGAAACATTTGGCCACACTGCCTCTCATACCTCTATTCATTAGGGAACTAGTCATCAAACATTTAAAACTTTAAACCTTCAGTTTTTAAACAGTAAAATAGTGCTATAAGCTCAAGGCTACGAGTGCAAGACTACATGAAAGTGCTGCAAAGAGTCCGAGCGAGCAGTGAAACTCTCCCCATCATGTGTAGTGATGGATTTTAGGATTGACGTGGCCCATATGGCTCAGTCAACTGGAAACATAACTAGAGATATGAGTGATAAAGACAGAAGGCTGTAGCTACACTACAGTATGGTGCTTTTCATTTAAGATACGGATACAATACACACACACACAAAAAAACACACAGAAACTCACACATACTGTAAGTAGCGGTGTCAGTACTGATGGGGGACATCACTGAAAAGAGAATTGTCTGCCACAATCTGCTTTTTCCAGATGTAGCTCAGCAAGGGGTAGATTTCACTGAGCTGCTGTCAGACTGAAATTTACTCCAGGTTTATAGTTATGAGATGCAATCAGGACTGAAGGGCTCATTTTTATAATAAAATTAATATATAATGAGTTCATGTATCAAATTGCAATACAACTGTAATTATAATTTAAAGGATAACACTGCTGTCACATTGATTTCATGTTCTTCTAACTAACTAATTACTCTAATAACGCCAACATATATATCTATATATATGTGTGTGTGTGTGTGTGTGTGTGTGTGTGTGTGTGTGTGTGTGTGTGTGTGTGTGTCTAAAAAATTAATTAAAGCAACTGGTCACTGTAGTTTTGTAGTTGAACAGGAGTCAATACTGCAAATACTCCTTTTTTAAGATACAGATTAACAAACATGGAGCCAATCCCAGATGACACTGGGGGAGATGCACCCTGGACCGGTCACTAATAACCTAACAAATAACCTAACCTGCATGTAGACTGTGGGAGGCAGCCGGAGTACCCAGAGCAAACCCACGCAGACACATGGAGAACATGCAGACTCCACATAGAAAGGCCCTCGCTTACCTGGGGTTTGAACCCAGAACCTTCTTGCAGACATTTGCATTACAGCAGAATAAGCAGATAACTATGCAGCTATAAATATGACAACACATTTGAATGTCATGATTAGATTGCTCAGACACTGGCTTTTCCCTAAGTGACTGGACGACCCTGGGTCAGCTTATATAATGAGAGTGTAGTTGGATACAGTGTAAACCTCAAATAGAGGCATGGGTTTTAATTTGCAGAAAGTAATATACATTTTTTGTGTTTATACTATCAAAACTACATATTTGCAACAAACTGTTCAGACCTGAATGGAAGTGTAACATGTGTTCATGCGTTGTGTATGTAGTGCCAGAGCAGCACATACACATCGCCTGAAGCAACAAAATGATACATGGTTAATTATATCAACAACAGCTCTGGTCTCATTCAGAACATAATAAGAGAAACTTGGTACAGGGCTCTACAATGATTTTTAATCAACCAGCCAGTGCAGAAAAGTAATGTAACCTTTAAAAATTAATAATAGACTGTAAAACACTTTTACACTCACAGGATTAAATCACTGATAACCTCAGCACACATAATAAATCACTGGGCACCCCAGTGTAATTCTAATACTACACAACTTCTGCAAGAGGCCATCTTTTACTCTCTCTATAAATATTTATATGACAGAGATTGTCTCCATTTCTCAATTTGAGCATGCATCCATGAGTTGACGGTCTCTGACATGAAGTGTGAGTTTAGAAACCATACAAAGCTGGTGCAGAGACATGAACAGGATCATCTGTACATCACCTGTGATTAATAGCTGCAGAGGCCAAAGCTGGAGGAGCAGGGGGGAGCGCAGCGTAAGCCATGTTTAGCCTCACAATCTTATATAAACAGACCTGAGGTTGACTTAAAGAATCCAACACACTCACAGGTTTGCACAAAGCAGCCGCACGTGTGAACAGAGCATGTCTGTGTGTGCAGTGTCCCTGTAAATGTGAATAAAGAACATAATTCTGACATACAAATGAGATCATTAAAACGATCTCAATCAGTTCTTTAAACACTGACTATATTAACTTGCACAGCAACATGATTAATGTTGAAAAGATTATCTTGGACTCCAAAAGTCTGACACCACTGTGCAAATATTAGCCAATATTTTAAAACTACATACTACACGTTGTGCAGGTATACTTGTGACTGATGTGATAAACTGGTAAATGGTAAATTGATATGCAACACCTGGTAGGATTATGATGAAGTGTGTATATTCAGTTTTTTTCGTAAATTTTAATAACAGGCACAATATGATTTGAGGATGACACCTCTTGCAATTTTGTTGTGCTAGCACAATGACAATAAAGTTCTTGAATCTTGAATCTAACTAAACAATGCATCTTAAACAGAATCATTGTTATTTGTGAATGTCAACAATACTGTGTGAAAACTGAAAAAACAATAACAGTGGACTAATTGTAAGGCACACAGGAAGCCTGAAGGCCTATTCTGTGCTTTTCTGCCTCTCTTCCAAAGTCAGATCATGTTACTGCCTTCCCTCTGAAATCATAGAGAAGTGGAATGATTACACAACAGAAAAATTGTTGCGGCAAAAGCAAAGATAGGACTATTGCTCATAAAAAAGTGTCCTATCTTTGCAGGGGTAAAATACAACACCCGTCAAATCCAACCCACCCCTTACATTACATGCTAAATATATTCTGGAAAACATCCAGACAGAGAAAATGATGTCACTCAGACAAATGGCAAACTGTGACTTATTCTCCCCATAAAATGACATGAACCATAAAATAAGAATGTGCAGTGGAGAAATGAATAACTAGAGAATTATTAAGCATTAATTAAGCATTTTGCACCTAACAGTAAAAACAAAGAGAGTTTAATGTGGGGGATAAATCACTTGAAATTTGCACTGAGAAGCATTACCTTCATATAAACATTTCCATGTCACGATCTGCCCCTCTTTGACTTTTTGTTGTGTTTCCTGTTTTATTTTGAAATCTTTAGTGTTTATAGTTGGTTTGCTTACAGTCGTGATTATTTTCACCTTTGTCTCATTGTCTTTCCCTCAATAGAGTATATATTCCTTGTCTCAAATGTAGTACACTTTGTACACACTGGAGTAATGCGTGAATTTCCACAGACACACTGCTGTTTCGCACTAACTGGGAATGACAACCAGAAACTGGCTGTTTAGCTCACTTGACTTGAAAATGAAGTTTGGAAATACACTGATGGCCCCTCCCGTTCCGTTACTACGCCAAGATGGCGACCATTAAAGGTGAGAAGATTATTCCACACTCAATTTTTGACTGTTTTGAGTGCACCGTCTAGGTACAAATGGTGCACTGCATGTTGCATACTTGTCAATGTGAATGCATTTATGCTCTCAAAACAGCAAGTTTAAATATGGAATAACACAATTTGAGACACCGTGATAGTCTCTGTGTTCCCCTCACTCCCCATCAGTTCATCTCTTTTTGTTGCTGGTTGTGTTTCACCTGAGTGAAGTATCCTCTTCACATTCCTGAGTTTTTTGGCTGGACTGCAAAACTGGGGCCGGTTCTATAGACGTGAATGTTGTTGGCTGACTGACTGATCAAGTTATACCATTGGCCAGCTGAATGCTGCTTGACTGAGTGATAAGGTTACACCACTGGTTGGCCGGCCAAGTGCTGGAGTTTCCCCATTGGTCGTTAGTCTTAGCTACTTTTTGTAGAGGAGAGTCGCCAGTATTGCACCATGACAACGAGGCCAGGTTTTGCCCCGGCAGATACACCCCTTTGTGCTGCCTGCACGCCAGCTGATGTGACTGAGTTTCTAACTCTCTCTTTGAGTTATCATTTTAAAGTAAATATAGCCAAAATCACAGTACAGCTGTTACCTTTAATGCATGTGTTTGGTGATTTTGTGAGACGTTGTCACGGTTATAAAATCAGGATTTTAGCAGTGGCGAGCAGCAGCTTGGAAATGGTGACTGCTGGTTAACATGTTGTATTAATGGGCTGCGTTTTGCTCACTGTTCCAAACTTGTTCTGTTGTCTGACGACAGAAACAGAAAAACATGTAAATGAGAACAGCTTTACTGGGTATTTGACTGTATCAAAATACTGTATATCTGAGCACAGAGAGTGGGAGAGAAGCAACAGAGACCGGCTGACACTATGCAGAATGTCCAGCCATTTCCTAGGTTTTGATCTAATTTCCTGAGTTTTGTTTCTAGTTTGCCTACCTGAACTGACCAGCTATAAGCCAATTTTGTTCTTTGATTATAGTATTTCACTACATCTGCCTGACTATATGTGTCTGCTTTTGGGTCCACCCTGCTGTGCCTGTGTCACTACCAGCAACTGTGACACATGGCTGAATTTGATTCAGCAGCAAACAGGAGAGCTCAGCTTGTTTACTCTCCTAGAAAGGCCTCTCTGACAGTGAGGGCTCTTTCACTGACTGACATTTATCCCTCTGTCTACAAGTGGTTTTATATGCACTGCTCACTTCTTCCCCATGTAATTGTAAAAATAAAGCCAGGATGAATATGAAGGCCCCCTCCCTCACGGTTGACTTGCAGGCCCCATGCTGGACTTGAACAATTATTGTTTTCTTTTTTTTCCTTTGCACTTGGCAGGCAGACGAAGACATAGCAAGAGGTGATCAGAGAGGGGTGGGGAGATTATACAACAGAAGAATTGTTGTGACAAAAACAGAGATAGGACTCTTGCTCACAAGAAATAGAAGAAAACTGAGGCTGATCTCAGTGCAGACTGCAGGGGTAAAATACTGCACAAATTAAATCAAACTCATGACCCACCCCTTACATTACATGCTAAATATATTCTGGAAAACATCCAGAAATAGAAAATAATGTCACTTAGACAAATGGCAAACTGTTAAAAGGTGACTTATTCTCCCCATAAAATAAGACCATTAAAACAGAGCATATGACATGAACCATAAAATAAGAATGTGCAGTGGAGAAATGGATAACAAGAGAATTATTCCCACAGAAGAATTATGCACCTAACAGTAAAAACAAGAGCTGTTAGCGTTCAGTTTATTATGGAGCATAAATCACTTGAAATTTGAACTGAGAAGTATTATGCTCATATAAACATTTCCCCACATCATGAATATCTCTTCAAAAAAAAAAAAAAAAAGCACAGTGTCACGATCTGCCCCTTTTTGAGAGTCTTCTTATGGTCTTGTTCTGCTTCCTGTTTTACTTTGAAGCCTCTTCCATGTTGTGTTTGTGGTTGTTTTGCTTCCTCCCTGTATGTGTTTGCCCCTCTTTGTGCTTGTCTGCCTCGCCCTCATTAGTTTCACCTGTGTCTCATTGTGCTCCCTTCACTCAGGTATTTAGTCTCTGTGTTCCCCTCGCTGCTTGTCAATTCGTCTGTTTTTGTTCCCAGTTGTGTTTCCCCTGTGTTCCTTGTGTGAAGTATCTTGTTTATATTCCTGTTCACGTCCTGAGTTTTCTCCATGTGTTTTTGTTACCTGAGTTTGGATTTTATGAGTTGCCTGTCTGCCTGAACTACTTCTTCCACCTGTCGGCCCGTAAGTCAGTTAACTTCAGTGCATCTGCCTGCCTCTGTGTGTCTGGGTCCACCTTGCCTGTGCCCAGCGGCACATTAATGCACAGGCTTACCAAGGCTTGACCTCCAGGACTCCGACCAACCAGAAGACTCATGAGACGTGAGCTGAAATGTTTTTTTTCCATATTTTTTGCCCTGGTTCGTTGGTTGGAGGCCTGACCATGACAGGCTGGTCATCATCACACAAAATATCCCACCACACCTAAACTGGTCTCCAGAGGTGGAGTATGAAAAACAAATTCATAAAACTGATAATGCCACTGTGTAAGAAGAGGACGTTGACAGCATACTGACAGACGAGACAACAGCAACAGGGGACGGGGGATGGGGGGGGGGTGTCAGTAATATCCACAAGTCTGTTATATTGTGATTTATTCCCATGCTGCTGAGGAGTCAGCATCTCTTCTGACAGCAGCGTCTGTCCTTCTCATCTAAGGCAGGTTTGTGACTGAGTTACTATGGTTACAGGGATGCTCTTTGTCACTGTCACTCTGAAATTGTCTGATGATTCCCAATAACAGCATATTTGATTAGTATGGTTTTGTAAAATCCTGAATGTAATTGTACCTCAGTAATGAAATCTAGTATTATAACCTAACTTAATTTAACATTATACATGCCTGCTAACACTCTGCTTTCTCTCAAATCTCACGACAAATAAGAGGAAGCCTCAGAGCCACTCGTTCATGACTAAATAAAATAAGTTAAATGGGCTTGCTGTGCACACAAGACAAAGTCTGAGTCCAAAGCATTCAGTTTTGTTACATTAAATAGTCCTTGATTTGAGATAATGTAGGTTAAAATGATCTGGTTTTGAAGTGATACTTACTCCTTCCTGTATACCATTACAACTACACCAGCTAGAGGTGCTATAAGAACAGCTACCACAACTTGAGTATAAATTAAACAGGTGACATTGGAATTGGATAGTTGTTGTGAGGACATTTCATTCATCCATACTGTATGTACTTTGTTTGTTAGACTTTGAAGATAACCTTGTGAGTACTGAAAATAGCAAACCTCAGATTTAATATTGTTTAACCAGATTTCCTTATCCAATTATATGGTGATGTGTTGTGAGGTTGTTTGTTCTTGTTTGACCTTGAAGATGGCCTAGTAGCACCTACTACCATCTTAGACTACAAAATGTTTTTCTATATAATTTCAAATATGAAATAGTCATTCTTCTAATTATTATTTCTTGACATGATCAGAACAATTAAACTGTTGTTCAACCTTACCAAGATTAAGTGGTATAAAAATGCAGGACATTTATTTTAAATTACTTTTTTTTTTTTTTTCCTGAGGAGATCAAAATGCAATTTAACTATGTCCATGAGCACATGATTTCTGTGAGTCCTCTTATGTCATCGTTATCTAGCTTTTCTGAGGCTATGGCACATCCATGCTGGTGCCAGGCAATCTACACCGCAGCACTCTCCAACGTGCTGATCCTGCTGCTGGGAGCAGCTAAGGTGTTAGCCGGCAACATGCGCATCACCGCAGCGCACAGCCGTGGCAGTAGTATTGCTGTCAGAATGCAGTGAGGATAAATGGATAAAGCCCCTCTCTGTATTATGTGGAATAATATTAATTAGCTGTTCCATGGAGCAATTTGGTGAATTATTCTAAGTCCCATCACAACCTGATTATTTGTGCCCAGGGGGGGCTCCAAAACATCCATAGCTCTGGTACCTACAGTAATGTTAAGGCACCCCTGCTGTGCCTGTGTCGCTACCAGCAACTGTGACACATGGCTGGATTTGATTCAGCAGCAAACAGGAGAGCTCAGCTTGTTTACTCTCCTAGAAAGGCCTCTCTGACAGTGAGGGCTCTTTCACTGACTGACATTTATCCCTCTGTCTACAAGTGGTTTTATATGCACTGCTCATTTCTTCCTTGTATAACTGTAACAATAAAGCCAGGATGAAAATGAAAGCCCCCTCCCTCACGGTTGGCTTGTGGGCCCCAAGCTGGACTTGATGAACGATTATTGCATTTTATTTTTTTTTCTTTTGCAATCGGCGGGCTGACGGATTAATGCATTAGCCCGTGGCTGCCAGAGGGGTGAGGAGAAGGATGAGGACGGTGGCTGAGACATTCATCTCAGATATAAATCACAACCTTTCTATCTCCTTCCATCTAACAGTTTTAAGCATTCTGCTTTTTCCCACACAACCAGCATGTGGACAGAGTTAAATGGTACCCAAACTGATCTGAATCTCTATTAGACCAAGCCTGGACAAAGAGCAGCCAAAGCTGGAAAATGCCAGTATATTATGGAGCTGAGGGAATGAAAGCACAACAGATTTAAGTTCCAAAAACACTGTGTCTGCACAGAAACAGACACATGCACAGAAAACCACAAAACCACACAGCTCAAGCACAGATTATCCATTTCTCACTTAAAATCAGATGGAACGTGAGATCCCCTCAAGTTGGAGCCCAGAGAAAAGGCTATGTGACAAAGATTCACTCTTACCTAAAAGGTTCAAAGTGTAATCAGACAGTTGAGGTTTGTAGTGTACCACCCAGAGCAAGCCATCCAGGTGGCAGAGCAGAGAACTGCTAGGGGCCTGGATCCTGGGATGGCAGTGCCAGTCAGTCTGTCAGTAAACACCAAAATAAATTTTGGATCTATTTCCATGAGATTTTGAATAAACATTCCTAATCCCTGAGGAAGGAATCCTAATGACTTTGTAGAGCTCCTGACTTTCTCTTCTGCTGTCATGAGGTTCACGTTTGTGGTTATTCACAACAGGTTTAGCTGGTCTTTGTGTCTAATGCTAATAAGCAAATATTAGAGAGATGGTAAACATGGTAAACATTATACATGTTTAGAACCAGCATGTCAGCATATTGCCCAAAGAACTGACTAACAGAGACACTACCAAGGCTGTAAAGTCTAAAGTCTGTTTCCAAGCAGAAGGCCAGGTTCAGTCTCTGGTGGTGGTGTCTCTGGCTTGGCCACACTGGCTGAATTTGGATGGAAGGTGGTGATGGATTAGGTGCTTGTGGTCTGTCTACACTGTACTGGACACCTATGTCAAAAAAAGCCTGCTCAAGTGTCTGTGTTTTTGTGTGTTTGGGCCCATATTCTTTTTTTTTTTCAACCACACTTTTGACTTCATGTTTAAATGATAATTAAAGGAGCCAGGCAAGGCCTGAACTCCCACTGTTTCAGTCCACCAACATGGATATTCATGTAAACATGATGCAAGAAAGCTTTCAGAACACCAAAGTCAAACAGGGACAGAAATACGGAGAACAAGGGAGATGTAGTTATGCAAAATGAGAGAACTGGTGCCATTAAAGGCACTGACTGGGCGAGTGTAAAATGAGTTAGACAGAGTGATCCATTTGAAGTCCTGGTGGAACAATGTGACCGTTGGCTAGACAAAGTGAAATAAATGACCAACAAACCACTGGCTGTGGATGAATCACAGATGACCTTTAAAACCAAACTGTCTATTTCAGAAAAACTTGCTTTTCTTCATTTTGGCTTTTTCATTCTTATAGCAAATGTTCGCCTAATGACATCCTGCACTGTATCATATTTTTTTATCATTAGCATTATAATAAGGCGTCTAGTTGATTTCTCCCCTCAAGCGCTGCACTGTTTAATGAGCTATGAATGACACATATTGTACTAGAGGTAGCTGTCTATCATCATCTTCCTTCAGGGGTGTACACATGAACACAATGCCTTGCTAATAGGAAGACACTGAAAGAGGCAATATAAAAAATGGTTATCTTCGGGGCAAGGTAGTCGATCCAATATTGTTAACAAAACAGGTCACATGAAGATTCGTTGCTATCTGCCATCTGGCAAATGATTCTGTGAATGAAGGATCACCCCCGGTGTCAATTAGCACATATAAAATTGCATTCTGAATAAATGTAGCTACATCAACAGAAAGAAATGTGAAAATAACAACTGTGGCCAAATACTAGCATAGGAATGAAATTTTACATACAATATACAATAAGCACATTTTTTGGTGCAAACAAAGCTGAGGTAGCACCACAAATGTGACATTTCCCCACATTTTCTACTGCTTCATTGAAGGAGAAAAACTTTAACACCTCAGGGTTATCTTGCCAAAATCCCCTGAAATATGTTTTGTTTGGTCTTCTTCATATCGCTCTTCGCCCTTCCTTGCACCCCAGTCTCCACCCCGTCTTGCCTGTCCCGTTCTTCAGTATCTCTCCGCTTCTAACTTTCGATTTTCACTGTGGGTGACTTGCTGAGGGTGATAGTTTTAGAGAGGCTGCCGTGCCTCAGTGGAGCACAACTTTCCCTCTATCCCTCTGTCCTTTCATTCCTCCACCACTTCGTCCTCCCCTCCCCAGCCTCCCACTTGACTGAATTCAGATAGAGGGGTCCGCAGGTTACGGGCATTGTTGAGAAAGAGCCTGGGGAGACTGGGGACTGAGCAACCACAGGAGGAATGGCGTTGGGGCCAGGAGGCTAATAGCCTCTCAGTCAGCAACCGGTAAAGATGTCTGTCTATCCCTCACAAAACCAATGGTGAAGCAAAATCCAAAACTACCGACAATTTGTCAAAGTCCCCTTATAGAAGAGACAGAAATGTGGGCGGTATTGTCAAAAGTAAGGGTAATAGCAGCAGAGCAGTTTAGACATGTCGTGTTAATGTGCTTCATCTGGTTTATTGGTATTTAAACATAAGTATCTGTTACGTTAATGATCAGCAGTGGCTTTATTCAAACATGGCAGAGGTGTTAGGGATAGAGAGGGAGCAGTGGCACCACCAGAGAGCAGAAATGAGTTGGAAAATAATGATATCAGTGATGAGGAGTGGTCTCAGTTCCCTAACAAGCTGCATCAGTGATGAATTTTTGAAACTTATTTTGCAGGTGACTTTACATCTTTGACTTAATTAATGACATTAATTAATGTCTGCATATATACATCATCCTAATGTGCTCCTGCTTTCTTTTTGAGTTGAATTGTTTTCACCCATGCAAATACTACATTTAAATGCCAAGTCACAGCTTTAATTTGACTTAGATTAACATATAAAGAGCTGTCTGGGAGATATAGCCCGTTTATTTTTTTTATAGCCTGAGTTCAAATGAGTTGGAGAGGTACGCATGAAGTCAAACAAAATCATCATATTTAATATTTTTTGGAAAATCCTTTGCAGTTAATGACGGCCTGAAGACCCAAAGCCAGTACCAGACACTTTGAATCCTTCCTGATGCTGCACTGCAGCCACCTTGTTGTCGGCTCTCTCAGCCTTTAGTCTGGTCTTGAGCAGGTGGGATGTTGGTCAGTTGGATTAAAACTGAGGATATGTTCTTCTTCACCCTGAAAAGCTCTTTGGTTGCTTTGGCGGTATGTTTAGGATTGTCATCTTGCTGAATGGTGAAATGTAATCCAATGAGTTTTTAAGCATTCAGCTGAATGTGAGCTCACATAATTCTCCCATATCCATCTGCCTTCATCCTGTTGCTTCAATCATCATCATTAATAATTGCCAGTGTGCCAGTTCCACTGACAGCTGACATACTTGCCCGAGCTGTGAAAGGCCCATCACCATGTTTGACAGATGAGGTGGTGGCTTTGAGTCATGAGCTGTTCCTTTATTTCTCCACACTTTCCTCTTTCCAGCACCTCTTTGTTGCAGAGGTTGTTACTTGTTTCTTTTTGTATGTTTTTTATATGTGAACTGCTACTTGACCTTTCTGTTTCTGAGGTTTACCAGGCGTTCACATCTTGTGGTGCATCCTCTGAGGTTATGGTTGTGAGGTCTTCTCTTAGACTTCAGAAGGAAACATGTCCGCCTACATCCTGGAGATCATTCTTGACTTGCTGTGCAGTCATAAAGGGTTTTATTTTGTCACTGTGCTGCTCATCCACAAGACTTCTGCTGCTCGATTGACCAGCTCGTTTACCGTTTTCTAGTTTTCTTTTTTTAGAAGTTACTCAGCAGTTGATTTTATCAAACCA
Source organism: Trachinotus anak (assembly GCF_046630095.1). Classification (NCBI taxonomy): domain Eukaryota; kingdom Metazoa; phylum Chordata; class Actinopteri; order Carangiformes; family Carangidae; genus Trachinotus; species Trachinotus anak. Next base: position 16,699,499 of record NW_027273852.1, read on the forward strand.
TCAAACAACCTTTGATATGTCTCTGAGAGAGTTTAGCTTTTTTTGACCCTCTTTATCATGTTCTTGACTTGCGTGTTCAACTCTTTACTCCTCATATTGACAGACAACTCCACCTCACTCTAAATGGTAACTCTCAACTCTCAATCAACTCTGAGCCATAAGTGCATGAAACATCTCACAGCTGCCAAACAAAGATTTAACACAGGACAATTACTTTTGAACCTCTAAACTTCGATCACTAGGTGTTAAAAAGTCCATGTCTCTGACATAGTTCTATCTATATTGATGTAAACCTACTCAAATTAAAGCTGGCAATTTAATGTAGTATCCATTATTTTATTTCAAACTGAATGTGCTGAAGCTCAGAGCCTGAAGAACAAAGATATATAATTGTCCAAATACTCATGGTATGGACTGGATTTAACCTCTGTTTGCTTACACTCTGTATGTTAAGTGTTGGTGAAATATTCACACTCTAAGACGTTTGTATGAATGAAAGCTGAAAATTTAGTGTGACTTGTGGTCTAATGGTAATTGTGGATTTCTGAACTTTTAATCTTCTGAAGTTTTCATCTTCGGCCCAAAATATGAGGGGAAAGAAACAAAAATATATTTTCATTGACTGACCATTTCGAATGAGTACCATTAATGAATCACATCCATTTTAAGGGTGAAGATAGTGTGTGTTTTGCCTTTTGTTTTTGCTTGGATTTCACTTGGCTGCTCAGAAATGACATGAATTAGAGTGTCAGTGGAGAGCCTTTATAGCCTTTATACCTTTTATGAAAAATTCTTTTTAAGATTTTAAAATCTTTGGTCAGAAGGAGTGACTTTTTATGTCTGGGGCAAACTGATTGACATTTAGCCTGTATTAACATCAGACAAGTCCATCATGCTGATTTCAAGAGCAGAATCTAAAAAAGTGTGTGAGAAAGAAAATAATTCTCTGTTTACTTAACCATGTAGTACTGTAGCTTTAATGTTAACACGACAGAATTCAGTTCAGATTTGCACTGTGTTGGAGGTCTTAAGGACATGTTACCAGGTGTGACTTAATGAGTTTGCAGCCTTTACCCACAGTGATGTGAAATTACCAATGCATTTGCACATTTGAAATCTTGAGTATCCAGGGGGACAGGAGACAGCATGATCACAGGAAAAACAAAGAGAGCAATTTTCCCACCGCCTGTCCACTTTTCAGTTAAAGTGGCAATAAAGCCTATAAATGTTTTCTACTCTCTTAACCTCTTTGGTATCCCTCGGGCCTGCGTCAGATATCCTGACATGCCATCAGTGGGTGAGAGACTGGCCCCAGCAGCATGCTAAACTCAGCTCCATTCAGCTGTCTGACTGATGTCTGCAAACACACCACAGCTCTGATAGCACAGCTCCAATTAGACCCACCACTGTAATCATGAATGAGATGGGAAACAGAGACAGGTGGCAAAGTAAGAGTAGAATATCAAATAAAGAGTAAGATCAGAAATTCATGGCAAATACTTTTTCTTTAAGGGAACAGTTATGTTTTAAAGGGGCATCACTTTCATGATACTCAAGAGCCCTTCAGTTGGCGACACGGCGGCTAAACGACAGCACCATTACCCAAACGATGAAAGAGATAGAAGTGTGCAATACATTTCTCTGCCTATTATGGAGCAAAAAGAAGCAGTCTTAGAAAGAGCAAATGATGGGGGGAGAGATTCAGAGAGGAAGGTGAAAAGGAGAATTTGAGAGGAGAGAAGAGAGGACGAAGAGAATGAACGAGAGAGGGAGGGAGATATGGAAGAGAGAAGAATGCAGGTAGGCAGGGGATAAGAGAGGGCATAAAAACCAAATGGGACGAGGAAAGAAGATTTGCCAGGTACTGAACAGGAAATGAGCAATGACACTGGTTGTTTCTATTCTCCTTCATCGTTCTTCAGAGAGGAACATTGCAGTGATTTGAGCAGAGCAGATGACACACACTGTGGAGCCATCAGACAACTCCTCCTCCTCGCTGTGAAGGAGGCAGTGAAACCTGAGCCAAAGGTCTGATTTTCCACCATTATTCTCCTATACATACTCCCTCATGAAAGACCTTGTTGTTGATGGATATTTCAGCACTCTGTGTTACAAAGGTGCAGAATTTATCAACTTCTCTTACAAACCAGGTCGGGCCTTTGCACACACTCCGAAACCAGTTCTCTGGGCCTTACAACATAATGCACAGCTGAGTCCATAAATTCCAAAAACAGACTCCATATCTAGATTCAGAGCGTTCCAGTTGCTGCCCCCATGCCATGCTCTTATCAGACCTACCGTCTTATGCTGCGAGCCAGTATCATCCATCTAAATCATGAGCTGGCGGCTTGTACAGTGCGTGCCTGTGGGTGGAGGATACGTGATTCCAATGCTGTATCTGTGGTGTTTTTGACGTAAACACTGACACATTCTCTGGAGCATCAGACATACAGTACAAACATGCAGCTGACAGTTATTCACGGTGTGTTTTTGGAAAAATACAATGCTGTCGAGGCTGATGGAGAGGTATGATGCTCAACATAGCGCAAGCTTGTCTAGACTGTCTCCTGCATATTCTTGTGATCATACCCATCACCGCTGTCAACTACAGTGTGTGCATCCCATCACATCTCGAGGCAGTTTTTCTCTGACGTTTTTTAACATTGTGGGTAAAAATCATGTGTATGCAAAGTGACTTTCCAAATCAATAATTTATAACTTGTAATCTGCAGCAGACAGCAGTTTTCAGTGAAAAAAGTTGTAAAAACCACAGACAGACACAGTTTGGGACTAGCTGGTGAACAGAGGGGAGCATTTAGCAGATAAAGAATCAGATATTTACCTCAGGAGTTTAGGACCAAAAACAGAGCTAAAAGAGATTGAACACTGAACTTACAGTTACATCAGTGAATGATAACATTGCTCCGTACCTGGTGGAACTGTAAATAAAAAACCATTTGACATAAAAAAGGTGATGATATGTCAGTGTGGTGTACACCACCAGTTCCAGTCAAATTTAACATTTGACAAATTCAGGTTGGTTTAAATTGCTTAAAGCTTAACGAGAGTAGAGCTGGGCTTTAATGCAGATAGCATGCTGTTTTGGACAGCTGATCCGTTCACCCTGCTCAGACACACACTACAAGTATTCAATCTCACTGCATCACACAGAGACATTAAATGCAGCACAAAAACCTACTTAACTAGCGAGTCAACTACAAAAACACAAACAAATACAATTACTTGTCGTTATAGGCACATGCACGTAAAGCATGTACAGATGAGCACAAGCTCCTGCTTCTCAGCCAGCTCCCAGGTTTCCTCCAGGTGACTGAGGTAGCGCTCCAACAAGCTGCTATAAAACGCTCATCAATCACAGAAGCTAATCTCAGGTTCTCGCTGACACTTTCATTGTGCAGGCCTTTTCTATACGGCTGCCTCCACATAATGCCCTGCTCTGCCTGCTTTGACAGGCCAACAGCCCTGCAGCTCCCTGCTATGAGAGCCATTCTCAAGTGGCATGCCTTTGAAGTGAAGCACCGGTGGAGCTCGGGCTAATCTGGACATCTGGACGTATGGTGGGTAAAGCAGGACAGAGGCAAAGACTCGGAATAAAGGTGACCTCAGCCCGGCTTTGTGGGGAATGAAAACAGCAGTTTCACTGGTTTTGTGAATTGAAACTTCAAAAAAAAAAAAAAAAGGTTCCACTTTTCAAACTTTTTAAAACTTAAAGCCACTACTACACAAAATGTCCAGCAAAAAAAAAAAAAAAAAGACCAAATGGCACGAAGCTCCACATGTCCAGCAGTGATGTGCAGGAAACCTGTAAGGGAACACTACGACAGGAAAAATACTTGAGGAAATGTCTGCACTATGGTTTGGAGGGGGTAGAGTATGTTGCTAATCACAAGAAAATCCTCTGGCCACCTCTTCAATTTCTGTGTTTCTGCCCTTGATACCCACCAGCGATTTTTTTTTCAGACCTCCAATCTTAGTTGCCGCTCTCGGCAGAGGCAACACAAACAGCCCCGTTCAAAAATAAACACAGCAATTTTGTGTGTGTTTACCTTTCATCCAGCCATATCTATCTGTGATTCTGTGCCCCAAACTGTTCTGTTCCATTTCACGCCATGAGGAAGCCCTTGTTTCTTGGCCCACTGTACAGATGAATGGGCTAGATAGTGGCCACCATTATTCTACACAATCATTTCTATCTTGTCCCCTTTGCTTTTTGTTGTTCTGTTATAGCTGCATGCTGACCTGCCTGAATGCCAAATTGTGAGGTATTATTGCTGCTGTCACAGGGATATGTTTATGAAAACAGTTTATTTTGTTGCTGTTAAAAGTGCAGTAGTTTTCCATACAGTACATAGAAAACTTGTGATCAGCCCGCAGCACTCTGAGGTATGAATAAACAGAGAACTGCTCCCCTTATGATACATAATAGCAATAATTTGCAGCACTGAATCTCAGTGACCACACATAAAGCCTGCACTCACTGTTTCATTGTTAAGTAAATCATGAAAGCGATCAGACTTTAAGGCCAATCCCATTGTCACTTATTCTTATAATTTGATGTGTCAGTCTATAATCTTGAATGCATTCTTTGCCTTATTTTGAAAGTAACTTTTGCCTTTATGTCAAAGAACCTTGTGGTGATTTGCCATCAAAAGATTGCTGAAAGGTTTCAGATATTAGAATCAGCTCTAGTATTTTCTCATATAAGTAAGTACCATCATGTGGACACCTCAACATTGAAAGATAATTGAATTTTGAATGAATTTTGGCCATCACACATCAGTTTCTTCTAGACTGGTAAGTAAACAGCTGTTAATGCTAACATTAGCTATGTAGCAATAGCAAAACTTACAAATATCTCCTTTAACCAGATTTCTGACTGGATTTTTTTCAGGACGCATGCACATGACAAAGTAGCTGATGGGCTGGTAGCAGTGCGATAAATCCAGAGTCTGACTAGAACTGAATCTGACACTGAAATAAAGAATGTCATTTGACTATTTCATGAAGTTCAGACGCATGCTCTAAGGAAAAACTGTGCGCCCTGCTCTCTCACTTTTCTCTCAGTCCAAATGCTCTTGTAAGAAAGGATAATAGATTAACCTAATACATCTTAAAATAAAATAAGCCACTCATGGCTCAAGAGTAGGCTATAGAGGAAAAGACAGATATCTGATTACAGGCAAGCTATATGAAAATGCAGGTTTTACAGTTACCATAACCTGTTTTCTCCCAGTGACCAGTTTTTTTTGTGTCCATGTAAACGTTGTCTTTATAGCATTATCAGATGCTTATATAAAACAAGTTACTATAGATGTTGTCTGACCTTGGATGGAAACCTTTGGATGTTCTTTCTTTGTGCAGTCTGGTTGGGTCAGCGGGTCAAGCAATGACGGGGTCGGGGTTGTCAGGACTGACTTCTGTGTGAAAACAGCCGGGAGGAGGAGGAGGAGCAGGAAGAGGCCAGCCATAGACGAAGGTGTGGAGTCCTGCGAGGACGCTGTCATGGTGATGACCTCTCCTCTAACTGCCAAGGTGGGCCTCTGGGATACAGCTGGGGAAGAGAGGAGACGACTTGAGCACCTCAATGCAACATTCTTACATCTGGCTTCAGAGAAAAGGATTTCTCTCTGAGTCACTTCAAAATTATTTCTTCTCTCAAACTTTCAATTCCTGAGGGCTTCCGGTTCCAAATCCAGCATGGAAGAACAGAAAGAGAATGAAAAAGTAATGCAAAGGTATAAAATTTTGGTTAAAGGACATAAACGTGGGATGAAAGCAAGGATGTTAGGTAACTAGTGGGTGGCTGGAAAGACGAGATATAAAGCTGAGTAAACTAAAGTACAGAAAAAAGAGAGAGAGATAGAGTGTGAAGGACACAAAGTGGAAAAACTACACACAAAACTCTATCACTTCAGCAATAAGAGCATGTGAAAGGAGTACCTCACCTCTGACCTCCAGATAATTATTTAAAATGTGCCATTAAACTTCAGGGGTTTTAATGGCTGATTAAAATAGGAAAATTGAAAGCAATAGTGGACTGTTCAATGAGGCGTTAGTTTCCACAAGTCAATGAAGCAGAAATGAGTTCACTTAAAATTTGTGGCTCTTAGGAGATGTGCTGTAAAAATGTTTGCACAACCATTTACTCTGATTCCTGTAAACCCCCCCCCACCCCCACCCCCAGAAAACATTGTTACTGCACATGTGATTCATATCAACACATGAATAATATCCAGTCATTGTCTGATCTCCATAGTTCCGCATTATGTAAGCAGCTCCAGTCAGCAGACACACACACACACACACACACACACACACACACACACACACACACACAGAAGTGTTCAGACACATAACACACATACAGTCGTTCTGAGTAAATGTAATCTCCTCCAGTCATAACATATGAGTCCACAGTGCTGAGCTGAAACCAGCAGTTCATCATCTTCTGCCCTGCACTCTTTACAATGTTAGCTTAGCGAGGTGTAATATCATTAAAGTAGATTAAAAACCAAGAGCATCAACTTTCTGCAGCACTTTGGCTGAGTTACATCTCTCTGTACTGTTTTCCTTGCTAATGCTTCAATCAATAACAAATTATTAGCTTGGTTGAGTTGCAAATCAACCATATTGCCCTGCAATCAATTACCCCTCTCTCTACAGCTGGTAACTAATTAGGCAAATGCACACAGTGCCTATGTTTGTCATTACAATACAGTGCAGTCAACAAGACCCAAGCTTCTGCCAACAAACATACTGTTAATGAAACAGGTGGAAATATTCAATATACACAGCTCCAGACTTGACTCAACCAGGCTGGATGCCTTCCAGGGTTCAGAGCTCACTGTTAGGATACACACAGTCTGAAAACAGCTCTGTATTAAAAAATGCAAAGGACTGTGTTGCTATTGGTGTGTCTCCACAGATACAAGCAAGAAGCTGAAAGTCAAGTTTTAGTGATGCATCCATCAGTTTCAGGTTTCATGCTGCCTTCTCATCATACACAAGCTTCTGGCAGTGTCCTTCATATTTTCAGGTTGTTGTGTTTGACCCTTATTAAAAACACTGGTACAGTATTGGTCATTCTGATCCCACCAGATACACCTATTCCACATCATAACATGTTAGACAAGGCAAGATCAAGTCACCTCCACACTAATACAGATGTGTTGTATTTTAAAATGATGTTTGTGTCAACAAGGCTTCAGTCATGCACATACTTTCACATTTTTTCACTTTTCCATCCAGACTGAAATGTCACAACAGTAGAAAAAAAATTAAATCTCCTCCACAGTGCACATGCAGGCCTCTCAAGCCTGCAGCTTTATTCCCCTCATGCACGCACATCTCTGATTTTGAAAGAGTTGTTGGCTGTTTACAGAGCAAGCATGAATGTGTGAGTGTGTCATCAAGTCGAGACCCTCAAAAATAATTCATGCCATTGTGATGTCTGTATTGTCTCCCTCTTCTCGTCTCTCCCTCTCCTTACTTTTTCTGTGTATACTGTCAGCGTCATAGCTAAGCATTTGATCCACTCTAGTTACCTTCACCTGGGAGTCGATGACTGATCTTGTCTCCCATTTGCAGACAGTACTCCTGCCCAACAACCAAGTAAACTAGCTTTTAGCCCTAATTGCCATTTGCTGCTTGTCTGTGTTTGGGTTCTGTTACCTGTTACCAAATCCCTGAGATCACATGACACTCACAGTCACACTCCATTTTCTCTGTTTGCACAACAAAGTGAGACTAGAGGACAAAATCAGACTTATGGAGGCCAAAAAAGTAAAAAAAAAAAAAAAAAAAAGATGCAGGACATGATCTCAGTCTGGTTTCCATCAGCTGGACTGAACTGAAATTACACTTGAAGATGACATGAGTCCAGCTTTTGACACTTCATAGTATCCTCATTAGACTATAAAGACAGTCGGTGAGAAACTCTGCGGGCCACATTACTATGTTTATACTGAATTGAATGATGGGAAATGGCCTCTTCACTTCATAACATGTAGGGACCCTCAAGGTTCAGTCCTTGGTCCTTTGTAGTATTCCTTGTATATAATACTTCTGAATCATACTATCAAAGGTACAGCATTACAAACTGATAGGCACATGTTTTGTCAGAATTTTCAGTGTGTATGTTTTTAATTATATTCAACCTTATATAATTATATTCATAATATTCAGAAAGTATCTGAAACCTCAGACCATCCTCTCAAGAAAAACAGCAGCAATAGTATAGACTCTATGGTTGTCTGAAGGGCAATTACAAACAAGGTATTTTGCCATTTAATTTGGAGGTCATTTCACTTTTTAGTCTTTTTATTCAAGTGAAATGAATAAGATTGAATCCGCACACATGATTAGGTGATTCTAAAGGCTGGATATCTCGCAAGTCTTTACAAATGAATTCTATTGAAAAACCAAATGTTTTGTCAAAATGTTCAGTCTACATGTTCTTAATTATATTCCACCTTCCTTTTGGCTTTATGATTTATATTTAACTCTTGTCTTGATTTTGAGTCACATGCCAAAAAGCTCTACGGTCGTGTTTTTTTCTAATTAAATAGCACTGATACCCGCTTCAACCAAAGTGAAGCAGAGCAACTGTCATTCTGAATGTTGTAGCAAGGCTTTTAATTAAAACTAAAAGTACGACCATATGTTCCCAATTTTAGCATATCCTGATTGGTTGTCTGTTTGTTTCAAAACTGATATGAAGACTTTGCTGGTTACACTTGAGGCTCTGCCTGGACCGGTGCCTGCTTATCTTCTAAACTCTTACTTATTCCTCATCCTCTGACTTTTGGCTCAACCAGTCTATTTATTTATTTGTAAAAAAAAAAAAAAGGAACATTGAAACAGGGCAGCACAGTGGTGCAGCAGTTAGCACTGTCACCTAACAGCTGTCGCCCAGGCCCTGGGTTCGAACCCCGTGTCTGCGTGGATTCCCACCAGGTGCTCCGGATTCCTCCAAGAGTCCAAATACATGGATATTGGGTTGATTGGTGACTCTAAATTGCCCATAGGTGTGTGAGTGTGTGTGTGTGTGTGTGTGGTTCTTTGTCTCTGTGTGTCAGCGACCTGGCGACCTGTCCAGGATGTACCCAACCCTCATCCAATGTCAGCTGGGATTGGCTCCAGCCCCCCGCGACCTGGTTTCAGATAAGCGGTGCAGAAAATAGATGGATGGATGGATGATGTAAAACATCCTGTGAGTCCAGTATTCCCATAAAGCTGTATAATACAACCCGGAGGCATTAGAGAGAGAGTATAGTTTTCCTTCAGCAGACTCTACATTTTTATTTTGCTGACATTCTGACTTATATGAGATACCTCACAGCTGATAGTGACATGACACTTGGGGAGAGATAGAATACAGGATGTTATATGATTAAGGATCCCGGGTCAAATCAAACCAAGAACATTATGCTTACAGGGCATATGTTTTACCAACTAGAATCCCTCATTCCTTTATTTCTATTATCTGCAGGAGCAGTTTTGGCAGGTGCTTAATTCACATTAGATCACTGAATCCTGAAAGTCAAAGACTGACTCTACAAATCCTCTCATTAGTCTAAAAGCTGGACTGGAAGGGCAGGAGATCATGACAGATGACCAGGACTCTGTAACTTCAGACTTTTGTGGGTCAGTTATCTTGGCGTGGACACACAGAGGGAACCGTACTGTCAGCAGCAGGATGAGGTGGGTATTTGGATGTCAAAAATTTCTGTAGAAAGTCATGTCATACACTCAAGCAGACTGAGTTGCGCGGACACACACACACACACACACACACACACACACACACACACACACACACACACACACACACACACACACAGTCTCAGCTCTGAAAACTGGCAAAATCCAGCCATGGACAGCTGGTCACACTCCATATTGGGTCACAGCGAGTGGGCAGAACTGACGCACGTGCCAACATCCACGCCCGAGTGTGTGTGTCTGTGTGTGTGAACTTGTATGTGAGTGTGTGTGTTTATACCAAGCATGGCTCTTTAAGGCCACTCCGAAAAGCACTGATAGAGTTCATCCAATTTCCTCTCCTGCTGTGTTTGGGATTAGCAACAGTTTGTCAGCAAGTAACCAGGACAATCTATAACTTTGAGGAAACTGTCAGTGACTCACTGAGCTACTGTTTGATGTCAGTCAGACATCCTGCAGGATACAATGAGTTGATTAAAGGTGCAGTATATGCTATTCTGAATTTACAGGGTACTTGGGTAAATTGGACTAAAGGATGTTCAGACACGTCTCTTTGTCAATAACTTTGTGACCAGCGAGGAGACAGATTCACTGCCTGACTGCTGTGAAAACTGCTTTTAGAGGGGGAATAAATGTTCAGTCCATCTGAATGTGGAAATACTCCAATTAAAAGTCCTGCAGCCAGCAGTACTTGCTGTAAAATGTACTCAAGTACTGAAAGTATTCATTGTGAAAAATTTCCAGTCTCTGTACTCCAGACTTTGAACAAACCACATTATTCTTCTGACCATCTGAATGAAATTATGTTTCATTTCACTCCGTTTCCTGCCCAGGTGGTAAGTGGGCACAACTTGGGGAACTTTTTATCCAGATGGTTAGAAGAGTCTTTTTCAGATACTCAGTTACCTTAAGTAGGCTACTACCAACGAAATACATTAAAGTGAATGTGCTCTCTTGCCTCTGGCTGTGTACAGTAGGCCCACAAATGGACCTAAACATTCAAAAGCTAGAGGCAGTGTATTTGCTGTTAAGGTATACTGCATTAATATTTCACTGGGATGCTTCGGCATGGTGCAGCTTGTTGTAAATAACCCAAAGCAGTAGGTACAACAACACGTTGTTTTTTTTTCCCCTCCCAGTGGCTTACAGTAAAAAAGACTACAGTGCCTTGGTGCTAGGATAATTTTGGAAATCTCAACCTAGATACACAAGGTAAGCTCTCCTCTTACAAAGATCATTTCTACTCTTTATCCAGATGGCAGTCAGTAAATCTCAACCTTTCCTTAGCACAGGCTCACGTAAGTCCCTGCCAGTGCCAGCATGTATCTATGGCAACAGAGCGGCAAGTTGGTAGTCAAGCAGCGGGAACCAGGTTGAGTGTATTTCGGCACAGACCTCAACAGTCCCTGGGGAGGAGCTGGATGGCGGACTGCCCGCTGATGCAACACAGTGTGAGGAAGTGAAGTGCTTAGGACAATGAAAAGCTTGAAGTAAGGAAATGTGTTAAACTCAGGTGATAATAGTATATGCATGTGCTATACATTTAACTGATACTGTTCACCCTCAGCTAAAGAAAAGATTCAGGGACCATAACTACTGTGACTGTTGGACCACATCACATTCCACCCTGCAGCAGGGCCTCTTAGCAGGTGTGTTGATCCTCCTCTCCCTATCTCATTTTTAACCCTCTCCTCTGCTTATCACTGTCCCCTCGTTTCTGTCGTCTATCATTCCGGACACACTTATGGCCCAGGAGTTTCTACAGTCCATTACACCTTTGGTGGCAGTTTGCCTTTTCATTTTAACCTAGCCTGCAAGGAGAGCACCTCTAATTACAAGTCAATGCTAACTCCCTCAGCACAATCTCATCTGAATCTATTATGACACTGATTAAGTTGCTTCTGGCCTGCTGGGAAGCAGTTACCACCTTTATAAGAGAACTGCCTATTTCATGGCATCCTGGAGCGGGATGAGAGGGGAAGTCTGTGTCACAAGAAGTCGAAAAAAATCAATGTTTGTTGCTTTTAGAAAAAATTGTCATCGCAGATAGACGATAAGAAGTGTAATTGGTAATTTCTGCAGAGAAATTCCCAGAGGGGAAGGCTTTTCCCTTTTTCTTTGATTCGTTAGAAGTGATTAGACATCATTGTTAAGCATCTTTTAGCAGGATTTCAAGTTAAGCCCCTCCAGAGCTTTAAGTGAATGAAAAATGTGTTGTTCCTACAGAGCCTGCTGCTGATCCTCCCAGCACTCATCATTAGCTTTTATGCACAGGAATACCAATCTCTTCAACCAAAGGCTCACAGGAATTTTCCCTTACACACAAAAATGAATTACAGCAGGAAATAACACCTGTTTCCTCAAGGAACCACACACAAAATCAGTGCCACCAATTCTGAGTGTAAAGTGTTTGTGTTCACTTGAAGAAGTTCATGAAAAAAACATGTACAGTGCATGTGTCCCTGTTTAATCAAACCAGCAAATCAAACCAACTTTACAACATCGTGATAAATGTAGACAACCACACTACGGTTGCATATTGCCACCATATTCCCATCCTATTCAACTTCTCCCACTCTTGCCCTCAGGGGGTTTGGTACAGCCAAAGCTACATTGACCATGTCTAATTCAATTCAAAAGCTCAACCCCACCAATCTCTTTAATGCCTGCACTGCGATGGGGGGTGGGCAGGGGCGACCGGGGCCTCGTGAGAGTCTCAAGGGAACGGGGCTGAACATGTAGACAACACACTTGGGGGAAGGACACAGGAATGTGCGATGAAGATGGTTACAGGGTGAGATAGAAGATTCTTTCTCTCTCTTCTTGGAAAGAAAGGGTGACGGCGGGGTCACGGCACGCATCTCTTGTTATTGAGTCACTTCACTCATGCTTGAAAAAGCAGGCACAACCAGAGAAAAGACCATCTATAGGAAAGAGGGAGGGCTGACCCCGGACTGGAGAAAACAGTGTGTGTCTGTGTGTGTATGTATGTGTGTGAGTGTATTTGGGGGAAACATTGAGTGACAGGGATGAGGTGGTGGTCAGGATGGCTGCACTGTCTGATTATGTCCTATATCAAATCAGAGGCTGTGGTGGAATCAAGGCATTATGGTTCACGAGGGAAGGTGGCATCTGAGTTGCTCACAGTTCTGGCTCTGTCAACAGAGACGTGACGAGAGAGGAGACAGCAAAACAGGGGAGAAGAGGGAGAGAAAAAGACACTGGATGTGTGCGCATATTTTGTTCATATGTTTGTGTCTATGCACATGTGTGAATGTGTGTATCAGCGTGCAATCTGTGGGATTGTAGGAGGGATAAACAGGCTCTGTGTAATACCTGACTGTCTGCACGCCTTTCTAGTGCATTATTTTTGTTCTTTCTCTGGGAAATTTTGTCTTTGTCTTTCTTCCTTTCTTTTTTTTTTTTTTTTTTTATAAGAGATGATTCCAATAAATCATGTGCATATTTTCAGCTGAATTACAACACAGTTTTGAGCTTGACAGTTCTTTCTCAACTTTTTAAACAGCAGTTCACAAAACAATCTCCACTGAAGATCCACTTCTTTGCTTGCTCCATAGTTTTTGACTATCACAAGTTTGTTCCTCTGCCATGGAACTGTGGATGTTATGTCTTATCACAACCTCATTCACTCATTCACAACTCCCTATATATAATATTACACTCAATAGTTTACTTCATTGCTGATAGCTGTGTGTAATCTGATAAAGTGTAATTTTGAGGTTGTATTTTGTTTTGTTATATTTTGTATAAAATGCTACTCATTGCCTTGTAGAATTATTAAAGATAAAGATAACAATAGAAAAATACCTTGATCCCCAGGGAAATTCAAAATTCATTAAATTTTATTTAAAATATCTGCAGAAAGTTGTAGCTATACATACCATGGACAATACTTGTGAGAATATTTGACACTACATACAGTACACTATACACTATATAGAGGATACACTGTACACTCAGAATTCATACATTCACAAATAATAGCAGAAAGTGCATACAGTGCACTTTAAAGTAAATAAGCAGTGACTAAAGGTTGAAAGCTCCAGAGCGAGCAAGTAAGTAGACCTTGAGTTGAGAATGTTTCGTGGACATTTTTCTCTCTACAAAGCCAGGTGGGGATCAGGGCTAGATGTTTTTAACGTTTGTGCTCACAAATTAGTCATTTGTATTCTCAAATTAATAAACTGTATGCACTAATGAGTAATTTGTTCCACTGAATTAAGAACTAGTGCACTTGACTTAATATGTCATGTCCTGAAATTACATAATTCCTTCTCTCATATTAGTCCAATAAGTTGCTCTAGCAGTCAGAAGTGAAGTCGGAGGCTACTCATCAGTCAGAGGAAAGCAGCCGCAGACTGATGGAAATCATTCATCAGATCAAGTCAATTAAATGTTGAGAACCAGTGAAATCGCCTTGACAAGGATTTTTCTGGTAAAAAAAAAATATATCCACCTTCCCTTTGGCTTTATGATTATATCTAACAATCAGTTTTTCTTTTGCTCAACAAACAAGAGATGTGCTTTTGAATTTGGAGAAGCAAAAACATGACATATTAAGTCAAGAATATTAATATAATTGTCATTATTTTAATCTAGATTCTGAAAAAATAACAGCACATGCTAATGCAGTACTCAAGTAAATATGAATTCAGCCAAAACTATGAAGATCTGATGAACAACTGTTTATTTCCAGGGAAATACAGCAGCAATGTTTTGTCTAAAAAATCAGAGCCCTTCCCTTGTTTTTCATATTTAAGACTTAAACCACAGCATTTTTTGCATGACTTCAGCTGCAGCCACATGAATGTGTGAATGTTAGCCTCTTGTAAGAGTGGATCTCAATTATATGCCACTTGGAGGAGCATTTACAATCAGGAGAAGAGTGTGATTTGACCAAGAGTGATCAGGTGAGGGTTTGACTGAAGGATACTGGGCTGAGGCCGGAGGGACACTATTAAAGGTCAGTAAATGGCGAATCAGGCAGTAGTATTATTATAAGGTTTGATTGACAGCCACTGCTGAAGGCGGGAGAGGTCCTGTATCCCCTTCTTTCTTGTCTTACACACACACATCTACACTGTCACGTGTACAATTACATGTCTGATCCATGAGATACACTGGGGAATCATGAGCCATAGACACACACACGCATACACAAACACACACTCGAACCTCACCAGCCTCCCACTTCAAACACACACCTGTAACAGCCAGCCATTTTATACCCTTCCACATCCCCAGTCTGTAATAACACACTCTGTCTGGCCTCAGAAACTCTATTATGATTTCACTTGGCACTGTCAACCACAGTCTCACACCTTCATTCACACACACAGAAACCATAATGTGATATTATCGACTGCATTTCTCTCTGTGTCTACCTGATACTGTTTCACTGTGTGAACTGGCAGCCCTCGGCCCATATCGATTCGAACTTACCCGATAGTTCAGTGAAGCTCAGAGAGTAAGAGACTGTTCAATTTTGGCCACTACTTTCACATTAGAAAGTTACTACACAGGCTGAGCACTGGCACATTATTGAGAGCGGGTTGCAGCAGGCGAACCAATCACACAGCAATGTCAAAACACCTGGTAAATGCCAAAAGAGAAGCATCAAACCCTGCTGCACAGAGCTGTTGTGAGTGTGGAATATAGAAAAGCTATTTGCTAGTTACAAAGTGAAGCTAATTACCATTGATAATATCTTAAAGGTGTTCACTGGAAGCAATCAACAGTCAGTAATACACTGTTCACTGGATTTGCTAATGGAAGCAGTTTAAAAGAAATGTCCTGATTTTGAGATGTTGAACATGTGTAGGTTTGCAGAACATGTGTATGGTTGCAGAACATGTGTCGGGCTGCAGAACGTGGTTGTGGCACATGTGTATGGTTGCAGAACATGGTTGCAGAACATGTGAACAACTGGAGCTATGAAATTATTATTTTCACTACTGATTCATCTGTCAATTGTTTTTTTGTTATTATGTTTTTTTAAACAGGCAGCAATTCAATAAATATTATATCTACAGTACCTTCCTTAAAAACATAGGAATAGACATTTCTCTCAAACCTTCATCACAGTTAATGACTATGAAAAAAGTTTAAAAAATGCCAATGAAAACTTCCAAGAATCCAAGATGTCATCTTTGAATTACTTATTTTCTCCTTTTAACAGTCCATAATCAAGAGACAGAAACTCAGATTATCAATGATTGATGAAAAAATTCTTCAAATGAAACAATCTGAGATGGCAAAATTTTGATGAAACGACTCATTTGTCATTGGCAAACAGGATGCAAAATGTAACATTTTATTGTAAATGGTTAATAGACAAAAAATAATCAGTTAAATTGCTACTTTCATATTTTCCACATATATTCAACAGAACCAATAATGTATTCAGTGCATTTAGTATTCAGTCAGAACGTACTGATATGGCCTTTTCTTTGTCATTTTGTCAGAGTCGTGAGGTCAGAGGGACAGTGTCCAGATGATGGGCTATTAGGGACAAAAAAAAGCCTGAGACATGAGTAACCACTCAAACAAAAGGTCTGTCCAACACATCTCTGGAATGACACAGCCACAAAAGAGGGGAGTCCGCAGCTCTGAGTAGAGGCTGTTAATTGGAGAGCCAAAGGTCACAAAGAAAAGGCAGGTTTGGGGGAGGGGGGTGGGGTGCAGTGTGAGCTTTTATCCAGGCAACTGTGCTTGCTCAAAAAAAAAAAGAACTGATTAGATGTATATAAGACAGACTGGAAAGGTGAGCATTATGTAAGTGTTCAACCAAGGAAAAAGGGAGAGGACTTTTTTCAGATTTTGTAGGTTGATGTCTGAACTTTTTAACTTGAAGAAAAAGCTTTAAGACAATAAGCTAAAAAAAAAAAAGTCTCATTAATTAATAAGTTGATCCACAATTAATTAACAATTGTAACCAATGGATATCATTTTGAGTAATTTATCAAATATAAATTTGTAGGTCCCTGGTCCTCATTGAGAGGATTTATTACATATTAACTGAATTCATCTGGGTTTTTTAATGTCCTCTTCAGAAAGACAATGCCTTACAGAGCCTACAGTAGTAAAAATGTCCTCATACTATGACACTATAAAAATGATTGATGATACAGGTAATAACGAAATCCTGTGGTCATTCTTACAGACTGAACTTTTACAATATTGTACACAGTAACTGGTGAAATAATACAGATGCATGTTATACCTTTAGCTAATATAATAATGTAATTGTTGGCTGTAATAGCAGTTATTCTGTGACTCTGTAAGTATAATCATGCAACTTCCAGATAGATGACTTAAATTAATTGCATTGCTGCCTAGAAAGGGAAAAAGTTTCCCCTAATTGTCTTATTTGCATTTTTGTATTTACAAGTATAATGTTATCTTTTATCATGTTGATAGAAACCACCACAAACAGACAATTAACAGTTATTGTTATTGGTCCAGAAATTCCACATCAGTGCATCTTTAGCAAGTACATTTTAGTTTATTTTTGCTCATTTAAAGGACCCTGGTGGTGTGTGGGCCCTACTCCAAGACCTTTCAGCATCTCAGGTCTTCTCACCGTGCGTTCTTTGAGCTGCTAAATGCTTTAAGTGTGCCTCTGTGATGAGTTACAGACACAGTCGGACAATGGCAGCTGGGCTGATAACAGCTGATAACATAAGATAGTGTCATAAGACTATCTCTTCACCTCAAACATCAAGGTGTTGTAACATCACAAACTATCTGAAGAATCCTAAAGCGGCTCACATGTCAACACAACATAAACCAGAATGTGTTTATGTGAGGTCTAAGAAAACACTGGACTGATTCATTTGCAGCTATGACCTCTCAGTGAGGTTGGCCTCTCCATGCACTGACGGCTCCCAGAGTGCAGGAGAACTGCCTGAGCATTATTTGCAACCCAAACTGAATTTCCCTCCCATTCTGGGTGCTGTTCTTCTCTACTAGGCGCAGGCATTATGAGGCAGCGATTCAGACAGCTCGCACTTATTAGCTGCTATCTCAAGGATGACACGACACATTCTGTTCTAATTAACTGAAGCGGACACCAAACAAAACACACACAGAAGGCTGAGCCAGACAGCGTAATTGATGAGCGAATGTATTACATCTGACTTCAAAGAGAGCCCGGATCAAAACATATCACCTGATATGATGAGCGGAGCTACAGATACATGATGTGCTGCTGCACTGTGTACAGTATGCAAACACAAATGCAGAACAACACGAACTGCAGCTCATTATGAAGGTGCAGCTGCTGATGTGTATTTACGTGTTTATTTAGCCCTTATCTCAATATTCATGCAATATTTACTTGAGTATTTGAAATGCTTAATGAAAAAAGTATGTTCAGAACAGTGAATAAAATGTTTATACAGTGTTTATTTGAATGTTAATGTGGGCAAAATGAATTATGATGTTAAAGATTTCATTCAGATTTAACTTCTTTTTCATTTATTTAGACATTTTAGCTGTTGTTTGGTCTCAGCCAAGTCCTGAGAAAAAAGTCTGGCTCTGTCTTCGACCTTTTTCACCAGCTAGTCTCTAACGCTGCCTGTGAGCTGCTCGGTGCTGGGCGGGTTGTTCACAGCGAGTTGTTTTCTGAAAACAGCTGCTGGAAACAAGGGTGATGAGACCGCTGAGACCTAAATATAATAGATAAATAACTGCATTACATCAAGTTATTTATTTCATCGTTAGATCATTAGATCATTATTGGTCCAGTTTGTACGTCACATGAAAACCAGGCATCTCCAGTTTTAGTTGAGCTGGAGACTTGTGCTTATCATTAATCCCAAAATCTCTGGTCTCTCTCTACTCCCAACTCCAGCAAATATCAGGTAGGGATGCAACTGATGATTATTTTCATTATCAACTGATTTACTGTTTGTTGTATTCTATGTTCAATTTGATATAACAGAGAAAAGCTGCAAATCTTCACAGCTGAGGAAAAAGAACTAGAGCACATTTGGCATTTTGCTTTATAAATGATTACAAATGATTCAAATAACAAACTGACTGAACACATCAGCATGACAATAAAGCAAACTCTTTAAAAAGATGGAAAAAAGGATCAAGAAGCAATACTTTCCTGCTGTATCCTCACAGTTGATTAGTATCTGCCTGTGCCGACATGGCAATTAAGTATTGTGTTTGTGAGCGTGAAGCAGGCAATACCCCTTGCCAATTAAAAAGAGGGAGGGTGTGGAGTGTTATTAGCAGTAGTGATCCACAGCCATGATCCCATCAGCAGGAGTCATACTCGGGGACAGAAAGGAGCCCTGTGCCTGCTGCAGAGCCTGGTGTTTGGGCAGATCTGGCTGGATTCAATTCCACAGACTGCCCCAATCACTCACCCTGGACAGTGGGTGGCAGTACATCAAGGGGCACCCATATCGCAAACACCCACAATAATACACACCTACAATGCTGATACAGACACACACACACACACACACACACACACACACACACACACACACATCTATAATGTCAGAGAAATCTCTAAACACCTGATGTTAGTTGTGAAAACATAATTTCTTTGAAATGCTGCCAGCTTTAAAATACTGGCTGCGGGTATGCAGCATGCTGAAAGAACTTTTTTATCATCGTCCAATCATCAAACAGTTTCTTATCTAATGTCTACATCTGATATTAGACACTTCTATCTATTCACTTAAAAATACTATGATCGTTTAAAAAATACATTCACCACATATCAGGCAACTGATGTCATTTTAATCTCTTAAGTGCATCATCCAGTACAGAGATAGTTTGGGTATATGTATACTCTAGCTTTGAGGGCAACTCAGTCCCATGTTTCCTTTCATATTAAAAGAAATGCATTCAGACCCACAGCTTCCCAGGTCCAGAAGAATGTGATATTACACTCTGTGGGCTTGAAGTTCAAGGCAACATCACAGCTTTCTCCACATTTTTTTCTAACGTTTTTCCAGATGAAGGCAAAGATATTTTGTGTGAATGAACAGTTTCTACTGGGACCAGAATCAGTTGGTACCAAAATAAAATCACAATAGCTATTTCTTGAAGTTACTGCGGTCATAACTCAAACCTCTGTAACACCTGGATACATTGAGTGGAGCTTTGGGGTTACAATGCTGCAAAACCTATTTTGTACCTTTGACAGAAGCTAAGCTGGGATTCAGACAGAAATCAGCCCTGTGTTAACACAGCAGCACATGAGGTTCCTGGTGAGGGTGTGTAGCTGCAGGCGCTGCTGAGACACAAAATTAGATCAAGGTGGTCCAGTGTGAGAGAGAGATCCATGAATGTGAAACCTTCTCAGATGCCAAAACCCTGCACAATGGTTTATAAACATAGGTTTCAGAAACACTGAGGTCCAACAACTGAGTTTGCTGGGGAGGTTCGGGGGGAAGATCCCTGGAAGAAATCTGGATTTCTCTGATCTACATATGTGCATTTTCAGTAATACTATGTTATGACACTATAGCTGTGTTACATTTTTGTTATTGTTAAATAGAGGCAACGGCTTCCACTGTAATTACCATAGAACATATATCTCCGTGGTAATTAGGCTTAACATTGTTTGAATGTGATCAGGTCAATTGGTGTTTGTTCATTTTCACAGCACAGGGACATGGTGCTAATCCTGAGCACTGCAAAACCTCAGCTCTCACAAACAAGGAAAAAATATATATCTATGAAAATATGACCTATAATAAGCAAAGAGAACAACAGAACAAGGAAACAAATGAAATACTCTGATATAAAAACTGCCTGGTAAGAAGAAATACCTTGATTGACAAAAAAACAAGCATATGTTGCCTTGATTTAACATATTTCGTCTTGCTTTCTCTTTTTTCTGTGTACCTGCTCTTCCTCTCTTATCTCCATCACCTTCTCTCTGTCTTCCTCTGTGTCTCCTCAGCTTGTGCCATATCTCTTCCCTTCCCAAAGCTGAACTGTGATTGATGTAGTCTTTTCATTTTTGTCTGTGTCAGTGAGGAAAGTAAACACAGGGTCAATTGACATTTACATGCAAATGTCACCGGTCTCTGTTGGGATAATCTTGCAATGAAAATAAAAATATAGGGGAACGTCATTTTGATATATTCCAATGCTTTACACAAACTGACCTGAAAGATAAATATTTCACTTCCACTGACCTTGGATGGATGGAATTAACGTTAGCTAGCAAGCTGGCTGGTGGGATCATATTGATAATACTCAAGTCAGCTTTTTTCCCAGACAACCATGTGTTCTCCAGCCAGAGCCCAACAGTTGTCGGCCTGTGCATGGGTTTCTCCTCTGTGAGCTGTTTGGTTCTCATGTTGTAGCCTATTTTTATTCTAGCATTGGCTGTAAATACATTTGTAAATTATTAAATGTAAATGTGCATTTTTACTTTACAACAAATTTCCATCCGACAGTGTCGAAGGATTACAGCCACAGTGGATATGAAATCAAATTTCTTTCAGTGGAAGCACTGTGACTTTTTTTCTCTGTATTTTCAGTTGATGGTCTGTGACTTTCTGTAGTTGATGCTCTTCTTTGTCCACATGCTGTCAGAACTTGCTGTTTTTGAAAATGACCCAGTTTGTGTATTTATTCCAACCACTGTCACAACTACTGGAAATATAAACACATCACTCACTACACTCCTACCCTGTAAGCCCCCACCTGAAGCTTACAGGTCGTTTGTCCCTACCCTCTGATACGACCCATGGGAGTGTATCCTGAAAGAGCACATCTACAGTGGCAGGCACACTGCACCTTCGTCGTCATGGTTACAAAAAAAAAAAGATGCCGTTAAGGTTGTGGAACATGGGAAATTTACAGCGGCCCCCTGTGTCAAAGTCCTGTGTTTTATTGACCTGTCCATCTGCCCCTGCCTCCTCCTAATGCCGACCGTCTATATTCTACTTCACCAAACTTCCTGCTTTGCCGCCGTATCATTACGACTGCTGACTCAGAACAAGTCTTTTGTTCCCTGAGATTGGCTGTTTACAACAGCTGCAATTTTGTGAAAGCTTTCATTTATCTTATGAAAATGTCTTATATTTACAACTTTATTTTTGCATCTCATCTCATGTTGCTGGAAAGATTACAGATCTCTCATCCACTGGAGAATCTTCTCTCTGTTCTATTTCTGTGGCACTGAGCAGAAAGAAATGCTTTTTCTCATTGTCAGCTCCCTTCCTCTCTCCACTGATACATCTGAATTATAACTCTACAACATCACACTTCAACTTCCTCCGCTGAAACACACCCATGCAGCTTTAATCACAGGAGCTGCATAGGACTGGAACTCATTGGAATTTAATGCACCATGAAGTGAGTTTTATGGCCAGGGTTGGGGTTTTTGTCCAGTTTGGTTTCTAATGTTTTATTTCTGAAAGCGAGTAAGAATTCACTTCAAATGAGATGATGATAACTGAGCCCTTTTTGCTAGTGTGTCTCATTATTAATTCTATTATGGATAGTCTCTTCTCATGGAGCCCCATTAGACAGAACCAGCCCGCTAGAGCACAGCAGACCTCAGGTTTAATTGACACCATGGCACACATGGGAACACGGAAGGTGCCATGATCTGATTGCATGACTGATCAACACAAATGCCAGCCTTTTCTCACAGGAGTCTGAATTTCAAGGAAGAACGGAGCAAATGATTGAATTAGTATTCCAGCAGGAAAAATATAAAATTAAAGGTAGAAAAGCAGCAAAACTATAAGCAGCTTTAAACAGTCACAGCTGCACTGATACAAATTCTATGTCTGTTTCTAAGCATCACTCTGAAGCTAAAGTAGTAAACAGACATATTTTATGAACAATGACAGTTCATCTAAAACAATGACACAATGCCTGATTTAAATAGCTCTTTGTGTCTGTGCTGTGTTTATATTATATAAGTGACACGGCTGTGACAGTGGCACTGAGCTCAGGGCTTTGGTCACTCACACAACACAGACCACTTGTCTGGGTCTTTACACAGTGTTTCTGTGTGAACTGTTTCCCTGTGTGAGAGAATATTGTGGTGAATTGTGCTGACTGGAAAACAAAACAAAAAATAATAACTGACAGATAAACTGTTACATCCTGAATAGATTCGAGAAAAGCAATCTATATGAACATTGCGCGTTTATGATTGGACACTGTGACTGATCACATCTCCAGTGGCACTACTGGATGAAAATAACACCAACAGTCAGACTGAACAGCCGACACTGGAACTGTCTCTCCATTTTCATTTTGCCTCTTACATGGGATCAAACTTTGATATTAGAATATGAACACCAAAATTATCATATCTGTTCTGTGTTAGCTTCTCTGCATTGGCTCCCTATATAATCCAGAACAGAATTTCAAATCCTCCTCCTCACCTACAAAGCCATTAATGGTCAGGCACCATTGCATCTTAAAGAGCTCATAGTTCCCTATTGTCCCAACAGAAGACTCTGCTCTCTAAATGCAGGTCTACTTGTGGTTCCTAGAGTTTCTAGCAGCAGACTGGGGGGCAGAGCCTTCAGCTGTCAGGCTCCTCTCCTGTGGAACCAGCTCCCACTGTGGGTCCTCTCTACATTTAAGAATGGGCTAAAAGTTTCCTCTTTGATAAAGCTTATAGTTAGTGCTGGCTCAGGTGAGCCCTGAACCATCCCTTAGTCATGCTGCTATAGGCCTTGATTGCTGAGGGAACTCCCATGATGCAATGAGCACTTCTTCTCTCTCTCTCTCTCTCTCTCTCTCTACATGCATTTATATCCCTCTACAGCATGTCATTAATTTTGTATTTTCTCTTGTAGTTTGTTAATATTATTATCATTAATTGATAACACCATTACACCTATGGGTATAACTATCATTATTTTCACCATAACAATATTTTCACCATAACAAGACTGAGTGCTTAAACACAACAGTATATTCACCTGCTCCTGGTCTCCCTCTCCCCCAGGTTAGAGGTTTCTTCCTGGTAAACGGGAGTTTTTCCTCTCCACTGTTGGAGAGTGTGTCGCAGTGTTGTCAAATGCTGCTCATTGTGTGAGCTGTTGGGTTTTTCTTTATACTATTGTAAAGTCTTGACCTTACCCTGTAGTGCCTTAAGATAATATGTTGTGATATGGTGCTAAACAAATACAACTGAACTTAAAAATGAACTGAATTTGGAATAGGGACCTGGAGATCGAATTGGATTATTCAACATTTTACAAATGGCAGAAAATCTCTCATTACCTATGGGGAAAAGGAGCAGCAGCTACAGCAAGTGCTGTGACAAGCTTCACGACCCATGGCTCTTATCCCTCTGGAATGCTAATGGGCAGTGGAGAAACTCAGGGTTTCTGCAAGCAGCCAGGAGGCATGAATCCACGAGAGGAATCTGGCATTACAGAGCTAAAGCTTAACACTCCCTCTCCGTGATTCTGAATTTAATTTGTGCTCTGTTTGTTTTACCATTTAGGCTACAATGCTGATGATATATGATACAGATATATAAATCCCTTTTATAATTCAAGCGAGGAAGCCAAACTTCTCAAATGTTGAATGTTGTTTTAACATAACACATAACACAACTTTGCTTACATACGATTCTGTATGTGCATTTAAATCAGGAACTATCTGATCAAGGAATAAATGAACAAAAGGGTTCATACTATGCCATAGGTCTAACATCTGTTAACATCTGTAAGAGTACAGATGCAACTGCCTCTGGCCACAAAGTAAGCGTTTGGTGCTGACATACATTTGTGTATGTCGAATAGTAAATGGTGTCCAAATTACACATTATTTACATTTACATCTGCCCTTTTGCAAAGGCAATATTTATTAACCCAGGCTCAGCAAAAACCACACTGACAGCCTTTAAAGTGCAGAGATAAACTGCTTTCAGAACTGGTGCCATGACAATAAAACACAGAGAAAACAAAAGAAATGATCCAATCATTTCCCCTGAAAACTACTGACCGTGCTCAAAAGTATGAATACAGGGACATTATCATTTATAATGCTGCAATTTAAATGCCAACACAAATGCTAAAACTGCAAACACAACAAGCTGCTGCAGACTTTTACAAGTCGATGCAGTCAATGCATTTTTTATTAAAAGTATAGTAACTTTCAGGATAAATGTATTGCAACAAACTAACAAGCACCAATACATGAATGAAAAAAGTGGCTGTGAGAAATGACCTATGTGACTATACCGGAAATATGATATATCACTCCTAGTGTTACATCTAGGCAGCCACTTGGTTCAGTGCAAAGAAAGACCATCATCTTCAGAATCTTTGTATGCCTAACCATCCAGGCCAACCATCCACCTTGGTGTCCAAGTGAGGACACTCATTTGCACACCCACGAAGGGTCGCTTGTCCAGGAAACATAATACACAAGGTTGTTTTTTAATCTTTGAACAGGGTTGTCAGATCAGGTAGCAAGGTAACTAGATGTGCTGTACAGAGAAATGACAGTTTTATTTATGAGCTTGCTCATAAGATCAAAACAAATCCATCAGACTCTTTGTTGTCAGAAGATACAGTTTTACCCGTGGGACTGAGATACATCATGTCCCGGCAGAGAACAAAAACAGGAATCACAGTCTTTATTTCCTGCAGCATCCTCCCTCTTAACAAACCTCCTTTTATTACAGTTGTCTTTTATATATTGCCTCTTCATTGTTTTCCTAATTTGCACTGTTTGTGGACCTATTGCTTGTGTCTGAAGTCTTTATATGCATTGTAAAGGCCAATTGTGCAAGACAAAGGTTTCATTCATTTATGCTTTCATAATTCTTCCAAGTACATGTTTATGTAAATGTATATTCTGCACAAGTCAGTGCAGTTCTTCCTCAATGCCAGGCAGCAACACTGGAATCCAATACAAATCTTGTGTGAATGTAATTATGTGCAGGTTTACTGCATTCATGCTGCTGTTTCTCAAAGGCTTTCTGTACAGCAGGCTGCAATCTTTCAGCACTGAATGGTTATCCACAATGGAAAAAACAGCAGACAGCTAATGTGTCTGCTGCCGCTGATCGCCGACTGCTCCGGTGAATCCACTTCAGACTCGGAGCACGGGCTCGGCGAGACAGGCCGCCCAGGTAGGAGGCATTCCATTAAAGACCAGCAATGTGCCTCCCCTGATGATTACAGAGCATTGATCTACCATGAACAAACGACTGATTTGGAACCCCGCCGGTGGATGAGTGGCTGGGCGTGTGTGATGGAGTGAGGGAGAGAGACTATGAAACAGAAAGAGAGAGAGAGAGGGAAGAGAAGAAAGATGGTGTCTGAATGAGTGAGCAAGAGCTGCTGCTCCCATCAAATCCATCTTATTGGATTCTAGCTGTGGGCATTCATCACTCTCTACCATTGTGCTGCTTGGGGATTGGCTGCAAAACTTTAATAAAAGCCGCCAACTACATACAAACACACAGTCTGTCGAGAGCTCTTTTGTGATTCCAAAATGAGGAATTTTTGTTGAAGTATTAATTTTGTTGTTGATGGTTATATAACAATCTGGCAGAAGATCCCTTTCAAAAGCCTCAAATTACACACACATATTCTACTCATAAAATAAAGGCACTATGTGACACTGAGTAGGCCGTCACCAGCAGCCTAGTGTGTGGAAGAGCAGTCTGTGCGTGTGTTCACGTCCCTGCACTGTGCAGAGGAAAATCAGTCGCGATTATGCATCAGCCTGAGGGGAGCTGCTCTTTCTTTTTTAACAAACCTCATCAGACTCTCAGTGGTCTCTGCTTTGCCGGCACCACGGACGCAACAGGTCAGCAGCATCGCTGACACCGTCTCGGGACAATCCAGACACTGTCACCTTCTCATTAATTGGGCTGATCTGTAATATAATAATCATCAGTCACATACACCCACAGCTTCACCACAATACTGACCGGGACACTGTCCAAACTACACAGAGCTCATTAGTTTCAGTTTTTAAAGACAAGTTTTTAAGAAATTTGGGATTAAAATGTTAATTCCAAATCTGGGTGAAATATATTCTAAAAATACTATTTGCAGCATAAACAATGAGTTTAAACTATTTGTTGTTTGTTTAGAGAGAGTAGGTCTAGCACATAATCAGCAGCTCATTTGTATTTTCTGTCTGTTACTCTTCACTCCCGTTAGTAGAAGCATTTTCTGAGCTTATATCCTATAAACTGCAGTGAATAGTGTTTTCTCAGCAGAACATATACAACTGCTGGATGCATGACAATATGACATCAACATGAAAATCACTTGAAACCAATCTCAGAACAGAACAGAAGCGGTTACATTCATAAATATATATTAATACAACAGAGACAATGAACAATGAAATCATAAATATGCGCATGGTGGCTCAAAAAATCATTGCTAGTTATGTTTTTAATTTAAATTTTGAAGGTATTTGTCTTTTATTGTTGAATGTCAATTAATTTGTGCATCTTTGGTTTCCTCCCCTCAGGTTTAATTCACCCTGTGAGCGTATATCTTCCTCTTGAAATTAAAAAGTCAACAATGGTTGTCCATGTATATACAGCTTTTCTCCATGCCATTCCTGTCTTTAATTCCAAGGATTTCATTCAATGCTACTGTTCTTTGTTGAGCATAGTTATTTCTCACTCAAGGACACACTATCATCTCTACAGACACATAGAATTAAATAAATCTGGACCGGGTTTTTTTTTTATTGTTTTTAATTTTATAACTGATTCTAAATTTATTTTCCTTTTTTATTTATCATCATGGGTACATCTGTGCTCAATACTTTACCTTTTTCAAAACATCCCTATCCTGATCCTTATCACTCTTGAATTCATTGGCACAGTGGCCTCGAGAGCTCAACACACTGCAGCTTAAGAAAACATATGCAAATAGACAAAACACAAACAAATTCAGAAAACATCTTTATCAATTTGACAACACATGCCGCAAATACATGTAACACAACCAAATACACAAAGGTGCTGCAAAGTCCCACAAACAATTCAAACACAACAGAAGTGTTTCCAGGGGACACTGAAAACGGATGAACCTGGCTGGGACACACTTGTTCGATTCCCTGTGACTTTTGAAGTTAAAAACAACAAGCAATATCTACAAGAGAGAGAGAGAGAGAGAGAAAAGTCGGGGACAGTAAGGACTATGCCTTCATTTTTTCATTCACTGGAAACACTTTTGTTGTGTTGTGAGAATTTGCAGCACGTGTTGTCAAATTGATGAAGCTGTTTTCTGAATTTGTTTGTGTTTTGTCTATTTGCATGTGTTTTCTTAAGCTGCAGTGCATTGAGATGAGCACATCACCACGCACAGAACACATAGAATTAAATGAAGCACCATTCAAAGACCTAACTACCTTGCGTAGCATATATATATATATATATATATATGTATATATATATATATATATATATATATATATATATACTACTATGTAATATAAAGCCCCCCCGCCCCCCAGAGTGGTCTATCATTCTGTCTCTGATTTGAACTCTGGAGCTTGGTAATCAAAGGATAAACAATCTATTTCTGATCTATACGTGGGTGGCAAGTTAACCCGCTCAAGTATTTGATTTACCTCAGACTTTTGGAGAAGTATTACTTCCCTTCCAGACTTTCCAACAAACAATGTGGTTCATCATATCGTCTCATGATTCCTGAAATGTGATATACATCCCTCACTCACTGCAAGATGTTAGGAGATTTTGGGAGAACGACCTTGGAGAGGAAATGAGAGGCGATCAGTGGGAGGCAGTGCTTGACTTAGTCCAGCTTATCAAGCTTGATTCAACTCAAAATTGCTTTGAGAGGACATTCAGCCGAGGAAAGACTGGTGAAAATATCCCCTAATGTAGAACCTTCATGCCCTCGCGGTACAGGCCAACCAGAGGGTTATACACACATGCACTGGTCTTGCCCCAGACTTAGCACATCTTTAATCAATATCATACGTGCCTTATGTGAAGGCAGGAACTGAAATTCACTCCCTGAAAGCCAGAGCTTAAAGTATTCACCTCCATGACTGTCAGACATCTCAAACCTCTCTCCTAGAAGAAACAAGCTCCTCCCCACTCCACAAGATGGATTAGAGACACTGTGCTTCTATGAAACTTGAGAGAATCAGATATACTCTAAAGGATCCTTGCAAAACTTTACCCTTTTGAAGTACTGAGAGCTTACAAGCACCATTAAATAAGGATGACTAGCATAGTAGTGTTAGAGAGAGAAAGCTGCCCTATGCTTCATTTTGCAATATATGCTGCAAACAACAATATGGTGGGTTTAATAGAAAATCAATAGAAGTTGCTAAACAAAAACTATGATTTGCTAGCAGCAGCAGGACAGGTTGTCATAATAGTACCTGAAAACAATCACTGAAGGAAAGAATATTTATAACATCACTTTGGGTCTAGTGTGCCTGTTGGTTTGACACTCTCTGTTGAATTTGACAAGACTGGTGACACAGATGCACATCTTGTTGCTGTTCACATGGCTGAAAATTCCTCTCATGTGATCTAACGACAGCCAGCGACTAAAAATACAACTGTTAACGCAGTCAACACACTCTGGAAATCTAATCAGCCAAACTGTACCAGGCAATGGTTTCATGGGTTTCATTTGAACAAACACTTGTGTGGTGTTGTGTGTAGAGTCAACATTTGCAGTGCTCTTGACCGCACTTGTCAACTTTGTCCTCTCATATGTTTTGATTATCAAAAGTGTATCTGCTGTGGGTTTGAATGGTGGCTGTGAATAGTTTGTTCTTTGCTTCTGCAGGAAGGACAGGGACTTAATTTCATGTCTATTACCTGATATAGAGGCAACTATGACAGTGCACTTCTCTCATGCAACAGTGTGACATGGCAGCAGTGTATTTTGTGAAACAGTGACTGGAAGATATTGGGAATACTGAGCATATCTGATGCACAGATCTAGGAAATGTATGTTTTGGTTACTTTTTTCTATAATGCTGACCACATTTTGAATTCTTGTTCTTTGCAAGGGAACAAACTACAAACTTTTTACAACAATGACTAAGGAAATGCAGTAACATATAGCAGCATAGGTAGATTACAGTCAAAATACATCTTGAGCAACGTGCAGTCACAAATAACACCCTGCTGCTTTGAATAATAAGATATATTTTCTCCTCAACTTACTGAAAGGCAAATGTGAGTAATCATGGTGTTATAGCTGCCCTCAAGACAGTTATTATAATGTACTCCACTTCCTGTCAGGATTTTGTACCAACCCACCCACAGATATGTGACAAATTAAAGCAACAATCAGCATAAATTCTCCTTGGCATACATCTACCAGAGCGAAGTGGTGGGATGGACACTGTTCTTGTAAAGGATATTCCCTCAGCGGGTGTTCTGATGATGGTGGTAAAGACTGCTGTCTAAAACACTGGTCCAAAAAAATCTAATGCTCACTTAGCATATGTTTCGCATCATTTTCATACCATCAAATCAATCAGTTATCCCTTGAGCCCTGTATAGAAACACCCATATTTGTAATGTTTCTAAAATCATTCATGATGTCTGTTTATTTTAGCAACATTGATTCTGGCATTTTTGCTTCTGCTGTACAGGAAACAACGCCACATTTGTCTGCTGTGACAATGAGCTCATGCTCTGCACTGTCCTAGGAGGAAATTTCTGCCACTTGTGCGGAAACATTGTGGAAGTGATGTTTTTCGTCATTTGCATACAGAGCAAGAAAGCAAAATCTGATCACCAGTGGTCTGTGGAGATGGATTTGCAGACAAATGCATTACATCTCACAATCTGGACACATGTAACTACAGCTAAACAATATCAGACACACACACACACACACACACACACACACACACCAGAAGAGATAAAGTGGTCAGGCATTTAGGAGAAACCACAAAGCCATTTCCATTTCACAAACTTCACACTGTTCAGCTTAGAGCTGTCACATCCTGCTGTTCTCACAAAGACCGAAAGCAGAGGAGGGAGAGGAGGTGTCGGGGAGAAGGATTTAAGATTGCAGGAGCACTATAAGCTGTCAGAAGAGTACAATGCTTTTGAACTGTCAAAGGTTTAACTTTTAAGAAAAAGCTTCCTTTGTGCACATGTTTATTGGAAGCATCAAAACTTTTGAGTTCTCTGAATGAGCCTTCACTGTCTGAGCTATCATTAGGCAAAGATCATCTGAGTTTACTGATCATTAAGTTATCATTTAAAAGCTTGTTAAATGTATTTATAATTATTTTAATTCTTTTGAGACAGTTACACGTTAGACTCAAACACAGACCAACAAAAAGGCTAAACCAGATCATTTGTTCCTTTTCATAAACTCCTATATATTTCCCAATTGGTGCCAGTGTTTTGGTCCCATTTCATAGCCTCCTTCCGAACACTGGTTACAGTCCAGGGAGCGAGGGAACATCCTGTCACAAATAAAAGACAGATGATCAAGCCTAACGCTATCTGCAAGACTGTTGCTTTGCAAAACATGCAGCTGTAATTAAATCCATTGTGATGTAATTAGAAAAAAAAAACATCTTGTATCCTGTTTTAATTGCTATGTGGTCTCACAACACAATTTCTCGTTACAGTCTTCTTGATGCGTGACCCAGGCGTTATGCCAGGAAATTTGGTGATGAAAATGAAAACAAGTCTGATCACTGCGGCATTGTTTACCACCCCAGCACACAACGCACTTCCAACGCTACATTTATAATTCCAAAAGGGAGTCGTCACCCTCGCCGAGTGCCTGAAAGGGGCCGTGTTGTGTTATAATTGTGATATAATCACCCGCAACAGAAAAAGAACTCCAGCTTCTTTTCTTGATGAAATGAAACAACCAAATGATTCCTTAATTTTTGTTCATTTTCTCATTAGTTCTGTAAATGAGCAGTTTGATCAAGCTGAGCTGTAAATTGGGGGCTGCAGTGTAGATATCTTCATCACAGAACGTGTGTGGATGGTTTTATAATATGCCAGAGTCTAAGCATCCAAGATATCTTCTGGGGATCAACATGAACAGTTCCTCAGCTCCAGCTATCAGTCACCTCACAGACAGAAGGATTTCCAAAGATCTAATTACCAGTCTAATCATTTACTAATTGATGCAGTCTGTTTAGTTTGATACATTACCACTTTTCAATTAAAGATCGTTTCTGCGTCTCTATTTTTCATTCTACAGTTCAATATTCACAGAGAACATAACTAATAACACCTTCTCTGTCACTCCCTAATGTTGGATGGAACACAAAGGATCCAGACTGAAAACACAAAGAAACTTCCTCAGCCCCAAACCTCAGAGTAATTAACTCTAAAGAAACCTAATTCCCCCTAAAAGAGGAGGACAAGAGCAAGAGCACAAGGATTACATGTAATCCCATTTTGATATGTTGAAGTGAAAGTACCTTTTAAAAAATGGTATAACCAAGTGAGAAAGTGAAATAAAATCCAGATGCCCAGAAAGACCAAGAGGGCTTGTACGAGAGTGCAGACAAGGTCAGTAGAGAGACGCGCGGATGAGAAAAAAGGTTTGCTGTACGTGCTGTGAAGTGAGGTGAAGATGGATCCAAGCAAGTGTGAAAATGTAACTTAATGAACAGATGAAAAGCATAGAAACATCTGTGCATGGGGAATAAAACATTGTTGGCTGGCTGGAGCTTTTATGGAGTTTACATTTTCATTATGTGTCTCTGTGAGTTTCCTCTGAGTGCTATGATATGTCCTTCCAGCAATAGATGGGTGACCTGTCCTGGGTGTACCTCTTGCCCAGTTTAAGCTCGGGTAGGCAGCCCTGCTCAGGATAAGCAGGTACAGCGAATGGATGAACAAACCAGTTCAAAAGTGACACTACTCACTCTCATCTGTATATAAAATCTGGAGCTGTTGGACAGTTTGTTGCCTCATGTTTGGTGAAAATAGACTTTTATGAATGGCCTTAACATGCAATCTGTATCTGGATATATTATCTGGACAAGGAAAAACACATGTTAATGCCAAATGTAAATGCATACAGATCAGCCAGACCCCATTTGGAGGTGGAGGAGGCTCACATCGTGATCAGATCTTAGTCCGCAATATAAAATAGAATATAAAATAAAATAAAAATAAAAAAGTCTGTTCAGCAAGTTGAAAGGTCACCTGACTCTGCTTCTTCCTTCTGGATTAAGCAAAAACTCAAAAAATAAGTGACACCTATCTGTGGCATTGCTTTGCTTAACCTGGGATGTGCCACAAATCTGCCCAACACAACTTAACTTATTTGGGTACTGAGATTGAATTAACAAGAGCTCCTATTAATACGAGGTGTAAATGCAACCCGTGGATCAGATGTTAGGCTACTATACAGATAATGTATCCAGATACAGATCCCATGTTAATGCCAGGGATCTGTTCTTGAGCTAAGATATGTTAAATTAAGCTACAGCTAACCAGAAGCATAATTTTATCTGATCTCTGTACTGGACACACAGAGTTAGTGTCTGCATAACTGTGAAGGTTCCTGCAATTTCAATTTTGTCATCTGCCCATGCCTGCAAGGGTTTGTCCAGGCCAGAAAACCATTTGTCAATACGCAAATGAATGCAGACAACCAAGGTAGAAAAACCGTCCGATAAGACATTTTCCAAAATGTTCAGTGTTAATTAAAACCTGATCATCAAAACACGTTTCAGGATGGAAATAAATTATTTTTATTTATTTCAGAGGGCATACATTTATCTTCATAACCACCATATGCTTCCACATCATAGGCTCAACAAATAAGTGATGGGAAAGTAAACACATTAATTTCATCTGAACTCCTGCTCAATAACGTTCTTTGATTAAAAATGGATCGAACCTTTTCCTAGGTGACGCTGGAAGAAATTGATTCAACTTAACAATAGAGCATCCAAAAGACTGTAACAGGGTCTGATAATAAAAATAAACTCATAAATATATAATTCAAACTCCTCTGTTGCAGCTCACTTCATCTATGAAGTGAAAGACGAGAAAGGCACAATAAAACATTTTAATGTCGTTGTGCAGCAGAGGAGAAAAAAAACACATGCTGTCATCTCACATACTATACATACATATACTTCTGTTGATAGACTGGACACAAATCTTAGTGATCAAAAGCACGTTCCTGACACAAACAGTGCAGAATACACATCTGGCCAGATGCTTGAGCTGAGACTGGCAGCCATCATTTTGCTATTATTCTCTTTCAGGACTCATGGGCATCAATATAATCCTTTGATCTATATATTTTTTTGCTCGGGCATTTCAAATCCAAGTGTCTTACCAACACCTTTGTAATGGAAATGGATAATGAGCTTTCCCAGAGGGGTTAATCAAACCTATTGTTCTCTTAGAATGAAAAGATGTGAAAAGATGTGAAAGGGAACTGATTGATTGTGTGGGAAAAAAAAGAATTGGTGTCCTTTTCTTTCGGGCAATTCCTTGTTTCCTCCTTGATATAGGAAGTGATTTATTTTGACAGCTACCTCATTGAGTTTTATTTTATCCAAATGAAAAGTCTTTGTTGTGAGCTGAACAAGAGAGGGAGGGCGAAGTTAGGGAAACGGGCAGAAAAAGAGAAAAAAATAGCAGAACAGAGAAGAAAAAAGAAAAGCGAGCATGGACTGATAAAAAGAAGAATAAAGAACAACAATAAAAAAGATGACAAGTTAACGACACAGAAATAAACGTGTGAAAGTAGAAATTGAGTGTAGCGTTGAGTAAGCTGCTGGCTGAGGGCCTGGTGGGCTAGATTTGACCCCAGAGAGGAGGAGACTGCACAGTCCAGGTCTATAATTAGAAAACACACAGTGCCACTAATCCTTACTGAATGATTAAGCAGCAAATAGCAAGTTTACAGCCAGAAGCCCACAACCGACCAGCTATGGGGAGTCAAAGTGGTGCTCCCACGGAGTGCAGAATCTGACAGAGGACACAGTGAGGTTCTGCTCTGTGGTACAATTCAGGTGAGGCTGGTTCAGCCCAAAATAAATCAAGAGCTTCTAATAGGATTTAAGACATGTTAACACATTAAAGCTGGATTTACACTTGTGCCTTAGGGGCTTACAGGACTCATAAAGTAACCATAAGTTGGAGCGACAACAGCTACAGGACACATGTAGACCAGGAGAACTGTGTTAATGAGTTTGCAGCCAAATAAGAGAGCAAGTTTAAGTATTAAGTATGAGTATCCATAGGAACTGTGTTCATTCTCAATGTTTAGTGCAAATGCAGGAAGCAATTTGCTCTTAATGTTGTAAGGTTGAGGTCAGAGTGGTGGAGAGGCATATTGCATTTCTCTGATGCCAAAGAAAGGATTCCCATCAGAGACCAACTGAATCATGTCAAGTCAATTTTATTTATGTTGTCCAAAAATCACATAGCACATATTTGCCTCAAAGGGGTAAATGATCAATGCTGCATAAAACATCATCTTTCCTTAGACCCTCAACCCATATAAAAAAGAGGAAACAATGGAGGAAACCTAAAGAACAAAAGATGATGAATCCTTCCTCCATGATGGCAAAACATGCAATAGATGTCCATTAATAGCTTTGTTTTATTCACAGTATTTCTTCCCTAACCTCAACTAAGTGTTTTAGTTAACTAGCTTTAGCTACACAGGTGTTGCCATGGGCTGGTCCTAAATAGTTAAATGGAATTAAGTATTTCAACAAAATGCACAATTGTCAAATATCAAAGTTGTATCTGCCCTTATATTTGAGCAAAGCTATTTTCTGCAGACCTTGTCCTCATGACAATTGACACTCTCCATCACAGTGAATAAAATAATGTAAATGTAATTACTTTGGTTATTAATGTTTGCACAACAATCTGCTTTTGGATAAGTATAGACCCAGTGATGTGCTACAATCTACTGATGAAATCCTGGACTGTAAAGCAATTTGCAAGCTTTGGTGGGAAACCTTTGCCTGCATACAACACTTACCTTACATGTTCTGTCTTCAAAAATAGCTAGTTCAAAGTCAAATGTGTAAGTGGACAGACTATGAGTTATTTTCTGTCTTTGCTTCAAAGTCCAAAGTGTATCACAAGCCTGCATAGCTCCAGAATAACCAAAAGTAATCAAGGATTTCTTTTATACAAGGAAGAAAAGTGCTTTCATTACCCAAAACAGTGCATCTCAGTCCTGATTTTCACAGAAACCAATCTTCTCTGCTCCATAAACCTAGAGACTGTTTAGAGACAAGGCAATCTGTTCAGCTGTAGCACTAAGAGGAGGCAAATATTGTCTGTCAAATTCACAAGCACATGTGCTCAGACTGCTCCACCATCTATTGTGGACATGTTACATGAGCTGCTTTACAACTTTTCAAGGCCACAAGCAGCTTAAAACACCAACTGCACATGGCATCAGGGCAATGCATGAAATCATGCAGATAGATCAGAGGTCAGACTGGTTGGAAGTGATACAAATGTAACAGTGACTAAGATAACCATTCTTTAAAGCTGTGATGAGCAGAAAAGCATCTCAGAGTGAATGACACGTTGAACCTTTGGGCAGATGGACTACAACAGCAGAAAACCTCTCCTGTCAGCCAAGAACAGAAATCTGAGGCTGCAGTGGATACAGACTCACCAAAACTGGACAGTTGAAGACTGGAAAAATGTAGCCTGGTGTGATAAATGTGGATTTCTGCTGAGACAGCAGATGGTCGGGTCAGAACTTGGCATCAACAGCATGAATCCATGGACCCACCTGCCTTGTGTCAACAGTCCAGGCTGCCACTGCTGCTGCTGGTGTAATGGTGTGGGGAATGTTTTCTTGGCACACTTTGGTCCATTAATGCCAGGCAATCATGGTTTGAATGACTGAGCATTGTTGCTGACCATGTGCATCCCTTTATGGCCACAGTTTACCTTCTTCTAATGGCCACTTAAAGAATGATAACACGCCACAAAGCAAAAGTCAAAATGGTTTCATGAACATAACAATGAGTTCAGTGAACTTCAGTGGTCTCCACAGGCACTAGATGTGAATCCAGTAGAAAATCTTTGGGATGTACAGGAAATTGGCAGCATGAATGTGCAGCTGACAAATCCGCATAATTTTTTTAAAATTACTTTTTATACTTTTTTTTTTACTTTCTCTCATTTTTGGTGTTATCGAGATACACAAAAGTATACAAAGTTAAATTTCAAAAGAGGACAATACTTAGTGAAAGCATTT
Organism: Trachinotus anak; assembly: GCF_046630095.1. Classification (NCBI taxonomy): domain Eukaryota; kingdom Metazoa; phylum Chordata; class Actinopteri; order Carangiformes; family Carangidae; genus Trachinotus; species Trachinotus anak. The sequence goes on from NW_027273852.1 coordinate 16,736,446, forward strand.
GCTTACTGAGGTGAAGTGGTTTAAGATCATCGTCTTGAACTGTCCAGGGGTAGTGAGAGTGTCGATCTTGATAGTGTGTTGTAGCTGGTTCCATGCATTTGGTGCAGAAAAACCAAAGGCAGAAATGATGTGATGCAATAAAGTCAACATGGAGCAGAATCTCTAACACCCTAACTTGTCTAATTAGCCCTTACTATGAACTTTTGGTGCACTTCTTTACCTGATCTTCTTCCACCTATTGAATAGATGTAGTACTTCATGTTTACACCAAGGTACTGCACTGAAGCTTTAGTGTTGCCCCTCACTTGTAAGGGACTTTGGATCAAAGCGTGTGACACATGAATAAATGTAAATGTAAATGTAAATCTCAAAGGAGTGTTTTCAGCATCTTGTGGAATCCATGCCACAAAGATCTGAGGCTGTTCTGAGAGTGAAAGGAGGAACTACCCAGTATTACTGTGGTGTTCCTAATAAAGTGCTTGGGATAATCACTTTATGCGATCATAAACCATTTACATTCCACACTAAGCTTTGTGGAGCACTCTGAATAGTTTAAGAAGACGGTAAGTCAGCCAGATAAAAAGAGAACGCATTTGAAGCCAAACTTATATGTTTTCAAAGCCTCCTCTCATTCAGACAGGCAGCAGCAGCAGCAGCCAGCTCTGGAGTAGCTGTATAGGACAGCTAATCATTAGCCAGTTAGCCTCCATTATGGCCTGGGATTCAGGCCTGGTGATAAAGAACCAAAGGACTCAGGGCTCACAGCTTAATGATCCAAAGATCAGCGCAGGATTTACAGGCTCAGGGTTTCCACCACAGCCCCTGGACAAAGCCTCCTCCCTACTTTCATCTACCCCAGCAGAGGGATTGAGTTCATAAAACCAGGAAACAATGCTGGAAAGTAATGAAATCTCCCACGTATCGCAGGGAAAAAAATGAGCTGATGGAGACATCAATCGCACAGGTAAAGCTTCCAGTTGATTAGATGATAAATAAAGGCAAGTTGCCAAGAACAAACATTTCACACACTAGGAATTTTACAGTACCTTCAGCAGCTCTCTTATTTAGTTTTCTTTGAAGAGTTTGACATTACAGCTCATGGTGCATTCTGAATTTATGGGCGTTTGGTGAAAAACTTAATTCAACCATTTCAGGCCCAGAGGATCAACTCTGATCGCTCTATATTGAGTCTGAGCTACCTGCTGATGTTTGAAACTGCAACTAAATTTCCACCAAAGCTTGCAGCGGATTCCATCTTTAACTGAAAGATATATATATGTTGCAAGCAGTTTGCAACAGCTGAAATCTTTCACACAGCCTCAATGTGTCTACTTTTCCTTCTCAGACCAGCTCCTACAGCTTTTGAGAATTCATCCTCTCAGTAGTGGAGGGACAAAAAGCACCAGGGTTTATCCAATCATCTCAAATAACCCCTGAAACATTACAGCACTGACCAGGTCAAACAATATACCTCCAGTTCTTTTTTTCTTCCCTGGACTGTGCACCTGCTCATTACTTTGCCTCTGAAAACAAGTCCATTGTTCTTAATATGGTTTGAAGCATCCAGCTAATTGAGGAAATTAACCAGCAAGGGGGATCCAGGGGCCTTAGAGAGGATTTTCTGACAAGAGTTCACTTTGGTACTTTCATGGTCTCATTCCCTACAACACATGAAGGTGCATTGTATTACACAGACAGATGAGCTCTGCGTGACATCAAGCACTTTCAATCAGTTATTGGCAGAAAAAACAAACTACCTGTTATTTGATTTTGTCTGCAAACAAGTTCATATAAGTAAACATGTCCATTAGTTCTCCAGTCAACTGCAGTTACTTTGAATATATGAAAGAAGTGTCTAGTGAATATAGTCCCTCAGCTTTTAAATTGAGTGCAGGTTATTTCTGAGTCACACAACATCAATCGAAGTTTATAACATCTCCTAGTTGAAAGTAATATTAACAAGTAATGTCAATATTACATTCTGAAAAAATGAAGATAGCCGGTGAAATAAGAGAACAAATCAATTGGAGATACAGCAAAACGTATTTCATACATCACAGGGTTGTGCTATTATCAATTAATCTATTATTTCTCTGTTAATTCATTCATCAAGGTGATTTTTTTTATTGTAAGAAGTGTTAAGAGCAGATTTCTATATGCAATTTATAATATAAAAACAGAAAAAAAGCAACAAATTAACACATTTGAAAACGTGCAACCAGAGAAAGTTTGGCATTGTTGCTTCAACGGGCTTTAAACAATTAAGTCAGTTACCAAAATTGGTGTTACTTCATTTTCTGTTGATCTGCTAAATGACTGACTGACCAATTGTTCCAGCACTAAATCATGGTCATAAATTATTGATGGCAAAAATGTTTGCTAGATTTAAAAGCATGCTGGAACAAAGCAGCAATGAGTCTATTTCTGTTGGTTCTTCAAACCAGTATTTGGTCCAGTTTACTCCTGCAATCTGCTGCGTCCCTCTTCCTGCGGGAGTGACTCTGTGACTGCTGTTGCGCTGTCCTCAGGTGACATACAGACAAACTGTGCACACCTGCACGTTATTCACAAGAGACCGTTCACTGGATAAGATGAGACAAAGATCTGACAGCTGCTGCAGTTTACCTGAGGGAGCGACTGGAAGTTACACAAATTGAAGGAAAAACGTTCTAATTTGTAGCACTTACTGGTCACATACAGATGCTTGATTGGTCGGGACTACCTGGTGTCACTTATTAATGCACTGTGCACCCCTTTAGCATTATAGCTAACAACACTATCTCCTATAAATCGTGTTTCTATACAACTAAACTGCAACACCAAATGCATTTCGTAAGAACCATAACAGCTGGTTGGATTCTGTTCAAAGGCAGTGTATTTTTAAATGACTTTGGCACAACATTCATTAATGCCTTTGGAGTCACTGGGAGATGGTTGGGAGCCAATCAAAGCGCATCACTGTGAGACAGGTTCACATCCAGAGTGTGGCTTGTGATTAGGTTTAGAAAGCAAAAGCACTTTAGTGAAGGTTAGGGAAAGATTGTGTAGTGATTTGATAGAGGAAAAGTTCAGTGTAACTTCAGATGTGTAACTTCAGAAAATGATATTAAGGGGTACAAAATGTGTTAAGTGAACCAAGTCGTGACCAAGCGTTTGTATGTGACGACTGGATGAGACTGGCCCCGTCTGACAGAACTGACATGGAAACAGGATTCTCCTTATCAGATCCAGGATTTACACGGCTGATCAAACTCAAGATGAAGCCAAGTAATGACATCATCAGCTGGCATGTGTTTAAAGATTATGTCACATCGGCCTTGGCCCGAGTGATTTTTACTCATCTCAGGAGACCCTCTCCATCACCGTCACCATCCCCCCGATGTGGTGTGAATGCCTCCTCTGTGAAACAGGCCAAGGATCTGCCAGCGGCCCCTCTCTTTGTAAGCTGAATGGGCACGGCTCGGCCACGTTTTAAGGCACCCTAATGTACCATGGCTGGACCACAAAGGCAGCGTGGTAATTTGCCAGGGATAATGACGCTCCCTTAATTCGGCCCTTGGGGCCACAAACAGAAAGCTTTAAAGAAAATCCCTATCCAGGGATGAGTCCCCTGTCCCCCCCTTTTTTATAGGTCTCTTTCTCCCTCTCAGTCCACCCCTTCTCTCTCTTACTGACCTAAAAGGAGCTTGTTTTCTTCCGGCTTATTGTCATCCTGAACTAAATATCAGCAAACAGCAGCGGGGCTGGAGGAGACAACATGCCAGCCACGACTGGAGCCCCTGATCTCCTCCCAGAGGAGAGGAGCGAACCAAGACAAACACAGAGGAGCTTCTTCAAAGCAGCCAGAGAGGGAGCACCACTGCTCTGCTCCAATGACACATATTAGGGAAAGGCATTTAGGCACAAATTGAATCGAGCAGAGTAAATAAGAAGGAGGCAAGTGCTAAGTAAGGGGAGTACAACAACAGAATATAAGCAAATGCCAGGGCTGGCCTTCGGGGATATTAAATACAGAGAAAGAGACGTAGGTGAGATTGAAGCAGAAGTGGTCTGGGATTTTCATGATAAATTGCCCTGTGCTCTTCTACAAGGTTTCTGTTTTTGGCACTAAAGGTTTATTTGATGAGTTAAATGTCCAGTCTCAACTTGAGCATTGTTCCAAGCCCAGAAAGAACAGGATCTGGGTTTATTCAGGGCCATGACCACCCCTGAAGAGATCGCTTTTATATTTGTGATCGTTGCTCCTCATGTTGTTACCAATAAATCTAATAACTGACGGCAGATGGCACCTGTTGCTCTGTGGCAGATAAATTAAAGGGATTATAACATTTGATGATCTTGTTTTTGGAGTTTGGGGGATTTGTACGTTTTTAAAACAGCTTCAGGAAAAATGTTCACTCTATGTTTATTCACATGATCACTAATTATGCCAGAAGGAAGATACAGAATTAATTTGTTTCACATTAAACAATTCCCCCCCCCCCCCCCCAAAAAAAAAAAAAATCAATGTGCTGTTTGATACGGTTTGGTTTATATTCACAAAATATCTTGACTTCCAACCTGCATTGTTATTGTTAATGTCATTGTAACAAGACATGTTATGGTATTAACGTAAACATGTCATTTCATTTATGCCTTGAAGTTTGGTCAAAGAAATATTTTCCACAAGACTTCAAAATCCAACTCTCTCCATTTTGCAGTATACATGTTAAGAGACATTCAAAAGATTTGCAAGTAATCCAACTCTGTAAATCTGGATCTAAGTGAGATAACATTAAATAATATCTATGTTACTTTTTAGTTCGGCGACATTGTCTTAATATTGCTAAGGCAAAGCATTTTGCTGTTGAACACTATTTTCCTTTAATAAATTTAAAAATTTGGATATTGAAAGTAGAGTTTTTAGTATAAACACTCATTAATAAGATCAGTGTTTTGAAGGGCTATAACTCATGCCACCAATGATTGTTTGCTTGTTGCTAGTTAATTTTCTGTGAATGGAAGCACTATGATCTGTCATCACAAGAGGACTTTGTTTACTCAGCTGAACAAGTCCTCTTAGAGCTTGTGGATGAATGAGAATATTAAAATCCAGCCAAAAAAACAAAGCCTAAACAGTTTTTAATCTTTAAAAAAATTGTGATATTTTTAGGTAAAAATAGTAAAAAAAAATAATAATAAAAAAATAAAAAAAACATGGGGCATCCTGGTTTTTAGGGGGTTGAGATGTTGACTGTGGGTGCATGTGTGTCACCTCCCTCACTCTCTCCCCATGTTTCCTGTCAGCTCTCCACTGTGTTCTCCCTAATAAAGGCTAAAGTGCCTGAAACTGCAATTAGATAAATCAGCACTGAGCCTCAGGTGTTGTGGTATATGTAATAATGACAGAACTGTCTTACGGTGGTTACAATCAAATTAATAGCCAGCATGTAAACACACTGACAGTGACTCCAGTCTGCTGTGGTGAAGGTATCACTACAAGGTAATCGTGCACTTGTGTCACATCTCATCTGAACAATGACTTCAGCATATAGTGTCAGCTCGGCTCAAGGCTGTCTGCACCGGAGTGATTCCCTCATTCACATTCACAGAGACAGAGAGAGAGAGGAGGGAGGGAGACGTGGAGAGGTAAAACTCATCCATTAATAGCCTGTATGAAGACCCTCCACCCATCACCCCCACCTCTCCTGCTTATCCTCCTCTCTTCCGTCTCCATTGCCATATTCTTGCCGCTGCTTTTCAAATCACTTCACTCAGTCAGAATAAAGGGCTTTCTCCAAAAAAGGCTGCCTTACTTTTACGACCAAGGCCGGGGTAAGAAAGACATTTAGAGAGGTGAAGAATGAGAGAGAAAGAATAATACCAATTTGTCATCATAGAAATATCCACAAGACTGCAGAGAAGTTTGGTGTTTTTCCAGCAAAATTGAGCACACAGAAAAAAAAAAGAAAATTGAACATTGGAACAAATAAAGAAAGCAGAAATGCAGGTTAAATATGCAGAAACCAATCTGAGAAAGGCACGAAAGTGACGAGAAGAGTTTTTCAATGAAACAGATGAAAGTGTACTCACCAGCTAAGCATCACTGGGGCGGTGGGACGGGGCTGTGGGGGCCGTCTGTCCTTCTGTCCTTTTCAAACTGATTCTGGAGGAAGGGAGAGAGAGAGAGAGAGAAAGCAGAGGGGGAGGGGTGAGTCCTTCACTCTCTGCTTGCGTCCTTCTCATAAGCAGTGTGCAGAGCCACAAAGAAGTGCTGGCGCTCTCGTAAACAAACCGCCAAGTTTTCAATGGAGCAGAGAAGGCGGAGCAACAATGGCATTTAAACGGAGACTTCATGGGGTTGAGGGCTGGAATGAAAGAGGGACCTGCGAGATGCCTTTACATCAAGTGAAGGCCTAACTGGACAATAACAAACCACAAAGTTCGAGACAGGTCAAATGCATTAAACTCCAAACCCTATATAACATAAAAAGCCTTGTATTGCACAGAAAACAGAGCACAAATATGTTCCTCTATAAATTAACAGTGCAGTGATGTAAATGAGGTGAGCGGATGCCTCATTGAGTTGAATCAAACACAGATGCTAATATGCAGAGAGCACTTTGGGTTGCATGCTTTTTGATCTCAACGCCACAGAGCAAATTGGAACAAATAGCCCTGGCTGGTTTCTACGGCAACCGGAAAGAGTAGCTTAGACTTGCCATCCCTCTTGTGTCGTCAGCTGCCGTGATATGGCTGCTGTTTCCTTCACCTCCACGCAGAGCAGCTACAATGGATGAAAGAAGGAGTGATTATAGCCATGTGATTGCTCCACTAAGACTGATCGCTTCTTCTTAGATGTACAGTATAATCAATTGTGCATTCACATAGGGTGCAGCTACTCATTAGCATGAATGCAGAGCTTGACAAACATGCACTGAGCAGATACCTCTGACTGTATTAAGGGGTGCAACTCATAATTTCATGATTGATTAATGCTGATTAGTTTTTCAAAAAACTTTATTGCTTTTAAAAATGTGAGAAATTATTTTTAGAAATGTCCCACAGTCCCACAACGTCTTCAAATGTCATTGAATGAATGCCATTCAAATGAATTCAAATCAGTTCACAATGATAGAAAACAGAAAATAGCAGCCAATTCTCACATTTGAGAAGCAGCTACCAGAGAATTTTTGGCATTTTTGCTTCATAAATGTCAATCAGTTGCTTATTGACAAGTACTTAAACATCCAGTTACATTTTTTCTACCAGCTCAATGCTGAGAGCCACAAAGACAGGTAGACAAATGCAGTAAAGGGGATTTTCTATGGAGCTAAGCTGAGAATTTAGGGCTGAGCAGCAGGAAGTGTCCGCTCAAACAAAAACCTCCCAATAATCTCCAATGTCAGTGTGGGATCAGGCTTTATTCACCGCAACAAGTGAGGAGGAAGAATTCTCATAAACTGCTTAGTCTGTGACCTATAGTCTTTCTCTCTTTCAGAAACACACACATATACATGTACACACACATACACACACCCCAGTCTCCTGCAGCGATGCCTCGACACCAGACAGCCGGCCAAACAAAGTCTGGGACTAAATCTGCTCAGATTCAATAAAACTTTGTTGACCAGATAACTGACATAAATCTGAGATTCAGCGTGGTGTAGAACACACTCCAGAGTTGTGATTTGATAAACACAGCACAGATAACAAGATGATAACAACATCAGATAACATCAGAACCAGCACCTGGTTCCAGATCTCTGAATAACTGCCCACATCTCAGACTGTTTGTGCTGAACCAAACCAGTCTGGTGTTGTCCTTCTTCAAGCTGTGTGTTTCCACAGCTGGAAAAAAAAAATACAACCGAGTGAGTCAGAGTTGCACCACTGCCATAATAATAGTGACAGAAAAATGGTGATGACAACTGTAAAAGTAAAACTCAGAATGTTTCTACTTCTGTTTTAGCTAAAAATGATTTCGGCAGAACAGCAGGTCACTTACTGTGAATAATTTACTGCAAAATGACAACCACTACTTCACTGAAAACAACTAAGATGAACACTATGAATTATGAAATGAAACTCAAATTCAGATGGATTATCAGGCCAATAAAATTCCGCAAATCTTATTTAGTCATGAATTGGACAGATTCTGATGATGATGATAGATGAAAAGTTCAGGGAGCACCAACGTTATTAACCTTCATCCTGTGAGGAGCATGACATGTGAGGCAAGTTCCATGGCAAGTGGTGTGTGGTTGAGATATTTTAGTCTTGAGCAACCAATCAACTAGCAGCAGGACTGACATTGCTGTCACTAGAGACACGTAACTAGTGTGACAGATCTTTCTGACAGTGGACATTTTGGCACGTCATAGCAGGAAAAGCACAGGTGTAACTGATCACAATAAAAGTGACTGCAGGCAGTTTGAAGCCCTGAGTTTGCGATGTGGTCGTGGCCATCTTGGTTTTTTGAAACCAGAAAAAACCATATTTGAACAAGAAGGTGGAGCTGAGGAGGAGTGAGGGGTGGATCTGACCTGCTCTGTTTTCTATCCTTTTTTTTTTTTTTTTTTTTTTTTTTTACACACATGCACAAACATGAATTTCTCATGCAGATTTATCTACATGTTTAGACAGAAACAAAGTCTAAACATACAAAGTTATTTGAACGTCACTTCACAAGCTCAAATCTTCTCCCTGTGTATGTGTGTGTATATGTGTCTGTGTTGTGGGCGTGGCACTCCTCGCCCTCACCTTACTTCCTGATTGCCAATCTGCCAGCACACCTGCCATCCATCTACTCATCACCCCCAGTAGTATATCTACCTCGAGTCTTTGTTCACCCTTGCCCAGATCATTGTTTTACTGGCTGAAACATGATGGTCAAGGCTGCTTGAAATTGTGTATGCTCACATTCTTCTTTGTGTTTTCCCTGTGCTCTAGGCTCACTGCCTGCCACACTTGCAACATCACCCAGCACCCAAACCAGCTTCACCGGTCTCCAGCTTCCCTCATCCCTCCATCTCACCTCCGAAGCCTATTCTGCTAGTCAGTCATCCAGCCTCGCTCCCCACCCCGCCTTCAAACCCACTCATCTCTGTCCTGCCAGTCACCAGCTCCCCTCTGCCCTCTGCATGCCCCTGCAGGAGTCCTAATTCCTCATCCACCTTCATTCCCTGAGATTTCATAATAATTCTTCTCTTGTTCGTTTGAGCTTTGTCCTGTGCTTGGGTTCACCTCTTGATCCTGATAGAATATTCCACTGATATGTTCAGCATCAACTTGCCAATTATGTAAATTAACATATCCTCATTATGTTCTGCTGCAAGTACAAAATGTTTCCTGCTAAATGTTTTTGCTGTTGCAGTTTGGTTGTAACCTCATGAACCAGATGGTTTGTTAGACAGAACCATCTGGGAAGGCTTCATTGGAAACTGGAAAAGGGCGGGTACTTTCAAAAATATTTGGCAGGTGATTGGATGAACCATCTGTCTGTCATATGACATGATGAGAACGCTAAATAGGAAATGCAACGCAACACAACAAGCTGCAGTCTGAGCAGCTTTGAAAACTAATAAGCATGTCACTAGATGGATCTTGCCGTCTTTGTAAAAAGGCACCAAAAGAGTTGTTTCTTCATAGCTGCCAATAGTTCCTCCTCACAGGACAATGATTGGTCTGAACCACTGTGGTTTAGCCTCAAGTGAACAGTTTGGAGCCTGGCAAGATGGATTCTTGCTTGTGAGAAATTCAGCTCCCATGCAGGGTTAGTTTAGCTGCATATAAACGCAAATTCTAAAAGTCACAATCGAAATAATTCCCAAATAATTCTTTGCTGGATAGAGTGATGAAAGCAGGTAAAGATAATCATGGTAATCGTCATAAGACAAGAGACATCCCCTGACATCATATCATGATATTTATCATCATAAGACAAGAGTGAAGCTGAAACAATTTCACGTCCACCAGCTGAACATTTGAGCCTATGCATTTTATTATCTCAGAAAGTCATCAGGTGCTTCATTCATTTTCTCTCCCTTTCCCTTAAGACACACACACACACACACACACACACACACACACACACACACACACACACACACACACACACAACTTTTCTAATCTTGAATTAGTCCTTGAAAGTCATCTGTCTGTCTGCCAAACAGGCAGATGTCTGTGTGTTTGTGTGTGTGTGTGTGTGTGTGTTCTCTTGGTGTTTGGTGAACTTGAGATGCTCTATAACCAACAGTCCTTCTGATATCAGTATGAGGCAGACAGAGCAGACAAGGGGTCTTGTGCTCTGATCTGAAACTTTCTTTCGCTCTGTCAAAACTTCTGCATCTCGCCGCAGTGCACTTCCTTCATTTCTGTCCATGAGAGGTGGTTATCAACAGTCACCATCACATCCGGCAGTGAAAATCTAATTCTCCTAATTAAGCTGCAGTTACTGGTAACTGACTCAGGCAGTTTAATGCAGACTTAGCGGGAAGTAGGTGAAGAGGCGAGTTCCAAAACAGCAGGAGTTCACAACTCAACAACTCATGGAGGTTGTCTCTCTCACAAACACACACAGAACACACATTCAAACGGTGTACTTGTGTAGTTCCTCCTTCAGGCCAGTGAAGGAAATATGTCTAATTAGGAGCGAATTACTGCCTGCAGCTTTCCAGTTTCCATCAGACAGTAGCAGGGTGCTGTGGCTAAATTTTCTGTGTGAAGGCACCAAAAGGGAAGCACAGCAGACTCCAGTTTCACTGCAACAAGGACACACTGCATGATATGAACAGCACCACATGACAGTAGCACTCCAAAAAATCTCTCTCAAACTCTTGCTGATCAAATATGTGTTGACTCATTAAGTGTGAACTCTAACATGGGGTACATTTTTTTTTATATTATACTATGCAAAATTAAAATCAGTGTGCGTTGCTTTCATCCACTGTTACACAGTAGAACGTGAGAACGTGACAGTGACTTTGGTATCTCATGGCATTTCAACACTGCTTCCTCCCAGACTTTGTGCATGTGTGTCATTCATGACAGCACCGATGGGGACAGGAAGATGTGACATGCAAATGGGATCTTGGGACTCAGACTGGGCAGCAGTAGTGGATAGCCTGGGCAGGAAATATCAGAATCAGGAGAAAACCATGATTACTGAAGCACAATCTACAAATGTATACAGAAGAGTAACACAAAAGACAAGTGTAGAGCCTGACATCATTCAGAAATGACTCCAGAGACAAACAATGGACAGCAACTAATTCAAGAGAGAGTTCATATTTTTGATGGTGTTAAGAATTCCATTTACATCAATACTGTCTGTCAGTGGGGAAGCACACTCTGCTCAGCAGAGCTGCTTTCCTGCCCAGTCACATTCAGCACAGTAAACAAAGAGTCTGCCAGATAAACCATGTAATGATACTGTCTCTAAATTACCTCAAGCATCATTTGTGCATAATGTGCTGTCACTTTTTTGCATACATACTGATACAACCGCCAGAAGGTTGGTATTTTCTCAAAAAGTCAACGTGGCTTCAATACATGGGTCCAGTTGCACTTTCTGTGCCATAGAGAAGAATTTAGCAAGGGAGACAGCATCCACTCCAAAAGCTTGTCTGCAGAGTTGTGTTAAGAAACAACTCAGAGAAAATGTCAAACAATGCACGCAGGGCAGAGATTATCCAGCACTGATCAGAATACAGAAAAGGGAAATCACATTCTGTCGACATATCTGAATAACAATGACCTCCACTTAAACTATTACAAACCCAAGCAGTGGGGAAGAACAAATCTGCCCTAACATTTGAACTGAATTTTTACATTTCACAGCCTCAGGACAAAATCCAGAGTAAATCAAATGCAACAAACACAGAAGCATTGTGTCCAAGAGCCGTCACAGGGCTATCAAAGAAGTGAGGCTGTAGTCAGAGAGACAGAGATGGACCTCACTATTATACTGCAATAAATGTAATCAGAGAAATAACTAATTAAAGAACCCTTCAAAAACAAAGCTTCCCTGGCTTTAGTTAAGAGGCAGTCAAGCTGCAAATAACTAACAGTTCAAATCGTTTAGTATGTTTCTAAATTTTTAATCCTTATCTAAGACTTTTAGACTTTGCCACAACATTAATAACCATCAGCTTCAATGAAAACATGTTTATTGAATGAATTGAATGGTTCTTTCTAAATGCTACAATACCCATGAGCCTTAGCTGACAGTGCCATGGAAACACATGCACAGATCTGAACTGTAGCAATGCTGTATTGTACCTGATTAATTCTTAATCTGAAAGTGAACTAATTTAAACTGCTGAATGTTTTATTCGGTTTCGATTCTGTGACTGGATGTTTTGCATGGACTAGAAGGACAGGGAGAGAGAGAGAGAGAGAAAGAGACAGCGGCAATTACGCTGGTTAAATAATCTAACACATTCAAGAGGCCAGTGGCTGTTGTAGACAGACAAGTGGCTGTGGTCGCATGGGAGCGCACACACACATACACACACATGCATGCTGTTTCTCTAAAGGTCGACTCTTACAGATGAGGCGGTTTAACTTGCACAACCTGAAACCATGGCATCACGTTGACGTGCAAAGTCATCCGTTACCCTTGTTATTCTGCTCCATTCCCCTACGTCTCTGCAGCAGGCTGGCCAGGTTTCCGGCCCCAGTTTCATATGTCCTTGGCTTTCCATCATAGCACTTGACACCTGTTTATATACAGCATGACCTCTGACCCCACACTCCCCGTTCTCAGAGACAATTTCTCTGGGTTAGTGGAGAGGTCGCTTGCGTTATTACGAGAGTGGTGACAAATGGCTAAAAGGTTACAGCTAAAATGTAAACAAGGACTGAGCTTAAAGACCACAGAGGGATTAAAAGCATCACTAATGCAAATGTGGACAGGGCGGCTGTTTGTGTCCGTGCACCCACACATCCACACCTCCACAACTGTAAGTGTTATATAAATATGTGTGTTCCTGTATTTCCATCTTCATGAAAACCAATTTCAGACATTGTGTGTTGTGTGTGTGTGTGTGTGTTTGTATTTGATTGCTCACTAAGCTCAAATGACTGTCGTAATTAAGTGGCACCTCCATTAAAGAAGCCTGGGGCTGCAAATACATCAGCATTTGCTCTAATATTACAAACTGCACAGCTGACCAAGTGTTTAGAGAAATGATGGGGAGCTAACGATGCTATTTAAATGCATCAGTCCCCAGAAACGTGACATCACCTCATACAGACCATACTCTCCAAGGGCTGAGGGATACACTGAATATTAATGATAAACTTGCAATATTGTGTTGAAGATAGTTACAAAAGAAGGCAATATTGTTATTTTTGCTCTAGTCCTAATATTATTTTTACTTACTTAATGAAGTATACTGTTACTATACTAATGAGAATAATGTTTTACTTAATTTATTCAAAAATTAAAAGGAATTTACAATTTGTTTCATTTATCATCATTTATCATTATCACTCATCATTTTGGTTATTTGCTGCTGCACTGGTAAAGTGAGTTAAAAACAAAACAAACACAAAAACTGAACTTAAAACTCTGTCTGAGTGGGTCCCAGGCCCTTGTTAGCTAAGCTAGCAGCCCTTTGACATAATTATAAAACTTTTTTTTTTTTTTTTTTTTTTTTTTTTACTGCCTATCTCTTTTTGCTCTTTCCCTTTTTCACGTACCTTCACTTAAACTTGCATGGTGTAATCTGCTGTCTGGTTAACCTTGGCAAAGCACTGCACAGGTAATCAATCCATTAATCAGAGGCTGCAGATCATGTAGTTATGTCAGCTCCAGGGCTCTGGTGTTGTGCCTGACTCACTGGTTCAGCTTCCTGGGTCACCTGAATGCACACATGTACACCTGGACTTTGACAAAAAGTCAAAATGTCTGCTGTGAGAAAGTTCACTCAGCTTCCTTGTCATTTCAGCCCTTGCTGCAGTCGCCTCGTCTCATCTGTGCGGAACAGTCTCTGGACTAACACAGCCGGCATTCAGGAGCTCCGTGAAAGGTGCTAACAAGAGCAAGCTAACACCTGGGAGAGGGGAGCGATCTGTGATGTGGGGCTTAAAAAAGTGGCAACAGTGATGCTGAGTGAACTGGCTGAATGTACTGACTTACTCAGCTGCCTGGATTTTCTGTTTTAACCTTGTATGAGACAGTCGATGAGACGATTGAGGTTAGTCTGTTGCTACCAATGTAGCCATGTCCTGCAATTCTGCTTTATACTTATTGAGCTTCTTTTGACCAATTTATCTATTGTGCTAACATTTTTAGGGTAAAATAATTATTTTCAATCTCCAACATGAAACTATTTTATCTGTAATTTGACCTTTTTCCAATCCAGGTTTTACCATAACTGTGATTATGAACCACCGACATTATAAACAGACAGTCAGTTCTAACTGTTTTTTTTCTTTTTGTTTTAGGCATGTTAATACTTATTTCTATTCAACCAAAATGTCCATATATTTGCTGTTTGTATATTACAATTATATTACACCCATACATACTTTTTGATTATGAAGTATCCACCTTAAGCCACAGAATAAGCATATCAGATATCAGTAAATGATTAAGACATAGATTTTTTTTTTTCCATATTGCCATTAAGAAATTCTGTAATACTGGATTTAAAAAAAACATTTTTTTGATCAAATCTTATCAAGCGACATTCATTTAGAATTAAGTAGTAGCGAACAATGCTGCAAAGAACTGTGGAAATAAAAGGATGACCATGGAAATAGTAAAGCAGACTTCAGAGCGAGGAGATACAAAAGACCTGGAGCATGTTGAAAGGTTCTACATCACTGTGCGCTTTTGCAGCCTATAGCCATATAATCCTGTTGTGCATCTGTGTGTATATCTGGAGTGAAACATGTGTTTGCAGTGGGATAATGTCTTTCCTACAGTGAAGCTATATGGTGGTCCTGGGGCTGTAGACCAGTCTGCAACAGTAGTCAACATGGTTATACAACTGGGTGTTTTCTGTGCTATGGAACATGTTACAATATATATGTGTACCTCCAGCGCTTTATGTGTGTACTTCTTTCCACCTCTGTTTCTGTGTCCTTGTGGAAAGGCTGCTCACGTGCCTGTGTCTGTAAGTGAACTTGGTCGTTCCAATTACAGTTTGTTGTGTTGGTGCAGAGTGAAGTGCACAGCGGGGGGATTGAATTGTCTGCAGGCAGCCAGCAGCAGTGACCTCGGCTTCAGACCAACATTATACTTATCGAGCTGAATATTGATCCACACATCCAAATTGTGCAGCAGCCAAATGGCTTTGCCACTCTTGCCAAGCCGGCAGAATGAGACCTGGATCCATTTTACAGCACTTGACACAAACATGAGGAACATGTGATACACTGTTGTGCTAAAGTGAGAGATCCTATTGTGAGGGTGATGAAGTGTGTCGCAGAATAAATTAATCACATTTGTCTCAAACACAAAAATCATCAGTTCATTGTGTTGCAATAATTGGTTTAACTTATTCTGCTACTGTGTGCTTTAACCCTAATTAGAGAAAAGAGCAAACATGATGTGACTCTTGAGTGTGGTTTGAATGAGTGACTGCATTTACATCTACAGTGTACTCCACATTCAAACTGCATATATTTTAACACAAATTTATATAACGGTACTGTCAGGCTTGGTCATGACCTGTAGGAGAACTAAAAAGAAACTAGAGCCAAACATCAATGACACAGGGGCTTTCATAATGTTTAAAACGAATCTAATCCTCACACTCACTGCAGAAAAATTAATCCGTCCTTTGTAATCCTTTTCTTTTTTTTTAAACACAACAGACGCACTGGATCACTAGTATTGGGTTCAGATAGCGCGCTTCATTTTGGATTCAGTTCCAAAAAGGTAAAATACCCAAACTTGTTAAGCTCTGAGTCTGGGCCAGTCTCTTTTCTCATATCCAAACTTTTATCTTCAGTTAGTGGCACATTGCAATCTTTACAACAGGCAGGTCATTTAAGTGAAGCAAATACGTAATTTTCTGAGTTCTTTGGAGATCAAAGTTTGAGTTTTAGAGTTTCATTTGTAATTTTTGTAGATAAATGTAGCTTTAGGTTGCAACAGCCACTTACAATTTAGATCCAGCTCTCTGTCTCAAAATTATAGTGGCCTTGAGAGCTCAACGCACTGCAACTTAAGAAAACACATGCAAACAAACAAATTGAGAAAACATCTTCATCAGTTTGACAACACATATGCTGCAAATGCACACAACCAAATACAGAAATGTGGTGCAAGTAGCACAGATGACGACAGAAGTGTTTCCTGGGGACAAATAACCGGGATGCACTTGTTGTTCAATGCTTTGTGACTTTTGAGGTCAAAAGCATTGAACAATAACTGTGCACGGATGTATTATAATACATGTATAATAAATTATCAATGCACGTGTGTTCCCGCCAGGTTCATCACTTTTTGTGTCTCCTGGAAACACTTCCATTGTCGACTGTGCTACTTGAAGCATGTTTCCTCATTTTGTTGTGTCTGCATATTTGCAGCACATTTGTCTATTTGGTTCTGTTAAGTGCATTTGCAGCATATGTGTTGTCCAGCTGATTGTTGTCGTTTTCTGAATTTGCACTGTGTTTTTTCTATTTGCCTGTTTTCTTAAGTTGCGGTGTGTTGAGCTCCCCCAAATTGTCAAATCTCTTATCAAACCTCTCCTCTCATTCTTTTTCATTCGCAACGTGAAATGAAAAAACACTGAGATAACACTTTAATTCTGGCACTGACCGTCACTTTGACCAGTGAGACGTTCTGAATCCGGACCTCTTGTATTTGGATCAATCACTGTCTCGTGGAAAATAAGGTTTGTAAATTATGTGGGCTGCACCTTGTTATTTCAATTTGCCACTTCTTTATTTACTCAACATTTCATATCTTCTGCTGCTCCTTTCACTTTCAGGTTGTGGCTACAGCTTGTGTACATTAATAAGGCAATCACAAAAACTGTCAAAGCAAAACCTAAATTGATTCAATATAGGATTCAGACTCGAAAAAAAAGCCTTCACTAATAAATACATACCACTGTATGGATCCACTAACAAATTCTATGTATATTCGATAAAATGCTCTTTAACCACAACCTTAGATCGCAGTGGAAGGTGTTCACACAACAGTCACAGTTGGCTGCCCAGCAGTGTACAGCATTTGCTCCCCGTTTTCTAATCCTGAAACCTGAATGAGGCTTTGTGAGAATATCCCCAGCAGCGCGCACTCAAACCCTCTGTCCCTCATTATCCAAAACACTTGATCTCCGTTTCCCTCTCACTTTTCTTCTACCTCACATCCCGGCAAAGAGAAAAACACTGACAGTAGCTGCATCATTAAAACATGCACAGCGATAGGATTCAGCCAAATCCCCCCGACTGTGGGTGGAGAGCAGCTGCACTCGGAAACACAGAAAGACAAAACTGATTCTTTCATGCAGTCGTGAAGTGGTTACTTCTCTCTTAGGAGGACGAACCGTATGTGGCAGTGAAAGGAGAAGGAAAGCTATTTGCACCTGCCGTCCACATGCATGTCTATGCCAACAGACGGTAGGCTCTGAGGTGCGGGGCCCTGAGGATGAGGAACGGAAGGACTGGGGGGCGAGGAATTGTTTATTAAGCCAAAGGACGCCGGCTTCCAGGGAGAGGAAAAGAGAGGATAACGCTGCGTCTTTTCCCTGTTGCTCAGAAGCCATCAAGAGAAGAAGTGAACTGAGCTGAGCAGAGCAGCAGTGGGTACCAGCCAGACTGAGGAAGGAAGAAAGAGAGTGGGCGATGAGGAGGAGGAAACAAGAGGGACGAGAGGGGAAGGGCGCATTGCAGCACCACGCAAATCCAGAGAAATACACACCATTGGGGAGAAGCTGCCTGCAGAAGTCTTACACAGAACTAAAACTAAATTCAGTTTCCTTGGATGTGTGCTGCTGCATCAAAGCAAATTCAAACAGAGAGGGAGTCAGCTGTGTTATATAGAGAGTTCAGTAGCCTTTACAGCTGCTGAGGCTGCATAGTTCCTTTGGTTTTTTACCCTCCACTATGCAAATTATGAGTAGAAAATTGAGTGAAGTGTTCCCATCAGCCTAATGTATTATGTGCATTAAGCTAACACAGCTTTCAGTCTGCGCCTGATGTGAGAAAGAAACTCGCCCCATATGGAAACAAGCAGAGAATCAGAATAAAGCCCGCCAGGGATGAACTGTTCTGACATTTTAACCCTTCACGTCCTGAGACTTTAATAATCCTCAAAAATCTAAAAAAGAAAAAACCCAAAAAAACATGTGGCCATAGGAACATTACATTCATATGTTAGAATGCAACATGTCATTCGCAAACCATAGGGACTAATCTGACGCATTAGCTCCTCTGCAGAGGAGTTGAAGCTGCTAATGGTTTCAGACTTTCTACCAGATTTTGGAGCCTGGCTGCAGGGATTTGTTCCCATTCAGCCAATAGAGCATTACTGAGGTCCAAACTGACGTCCGGTCATAAGGCTGAGCTCACTGTCCAGTTCATCCCAAAGGTGTTGGATGATTTTGACGTCAGGGCTCTGTGCAGCCTCAAATGTTGAAAGAGGAAAGAGTCCTCCCATAGCTGCTTCCACAAAGTTGGAACCACACTACTGTCTATGATATCACTTTATTTTGTAGCATTAGATTCCCTTTTATTGGAACTAAAGAGTCAGGGCCAATCCATAAAAACCAGCCCCAGAACAAAAGTATACTTTTGTGTTAGGTTTTTTGTTACCTTTTGATCATCAAACACTTACAGTCTGTGGGCTTTAAAGGTGGCTCTGACACATCTGCACCTTTGTGGAGGATGGCAACTGTGGATTCCCAGCAGTTAAAATAACTGTAACACAGAGTCAGGGCAACCCGGACTCCCTGTCAAAATGTATCAAAGTGTCCATGGAAACTGCTCAAACCACTCCTGCAGCATGAATCACTTCTACACTGACCCGAATGTTCAAACACTCATCATTTCACTAATAAATCAGTAAACAGTGTAGCTTGGAAGTGGTGTTTGCAGCTTTGCTGTGGAGAAACTATGAGTATCTACAGCAGGTTCCACACACTTTTCTCCACAACATAGCAGTCGTAATCTCATACTGGATCTTAGAAACTCTGCCAGAAGTAGCTTGAAACATACTGATCATATCATTGACCGTGACCTTGAGTCACTATTGATATCCCTCATTATGCTGTGAATCCAAGCTGACTACAACCACAAAGGACCAAGCTAAAAAAGAAAAGACTTTTATGATCCACCTCTCAAGTGTACAGACTGTGAATATTTGATACTCAAAAGATAGATTTTTGGTATCCCTTTAACTCTTTATGTTTTGGGATTTAAGCTGAAAGCACATACTAATCCCAACTGAAAGAACCTCAAGCACCAGCTACCTTAAATAAAACCTGCATACACACACGAAAGCTGACCAAAAAAAAAAAGTTGACCACTTTATTGTCTCCTAAACCTACACACAATCACTCTGGGGCTCATTTCATTTTGGGATCGACAGCCAGAGATTGAGGAATGGATTTAGTAAGAGAGTAGACTGATAGAAAAGGGGTTGCAGGTGATTCATCTTCCTGAGCTGGGCTTGGTTAGGTGGACACAGAAGTGCAGGACACGTCTGGTTTTAATCAATGAAAATTCCACCTGGAGCAGAGGCTGAAGGAGCCAAAAAATTGAGAGAGCAGTTTAGTGAAAAGCAGAAAATTTGTAAGAGAGAGGCATCAAGAGAGGTCCAAAATAAGCAATGTCAGGCATAAAAAAGCTGCTTCTGATGATAAGGTTGATACACAGTAAACAGGAGAGAAAAGAAGATGGAGATAAATGTTAAAAGTGTGACAAGAAGAAGAGACAGCAAGAATTAGACCATTTTACATACCAGAGCTGGGAATCAAGCTCCCAATCCATCTTTTAAAGTGCAGGAATGAACCCCCCATTTATCACTGAGGTGCAGCGATATAACTAAAGAAAAGACGGTGACAGGTAACCAGCTCCCCTGTCTTTTATCGAACCCCACTCCTGGGACGACAGCAAAAAGTTCCTGACTTTAAGGAAGGCAGCGGGGAGATAGACAGTGTTTGATTAAGTAATTCAGTGTTTACTGCCACAGACTCATCCCTAATACGCACCGTTTGCTTAACAACTCTTCAGATGGAAGTGCTTAGCAATTAAGACTGAATTGCAGAACAGACAGACAGGTTCAAATTATATGTGATGTACTAAAGGAGGTTATTACTTTGGGTTCAAAGACAGCATGGCGTGGAGGGGAAGGGGGATAAAAGGAAGCAGCATGGTAAACCGCCTGAATGTATCAGTGTGCATTCTCCATCTGAAAGTTTGCTTCCAACTGATTTCAAACTTGCCCAGAAGAAACACTAGAGCCAAGACATCATAATTAACTCTCTTCTGACAACACCTTAAATAAACTTAAGGTGGTAAGTCCACATGAGGCAGTTTGCCAGTGATGAATAATGAATCCAGGTTTCTTCAGACAAGCAAAGGAACACCTTTCTTTGCATACTACAACAAGCCAATCAAAGATGTGATTCAAGCTTTCCTCCTGTCAGCCTCACCAAGCAGCAGATCAAAGTTTCCTGAGATTCAGACTGACATGAATGAAACCCCTCCAATGTGGCTTCCGACCTTAACACACCTTTATTTAATTTCTGCTTCATTTCGCTCCACAGCATCCAGGACACAACACTGAAAAACAATTCTGGGCTCTTGAGGACATGGAGGCATAAACTTCATCCAGCCTGTGAAAACTTCCATTAATCTAGAGATAAACAACATTAGTGTTGAAGGAAGTTCTGACCAGACGTTTGCTGACAGCTGTCAGCACTTGAAGGTTTTCCATTCTTGCTGCTCTGACTATTCAGTCAATAAAGAATAAAGTATTTCTACATCTGAGTTGAAGGGTCTGCATCAGCCTTTCTCTGCCTTTCTCAAAGAGGCAAGTGTTAAGTGTTAAGTTTTACTAGTAATGTAGTCATGCAGTAATTATGATGCTACATAAATACCACCACTTGTTGTCCGGCAGTGTGTGAGGCTCAGGGGTTGATGATACTTAAAATGATCCGATTCACCACAACACTCGTGAAATAGTAAGCCCTGAAAGTTTGGGGAATTTTTGGAGAGTTAGGTGGTCTGTGAGATTTATTTTAATGGTCAAAGAGTCTTTGGTTGGAGAAAGTTTGAGAGACACTGGTCTGGAGAGGATTGTACAGATCATAAAGTCCTCTAATCAAACCTGTGATTTGAGGGCACTATCAATAAAAGTGACTTGATCCTGAGCCAGAAGTACAAAGCTGATAAAGCAAAGCCTTTAAATGAAGAAACTTAATAGAAGCCATTGAATAAGTTTTGGTGTGATAAGCCGCAGAAACCTCATGTGGAGGCAGGATGATGTGCTCCGATAGCTGCACCACAATTAATGCCCTGTTATGAATCATTAATAGGGAAAACAGTATGCCAGTATGGGGTTGGCTCAGTCAGCAAGAGAGCCCATAAAAAAGCAGCAACTTATAGTTCTCACATAAAAAATTCAAACAAGGTACTATAAAGCGCCACAGTCAAAGCATCCATCACAAGAGACAAGCTCCAGAGTGCATATGTTGCATCAGTTCACTCAGTGGTGCTAACAGATACCTGTGACTGAATAGAAATAAGACTTTTTATCATGAGCCAAACCCCCCCCCCCCGCCGGTCTTGTCAGTTTTGCACGTCTTAGATTCTTTTCTCACAGCCTTGGGCACAGTATGCTTTGAAATTGTCCACCTGTGGTGCATCTGACTCTGCCACAGGAAGACAAAACACACAAGTGGCATTGGAGGAAGAGGAGGAAAGGCTCGGGGTGGCTTAAGTCTTGTAGTCTTCATCACATTTCTGTGCCAGCCGGCTGTCTGGCTGTCCCTGGAGGCCAGAGTCACCTCACTCGATCACAGGGGGTGTCAGATACACACAAACACACACACATGTACAGTAGCACAGAGGACTTGTCCTGTCCTCTGTCCTCAGTATCAAATGGCTGTTGTCAGCAAAGGCTGGGCCACTAAGCTGGATCCAGGCCAGGTCATTTCACTTCAGAATATTTCATAGCAGCGAGGTCGTTCTGCTGCATCAGAGAGCTCAGCAGCCACACTAATCACAAAGTCACCATTATGCTTTCTAATGCTTATCTCAAACTACAGTGCTTACAAGCTATGAAGCCATATCTGCTCAGTGAGTTACTTGCTTCGACTACATGCAGCACAGGAAACTGTTCTTATTATAATTCCAAGTTTTCTAATGTGCCACTGATTTGAATCAAGTACAACAAATATCCTGCTTGACATAATCAAGAAAATTGCAATGAGGTGATGAATGTTCTAAAAATATGACACTGCGATGAAACCACCCTGACAGCTATTTCTCTGCTTTTTCTGAGTGTCTTCGTTCGCTCTGTAAATGAAATAATTACACATTTTGCTCCTGAAACCTGTTCTGTTTGAAAGTACTGCAGACATTTTGGTTTTACTCTCATAACAGCTGAATTGTTACGCCGCTACATTTCACTGAAAATCTCATAAAGCCACTGACACCACACATGAGTTCATAGAACAAGCGAGGTGCCATGTAAACAAAATACTCAAATATAATAGCTGTTATATTGTGTTGGCAACACCTGCGGAGCAGAGCAAGCTCGTGGAAATTACAAGATAAAAAGGGAAAGTTAAAACTTCAATCTCCTTCTAATCTTAGAAAGGGCCAGGGTTACAAATGCATCACCTGTTGACGATTATAAAAAGCATATTTCAGTGCTTGATGAAACCAATCCAAGGTACACAACTCACCACAGAGCAAAGACCTGAAGACACACCAGGAGCTCCCTGCCAACATAAATCTCTCACTGAAATATGCAGCCACTGGAAAACACTCATTTAGATCACCTGCCAGTTACCTTTGAGGTACAAAAAGAAATCTCTACATGGACGAAAAAGAAAGGGACAGGGACAGGACACCTGACGTTAAACATAGTCTAACCACCACAAATTGGCGCCCCCCCAAACAACAGCCCTATGTTTTATGTCTTGTTTTTCTCTCTTTGCCACAGAGCATGAGAGGGCCCTCTGTCATTTGTGCTGCGTTAATGAATAGGAGCACGTCTTAGGCAGAGTCCAAAGACGCGTGGGCACGGCTGCCATCACCGCAGGTTTGTAAATCGCCAGGGCGTCTGGGCACCGTGCCAGGAGGGGCACACTGTCGAAGCGGCAGGGGCATCAAGGATGGCAGTTTGTGAGCGCGGCACTGAAGCTAAGAGAGCTGCTCTAAGAGAGACAAGTCTCTGTCTCTGCTGCGTGTGGTGACTGTAAAATACACACTCACTAAACGGCAAAAAGTAAGTGACACCCCTGTGCACATCCAGAACTTTTGCCTGCTTTTGTTTTTCATGATTTGGATCAAGCCTGTTTGCTCCAATGCTACAGCAACAGCATAACAGCAGATTAATTCATGGTTTTGTTATCACATGTTCAGTAATCACATATGGGTGAAATATTCAGGCAAACTGTACTTTGACTGTCCACATACTTCTGGTCATGTAACATATGTTTCTTTTTTAAATATTAAAACTTGAATCGCTTAAGTAAAGTATTTATTATGAGGATTGAAATTATAATTGTCAGAGCTAAACAGCATAATGCCAAGAATAAATAAATGAATATGAGCAACATTACATATTTTTGTTATTCTTACGAGACACAAATTCAGCTTTGTAACTTTCTGGTTAACACACAACACAGGAAAGTGCAAGGAAGGTTTTCATTCCAGGCAAATTCACGTGTCACGTGCTTAATTCACATCTGATTTTCTTAAAACAAATTCATATCCTAAGATACAGTCAGATTTCAGCTGAATGTGCCACAAACCAAACCTCAACCTGCTGTGAAGGAGCCACAGGTTAAATGTCAGCATCTCCTACGCTTATTGCAAACACCGAACGAGTTCATTTATTCAAGGTGAGAAAGACAGACGTCGTCATCTGCACTCAGAGGGCCTTTGCACACGTAAACCGAGACATCTGAGAAGCTGAGCGAAGACTCGTTCTCTCCTGTTGTCTTCTCACTGCTGCCCGAGGGCGTCATAATTCACTGGAGCCAGAAGAAGCAAAACCAAGAGCACTGCAGAAAATGAGAGAGCAGCATGTGTCTAAGTCACACACACACACACACACACACACACACACACACACACCTGCGTGTCTGACCCCTGTGGTAATTGCTAGTGCTGTTGCGACGACATGACGTGAGCATTCACCTATCTACCTTCATCATGCATTTATCCAGCCAGGTGTTCGCGAACAGCTCACACCACTGCAGTTTTGATAAATGAGGTAAATAAAGTTGAATGTAAAATGGATTTATTGCAGAAATAAGGTCAGATCTCTGGACACTGAATCTGTCACAGTGTAAGAGACTGCAGAAACACATGGGCAACACAGCGCAGCGCAGCCACACACAGGAACTCAGTGTATCTGTTTTTGTATGTTTTGTATTTATCCCTGAGTTAATTTAAAATAACCATACTGACCTCAATATAAGACCACCCTCTTATGTAGCTGTTTTTGGATAAATATTTTTTTCTTTAAGAGGATAAAGAAGCAGCACTAATCAATATTTTATTCTAAAGATATTCGTAGGAGATGCAGCACATATGAGCAGAAAGATGCTACTTGGAAGGATTGCATGCTTTTTAAGTTTGTTGTTTGCCAGATTAACTGTGACACATTTGACGAGCCCTTTCTCATCTCTGCGAGCATTTCATCTTGAAAGGACAATGTTGATGTTCATTCTAGTTTTTCTGTTCTTTGAAATGTGTTTACTTCTGTCTCAGAGATGAATCCTTCAGCTCTTTTTTACACATAAAACACATTTTCACTTATTATCAACTGACAGAAGTTTTACATCTACGTCATACAGAAATGTAATATATGACATGCTTTATATCCCTATATCAGGAGTGATATTACCATATTTATCATCTATAGAGGGATATATCATTATCACATATACACATCCACTGGATATATGGCGAGTTTGTAGCGTGTGAAATACCTATAATAATATTTGTATATATACATATATTAAAAATATCTATATGATGCATTTTCATATGGTATAACACATTGTGACTGTATATGTTAGGGATATATATTTATTTTATATATGCAATTTTATTAAAACAACATACATACATAAATTCTATATTCTTATATGTTTTTCTTATTAATTTCACATTAATTTTAAACATCTCTATCTTCCCTCACTGGGAAAGTGGTCTCAGACTTTTGGACACCACTGTGTATAATATCAACATATACTGACAGGTTTTGGGTCGGATGTGTATTTTTGTAACATGTCTGCAATATAAGCATACATACATACATGTATGTAAACATATATGTATGAGCTATTTATTCCAATTTCTAACTGGTTTTATAAATATGTTTTACATATATGTTTATATTCTATATGTGCATATATTTCATAAAAGGAAATTCAATACATATACATATATTACATTTGTATATGACACACAAGCCTTCTCCATTCACTGAATGAAGACTGCAAAATATGGTTGACAACTCAGTAGGTGAACCTTTGATCTTATATTATTTTGCTACATATAAAACAGCCACAGACCATGAAGATAACGTGAAAAAAAAAGGTGTCAGAGCTGAATTACCATTTTGTGATACTCTGTCCAGTTGGTTTTTAGCCATATGTTTGCGTTTAGAAACACACTGTAGGTTCAAGACTGCTATTGGGACCTCAGCCATAGTTTAAAAAGGGCTTGACTAAAGCTGCTATGGTGGTGGGTGATGAATGGGGCTGCTGGCCAAGACTAGCAAGAGCAATCTGCTGTGAGTGGGGGCAGACATTTACTCTGCCATCAAACATCCAGCGGTTGATTTACACATCACGAGAAAGTGCTCCACTTCCTTCTTGCTGCAGCTTCTTGTTACATTTTGAAAACAGAAATACGAAAACAGGCCCACACAGTTATTCTATTGAGGTCAGTAAACCGAGGCCAGGACACGTGTGGAAAAATGACAAGGTAATGTTACCTCCTGTGGGTGAATGAATACACAAAGGGATGTATGTCTGAAGCTCATTCATCATACCCTCTCTAATTCTTGCACCAGCATCACACTCTTTGTGCGCTCTGAGCTCCTTTACACTGCTACTGATATAAGATGGGACAGCCAGAGGGTCATGTCACAGAGAGCAAAGAGTGTTTGAAGGTGGTGGGAGGAAGAAGCGGGTGTAGAGGTCACTGAAGAGGAAGAGGAAGAAGAAGAAGCTCTTTGTCCTCCGATGACAAGTTTTACCTGCAATACATGGTGCTCACATACCACATTATGCACTAGAGGCTTCTTTCAGCTGCAGTGTTAGGGGGCAGTGGTGGATTGAAGGGGCAGGGGAGGGAAAGTGCAATGAAGTGCAAAAACCCAGACAGGGACCAAGATCCTCAAAAGGAGCTCTAATGGACCTTGAGATCCAGGTGGGGGACATGAAAGAGGAACAGGTACCACAGAAAAGCTTTGAGGTTGTTCCTATTTACAGAAGTGTTTCCAATATGAAGAGAGAAGAAGGTGCGCACACGTGTGTGTGTGTGGTTGCATGTGCAAGCGCACACTATCAAGGCCAGACAATGCAATATAGGACACATCCTGAATGCTTTCCTTCATCCAAACCCTGTTGGTCAAATAACCAGACAGTGTTTGTGGAGTGTTTTTTGTAGGGGGGGGGGGGGGGGGGGGGCAAGTGGAATGAAGAAGCAAGGTTGGCTGCTTATCTCTGTCATGCAGACGTTTGGCCTCCAGTCTTCCATCACCTCACTTCCTTGTTAACAGGCTGCACAGTAACTGGAGAGCCATGGGACTCTCAACAGTTGACTAGTAGCCCCTCTCCCCGTGCCGCCTGGGAAACGGCCACCCCGACTCGTTTGATGTTTCGGAATAAGAGGCGAGTAAACTGCCGCAGACGCTGAGACAAATGTTTCACCATAAATCAGCCAGAGAGCGAGGACTGATTTCGGGAGACACACAGGTGAATCTCATTTCCTTCTCTGCTTAATCCAGCATTTCAATTTGTTCTGGCTTTCATCCGCCAAGTCGAAAAGTAATAGATTTTTGTATAATAAATAATTCACATGATTGTGATTAAACTGAGGCGCAGTGTTGGTTGAGGGGCCAGCGTGCTTCTCAATACTGATGGTGACGACGGGGCCCTTAGAGTCGACTGTCTCTGTTTCTGCCAGGACATTAATCACTGTCACACTCCTCTCTTTTTCTGTCTGCCTTAGTCTTAAACAGACCCTCCTTCCCCCGCTGAGGGTCACTTCTATCGTCATAGCAACCAAAGCCAACCGCGAACCAAACTCAGCAGTGCTGTAGAGGTAGCGGGACACAAAAAGACTGTGTTTACACTTTAACACTTGAAGCTTGAGTTGGTAAAACTTATATACATCATACTTTTTGTTCCACTTTGTTAACTTAAGCACATTTTTCCACTCCTGTTTGTCAGACTGGTGACAGACAGAGTGACCTTTGTATAGTGCACTGCAGTCAAACATCGAATAAGGACTAGGGTAATTTTCTTAAGGGTCCGTACTCAAAGGGTTTGCTGTTACATTCATATCAGAGACATGTGGTTGTACATGTTCTCCTTGTTCACCACCAGTTTACTAACGAGCCCTTGATTAAGGCTCCTCTTGCAGCACCATCCCCATGCAAGCCTCAGCTTCAGGATTGAACATGAATCACAAAGCAGCCATTGGTTGCAGAAAAACTCCTCTCTGCTGGCTTAAGTCCAAGAGATTTCTGGCAAGGGCCAAACAAAAAGGTCAAAAGATGCAGTGAAAAAATGTCTCCTGAATGTCTGGCAGGTTAAGCTGGAGTACAGCTAGGCACAAACTGCTACCCAGGTTAAACAGAAGCTATCAAACAGAGACAGCGAACAATAGTACGGTCTGATTCCCTGTGAAATGCTGAGATGATTTTGGCATCTGAAATGTGAGATAGGCCACACAATATTATATATGATCTCCTTTCTTGCTTCCCTTTGTTACTCATTCCTCGACTCAGGACAGTGTTCTGTCTTTACACACACACACCAGAGAAATTTTACCTGAGAAAGCAGGCGATACTGTCACGGGTGATTATTTTGAATTGAGAAGAATGAAGAACATAGTATTAATGATATATCAAGAAAGATGACATTATCAAGTCAGTATAATAGCAAGCTCCACCGTGAGGGTAAAGAATCTACTGAAAGCAGCGAACATCACGTAACAAAAGGTTTTTCAGATTTCAGAGCGGTCGCTGAGGAGATATGTAATTATCCGACTTGCAGGTTTGTGTCTTCAGGTCAGAGTCGGTAATAACACGTAGCATCAAACATTTACAGGCTCTGGATTCTAGCAGTGAAAGATGAACTTGTCACAGAGAAGGAAACATGAAAATATGTTCCCCAGTAGCTCAAATAGTAGGCTCTCTGTGACACATCCTGTGCTGTTTATTGTTGGTTGACAGCTTAATGGAACAGAACTCATGGTCCTGGTGACAGGAGGGAGACGAGATGGGGAATAAAGATTGACCAAACCAATAAAGATTGGTTTGAAATTTGCAATAAATTTCCCAAAGAATAGTTTGTTTTGGTTAAGTTCTTTTTACTGAGCAACAAACCAAATTCATGCAGTTATCTCTGTCAGTCTTTAAATGACCTGATCCCAATTTTTAAGAAATAAACTGTTTGAATCAAATATTATTAAACTGAGAACAGCTGCAGTGACATAAGAGAAGTTTTTTTTATCTTCAATTGGTCATGGAATCATTAATGTGGACAAACACATCAGTGGTGAGGCGACAGAGGGGGAAAATGCAATGCATTTTTGTTACGTTTATCATTACCTTGGTAAATGTGAGAATTCATCATGAAAAAAGTATTTGGGTCATATGGCCCAGTCTTATTGCAATTTTTTTTTTCAATTGAGAGGAAATGTGTGAGGATTTCAGGAAAGAATCAGGCAAAAACCAGTGCTGGGGACAAATCCTCTCAGGAGGGGAGGATGGAAAAAACCACATTGATTGGAACGAGGAGGAGAGAGTTTTCGCCCACCAGCCACCCTCTACTCTCCAGTGCATTTAGCCATTGTGTTACATTTCCTGCCAACAACTGACAAAGAGACATCTTCTCTCATCATATTTATTACTGCACTGTCATTAGGCTCATATTGCAAATCACGGCCTGACATGTGGTTGTCCAATTACATGTTCGACAGGGAAGCGGGGTTATGGGTAACTGCCTGCTTTCACTAACTGCTGATTTCCTGGTCATTATTGCAAACATATAAAAAAGAAGCAGACACACACATGCACACATGCACACAAACAAGTGGATTGCTGACCAGCAGAGATGCATGTGCTGTGCTCTCTAATGAGCCAGTTATACCACTCAGAGGCAGTTCATCAAAGTCTAATACTGGAAAGAAACCAATGCTAATAAAAGTTAGAGTAAACACATCACTCTGAACTCTGATCTGCTTTAGCTAATAGCCTCCAAACCAGCTGGTATTGTTCAGATGACACAATAAATCATGACAGCCTCTACACCCTAAAATAATTCCCAACACAATAGCAACACATTATAAAATCACTCTTTTACCTGTCAGTGTGTAAATATATAGCTTAGTAAATATTGTGGTCTGTTCAATCCGTCCTAATCCAAGTGTTGTATGAGAGCTTACTGCAAACCTATTACTTTAAGCACAGGCTCTAGAAAGGAGTTCAGCTTTCCCCCCATGACTCCATTTGGAAGAGGTATAACCATTTTAGAGGGTACCCCAGGGTAGAAATTAACCTTATTTCATTTGGAGCATCTCTTAAAAAATAACACAATGGGGATTTTCAAAGTAAAATACCTAAAACCAGGCAATCATTGAGAGGAACAGTGGGGATTCAAAGCAAAAATAAGGGTTTGATGAAGCCATTTAACAATACTTAGTTTACACAGTATGAATGTTATAACTTGGATTTCAAGGTTTATAGTGTGTGAAAGATATGCCATGATATTAAAGAAAAATGTATGAAAGGTCAGAATAGGACTTCTGTGATGATGGGGGATCACTTACATACAGAAGGAACTCATAGAATAAGTGGAGAAACATAACTAATGCAGGCGCTTCCAAAAAGACCATACCTGTATGAAAATAATGTGAATGGTATCTATGCTACGGCCTTCACAGTCACCAGATCTCAACTCAACTTTACAGCTATGAGAGATTTTGAAGCAGTGTCTGACAGTCAAATTGAAGGTCTAATCGAGGATGTTGTGTGCACAGATTGTAAAGCCCTTTGAGGCAAACGTGCAATTTGTTATAATGGCTATGTAAATAAAATAGATTTATTCTGGCTTGATTTTTGGTGGGACTAGGACATGAACACTGACCCCCTCACAAAGAGTTTTTCAACTACTTCCCCTTTGCAGTCATGAGAAACACATGGGGTCATTTGAAAGAAAAGGTAAACATATATGGTTTTAATCATTTGAGCAAACAACAAATGTTGTTGTTTTACTGTTAAGGGCAGTCTCAAAATTTGAGTTGAATCAACCACAAAAAGCCAATGTTCAAACTATTTCATCATATTACAAAGTTCAAGACGATATCAAGTCTCGTAAAAGTATATTGCTATTATACTGATACAAAGTCCAGCTCAACTCTTAACTATATAGTTTTATGAAGTAAATTATGAATCACAATAGATTCCTTTTATGTGACTCCAGGAAAATGTTTCTCAGATCTCTTTGAGGACTTTGAAAATTCAAGAGACCTCTAAAATATGAGACCTCTCCAATGTCTTGTAAAGCAAAAACTGACGACCTGAGAGCCCCTCCAGCTCACAGAGCCAGTGGTTCAGAGTGGTATTAAAGCAGTGGAGCGGGGACAATGTTCCCACCATCTCCACAATGGGCTCAACACCCATCTTCCAACCCAGTCCTCCGGGTCACAACAAGCCTTGAATAAGCTCCCTTCCTAAAGCTTCTGGGGGTTTCAGCCATGCGTCCACAGCATCAATGGGAATAGTGTTCCTCCCCCCACAATGGCCAAATCAACTGTGGGAGCACTTTCTCCTCCTTTTGCTCCCCTTTTATTCTTGCTCTGCTCAGACCTTGCCGGGGCTGAACAGAGGAGGGACAGGAGAGAAAAGGCACATGCCTTCACGTCCGCTTCGCACGCATACAAAGAGAAAAATCAAATTGCTCAGACATGCACGCATGCGCACATGCATGCATGAGCGCATACTTACACACACTTTCACACACCTCATCTAATACCAAGACGGATAACAATAAGAATGGGCGAAAAGAATAAAAACACTGAATGGTTTGACACTGTGAGGAAAATGCCTCCTTCAAATCTCCAATAGAGGAGAAATACAGTGCAATCTGTGTCTTCTCATCATGGTTTTCAAGAAGCATGAGAAATATGAGAAATACATGCAATTACACTACATTACTAGGGCTGCCAAAAATATATATATATATTGTTTTTGTTTTTGATTAGTCTTTCACTTGCTATGTTTTTTTTTATTAGTCAATAATTTGTCTATAATAGGTGAGAAAAAAATGAAAATTCTCCATCACAAATTCCCAGAGATCACGGTGACATACGCTCCCTATGTCCAACTGACCAACAGTCTACAACCAAAGAAATGCAATTCACAATGATATAAAACAGGGAAAGGAACCAAATCCTCACATTTAGGCAGCTGAGAACAATTAATGTTTGATAATGTTGCATGATAAATTCCCTGACTGATCAACTAATTGATTATTCAAATAACCATTTTAGGACAGACCTGGCAAAACCAAACATGTAGTGAGGGTGGCCTGGGAAAACCTGGCTAAGGCCCATGTCACCTCTTCTCTGCATCCCAGGGGAGGTTGGGGACATGGAATCCGAATGGGCAGTGTTCAAAGCCTCCATTGTGGAGGCAGCTGTTCGGAGTTGCCGTCAAAAGGCTGTCGGTGCCTGTCGTGGTGGCAACCTGAGAACTTGCTGGTGGACAGCAGTGGCCGAGGGAGACTATCAAATTGATGAAGAGGATGGTTGGCCCAGGGGTCTCCTTAGGCAGCAGATGGGGGCAAGAAGGGCTGTGGCTACGGCAGTCACAGACTCAAAAACCTTGGGGACAAGTTCAGGAAGGGTATGGAGAAGGGCTTTTGGTTGGCCTCAAGGAGGCTCTAACAAACCGTCAGATAACTTCAGAAGGAAAAGCAGTGCTTGACCCAAGCTGTAAAAGGAGGCTCTGACCGATTGATCCTCAGATTCACAGCAGCAATGCTGATTACAGACTGGGTGTGGATCAGTGGACCAACTCTTTACCCTTGCAAGGTTACTGGAGGGTTATGGGGGGTTGCTCATCCAGTCTACTGTATTTGTGTATTTGTGGACTTGTGTCCCTCAGGGGAGTCTTGTGGGGGGCACTGTGGGAGAATGGGGTACTGGTGCCATACTTCAAACCATCTGGTCCTTTTATCACCAGAGTGAGTGTTGTGTTTGTATCCTTGGCAGAAAGTCAAGCACATTTCCAGTTGGTGTTGGCTTCCACCATGGTTGTCCCTTGTCATGATCTTGTTTGTGATTTTCATGGACAGGCCCTCAAGACACAGCTACAGGGAGGAGTTTGTCCAGTTTGGGGCCCTGTGAAGCACGTCTCTGCTTTTTGTAGACGATGTGATTCCATTGGCTTCATCAAACCATGACCTCAAGCTTGCACTGGGATGGTTTGCAGCTGAGTGTGAAGCAGCTGGGATGAGAGTCAGCACCTTAAATCTGAGACCATGGTTCTCTGCCATGCATTTTAAGGTAAAGTTCTCTCACCTATGCTTATGAGCTTTGGGTAGTGACCGAAAGAAAGACATTGTGAATACAAGCAGCTGAAATGAGTTTCTTCTTTAAGGTGGCTGGGCTCACCCTTATAGCAAGGAGCTCTGACACCCAGAGAGAGCTTAGAGTAGAGCCACTGCTCCTTTGCATTGAAAGGAATCAGTTGAGGTGGTTCAGGCATCTGATCTGGATCACTCCTGGGCACCTTCCAGTGAAGGTTTTCCAGGCATGTCCAACTGATAGGAAGTCCCAGACCAAGAATCTAGCCAGGGAACACTTTAGGGTCCCCCACAAGGAACAAGAAAACGTTGCTTGAAGAGGTCTGGGATACCTTTCTTTTGTTGCCACTATGACCTGACTCCAGATATGCAGCAGGAAATGGATTGATGAATTTCAAAACTAAATTAGATACCACAGAAAATAATATGTTAGATGGAAATATTTTCTCTCAAACTTGTTTTTCTGCTTGGCAGATTGCCTTCCCTTATCATTTCCTATTCTCCCTATTTGCAAAGGTACAGTAATTACAACACAGGAAAAAGGAGTGCAAACAATGATGACAAAGTTCCAGAAACAAATTGAGACTGTTGGATCGCATCAACCGTTGATTAGCAGGGTTGCAGACAGAGAGCAGAGATGTTGCAGCCGCATCAGATTTCACAGACGGATAGGTTGTGAGATGAGGTTACAAACAACGACCACACCAAGTGCACACTGCATTCAGACACAATGAGATCCTTGGAGGCTGAGGGGACCCAGACAGACATTGTGGAATTATTCATTTCCACCCACTGGCTCAGACTGCACCACGCAGTCTGCTGGCCTCCCTCTGCTGACAGCAGATTCTCATCAGGGTGCTGTTTGAGTGCAGCAAAGTGTATTTGTCAAGCTACAGTTTGTTGCTGACAGTAAAATTGGCCACAGAATTCTCACATCAGCCTACAAAAAAAAAAAAAAAAAAAAAAGAATTGAGCCTAAGCCAAAATTTGCGTTTCTGCACAAGTCATCAAATAGCTGTGGAATTATTTCATTTCAAATAAAACGAGGTGTACTCAGGCACAGGACCTCAATCAGGCTTCGAAGAGCTCGTGAATGGAAAATGTCAACATTTATGTCAGCACTGTGGGACAACATAATCACATTCAGGTGACAAGGCAGCAGAGCTTTGTATTGTGAGTACAAAGACCACAGTGAATATTGAGGCAAGGGCTGCTGCCACAAGTCACAGCGCCTGAAGCTGTGATTTCAAATCTGGCATTATATTTACATAACAGAGAGCACCCGACGCTCCAATGTGGCTGCAGTGTTCAGAATATACAGAGCCACTTGAAGGAAGCATCTCTCCGTGTCCTCTTTCCTTGGAACATCTTAACAAAAACATGGTATGTTTTCTGCTCTCTCTGCATGCGGACAGCTTTGTTTTTCCTCAGTGTCCCCTGACCTAATTACCATGTGAATCCTGCTCAAGAAGGCCACTTTAAAAGTCTGAAATCTCTCTGCTTCACTTTCACATGCCAGGCTCAGGCTTGGTAAAAAGAAGTAAAATCAAGATCAATGGTCGGCAGAGCATGTCTCAGCTGGCCACTCACAGCCTCGCAGCAGTTCTTAAAACATCCCTCCCGGCTTTTAAAGTGTGGAAATGCATCTTTGTTGCTGCTGCTCTCAAGCTAGGATTCAAAAATGAGTATGAGGTGTTACAGTGCATAAATAAACTGAGGTCTGGTTCATATGAGCATTGACAGATGTCCTGGAGTGCTTGTTGGGTGTGCATGAAAAGCCAAACAGCTGAATGACAGACTAACAGCAAAAATATACTGCTTTAAAAGTTGTCATTTTCCATCAACACCAGGAAGACAGATTAGTTTTTCTTTAAACTTATTTTCGAGTTTTATAGACCTGAAGATATGTGGATAGTAACTGAATGAGGAGTGGGAGCTCAGACCAGACTGAATCATACTTGTTATCTGTTATCTCTTTAGACAGACACACACACACATTCACGGAGGTCAGCCCATCAGCCAGTTTTTTTTTCTTAGAGAGGTAATATTGGGCAGAGGAGAGGATAGATCAAGTTCTCCAGACATTAAACTTTTATATCTGTTGATCCCCTCTCAAATGATGCCTGACAACAGGAGTAATCCACATGGCACAGCTTAAATATGCATCATTAAAAATTTGATGAAGAGGCTGTCTACTCATCTACTCCTCACCTATCATATTTGTTAATGAAAATGAATTATTCATGTCAACATCAGATGGCACAAAGATACGGGCTCTTACATATAATCAAAAACAAAACACTTTCACACGTTGTAACTACAAAGGCATCAAGGAGAGAGCGAGAAACAGAAAGAAGAAGAAAGTGAACATAGAGGTGGTCTAAGAGGAGTTCGAGGGGGCTTCCATCTAGTTTGTGTTTTGTGCTGGATCTCTTTTGCTCTGCTGGTCTGGTTCCCCTCACCAGGACCTGTCAAGAGCCCTCATAAGTTCATCAAAGATGAAAACCTGTTTTCCATTTGAAAGGACTGACCCAGGATACTAAAACAGCTCTTCAAATAACAAAAGCGTTAATCATCCATAAGACAAGCATGTGGGCCTGACAAAACCTATAAGAATATATGAATATCAATCAAAAGGTGGGGGAGATATGGGACTTTCACATGTGTTGATTAATGAACAAAGTAAAAAAACAAGAGTTGTGCCAACTGCTATTTTGAATCCCGGATGGGGGAGAATGAAGTTGTTTAGATGTGAAATAGGATACCATGCTATGTCATGTGCAATTGTCAGTTTACTGAACAGGAGATTAGAGGAATAGTACTGTAGCAAACTGATAATATGAATATTTATTTAATTAGATCACTAATTATAAATACGGAATGACTTCAGGACAATAGTATACATATTTTCTGTTCATGGCATGTTTTAAAGAGAAGCAAAGTGGTATTACAAAAGGTGAACTGCAGCATAAACTAGTTATTATATCATCTGACACATTTTCAAAAACTCAAACCAACCTTGCTCACTTATATTCGAGGGCTATTTGTATGTTAATGAATAATACAGTGTCCTTCATTGATGCTTTTGAAGAACTTGAACTACTGGGGTTCAATAAAATGTTACAGATGAAAAACAGCACAGTTGTTAAAAAGGGTCTAAAAGCCCCAGTGGTGATGGTTAGTGGTGGCTGGAAATAGCTTTTAAGTGAATAAGTTGTTTGATGAATTTAGTCAAATGAATGTGTTTTAACTTTAAGCCGCAAATAATTCCAGCTATGGAAACCTTATCTCTGAAAGCTGCTCCCAGATAAAAGCTTGTTCAAAAGTGCTTGACATTTAATCACCTAAAACCAAAAAAAAAAAACAAGCAATAATCCATTAAAAAGCAGTGGTACTCTATGTTTTAATTTGTCCGAGCTGGGACGAGTGCTGCACTTTTGCTCCAGCGCACAAACAGGCTGGTTTGCAACACTGTGTCTGTTTTCGCTCGTGGAGAGCACAGCAGAGAGCCTTATGGCAGCTATGAAGTGCTGCTCAACACTGCCCTCTGTTGCTCTGCGACAACACAGCCCAGCTCCCGCTCCAACAATGCATTTCAGAAAAAATCTACTTAAATGCACGCAAGAGGGAAATGTCCCATTTTACAATAGTGCGTTTCTTTGTTCGACAGCAGCAGTCTGGGTGGCTTCCTGCTGCACACTTATCCCTCTTTACAGTTTAACATGGAACACATCTAGAGAGTGTGTATGTTTCGGGGAGAAATGGAGAACCAATTCATCCAAGTGACAAGCTCATGAATAATGACTTTCAGAGCTGATTATGTGTGTTTTCACGCAGAATTAGTCTCACAAACGTTTGCTGAGATTTAGAAAAAAATAAGACAATGACAAACACTCGTAGCGTTGTGCGCAAAGGCTGCACATGCCGCGCGTAAAAGCCAGTCTGTTAATTGGACTTGATAAGCGACGAGGTCGTTGTGGGCAGTCTTAAGTCGGCCAACAAAGTTCACCAGAAAAGTTGAAGAAGGGACAACAAGATGGTCAATTTTACGTCACATGTCTGTGGCCCCAATTAGGTTACCGCGTTTTAAACGAGTCAGTAGGAGAAAAACAATGTAGGCCTAACTGACAGGCACAGTTGAAACACTTAGATCCCCATTTCCAGAGGGATTGTGGCACGTATGAAATCACTGAAGTTTTCTCTTAAGATTATTTCTAAGGTTCACATGTCGTCAATATCGAGACGACGGGGCAGCGTGCAGCACAAAGTAAGTTTGACACAGTGCTAATGTGGCTGGCACAGGCAGCTCCGGCAGCCCACAAATGCTTCTCTGATCCTGGGATGAAACGTGAGTGGAAAGTAAAACTGGCCAGGCATAAAGGAACTGTTAACTGCTCTGAATAACACATGGTACGGACAAATCACCTCACCTGAAACAGTTGAAGTAGGCAACAGGGCAGGAAAGTGTTTGACGTTTAGAATTAAAAAAAATTAATTAATAAAAAAAAAAAACGCCACAAACGCTGCTCTGATAGAAAACGGGTCCAGAGAAAACGGACCTCACAGCATGGCTGAATAAAGCTTTCGAGTAGCCAATCCATTAGTGATGGAGGGTGTTTTTTTTTTATTTATCTAAGCAGGTTACTCAAGCTAAAGCAGGGTATTGTGTTGATTTGTCCCCTGTATAAAAAATCAGGACCTCAGTCAAACTCAAACTACATCCTTTTCTCCTGTAAAGACAAATCTGAAGCGACACATAGGCTGGAAACTGGTGCACAACACACCTAAAAAGTGCTTTTGTGTCAGTCGTTCCAGGTATTTTGCCAAAGAAAACAAAGAAAAAGTGATTTTCCCTTTACCTTCGAAGATGTTTGTATTCCCCAAGTTGATGACAATGCCAGGCGGAGACGAGGAGAGAATCGGACTCGCACTGCTGCACAGTAGAGACAAAATAAAGACGGGGTCTGGTGTTGTGTCCTCAGCCGCTGTGCGCGTCCCTCTCCGAACGACCTGCAGCCGACAACTGCGCTCTCTCTCTCCCTGATCGTCGGACGATACCACCGGCTTCGGGGGTGGGGGCGGTGGGAGGAGAGGAGTGAGGGGAGAGAAAGCAAAAGATGGGGCCGATTTGCGCAATGTAGGGAGGAAGCGCATGGACACCCCCGGAGAGGTGGAAGAGTGTCGCAACAGCGCGGCCGTCCAGAGCGAAAGCAGGCAGTCTGAGAGAGAATCACGGCATTGGACCTGAGAGAGACAGGAGGGCTTCTGGGAAAGGTTTGCCCTACATGTTGTTGTGTTGTCTGGGACTCCACTGTACCTGCTGTGTGCCTG
The DNA here is from genome assembly GCF_046630095.1 of Trachinotus anak. Taxonomy (NCBI): domain Eukaryota; kingdom Metazoa; phylum Chordata; class Actinopteri; order Carangiformes; family Carangidae; genus Trachinotus; species Trachinotus anak. The sequence goes on from NW_027273852.1 coordinate 16,774,737, forward strand.
TGTGCGGGGGTAACCTGGCAATATAACTCCAATGGGGATAGAAGTGTGTTATGTATTTATTTATTTATTTGCTGCTGTGCTGTTTTGTCCAAAGTAAGCGGTGTAACTCAAACAGTCAGGCCTAACACATAGGCTACATCTGGACCATAGTCATTCTATTCTATTCTATTCTATTCTATCCGCCAGGTGTAGGCAGGGGGAAATTACATAAGCCAAACTCCATTCATAATAATAATAATTACTAATTTGTGCCGATTTATTTCTTTATAGCCTACCTCATTTTCATATAGCCCCGTCTATTCTATTCTATTCTATTCTAACAATGACTAGCATGATGTGGGCTATAAAGGTGGGTGTTACTTATATTAGGATATTGTGATGAGGGTATTATCAGCTTAAACTCACACTTCAGAAAACCACTTATTTATGCTTTTTCTTTCTTTCTTTCTTTCTTTTTATCTTTTTCTTCTTCTTCTTTTTTTTAACGTAGCCTACAACTAACCCTAGTAGCCTATCAGGCAAACGGAACCAAAGAATATAAGCTTCTTTTAAGCGGATGCTCCAGGTGTTCTATCCTGTTCTATCCTTCCCTATATTAACCTTTCACTGGGGAATTTATTTACTTCTGTAGGTGGTAGTTATAAAACCTTTTATTCTTTTAATTTTTGAATTCGTCGTCCATTTCTATGCTACTCTGTATCAGCCTACTGGGCCCAGCACTGACCGGATGCTGTTGAGAACATTTCACAGCTCTAATCAAACCAAATATTCAAAGGATCGCACGTCGAATTGATAGAGAGCTAATTAAAAGCCATTCAATCACGAGTCATTTTGCTAATTAGCCTCTTGTGTAATTAATTGTCTTGCAATATGGCTGAGTTATGCTGATAAAAAAAAAAAAGTCATGTAGAATATAGTACTTGTGCTCATGACCTAATAACATGGCGGGAAGGGGTCCCTGGCTGGGTAGGGGAGGGGTGGAGGCCGCAGGTGTAATACCGCCCCCAGACTTTTCTGAACCACATTTCCCAAGGAGCCTTGCGCCGTGCCCAAGAATCCGTGGAAAACCGATTGCGCCTGCGTATCCAGACGTGGCAACGGCATCATGGCTTCTTGGAATCGCTACGGGAGTCGGATGAGAGAGGCGAAAATGATCATGGTGGTGATGCTGGTGAGTGAAAAGAGCCTCTCCTGTGTGTGGTGTAAAGTGCAGCGGGTTAGGGTGCCGTCCCCTCACGCAGCGCAGGGTGTTTGTGTCCGTTAAGGAGGAGGGGGGGGGGAATCCAAACCGCTCTTCACCACGTCTCCGAGCCTGTCCGTGCAGGAGGTAAAGTTGACAGCCCTTGACTGAACTTGGTGCTCAGATTTAACTAGCTAGTAGTAATGTGGGTGGACTGTGGTCCCTGTGGCGCAGGTAGCGTCGCGGGGTTTATTTATGTAACCGCTAACAGTCAGCGGGTTTGTGGTCAACGGTCGCCTGTGTGCTGGGGCTCCCTCCCCGGTGCTGTCTGAGCCATAACTAACGTCCAGTCCAAGCGGTAAACAGAGAACCAGAGCCGGCCAGCCAGCCCCCCCCCCCCCCCTCAAAGCCCCACTCACTGTTCAAAAGGCTCTGCTGCCTCTAGTTTCATTTACAGGACGTTGTTATCTATTGTTATTAAAGCAGCAGGACTCAGTCAGTTTGTAAAAGGAAGTGAAGTGATATGTGGGAACTAGCCAGGCTACTGTAAATGTCTGTAAAACAGAAGTGCCTTTTGGAAGTATTACAGTGTCCTTCCATGTCATGTGACCGTCAGAACGGAATTGGTTGTCGCTGAAACAACATGTTGCAAGCAGCGCTGCCGCTAGCATTCATTTTATTACTTCCATTTAATGTGTCGTTGTCGGAAAGTGGAGAAAGCTATTTTATAAACACAAGGTCCACCTATGTAGCTAGTTCAGCCTTATCTGTCAGCCTTTTTCCAAGTTCATGTTCAAGTTTAGGAGTAAAGCCCAGTTTCATGTAAAACCAGTACAAAGTTTGTTGTCATATGCATTAGTGTCCTTATTTTGACCGGATTTTAGGCCTTATCCTGTTTGATTATGTTCGGGTTATGTGGTATTGGTACATGAAATCCAGGTTATTTACAAAAGTATCTAGTTTTCTGATCATGTGCCTGCAGGCCTGCCCTGATGTCTTACCATCTCTCTCACCGTCTCAGTCACTATGAGATGATTCAGAAATATGGACAAGGTGTTTACATACCATAGTCTCCTGGTTTCTGTCGGAGTACTCAAGGTAATATATCTGGGGTAAAGTCTTATACAGGTTTCTGAAACTAGGATAAGCTGTTTAAATGCACAAAACATAACCAGGATACACCAAAAACCCGATCATAACCAGGATACTCGTCTGCATGTAAACACACTCATAGTAAGTGCTAAATGAGAATGTCTTTATTTAATATGTGTCCATGCTTGCAGGATTATATCATTGGTTTTGCATATTATTACCCATTTGCTGCAAATCACCTATAACTTACTGTATATCAAAACTAACCATTTTGCAAACCATGACACCATGATTTTGAAATTTGGCTGTATCTTTGCCACTGGTTTAGGCATCCATTGGTTCTCATTCATTTTAGTATTGTATGAAAATCAATTAATAGACTCTTGGCATAATCTAACACAGTGAGCATTTCTTCTGTGTTTAATTTCATCACTTACATTATTGTTCCGAGGCAACACAGTACAGACTTTTCTAATAACATCTTGCTGCATTATCACAAAACATGAATGTGACATTAGTAAAATCTAGCACAGAGCTCACTTGATTGTCATGCTGTTCAAAAATAAATGGAAGGCTGTGGCTACCTGAACTGAGAAAAATCAAACATCAAAGAATCAAAAGAGAAAATGGTCTGCAAGTACAGTGTGCAGTGAAGTGAACGAGCTAAAACCTGCAAACATTTATTCATTCTACCATCAGCAACTGTGTTTAATACTGATATGGACCTTTTCCTGCTCTGCTTCCTGTTGCCTGTTGTCTTTGCAAATAAGGGTGGTTCTTGGGTGGGGACTCTGTATGCACTTGGATGGCGAAACAGTTTGATATTTTGCCACCGTGCCACAGCTCATTTGCATTTGAAATGAAATCGTGATGATGGGGTTAAAATGTTGATTCTCTGCTGTAATTTGACGGTGTTTACATCCACAACAGATTTACGGTGTAGGATATGTAGCCCTTTTACTCCTGTACAGTCAGTGACTGTCTGGAGTCTCCAAGCCTCCCCTTGGTTTCCTTGTCTAGATGTTAAGAATAATTGAAATCATTGAAAAAAATAAAGTTTGCAGTTGGTATTGGTTTCCTCGTAAAACAATAGAACACATCACTGTTGCAATACATGAGAACTGCACTGTATGTGTGTCATGTAAATGTTATTGTACCTGGATATAGTGGCTCACAGTTCTCGTCTGCACATGACAACAAATTGAATCTCACTAAAATCTGTTACACCATAAAATGCCTTTCAGTACATGAAAATTTTGTATCGTGGTGCATTAAAACACAACTGTGTAATATGATGAACATGAATTGGCATGAGAATCTGAATACTCATGTGAACAAAACAATGCCAAACAATGCTAGGTTTAATTTCTTGATGTGAGGATGTGCTGCTTTTCTCTGTTTTATTTAATTGAAAGTAAAAAGCCTTTGGGACTTTCACTCACACAAAACAAGTCATTTGAAAATGGCACATTGGGCTCCGGGATATTGTGGTTGGAACTTTGAACTGTTTTATAGACCAAAATTTAAATTGCTTAATTGAAAAAAACAACAGACAGATCAATCGATGAAGGAAAATAATGATTAACTGCTGCCCTTAACATGACATATACTGCAACACTGTGACTACTTTTGTCCTTATCAGTCACCACCAGTAGCCTGATCTGTTTATGACAGCGTGTGTGTGTGTGTGTGTGTGTGTGTGTGTGTGTGTGTGTGTGTGGTGGTAGTAGTTGTCACCGTGAGGTGTGTGGAGGTGATTTCATAAGGAACTGCAGCACTTTGTTGCAGGGCAGCAGGACAGCTATCTGGGTGGTAGAGGCCTGCCTGTCAAAACAATTTAATCCAAACTTCCTCCACAGACACACACACAAAATGAACTATTTGGTTCACTTTCGCATGACTGGTTAACTCACAATGCTGTCTCTGAGTCAAAGATTTTTTTTCAGGCCAGAATAATCAATATGTGTGACCCTACTTCTTTTCAGTGGCATTTTATTTACTGATTCTTAAAATAAGCAGTGTTACATGCCACAGGGCAGGTGGCCCTTATTGATTTATTTTGCATTTGGTCCTTGGCAGGTATTTCAGACACTGTGCACATACACACTGTCATAAACACACCTTAACAAATGTCCACCTCTGTCTGTTTCTTTTATAAATCGAGATACTAATGTTAAATCCCTAATTGCTAATGATCTGACAGACATTGCATTTAACTTGTTTTTTATGTACTTACTCACAGAGCAGCAAACTGATGAATATCTTGGTTTGTAGGTTAGTATTATGCTTAGCAACTTATTTTCATTATTGATTAACATGTTCATTACTTCTTTTAATAATCAAGCTACAGGTTTATCATTTAAACTAAATCTAAAATGTCAGATGACAGTGAATGCCCATCACAATTGTGTAGAGTCAAAGGTGATGTCTTCAAATTTAGTCTTTACAACAGTCCAAAACCCCCAAAATATCAATTTAAAGTTATATAAAACAGGGAAAAGTAGCAGATCTTCAATCTGAGCAGCTGGAACCAGTGAGATTTTGGCATTTTTCTGTGATCAACTACTCATCATTTCAATCTTTTCAGCTCTACCAGTGGTGAGAGTAGCCTAGCTTAGCTTTATTAAAAAAAACAACATAATTAGTAACAGCACATCTCAAAGGATATGAAATACTTTTCAAAAGACAGACGAGTAGTCTAACGAAATTACATGTTATAATATTCGTATTAAAAATGTACTTCTGTCAGTATTAACAAAGAAACAGATCCACCTATTTTTTGTACAGAACATCCATTCACAGCTATAGTGGCAATAAGCCAAAACTAATTAACGCAAACAAGTTAGTGTTAATAACAGGTTGAGCTCCCTTTGGTGCCACGTCATCAAGTGGTACAGTAATCTGAACACTGAGAGATGGAATGAGCTGCAGAAAATAGTCAACATGGCTCTTAGTGAAGCCAGCTGAGTAGTATGTATGATGAATTCTGAAAAAATAAAGCTGACAGAATTATTAATGACCCCTCTCATCTGCTCTACAGTGAAGTTGGACTTTTATCCAAAGGGAGGTATTATAGATCACTGATGGTTAATAGAAATATCTACAACAAATCTGTGCTGTCAAGGTAAACAATGAAACAAGGATTCAGTAGACTAGGATGCAGGATGGTGCTCCTGACTTTGCTGCAGTTTTTTGCATGGTAGGTTAATGTGATATGGTGTATAGAGTAGACTTTTGTATTGTGAGTTGTATTGTTATAAATGTGTATGCTGAGATGATGTATTGTCGCACGTACTCTGTATTGTATCTTTTGGCTTTTTATGACATCTTATGGTGAAAGCAAAGGGAAATTGTGGATAATGAGTTTCTTGTATTCATATTCGTATAACCACAAACAAAGATCTTCCAGCAGCTCCACAATGTCCAGGAGGAATTTTGGACCATTCTTCTTCACAGAACTGCTTCAGCTCTTCTTCTTAGGAAGCTTTCTTTGAAGTCGGTCTGTCGCAGATTTACTTTGATGTTCAGGGTCATTGTCCTGCTGCTCACTTAGCTTCTCCTGAGCTTCAGCAGGTGAACAGCTGCCCTGATGTTATCCTGTAACATACACTGATAAACTTGGAAAATCAATTTCTCCTCTGATGGCGAGCTGTCCAGGCCCAAAGGCATTGAAGCAGCCCCAAATCTTGATGCTCCCTCTACCCTTCCTCACCCTTGGGATGATGCTCTGTGTACAATTGGCATTCCTGATAATGATTATATCCTCGAAAGTTGATACTTTTAGTGATGGGCAGTTGTTTTGAAATGATCTCTCAGTCAAACCCTGCAAAATAATTACAATTAATTATTATTTTAAAGCAGTAAATATCTGATTAATAATGAGTAATGAGACTATGAGACTATGAATGTGACTTTCAGTGTCAACTCTTCTGTACTTGACTTTTTTGATACTGCATTTCTGCTAACAATTTGGCTGCAACCAAAAAATGATTGCAGTTCAATAACCAGTATTATCTCACAACAGTGGCTTGATGGCGTGATAGCAGGCTGATGGCTCTCCCATGACCTCCATGGCTGATAGCTGAAATGTGATAGTTGCTAAAGCTGATAATTGATTGCTCCTCTGCTCATTTGAGAGCTGAGAAGCCTCTAAATCAGCGCTCTGTGTGGTGTGTGTTATCAGATGCCGCGTAGCTTCCTTTACAGCCAGTCCACACAGACCAACACACACCTGACTGACTCATTAGTCAGAGGAAAGTCAAGGCAAGTGCTTGACAAACGCTGGTGTGATTTGTGCTGATTCAGAACTGCCCCTAGAACTGGATGCCATTTATTAAGCAGATTTGTCACAGCAGATGGAGGGTGTGGGCTCACATGCGGAGGGCTGGGCACCTGCTGCTAAGTAAGCGCCACATTTTTTACAGCACCGTGAGGGGACATACCTTTATGGCAGATAAGGAAGGTCGATGTATAAAGCATGGGTGGGTTTGCTCAGAGTATTGAGTCGGGGTTTGTTGCACAGTGAGTCATGTAATCGCAAAATGCCTTGGCAGAGTTATCATGTGCAAGGCTGTGGTGTGATGGATGATGGAAGAATTTCAGGTAAATTACCATTATGAGAATGGATTCTGTTGAAAGGTCATATTAGACATTTTAGCTGCTGTCTTATTGTGGCAGCCAGCGGAGAGAGCTGGCAGCCATTCAAGCGTTTGAACAGAGCCCAGGTTTTGTCCATTGTTGCAACACTGGATTTGTCAGGGTCATTTTTAGTTAACTTCAGTGTTGTGAGACTGACACTGGTTGATATTGGCTTTTCATTGATAAATTAGTAATATTAAAAACTACTGCATCCTAACAAACTGTGTGAATCCAACCTTCACTAAGTTCAGCCTTTTAAAATTTTAAAATTGATTTAAATTGTTCTGTGCTTTTGGTATCATGTCTTGAAATGATAGAAACTTTTTTTTTATTATTAACAGAATTTTGCTGTTCACCTTTTTTAAGAATATCAATATTTCCACATGATTGGTCACATGTATTCAATTCATACACAAATTTGGTTAATTGTTACTAAATCGAATTGATGAAGAAAAACAATTATTTCTTTTGAATGGAATCACCAGCTTGAAGAATAGAATTGCTCGTCAGCCAGTGATTCAGAACGTTATTTACTAGAGTGTTTTCTCTCTGCTTCATGTTCTTGTTTGTCATTTAGTATTCCTGATGGAGCCCAGTACCTGTGTTTCTGTGTGAAAAATTAGTTTGTGGGTGTTACACCAAATCACGCTGCTCTCCTCGAGTCTCAGTTTTGTTGAAATGCGTTGTATCAATGAGGTTGTCTCCCTGCAGTGTGCATTGAGGAGGTAGTGATAATGGGCAAAGACAGTGTTGGGAAGGTATGAATGCGGCAGCATTATAATGTGAAGGCAGAGCTGTTGTGGTACACGGCTCAGTGATTGGTAGCTGTTGGTGGAGTTTCTCGGTATCAGTCAGCTACCAGCTGAGACGTGGGGCAGACTGTTCCGGTGAATCAGACATGGTGTCCCCAAGTCAACACAGTAAATCAAATTGAACAATATGAACTCCTCTATGCATCTACAGCGGATTTTAATAACACATGGACATGTTTCAGTTTTTTTGACAATGACAGTATTTGTAGATTATTTTCAAGGTTTAGACAGTGTTTACTATTATACTTGTACAGTAATGGTATTTTTTTTCTCATATTCACACCAACTTGAAACTTAAAAAATCTCTTTGATTTGCTTTTTTTTGTATTTCACAATCAGTGCATCTTTCAACAATATTAAAGCTTAAAATGTCAATGATCAACATGGTTCTTATATTGCTGGAACACCGACACTCTATCCATTCATATACCGATGTTCTTCCATTTCTCACATGCCTGATTAAAACGTGAATGAACCAAGTAAAAACAGCACAAAGGTTTAGTTGGGTTATTAATCAAGTAACTGGCTCAAGCTATAGTCTCTTAATTATGAGCATTTCTTTTTCCCTTTTTAATCAGACATTAACTCTTCATTGGTTTTTTGTCATTATTATTGATCACTGTTTTCTGACCATGTGCTGCTTTCAGGTGCTGTAAAAAGCACTTTAAAATTTTGCTTGCATTTACTTATTAGGTCTTAATAATGGATCACAATAGACTGGAGAGTGCATGATGAATTCAGCATAAGAAACTATTCACATATTAGTGGAACTTGCCACCTCGCTTACTGAAGGTAATGAGGGTTAGTTATTATAAATTTCAGGAAGGAAAACACATCATTATGCCCCCACTGTGACACATAAAGCTGCATATATGTATTTCAGCCATTATCCCAGATTGTGCTGTGGAAGTCAGTGGGGATGCTGTTGTGAGAAACTAAATGAAAGTTTGCCTTTTGTATTTTTTTCATGAAGAGGACACAGTTAGCTGTCGAACTGTTGAACCTTGAATCCATAGAAACAGACCATTATTATCATCACTCAGTAAAAGACTAAATTCAGGAATATGCTGTTTTTTTGTTGTACTGTATCTTGTTCTTGTTCTGTGTATTCTCCACTCCAAGTTGATCTATTGTGCAAGAGTTACAAGAGCTTTAAGTGGCACAACATACAGCGAGGCTGTAAAAAAGCTGCAAACTGTAGATAGCACTGAATGTGAAGTTTTGAACAGATATTCATGAGTACTTCATTTAGTATTTTGTTTAATTTATATGAGTTTCATAAGTTTTACATTCTTAAACGTGGAAGAAAGAATGTTTTCAAAAGATTTTATCTTAAAAGAAATGTTTATGTATATGTCGTGGTCTCAAATGTATAAATCCTCTCATCTCCTCAAGAGAGGAGAGTGGCAAAAAAAAAAAAAAAATGTGATGAAAGTGTATGTCAACTGAACTATTGAGATAACTAGACAAATGTTTTGATTTGCTGTGACCTGATAAAAATGGAGTTGTGCGCATGTAGTTTATCATCACTCGCTTGCTTTTATCATTTGCAGTTCTTGTTGAAAAAATGCCATATATTATAGAAGGCAGGCAGCCCTGGAAAGGAAGGGAGCACCAGCACTCAACGGATAATTCAGGCACCGTGAAGATAATTCAGATTCTTATCACGGCTTTTTAACATTTTTTTTTTTAACCAATTTAATTTTTGTTACTTGCACCCTCCACATTATCTGAATAGACTTTTCATCACACTGCTCTGCTGCATTCATGTTCTCTACTTTAGCTGCCTGTGTGTATGCATCATTGTAATAAAACTCCAGCTTAAATCGTCAGCAGTGCAGTATAATGCTGCTTCTGAATAGGCCTGTCACTTACAGTGCTTTGTGGGGAAACTGTCAGCACAGTCTAGTTATTTCTATTGTTGAGCATCTGTTACTGAAAGATGACGCACGCTTCCGTTGGTGAAAGATTCGCATCATATCACGATCATCAGCAGCGCTGGCTTGACGATGGCATCAGTGTTATTCTCTGCTGCCTCCACTGTAGGTATAAGTACATTTCGTGCTACAGGAAGTAACTTTGGAATGAGTCTGTTTGCACATTACCGAAACTAAGTAATTAATTATGGGTTTTTTTCAGATGATGCTTAACCAGTATTCATGTGACAGTCTGTTCAATACTGTATGCAATCCCTGGTTGACAAGTTCAACATACATTTAGCACTATTAATCTCCCCACAGCCTTTCTGTGTGGAGTTTGCATGTTCTCCCTGTGTCTGCATGGCTTCCTCCCACAGTCCAAAGACATGCACATTAGGTTAATTGGAGATTCGAAATTGCCCGTAGGTGTGAATGTGAGTGTGAATGGTTGTTCGTCTCAATATGTCAGCCCAGTGATCGACTGGCATCCTGTCCAGGGTGTATCCCGCCCTCGCCCAGTGTCAACTGGGATTGGCTCCAGTCCCTCGCGACCCTGTATGGATGAGTGGTGTAGATAATGGATGGATGGAATCTTTCCACGGATATGATTTGTGGGAAATAAAACAAAAAAATTAAGTTTTTTTTTACATCAGGTCTTTATATCAAACTAAATAATTCCTTAATGAGAATGTCTTCGTTAAAATGAGGACTATGTCTGGATTAACAAACTCCAGTCATCAAGGAAACGCCATCAAAACTCTGTCTCTAGAGTATCAAACACTTACAGCCTGGAAGGTTCACAGTTGGCTCTGTAAAGGTTGTAACTTGTAACGAAGCTGGCAGCTGTGTGCATGTTGGACATAGTTATTTTGGATTCCAAAGGTGAGCCAGAGTCACACCAAAACATTGTCTATAGACACATAGCTCAACAGTTCCACTGCTGGAAGGGTAAAGTGTTTATTGATTTACTGGAGAAATACCTGTTCTTTGAAACACACTGAGCACAGATGGGTCAGTGATATACTAGTGGTTAAAACTTCAGGAGTGCTTTGTGTTTTTATATGTGTAACACGTTTTTTTGCTGGGACTCTGGATCACCACTGGGCGCCTTTGTAATTTCTGTGAATTATCAAGCAGCATGCTTTTCAGAGCTGCCTTACAAGCCTACAGGAGGTTAGTATTTCATAATCAAAAAATTCATTGGTGCATTCCACAGAGAAACTATGTGCTTGGACCAGAATAAGGTCACGTTTACAATCAGCAGTTGCTGCAGATTTGTCAGTTGCACATCCATGATGTGAATCTCTCATTCCCAAAGGTGCTCTATTGGATTGAGATCTGGTGACTGTGAAGGCCATTTGAGTAGATTGAACTCATTGTCATGTTCAGGAAACCAGTTTCAGATGATGTGAGCTTAGTGACATGGTGTGTTATCCTGCTGGAAGCAGCCATCAGAAGATGGTACACTGTGGTCATAAAGGGATGGATGTGGTCAGCAACAATACTCAGGTTGGCTGTGGTCTGGCCATACTCCTCTGACCGCTGGCATCAACAAAGCATTTTCTCCCAGAGAACTGCTGCTCACTGGATATGTTCTCTTTCAGACCATTCTCTCTAAACCCCAGAGATGGTTGTGCAGGAAAATCCCAGTAGATCAGCAGTTTCTGAAATACTCAGACCAGCCTGACACCAACAACCATGTCACATTCAAGGTCACTTAAATCACCTTTCTTCCCCATTCTGCTGCTCGGTTTGAACTTCAGCAGGTCGTCTTGACCATGTCTACACACCTTAATGCATTGAGGTGCTGACATGTGATTGGCTGATTAGATATTTTCGTTAACGAGCAGTTGAACAGCTGTACCTAATAAAGTGGCCGGTGAGTGTGTGTAAGCTTGTCATAATTTGTACCAGAAACACAACTGCAGTAAATGTGTCTGTATGTGGGGAGAGAGTGAGTGGTTAATTAAGAATAATGTTCAGTTTACATCATTTTAATCCTTCTAGCAGGCCATCAAGTAGCCTATCACATTTCCTGTCTCACATGGATAAGTGCGTCAGCCTGCCGTGTCTTCTCATCTCTTCCTAATCTTGCCCCTGGCTCCTCCCTCTCATAACCACTGAAAGCCCACCTATGCAGAATTTATCCTAGCCAGACTATAATTAGCCCACCCTTGGCGTGGTGGTTCCCATGGGTCCTAAACTGAATCCTGACACAGTTTCTGTTTATCTTTTCGTCACATCAACCCAATCAGAATCATGCACTGACTTCAAGTGACAAAGTAAACACTGATTAACAGCCCAGCTCAATACAAATGATACTTAGAAAGACTGATTATTCACCTCAAATACATATACAACATACACAGCTCAACACTTAAGTTGTCTTTTCATCCTTTTCTAAAGCCACTGCTTTTCTCTGCTGTGTTTGAAATTTACTGGTTTGCAGAGTGTGGTGTCTTAAGATTCCCATCAGACTTGCCTCAGAAGAGCAACCACTTGGGAATTAAAATTAGAAAATGAGCCTGACAGGTGTTTGTTTTCATTCCAGGTGATATCAGTCATCAGGCAGGATCCGCTGAGCGAGCAGACAGTGTTTGGTGTCTAATTTAGTTCTCTGTAGGCAGAAACAGAAAGGAAGGGCTTTTTAATGAATGGTGATGGCACAGAGACAATTAGAATGCATGGAATTACCTTCATATGGCTTGAGTGTAATCAGTCTTGTTTTTTTTTTTCTTTTACTCCTCTTTGATCAAAGTGCAAGCCTCTCAATATGGGCTTTGTCTCCCATATGAGGCGTTTCACACCATTAGCCCAACTAGCAGTGTTTGAAAACTGAAGGAGCCACTCAGACTTAAGATGCTGATGTACCCACCTGTTGCTGTCTTTGAAGCCACCTTCAGTACAGGTTGATGTTAGAAGCAGCATCCTGTCTTGTTTGTAAAGAAATCAGTAATTATATAAATGCAGTGTTTGAGCATTTTATTTATTTCCATTTGATTTATTACCATTTAAATATAAAACTGTTGATGGCACGTATAAAGTGCCACGGACTACTGTAGTGTCATAAAATTATAAACTGCAGCACAGCCTTAGTTCAGGCAGAGCACTGAAGATGCACTTGCATTACCTCATTGCATCAGCTGCGTTATTTATGCTTCACTAACAGTGGCTGCTTGGCTCCCAGCTGGGTACTAACGCCTGGCATACAGTGTGGCCATTATAATCTGACTCTTCTCACTATTACTATGTTCATGAACATGGACAGTATGTGTCTATTAAGGGATTCAAATTCTTTGATCTTTTTCTCCCAGATTTATCATTGGCTCATTATCATTATCATTTGCTAGAAACTGTCAGTTCCTTAATGTGATCAAGACTAGAATCCTGCTAATGGCCCTGAGAGATGGAAGAGAGGAACAGGTCAGCCTCTGGAGAGCTTGAATGTGCCCAGTAAATTTCATAGCAATCTTTGTCTTACTTTTTTTTTTGTGCGTGTGTGTGTCGTCAAGTAAAAGTTCTCAAATGTCTAAACATCAGCAGCTGTACAAGAAATAGATTAAGTTACTTGATAACCACCTATTGCTAACAGTTGTGTTTGTCTGCGTGTTTCACCAGGTGTGGCTGTTGCCGGTGCTGGACGCGGTGAAGGTGTCTCCCCTCATAGAGAAGGTCAGCGACCACAAAGACTTCAAGAAGCTTCTCAGGACGAGAACCAACGTTCTGGTGCTTTACACAAAGACAGGTAGGTAGTGGATATTTATTGGATCCGGCTGTTACAAGAATATACACCAGGTTAACAGAGATAATATTAGGAGAAGAATATTTGTGGGGGTGGAATTTGCTGTCAGAGATGTTGTGTTTTGCTACCACATATGGTCTGATATTTTGCAGAATAATTGCAGTGGTTGAGCATCCATTGTTTCTGTCTAGAGAGGAGGCAGGAGCAGCATTCCTACCAGACAATCATAGTAATGCATCAATACTAATGCTTGTATTATCTCAATGGCTCTCAAATAGCTTGTCACTTCAGAGGTCCTTGTGGAGTGTTGGACAGCTGAATAACATTTGGAGGCATAGCTAATATCATATTTGTTTTACAGACATACAGTCCGCTAGCCAGTAACTTAACACATTTATATATTATCATATTGTTACATCAATATACATTTATTTCCTGACATCACTATGTACTTGTACAAGTGCATAATTACAGACAATTACTCTCATTTTTATCATAATCAGAAAAGGTAAGTGTGAAATTCACATTTTCAAAGCCTTTAATTGTGTTTGAAAGACACACAGTTGCATCCCAACAGCTAAGTATTTAAAAATCATTACATCATTTATGAGAACAGGAGATGATGCACAAAATAATTCTGACTGACTGTCTTTCCCCACGTCATGTTGCTCTAAAATCCTAATTTCGTGAACTGAAACTTTCGACTTTCAGATGTAAGATGCCATTTCCTTCAAATGTGGGAGAGTAAGTGCAGTAACATGCATGATGCCAACAATTCTAACATTATAAATGCAAAACACAATGGGCACATTCACATAGCAAGTGTGAAGAGAACTTAATAATTAACATTAACATGAGTGCAGTTAAGTGTACAATTTTTGCTTTAATAATTTCAAATTCAGTAGTTACACATCATTAAAATGCCAAATTAATTGAAATTCCTTTGATCATTCTATAATAAGAGTGGTGCAGTAGCACTTTCCCCAAATCTCATATAATTAATTAAAAAGCATTTTACCACAGTATTTTAAAATATATTTTGCATTGATGTTTTGAACACCGTTAGCCTGCAGGCTGCTTTAAGTGATGATCACAGTGGTCTGTCTCACTAATGAACTTGGAAATATTTGTTGTTAAATAGAAACTAAATAACTTTATGCATCAAGCCCAGTTATAAAAACTTTATTTTTCTTCCAACCATTAGCAAACGCCTAATGCACCCCAGTAGATTTTAATTCCATTTTCATTTGCATATTTCTGAGAAGGAGCGGGATGTACTCAGCAGGCTTGTGAAAGGATCTGCTTGATATTACTAATTATTCCATTCAAAAGATCCTCCTAACCTTCAATAAGCAGCAGAGGACTCTCACTGGCCCACAGCCACAGATTCATTTGTTTCATAATTCATGGTCCGTGTCAGCCCGCTTTAGGTCATTGGATAAGGCTTCTGTGTATTGAGCAGTACCTCTGATTGATCACTGGCTGCAGCCATTCCTTCTCTAAAGACACCAAAGGCTCCTCTCCTCATGCAGGATTTCTGCCACGCTAATGTCCTCCTCCAACTAATTACCTGACCGCTTCTTCTAGCTACATCACATTCCCTCCCTGCACAGGCCTGCCCTGTTCCTCACCCATCACCAGCCTCTGACCCTGTGCAGTCAGTCATATCCCTGTTGAGTTTTGCTCATGTTAGAGCCCATCAAACCTTTAGAAAAAGCTGCTCTACCTTATCTACCAGCTGGTATCTGCTCAGCACACCTACTCCGTACATGATAATAAACTGACTGAATTGCCAGATGTATTTACTACCTACCCGGTACAAAATCTAAATATAGTCATGTCCTGGAGGAATTGTTTTCTTTATGCAGTGAATAAAATACATTGGGTTTCTGGGGGAGTTTAAAAAATGATGTATTCTGTTACACAAGGACTAGAATAATACACAGTGTTTACTTTAGTGGAAGGAATCTGCTTTGCTTGCCATATCTGATCAAAATCAGTAATATTATTGTGTGTGTTGTTGTTGCTGGTACAGGTTATTGCACTATTACACACAGAGGTTCCTCCTCTTTCCTCACACAGAGAGCAAACTGCATTGCTCAGCCATATTTTCTCTCTGACACGGCCAATTGTGCAAATCTCCAGTGGTCATGAACTCTCCATGTCGTCCCTGTCTGAGCTTACACTTGATATTCATCATAGCTCCCTCTATGGTAGTAAGCGTTATGCAGCAGATCTAAGCTGTAATTCACCAAAACACAACTGCTGTACCCTTTTGCTGAGACATTGGTCTGCTTCAGCAGTGTCCGAGTCTTTGTGTCACCATAGAATCCTCCCATCTCCTGCTTAGTCACACTATTGTAAGATGTTGAAAGCTGATGTAACTTTAGCCCCCTCCCTCAACCCATCCAGTGAAAGGTATTAGAAAACCCTCTTCCATCACCCCTCTAACCCAAATTCAGTGATCTCTTTCTTCAACACTACGTGCTTTAGCAGGACACTGAGCTCCACTGTAACTCGATTCCACTTAGCTGTGTTTGACATGACAGTGTCCTCTGTGTCTCAAGGCTCCGGGTTGTCCTCGGCTATTGAACGGTTTCGGTAACAAGGCTGACTATGGTTTATTCTCTGTGTCTGCAGCTACATCAGGGGACTCCCACCTGAAACTGCTGTCAGATGTAGCCCAGACAGTAAAAGGCCAAGGGACTATTGCCTGGGTCAACTGTGGGTAAGTAATGGGATGGTTTAGGGAAAAAAAAACACATTCTAGAACTTCTTCTCTCTTCATCACACCCTTTGACTAAATGCCTTTCACAGCATTACAGCCTCCTTTGTCCAAGGAATTTTCTGACAGCTGTTACAAAGACAGAGCAATTTACTTTCCCCAAGAATGTCTCTGCAGGCATCCATCTGCACAATATATGGCTTTTCCATTGGGCTGTAAATGGCCTCGTTGCACTGGTTCTATTGTAAAGGTACAATTTGACAGGAGGCCGCTCATTATTGAAAATATTGAAGGTTTGAGTCTAATAAGTAACATCTTTTTTCGGTTGTCCCTGGGTTTCTTATATTCCATTCTATAATAAATAAATGATAGGGGAAGGTACTTGCTTAATGCAGAGTGTGTTTTCTCTGTTGAAGAACATGAAACATCATCCTTTTCATGTCGTTCTTTTAGTTTCTTTTTTTTTTTTTTTTTGCTTAAGGTTGGTTGTATGCCTCCCACTATCACTGATTATGGCATTAGTCTTGAATGGAGTGCTGAAATGATTCGTCAATCAATCTGTTACTCAACTGCAGGGATGGGTCTTGTTTGAAAATGTTTGATACTATTTTGGTACTAACAAGGCTTAGCTTTTTTTGGATACTTTGCTTTGAGAAATATAAACATGTTTTTCTACATAAACCTTTCCTCATGTAGCACGAGAAAGAAAGAAACCAAACCTTTTATCCTGTCACAAGAAGCCATATCAGAACCCAGCTTAAATAAAACCAAAAAAACAAGACTTTGGATCTGAGCATCCACTTTATGCCAACTTTAGGTACTTGACATTAGAGCAAAAATAATTAGTAAGACATATGATAAATGATTGAAATCACTTTTTCAAGCAGAAGTGACAAACATACTAGAGTATGGGATACTTGAAAACTCCAGTCACATCTTCTGAACAATGAAGTTCTTTAATGTGGCAGAAAAGTGATAAAACAAGCAATTTGAAGATGTCACCTTGAACCATTAATGAGTTTGTCAGTAATTAACCCCTGCTTGAAACAATACTTGACACTGTGCAACAGACACACCGAAATTGTATTGAAGTTCAATACCCAGCCCAAGCTGAGTTAGCCTATATGATATCAACAATAACTTTATTTGGTCAAAATGCCAAAGAGTTGTAGTTGTTGTTTGTTTCATCATTTTGAAGTAAATATTCTGGGATTTGGACTGCTGCTCGGTCAGAACAAGCAGTTTGAAGATGTCAAATCATCATCATTTCAAATCATAATGGATATTTTTCACTGTTTCTTTCACTTAACAATTAATTGATTAATCAAAAAAATCAAACAATAACCTACAGATATTGAAATTAAAATAATAATAATTATTAGTTGCAGCAGTAATCATTTGTTTTTATACTCCACACTTTTCCCTAATAGGCAGAATAATACGTCAGTCATCTGTCTCTCTGGAGCACATCTATCTGCAGCCCACACTGCAGAGGTGTTTACATTAAGAAAATGCTGGATACTCCCAAGATACCAGCAGGAATTGTTTTCTCTAAGCATAGCTTGCTTTGCTCCTCACTGATCTGATTTTGGCTTGTTGTTTTTTCTGCTCTTCCTGGTGTTCAGTTCCACTTACTTTATTTAATTTTTTTTTTTCTACCTGTCAACCCATCAACTGCATGAAGCATCGTCTTCACCAGAGAGGAAAGAATGTATCATAAAACAGGAAACTGTGAGGAAGGCAGTAACTCCCCTTTGACACCTAGTGCTCATTGCACCATTCACAATCTCTCTCAAGCTTGTCCAGGTTCGAAGACCATGAGGACAGAGAGGAAGAGAGACTAAACTCTAAACAGTCTGAAGAATTGTCAGAAGTGTTTGTGCCCACGTTTGTCTTCAAAGGCGCTCTATGATACATGTACTTCATTGTTTACTTTTAGACTCAGTTACTGTTTTTGTCTGGGAGAGTATGGTTTCAGCCCCATCTATTCCAGCAACTCCAGCATGCTAGAGACTGAGATAATGTTAAGCAGAGATTTATACTGGGCCAGATTCCTGCCAGGGGAGCTAGAGCGAGCCGGGTTCATCACTGCAGGACACAGGGATCCCGTGCCAGGCTCTATAGCGAAGCATTGTGCTGTGTGGCATATTTCTCCACCATCTCAAATGGACCGGCTCCAAATCGAAGCTCCAGCTGAGAGCTCATGGTGGACGGAGGGGGAGAGAGAGTGGAGCGCATATCACAGCGTGAGAATGGTCAGCCCTGCCAAGGAAGAGGGCCACCAAGGCCAGAATGACACACTTTGAACAGATGACGGGGACCTGAGTGTTGGCCAACTGGGATCCACCAGAGGGATGGATGATCTCATACAGGAAGGGACTGTGCTGCTTCCATTCCTCTCAAAATGTAGAGCAGACATAGAACAGGCTAAGAAACATGGTTCTGTCTGGATCAATGGGAACAGCAGAGCACTAACAATCACAGCACGGATTAGGATTTGTGTTTTGGAAGAGTAATAATTAAATGGTATGCAGGGCTTCATCCTCTTTGCATTATGAATCCATTAATAATCCTTCACAAAAGCGACTCTGTTGACTTTGGCCCATTGCAAAGTGTTTTTATTTTTTTATTTCAATTATTCTTCAATCCTAAAGGTGAGCATCACTCAACGACCTCATTTCTCAGTATTTTTAACCAGGTAGGTCTAACCTAATAATCTATCACAAAAGTACAAGAAAACGTACTCACTGCGCTGCCTCCAAAACCTCTGATGTTTTTTATTGGTAAATCAGTCATACAGAGAGCACGTTTTTTCTTCAGTGTGTTATAGTTCTGCTTTATTAAAACTTATTAAACTTAGTATTATTAACTGGTGTTTCTGCTGGTTATGATTAGCAAGTAATATGAGAAGAAACGTCCAAACCAACAGGTTCTGATAAATCAGCAGCTTTAGTCATATTATATATCACTGTATTTGGTGAGTGCACAACAAATGTAGGTCAACAGTTGGATAATAATTTTTACTGTTTTCATTTGCTGCTTATCTGTTTACTCTTGTGATAGCATCAATGGCCAAAGCTAAAACAATAAGACCAGAGTTCTGATAAAGTTATAATAACAGATCAGAACATGATCAATAAACAAGAGACAGTTCTTTTTCATTTTAAACAAACAAGGTTGTGATGAATATGAGATGAACACTGTGAATACATTGAGTCTCCACTCATCACCACCTTCTTACTTCACCAGCCACACACCTGCTGCTCGCTCAAGCGTTGGCACTTTGGCGCTGACGCATCGACTGACGTTACCCCAGAGAGGAATGCACAGCAGTTGTGTTCATCCAGATGAGCCGCCATTCATGGCCTTTGTTCTTTCTGTACTGAACATTAGCCAGTGAGTCATTCTGACTCCTGCAGGCTTCCGTTTGTTCTGTGATTGAAGAGTACTGCTCTTTCATTGGTTGATTCACAGAAAGTGAAGTTCAAAAACAGGATGGCATGCAGCTTTTTTCTCTGAGTCACTTTTACAGTGTCTGTATGACCACATGAGTAAGAGGCTGAACTACTGGCCCATACCCAGGCTTGTGGCCTATTCACATTCTTTGAAAAAGTGCTATGTAACAATACCTGCTGATATTTAATGTTTCATGCAAAGTTGACATTACGTCTCTTAACAAAAATCTTTCTGGATATAATTATTTCAATCAGTGTCCCCTGTCTAATTGTTAGTGGTTTAGGATTCTCCTTGGCATGATAGTTTCTGAGATCCTCTGTATGAGGTGCTTTGGGTACAGTTTGTTACTTGTGGCAGTGTTTCAGGGACTTGGAAGCAGCAGACTGGTTTTGAATCGGATGACTGCTCGTCCAAATAAGTGTCGAGGTCACATCTGCTCCTGGTGTGCCCCGACTGGTGCCATCTGCCTTTATGAATCAGCAGTATCTAGCATTAAGCACACAGTCATCACCTGAAATATTGTCCTGTCAATACACGCACACACAGATTTACTCTTCCTCATATACTGCAAAATTACAGGAAACCTATATCAGGCTCATGGTGGATCTGAGAACCATAACTGAATTCCTCCTCTTCAAATGTTTCAGCATCAGGCTTTCTCTCCAGCAAAGACTCTCTCTCTCTCTCTCTCTCTCTCTCTCTCTCTCCCCCTTCTCTCTCTCTCTCTCTCTCTCTCTAAATAAATAAATAAATAAATGCATATTTTCTTTGCTCTTTATTGCAGAAGGGGAACAGTACTTCATGCTGCTGGTAGTGCCTCATTGTATCAAGTGTGAAGCATGTGTAGGTGGTTAGATGCATATTTATTTCCTTTCCAACCACAGCCTTTTTTTTTTACAGAGATTCTGTGTATGCTAACACACTGTACAGTACAGGTTATAATCAACACTGCATTTCCATAGCCAATGTGTGTCTGTATATACACTGTGTAGACTGATCTGATGAAATGGTGATGCAGTTCTGTCTTCATACAGTATCTTCTGTTTTCCTTTATTAATTCACTTCATTAGTGCTTTATTGGAAAGACACTGTGACCAAAAACATGTTTGCAAAGCATGTTCTTAAATATAATTAAGTATATGATACAAACAATGAATGTATGCGTAACACACAGAATTTACCAAGCAGTTACTGAACAGAGGGAAATGTGTTAAATAAAGAAGACAGAAAAATGATGCCTTACATTTAAAGATGCTTAGACAGATGATGCGCTTTAGGCAGATATATTCCAATTCAAAGGTCTAATCTCCTGCAAATTCTGTCACATCAACACTTTCACCAAGAAGCTCATTTGTTGGAAGAAAAGGCAGAACTCTGGATACAAGAGGAAAAAAAAGATGATTTCAATAGCTAATTGGTGATAACTAAGTCTGGTATGGGGCTAGTTTTTGGACTTAAAGTGACACATTTCAAGTTTTGGGTTTTATAGATGTGTCTGTCTTATTATGCCTCCACACTGGTGACAGCCAGAGCTGGAGGCATTTTGTTTTCAGGCTGTTCGTCAGTCCCATTCTCATGGGCACGATATCTCAGTAGCGCCTTGAACTTTTTTTTTTTTTTTGGTGTTGATTTAGGTGTTCAAAGGTCAAAAGTCAAGGTTAGTGGGACCTCACAAGCCATTGTGAGCCATTACTCAAGACTTCACACAGGAATTATTACAAAACACAAATGATAAACATAATAATTTCACACAAATGTTTAATATTTTATATGGCTCTTGATAAACAGGGATGTAATCTGAAACTAGTCTGAGTGGCGGAAGCTTACAACCATGAGGCAGTAATTTTAGTTTAACGGATGAAATAATGTACTTTTTACATTTTGTCCAATTTAATTATTGTATCACTCTGGGATATTGAGCTGATCTCAGCTTTTCTTTCCAACATTTTTTTTTTATGAGAACATGTGCATTTATTGCTCTGTGAAAGCTAAGTGATTGTATGAATCTTGATTTTAATTTAAATTTTTTTTAAATCTCTCTCTTCCAGAGATTCAGAGGGTCGTAAGCTCTGTAAAAAAGTGAAGGTGGACCCAAGCTCCAAACGTGGAGGAGCAGAGCTGCTACATTACAAGTGAGTATCCAGAAACTGAGCTGGCTGTCAGACACGTTTCCACACTTCACTGCTTTCTGGAAAGTATTACTGTTATATTATTCACTGTTTATTCCTGGTATTGTGAGCACTGTGCCTGGTGTGTCTTACAGAGATGGCACGTTTCACACCGAGTACAACAGACCTGCTACCTTCAAGGTGAGTGCTCAGCCACAATCCTGCACCCTGTACATGTGCAGTCTGTGTCTGTCTAGTATTTACAAGTAGCTCTTCACATTCATAGTGTTGTTTGTTTTTTTCCAAGTCAGTAACCACATTAAACTCTCCTGTGGAGCCCGTTCACTGTATTAGATTAGTCAGATTAGAGCAACTTCATTCTTCTTGTTTTAAGATTGTGGATGAATAATTCAGGGAAAATTTATAAATGTGATTTTTCTGACTAATATTGCAATTTGAATTCTTATTGTTTTCTCAAAATTAACCTCCAGGCCTGTATTGATGGTTTACATAGGTTTGTACAAAGCATAGTCATATCCTGTTTGTACATGAAAAGACTCAGACACAGTGGTGTATTTGCTTGATCATCATATTCTCTCTAGTTCTGTTTACCAACGAGTCACATTGTAAGTAAGCTTGGCTAATTTTCTACAGAAAATACCAATGGATAACACATTTAGTGAGATATTAATTATGGTATAATCAATATTTTTATGGCATAAATAATAATTATACAATTGTCAGTAATGTGACAATGTGAAAGAAGCTGCTAGTTGTGATGAACATAATTATCACTCATATCTGTAGGTCCCATCTGCCTCACAGAGCTTTGCTGTTTAGCTGTCCTGTCCAAATTTACTGTTGCGACTTGTTGCGTCGCTTTGGGCCACAACAGGCAGCCGCTCAGGAGACAGACACTCAGCATGATATTTCCCTGTTTTGGGAGCTCAAAAACAGAGCTGAAGTAGAGTGACTATTGAACTTACATTTGTCATCGAATCAGTTAGATGGCCAGATACACAACTCAAATGAATGCTAATGTTTCTTGGTAACTGCCGAATGTGTAAATAAGCAAGAGTTTACTAACAAGTTTACAATATCAGCTGTGATCAAATGTGATCCATGTTGTGTTCACAACTACTTTCCTATGCGCTCAAGTGGCCAGAAATGATTTTGAGAGTTACACAATATTTTTAGAAAAATAAATAATCACGTCATTTGAAAGCAGTAATTTTTCTACATCCATTCATTTGGATGGTAAGTGAAATTATGTATGGAATAGGAAAGTGGGTATAAACACTGTATGTGTCCACTTATTAAAAGTGAAAACCTGATGGGCAGTCACATCAGTCACATTTAGGCTTTAGTGTCTGATTGACGACCCCTAATAATGTTGTTGACAGGTCTGCTCTTAGCATCCCAGACAGCTTCAACAAACCACTTTATAGCCTCCAGACCTCTTAGTGATGGCACCACTCCCTCCGATTTTCTGACATAGTGTTCCCAATGCAAACCTAAGAGGAAAAAATCCAAACATTCATTTTTCACCTGTTATGCAGCAGTGGGTTGCATCGTTAGGTTTTTTTTGTGATCTCACAGATGTCTGTAGTCTGCTCAGAATGTTATGTTGTTTGCCTGTGGTGAAACCAACATTTAAATGGAATATTTCTACAGAATGCAAAGTAGTCTTAGCTTCCCATAAGCCAAAGCAGCTGATTTTATATACAGGAGAATGATACAGAATGCCACTTCTTTCTCTGGCAAACCATCTTTGACTAAGCATAAATAGTCACTTACTAATGGCATTAGTCTATCTGCAGCTGTTATATAAGCCAGTGAAATCAGTGGTTACCAGCTAGAACTTTTCCTTCTTTCTCCCTTAAGACACGTATGTAAATTATAATGTAAAACTGAAATCTTGCAATTCGAAAATCTTAAGAATGAAATTGTGATTGAGATTAAAAAAAAGAAAACAATATGGCCTTAAAGAATTTTATTAAATATCTAGAAGTGACTTCCTCTGTTTAGAGTTTATGAAAAACCCATTATAACCAAATCTGTTGCTCTTTTCTGTCTGTCTTTTATTATTCTATTATATTATTATATTGTTATATTTATTTCCCTTACAGATGGAAAGGCCTGTGAAACAATAATCCTGACAATAACAGCATGATCATGAAATATTCTGCCTATGTACACACTGTCTTTGTTATGGTGAATGCTGAATGAAATGCTTCCTGCTGTTTCCTGTGCAGACATATGGTTCAATATATTTACAGGAAGCTTTACCAGGCTTATTATCTGACACTTAAAGGTACTGAAATAGCTCTGACACCTCTTGGATGCACAGACATGTTGGTCTGTATGAGCTTCCATCTGGCACTGCCTACAGGAGCAACGCTTACGTAAATCATCACCTGTCACTCTATTATTCTCAGGATCATTTTGTGCCTGTGATAAATTGTTTCATGATCTAAGTGTTGCGTCAGTAAAGAATCTCAAATATTCATCCTTCCAACTTTCTATCTTTTTTTTTTCTCCATTCAGTCAATGGTAGCGTTCTTGAAAGACCCCTCAGGACCCCCGCTGTGGGAGGAGAACCGTGAGGCAAAAGATGTCGTCCATATAGAGACAGAAAAAGTAAGTGGTGACTTTAGACATCTCCCACTTCATCCGGAGCAATGTTGACATTCATGCTACTGTAATTACAAGACAGCGAGAAAGCAGTTAATGTGATGCAGGGTCCACCCCTCCTCTCCGGGCCCAGTGAGGGCCTGACACAGCAGCTTGTCCACCTCTGCAACACAAAACCCTGCATGTAAAAGCAACATATCAGGGTTTTATCACGAAAGAGCTGCACAGCGTGCGTAGTTTATGAAGTCTGCTAACAAAGCCCCGTCCTCAAAACACAGAAAACATTTCCACACAGCTCTCGTGCATCCAGGTCAGATGACAGTTTGTTTTGAAATCCTCAACACATTCACCCAGAGCCTGACAGCCGAAGACACTCCTAGCTGATAGATACACTGCATTATGAAAGCCCTTTTTATTTAATGAACAGCAGTCCTGTCGGCTTTGGCCTGCCTATCCACTCATGCCTGGAGGCTTGTTGAACATGTCAACAAAGGATTGTGCTGAATGTGGGTTTTTTAGGAAGTAGCTGAGCTCATGAAGGTGATGATGAGGAAGAGAAACTGGTATGGGGGCTGATCTACCTGCTGTTCTAAGAAGAAAGTCCTTTTTTTTTTTCTTTCTTCTGCTGACGTGATGACTCCGTGTCTTACACACCGTGTAATAAACTGCTGAGAAGCAACTACTGAAGCAAAGATAGAAGTGTGCTTAGTTACTTTAAAGCTCTGAATGCTAAACAGAGAGACACTACACTGCAGCAAGTCATCAGAGGAATCAAGATGCTATAGTCATATTGTCACTGAGGTTTAGTCAGTATTTTAGCATTTAGCATTATTTTATGAACTGTAAATATTAGGGCTCTGTGAGATTCTCAGAGAAGTAATGCTGCACATTTGACCTCTAACCTGGTGCATTATTAAAACACTAGGTAATTTAACGTGACCCACAGTTTAGACACACATCTCAATAAATAATATGCACATAGCTAAGTGATGTGCACTGGTAACACGTTTTTTTTTTCAACCCAGCCCTAGTATATATATTTTGTTTATAAATAATAAAGCCTCTTAATCATCTTCTTGCCTACTCTCTCTCTCTCTCTCTCTTTTTTTAAGGACTTCAGGAAGCTCCTGAAGAAAGAGGAGAGGCCGATCCTCTTGATGTTCTACGCTCCCTGTGAGTCTTTTCATTATGACTGACAGCAGATATTATCGTCCAGAAAAAAATGAAATTAACTTAACCATATAAGCTGCCTCATTTGAAGAGAGATACAGTAAATAAAAATCAATAAACTGGGCTCTACTTGGCAATACTACACTATCAGAGTCAATACTGGGATGAGTTTCTCTACATTCATCATACCTGGTACCTCACTGACTCATACATTTTTTATAATCAGGAATAGGACTATAGCTAACGAGTATTTTTATGACCGATCAATCTCTCAATGACAGTGACAATATAAATCAGAAAAAAAAAGCAGCAGATCCTCACAACTTTTGGACTGCATTGAATGACTTAAACAATTGACTGATCAATAAAACTGTAGACACTCAATTGGCTAAATGCCCAACCTACTGATTGTTTCAACAACACTTAAAAGTGATGTTTTGCTTGTGAGGAGTTGATTGTCTTGTCTCCTACTGTGGCTCAACAGAAAATGGCTCACTTAACATGAGCTTTTCCATGTGTTGTGCTCAGAGGTTTTCAGGGCTTCATATCTCTCACAGCAGATAGCACACCGCAAGCTACTATTGGCAGGAAAACCAATTCCCCCTGGCAGATGATGGAAAATCTTTAAACTGTCATATCGATGCTGTTGGTTACCATTGAGTTCTCTGTAATAACTGGTGGTGTGTTGGTGTTTCGGTTGCAGGGTGCGGCGTATGTAAGAGAATGCAGCCCATCTTTCAGCAAGCGGCCACAGAGACAAAAGGAAAATATGTAAGTCTGCTGAAACGTTCCTCTGCGCACTTGGTCAACTGTCTTATTGTGCTGACCGTTTCTGATCGCTGCCGTCCTTCTCTGATATTTGCAGATTAGATAAGATGTGTCAGCAGTGCACGTCTGGATGGTTACCTTGGCGATCTGCAAATGTACAGTCTGTCAGCTTGACCTAAATGAAAGCTATCCTTGGTCGTATTTCCTACAGAACTTCTCACAAGTAGAATATCTCACCAACTTGTGATTCAGCAGAATAATAACTCAGATGGCCTTGACAGGCACTGATCCACATTCTGCTGGGCTTGATTTATACTTTTTCTGTGTTTTGGTTCACATCAAAACACCAGAGCAGTTACAGTAGGCCAGTCAGAATCCTCCCAACCTTGCCCAGCAAGATCCGTCTCACAGTTATAATGATTATAGTGCTTTATGGTACTGTACAGATCTATAATCAGTGACTATATTTAATGTGTTTCTTGCTTGGTTTTTACCTGGCACCTGCAGCCACAATTAAATGTCCTTCCAGCTGAAGTTTATAACCTCTCTATAGATTAAATGTCAGTTTAGTCTGCCCAGTCTTTGTGTTTACCTAACTTTTCCTGTTTTCATCCTATTTTCTTCCCCTCCCCAGTCTCCCGTGTTCCCAAAAGCCCCATGTTATTAGTTTGCAGACAGGCAATATTACAATAGCAAACAAACTTGGAATGGGGGGGGTAGCTCTGTTCAGTGCTGGTTTTTACAAGCACTGTAGAGAGGCACACACAAAAAGCCTATGTGATCATCGAGGGAAACAAATCTTTTGTGTTCATATACACTTCTCCTCAAGCACCAGAAGAGGTCTGAGGGTGAACATCCTGTACAGTGAGAGCAGAGAGAGGCAGCAGCCTGAGGAAACGCATAATACAGCAGCGTGTTGTGTTCGCCTCACATGAAGCTGGAAATGAATGAAAAGATAATTAACTGCATGTTTGTTTGATTATTAGATAGTGCTTATGAGTAATGAAATGGAGGGATTTGCGTGTGTGAGGGGCTGGGATAGGTTTTTGGGAGTGTGCCTGTTATTGCAATAGATTAACAGTGCTGCTTAGAAGTGAGCGGGTGGGATACTGAATTGGTGGTCAGCCAGGCCGGAAACTTGTGAACGCCTCGTGGACACAGGAAGGTGTAAAGACGATTTCTGAAGTGTTGCATCTCATCAGACTGAGATTGAAGAGTGGACAAAGTACAGAGAGCTTGTCATGACTCAAAGACATCCTACTAGGTATTTTCGTCATGAACATGGTGTCGTACAATATTTCCCCAGAGGGGACCTGGGAAGTTGCAGTTGTTTGACCTAAAGACCAGTTGTCTGTCGCTTAAATAAAAATCTCGTTAACAGGTTGATCACAAAAAGTGAGTGTTTGAATACAGTCTGCTCATCAACATTCATTATATCCATGTTTCACAGCACAGTCTCTTCTCATACTTTGAGTAATCCATCTTTTTACTCTGGAGCACTTTGATGATGACTAACCTGTTCTGATGTCCTTTCTCTTTGTTGTCTCTCAGCCTTCACTTCACTTTACCATCCTGACAACTCATGCCTCTTTCCCCCTTTATTTTGTTGTTTTAAGGTACTGGCAGGAATGAATGTGCACCCAGCTGAGTTTGACGGCCTCAAGCAGGAGTACAACGTCAAAGGCTACCCGACCTTCTGCTACTTTGAGTGAGTTTAGTCCTCTCATCCATCTCACTTTGGGTTCATTCCTCACTTCCAAGGCTCAGAACATAAGAGTGAGGTCACTTCAAACAGAAGGTGCAGTCCAGACCTCTTAAACACCAGCAGACATGATGGAGGCAGGTGGGAAGGAGAAAGTTTCTGACAAGCTTTGGCATCCTCTGGTGTTCACTTTAAAACAAAGTAAACTCAAAGCAGGGGGGTTGAAGGATTCTGGGTGGAGCTGGGTGTCATTGTCAGAGGCAGATTAGTAGAGTTATGTGAAGATTTGCTGCTTTTCTTTGTCTTTAGTGAAACTGAACATCTTCAGCTTTGGAGTTTTGTTTGGACAAAATGAGCAATTTAGACTGGCCAATGCCGCCCTGCCAGGGACAGGCCATGCTATTGTGGCCACTGCTTCAGGAACTGTACTGTGCCAGTGCAGCTATCCCGCTGAAATGAATGGAGAGGCTGCGATTCTTTTTCACACAGAGCTGTTGTCTTCCTGAAGACTTTAAAAATGAGTAAGCGGTTTTAATCATTAATGTGTCAGATGAAGTAAAGCCTTTTAATTTACTCCATCAAAGTTTTTTCATCTTCACGAACACCTTCAGGCCACACGTGACCTTGATGTAGCCAATATGCATACACGCTCGCATACACACAAAGTCAGAGCTTTAAGCCTCATGCACGGTAGGGGTAGAATGTGTGACTGACAGTGTTTGGAGCCCCCCCCCCCCCCCCCCCAACCACCTCAGCACCACAGCACTGTTCTCATATTTACAGTGTATTTAACCATGTGCTGATGCTCTGTAGCTCACACTCTGTCGTCCACTTCTTATTCCTCCTGCACCAGCTTTATCAACCCCATTTTCACATTAAACACTGTCTCATTCCAGTCTGGCCTTTTAATTAGACTGGGACTGATTAAGTGCCTCTGTGGTTTGTCAGTATGCGTGCACTTCTTTCTTGTGCGCCGGAGTGTGTGTCTTGTGTAAATGTGGGCACGCGCGTGTGCCCCTGCACTCATGTGTAGCTGAGCTGGAGCCAGTCTGTTAGCCAAAGAGCACATTAGTGTCAGCGCAGGGTTAGCTAACGACCATCCGAGCCCATTGGCTTCAGTAATGAGCCTCTTACTGATAAACAGCAGCTAATCACTGCTGGGTAAATCAGCATCAACACCACTGGAGTTATCTCGCCGTTGCACCCGCTGTAAGACCAAGTGTTCAAGGTCTTTTACCTTTTCGGCCCTACAGATTAGGAAACCTTACTACCCAGCACAGCAGCACAACTCTGCTTTCTATCAGTTAAACAAACAATAAAAGTGAAACTGTTTCACCTTCTTTGTCTTTGCAGTGTCCTTGAACAAAGAAAAACACTCAAAAGCATCGGGCAAATGACATTTATTCACATTTCCTCAACTTGATTTTACAAGGTGTGGGTGTACTTTACAGCAGCAGAGATAAAGCGAGTGAATATAGAGTTAGTCATAAATCTCACTGATTGAATTCCAAGCAGCCATCTCCACCACAGTAGTCAGTTCACTTAAAATGCAAGTTTTAAGCTCCAAATCCAGTGTCTCTAATTGTGTATCACCTTTAACAGTGTCCGGAGTATCTCGGAGCTGTAACTGTGATCGTCCTCTCCCTTTGCATTTGCAGAATCACACTGCCCAGAGCCAGTTACCAATGACACTGATTCTTCAGCACTGGGCTGAGCCACCACATCCGCTTTCCAGCCTTCATTTAGTCACAGTGAATAGAGTAGATAAAGTCATTCCTGTGAGGAATAATCTGCTTACATTTTTTCAGTCTGTAAAGCTGAGAAGATGCATCCAGCTCATTTCAAATGCATTACGACGGCTTGCTGGCATTTCTTATATGTAGAGTATGTTTAAGCTAGACATACAAAACACAAAAAAAGAAAAAAGATATCATAATCATACTGGCAGCTGTGATTGTGTCCATTGCAGACAGATGGTTTAGAGATCATCTTGTTCTTGCTCTGTTGTCTTACAGGAAAGGGAAGTTCCTTCACCACTATGAGAACTACGGAGCTACAGCCAAGGATATCGCTGACTGGATGAAGAAGTGAGTACGGTCCTGATCACTTTCACCCTCTTAAGATGCTTTGAACAAGCACTGAATTCACAATGTTTCTGTCCAAGCTACATTCTGTCTTCTGTCCACAACAACACGTAAACTGCTTCCACATCTCACCTTAAATGTCTGGCATCACCTTTTCCTTCTGCTGTGGTCTTCATCACACCTTCTCTTGTCTCTTCCCAACCTGACTCACCTTGGTACGGTGTCATCAATCTTCACCTCCTCTGCTCTTGTCTCATTTTTCTTTCTCACCTTGGCTCACGCTCTCTGCCCCTAACTCCCTCGTCTCCCTTCCTCAGCTTGGCTATCCTGTTTCCCATTTCCCTCCACCTTCCTTTTCCACTTGTGTTAAGGGCCTGGCAGGAAAGCCATGACTGTCCACAGGGTTGCGGGCAGAGGGCACGGAGCAGGACTTTCACAGCTATCACAGGAAACGGAGCGAGACAGGGAGAGGATGTATTCCAGCACTCTCTTTAGCCCAGAGGCATAACAACTCCCTCCCCAGTCCTAAACTGTTACTACTCTGCTCATTCGGGGTCCAGCAGTATAATTTAGAAGTGGTTGCAGGGCTGGCAATTAGTCAATCAAATTGACAGAATGATTGCATGTTTAAAATTGAGTGATCATGCTGAGTATAATTACACCTCAGATTTCAGTTTTCTTTAAAAAAAAAAAAAAAAAATGATCCGGTGATAAGCAGTGGTGAAATAGAATTTCACAAACATTCATTTCTGTTTTATTTGATCTGCTCCTCCCCCTCTGTCTGGCACAAAACAAAAAATAATTGTATATGAATGGACTGACCTTAGGCTTTTGTATTTATATTGTTCATTTGCACATAAATTTGTTCCCTATGGTAAAAAAGAAAGAAGACTGGTCCCCAGCAAACCTCATCACATCTTCAGTTTGTTGCCTCACAGCCTTTTGTCATCTGGAGATTCTGCAGATGGGGGAAAGTTGAAAGGATTTTTTGAAGTAAACGGTGTTGAAAGGATTTTCCAGAAAAGTCTGATTTGCTGTGTTCATAATTAGAGACATCATGTCCCTGGTGCTCTTTTTGTAGCACTCTCTGCCTCAGATTTTTTTATCTTGATCTCTTTTATCAGTCCTCCTTCGCCACCCAAGTCTTGATGAAGTTTCTCTTATGTTCAGATTCAGCTGTCTCAGTTTTTTGATTCCCCACACTCACTTTCACTTGTTTCACCGGCCTTTTTTCATTGCCAACAGGAATAAACGAGGTCAGAATCTGACAGTAACTTTCTAACCATGCTATTGAAATACTTTTGTATGTTGCACATCATATCGTGTTGGTTATCTATTTGATACTGATCCTTACTTACCTACCAGAGAATCTAGTTTCAGGGCAGTAAGTGGGCGCAAAAGTAGAGGGATGGGTCAAAATCCCCAATGATCGTATCAGTCCTCTGCAACAGTGTTCTGCTGTGAATGGACAGCAGTAAAAGTGTAGTGGTTGTGTAGGGGCAGGAGGAGGAACTGCTGCCAAAGAGCAACCAAAGATGTCATCTGATAAGGCCTACGTGTAGCTTCAGTCCCAGATAATCCCAAAGATCCAGCGCTCTTTATGTATGGCAGCAGCACAGTAAATATTAGACTAATGACATTCTGCATAAAAGATCAACATGTGGAGGAGATGAAGCATTTCTTAGCTAACCAGCTGCACATTTCTTGTGTTTTTAAAAGACCTCCAGTCTCATGCGACAGCAGCATGTTGGCTCAGGCCAGAGTGTGTGATGATGAAAAAAAGGTTTGCAGAAGGAGGGTGTGTGTGTGTGTGTGTGTGTGTGTGTGTGTGTGTGTGTGTGTGTGTGTGTGTGTGTGTGTGTGTGTGTGTGTGTGTGTGTGTGTGTGTGTGTGTGTGTGTCACTTTTTAAATGGCGTGTGTAAGTATGTATATGTACACAAGTTCAGGGAGTGTGTACTTGTTTATATCTGTTCACTCTTTCTTGGCGTTGCACCACTGCACTCTGTCATCAAGGCGTGGCTGCTTCGGTCCAGATGTGTGTGTGTGTGTGTGTGTGACATGTTGGGTGGAGTGTGAGTTACAGCTGTGTCTGATTTTTGCTCCATACAGATTACACACCAGCTGGAACTTTGTCTGCTTTTGAAATGTCCCTCACCTTTGTTGGCCTTTCTGTCTGCCCTTCCTGTGTCAGCCCCCAGCCCCCCCAGCCAAAGACCCCTGAGGTGCCATGGTCAGAGACAGATTCCCCAGTCTTCCACCTGACTGATGAGTCCTTTGACAGCTTCCTGGAGGAACATCCCGCAGCCCTGGTCATGTTCTATGCTCCTTGTGAGTAAGAAAGCAAGTTCCTAAAAAATCAGGACTTCAGCTAATGATAATTTTTGTAATCAATCAATTATTTGATCTTTACAATATCAAAAAAAAATTGAAAAATGAACATCAAAAACCACACAGAGTCTAAATGATGTCTTTAAATTGCTTGTTTTGTCCAACTAACAGCCCAAAACAGATATTCAAGATATTCAGTTCACATGTAATTTTACATGCAGTGTTGTGTAAAATAACAACAGTAGCAAATTCACACATTTGGAAAAACTGAAACTAGCAAATGTTTAGCTAGTGAGTCAAAAACATAATTATCAGAATTGTTGTTGATTCATTTTCAGTTGATCAACTAATATAGTATTCAACCAAAAAAGAGTAGTGCAGTCCCATTTACAAGTCTGGGTAGGGTCAGTATTGAGGCCATTGAGGAAATCATCACTGCATTAGTCTGTCTGTCAATCTACTGTCTGTCTGTCTGAGGAACTCAGCCCTGAGCTCATTGGTTCCCACTGAAAACATAAATCTTTAAAGATGGGTCACAAATATACAGTGTCATTTTTAAAAAGGCTCAAACACACAATACCTGTGGTAGGATCAAGTCATTGCTAGTTCTGTTCTTTTAATGGGATTTATTGTCAATCAAAAAAGATGGAGTAATGTCAGCCTTGTCCTTCAACAACCGTCTGGTCACCATCAGAAAGACATGAAGAAAATAGTATCAGTTGTAAAATACACTCACCAGCCGCTTTTCTAGATACGCCTTGCTAGTACCGGGTTAGACCCCCTTTGCCTTCAGAACTGCCTTAATTGTTTGTGGCATAGATTCATTTCAAGGTGCTGGAAACATTCCTCAGAGATTTTGGTCCATATTGACATGGTAGTATCACACAGTTGCTGCAGATTTGTCGGCTGCACATCCATGATGCATCCTGTTCCAGCACATCCCAAAGGTGCTCTATTGGGCTGAGATCTGCAGTGAACTCACTGTCATGTTCAGGAAACCAGTTTCAGATGATGTGAGCTTAGTGACATGGTGTGTTATCCTGCTGGAAGCAGCCATCAGAAGATGGTACACTATGGTCATAAAGGGATGGATGTGGTCAGCAACAATACTCAGGTTGGCTGTGGCGTTTAAACGATGCTCAGTTGGTACTAAGGGGCCCAAAGTGTGCCAAGAAAATATCCCCCACAATATTACACCACCACCACCAGCCTGAACCGTTGATACAAGGCAGGATGGATCCATGCTTTCATGTTGTTTAAACCAAATTCTGACCCAACCATCTGAATGTCGCAGCAGAAATCGAGACTCATCAGACCAGGCAACATTTTTCCAATCTTCTATTGTCAAACTTTGGTGAGCCTGTGTGAACTATAGCCTCAGTTTCCTGTTCTTAGCTGACAGGAGTGACACCCGGTGTGGTCCTCTGCTGCTGTAGCTCATCTGCTTCAAGGTTCGATGTGTTGTGCATTCAGAGATGCTCTTCTGCAAACCTTGGTTGTAACGAGTGGTTATTTGAGTTACTGTTGTCTTCCTATCAGCTCGAAGCAGTCTGGCCATTCTCCTCTGACCGCTGGCATCAACAAAGCATTTTCTCCCAGAGAACTGCTGCTCACTGGATATGTTCTCTTTCAAACCATTCTCTCTAAACCCCAGAGATGGTTGTGCAGGAAAATCCCAGTAGATCAGCAGTTTCTGAAATACTCAGATATTTGCATTAACAAGCAGTTGTACAGATGTACCTAATAAAGTGGCTGGTGAGTGTTTGTGCAGCAGCTTGTCAGAAAAGCTTCATGTTCGCTTCCTGCTGCGTAAAACATTCTCTTGCACATCCTCTCGAGTAGAACTGTCATTTACTCATACAAATGACATCACTGTCTCACTGTCAGGCATACTATTAACAGTCAGCTGGAGAAAGTAACCAAAGAAAGACAGGAGATGAAAAACAAACTCGAAAGACAAGCTGGCTGCAGTAACTTTAGCTTTTTGTGTCACTCACTCACTCTTGAGCTCAGCCTCACAAGAATACGTCATTGTTGCCATATGGTTCTCATACGCCTGCTTGTCATTTTTATCCATATCCCATACTGCTGCTGTTACGCAGAACTTTTGGCAGTGGGTTAGATTGTTTTTTTTTCCCACTTCCTGATTGCTTAGCTTTAGTCCAGCCCTCCTGCTTGTGAGGGAGCTGTCCAGAGGAGAGTTTGCATGTTGATAAATGCGACCGAACCATGACCGTAAAATCATGCAAATAGATTTACCCCATTTAGAAACACATTCTGAGTGCTACAGTCTGAATTGTATTGCAACCAATATCTGGACCTTTCACTTTTTTTAAGCTACCACTTTCCCCTCCGACCACACCACCTCCTCATCCTCTCTCTACCTGCCCAACTCTCTGTTCATCTCAGTCTCCACACTCTAAAAATAAAAATAATGAAAATAGGGCCCTTTCCCCTAGCTTTCACCATAATGATGATTCATTGTTTTCAAAATTTTATCACATACTTTGCTGAAGTGCTTTCATACCTCCAGGTTGCCAGGAGCACTGCACTCCACCCAGAGGGCAAACACACTCTCCAGCAGTTGACGTGATTAAAACATATCTTTAAAACTCACACAATGCAGTGGGACCTACTACATCCACTTCTCATTACTCACTACATAAAAATCAAAAATATTTTTTGCACTATTGGATGGATTATTTAAACTAATGTCTGCCAGTTGGCGGGACAACAAATGTCGTGACTTGGAATTTCTGTAAATATGATCTACTAAATAGGAAAAGCCAAGTGACATCATTTCATTTATCAGATCAGTCTGTTTGGAATTTAAAAACAACCATTATGCAAGACGTCCCAACTAGGACAGAGTGAAATGTTGCATGCAATCCCTTGGATCAGCTTTTGGTCAGGAAGTAGGTACAATGCCTAACTGCTTTTCTTTTTTGGTACATGTTAAATTCAAACATGTGCATTAGAA
Organism: Trachinotus anak; assembly: GCF_046630095.1. Lineage (NCBI taxonomy): Eukaryota > Metazoa > Chordata > Actinopteri > Carangiformes > Carangidae > Trachinotus > Trachinotus anak. The sequence goes on from NW_027273852.1 coordinate 16,810,076, forward strand.
AAGTTTAATCCTTCTTCCAGCTTCTGTGATAAATTAGACTAAACACATCACACAGTTATCTGTCTGTTAAAATGACAGAGATTAAACTGACATCGACTCATCTAACCCTTAGTAAAACATAGCCCAGAATGTCTTAATGCCAATTGGCCATTTGTCTGCAAGTATAATTGACACCAAAATCACCCTCTTCAAATCATTTAGTTACATCAGGTGTGTGCTGATGCTTTAGCATAGTGCACAGCTATGTAGCAGATAGAGTATATGAAATGCATCGGGTGTAGATAATCAGTAGCGTCACTGAAATCTATGTTAAAATAAAAGAATAAAAACATAAGTTGGTTAACTCTCTTAGTAATTTCTAATAATAAATAAAACACACTTAAAGGTGAAATTTCCAAAAAAGAGAAAGTTTCTAGGATCAAAAGAGTGAATTATCATAGAGCACAAATTGAACCTTTTTCAGTCATCGTACGGGGGCTTTATATTAAGCTATCCATCCTTCCTTAGAGCTGCTATGAGTTCTCACATTCTCAATCTCAGACACCGCACACTATCCAGCAAACTTGCAGAGGATTTTAGTGTCGTTATTTGGTGTAGTTATTAGTTATCTAGGGCAGAAAACATGACTGAATAACTCAGAATAAAAAGTTTTCTTCTCCATCCTCATCCTGTATGTACAGAGAAATGTTTGTGTTTGAACAGAGCAGGGAGCAGACGAGTCCTCCCTGCTCCCACACAGTGTCACGGCTTCACAGACACTTGTCCTGCAGTTGACTCACCCTGCGGACAGCAGCCAGTCACCCACACACTCAAATCAAGGGCAGTCAGCTGAAACAAGCTGCATCAGATCTTTTCAGCTTACACACATACACTTACACACACATACACACACATACACACACACACACACACACACACACACACACACACACACACACACACACACACACACACAGACACACACAGACACACACACAGACGCACATACACACGCACACACATACAGACACACACACACACGCACACACATAATTATCTGTACACCTGTGACACATATCAAACATTTCACACTATGACACAAATATTTATTGCACACAGATACACTGCATATCTCTCTCTCTGTCACACACACACACACACACACGCAGACGGAGGCCCAGCCTTGCTGCTTCAGTGCAGTTTCTTAATGGCCCTGCTGTCATAGTGAGATTAATGGTCTCCCAGCCACCACCATCAGCTTGTATTTCTGTCCACCTCTCAGCGCGCCCATTCTCACCGTCCTCTGAACAGCACTCACTGGGGGTTATTTGCGTGCAGCTCCATACGATGGCAGAGCCGGCAACAGGACAGGACGCCGGTTCCCACAGTGAACCTGTTTATGTCTCAGAGCAAAACAAAAGCTCCTCTCTGCCAGTGTTGTTGGACGAAAGCACAGCAGCATAATGAATGCAGAATGTTGTTCCAGCAGATATGGCCCTAAATGTTTGTGTTTGGGCTGCAGTCGGTGCATCAGGAGATTATTGGGTCTGATTCTAACATCTCTCCTGACTGTCCACTTAGCAAGTAGCCACCGGCTCAGCTTACTGCTGCAGACCAAGAGAAGATGACCTTACAACACCCTAACCCTACATGTAACATTTGCTGTAAAGCAGAGGGACGTCACCAGGCCAACTTTTTAGCATGCATCAGTGTTTATTACAGCTACAGCTACACTGTATCCTGTTTGTCCATTCTGATCTCTTCCAGTCTGAATCAGCGGTATTTTCTGTGTAATTCTGAACCCCCCTATCCCTCACCCCCATCCCACCCCACCCACAGCATAGACATTTGGTTTTCTTTCTTACTCATCACTTTGAAGGGTCAGACAAAGTCCTTTTAGTCACTGTTCCTCTGCTCAGCCTCAGCACAATCTGCATGATCACACACTACATTGATTTAGATGAAAGAGAAGCAGCTTTTTTTTTTTTCGAGAGGCATATCACACTTGATTTATAGCCTGCACCAGCACTGCATTATAAATTGAAGAAAGGAATTCTTGAACTGTTATGACAAGGGCAATTTACCAGGTTTGGAAATGTACCAAGTTTGTTTCATGCATCTGTGCACAACAGCACTGTGAACACACACACACACACACACATACACATACACATACCCTGATCAAATAGCATATTCATTACATCTTAAAACAAAACATCTTGTACACATTTTGCTTTATGTGTTTGAAAGTCATTTTAGATCCAAAAATAACATGTTTGCCAGTTTGCTCATGCAATATTAAACACACCTTCACACCAAACATGGAGTTTATTCTCAGTGCTTGGAGCTCAAACAGATTTGCTGCAAACACATTCACACAGAAACACACACGCGTACAGACACCTCCAGATAATACAGAGTTATACAGAGCAAAAACTTCACTGACGCTGTCACTATTTCTTAATTAAAGAGCTGAGAGGTGCAGTGCTTGGCTCATGGTGAAGTTTGAAACCGAATGAAATTCATTCTCTTTGAATTTTTTTTCTCTCAAGTTGAAAAAGCTGCAACCCAATCTAGAGCTGGGAGATAATTCACATTATCATATAGTGAGTCAGTGAAATCAGACTCTGACTCTGAAAAAAAAAAAAGTTCTGGAAGTTTTTGTTCTGCACATATGAAGAGATTGAAGCTCTTCATCATGATGGAACTGAACATCAATTTGATTATTGTATCAGATCTAGACACCGTCACATTATGATATATATTGAAACAGGAAAACATTCATATGAATTACAATATTGCCAAAATGTGACCATGATTCTCACAATTTTTTGCAATAATAATATTTTCAACAATCTGACAAAAAATGTTTAATCATTGCAGTAACATAGAAGCAGGTGCCTGTGATCAATGTATAGCAGTGTGCAGAAGATTATGCAGCTGCTGTGTCAGCACTGTATTCTTCGTTTCTGTCTGGGAGTGCTGTCTTTTGAAGCCTTCCTCTTAAAAAGTTAGGACCGCCATCACATCTGTAATCAAACAAAACGTGACCACTTAAGGAATTTCTTTCCACCTTCTGCTTTTTCTATCAAAGAGAATATGTTCCAAATGATTTGGTTATGCTCGGTTGTGCCAATATAGATTGTCTCTTCGGTTGTTTACACCTCACATCAGCTGTTGCACTTTGATTTGATTTCCTGCTGTCTTTGTGCTCAACTGGTGCTTTTGTGTGTGTGTAGCAGCCCTTTGCTGTTACAGTCTTTTACACCATTTACATGTTGTTGTAGTTTCTTGTACATTTTTTATGAGTCTGATTTTGGATATTTTAAAATCCTAACCCTTTTCACACTACTACATTTTTATTGGAAGGAACTCCTCAACATCACCTCAGCAACTTGCTATGAGACATTTGTGCTACTGTAAATAAGATGTAGCACACCACAACATTCAGCCATATGGCACAGCTCCACTCACTCCTCCACCTGTTTGTTTCACCTCCATCTCTCCCTCACCCTTTGTCCTCTCCTTGTTCTCTTTCTTCCAATACTGTACTCATCACTTACTCATACCCAGCCCTTAGTCTCACTCACCTTTGCCTCTAACATGTTTACCCAGTCACACACACACACACACACACCTGTGCTTGAGAGTGGAACGTGTGGTAAGCAATCAAACATGATTTAACTCTCCTGGTAAACATGAGAGACTCTCGTCATCTGGTTTACAGTTTCATCCTCAGCGTGGCAGCAGCAAACTCTCGGCCGAACCAGGGGGAAACAGCAAGACACCAGAGAATTACAGCTGTTGATGCATAGATTCAGTGCGACAGCTGTGTGGATGTAATGCTGTGCAAAGATTGCAAGATTTCAGGAAGGCTCTCAGCATTGGTTTTGTGGAAGTCTTCAAGAATATTTAGTTATTTATTTTCTGTTTATATGTCCAGCAAGATTGAGAGGTGATTCCTTCCTTCCGTCTTATTTACTCTCATTGATATATGACTGTTTTTGATAGCAGGCTGTTATTGGTGCTGATATGTACTGTTCATGTATTTTTGTTGACATTGTGTTTTATTTTTATTTCTAGTTTTTATGTATAATGAATTAAGTTTACAGTTTAAAATGTATATTTACTAAAATGAAGTACTTAAGAGATTATTACCAACGATTTGAAAAACCGGCAGATACACCGCAGTTTTTTGTTTGCTCATATTGCAATATTGTTATCAGCCTCAGAAATCTGTCAGGTCAGGCTCTAATCTGTGATCTGAATCTTTTAGGGTGTGGCCACTGCAAGAAGATGAAGCCAGAGTATGATGAAGCTGCTGAAATACTCAACAAGGGCACGGATGTAAGTTTTGTGACCTTTGCTTGTGTTTTTGTGTGCACAGCATGCATATCTACAGGTCTGCATGTCTTGTGCATTTTTCATGTCTCACACTCTGAAGATCCTGCAGAACCACACGGTGTAGCAGTGACTCATTAACAGATCATAATAATCACTTGCTTTGCCTGAAGGTGCAACTGACACGCTGGTCAGTCTGTCCAACGGCCCAGTTCTCGATGTGTTTCTGATTAGTCGGGTGTGTTCCTCACCTCTCCTCTCCGCCATTATGTCCTCTGTGGTAATCTAACACTCCCCAGCCAGGGGCAGGGTCTATAAAACTCCAGCCTGGTGACTGAAGCAATTATCTCATCCATGAGCGTCCCCTCGGCCCGACGCTTGGACCTTCTTCTTGTGGCTCTCTGCCCAGTGCTGGAGGTCAATAGGAGAAGGCTGACCATTATCTAATATGGATTGACTGGAGCCTCTCTCACCCTCAGCCCTTAAGGCCCATAATATCATTTATTTTTCTCCTCCATGCTTCTCTGCTAGTGTTTTTAATGCATTTTTAAATAACAAGAAGCTCTGTGTGCTGATTTGCAATGCTTGGACTAGGACTGGTTCTAAAGTGGTGTTAATTTGTGTCATGTAAAGGGTTAGTCGAAGGAACCTTTATTGGTCTAATTGGACAGATCTTTCTATAGTTGTTGTTTTACTAAAGACTGACTTAAGATTTGTTGTTGTTATTACTTCACAGAGTCCAGGTGTGTTGGCAGCAGTGGATGCCACAGTGCACAAGGGTGTAGGGGATCGCTTCAAGATCTCTGGCTTCCCAACTGTTAAGTATTTTGAGAAAGGTGAGGAGAAGTATACGCTGCCACAGCTCCGAAGCAAAGACAAGATCATCGAGTTCATGCACAAGTGAGTCACACACTTAACAGGCAGGTCAATCACTTCTTTACTTCTGTCCAACAAACCGACACATTTAGACACACACTCACACTCATGTACTTTTTAGTAATTCAGTCCGGAGCTTAAACATTTTAGCTGCACTTTCTTTTGTTCTACATTAACTGCAACACGTCCTCCCACAGTAATAGATTCATAGAAAGGGTCAGTGTAAAAAGTAATGGATTTACAATTACATCAGTCCAGCTGTGGCAATTACAGCCTCCTTAAAGGCAAAGCCTGTGACCAGAGGTCAACAGACATTATCTTATATACAGCTGACATAAAGTTTAATTCATTGAGTATTATTATATCACTAGTACTCACATGTGCTTTCTCTGTTTCTTTATTTACACCACTTTTACCACCTACAATAAATTTAAAGCACTCCTTTCTACATAATATCTCTTTGCTCTTGTTTCATGTGTCTAGTCCCCAGGCACCTCCTCCACCGGAGCAGTCTTGGGAAGACAAGCCCTCCAGCGTCAGCCATCTTGGATCAGAGGATTTCCGCGAGGCCCTGAAGAAGAAAAAACATGCTCTGGTCATGTTCTACGCTCCCTGTAAGAGCTTAACTCATACCAGCTCTACTTAACACCCTTAAAATAACCTTCAACAAAGGTGTAGAATTAATCCTGACAGGCTCAGCCCTAGTTGGCACTGGACAATTTTCACAAACAGTTGAATTTCATATGTTTGGCTGTTTTTGATCAAAATATTAAGTGTGTGTGAAGTTTTTGCAACCAAGTGTGATCACAGCCCTGCTCAGTTGGGCTTTGTGTGATCGTATCCTGGGTTTTAACCAGTGTGTATACGTAACTCTGAGCTGTCTGCCAAGCTCCTCAGTACATCACACAGTATATAAACTCCACCTAAGCCACAGGGAGACTCAGGAATGATTCACATTACTGAGAATAGATTTGTGTAAGTTAAAAAAAGAGAACATATCACTCTTCCTGTGTTCCCAGGGAAAACAGGAAATTCTATAACGCAGCTTTATAGTTAAGCCATGAGAAAAAAATCTCCTGGAAAAAAGTAGTTGTCCTGTTAAATGTTTTAATTGGCAACAGAATTACCTTTATGTAGCTGTATGAACTGTCACAGTCTGACTTGTCAAAATGCTCAATGGAGTTTAAACTTCAACTTCTTCAGGGAGATAAAACTTTGTGTGTCCAGCTTTCCAGTGTTTAACTGAGGGCTTTCAAAGCTAGTTAAAATAAGGCTCTGTGAAAGGAATTTCTAATGATAATGATGAAATGAAATTTACCAACTCTGCAGCTCTAATGAGCTTTTTAGGCTCTTTAGCCTTTTTTAGGTCATTTATTTTTTATTTTACAGTCCACTTACTATGTTGTTCAGTCTCCTCAACATTTCCAGTTGTAGCAGGCAGCTGTTTGCATTCTGTATGAGCCCAGCACCAAACAGCAGACAGACAAGTCTAATAGCAAAAGAGCCAGGTGTATTTCTCAGGGGTTGGTGGAGACCAAAGCAAAGCTAAATAGACCTAAATTCACCAGTTGGACACAAAGAAAATCCAAACGAATAACAAGTTCAAAGGAATGAGAATGGATGGTTTTTTTAAACTTGCTGTGGATACTTCTGCTTCTAAGTAACCAAAAACTCAGCTAGCTAACCAGCTAGCCCTGACCCGTATCGTCACTTTCCAATAGTGACTCACATAGCACTGCTCAGTGGGCGTATTATAACTACTTGTATTATAAATACAATGATGATTGCCAAACCTCTTGTCAAGCAACAATCACCATCAACCAAACATCAACAAAATTAATTCAGATTCAGCAGAGTAAATTCTGAAACTGAATTCATCTGTTCTCTAACTGGGCACATGTGGCTAACGGAAGTCAGACTTCAGTTTTAAAGTATTGTCTTTGGCACCAACTAACTCAGCTGTTTTACTTTTAAATGAGACTTCCATAAAGAGAAAGGCAAGTCTGTGTCATTGAACTTGTTTTTGACATGATCTCTTAAAAATGTCGGGACCCAGGGTTACGACACTCTTCACCAGAAACAAAACACAGATGCAAGAGGAATACAGAGCAGATAACTTGCTTAATTATCAGTACATACATAGACACACACCCTGGCTTCAAAGCCAGACAGGGCACAGCGGTCAGGCTGCTGGCCCTGTTGGCCCCGTTGGAGCTTCCTTCTGCAAAGAGATGCTCCATATGCACATCAGGCAGCAACAACCTGCCCCCCCTCTCCCATTTGTACCCTCACTGTATCAGGTTGAGTCTAATAGAGGATTTTGTCAGTCACAGCTTCTAAGACGTCAAGGCTTAAGAAGTATGATCAGACAGAACAGTCAATATTTTACAGATGTTTGGGTTATTAACTTAAAGCCTCAAATCAGCATCACTTAAACTAAACTAAAACTAAATGATGTCATATCTTCTGTCTCTTGCTCACCCTTACCTGACATCAGTCAATACTGATTTGGAAGTTCCTAAATACCCATTTACTGACTCCTGCATGAGTAGGTGTAAGTAATGCTGAGTTCCAAACAAAACATCTTGGTGCATTTAATATCAAGATGCACTTTTATTTCTTAGCCTTCTCTTCTGTAGTTTGCACAGGATCGAGATGCTACACTACTTTTACCTGGCAGCTTTGTCTGCTGGTCTCTCTACATCACTGTCTGCCTCAGTCAGTAATTAAGAGGAAGACAAGTGGAAATGTCTGTGCAGGCAGTGGAGAGAAATGAGAGTGACAGGTCTCATTATAAACAGCAGACCTACCTTTTATCTGCATTTAAACATCTTGGATGACAGGAAATGTGAATGCTGAAATATCCCTCCACAGTACTTAGAGTGCAGTCACCTGCCCTTTACTCAGTTATCTGCTCTCGTTCCACTGGTTGCCAGTCTCTGAGCAGTAACAGTGATCTTTCTTTTGTCTCCATGTGAGGACAGAAAACACAGCATATGCATCTGCTCTGTTTTTTGATATATCTGCCTCAGAATTGTGACAGAACCGTTAAAGGTTTAGAGGACGTTGAATATTGCAGCTAAAAAGGGTACTTCAGCGGGAAATGGTTTTCCGAGCTGTGCTAAATGCAGGCTTGGAGAGGTAGCTTTGAAAAGGAAGATAAATGGAAGGTTGCATGGAGAGTTGATGTACAATTGAGATGAAGGTAGAGTTATCTGTGTGTATGAGAATGCTTGTGGGCATATCACACAACAGTAAAATACTTATTTATAACTGTGGCCACCATCTGTTAGTGCACTTGTAGCCTGTGAAATCCATTTACAGTGGGAGTCATGTTAATGACTCATGGGAGCAAATCCTGAGATCTTGGTTATAACAGGGCCAGTGTCAACAATAATTAATACTTTCATTTATGTGATGAGATGTATCATTAATAATCTGTTATGCTATTTGGGTGATCTCCTTCGGGTGGCTTTAATCTTCATTAGAGCAAGTACATTCTATGACCAATTAAGGGAAATAATATTGCAGCACACAATAACATATTATACAATAATGTTCCTGTTTCAACAAAGCAAGGTCCATAAAAGAATGTTTGTGATGAACCAGGACGCCGACTCTGAGCTAGGCCTTATCACCCAACATCAGTGCTTGACCTCACTAACACTCTTGTGGCTTAATGTGGGCACATCCAAAGTATGAAACCTGAAGAATGGAATCTGTTAGAGAGCAGATTAATGCCCATGGTTTTGGAATGACATATTCAACAATCACATATGGGCATAATGTTGTTTATTCACAGATTCTTGGCTGTGTATTAGAGGGGTTAGATGAGTCAAATAGCACCTCCAGAGGGTTTAACCAGAAGTTGTGGCATCTTATTAACCAATGTGTTTCCATCCAAGCAGCCAGCACTGATTAGCTTCACAGTCAGTCCACAATAACTCTCACATGGAAATTAGCATTAGTAAACTTACAGTAAAACTGTCTCAGATGGCTTGTGAGAGAAAACATTCCTCCTGTAAATACTGTAAATACCTCCTTTAAATATTGTCCATTTGTGAAGTCATATCACCCTTATCCTCCACATAAAAGCTTTTATCCAGACACCCACTGACAGTATGATTTTCTTTGCCTTTGGAAAATCTATTTGTCACCACAAGATTTTTTTTTTTTTTTTTTTTTTTTTTTTTTTTTTTTTTTTTTTTTGAGCTTTTCACCTTTTCAGCAGAAGAATTCAATTTCCAACAGTTTGATTGCACTGAACAGACAAACTGGGTACTTGACATTAGCGACAAAAGAGCAAGACAAACAGAAAATCAAAGGAAGAAGATGTCATAACAGCAATCACTCTGCTTGATTGCGAGTGCTATGCAAAAAACACATCTTTCCCTCCTTTAGCGAGATGGAGGCAGGATCAGAAAATCTTCCCTCACAGATTAATAGTTACCATACAACCTTCTGTCTGTAAACATGATCTGTAGTTGTGGTACCTAGAGGTGTATTTGTGTAAGTATTGACATACTGTAAATGGATGGCTGCTGGAGCAGAGCGAGCTCCAGGGAGGTTGTGTTTATGGCAGCAGTAAAGAGATTTACAGTCTCTCATAACATAAGTGAACCATCTCTAATCTGGCGTGAACCTCTAAATAACTGCAGGATTGTGACAGGGCCACGTGCTTTATGAATATGTTGGAGATTGAGTAAATGATGCATTAAAGTAATTTGGTAGCACCTCCGATTGTGTGCGTTTTAGTAGCATCATGTTTGTGTGACGTTATTGCCTTGCTGCCGTGTTGCTCAGGACATGAGGCTTGATGCTGTGGCGTAAATGTGTCATGATGAGCTGTAATCACATCCCATCTGTGTGTTCTCCTCTCCCAGGGTGTCCACATTGTAAAAACGCTGTCCCCCACTTCACCACAGCGGCGGAGCTCTTCAAAGAGGACCGCAAGGTTAGTGTTGCCTCTTCACACGTTCAGTTGAGTACATATATTCACACCCAGCAGGAAGTGATGTGGCAAGGACCCGTCAAACTCAAGCTGACTCGTAAAGTTACAATGCTAGTTTCCTGTCACAGGCCACTGTTAGAGGATCAGAGTGGATTTAATTTCACTGGGGCGTGTTTAGCCTAGCTTAAACATACAGGATGTCTTTTTTTGCCACTATGGGGTCTCTCAATCAAAACAGTAACAAAAGATGCAGTTTGGTGTCGTGGTTATGATTTCTTCAGTGTCAGTCCCTCAGGACGTTTTTACCAGGAGGAGAATAATCTGCAGAGGTCTCCTCCTCTTCAAAAAACATGGACCAGGTGATTAAATCCAGTAAAAACACTGAGTAAAGGTTCACATCAAAAATCGTCCGACAGGGGCTTGAGCTATTTGCTCAGCTTGTTTCTCTGATAGCATATGATCCACACATTCGGGAGGTTTTTACCGGGAGCCGGTAATTATTTGCAGAGGTCCCTTCCTGTTCAAAACAAACAGATCCAGTGATTAAATCCGGTAAAAACACTGAATAAACCAGTTTCACATTATAAAATAAGTATTTCTCTTAATCTGTTTGGTGTCTCAGAGGCGCTCCAAGCTGAGCTGCTGCTAACATTTGCTCTGCTTTATTCTCTGATAATTTACAATCCAGACGTCTGATGAGTAAAATCCTTCATCTGGTTAAAATATATAGTTAAAAACGACCAAGATCTAAAAAATGTATCCAAAAATGTGCCTTAAAACTGGATAAAAGGTCAGTTTTGACCACTTCTGACAGACAACCACAATGCTGACACAATTGCAAATGGGGTATGATGCCATTAACAGGTGACCAAATGAAACAGATCATTACCTTGATTCAAATTATGCATTTCAGTTTGAGAATAGCTGGAAACATTTGGGCTAAAAGTTGCATATTATACCTTTTAAAGAGCACAAAGTCTGGACTAAAAAAGAAATTGCTAGCCTTTGTTAAGAATACAGTACACACAAAGTACACTCTTTCCTACACTGAAGATCTTCTTCTTTATGACTGATGATATTGTGTGATGGATAAGAATCACAACATCTAAAGTGCCTAAAGCTTTTTCACAGTACTGTATATCTCTACTGGACTCACAGAGGGGACATTTATATCAAACCTCTAACATGACTGGGTGTGAGAAAGCAAATGTTTTCCAAAATGTTATAGCTTTCTTGAAATCTGCATATATAGAACCTGATGGTGCTGCATGTTCATTATTTGCAATATGGGCCGCACACTTTTGGTTCAGTATGTATTGCTGTCAAGTATGAATTGGATTAAATGTTCAAATGTTGTGACACTTTATGTTAATTCTGTATCTTTTGTACTCTGCACACAGGCTTTTTTGACTTTCCTTACAGCTCCATAGGTGTCACAGTTTCACAGTGTAGAGTTGCAGGTGAATAATCTGAAATTCGCATTAAGACCTGCGTAGTGATTGGACTCAAATACTTCATACTATCAAACTCACAACCTTAAACCTAGAACTCCTTTCACCTCCTTCCTGTGTGTCTCCATGTGACAGTTAGGAATTTGACCACTTACCTAAAGCCAACACAGGCTCATCAAATCTTCGGCACACTTGAGGCTTGAGGGTTACTGAATATTCCCGTGGTCACAACAGGACACACTCATCCCCATCCCCATCCCCATCCCCATCCTCCATCATCTCTACTCCCACTTATTCCTTTTCCCTCAGGACTTTTGTCCCGACACCCTCCCACTCCCGCTCTTCCCCATTAATACCCTCTGACTGCAGGGCTCAATATTTCCAAGCCTCCTTAACTGTGTGACTCACACACACACACACAGTAAAAAAATTTTTTGAATGTAGGCGCGTGTCTGGCAATACAGTGAGCTATAATTTATCATCTCAAAGTGACACCTTAAAAAAAACCCCATCAAACTGTTGACTCATTGAGATGCTTAGTGTTAAGTGCTCGTGTTCCAGTGGTGCTCCAGCAATGTTGTTGTCTCATTAGTTTGGAATTTTTCAAAATCATTGTCAAATGGTTTGAAACAGTGACATGTCCGCAACATCTTAGTCATCCATTTTTCTGAGGCAATCCTTTGTAACATTTCTCGATAGAATTAAACCTCAGCAGATGAGCTGGAAGTGTTTGTCAACTTTAGGAAGTCATATATTCCTCTGTTGATTCCTTCATTCTTAGTTGAGCCTGAAATACATCACTACAACCTTTTTTATATAACCAGGTAAGTCATTAAAAACAGATTCTTATTTGCAGTGGTGGTCTGGCCTGGTGGTTTGACTATCATAGACTGAGACACCAGTCAGTCAGACAAGCATAAGCTTTGATGTGGAGGTAAAATTCCCAAAATGGCCACCATGAAACAGAAAGTATTGAAACCCTAACCTCCTAAAAATGACTTTGTTTTGAGAGAAATGTTAGGACTTTCAGAACAGCGTGAAACGTTTTTTTTAGATCCAGTATCCAGTGGCCACAACAGCTCAAGGCTCTTTGGCATTGCTTCACCGCTCAGCTGCGGTGCTTGGATCAGTATCCTTATGGTAAAACCTCCACAAGCTGCTGAACCAGGGGACCCTTATATCTGTGACGGTTATATAAGTACAGAAGCTTAAGATTTTTTCCCTAACGTCGTCCCTCAAGTGGCCAGTGGAGGTGTGAAGTTGTGTTTGAACAAGAGAGCTCTGCGTGTGTTTACTTGGCAATCCTCTCTATTTATAAAGCCGAGCAACAGTGTATTGTACCAGACCAGTGTTGATCACAGTCTATTAGCTGCCCTTGCCTCATTTACCAAAGACAAACACGAGCTTAGCTCTGGCTTTGAAGACACAAACAATTAAAACTCCACATTCTGTGCTGCATGACAGCAGGGAGCTGTGCTCAGGGTTTGTTCTGAGCTGTTTGTCTTTTCACCAAATTCCAATCAATAGGTTCACATTGTCAGCAACTGCTTGTTTCCAAAAGCTGTCTGTTGCTACTGAGCAATGAGGTATGGAGTTTCTACCTATTATTCATTGTATTTTGTAAATTATATAGCTACAACATGATACATTGAAAATAAACCATTAAATGGAGCTTTACTGGAACACTGTCACTTCCTGGAAAACAATGACTGAGGGTTAGATCTGTAGATCTCTAGTTACACTGTGAAGCTGTTTTTTTAAGTGTGTCGCTGTTTTGTTTATCCTATGCAAAAAAATAGTCCTTCACTTTCGAGCATGGATGCTAGAGTCTCTCTCCAGTTGAGCTGGGTGAGAGCATCCATGTCCAAGAATCTGCCAGCTGTGCTGCCTAACTTCCTGTTGGCTTCCCAAACTATAAAAGAATAAAACAGATTTTCGAGACTTTCCAAATGTTATTGAACAGAACGGATCAAATTCTGATAATTAAAAAAGTAGATTAATGTATTCAATATCTTATAGCCACTCCTTTTCGATGCTTGATTGATGATTGCGCATTGGGAAAATGCAGCAAAGGGAAGACAGGACAGGCCCTGAATTTAAGAGAGATTTGCTGCTACTACTGCCATGAAAAGGAGAATGTGTTCTTTTTTTAAATTTACATTGTCTCTCTTTAAAATAACTGATGCTGATGAATTAAAGTATTTCTTGATTTTCTTTAGTACGGGTTTTGCAGAGCAGCTTTGGGACAGCTGAGAAGTACAGGAGCTTTGCTGTGAGAACAGAGCACGTTGTGAGTGTTATCAGTATAGTTTTATTACCACTCTGCTCTTCAGTGTGACACTGGTGAATTGAGACCAAGTCAATTGGTAATGCGCTGCTCCTTAGAAATGTTGCTGTTGGATCAGTGATATGATTTGTGGTCGTCTGTCACTTGAGGATGGATCGATAATGGAACCAGCTGCAGACATTGAAAAAGAACATTTCTACGACTTCATTTTGTTCTGTCAATTCACACCAGCTCTGATTGATTACACAGGAACGAGCAGTCGAATGGTGTCTGGTACTTACATTATGTCCCTTGTTGCTACTTAAAGGGCTCTGTGTATCTCAAACTGTCGTAACTCAGAGATGGTCAAATATTACAGGACTTCTCCACTGTTAACAGTATCTTTTCATGAACTAAGAATGGGATGATTTTAAGCAGTGTTGCCAGCTAAGTTTTTGTTGACTATTTTGCTTTTTCAAAGGTGAAACACTGCGGTCCTGCTAAATAAACAAAGCTCACAGCAAGTCTGCGAAATCCTATGTGGGAGCACATAGAATTTAAGACACTTGATTAACAGACCAGCGAAGCAGATTATCCCTTTATAGGCTCTGTCCTGCTCACTGGTCTGTAGTAGTCTCCAGTTTTCCCCCTGTCTTCCCTTTGCATGCTGATGCACACAAAGCCACTGCTCCACCAATAGTGTACTCATCTAACAGTATGTTGATGCTTATGCAGATTCTCAACATTTGAGTATTTGTATTTGCATGAGGGAAAAAAATCGAGAGGCGCATGTATTTTGTAATTAGGACAAGAAGTTTTGAGAGTCGCTTCACGGTAGGACACGCAGAGAAAGTGTCTAATACATTTTCCTTCCGCAGCACATCTGTCATTTCCACATTCAGCCTGAGCAGACAGATGGACGGCGAGCGATTATTTGATGTTGACAAGTTCAATGTGCAGCGTTCAGCACCCTGAGAGAGGGTGACATTTCAGCTGTCCAAAAGGACACGCTGAGTGAGCCATGTATCAGTGAGGCGGCATTTACGCCTCATTGGGTGGCTTGTCACTAATCGATGCAACAGCTTCGCAACATAAATCTCCCTTGTTGTTTTTATGTAGGAGTGACTATTGTGGGATCTTTCTTCTCCACCACCCACTCCAAATGGTTTAGCTGAAGAGCAATACATCAGTCATTCTTTCTAACCTGGAAAGAGAAAGTAGTGGTCTAAATTGGGATCAGAAGAGTGTGTTGAGCCTGCTCAGGGCCAGCAGCTGAATATATGTGAGCACTTGCTGTAAATACCCATTTTAAGAGGATAAATATTGAGCTCTCTTCTAATACCCTGTGTGTACTTATCTACATTTGATCTACAATTATAATAAAGTTTATTTGCTCTCAAAAATATAGTAAGTGCTTAAAAGGACACAGAAATAATAACCAATTAAATATGAACAATAAAAATGCTGGATGTGAATTAAAATCATTTTTATAGAAGAATAAAACAAGGACGTAATGATAGAATGAGAGCCAAATCATAAATAAACCTGCTTTCAAAAGGGTTTAAGAGGCAAAAGATGTTGCAAATCTTGCCAACTTTTATTTCCACAGACAGGACAAGTGAGAAGCTCCATTAAACTTCGTCATGGTTGGAATTTTTTGTTATTATTAGATAAAATAACCCCAACTATTTTTAACACACAAAAGTTTTCCTTGGGTAACTTTTTTCTCAAACACAGATAAAAGAAGGCTTTCTAGGGCGTTTTAACCCACATACAATACATGCTGGCAAGTTTGTTAACACACTAAACAGTTAATTTATTTGAGTTTGAGAGTTGATGACTTGAAATTATATGTTTTACATGACATTAGGTTAATAATAAAGTTGATAAATCCCTCACTCCATGTTGTATTATTCTTTGTTCACTATTGTCTGTTCTCCTTCAGATTGTGTACGCCGCTGTGGACTGTACTAAAGGACAGAACCACGAGCTTTGTAAGCAGGAAGGGGTGGAGGGCTACCCAACATTCAACTACTACAACTATGGCAAGTTTGTGGAAAGATACAGTGGAGATCGTGGGGTAAGTTGGACCACATATCTCACCTGCTTTGTCACTTACTGCCTCTAACACTACACACTCAACACCTAGTCTGCACATTAATATTCTCAGTGATGATTTTACTGACCGTGTGAACCCATAAAACCTCACTTTTTGCTGGAGTTATTGCAATTTCTTTTTCCTGTTACAGAGGTCATCTATACTGTATTGTTCAGCCAGAGAAGGTGGATGTTTGCTACTCTTTTTCACACTGGGACTATTTCTTTTGTGGACAGATCATCACAAATGGACAGAAATATTATTTAAACTGAACTTTTCATGACAAAATATAGCAGAGAATAGGTAGCAGAGAATAATACAGGTAGAGGTTAATATTTTGGATGCGGCTGAGCAGAATGACCTTGAACCGGGCAACAATATTTGAATTCTGTGGTTATGCTTCTTATCTCAATCCTGTCAGGCCAAGTTGGGAAAATGTTTGATGACAGGACTCTGATTTATATTAGATCAGAAAAATTTCAAGATTGATGAATTGCTTCAAGTAAAGTTTGTACTTTAGTGACTCACTAACTGTCCCTCTCTCTACAGGAGGCAGGCTTCACAGGTTTCATGCGCAGCCTCAGAGGACGTGACCAGGAAAAGGTTGTCAAGAGGAAGGAGGAGCTTTGAGGGTGGTGTGCAGGGAGGGGGGCGTTGCACTGCACCATTTGTCATTGCACTGTGACCCTTGACCCTGACGAGGGCCCTATCCGCACTGACATGGGAGACTTGATGACCTCAGCGAAAGGCTATTTTTTATACAGTGGTGATCACGTTTGTAATAATACCAACAGAGTACCTACAGTCAGACCGACCACTTGAGACTTCCTTTTTTCATGGATATTCTGATGGGCAGAAAATTCACAGACAAAAAAAAGTGATTTCTTTTTTCTTTTTTCTTTTTTTGTTTTGCCCAAACACTGTGACTGCATATGTGAAAAGCTACACCCTATACAGTATCTATGCAATACTGACCCCTGCTTTGCCCTGTGGGGGAATGTGTGACTGACTGACACCCATAGTGGTGGGTGGTGGTGGGCATCATTAGTTAAAGATGGAGGCTACACTTTACAGGTGTCCTAATCAAGTCCCATCTGTCTTTAGAAGAGACACATGCTGATTATTGATATACACCTGCTCCAATATTTTTGTACAGAATCTAAATGTCTCAAGTCCACAACCATCCAGAATATTGCTTTGTTCTCCTCACAGATCATTTGCAAGACAACTGCATTTAACACTAACATCTGAAACAGCCCAAAGCTGTGAAAAGTGCTACTGTAGGTAATCAGGTACTGTAGCAATGTGAGGTAGTAGAAATCATGGCCAAAGGGTCAATATTCTGCATGGTTCCAAGCTTTCATGATTAGTTTTGCTTTTAGAATTGACTTATAGTTTGTTTGTTTTTTGTTTGCTCAATTCTGTGGCCTTACGGATATAAAAATAATTTGAAAAATTGCTGGAATTGCAGAAATATGAAATGATAAGTGGAGAGGAATCAGAGGCCTGGTGCCCTTGTAACTCCCTCAAGTAAGTCATGGAGGAGAGCACGTCAAAAGAGAAGAAAAAAGCAAGACCATGAAATGCCAAATATTAATGTGCATTGCCCTTGATATTTTCATGCTTTGTACATTTCCAAATATTAACAACATCCTTAGCTGACATTTCACCTCTTGTACCTCCTGTTATGTTCATTCACAATGGGAATTCATCAGTTTTAACAAGGGTTGGGCTCATTTACATAAGTTTGGGAGAGGCTCCTGTATTTTGCATGTTGATCATAAAATATCCAGAACATAAATTGTCCCTCCATCCACTAAAGTCATCAACCAAAATATCCTGTATTCAGCTGTTGATCAGGGAGTTGTTGGAATAATTCAGACCTCTGGTTTACACTTTGAGCATTCAGGGTTTTTGTTTAAGTTTACAGTTTGTTTTATGGCACCATGTTTCCACCACTTTCTGCTGAAAAGAACAACACCAAGGAGCCAAGAGCGAAATGACAGCACTCAGGCCAGTTTTGCGCCGATCTCCATCTGCCTGCCATGCCTTGGCCTCAGTTAGCTTGGACACCGCTCTCCCAGGCCTTCCATCATATTCAAAGAGATGACTTCACAATACATCCAAGACATAATTGAGTGTTAAATGAGTGAAGTCTCCAGACTCCCTCCCTGATTCCCCCAGCATAACATCATGATCAAGTCAGAGCCACTATTATTACCTCTGTGGCATTTTTTTTTTTATTGCTCTGTGTTTTCAGCTCCCACGCTTTGGCCAACATAAATATTTAAAGGCTTATCTGTAGCTGAACTTGTTATTCAAGACTTTGGTTTCTTTCATCATGAATACGGTTCTCAGGGATAGCGAAACACAATTAAAGGGAACTAGTTTGTTTGTAATTTTGCATTCCAGCTGAATAAGTTTGAGCCCCTAGGTCACCAAATTAAATATTGTTTGTATCCCAAGAAGAAAATATTGAACTTTTTCTGTGCTATATCAGAATATCATGTATTGAATAAGACGTATTGTCAGTTGATGTTACTGAACCATTTCTTGTCATACGCATAACGTTGTGATTCTTAATGGACTACTTCAAGTGAAACTGTTTCAAATGTTCTGGCTGGCACCAAACACTTGTTTGTGTTCAATGTTTAGTGTGACTCATCGTATGCAAGGGCAGTTTGAAAGAATTCAATATACAGTTAGGTGTTGACATATCACCGTAATTAGGTGTTCATTCTCCTCTCAAGGGGAAATAATTACCGTTGATTACTTTGGCTGTTTGTTTTCTTTAGGAACCTCCACAGTGACATCTCACGTTTGTTGAATAATAGAAAAACCACCTCTGTCTTATCCCAAAGGTATCCGTGTTGTGTGGGGATTTGTCACACTTAATGCCAAGAAGTCATTGTTGCCTTTGTGGATTTTTCTGTGCCCAGCCATATGTACAGTTTTGCCCATTGCAGTAAGGACCTTCTGAGATAAAAAATAAATAAAGTCAAACATTTCCAGAACATTTTTCTCACTTGTTTTTATACATTATAAACATCTCTGCTCCTTTTGTGTCACTTTACAACCAAGTTTTTAATTGAATAAGTGTTGAGCCAAATTTGGGGTGTGGCTCTGAGGATGGCAGTGTTGGTTAGTCGGTCAGTCCACCGCTTTGATCAACAGTGAAATGTCTCCAAAAACCAACAGATGGATTACCATGAAATTTGGCACATATGTTCATGTCCCCAACAGGAGGAATTGTAATACTTGGCATCTCTAGTGCCACCATAAGGGCAAAATTTTAAATTATCCAATAATGTTGTTCATTACTTAATAATAATGACTAATAACATTTCCATCAGCCTCAACTGCACTTTGTAATGCTAACAAATTGTTAGCATGCTAACATAGCATGCTCAACTTGTAGCTCAAAGCACCGCTGTGCTAACATACAGCAGCTAACGTGACTGATGACTCCATTTACTAGGGAAATGGATGGGAAGCACTAAACAGTATCCATGTCATTAAGAACAAACAACACTATTACTGGATTATTGTAGTAATTAATCAACGCAAAAATAACAATGGCCATGACATAACTGCCTTGTCCATATCCATTCACTCTGAATAAAGAGACTCTTCCTGTATTGTAAGTTAGAAAACACTGTTAAAACTCTGAACTAAAAAACAACACTGTAGACACATATATTATCATTTGTTCACTGAGACAGCACTGTGTGAGAACATGTTAATAGCAGCAGCACCAGGCCACACTGTCGGCACAATGAAATAAATAGAAGTTGACCTTGTCGGGTGGCATGGCTGATGCACACTCCTGGTGAAAGCAGTTGTTGTGCTTGTTTATTTTGACATTTTTCTCAGTTCTGCATCTCAGAAAAGAAACAAATGGACCATGAGCAGCACTCAGCAGATCTGACACTGATGGCTTTATTATGAGAAATGGCTGGAAAATGGCACAGGGCCTAGAAGTGACCCCACTCATTGTGACGTCGGTGAGAACAGCTGTCACAGCCCTGCTGCCTGAACTGTGTTTCAAAGAGGACAAGCCTGTCAAATACAGTTAGAAAAAAAAAATACTGGTAGGATCAAGGTGCTGAGGAACCTGTGTGGAGTAAAGTCTTCACGGTTTCCACCTCAAGACTCAGTCTGAGCTGAGGAGTGACTTTGAGACCAAAGTTTCTTGTGTTCGGAGATTGCAGGGTCACGAAAGTCTGCTTAGATAAAGTGCTGTTGTTGAGATGCATGCAGTGTTGAGCCATAGCAGGCTGATTAATGCCTGTGAGCACAGGCAGAAATAACCTCTCAATCCCAATTTCACTTTAGAGGATTTTCAAAGGGGCAGAGCATTTTTCATGCCTGGGAGCTTTGATTCATGGCTTCTTTGTGGGTTTTCTTGGAGGGGAGGGACAAGCACTTTAACCTGTGGAAAATGAGCTTAAGAAATGGAGGGTTGTTAATACAAAGTCAAGGTCTGCTCGGATTCAAGTATCCTTAACAGAAGCCATTTTCCCTTTATGGATAATTGTGTTTGGGGCTCTTTTTTTCTTTATCTCTCTGTGATGTCAATCTGCCTTCGTCCATCTGCCTGCCCTCTACTTCACTCCTGCCTATCTTCATTCTTTTATACAAGCCCAAACATGACCCCTTCTTTTTTCAGATGCATCATTAAAAAGCATCCACCTGTTGTTGATTTCCTGTCAGTCCAGTCCCATTATCATTACTATTTTTCTTTTGCTAATCAATACAGTGATGCTGGGACAAATTGGCCCAAGCACCAGAACAATGAAATAGATGGACCTCCGAGTGTCTGTTAGAGAGGGGTGAAGAGCTCGTTTCTCATGAGGCAGTAATCAGAATGATTTGCATTCTTTGCTGAAGGATCCATATGTTCACTCTGTGTGAAATTCAATGGCGCTTTCAGTCAATACTGAGAAGAACAGCATCCCTTTTATGATATTGCTGAAGATGGTTGGTTAATTAAAATTTAGGAAATCCATCAGATTTGTACCATGAAAGTGTCAGATCCTGACTCTGGATTGAACGGTGAAACCATCAAGAGAAACTGACCAGACCTTGGAATGAATCGCTTCCATGTTTAACAACCAACAACAATAGGTTTCTGCAAATGAATGTAAGATAGATTTACCATGTTTAGTAGTGTTGTCTGAGGTTGTGAGTGTTAGCTGGTGCAAATGACCTTTCAGGTTATTATTACATGTTCTCTCTAGATTTAATCTTACATCAGCAGCAGTAGCTACACCCTGTATGTAGCTTAAATTCAGATGTGGACATCACCTGTACGGCTGATTATACCAAGGCATTTACTGTCAATTATTTACGATCAGTTGTGTTGAAGACCTTCGCTCCACTCATGCTGAAGATGCTGTATCAGTTCCCATTGGTCATTGTGTGTCGCCACTCTCAGATAATTGACTCCACTATCAAATTAAGTAGTGCCTGAATGGACCTTCTTTCATTTTATCTATATTATATAAGAAACGAACTCACTCTGTATCCACTACAGACAACATAATTTGATCTGTTAAAAAAGAGGGAACATACTGAAATATTACAATGACTATATACTTGCACCACAGCATATTAGCACAAGTCAATAGCTAAAAGAGCACTGCAATGATTAATTACTTTCATTAAACTGGAGGGCTTGCAAGAAATATATTTTGAAAAGACTAATCAATGGTGTTGCAGCAGAGGCTCAGACATCCTGACATTTAGTCATCATGGATCAAGATCCAAAAACACTGGATCCTTCCCATAGTGTACTTTGATACTTCCCCCATTGTGCCTCGTAAATGTATATGTCATCTAGACTCCAGGACCCAGGTTTGTAATGCAAGCTCTTTGTTAAAGATGTAGTCTAAAATAAAAAAAACTGTGTGGACACTTATTACACCTATTTGACTTTTGAACATATTGTTCCAAAACCATGGGTCATGTTGTGCTGTTATAACAGACTCCACCTTTCTGATTTTAGGTTTTCCACCTGATTTTGGAGCCTGGCTGCAGGGATGTGCTCCCATTCAGCCAACACTGATATTGGGTGAAAAGGTCTGGCTTGTAGCCAGTGTTACAGTTCATCCCAAAGGTGTTGGATGGGGCTGAGTCAGGGCTCTGTGCTGGCCAGTAAATTCCTCCCACACCAAACTGGTAAAACCATTTCTTTATGGACCCTGCTTTTGGATAACTTTATTAGCTATTGTGTAAAAATATCATTGTAAGCTAGAGCATTAAGATTTCCCTTCTTTGGAACTACAGACCATAAAAAACATCACGAGACAAAAAGTACCTTGTAGTATGTGGACTGTTATTGGCCACATTGTGTTTTTTCATACAAGACAAAGCTCCTCCATATCCACAACAAGTTCTCTTTATTAATTTTTGGGCATCTAAGAAAAATCAACATGTCAGATCAATGTACATTGAAAGGCAATATCTTTCAGTTTTTTGTTAGTTTGTCCTACATTTTGGTCCAGAATAAGATATCAAGATATGTGAACAGCAACCAGAGACACTGGCAGAAGATTTGGTGGATTTTCATAGTCTCCAGAGGTTGATTGCTGATGGTTTTACTGGACGTTTCACAGGCATTTAGTATCATCTTCAGGACAAACGATACTTATAGCAACAGTGGGTGTACATTGTCCGAACTCTCACTTTGTCATTAGAAGCTGTAATGAATGAATAGTATTAGTTCTTACCCAAGACAGTAAAAAATACATGTCATGAATTTCCAGGAAAAAATGTCAAAATCCTGCAGGTGAACCAAGACAAAGTTCTGCAGGTATATTTTTAGATACGTCATAGTTCTCAAGAATTGCTGAGCTCAAAGTTGAAATGTACAATGATGACATTCTGGAAAAGAGGCAATTGGCACTGATGCATTTGAATGCTGATGTGTTTGCACATCTGTTTAAACTGTGTCACTGTGACTGACGACACTGCCTTCCTCACACCTGACATTCTCTGCACTAAACACTCACTGAGACCTGTGGCTATTCATCAACTTGTCAGCAGCAGCAGACATCCATCATCCACTTTCACTGTGTGTCTGTCTTTCTCCCTCTCACACACAAGCCGTGAGGGTACTCAGGAGGTCCCTTCAGGCTGACACATTGCTGAGGCTCTGGGGAGATTGCATAGGTATGGTGTGTGAAGGATGAGGCCACTAACTGTCTCTGTTTTGTTTTCATTTCCTCTATCCACAGTTGTGTTTTTGTCCGTATTCTAACAGGAAATGTATGAAAATAGAGGAAAATGCTGACGCCAGTGAATGGCCTACTTCAGGTCTGAGCGAAGCACTAAACCTTGGCAGGCTTTGGGTACACATTATTCATTTTTCATGTTATTTAAATTTCAGTGTTTTAAAAAAGAAAAAAACCCAGCATCAGATGGTTGGGAGTACAGCTAATTTGTTACTGGCTTTCAGTGGGACAGTAGCAACTGGGGCAAGTAGAGATTAGAGTAAAAGATGTAGTGAAATTTTAAATTATGAAACACAGTATGTATCACAAAGTTAATGAGCTCATGAATATTAACAATCTCAATTAAGGAGAAGTAAGTGAATAAAGTAACACCTTATTTACTGTCTACCAATCCTGTTGGACTATAAAAAGTATTTATTTTGTAATATTTTGTTACACTGTCTGTGTTTTTGTTTTGTTTTTTTATGTTTTCCACCTTCTCTTTTCACTTTTATTCAAAAATGTTCCATAAATTGTTTAAACAAGTGCTACAGGGTATACAATGGCCCAGGGCTTTAAGGTGCTGACCATGTAATTACAACGCCTCTAGCATGAGATGTACTGAAGGCTCCAGAGGAACCTATTAAATGGACCTTGAATTAATTATTTTATTATTTTACTTTACTCCTGCTCAAATCTCTTATTGCTTGCAGGGTAAGTAAAGGTTTATTATATTATTCCTACTATTATTATAAACAATCTAATCAGGAGTGTGTTGCCGAAGTAGTAATCAAAGTGTAGAGTCAAATTTAAAATAACAATAACACTATTAATACTAAGAACAAAATTGCTGCTGTTACTATTATGATTATTATTTAATAATAACTTAACAAAACCAACTTTATTGAAAGAATAATACACAAGACAGAAAAAAGACTACATGAATAATCAGACCAAGAAGGATAACTGAAAAAAGAAATATGTACAAGAATAAGTAAAAATTGGAAAATACAATTAAAATTATAATGCATTTTAAAAATTACACACACACACACACACACACACACACACACACATACATATATATATATATATATTTATATTTGTATTTATATATACATACAACTTTTTTTTTAAATCATAGAGATTCTATGGACAGAGTTACAGAGGGTTGTTTAGTAAACAATTCATTTTTACTGCCAAAATAAAATACAATTATATATATATATATATATATATATATGTATAATAAAAATATCAAATGAATATCAAATGAATACCAAGCTTTCCAAAATAGGAACAAACTAAATATTACAGCACTTTTAGATTAATGAGACAGTGTGGGTACACAAGTAAAATGAGTTAGGACAAAAGTGAAATCGATTCATTTATGCAGAATGACGAGAAAGCATTTAAGATTTCAGTCTTTCAAATCTGTTAAATTCTTTGCATATATGCATTTCAACGTCAGTGACAGCACAGAGTTAAAATAGTCCTGGTGTTTTATCAGAAAAGATTCATTCTTGTTTAGTTGTTTGCTTATTTGTTTTACTTTTTACCCACAATGCACTGCGAAACAGCCACGTAAACGTCAAGAACCATCGCCGGTGCTGCTGTCTGTGGCTCGCTAGCTGCCTCTGCCCACTGCACACACAGAGCAGCATATCACGGGTGTCCACACGATGCTACACTCGTTTGCCAGGTATTAAATACCCAAATAACTATCTCAAATTGTCAGACATGTGTGTTTTGTTCGGTTTTGCTCATAACGTTCCCCTGAGTTGTGTGAATGCAAAGCAGCTAGCCGTTAGCTCTGTAGCCCATTAACGTTAGCATGCAGGAAATGTTGCTAACGGTGGCTAGGTGACTAATAAGCTCTAATGGAACTAGTTAGTTGGTTTGCATATAATGTCAACTGGCTGCTCTATAAGAAAGTATGAAGAAAAACAGGAAGCTTGTAGTTAATAGCCAAGCATTCGGCTGACAGCGTTTTATGTAAATAGATCTAACTCCTCCTCTCTCGCTAGCTACTGACCCACGCCTGTAGCTAACAGCTTTCCTCTGACATACCGTCTTGCGGTTGTTTTAATTTATTTAACCAGGTAGTGGTAGTCGAGGTCTTGAGTTTGCTTTGAAACGATGAGATTTTCACGTTTTGCCTAGAGGGCATTAGGTCGCGACGTAATATCTCCGAGGGCTTCCTCTCGACGCCCCTTCATTCATGTGTGGAGCTGTCCGTGGTTCTAATACAGCCGACCACACAGGGACTGACGGGTGTTGTTCAGTACGTTAACCCATCATCAGTGGAGGCAGAAACGTAACTGAAAGACTACAGTTATTAGGTCTTCAATAAATAATTGTACTTGTCATAAAATAAATCTTGATTAACTTTCCTAGGTATCATTACATATCATTGGCTGAATTTGCTTTTTAAGAAACTGCAAAATACTAAATACTTTATCACCTTAAAATACCCCTAGAGAAAACATTACCTTACTCTTGCTTATGCTCTTCCACTGTCTGTTGAAGTTTTCTGCTTTTCTCTGGAAGAAATATGCCACCTTTCTCGTGCTTTTGCAGGTGTCTAATGGTTTATTGCTTTTTGACTTCAGTTTAAAGGGTTTAAAGATGATGTTTGGTTGTGGAGGGCCACAATCTGACAACACAATGACGTTACTCAAGGAGACAAGTTGTTAAAAGGACATGAAGGAGTCAAATAATATTATAATCATTGTCATTGTCTCTATGGGAGCATTTTGAACTTTATGAAATTAAACAGAACAAAAACTAGAGACCATCTAGTGATGGGGTCACATCAGCTGCGATGCCCATTGACATGTTGCTGTTCTGACCCATGAGTACTTATTAGTACTATTGGTTATTAATCCATTATTACACGAGTACTCATGGTTCAGACCCATCTTTGAACTTGGCCATTTATGTTGATGTCACCTACACTCACACACCTCTCTTGCATAGTTGTGATGCTATAAGAGTGACAATATCTACCACAGTAGGTGTTTCCAGGACCACATTTTGCAATGAAGACACACACATTCACAGACTCACACGGTGAAAACAATACCAGTCCCACTGTTGAGGTTGGTAAAAACCCTAAATGATCATACATACACATATGGGGGTTTCATGTTGGGATCCACCCATAAAGTGTCTGTGGCCCATAGGTCAGGACCCACAGTTAACAAACCTTGAATTACATAATTGCACATTGCACACTTGTTGCTCAAATGCTAAGATAAACTGTTGAATATTTCGTTTTAGTTATTAAGACAATGAACTTTTGATTTATCAAGCGTTTTCTAATCAGCAACAAAGTAAAGTGAGCAAGCCCAGTTTGAAGATGCATGTGGTCCGACCCATGAATACCGAGAGCTCATGAAATAATGTAGTGATGACTACTGGGATACTCATGGGTCAGAATGTCAATGTGCTGATGAAGTAGCGGTTGTTGTGATCCCACTGCAAAATGGTCGCTAGTTTTAAAAATGATTTAGAACTAAATTTATGATTAATTGTTTGACACATAACTTGGACTGAATTGAAAGCCTTGTATTGAACAGCATTATTAGGTATTCATCATGTTATTGATACAGTATGAGGTTTGAGTCTCTCAACAAGCTGTCTTCTCTGTTTTACATCTGTTGGCAGGCCTTCAGTGAGATTGCCAGATCTGTAAGATGTCAATGGTGCTGTTTGCCTCTGTGGTTCGGGTCAGGGATGGCCTGCCTCTCTCTGCATCCACTGACTATGAGCAGGATAAAGAACTTCAGGAAACAAAGAGGCATCTCAAAGGTCTCTCCAAGAAACTCAGCCAGTTCCCTGATCGCTGCACACTTAAGACTGGACCATACAATGTCAAGTAGGTCTTATTAGATGCTGATTTAAATTCCTGATGTTTGACCATTTTAGAGGGACCCCTTACATTTGATTGACCCACTGATTAAACACGCACAAACTATTAAATGTGGTCAGTATTAAACTGATGAAAAACATCATATTCAGCTATTATGGAACATTTGTATATATTAAGCAATTCAAGGTATAAAACAGAGATTTTGATCATTTTTTTGCATCTTTATCCAAAGTGATCCATGGGTGATTAAACAGTGTACTGCTGACAGCTTTCCTCCTCTCTTCTTGACCCTCTAGTGCAGTCTTTATGGAGAAATGCTTTTTAATTTTAGTGATTTGACAGTTAGGCTTTCATTTGAGTTGTCAGACTGTTTCTGAAAACCCCATCAGTGCTCAGGGAAATGCTTTGAAAGTCTCTTAAGTACTGTTTGTTAAGATGTTATTAGTCTTAATAAGACAGAGGACATGACCTCAAAAGAAATTTAAAATCAGTCATCAGTGAGCCAGCTATAACTTTCAACATCCTGAGCCTCCTTTGATAAGAGTTTCTTTAATGAACGAGAGCCTGAAGCATCTGAAGAGGAGGTCAGAAGACAGTGAAGGTCAAAATGAGGCAGGCAGTGTTTAAAGTCACAGGTTAATTTGTTCTTTAATATCCAAGGCCCTTTAGAGGTTGTTGTTAAGTCTGTTAGGCTATAGTTATGTAAAAATGGCAAATTCTGTTCCATTTCTGTGTGAAAACAAGTAAATACAACCCCTGCAGAAAAACAGACATTAAAATGAGCCAATCTTCAAATGCTAATGCACTATTACTTTTTTTAAATTAAACAATAATTGTGGCATGCGCAAATGTTTGGCCTACACAGTAACCTGCCATTTTGCAAATACATCGCATTCAGAAAGTATTCCTAAATGTTTCTTACAGTTCTTATGTAGCAGCCCTTTACTAACACTGTTCAAATTCATTTTTTCCTCATTAATCTTCACTCAATATTTTCTAATGACAAAGCGAAAACAGAATTTTAGAAATGTTTGCAAATTTATTAAAAAAGCAAACTGAAATATCACATTGTCAAAAGTTTGACTGGTACTTTCTGTCAAAAGTACAAACTTTTGACAGTACGAGTCAAAAGTTTGTACTTTTGCCTGTGCCAAGTGGATGGGAAAGATTGCTATGACACTTAAAATTTAGGCCAGGTGCTTCTCATTTCTCTTGACCATCTTTGAGATGTTCCCACACCTTGATTGGAGGCCACCTGTGGTAAATTCAACTGATTGGACATGATTTGGAAAGACACACACAAGTCTATATAAGGTCTCTTGAGGTCAAAGGAACTGGTTACATAGCTCAGAGACAGGACTATGTTGAGGCACAGATCTGGGGAGGCTACAGCAACATTTCTGCTGCACTGAAGGTTTCCAAGAGCACAGTGACCTTCATAATTCTTAAATGGAAGAAGTTTTAATCATCCAGTACTCTTCCTAGAGCTAGTGCCCTGGCCAAACTGAGCAATTTGGGGGTGAAGGGTATCTTTAATTACTGAAAATTACTGAAAATTACCAATTACTGGGGGATAATTGGTAATTTCTGAAAAAGTCTGTGCACCAATGGTCCATCCAACCTGACAGAGCTCAAAAGGATGTGCAGAGAAGAATGGCAAAAAAAATCCCCAAATCCAGGTGTGCATCAGCTTGTCATGTAATACCCAAGAAGACTCGAGCTGTGCTGCCAAAGGTGCTTCAACTAACTACAGAGTAACAGTTCTGAATGCATATGTCAATGTGTCTTTCCTTTTTAATAAATTTGCAAATATTTCCAAAGGTTGGTTTTCACTTTGTCATTATGGGGTTTTGAGTGTAGATTGATGAGGGGACAAAATGATTTTAACATGAGACTGCAATATATCAAAATGTGAAAAATATAAAGGGGGTCTGAATACTTTCTGAATGCAATTTAGCACAGCTTACAAACACCTTTTGTAGTTTTGAGTCTTCTCTTGATTTGGGAATTTTCACCCCCTCTTCCTTGCACTTCAGGTTCTGGGGTATTTTTAGGCTGTCTTGCCCACACAGCATGTTTAAGATCTACCCACAGATTTTCAGTGATGTTAGGCCTGTTCCAAAAGCTTCAGTTCGCATTTTATTTCTTGAAGTAGTTCATGGTGGATTTTGAGGTCTGCTCTGGATCATTGTCCTGTTGTAGGAGCCAGCACTTTCAGTTTCAGAATTTGCCAGCATTTGCTGCAAAGTTTCTCATGCCAATGGCTGCCACACACTGCCAAAGCAGAATATTTCCACCCCCATACTTAACAGTCTGCAGAGGGGAGGGTTACTAAGTACAGACTTAACAGGATGTCCAAATTTTTGCATGTGCCACAATTACTTTTTATTTCATGAAGGTCCAAAATAGAAAAAAAACCATAAGTGTAACATTTGAAAAAAGGCTAATTTTTTATGTCTGTTTGCTGCAGAAGTTGTATTTACTTTTGTCATGAAGGCAGCAGGAGATTTCCTTGTATGTATGATAAAAACTCACCGTTGGTAAACTATAGCCTTAAAAGTTGCCTTTATTTAGACATTCTGACACATACTTTCTCTTGCTTTATAATTCCAAGCCCAGCATATCCTACCTGTATAGGGATTTCAAATATACTGCTCTCTGCTAGGGTTAGAGGATTTAGGTACTTAGCAGTCACATTAACACAGATTACTTTACATTCCATAATATTTTAACAGTCATGCATTGCGGGAGTTTGATATATTTTCTGATTGGTCTGTGCACCCTATTTAGGGATTCAAGATATTGGGAAACAGATTTGTTCACTAGATGGATGTCAGAGGTGGTGATGCAGTTGTTGAAACTGAACATTGACTCATTACACTGAGCTTGATTTCCTGTCTCAAGCTTTTCAAATTTCAAATAAAATTCAAGATGCTTATGATCTGTTTTAGAGCTCTGCGTGGTCAGGCACCCGCCTGCATCAGTGAGCTCCTACTGCCCTATATCACTTTTAGGTGACTGAGGTCTTCTGACCAGGGAGAGTTGTTCCTCCCTCTGGGTTTAAAACCAAGGAGACTGGTCCTTTTGAAGTTGTGTCTCCTACATTTTAAAATTCATTCCTTTTGGACCTTTTGAATCTTCTGTTTCTTCTGTCTTTGTGAAGCACTTTGTGATGTCTGGTCTTGAAAAGCGCTTTATAAATGAAATTCACTTACTTACTGTGGGCGTAATATTCAAAATGCACTCACATCACTATTGACACAACCGACTTCATGGTGTGTACTATGAGTGAATGATTTTGTGTTTTTCAGAACTGTGAAACTTGTGGCCACAATATTAACCACCATATAACCTTATGAGAGTAAGGTGCATGTCTGCCTCCCTCTGATATTTTGTGTATGAGTCAATGACTGGTTTCTTAGGCACTGCAGCTACACAGTGACATGCTGGTATCAGGTTTACTCTCATTCTTCAGATATCTTCTATACTTTGTTTTTGTTTTATTTTTTCAGCTCTCCACATGATAATCGTTATGTCAGTCTGTTCTATGTGTTGACATTTATGTTCCACATCCATTGAGATGTGATAACCAGCTTTCTGCTCAATTGTGTTCTGAGCTATTCAGATAATGTAGGAAGTTGTATTTGGGGAATTTAATTTGTGCTCATTGTATCAATTAACACTGCAGGGCCCAAAGATAGTGTCTGCCGAGGTGCATATGAATGTGATTGTGGTTCCGTGTTTAATTAGCTGTGAATGTGTGAATTTTAGGCACAAATGTGCTGAAATAGTATTTGTACTGTTTAGAGCAGCAGCCAGCAGAATCAGAAGTACTATTGTGTTTTCCTGTAATCTCCACTGTATTTTGCTTGATGTTCTAATTACAGTTTCCCAGGCTTTCTACAAAGAAAAGAGTGCCGAAATAATAATTTTTGTGCATGTTTCAGTTTCACAAGCTCACTGGGTGTTGGATACCTGATGGTGTGCACAGCAAACTACCCCAACGTGCTGGCCTTCTGTTTCCTGGACGAACTGCAGAAAGAGTTTATCGTCACCTATGACCCCAAGCGAATCAGCAGTGTTGTGCGGCCGTACTCCTTCATTGAATTTGGTGAGGTCCATGGATTTTTTACTGCATGTTTCAGTTAACCATCACATGGTTAATGTAATGTCGGTTGCTCAGAGTCAAAATGTGAGGGTGACTTCTTTTAATCAAGAATACAGGAAAAAGATCCATAGCAGAATAAGTTAATTAGTGAATTAGTCATCTTGTTGTGCTAACTGTGATCCATCAGACACCTTCATCCAGAAGACCAAACAGCGCTACAACAGCCCTCGTTCCCTGTCCACCAAGATCAACCTGGCAGACATGCAGACAGAGATCAAGCTGCGACCGCCCTACCAGCTGTCCCCTGAGGACCTGCGAGCTATCAATGGATTCTCTATGCATACGCCCTCCAAGTACAAGGGCATAGGTAGGACATGAGCTGCTGTACACACATACACACCCCACACCAACCTAATTCAAATATGAAAGAGGTTTCTTGTTGTAATAGACTACCTACTTAATTTCCCTTATGGGGGATCAATAAAGTGTTATGTCATCGTATCTTACGCTCATTATTTTAGCACCGTTAATACAGGTAGCGCTGGTCTTTGTGACACAGAAAGGTCACTGGTGATTTTCCTCTCTACAGCAGTAAAGAAATGATACTGGATGCACCTGTCATTGTTGATATTGTTTTTGAACTGTTATACACCAGTTCATATCAAACCTGTAGACTCTCTCACGTGGTTATATTGTTTAAAAGTACAGTACAGGACCAAAATACCTGCCCATCTGTGCATTTGTAGTGATTAGTGGTTATCTTCTACTGGCATGTTTTTGAACGTCAGTGCATCAGGACAAATCTGTTTAATTACATTTAAATTATTGGAATGCGTTTATAGATCGCTCACACATGAAAGAAGTCCATCTTTCTGTAGACAGTTTCCTTCCTGAATGATATTAAGGGCTCATCATTTTCACTTCAGACAATATTAATAGCTGGTAAAAACCCTATAAAAAATCTATGATATAAAAACTAACTTAAGAAATAATATATGCAGCACACATTAATTGTTTTAATTATTGCTTTTCAAGGATAATTAAAAGCTAATTTGGCATTTTCTCTTACTCATTTTTTCCCTTCACTTTCAATTACCGCTGAGTGAGTTACCCTCGCTGTGAGAGGGCATTGTTTACTTTAAAATGCAGTGAGCAGTGTATTCTTGCGGCAGGAAACTTTTGGAAGCAACATGAAGTCTCTGTGAATATCAGTTTAAAACAGTTACACAATTAAAACAAAACTTTTATAAACGCTGCTGTTTTTCAGTAAAAATCTGTAGGTCAGAGAACCTGAAATGTACTGTATGCTGATGGTCAGATATATCCCTTGGATCAGTCAAACAGTTCCACTGTTGCTCTGTGGCTCAGACCCCCTCGCCCTGTGTTGCTCCGGAAAACAACCCTTTTGTACGCACCGTCACACCTCAGCTGACCCACCACGGGTCACTCAGAGCTGTTGTGCTTCCCCTGACATCCTCTGCAGAAAAGCTCTCCACGCTGTGTTCACTCTCTGTTGGTTGCCTTGCCAGGCTTCATTCTCTGAAAACATAAATCATTTTTTCCTGGGGGATGAAGTATGCTAATCTGATAATAGTTATGGATCACTCCTTTTACTGTGCCAGAGTGTTACAGATTACAGAAAGATTTAAAAACAGTGAATGCTTGGCCTATCTTTTCTATTCAAGGTTTTCTCCTTTTATTCTGCATATAGTATTTTTTACTTAAAAAAAAGTTACAACTCAAAAAGTGTATATGTTTTGTTAAATACTTTGGAAAGCAGATTTTTCTCTTTGTAAATAATTTGTCAAGGCAGATTTTGTCTTTAATAAAATGCTCTTTTTGTCTCCTCCAGCTCCCACACAGATGTTGGAGCCAGTGACTCTCTCAGGCATTGTGTCCTGTGTGCTCAGTGTCCTCTGTGGAGGTCTGAACCTGCTGCGAGGAGTCCACGCTATAGAGAGCATACTACAGGTAAGATCTGGGGATGTGGCAACATTGCTAAAAAAAAGAAACAATCAGAAAAGGCAAACAGCAAAGTTGTTGTCCTGTACTCATTGTAGTTGTCTATCTTGTACAGTGAGTGATTATTGCTGACACTGTTTCAGCTTTTCCTCCAAATGAAGTGTCTGACTTTCATCATATAGATCACGCGATCAATGAAACAAATTAAACAAAGACCCATATTGGCATAAATCAGATTTTCCCTTTCAGACTAGTTTGTAGAACTTGGTGCGTAAGATCAGCAGTCTGCCATATGACGTCCATTCTGTTCCTATTCTTTCAAGTCAAATGAGGAAACATGGAAATAATGAAACATGGAAAGCTCTGCGTTTTCTCATT
This sequence comes from Trachinotus anak, assembly GCF_046630095.1. Lineage (NCBI taxonomy): Eukaryota > Metazoa > Chordata > Actinopteri > Carangiformes > Carangidae > Trachinotus > Trachinotus anak. Next base: position 16,843,574 of record NW_027273852.1, read on the forward strand.
CGTTGTCATATTGGTTTCATGATGCCTTGTCTAGACAAATAAACCTTTTCTCAATGCCTTTTCTTCTTTCTGCAGAATGACGATGAAGACTTTAATTATGTGATTGCCTTCTTCCTCGGCACAGCAGCCTGTCTTTATCAGGTAAGTGATAGTCTGCGGTAAGAGCAACCCATCACCGGCTGACTGGCTGACTAATGGCCCTGTACTTTACAACTCAGCAGCTTGTCAGCTAAACCAACATTAGCAAATCTCAGTGCCTTTCACCCCACTACCTTCTCTAAAACATTTTCATCAGCTCCTTTTGTGCACCTCTTGATACTAAATTGAGTTTTTCTAAATTTAGAAACAGAAAACTCAGATCTGCTGCAGACTGGTAGATGAGTGGGTTGAACAAAATGATTTCTTAGGTACTGACCATACAGTAACGATGACAACATGCCACTGGTCAATGTCAGTCACACAAATTGTGCAGCATTCAAATTCTTCTCTGCCATTCTTCTTTCAGTGTTACCTGTTTGCCTACTTCTCTGTCTGGAGGAACAGTAAGTCCTTCCTGGCATTTGCACTCATCTGTCTGTCCAACATGTATCTGTATGAACTGAGGAACATGTGGCAGATCCTCTTCCATGTCGCAGTGGGGGCCTTCATGACCCTGCAGATAAGACTGAGACAACCTCTTGGCAAAGCACCAGACTATAATGTCTGACAAAAACTTTAAACACAAAGGACAAATGGACCCGCCTGCAGATGTCTCACCTGCCCTGGAGATGCAGCAGAGACAGCACTGGCCAGTCGGGGGACAAATGGAAACAAATCCAGTTCAGGAAGAAAAAAATCTTTCAGGACCACAGTGGTTCTGTTCTCAATCAATCCCAGCACCAATGGACAAATCTCAGTGTGAAACTCCACCACAGCTTGAATCAACTTTGGATCTAACTGGATTGACTTGGGAAGTTGTCTGTTACCCATCATTGTCTGATTACAATTTTTACTTTTACTTGCTTTCATTGCAGCCATAGTTTAGGTCAGAGTCCTGCATACAGGATGTCTAGTTTTGCAACCTTGTACTTTGCCAGCACCCACAAAATTAAGTAACAGGACCTACAGGTCATGTGTAACTTGTAACCTGTCCTATAACCAAATACAGAGGCCACAGACACTGTCACGCTGTGGTTGGTATTAGGAATCCCTGAGTTCAAGTCTCAGCACCAAAATTATACTTTTACTTTTTTACTTAACCAAAATTATGCTTTTACTTTGATCTTACTTTGAGGAATTTAAAAAGTTTTTTTCATTGAAGATATTAAGCAAAACTTATCAAATACATCAATGTAGAACTAAGAAGAACTTTACTAAGAACCTTTCAGAAAATATCTAAAATCAGCAAAATCATTATTTAAATCAGGGAATATTTGATGTCTAAATCACATCAACCATGTCATGGTGGATCACATCAAGTGACACTCATAACCCACACAGGTGCAGGGGTTATCAGATCCAGTGTATGTTACCCTTCAGAATTTGAACAGACACTTGATGACAGTGTTCAGTATGTGACATTCTTCAGTTCTCGAGCTGTGGATACATTTCTGTGTGCACCCAAACATTGATGTTTAATACCCAGCCCTATTATGCTCTTTAGCCTGGCCAACCAACCTTGTGGCCTTGGCTGAAGTTTGGGCCAAACAGAAGAGCATATGGCACAAAACAAACTGATAAAAGACTAATAAAGTTACTTTAGGAAACATCAACATAAAAGAACAGGACTGGACATTCATCTAAACTTCTTGTTCTTGTCCTCCTTTGTGTTTATATCACCCAGGTCCTGCTTGCATCCAATTATTTTTCAGTTCAATACAATTTTCCTCTTTGTTCCACCTGTTAGATGCACTTATTGCACATGTGCCCTTGGATACCTGACCTGGTGCAGGACTCTGGTTTAGGTCTTGGTATAAAACTATGCAATGCTGCCTCATACATGTGGCCGATATTTCTGTTTAGTTATGTTCTGTATTCAGGAGTCAATTATATCTTATTTTACAGATTTCTGTCATTTCTGTTTGTTAATTTTGCTATTTATGTACTGATAGACTGTTCATTGGCATGTGATCAGCGAAGATTTTATACAGATTTTGTTTTATTTGGTTGCTCCATTTTTTTTTTAAGCAGACTTGTATCTACTTGTCACAAAGAAGCTCCTGCTTCAGTAGACACAAACAGTGTGTTAGCATTCATACCCGACTTCCTCGCCCACACAGCCTCAAGCATGTGGAAGTGTCAAGTGACTATGTTAATAAACAAGTCTGTGTTGGCAGCAGTAAAGATACTAGCTGTGTTGTCGAGGCCAGAGGCAGCCCATCTCATCTGAGCAGCCTCTGGCGTGCTTTTCCTCCCACCGAGTCCCCGAGACATGGTTGCGTCTGCCACTTTGGAAGACAAAAACTCTCATCCTAGCTTGTGTAATGGATATTAGTACAGCATTCACATTTGACGTAATCTCAATGAGGGGATGCCACATTTATCGTTATTAAGCAGTGTAAGATTTGTCAAGGAAATTATGGGAAAGTTTCCTCGTTTCCTGCATCATCCCAACAAATAATTGCAAACAAATGGAGAACGGTCGACAATTGAGTTATGCCTTGTTCATTGTTCATGAGTAGCTCCAGAGTTGTGCCAAGATTGTCATGACGTCTTTTTTTTTTTTTTTTTTAAATAATCTGTCTCCCACTGGATTGAGTTTAAAGTGAAAATGAAAAGGAGTATAGCCACGCAAATACACTCAATATCCATCTGGCATCTGCACTACAGATCTCTCGGGGGACCGCTGCAACACTCTAGCCATGTATGATTCATCATTGTGCTCTCTGAATGTTCCCAGCTTTCCAACAGCAGCACCACACCTACATGACCTAATAGTTCTTTTCACAATGTGGCTTGGACTCAATTGGATCTGAATTGTGCTTCACTGGCTCTGATTGTTTATGTTCACATTCTCCTTTTCCACAGTAGATGTGTAGAGTGGGTGTGTTGTGTAAAATAGGAAAAGTAAAATTCGAGATATTTATGCTGGTTTATCCAAGTATGGAAAATGAATGTGACCATTTTCAGGTCTCTAAAGCGTGGAAATGAACTGCTGTTGTTTGTGTTGTATGAATTTTTCACATTTAAATTCATTTTATTTTACACTAGAGCATCCCCAGCCATGATTAGTTCATAGAATACTTTAAACAGTTAGATCCAGTGTTAAGTCAGGAAACAAAGATCTGGGTAAATGTGTCGGAACAGTTCATTTAAAGCATATCTGAGACCAGAAGTGCTTTAATTTGTCCATTTTCTGTTGCACATGGAGGCACATTGATTTATCACGATGTGATCTGGTCATCTTCACTCCACTTGAAACATATCTACTCATGTATTAGGACTCGTTGTCTCTGATCTCAGCTCTGCAACATTGAACATTAAAAACCTCTGAGACATGACCATTACAATGATAACCATTCTTCAACAAACATGGAATGTATTGTTTTTGCTGCAAGCTACAGCAATGCTGTGCAGCAACAGACACCAGATTGCCTCATGATTCAGAGGCAGCTGAGACACTTTTCAGGCAGCTCTGTTTTTTTTTAATTTCACTAGTAATGGTGCAAGAAGCATTATGATTATGATGATTATAATTGATGTTAGTAGTGGTTTCCTCATTATAAGGAACAGCAGTTTCCTCCAGATGTAATTAATGGAACAGGTATATATTTTCTCCAGAGCAGGAAGTATGTGGATTTTAAAGACAAATGGGTGCTGCAGGTGTACACTGCTGATTACTGTACTTTAGGGACAATTTGAGCGCAGCATTCTTCAAGTGAATGTCAGTAGTGATAATATTTTTGTGGCAAAGTTCGCACAGTCAGGTGTTCACAGGTTGGCTGCTCAGAAAGGTTAAAATCAGTAAGTATGAGGCTCTGAGGATTTTGTTGGCTTCACTGTGCGTGTGAGTTCCTGTGAGAAAAGCTAAGCAAATGCTAATGTGGTCACTGGCTGCACCACAGTGGCCTTTTATTCCATTACTGACCACTCTTCAAATTCTTACATTTTATTTAGATTTCAGCTGCAGTCCAACATTGCTACTTCAATGTGCATCAAGAGTTATTGAATTAGCTATTAACGAAGACCCTGATTCAATCTTATTCAGTGAAATGGCAAGCGATTTGACTTCTATACAAATATAGATATTAAAACTGTAATGGATGAATTAACACTCAGGCTACTAATCAGCAGATTAGCATTTTGCTTCCTTCTCTTCCATCATTTATAAACAATTATCTTGATGAAAAGAAGACAAAGGACCCCATGTACAAGCCAAGTGATGTAGTGCTGCTGCCACCTGTTGGTCGGCTGCATGAACACGAGAACAGTGTAAGCTCATGCTTATTGGCTTTAAGAAAGCTTTAAAAAAAAAAGGTAATAATTTCTCACCAAATGTTTATTTCCAGTATGTGGACATCTGAGCTTTACACTTATATGTGATTGATGAGCATGTCATTCAAAACCCATTTCTTTTACAGACCTGAAGTGAGAAGCACTAAATTGTAAATATAATTGTAAAGTGCATCATTAATTTTTCCCTGAATTGGAAGTAAGGGCCCTTGACTAAACCATACTGTGTCCATATACTTTTGGCCATACAGCATATTTAGTCTTGTCATGGATAAAAGACAAGCTTCTACTATATGTCCATCCAGGCATTCATCTAAATCGGTCAGGTGACAACACAGGCACTTAATGTAGAAAATAATCAGCAACCTGTGGTACCTGTGAAACATCTCAGCAGTTTATTTGACTGTAAAAAAACAAAAAACAAAAAAAAGAGCATAGTGTTTGGCATGACGACAAAAACAACCCACAGTTTTGTCTCTGAAGCTGTTTATGTCACAGACGCTGCCTCACCTTGTCATCTTGTCAGAGCCATCATGAGGATCCACAGCTGTAGAAATGAAAAGGTGAGCTTCTCCTGCTCTTTAGACATAAGAATGTATCCTCTCAGATACCTTTCAGCTGCACCCCTCATCTCAGATCTGTGCCTTCTCTCTAACCCCATGTGTTGTCTAATGGCACATTCCTGCACAATAAACAGTAGGAAAAGGGGCTCACATGGGTGTAGAATTGCACTGACTCAATGAGTCAAATGGGATGACACTTAATTTTTTTACTAGTGGTGTGTGATAATGGTTGCAGCAGTACAGTACATTAACAAAACAGAAACCACCAGAGTAGACAAGTGCAGGCTTTCCACTTTACAGGCTCAAAGCAATCATTCCAAGTGCCAAGTTTCTCTTATTTTCAAACAGGAAATTAAGAGCAAAACCACCAACATTTAAAGGATAAGGCTGATGCTTATCTACATTTTTATTACTGTCAACAAATCCCATAAAAAGCCCAAAATCATCAATGAACTGGACCGTCTAACAAGTGCTGTGTAGCAAAACCCCGATTCATCTTATTCCTTAATGCTGAACAGCTTCATATCCCAAAACTATTAAAAACCATCAATAAACTATACTGTTGGACATGTTCCCCTATGACCATGAACATAGAAACTGTTACAGAGCCCGGAGTGTGCCACTGGAATAATTGATTTGTTTTAGATTTTAATTAAAATCAATTGATCAATTAAAAAAAACAATTGTAACTTGTTTAATTTGCTAACTTAGTCTATTTAACACATCCATATCCTAATGAAGACTGAAATGATCAATTGATAATTAGATTTTTGAATGGAACGAGGACCAGCAGCAGGATTTCTGATTGGCCAGTCTTCTGCAAACACATTGGAGCTGGCCAATCAAAGTCCAACTATTACTTTGTGGCTTTTAATGATCTTTTTAATATTTATCTTACAATGTTTAATTATCATTTTAATTAAGTTTTTTTTAAAGCATTTCAATGCCAATTTCAATTAATTTTCAACTTCTTAAAATAAACACATAGTCCCAATAAATAATTATTTTCCCCCTCCTCTTTAAGTAATGTTTGTTAATAACTGCAGGGTTTGACAGACTTATATCTTCACAAGGAACAAAAAGACAGGGTCTGTGGGTGCAGTATGTGTAAAGAATAACACAATGTTGATTTTGTTTTTTCAAGAGATTTGTTGATAATAAACAAAATCCTGAATAATACTAGCCTTATCCTTTAAGCTTCCATCTCAAATATGCCTTATTCTTCTCTAGAAAAATTTGACACTCTGCCCAGACATTTACTGATCACTGTACTCTGTGACTCAGCCAAGACAAACAGAACCAGCTGTAGTGATAGGTAATAACATCACTGAAAATCACTCAAATCTATGAAATGGCCAGGTTAAAGACAGTTTGTCGGAAGACATGCTGAGTAATGTAATACTGAAGAACATTTTTGTGATAAGAAAAAAATAACCAGCAGATAAAAGGGCACATTTCCATATGGGCTTGTCTTTCCCTGTCCACAGGATGAGAATCATCACCATCATTAGTAGAGTTCATAATAAAGGCCTCATCGGAGATCATTGGACATTCATTGGGTCGTACCATCTGATTGAGCAAGCAAGAGGGAGGTGTGGAGCAGTGCAGGATGGGGTGGACAGCCGAATGCACTGGAGTGCAAAATGGCTTTTGAGCACCAAGACTGATGCATTCCCATCCTCTAGTCTTGTCATTCAAAGTGCATACTCGCTCGGCTTGACACTTCCTTCTCTCCGTGAGATTTAAACCCACTAGTGAAGGGAAATCACCAGAAACGCAACGCCATCTAATCACCCAACGGTTGACTTCCTGCAGATTGAAAAATGCTCAATTCAGTGAAAAGAGCAAGAAAAACGGGCATTCAGATGCGTCAATCTGCTGAAGTTAATGGTACATTAGCTGTGGCTCCACTTTGAGAACAGGCAACACTCGTGAGGATTTCTGGAATCCCAACATGAGAGTGATAGAGTATGTACATCTGAATACACATTGGTGTTTATAGATAGCTCTGTAATATATTAATGTACAAAATATAGAATCTTAAAATATCTGATAGGGTTTGGTGTTCTGAAGTCAAAATACAAAATGTCGAAGATTAGAAAAAGCTCTTCATTGACATCCTCTTAGTGTTTAAGGTGTGTTTATATGCTGTTGATACTGTGGGGAGTTTGTGATTTTACACGTCTGATGGGAAACTTTCGGTAAACACTGTGGAGCATTTTCTATCTGTTCTTACAAAAAAAAAAAAACAGTCCAAGGTGTCTCCTCACCTGCAAGACTCATTCTTCACCAATAAGACACAACTTAGTGCAACTCCTCCATTCATCTGTTGATTGCTGACATGATCAGATATTGGTACAAGGACAGGTAGTACTGTGGTGCTGGCACACTTGAGAGATTTGTACCTGTATCACGACAACATGACAAACGTGTTTTACATACAGTACATAAAATCATATATATACACATAAAACTTGTCTGTGTTTTACATGTACATATATACTTCAGCAGGAGAAAGGCAGAGGAAAAGAGCAAGTGACATGTCTTCCTGCAGGTTTGTCCGAACCCCTCAGAAAATCTGGCAGATTGAAGCAAATAAAATTTCTCAGAGAACATTTTTCCTGTAGAACCTCACAAAGCTGGCGGAATCTGTTTTTACGCTCTGATTGGACGTCTTTGGTCTCAATGTCAGAGTCAGGCTAGCTAGGCTTCTCCCACTCAGTCTCCTCTGCAAGCTGAGCTCTGGGATGAATTTTCTCATCCGTCCTCGCTGTGGCCCCAGTGGGTTCAAGAAGGGTTCTGCGCTGTGAGAACAGACGCTTCGGCTGGTCTCAGTCCACTGTGAGCTATCAGAGGTCCATGAGGCTGCTCCTTGTGACAGAGGCGGAGTTAACACCCCTGTGTGTTGTCTGTCATTTAGCGTAGGTTAACTGTTGGGGGGTCCACTGGTGAGGAAATAGGTCATCATCTCTCCTTTGCCCTTCACTGTGACGACGCCTCTGTACTCCAGTGTGTAGTTATAGGAGCTCAGTACCTGGTACAGGTCAGCAGTCACCTGAGGACAGGAGGAGAAAGGAGCAGTGAGTGGACAAGTTTATTTCAGTTTGTATTTACAATTTTCTATGTTTTTATTATTTTGTCTTAGTTTGGCATTTAATGACTCACTCAGTGCTGATATGATGGTTTACAGATCAAAAGATGTCTGAGTTAAAATCAGGCTACTTGTATTTGAAGTTAGACATTTTTTAGACATTTAAAGTTACAGCATTTAAATGACTAAATTTCAGTGGAAACCAGGTCATGTCTACGCTTGGTCCCTTAAAGGCTGTTAGCATAATGACTGTTAAGAGTAATGGTAAATTCCATGTCTTTTTAGTCGAATTTGACCCTGATGTAACATGCAGACGATCGCTGACCTGCATATCTACACTTACTGTGTTGCCCTTATATAAATGCATCGTGTTGTTTTTTTCATGACTGACAGCCTTTTCCTCATTTGATTCTGTGCCAAAAACAATAATCTCAAATATGCGGTACAATGTCAAATAACATTTAATACGACATCTGAGATGCCTTAAATTATCTGTTTTTCTCAGATTGTCTGTGAGACCAATACACAGGTGGTGATGGCATCATAATGCTGCTGCTTTTTTTCATATTCATTAGGAAGCAGTGGTTCATATTTGCTCTGTCATTAATGGTTTTTCAGGGGGTGCAGTGGAAACGAATGAGAACAAATTACAGGTTTCCATCTGTGTTCAAAGTAGCTTTGAGTTATTAAGCTTTAATGATTTCACATTGAGCCAAACCAATATGGCCATGTATAATTAACATTTTCCATTAACCTGAATAAACTTATTCTATATCCAGCCTGCAGCTATGTGTGAGGTGCGGTTTTGCAGAGCTTATGAACATTAGGTGATTTCATACTTTTTGACTAATGGTAGATTGCAGCCATCCCGAGCACTGCAAATGCTGTATATTGTATTTGAGCTTCATTCATTTTTGACCTAAAACTGAGTGAATAGTCCATCACTTAAACTGTGATTGTTCCACTTGTTTGTGACGTGTTTCAGACAAGGGAGGCTCAAACAAATTCATATTTTTAGTCATAATACGAGTTGACTGTCAGACACAGTGTTTTTTTAGCATCAGTTTGTTGACTGGACTTGTTTGTTGTCACCAAGCTGATGGGGTTCTGGGATTACTGTACAGAATCAGTGTTAATTTGTGTATTTAATAGTTATGATATAACTTAGAATTACAGTTTTGCTGTGTTGTCTTCAATAGAACACAATTCTTGACCCAAAAAATGGACACTTCAATAGATTCAAAATATCTAAAATATCACCTTAAAATGATATAATTTACTTATTTTGAGAAAGGCAGAATTTAATTTGGCTTTATAGCTTCTTACTAAGTGACATGACTTTTTAGGATGAGTATTTTAGCAGTGCAGTGTCACACTTGTCACCTGGATCCTCTCCGGTACACCTGTGCTGTCCATGCGACTCGCCACATTCACCGTGTTCCCCCAGATGTCATACTGAGGCTTCCTGGCCCCGATCACCCCGGCAACCACAGGGCCCATGTTGAGACCTAAGACAGGGAACAAACGTAAGACCACATTAAGTACTTCAGTAATTACCAGACTAGCAGGACAAAAACATGAAATAAAAAAATGTGACACTTACTCATACAAAAAATACTGATGTCACAGAAAGTAAACTTTTTTTTTTTTTTTTTTTGTACGAAACTTGCTGGGCAAAATGATTTTTATTGTGTCAGGTTTCATTTATATCTTGGAATTAATGTTTTTCAGTCCTAAGATAGATTTACTGTGTATCAGTTAGGAACTTAACTCTCTCCACTACCAACTTGGCCACTGATCGTTAGTCTTATTCCTCTGAGAGTTAACAGTCACCTTCATTTTGAGTTCCAGTCAATAACAATCTCACACCACCTGCATCCCCACTAAATGTACAAACCCCCTGAAGAATAGCCACACCTGTCTTTCTTTCCTGCAGCTCACCTATTTTCATTTTGAAGTTGTTGAAGGAGTGTTCGTTGATGTATTTCATCTGGTCCATCATCCTCATGGCGTAGTCGGCTAGAGCACGGATGTGTGAGCGCCCGGCCTTGTCGTACGTGGAGTCGTTGAGGCCTGAGGCTGCCATATAGGTGGAGCCGATGGTCTTGATCTTCTCCAGCTGACGGAACTGATCCTCACTAATGATCTAATGGTGGAAGGAGAGAGGGTTTGATCTATAAACCTCTATACTGAGCAGGGTTTGGGTTCAGGTTCATTGGATCCAATTTAAAGCTGATAAAACGACCTTATTCTCTGAGCTCCAGGTCTAACAGATCTATTGATTTTTTATTTCCTCTGTATTTTTAGTTGTAAAAAGCAAAGTGCGAAAACATTTAAATAGTCTTAGAGTTTTACTTCTGAAACCTCCAACTTATTCAATTCCAATCCCTCTGTCTAATGTTACGTCATCTGGCTGGTTAACATAGTGAAGCATCTAGTGGCTTAAGGGTCAGACATTTTTCTCATGAGTTGGTGGAGACCAAACCAAACTAACTTCAGTAACTTTTATTGTTTGATAAGCCTTCATGCAGCTTTGTATGATGTGGGAGGGAATAGTTCAACTATCTTAAAGTCTCTTTTCAGAAGCATGAGGTGAGTAAAATCAGTCTACTCCTCATTTTACCGGGAAGCAACTGTTTCCTAAAGCACCACTAACAAAGCAGGTCCCACAGCACATCCTCACTCACACACTCGCACACAGACACAACCTCCAGCTGGCTTCATTCACATCTCACCTCATCAAAGTCGGCGATGATCTCGTTGAGCAGCCGCAGACACTCCACTCCCTCGTTGTTGGCCTCCAGCTCCACGTAGAACTCGGAGAAGTTGCTGATGGAGGCGAACATGACAGCGACGCACTCGCACGACTGGTAGTAGAGCTCATCGTTACGCCGCTCACGCTGCAGGAAGTGGGCAGCCACATCTTTGGGTAGGATGTTGTGGAGCAGACGGCGGTTGTAGGCCTGCAGCTCCTCCATCTCCTCCTTCTCCTCTGTGGCCTAGTGAAGAGTTCAAGACAGGGATTAAAGAGGAAATGAAGGGTGAATCAAATGGAATAAGTAGATCACTAGAGAATGCCATGAGCATTGCAGCCTCCCAGAGCTGCTAGCACGCCCGGAGACTCGGCCTTGTTTTTTAAATAACCTGTTTATGCCCTTGCCTGAATTACTAACCACAGGCAGAGCACAGCCTGCCTCATGACCCTTGAGCATCCCTTAAGGCATTTTATTAAATTAAATTAAATGAATACTTCACAACTCATCTGAGTATCCAACACTCTGCCCCTGTAGGCCTGAGAGATGGCTCTGAAAAGTTTTTACTGTGTTCATTCTCAGAGGAGAACAGCAGTAGCCCATTTGGATTCATGTCACCTCTGATGGATTCTAATGACGCCTCGAGAGTCGCAATGAAAAATGTGACAAAAGGTCCACATGAAAAGAATAATCCACTTCTTTGCCTTTGATCTATAAGTCCAGTATGTTCCAGACGTTCTTGGTTTCTTCACAATAAAGCGTGTCGCACTACGTCTCTGCCAAAGTGATGATCGTTAAAGCTGCAGCTTCATGAAGGAGCACAATGTAAACTTCTCAGAGCCACCTATCAGCAGATGAGTATCTGATACTAAACACAGCAAAAACTATAACAACACATTTGTTTTTTCTTCATTAACATGAGATACAGTATTCAAATTTTACTCTCCAGTATAATAAGAGATACTGATTTCTTTCAGAAAATGGGCAGAAAACCAAAGGAAGATGTTTTGCCTTTTCCAAAAAAAAACAAAAAAAACAAATGGGCAAAAACTTGGAAAAACTGCAAAGAACTGTCCAAGAGAAGGGGTGGGGCATTGGTTTTCTTGATGGTTCTTGATGGCAGCATCTTGTAGTGAGCTCTAAAGCTAAGGCTTGGATCTTAAAACTAACACCATCCACACACACAAACCTTGTTCCCATCATCTAAGGGGACATTGGACAGACAGATGTTAGCAGGTTTTTTTTGACCAGTCTAAAAGGGACTTTACAGAACAACCACTACATGGCCAACCTAAACCCTTATCTTACCCCCCAAACTTTATCATTCACATCGAGGAGACCTGCTTTTTGGAGATGGAGATGATTCCCCACATTACATCTATGTCTCCTCAACACACACACCAACCTGCAGCTTCCAGAGGAAGTCGAGCCTGGCTGTGGACTCCACCTGTTGGGCGTGAAGGTAGAGGGCGAGAACGAAGACGGTGATGACCACCGGGGTCATGATCTTCAGAGGAACCTTGGAGTCCATTACACAGCTGGAGGTCAACACAAACACACTTTGGGTTTTCATGTTTTTTGCTGAGCGATGAACTAATTCAATCAATAGTTCTCATCAAACATACAGGTGTCAAATAAAGTTATATCATATGGATGTAAAGGAGGGCTCTGCGATACTGCGACACAAAAACAAGCTGCCCTCTACATCTTGGCTCATTAGCGTTAGCATCTGTTGACAGCAGGTCATTATAGTTACATTTGTGCCAGCACAGTGATAATGATGCTGTTAACTTAATCAGATGATGGAGATAATGTTTTGGGTCTCTGTGGAGACAGACGCTGCCATCAGGCTCACCTTGTTCCATTCATGTGCTCGCTGTGAAGGGAGGAACAGAGAAGAGCCAATCAGCTGTTAGAGCATCTGCACACTGTCAAAGCTTTAAGCATCACATGCATAGCAACACACACACACACACACACACACACACACACACACACAGACACAGACACATACAGCAATACTGAAGTCACTCACACAGCGTTGATGGCGTTGGCCATGACCAGCAGGTCCTGGTTGTCGAAGAGGCTCACTTTGGGCACCTCCATGATAAGAAGGTAGAGCAGCTCGATGAAGAGCATGAGGAAAAGTTTGCCGATGCTGCTGACCTGCAGGAAGACGGAGCAGGCCAGCAGGCTGAGCAGCACGCAGGACGAGAAGTACTGAGGGAGGAGGACGGAGAGAGAGAGGATGTTTTTATCTTTGGATATGAAGGTTTATATTCTGTAACTGGCAGTGCCGCCTGAATGAGTCACACATTATCAAACGCTCGATAAACCCACAATTTTGACCGCTTGGCTGTTAATTTAAACATTACTGTGCAAGCTAAGTGAGCATCCACTTGTTCTGCTACTGTTCAGAGTGATATCACTTGTCGGGAGAATCACATTTCACATCTCAAAATATATAAATACAAGTGCATTACTACAGCAGGTTGAACATTATTGTCCTCTTTATTGCAAAGACATATTGTTCTAAAAGCCATAATGTGAAGTATTACATGCAACACACTGTGCTTTTTCTTGCCTGACATTCAGACAGAAAAAAACAACATTATACCCATTATTTGGCTGATTGACTAGTAGAATATGCAGCATATTTTGGCACGATAACATGCAAGCAGATTCGACTACACCACTGGACACAGCGATGACTGGTTAAAGTAATGTATTTTAAAGTTCTTGTGTTGTTCTGCTGGTATTTTATGCTTCTGTCTTTTGGTGAACGAACCTGCCTAAACAATTGTGACAGATATATTTGTTCAACATAATCGATCACACTTATATAATCTTCATTTGTTATGCAGAAACTGCTTCAGTTCAAGTTTTAAAAAGCCTCAGTTTGTACCAACTGCAGTAAACTTGCATCTGTTTTGCTTCGTTTGCTTCCTTAAATTCGACTTGCATATGCTCATTGCACCTGTTGAAATAAACTACACAACAAACACTAGAAGTTATTTTGAGTCAGAAATCACACTTTGCAAACACACACACACACACATACATACACAGAACAAGGCACACCTGTACCTCAGGAAAGCTGCAGATGAGTGCGTTGTCTCCACAGGGGCTGTGCTGTGTGTCCAGGCTGTAGTTGAGGAGGTGGGCGTGGCAGGCGTTTACGCTGTTCAGGCTGATGTTGAGCTCTGCTGTGATGCAGCTCCGCAGGTCAAGGCTGCTGCAGGTGAACTGAACAGTGTCAAAAGTCAGTGAGGACAGGTGAAAGCACATTAGGCTCCTTTACTGAATATCATCTGAGGAATGTGAATTGTTCACTGGATGCTTTGAAAAATAATTTTATGCTAAGAAAAGTATAATTTTTTCTTGTGGGACTTCTGTTGATGAGAACTTACAATATTGATGAAAGCGGACAGAAAGACGACGATGATGGTGAAGACACCCACCAGGGTGCTGTTCAGTCTGGACTGGACGATCCTCTTAGAGAGCGTCTGCAGAGGGACTGGGAACAGCTGGGTAAAGGAGAGCGTCATGGGTAAAGAGGGGAAGGTCACCAAATGATTTGACCGAATGTAGCACTGTTAGCTTACACATCATTTTCATTGCAGCCCCAAATTAAATAAATCCCTGAATTAACACTCTGGGACATTTGACAGTGACATAAATGCTGATATAAGATGTGACAAGACAGCATGCAGTAAACTGATGCCTGCAACTAAACCATTTTTTCTTCATCTAGTGTATGATGAGAGAGGACTGACAGCAAAGTTCTGTCTGCACGTTCAATACATGTACAAGTGGAAGACTTTCTTTTTTTTTTTCAATAGCAAAGCCATGACTCATCAGTGAAAAGCATCAATAGCAACTCTACTTTCATCTCTTCTGTCCCTCAAGGCCCTTCAGCAGGCACCGAGAGCAGGGAATGGATAGAAAAAAGCCTCCTGAGGTTTGTGAGGTGAGCCCTGCTCTTTTGTGTCAGTCCCGCAAAACAACTGTAGTGTGTTAGAGTTGCAATTTATTTAGTGACTAATTAATTGACTGATTGATTTTTAATCTCCAGGTTAACTCAGTGCCCAAACATTAGCTAATACAGCACCAAACATAGAGTTGCAAGAGAGCATTAATTACTGCACAAATGTCTTTCCAACAATCAACAAACAGAACAAAAGAGGCAAAAGGGTGACTGAACAGAGAAAAAAATTTATGTTATATTTCACTAAATAACTGTTCCTTAAATCATCTGATGGAGGACACAGAAAACATAAAAGGGATTTTAGTTTAGTGCTGCCTAAATTGGCCCAAAAAAGGACGCAGTGTCCCGACACTGATGTGTGTAATAAATAAATACTGAGCAGAGCGATCACAGACAGTTAACAGTCTGAGTGCAGTTTGCAGTCTGGTAGACTGATCATTTACAAGATTTAGAGCAAATGTGTTGTACAAGGTTGAACGCTCTGAACTGCAAAGTCTTTTGGGTGACAAAGAGGTCGTCCAAAAAAACAGGAAACACAATCTTAAATTTGTCAGTCTCACAACCTTTGATTAAAGTAAGTGGGACATGAAGTTTCTTGTAGACTTGTGTAAATGTGATGGTGCCTTTAAAGCCAACACTGGTGTGAGCTGAACAGTCTCAGTACAGTCCTACAGTGGACCAGTCATCTCAGATGATACTACAGATGCACACCAACACACCCACAACAACCTGACACTGTGATATACACATGCCACATCCAAAATGAGCTCTGTTTTTTTAGGAGAGTGTATTTTAAAATTACAAAGAATGTCTATATAATATTTTCATTGTGTGGCTGGGGAAAATGGGGTCTCATGGTGACATCTGCACTTTGCCAGTTAAATTCTGCTCTAAGAAGAACTTGTTTTCGAGGTTGTTTTTGAAGGTCCCATATTTTATACTTTTGCTGTGTTTTATTTGATTGTTGATATCCATAGGAAGATATCTCAGTGTAGTTTTACATCTCCTCTCTCCACTTCTCTGGAGTTCTACTAACAACAAGTCAGTCAGCCAATCAGAAGAGAGGATCTGAGCCTCACATCTGATTGGCTGACTGTTTTCTGAGTGATTGAATAAACATACAGTAGATTTCAGGTAAACACACAGAGAAACCAAATCCTGCAAGGCTGGATGGTGGGTCTGGGCTTGGGGCATGGCTTAGGGCGGTGACTGCTTCATTGTGACATCAAAAATCACACTTTATACAATATGGGACCTTTAATTCACAAATAATGTCTATATAATATGTAGCAAAATGGAGTCACATAGTAACATCTGCACTTTGCTTTAAGGGGTTAATTTAAAAACTCTTCACTAAAAACTGCTCATTATGAGGTCAAGAGCAGGATAAGCTAATTTTCTACATCACTTACATTATCTGGAATCTATAACAAGTACATCATCAAACCCGCAGCCTAATAAGAGATTTAACATGATGAAAATAGTCTTACATAAAGGAATGAGAAGCAGCAAGGAAGAGAAAAGCTGGCAGTTCTTCTCTGTGGATGATATTTTATAAAACTGCATCCTCTTAAAAAAATCCTATAATCACTCCTATCAATTATCACTCTAGAAAAGACCAATGTCTCAGATCTGCACATGGTAGCAAGTTTGTTTTTCTTTTTTTTTTTGGCATATACATTCATCACAAGCTGAGGCAACTCACCCCAAAACAGCAGTAGACAGCTGAGATGAACATGACAGTCGTCAGGATAATGAGACAGGTGATAAAGAAGCCGATCATCAGGCTGGAGCTGCAGACAACAAAGGGATAGGATGTAATTATATACAGATTTTCTGGCTGCATTTTATGATTTAGAGATGCTACCTGTGTCACGGCTGAGGAGATCTTGATGACCTTGTGTGAGGATAAATAATTTGGAAGTCGCTGTTATATTTGTGTGGGTGTGACAGGATGAGATACAAGCAAGAGAAGAGTCCAAAGAGGGGAGAGCGTGAAGACAGTGAAAAAAAAAACAAAAAACAGATTAAACAATGAGAGAGAGAGAGAGGAGACAGCGTAGGAGGGACTCTGAGGAGGACTGAGAGGTAAAGAGAGGAATAAAAGACGAGGGGGGAGTGGTGAGATGAAAGGATCAAGAAGAAAGGTTAATAAAGAGGCAGGCGGAAGGAGATCAATACTGAGAGATGGGCAGGGAGAGAAGTTTGAGTGCAGAAGAGATTTTAAAGGAGGGATCGCCTAGAGACAAAATCTGCCAGAGCTTTTTGAATCAGGCTGCTGCTCAAATGCAGTTCCACTGATTTTGATTTGATATCCTCTTTTATTACTCATCTATTCAGCTTCAGAGTTATAAAAATTACTTTTTCATTTTTTTCACTTTTATAGTTCTGGTTGGTTAAAGACAGAAGAACTTGCAGCAGATACTGTACGGTTTGAAAGCATACACTGAACGTTTGGAGGCCACAGCTGATGTGTTAAAGAGTGTCTTTCATTTTTTTTAAGTCGTAAACAAGTGGCACCACTTTCTAGCAAGACATAGGTTATAAAGGAGCTAATTAATAACTGAATTCATTAATCTTTATTAGAAAAAATAAGTCATTAATAAGGACAACTTTTGGGTTACCAGGTTCTGTGAAAAAAAACAACTTGACTTTATTTTATTGCACCATAACTTCTTTTCTTTTAAAGGGTCACTATTGAAGTCTCATTTTTCTCATCACTAAAATCTTATCACAACCAACATTATGGCCAAAAATTTTCCCCAAACCAGAATTTGATTTTAATTCATCGGGAATCAATAAGTCTTTATTCGCATGTCCCTGGCTGACCAGTGTTAACACACACATGCATTATTTTTGAGCAATAGTGGGCTGATTCTGCTACTCACAGTAAGAAAAACAAAGTTTTAGTAATAAAAGTTTATTTTTTAGTTATTATGAGAATCATTCATTCTAAACCTTGAACCTTATGAAATCTGTATCGTCGACACTGTTTCCTGTCTGCAGTCACGCAGCCTGTTCATCTCTACACTGATTCTTTTGTCTGTTACACTCACTTTCTATAGAAATGAAAAACTCTGTGTTATCGAAATATTTTCTGCATCAAACTGCACATAAATCTGAACGATCCACTTTACACACTCCCGGATTCCCTCTGTCATTTATCATTTTATATTTGATTGTTGTTGTTGTCACAAGTTCTTATTTTCTCACTTGCGATTACTTAAAGCGGCGGATGGTGGTGTTAGCATGACGATGACGCATGGATGATTCTAGCAGCTGTTAGTCCTGCTGTTGGTAAAATGACACCAAAATGTCTGTGAGGAGCCAAATGACTGTCATTCAGTCACAACAATGTGAGTTGGTGATGGCTGTGTATTTCAGTGAGGAACTGTTGTCTGAAGTGGTTTTCACTCACGGTGGCACAATGACGATCTGGATGAAGCAGATGAAGAGAAAAACGAGGGAGGCGCAGGCCACGTAAGCCCCGAACCTCGAGTCCACCTGCTTGGAGTACTGCAGGATGGAAAGAGAGGAGGAGAGAGAAACAGCATTTCAACATTTGACAAAGATTTTCTTGCATTGCGTACCCAACAAAAAAAAGATCTTAAAAAATCAATAGCTTCATGCTTGAAATAAGTTTTCTTTCAAAATGTTTCATACTTATTCTCAAAATCTGGGAGCAGTGGCCATAATACTCTCATATACTTGAGACTTCCAGATCCCAGATGTTGAGATGCTGTTATTTTTAAGATCAGCATTCAGACTGAAAGACTGTCTCTTGACTAATGAAGACTTCAGACTTGACTTGGACTCAAGGACTAAGACTAAACACTGAATGATGCTGGGTTTTCGAGGCTGATATAAAAACAATGAATAAAAATACATTGGCTGAAACAAATGCATAAACAAATGCTTTTGATGAGGATTTTTTGTGACCAACATTTAGACAAAAGTAGGATAAACTATGTGTTGGAGACACAGGTTGCAAACCAAAATGATCCATATAATTTCTGTCCTGTTAGTTCTTATTACCACCTGGCTGACATATACGCCGTAGATACTGGTACATAACACTGACGTTGTCTCCTTGGACCTGCTTCATGAGTCTTAAAAATAGCTCTGCACGTTGGTGCAGGAATGAAGTGCGACTCAGACTGAGGCTGGTAGACAAGAGGCTTTTTGCACAGGGACGATTGCTTGTCATGGCTAATTATTTACTGCTATATTGACAGTGTGTGTCACAATGTGTATTACTGTGTGTGTGTGTGTGTGTGTGTGTGTGTGTGTGTGTGTGTGTGTGTGTGTGTGTCCTAACCTTTTTCTCCAGATCTGGCTCTCTGAAGGTGAGCAGGAACTTTTTGACATGTTCAGAGCGCAGACGGTCGATGCTGCGTGCGTCGATGGCTCGGCCCAGGAACTCGTCCACCTCGTCCTCTGGGTTCAGGTTCTCCTGTGTGTTTCTAAAAATGAAATGCCTGAATAAAACAAGATGAGACTGGTTGACATTTACATCTCAAGAAAACTGGAAAAGGCTCTTTAGATTTTACTGCCAGAGAAACTGAACACCTGTAACTGAGCAGCTAACCCCCCAACTGTAAATTAAATGGAAATCATCCATAATTGTTGAATAACCACCCTTACAGCCAACTGCACCCTGAGGTGCAGTATCATTTAGGTAATAGTATGCAAAGTGAAAAGGAGCAATTGACCTAAATAACCAGTACTCCCCTCGATCCCAAAAGACTCTGATGAGCCAGTTCACCTTGGACTAAACACTAAATCTGCAAAGTGTCACTTACACTGATTGGCCCTGTTGACAAGAACTAATCAGCTGATGGAGACATCATGCTACTGTATAATAATCGCAGTGATCGTGTGTGTGTGTGTGTGTGTGTGTGTGTGTATGTGTGTACTTGTACTTGCTACATAGGACCAAAGGACCAAAAAAAGTATTTTACCAACAGAGTGAGGACATTTTGGGAAAGTGAGGACATTTTGGCCGGTCCTCACTTTTTGAGACACCTTCAAATCACATTTTGAGGGTTAAGACTTGGTTTTAGAGTTATGGTTAGAATTAGGTTTAGGTTAAGGTCAGGGTCAGGGTCAGAGTTAGGCACTCAGTTGTGATGGTTAAGGTTAGGGTAAGAGGCTAGGGAATGCATTATGTCAATGAGTGTCCTCACAAAGACAGAAGTACAAGCGTGCGTGTGTGTGTGTGTGTGTGTGTGTGTGTGTAGGAGCCTATTGTCGAGTCAGTGCACAGAGAAAAAACATGATATGATGAGAGCTTGATAAATGTGGGATGCGTCTTAAAACCCTCTTCCACTAAAAAAGGTTTTTTGCGAACTGTGATGTGGACAAATGAGCCCTCAGTGCTCACACACTGAGCATGAACTTTTCTGCAGCAGGAGACATCTTGTGTCTCATAGTCAAATGTTTGCATAGAGTGGATTTTTTTCCATAATAACAAAATTACAATAGATTTGAGCTTATGTATTCATATTTTATTAGTATTGTATATGTCTTAAAACATGTCTGGAGAGGAGCTTTAAAAGTTTTGTCATGTTCATTTAGATAAGATGCACTTTAAATATCACTTTAAAAAGACTAGAAATTAATATTGCACGGATAGAAAAAAATGAATGTAGATTCAGTCACTTTTATAATTATCTACTTGTTATTGTTTTAACCTGTTTGAAATGTGCATGTCTGTGTGTCTGTTTCCTTTGCTTGTAGTACCATATGGAGTAACTCTTAATCTCATTGTAATTTTTTGCAATACAATGACAATAAAGGCTTTCTATTTCTATTTCTATTTCTTTTTTGTTGGGAATTTGTCTTGGACTCTGTGACACTTATTTAAAAAAAAAAAAAAAATCTACAAACAAAAAATAAGAATTCTACATAGATACATAGATTCTACATATAATGGCTTTAACAACATTAATAGATATAAATGATAATAAATAACATTTATTTTAAAGTGTAACTGTTTTTAATCTAACTTGTGCCATAAAGTGTTCAGTTTTCTCAGAAGGAGCAGGTTGGTTTTAAATCGATTGAAAAACTGCAAACTCATCTACTCTTTATGTTTCCATTGACACAGAAACTGTTGTTTCCTGGTGCGACAAGACGCTGATCACCACAGTTTACAGTTAATAAGGTTTTCTATGAAAATGTTTTGGTGATGCATTAGAAAAGCAAAATGACACATTACATGTGTCATTTTGCTTCACCCTGAGCCTCAATCACTACTTCATACATAGACTATTGACTTTGGGTTTTTTTTTTTTATTGTTACGTTTACTGTAGTGTGTGTGATGACTGATTATAAGTCTTTTATACTTTTAAAAAAGTTTTTTTTTTTTTGGCATTTTAAGCCTTTATGATAGAGAGTAGTGAAATGAGGGAGAGGGAGAAACAAACATCCCCAGTCAGCATCAAACTGGGGGAATTGTGGTTCATTGTTGATGTCTTAACCCCAGAGCGATGGACTCGTCCCTGAATTAAGTCTTAATTCTTGGCGATTAAGCTCCTAATATAGTAGCAAAGAGGAATTTTTGCAGCAGTTTAAGAAGCATTTTTCACTCCTGACTTGTTTGCCTGAGGTCATGGTTAACATTTACAGCTGCTGGTCAGAGATGACCTCCTCCTGATTAAATGTAGTGATGCTTTCTAGTACAGCATGACAAAAATACAGCATGCACACCCTCTCAAAAGCTATCAGTGTGCATAAGAGGCAGGATCTGCGCTGCAGCCCGGAGCAGCGGCTCAGTGTGATGTCAGAGCAAACTCACGGATACAGAACAGTTTGGGAGGAGAGGAGGAGGAGGACAGCTGCTTCACTCAAATGACTGCAGCTCTCTGATCACTGACAGACACTTTTATGTTCTGGATGTGACAGCTCGCTGCACCACTTTATGAACATCTGTCTATCTGACAGCAGATCGACAAAATCGTCTTCGAATTCAGACAAAATGATTTAAACGCCTCCTGAACTTAACGTCTGACAGAACTTCATCACAGTTACAAACACTGAGACACAGGTGGGCGTTATTAAGTTGAATACCAATCAGCAGCAGTTACCAGCTATAAAACCTGCCTGCCAATCATGAACTTCATATCTGGGTTTCTATGGTAACATGAGATGACTTTACGCTTCCCAAAGAGGCCAAATCATGGTTGCATCAGTTACAAAAGCTGCAAAATTACTTCATTGTCCACACGAACAGTCTCAGAAATCAAGACAACACATGACAGACAAAGTTCCCACATCAGCAAAGTGATCTCGAGTTAAAACTAACCAACGAATGAAAGCTGAATGGAGCTTAATTGAGCCAGATGTGATGTAGTGTTTGCAAAATGACTCTTTTTTAAAACCCCTGAAAACTTTGTGTGTGTCTAAGTGTTTCTCTCAAACATTAAATATTTACGACTGAATAAACAACCATCAAAGTTAAAGTTGAGGGAGATATATCCTCAGGCATTATTTTTTTAAAATCAAACACAAACTTGCAAGCAGTAATCTGCTCCATCAGGTCTGCAGGGGTCTGGTTTGATCTAGCCTGAATGACTGAAAAACACCCCCCAGAACCAGCTGATTTGTATTCAGATGTTGCCCTCACTGGCTTCAGTTTTTTTTTCCCAGCTGAGCCGCCCCCACTTCAAACCAGAGAGACCAGCACCGACAAGGAGAGAATGAGCGAAGGGCCTTTAACATTATGGTCTGGGCCTTTGCAATAGTGATTTGATTACTTCTAAACTCAAATTTTCAAATTCTGTCTAGCCCCTGTATCTTCCTAGGGTGTTCGATGTATTGATGTGCATCAGGTGAGGTGCAGACCTGACTCCCAACAGAAAATAAAGACTTTTTTATTTGTTTTTGTATCATCCTGAAGCAGAAACAGGTTGAAAACTTAATTAAAACCATTCAACTTGTATGCACAGACCTCGTAACATCCTCTAGATGTTTGGTATCCAGGTGCACAGCACTTTAATGTTACCGTCTGTGCTTTGTTTATGCAAATTGCAAAGCATTTTAATGGGTATTTACATCAGCAATAAGCAGCTACAGCATTAAGTCTCTCATAACACTTCAGCACCGCTGATGTTAATGTGTTTTCCACTATGGAGTGGAAAGAATGGAAACAGCCGTGTCGACAAATTCACAGTGATGTCCACTTTGACTCATACAGTGTCATTAAAGTCATTATGCCATTTCTGACTCCTTTCAGGGCTCCTTTTTGCTATTGATTGCAAAGTCGGCCATTGTACGGTGGCCTTGAGCGGTCAACACACTGCGACTTAGAGAACACATGAAAATGGACATGTTTGTGTATTTGGCTGTGTTGTCAAATTGATGACGATGATTTGTGAATTTGTTTGTGTTTTGTCTGTTTGCAAGTGTTTTCTTACGTTGCAGTTGAGCGTTGAGCTCTCAGGGCCACTGTACCATTGAGTCTATGAAAAAAATTCTCTGCCTAGTATGTCGGAGAAAGTAAGAACAAGTGCGGGATGAGAGGGAAGAAACAACAATGTTGAAGGGCAGTCACTACTCACTTGTCCTTGGGGTCTTCAAAACCCTGCAAGACAGAGAAGAGAACAGCAAAAAATACAAATAAATGAACAGCAGGAAATGGCAGCTTCCAACAGTCTGACAGCAGCAACTGGAAGCTTTATTTTTTACCCATTTCGAGCCAGATTGGGCTTTATTTTACCCCAAAACTGGCAAAGATTTACAAATCTCTAGTAATTGACAGAATGTTTCTTTTTTTTTTTTTTTAATTGATTAACTGCGAATGCCAAATATGAGGATTTTCTGCCTGTCTCTGCTTTATATTAAACAAATTTGTGTTCTTCACGGTTGTTTGGACGAAACAACTAATTTGAAAGTTCACTTTGGACTCTGGAAACTTTTAACAAGCATTTTTTCAGATATATTTTTTTCAGAAAGAAGATAATGATAACTGCTAAATCATGAATAATGAGCAGATGAAAAATAATTGTTCGCAGCAGCACAGAAATCTCCCAGCTCATCTGCTGGAATTATATCAGCTCAGCTGATGAAAGGCAGCTCAGCAGTAACTTTTACAGTGATGCCCACACACTTTTAAGATTGTAGATGAATCATCTAGAGACTAATTTGTTTAAATAACAAATTAACATATGATTTATTTGACATTTAAAGTTTTGGTATCACTGTAACTTCTACTGAACGTTACCACAAATCATCTTTTTTATCACTAATAAAAAACTGAGTTAAGCCCACCAATCATCCCCCTGACTGCACATCTGCTTGTTCAATTTAATAGTAATTATCACATTCAACACCGCCGTTATAATTTTGAAAATAACAGCTCTTCTCCTGATGACATAACATCAGGCCTCCGAGAACTAACTAGCTCACATAAATAATTAGTACGAGCCAGAGAAAATGAAATGAAGCAGGAGGTATGAAGGGAAAGGCTGCCTGTGGCTGGAAGCAAGTGAGCAGGGAAAAAAACCAAGTAGGCGTGGGCTCAAAGTGAAATATATTTGCGTCAAACTGGGCTGAAGATTGGCAGCGCTCTATTCTTATCCCATCCGTTCTCAGCTCAGCACAGCAAGAAACAAAGACTGCGGTTCACCAGTCATTACAATAAGACGTAAAACTTGGATGAGTTTCACTTTTTCTTCTCCAAAAATGCTCTCGAGTAAAAATGCAGCGCTGGAGTCTGTTAGTGCACTATTCTTGATGTTTGTCAGGAAAACTGTGAGCAGATTCATCATTTGCCACCATTGTTTTGACTGATGATAATCTGAGCCCACGATTCAACTTCAATAATCATGCAATGCTCCGTCTCTGCTTCTACTTCATTCAGAAATTGGTATCTTCTTCTTAACAATGTCATCGCAAAGGAACCCTGAGAGGACGCCTGATGCGGGTTAGATTTTCTTAAAGAAGAGCTATTCAGCTCTTTGGATTTAAAAACCTTGACCGATCTTAATGTATTCTAGTGAAATGTAACTGCAACTGTCTCAGTATGCAGCTGTAATATGAAGGAAAAACAGAATAAAAAATGTGATCAGGATGTTCCTACTTTGAACTGAGCTCTCTGACTTTCCAACACGACATGTTCATTTCAAATCACAGGCTCTGGCTTTGGGGCCCCTGACCCTCAGGCCCATGTCTAGTGAGTGTTCAGGATTCATGTCCACGTTGAACTGTTACTACAATGTGTTTCTCTGGCTCCCTCTTGTGGATGAAAAAGTGAATGAAGCCGAGCTGGATTCTATGTGCAAGGACTGCAACAGAGAGCGGAAGGTAAAAGCTGAAATGTTGGTGCTCCTGCTCGTTCCACCATTTCCTCTCCTCCTCTCAACTTGTGAAAGCAGTTGAGTAAACAGTAGAAAAAGAAAGCACTTGTGTAAAAACCCTGGATGCCTCATAAGTCATTCACAGTTCAGTGCTCTGCACCGTCTGTGTGTGGATAGACAAAAAACAAAAAACACAGAACATCCATCCACAACACCCCCTCCCTGCCTGCCTCCCTGCCATCGATATAAAAATTTCTCCCTCATGCCCTCTGCACGTCTTTGACTCTTCACGCTCTACAACTTGTTTTATCTTCACAGCTTCCTGGGTGATTAATGAGTGCTACTGAGATAGAGAGGGAGACAGTGATAAGCAGAGGGACAATGGAGGCTGAGGGTGAAGACAGACTGAACTGTGGCAAATAAAGTTGCTGTCAAAAGCACAAATGTTTCTGCAAACTCTGAAAGGACTTTGTGAGTCAGGGCGTAAAGAAAACACAGACACATCTGATGTTGGGCAAACAAAAAATATAGAGAACACACACACACACACACACACACAGCAGCCTCTGACACGATGTCAGGACCAGTAATTGAATGCCCTCATCCAGAACAACAGCCTGTTTTTGAGATTTTTTTTTCTTTTTTAAATATGAGCAGTCTTAACTGTAGTGTTTCTTTTTTTCTATCCAAAACATTGGGTATAAATCAGACTGAAATCACTTTGCTTCTTTCTGAATTTCAGTAGGTGGCACTCTTTTCTTTGTTTGCTCAGTCGTATTGGCAACATCACTCACCTGTCAGCTTCATACAGAACGTATGTTGTAGTATTCATAACATTACATTTTTCTATCCAAAACGAATCACAAGAAGTGTGTTCAACTTCCCTACGGCCAAAATGTTCTCATGACACAAATCATTAAAGGGCTACTCCAGGTATTTATACTGAGTCCATCGTGTAATTGGAATCGTGAGAGACACATCGAGACACCAGTGATCAAAACTGATGTAGATGATGAGATATCCTGACTTTTAGTCCACTGGATCCTACACTTCCCATAATGCAGCTTGATAGCAGTATCCTTCTGTGGTTAATGCTCCATGACCCCAGACCGGAGCTGGTCTATTTTATTTTTTTTTGCTGCTCAGCTGGCAGCAGTGCACCAATAATTTGTTGTGGTACCAGTTTCAGTGCTGCTCTCAGAGCACGAGGTGATGTGTGAGAGGCAGTGTGTGCCATGAAGGGCCGTCCTTCTGCTTATCAGGACTGCAGATCAAAGGATTATGGGTATTAACAATGAGGTGGGTTCATCTCCAAATGAAAGCTGAGATCAGATATTGGCAAAAGAGTCACCTGGCTGTGGCACTCCAATAACACTGACGGGCATAACAGAAATGCTACATAGCAGACGGTCAGGACACTTATAATAATAACCACTTTTTAAATTTTCCTCACCATCCTCTTCATCTCCTTGGAGACCTGGTTCCCGCCCAGATGGTTGTAGAACGGACGGTCGGTCCAGTGGCCGCTGTTGTGGGTGACAGAATTGGTCCTCTGTCGGTTCATTTTGGCTATCATCTCCTTTTCCTCTTTCTGTGAGAGATGCAGACACAGGAAAGGACAACAGAATATATTCATCACATGCTGACAGACCTACAGAAACAAACAAAAGATACATTTTATTTACAGACACAAAATCTGGTTCTTTGGTTTAGTTTGGCAGGATTCAGTCCAGCTGACAATCCTGTCTCTAATGCACATGAAGAATTTATTTATATGCACCGTTTATTCAGCTGAGTGCAATATTCCAATACAAGTGCAATTTTAAATCTGGGCAATTACCTCCCTATAATACTGTGACATTTATATTTATACTGTATATTTTTACATCGTAATTTAAGGACATTTTTACATTTTATGTTTTTATTTCTATTTTTTATGTTTATATTTATTTTATCTTTAGTTTTTGCCTCTTACATTATTCTCTATTTTTTCTGTTACACTTGATGGAACAACAGTAACATAACTTAATTTCCCCCTGGGCATCAATAAGTATTGTGATTGACTGACTGATTGATTGATTGATTGATTGATTGATTGATTACCTCCAGTGGTAAAGTACCTTTATTCCAAGTTCTCTTTTGAGGCACTTGTACTTTAGTTGAATATTTCTATTTAACACTACTTTGAACTTCTACTCCACTGAATTCAGGAGGAAATTTTGTACTTTTTACTCCTGACAGTCATAGTTACTTCATATATCGCAAATTTTGAAAGACAAATGGTTGTGTTGTATCAAGGCAGGAATCTGCAGGGCTGAAAAATGAAGCCAACACTGAAGTGCCAAAAAATAACCAACTTTACAGCAGGAATAAACATGTTTACAGCCTGGTACAAAAATTGGTTTTAGTCTGTACAATTCATTTCCCTCTTCATGACAATTGTTTAAATTTGAGCAAGGCTTAAAGTTATGATAAGTGAGAGGATGTTACTTTGAGGGACAGGTGGGTGAACATAAGCAAAACAGCACTGCTAGAGGAGAATCTTCTCGCATTACAGACACCAAAGTTAAACATCTCTTTACTCACCAAACTGTGAGAGGCAGTAAGTGAAAGCATCAAACTGTAGCGCTGTTTTTGTGTGCTCCAGAAATACAATCAGTTTCAGCTTCTGGTGTTGTGTTGGAAAGATGGTTTCTGGAGATTCAGTCTGTAATCTGGGACCTGTATCTGTATTTTATTTCTTGCAGATCTGATATTACTGAGACTACGTAAGGTCTCTAGGATGTATTTTTTGTTTTTCAAAAATAAGAATATTAAAAGTAACCACACAAATTAGATTATACAATCTTCCTTCTGTCTCACAGCATGAGCAGCAAAGTGAGAGGAAGATATCACTTCACATGACATGCTATCTATAATCACAGCTTGTGATAGTGCTGGAGGACAGAGACAGCTGATAAAAGCAGTACAGTCATAAACAAACTGGAGCTCATGCAGCGAGGCAGATATGAATTCATTCCTCTCAGAAACACACTTCAGATGGGACAGAATCCCACTTTATAAACACTGATATGTGCAATAGTTACACTGTGTTTTTTCAAGCCTTAATACACATACATCAGGCCTGAGGCTGTTGATCAAACCTTTCAAGAAAATAAATGGTGAAGCTACAGAAAGTCTGCAGAGCAAATGGTATTTTTAGACATTTTTTAGAGTTATTGCTCTGTTTTTTTTCCTTCTAGCTTTCACCTGTTGTTCTTTTCAAAATAGATAGATATATTTGAGGCTTATTCTAAAGGGTTAGATTCATCTTTAGAGTTAAACTGAAATAAATGAATAAATGTAATGTTAAAGGGGTTATAGAGACGGACAAAAGTAAATTATCCCTCAAAAGAAGTGTTGATATCCGTAAGTCCCAAACACCATCTCAATGTAGTTGTACATCTCCTCTCTCAGGCTTCTCTCTGGAGCTCTCGTAACAACAGGTCGGTGAGCCAATCAGAGGACAGGCTCTGAGCCACCCTTCTGATTGGCTGACTGTTTTCTGAGTGATTTAATACAAATACAGCATATTACAAGTAAACACTCAGAGAAACCAAATCCTGCAAGGTTGGATGGTGGGTGCAGGTGAGCGGGGCTTGGGACATGGCTGAGAGCAGTAACTGCTCTGTTGTGACATCACAAAGTTACAGAATTCCTGACAGCTCGTTTTAAGGCTCAGTTCCTGAATCAAGGCTGTACGCATTTGTCTGTGGACTGAGGCTTTGATATTTTCACAGTATGAATACAGAACCTGCTTTATAATCAAAATAGACATGGAAGTATCACTTTACACAGTATGGGACTTTTAATTCATTGTTTTGGTTTTATGGCATACCCAAGGTGGTAATATGTCAGGGCAATGTGACTGTCAGCTTGGAGTTTTTGCACGTCCTATACACCTTTAAATAATAAATAAATAAATAAATAAATAAAATGCTGTTAATATGGTGTATATTTTTATGAGAGCACTTAGGCCTTTGCAAATCCCAACAACAGCAAGGAGTGTACCCTTTTCTGACTGCAGCCCGCAATGAGGTAGGTTTCTATGTTGTTCTTCTTCAGGTAGGCATTTCTTTCTCCCCCTGCTCCTGGCTCCACATCATAGTCCCCATTCAGATAATTCAGCGTGGCCTTGGTGATATGAATACGTCTGAAATGAGAACAACATACATCAACACTGGCAGTACACACACTGACTGGTTTACAGTTAGAACTTGATCATAACTGGAGCGACATACCCAGCTTTGCCTCCAGCCTCCATCTGATTGGCTAATGTTACATCATTGGACCAGACATCAAACTGCCACTTCCTGAGTCCCAGCACTCCACAGTGCACCCTGCCGCTGTGGATACCCACTCGCATGTTCACATTCACCCCAGTCACCTCCCGTACCAGCCTGCAAGAAACATCAAACAATCAGTCGAACAAACTTTGATTACCAGAAGTGATAACCTCCCAGAGATCAGTGGTCCATCAGTGTTTTAGATAAAGTTTCCATGCAGCTAACGATATGCCTGTTCTCGCTTGGAAGTCACATGGACGCAACAGTGGGGCCCTATAATCCCAAATGTCAGTGAGTGACTGAGTGACTGAGTGATCATAGTTGTGTGATGATAATTCCACCATTGTTCGGATGAATGCCACATGACTGAGTTGGAGTTTCCCCATTGGCGTTGCTCTTCAAAAAGAATTAGGACAAACAGTTTCCATTAGGCGGACTTTTACAGCCTGCAGTGTTGCCAACTTAGCACATATGTTGCTAGATTTAGAAACGTTTTGGCTTAGGTGTAAGTTCCCTTTAACATATATTCCCTATAAGGTGTACCAAATCAGGACGGCTGTTGAATTACGTGTGTGATGTTTCTGCAATTGTGAGACACAACAACAGACACTTAATTTGCCTAAAGCAGGTTGTGGATTAGATGACAGAGATGCATCTTCTCATCTAACCCTTGACAAAAAAGGACTAAGCCTTATTTGTTTCCAAAATGTCACACTTTTCCCACATAGACCTTTGCCACTCTGAATAAGATAAACAGGAAGAGATAATGGATGATGGATGAACTGATAGAGGGGATGATGCCAACTGCTAACACAACAGAGTCACTCAGATCAGCTACAAAGGCTTAGAAACTTGAGGTTCTGTCAGGAAAAAATAAAACGCTCTGAGGATGCAGACCCTTCAGGAAGTGAGTTACAGAAGTTTCCCATCCTTCACTACTACCAGTCGATGTATCAGCCTCGACCTTTAACTGTAACCTCAACCCCTGAGCAGGAGAATGACAACAGATGTCAGTCTTGTTGGCTAACAGGAAAGTATTCCTGCAAAGCAAGTGTTGTTTATTTACTGCCACTCCCACAGCATTATAATTCCCATAAAGTACAATTAAAACCACATCTGGAAAACATCCATTTATCACCAGTGGTTTTCCCATAGACTGTCCTGCTACTGTACTGGACATGCTGCAAACTGGAAGCAAGAGCTACCATTACCACCACACTGTTCCCACATTATCACCATGCTAACTTACGAGATGGCCTCTATCATGTCCAAGCCCATCTCCACACAGCAGTGGGCGTGGTCAGCCCTCGCCTCTGGCAGCCCCGACACACAGTAGTAGCAGTCTCCCAGGATCTTGATCCGCAGACAGTGGTTCTCCTGTCAGAGAGGAGAAAGGACAACTTACTGAAAATGTACATCAGCTTTTACATTGAATTCACAGTGTGGGGTTTCATAATGACTCACTTTCACATTCCTTCCCTTGGGGCTTGTACAGCTTGTTCTATTTACACACCATAGGTTCATTCATCCTTACATATTAATGGCTGTTTTAAGTGGTAGGGTAGGACCTGTTGGGCCTGAGGTTTTTAGTATGCATGTATATCTGTTTGTGTGCGTGTATTTGTGTACTGAGGAATACTGTGTGAAACAAAGATATTCTCTACAAACCATGAACATGCAAGTTCTGTAGCCAAGAACACTTTAAGCAGTTAGCAATTACTATGTTGTTGTAACTGGATCAATTTTACAGCACGAATGGTTTTTTTTAATCACTTGTCTCATTAAAACGAGCAGCTTGTAGTGCAGCTAAGTGTCAAAAATATTTTCAAAGTGTGAAACAAAGTGAAGTGCAAAATCTGTGAATAATAAGTTCCTCAAGAATGCAGAGCAGCATTCAACAGGTGAAGGGTTTATGGTGTAAAACAGGCCTAATAATAATAATAATAATAACTTTCTAAGGCTAAATGTCAAACCATTGAAACAATGGAATTCCTTCCCTGCCACAGCACCCAGTAATAACCTGAGGTCAGGCCTTACTTTAAAGATGCTCCTATTTTAACTCTACAATGTATTAATATTCTTATTCTGAAAAACAGGATGAAATTATGAGTGTAATATATTTTCTGTCTGTGCGATTGTATTTTTTCCATCTCAGAGATTGTGTTCTTCTAAGTCAGAATTGGTAATATGCCCAACCTCATCATCTAATGTATGAAGTAAAAATAAATGTTTTTTTATTATTAACTCTCCAGTTTTGATTTGAAATTAGACTTCAATTATTCAGCAAAAATGTGAATCCATAGGTTCCAGCCAATGGCAAAGCCACAGCAAATAAGAAAAAAAAAACATTATGAACACACTTCCTGCTGTGATATGTATAAATGAGAGAGTTTCCAGGAAAAGTGATCTAATTTCTAGGATAGTAATTTTAATACCACGCAAAAATAACCAAACCACAGCACATTAATGTATATATTTTCCAATCAGGTATATGCAATAAACAATACTTTTAGAGGAAAGCAGGGACTTGAACACACTTGTTTCTCAGAACTACAGTTACAAGACCTTTAAGCTTGGAGAACACAGCGTCTCATGATAGCCACCTGAGTATCTCTCTAGCACATGGCCCTGGGAAAATACAAAAAGACCCACTGTGTAAAGAGCACAGACAGAGAATGTGTGTGTGTGTGTGTGTGTGTGTGTGTGTGTGTGTGTGTGTGTGTGTGTGTGTGTGTGTGTGCGTGTGTGTGTGTGCGTGTGTGTGCGTGCGTGCGTGCATGTGTGTGTGTTGGTGTGTGTGTGTGTGTGTACATGGCTTTACAGAGATACAAGGTACATCTGGCATGGACATAAAAGCGTCAGTAGCAACGGTTCTTGTTTATAATGCCATTATGCCTGTATCACTCATAAATATTGATTAGCACATGGTTTCACCTTTCACAAACAAATCGCATACATTGAGCACTGGCTGGACAAACAGTGAGGCTTCTGAATAAGAAAAAATATCAATATTCATGAATGGGCTGCTCAGGAAGCTGTGATATAAGATATTAGAAATGTGTTATGAACACAGGTGGCTGCAGGATATTGACAGCAGAGAGGAAATAGAAATCTTAGAGCAAGTTTTATCTGTATTTTTTTTTTGTATTCATGTGTGACCACAATGAAATAAAGACCAAATAAAGTTCCCGGCTGTGTTTAAGACGGAGGAGAATGCCCTCACAGCAGAGCAGCTTAGGTTGATAATGCATGGTTCTCATCATCTCACACAAGAACTAAGCTTTTCATTTAGCCAGGTTAGTGTTAATGTAGTCTTAAATGACTGGTTTCCCAATATTTTTAAAAACAAAGCAAGTTCACACAAAGAATGAGCTTCTCAGATTGTTCAATCTCATATGCTGCTGAGGCCTCAGGAGAGTAAAATTAACCAATAATTCATGAAGGAAAAAGTCAACAAACAAAATCTGGAAGACAATTTTGCTCAAAAAGAAGTGTGTGGTTTTTTTTTCTATTTTAGTGCTCTTTTCACCATCTCATGGCCTGTTTCAATTTTTTAAGTGACCCCTTGGGTAGAGCTCGACCCACAGGTTGTGACCTGATATGGACTGTGCCATTGTTCACCAAATATTTCACAGCCTTGCAGCTGGGTTGGGTTTTGAACAGTACAGATGCTAAACAAAGACAACAGGTCAGGGACTGTTCAGTATAAATGGAGCACCGAGTTCCCCTCCTGTGGGGCAGCTGCACTGGATTTGGATTTGGATTTACACACCTGAAAGATGAGAATTATGCCACCTCAAGGTCTTATTTGCCATGCAGCCACTGCTCCTCCTGACCAGCTTCAGTTTCCTAGTGAACACCCAGGGTTCAAAGAGCACGTCCTCCCCTAGTGCCCCTCACCCTTTACAGAGTCTGTGCTCCTCTAGTCTGCTCTCAGAAACATGATGTTTGGGGAGTCTGTGCTCCTAACTAGTGCCAAATGTTTCATGGTGTCATGGCCATCAGGCATTTACTTAGTCTGTGCACGTTCAGGTTGTCACCAGGCTTCAGGTTTTATCACCAGAGATGAGCCTTGAAACAGCAACATTATGCACTAATGGAAAACGTTTTCATCACTACTCTGTGAAGACAACAAACCAGTACCCTGATACCCAGCGCAGCAGTCACATGTAAGAGCCACACATGGTCGACATGCCTCTGTGTGGACAAACCACAGATCCACACAACTGCAGATGCTGTTGCAGCCCCAGGTCAAATAAACGCCAGGTCGCAGGAAAAGCAGGTGAGTTTGTGACCTTTCTCTGTCCATCACCATCACCTGCAGGATGTTCAGTGAGTCCACCACTGTGTTACTGAGGTGAGTCATTCTATAACTCTCAATGAGTGAGTTATTCACCGCACTCACACTCACCAGAGGGAGGAAGGACACACAGAAATACGCTCCAACTAGTCTGACCTTATACTAATGTTACACATAAGTATAACTGCACCTGCTTTCAATTAACACACAGTGTAACACAGTATCCTGCCTGAACAGGACATGTTTAATTAATGTTTGCCCTTGGACACTGAATAATAGAATTGGTAAACTGTATGTACTTCTGTATTTCCTGCCCACTGACATTAATAAATCATTTTAAAGACTGCTTTCTTCTCTAAAAAAAACATCATTGTCAAAACACAGTTAAGACATCAGCACTGTTTGTGTGCGTACATGCATGTGATCGTGTCCTTACCGCTGCCAGCTTGTCAAAACGGGCGAAAAGTTCATTGAGAGTCATCACCAGCTCCTGCGCCGTGCACTGGGACGCCAGACTGGTGAAACCCTCGATGTCTGCGAATAAGATGCTGCAGAAACACGAAGACAAGAGAGACAGAGTTCAACATTGTTAATTCTTTATTGTAATTTGGATTGGAAGGACTGATGGATGAGGAGTATTTCCACATCAGGCACTGAGCAGGCTTTGGTATGTGCGTCTCTGTCACAGACCTGTCTTTTTATGGCACTTTTCAAAGTGCTGATAATATCAGAATCAAACAACAGCAGCGTTATGCTTACAGAGAGATAGTCCACCGATTACTGTTCAGTCTAGCATGATGTCTGACCAGGGGCGGAGAAGGATTAAAAATCAGCCGGAGACATCTGACAACCATATAACTGCATCAGCACTCTACCTCTAATCTACTGCTGTTAAGTTTGCTTTGTATTGAATTTCCTTGATGTTTTCCACAGCTAAATAATCTGCCTACTGCTTATGCTGTAAAACATGACTGAAGTTTGAACTGGACTCACTGCATGGGAGCTGCACTGGGAGCTGTGGTCTTGAACCCACTCTGCTGCTGCTAGATGCACAACTATTTGAAGCAATTTGGATTTTTCTGAATTTTATTCAGACCTTTATGTTTTTGTTTTGCTTTGTTTTTTTACTTTGTTCTTCATGTATAATGAGTCAGCAACAGTCCACTGCTGGTTCCCTCAGTGTTTAAACCAAGAAAAGATCCTGGTTCTTCTGACGGCCACTGCCACTGGCATGTTTTACTGAATTTATAAAGCGCTCTTGCTCTTATAAAACCAGTCTTAATCCACCAGACAAGAGTTTAAACACAGGCAGGAACAGAGAGAGGTGACTGAATGACTCTGGTCACGATGTACCCTGAAGCCACTGATGGAGCTGACAGGTGTGAGATTAGCTGCTTTTTACACTCATTTCTAAATCTAATACAATGCATGTTATCCGGTGTTAAAAAAGTACTTCATGTAGCATTTGTGCTAATGAGTTCTTGCCCTGGCAAAATGGCACGGAGAGATTGTGTGTGTGTGTGTGTGTGTGTGTGTGTGTGTGTGTGTGTGTGTGTGTGTGTGTGTGTGTGTGTGTGTGAGAGACATAATACATTTGCGAGTAACTTTGCACTTGTAAGAAATTAGCTTCCCTTCCCTGAGAACAAGGTAAACCGATACTGATAAACTGAAAGGTCTTTTTGTGATCGAGGCATTTTCATTACTCAGCAGCGGGACAGAGGATCTCACCGGGCTGAATTCATCTCTCTGAGAAAGAAAGGACCAAGGGAGCAGGCTGGCAGGCAGAGACAATAATAGGCTCAGCAGCAGCTGTGGGAGACAGTCAGGTTGGCCTCAAAAACACTTAGAGATAAAACCCACGAGCAAGCTTGTCTTGAATGGCTCAAGTTGTTTTGTGAAGCATCACAACCTTCTACCACACAAAGTCCACATTTTCTTTCTTCAATAATAAGCATATTTATTCTCTGGTCACTATTTTCTCCTGGGATGAAGCATGTGATGAACTTCATACGTCTCATAACTCAGAGGGAAAGACCTTTCCCTCTGTCTCCTGCAGCTCAACACTGCGTAGCTCTTTCTTCCTCGCAGCAACTTTGACAAGAGTTCACCAGCTCCACTCTGCTCCTTGTGGGATCCCCAGTGATCAAACAAACATAAAACAACCTGTGATAGAAAATCCACCTCCAACCGTTATCTCATTTATTCAGCTGCCTTCTAATTACTGACCTCATTATTCAATATCAACCTTGACGAGAGAGTGATAAAGATGAAGATGAACTTGATTTGTCTAACTGATCTACAATAGAAAGGGAGGCTACAATGAACAGAAAGTGGTATGAAACCCTGACTACAAACTGACTCGGCCCATTGTGAAGTAATGATACAATATGTAGATATTAATGGTGTGCTTCCAACTTTGTGCCAACAATCTGTGGAAGGCCCAAACCGCAAAGACAGCATCAATATTCCCCGTTAGCCATATTACCTTTACTGGAACAGATCCACCTTCACCCAAGGCGTGGGCCAACTGGCAGTCAAACAAAGGAACTTACATTATTTCACTGGAGAACCGTGTTAGTTCAGGCGCAGCAGGCCACCAGCTGATCTGTGTCAGCTGACTCTTTCCATCACATACACACACACAAGTTAACAAGTCAGTCATCATAATCTGACCTTACAAGCCCTTTCTGCTGATTTTTCACACCACCGCTGCTCTTACATATACAGTAGTAGTAGTATCCTCTTAATATGACACATCCGTACCAGTGCTCCTCTGAAAGTGTGAGTCACACTGAATCTAAAACAAGTGTACAGTATCATGCCTGCGTGTTGAGTTATGAGTCAGACTTTTGACGAGTGTCAAGGGTTTCAGTACAGTGACCTACCTTAATTAACACTGCTGCAGCTGCAGCTGCTGATGGTGTTGCTGAGTGGGTCAGTTTATAATAATTAATTCCCTTTTGTTTGCAACAACACTTGGAACATGGCCAAACCTTTTCACGGGTTTTACCCACCCTGTCCAGTTGAGCAGGACATTGTTCAACCTGGCAACACTCTATCCAGCTACATGAGAGCAGGCAGCATTGTTGGTGTTTGAGTTTGTGAAGCCAGATATTGCAACCATTTCCTGACTATGTGTCTCCGAGCAAGTTTATCAATGCATCTGACATCTTTCATCTTTTTTATATGCTTATGCTGATGTTAGAGTACTTCTGTTTGCTGTATTGTCAAGGTGCATTTGTATGGTATTTGTATTTGTCTGTCTGGAACACACACCGAGATAAAATCCAATCAATGTTTCATTGAAATGGTAATAAATGATTGAATCTTGAATGTGAGTAGAGGTGGATCTCTGAGACAGACCCGCAGGAAGAAGAAGAGAAAAGCTATGAATAAACAAAGGCTTCAGACTAAACAAGCTCACATGAACCTCACAGGGTAGGTGCCTGCTACACAGCCAAGGACAGGGTGTGTTTGTACAGTATGTGTGGGTTGGACCTGCAGGAGTTCACGTTCCTATATGCATGTAAAAGTGAGCTGTACTCTGGGTATGTGGAACTCATTTTATGGCAAGGTTTTTACCGGCTTCACAGACCTTTTCTGCTGGCTGCCCACACGTCAAAAGCACTAAAGTGTTTTAATGAACTTGGGCTTCAAGATTCCTAAATTTACTCAATTTGGATCTCAAGTTGAAAAGGATTAAGAGTCCCCACTCTGGGGTACACATTTCTGAGAATAATTGATTGTTCCTGTGAACTTTTGCAGGGGGCGGGGGTCGAGTGAAACCAGACACTTGTGTCCAGTGTGACTGAGCTCAGAAACAGGTCTATCACTCTGGGTGGAAGCAGCAGTGGTCCACAATGAGTGCTTTAGTTCACTTGTTTTAACATGTATGTCCACAAAATCTCTTTATATCCTAAGTAAAAAGAAAACAAATTGTAGTGAACCTCAACATTTGCATCACTACTTCCACACACATTCATCTGACTTGTGCCTTAGCACTGAACCAAGATTATGATAACGACACGTAGCTACTGGATACACACATTGAAAGAGTTTTACACAGTTAGAATACTTTATTAATGGGATATTTGTAAATTGAATTTCCCTACATCATCAACATTTATTCATAAAAAATACCCGAGAGTGAGTCCAACATACATCCATGAAAAGTGCTGCACTGTTCAAAAAGGAACATGGTATGGCGTTCTCTTAACGCATGACTGTGTGTTGCAAAAGAGACGCAGTACTAAGTTGTAGGTCGTCCATGTTTTCAAAGTGCTCAGAGTCCAATACACAATCACTGTGGTTGTGTTTGAAAATGCAGGAAAATTCTCTTGAAGCATAAAAATTTGCTTTGAGTCACACGAAAGTTAACATTAGCTGCCGGTCCCATGGCTGAAGACGGAAAACTCACTGGTTCAGTGTTTACTTGTCTAAGCGAAGGATCCAGGCAGAGTAGGGCAGAATAGTTCATTAAGACTGATGCGTGGTTCAAGAAAAAAAACCCTAAATAATATAGACATCACATCACAAACCTTCTCTACTATAGCAGCTTTTAAGATTCAATAACAGGTTCCATTTTGACTGTGTAAAAACTAGATTATCCTCCCCGTCTTATACGTGCAAAATCTATTTTTAGTCAAATACATAATGCCGAGATTTCCTGATGGATTATCAATCTCTCCTCTTGCAGAGAGCAAGGTCACGTCCCACTTTAAAGAAGACAGTGGGTGATGAGCTACAAAAGAAACAAAGTGAGAGAGTATGAGAAAAAGACCAGGGGTCTTTAAGTCCCATTTAATGGCTACATTAGTGATGAGTCACTTGCTTTTTTTTTTTTGCTTCCGTAAGTGACAGTGACTAGCGAGGAGATCCTGAACTGAAAGGACCTGTAGTCTCGCAGGAGAGGAATGTTGGATATTTTGTTATTTTGCATCTGATGAAATAAATAAAGCTGCAGTGTAAGGGTTAAAAAATGCTTTCAAGTCATTTGTCTGTCAAGAATTGATAACAACACAGACATGTAAGGGTTTAAAGTGATAACCGCACAGTATGCTCAAGAAAAAGATGAATGCCTCAGAGACAAATATGTGACTCTGTATTTGTTTTCAGATCAGTTTATATGTTGGGCTCGGGACAAACAGAGCCTTCAGTAATTGATTCAGCTGTAAGTGAGGACCACAGAGCGGAGGAAGCAGAAATCCAGATGGTTTTCTAAAGTGAAAAGAAGTAAATACAAACCCTGCAGCAAACAGACATTGAAAAAGAGCCTTTCTTCATCTCAACATCATCTCAAAATTAATCAGTAACTGTGTCATGTACAAACATTTAAATAGCATGTAAGCAACAGAAACACCAGCAACCGGAAATGGGACAGTGCATTTACTGCAGCACAACAATAAAAGCCTTGTTCAAAAAGGGTTTCTACCCAATGAAACATTAGGGCCTTTAAAATTGAAATGGTTACAGGAAGTGTTGAGTTTGTATTAACATGCACTGCAATAAAAACAGCAAACACAGCAGCAGGAGCGACTGAAAATCAGGCCTTGCACTAAATTTCAAATCAAAATCAATTACAGATAACAAACAGAGGGAATTACAAATAAACACCTGCCTCAAATAAAAATCTGTTATGTTCTGGAGTTGAGGTAAATAAAGGCTAAAATATTGTGGATCCCAGACAGTGGCTGTCCGCTGTGTAGACAAAATAAGAAAGATATGCTGTCGCTTCTAACTCTCTCAAAGGGATCATTTTATAAGCAAATACAGATGAAATCACAGCACAGTCTTTGTCTTTCCACTGGTTTATAGTACCTGGTACTTGTTTTGGTAACACCTCCACTGAGGGTCCACACGATCTGAAGTGACATCAAAAGTTGACGTGAAAACGCCACACACTACTGATTGGGAGAACCGTCACTACAGCATCATCATTGTGCGAGACTGGACAAACCCACCATTTTTAATTTGCCATAAGACTGTACACCCCTTACTGTAGCTTGCTCCATTTCCATTATTGTACCATACTATTAGCGTGGCTACCTACAAAACCATGTTGCAGTCAACTGAGGAGGTGCAGACGCTTCTGTTTGGTATCCCTTTGATATCCTCCATTTTTCAAGTGTGTCATGTTGAAGATTTGTGCGTTGTTGCTATGGTAACGATGCCATATTGAGGGGGTACTATCTGCAGTGGAGAAAGACGTACCTGGTACCAAAAGTGAGTTGAGTTGAGTTGGTAGCCTAAAATGCAGTGCAAAAACTTGAGATAGATACAGTTTGCAAACTTTTTCTAGCCAGTTGAGAATATTTTTGATTAAAGATTTTTCACCCACTCTTCCTGTAGCTCACTTACAGTTAAAATTTTAGGATGACCTTCTGTAGCATGTTTAAGATCCACACACAGATTTTAAATCATGTCTATGTCAGGGGACTGTGAGGACCGTACCAAAAGCTTCAGTTTGCATGTAATGAAGTGGTTGATGGTGGATTTTGTGGTCTTTGGATCGTTGTCCTGTTGTAGAAGCAAGCCTCTTTTCAGTTTCACTTATTGACTGACTGCGGGACATTTGCATCCAGAGTATGCCAATACTTATTGGACTCCGTTCAGCACAAGTGGGAATATTTCCACCCCCATGCTTAACAGTTGGCAAAAATAAGTACTGACTAGCCCAAACATTTGCACATATCACAATTACTGTATTTTTAAGTTGAAATAAAAAATAACAATGTATTAATGTTGTAAGCAATTTTGCTGTGGGCTGTATTCATTTCTTTTCACTTCAAAAATCAACTAAATATGCAATAAACATTCACATACAACTGCGTACAGTCTCCTTTTCCTGCTTGCAGAACCGCTGCTTCAAAATCTGTTCTGGGTCAAATCTCAGCTGAACCAAAGCTGTGCTGCTCTGCTATTGCCTGACCCTGTGATCCCCACTCGTCTGGCACTAGCACTGCCACTGGCCAGCTGCCTTTTATCTGCCCCCAGCTGCTTAACTCTGCAGCTCTGCTGGTGGCTCGCTAACCTCAGCCAGGAAAAAAAAAACAAAACAGGAAACTCACACAGACTCTTCCGTCCTTTTAATCGTTGCTTGGCTCAGACTTTTTCTGCTCTTCTTCCACTGTCTGTAACTCCATCATGTCATTCACCCCTATCTATTACTCATTCTATTCATAATGTCTTCAATTCCTGCTCTTTTCTTTCCTCTCTAACCCTCTGTCTTCTACCTCTTTCAGATTCTTGGCCAACCCTTGTTGTACCCACTGAATGAACTTGCTTTCTGCTCATTTGTAAACAGAGTATATTCATGCTGCCCTCTCTATGCCATGATACAGTATGTATCTGCATCTTGATAGGATGGACACAGATCTTTCTTGTGGTAATAAAGTAGAACACTTCATGAGTTAAATATCCCCTTTGGGTGCAAAGTGTGATTTGTCACCCAGGTTACATGAGCAGTCTTAGCTTAACTTGTGTATAAAGGCAGCGAACATCAGCTGATTCGTAAGTGGTGTGTGTTCTGCATGCATGCTGCCGTCTGCTCAGCAAAGGCAGATTCTCAGGACCGGCTCCAACTTCATCAGCAGAACAACCTTATGTAACACACACGCTCACGGTATAACTGCATTACACACACTAAAACCATGTGTTTGCTGGACAGTGTCAGTTCTTGTCCTTACTTCCATTAGAACACGGAGAACAAAGGTAAGTTCAGTTCCTCTAATTTATGCACTGCTCTTTCCATGTCTCACTCTGCAGGGTGCTGCTGGCCTAAATAACAGCAACAAAAGCTACAGTCACAGCATTCTTTTTAATAATATTTCTTGAACACTCACAGGGCGACCCAGCAGCATCAAAACATCCGCCCCAAAGCCCTCTTGCATAATACCTTAGTCAGCACACATTTTGGCCTCATTGCTGAAGCCACAGGACATGACTTTGCTCTAGAGGACAAATGCAAGTGGGATGCCACACTCTCAGGAAAAGGTGGGAAGAATTTTACCTTCAAGGTAAAAAAAAAGAAATTCTTGTTGAAACACCATTTCGCAGAGAGACAGAGAGAGCAACTGACTGTATAATTATATGCTTGTTATGGTCCCTCTGTGAAAAATAAACTACACTGATTCCTCTTTTTGAGTGCTCAGGACTTCATTAATCACTGTATTCACTTATTTAACAGAAAGATGGACAGAAACATACATACTCTATGCATATCTGGTGTAGCAACAAGCTCCAGGGACTCTCTCTCCACCGCTCCACCTTCCTCTGTTTTCCGTCTTTCTCTTTAGTCGTAGCAGTGGGAGCTGTCACTTCTCTTCCTGTTGTTACTCGGACTCTCAGCAGAGCCCCAATTACCGAAAGCCACCTCTCGCTCCCCGACAGGCCTAGTCGCACCTGGTTAGCTAGCCATTAACCACTCACAACCACAGAGCAGAAATTAGCCAAGCTTTGTGGATGCTGCTAATGTGCTGCCTGCTCCCCAGGGACTCCAATAAAAGCCTATAGGAGGACCTTTCCAATTTTGCCTATGTTGGATGCTGTTTAATGTAACTGCAGATTTCAGTTCATCTTTTCTAATAACGTAAAGACTAACTTCTCCACAGGTACGAATGAGTGACAGGTCTCTGAATTTAGTTGAGGCTTGACTGCTGCACTAACGGACCCATCCACTGAGAACCAACATGACATTCTTTGTATTTCCTCTTAACTGCAGATAATACAACTGCATTGCTGTAATGGCTTAACGTCTGTGTGTGAACGCTCATTCACAAGTTCCCAGTAACTTCTGTCACATGCCTTGGACACTTCCTAATTTTTCACCCCTGCCCACTCTCTAAAAACAATCTGCACCCTCACTTATACTGAACTCTTAAACAAAGAGAAATAAAAAGGATAATTCCTGATAATGAACGCCTTAATCACAATGAAAAAACCTTTGGGTATAAGAGCTCCAAGTGGGTGACCTGGTGCTTTAACCCGTGAGGATTAAAAAGGGACACATCTAAGTGATAGAGGGTTTCAATGGCACCTATTGTGTCTCGAGGTTTGGGCTGCCACCTGACTATGACAGCTACAGGCCATAAAACTCTCACTCTGCAGCTTGAAACTCAGGCTGCCGCGTGTGTAACACACTGCACACATGCACATACACAGAGAACTAACAAGTCAGTTTTTCAGTATCACCTTGGTGCAGTGTTTTCTGAGACCACAAGGTGGTGCAAAACCTCACCACAGCCTTTCAGCTGCATCTCTGCTGTGGGGCTGCCAGGGTGTGATGATCTGATGACTCGAGCTTAGTGACTTAACACTGTGTCACTGAAACTGTAAGGACCCTGGACTGGATGAATGCCAGAAACAACCAACATCCGCTGTCTGTGGTCGAAGCACTGATGAGGAAGAGGTCAAAGTCATCAACCAGGAGTCGGTGGATGACCAGAGGAAGATCAAAGGGGCCATTCACATCAGACACCAAAGACTTCTTATCTTTAAACAGAGTCAGGGGTTATGATCTCCCTCTACATGACCGCCTATCATCACATGATGAGGAAATTCCATACGTACTGGGAGTCCACATCAGAAGTAAAGCATCAGCAGTGCATAAACACCACTGAAGCAGCCATTCACTCTATCTACTACGACCTGCATTCAGCCGTCACTTCCATCAGAACTGGCAGAGATGGTTGTCAGACACCATCTTCAGAAAGTTAATGAACAAAAATAGTTTTCATGTGGGCTCCAGTAAGGCAGTAAACAGGAGTAAAACACTTTCTTCTGATTTATTAATTCATAGATTAAATACCCACAGTGAAGCCGAGTGGCACACAAAACTGGGGCTTAATACGCATAGAACATATAAACGGCAGGAAACACTGGGTGTTGTGCGTGTCTCAGAGTTACATTTGGCTAAAAGAAAGCATATCTGTTGTGTGAGTAAGTCAAGTGATGGACATCAAAAACACTTTGTGTGTAGAATGCCCTTAAGCAGATACTGTATATGCTACATTGTAGGAGCAAAGTTACTACAAATAGTGACAGAGGTATGTTTAACGTTTCAAGCTTTTACCTGCCTTCCCAAAAAATATGATCAGGATGGAATAGTGTTGTTGGAAACACTAAAGACAAAGAACAGCATCAACTGGTCTACAATCAGCGCTAACCACTTCAATTCAATTTTATTTGTATGGCA
Organism: Trachinotus anak; assembly: GCF_046630095.1. Taxonomy (NCBI): domain Eukaryota; kingdom Metazoa; phylum Chordata; class Actinopteri; order Carangiformes; family Carangidae; genus Trachinotus; species Trachinotus anak. The sequence continues at coordinate 16,887,516 of NW_027273852.1, forward strand.
TCAAATAAAAAAATGCATAATCTCAAGGCACTTTACATGTCATTATTATAGAGCGAAACCCAACAGCTTCCACAATGAGCGAGCACTTGGCGACTCTCCGACAGAGCCAGACTCAGGGTCTTACCAGGCTTTGAAGTGATTCAGTTTTCTGAAAGCATTCAGTCTGCTATCGAAAAACATTTTGTCCCCGTTAATGGCAAATGATGAGCAGTACATACCAACATTAAACTTCACAAAAGCAAAGCAGTTCAAACATTTGTACTCTGCAATTTGATTTATAGAGGTTTTGTAAGTCTGCTAATATAATTGTGTAACAGTAGCTTTTAGACTTTTTGAATATCAGCACAAATCCTGGTTTTTGGAATACACTATAATTTCCTCCAGGTTTATCGGCCTTTATAGGCTGAAACAGGTCTTATAAAGAGAAATCCCTTGAAATAATGCAACATTTTGCTTTAAATGAATATAGGTTTTGTATAAGGTAAAAGGAAAAACATATATTTTGTCTATATTCTTGGTTGTTTCCCTTATGATGAGCAGCAACAAGTTTTAATTTACAATATTTTCATGACATTACGCATATTATTCCACTCTGTATGGATACTGATAATGTATATAGAGACAGGTGGAAAATACTCTGGGAAAATACCATGCAGCCAGTTGTCATGGCAACGCCTGCACTTCTTCCTCCTCCTCTGCCCCTGTCTGTGGGTGGGCTGCACCATTCAAGATTAACCTGGATTAAATCATAGTTTATTTTACAGTTCAGTGGCACCAACACTTTAAACTTAGCTTTGAATTCAACAGGTCTGATTTGATTTTGGTTATCCGTAAACTTCACTGAACAAATAAAAAAAAACTGAGATATTGCATTTAATGGTTATAAGTTCAGAGTTCTGACTTTTCTGAATCAGATTCTGTATCACCTGAAAAACTCAAAATCATCATATGACTCAGTGGAGTTGAGTTCATTTTTTTCCCCCAAAACACTCAGTATGAGGAGGTTACACATCATAGTACAACTGTGTGCAAAAGCTTTATGTTTATATTAAACCCAATTTATTTATTTCTTGTGGACAAAAGTCACTAAATGCAGCCTTAAACAAACTTTTGCACACAAAAAAGAACATTTTACCTCATAAGGTAAAAAATGCAGTTGAGTGTGGGGTGTGTTGTATTTTTGAGAGGCAACACATGACTTGAAATGATTTCTCAAGCTTTTGTAAAGAGAAGTGTTTTTATATCCAATTCAATCCCCTCATCACACCGCTTCCTCCTCTTGGTGGGGGAGCAGCCCCAGATGTTACCTGACGTTGTCGTGCTTCTGGATGTAGATCTTGTGAAACATCATGTCCTCCTGCTTGGCATTTATATCAGCTTTCATCTCCATGGCAACATGGCGGGGAAGCACAGAGAGCAGGAGGCGTTCCTGCAGGAAAGTGTAGGGAAGGTGGGGGGTAAGTTCAGTAGAGTGGTATAAGTAAATTAAGAGATGGGGACTTTGACTGTCTGAGGGGAGGCCCACTGACTAACATGCCTGAATAAGTTCACCATTCCCTTTCCCAACTATAGTAGATCCCATCTGAGTCCATTTTGAAGTGACCAGCCACAAATTGTCAGCTAGAGCCTTTTTTGTCCACTTTGGGATGTATTAAGAACAAAAAACAACCAAAGGGACTCAGCTGTGGCAATTAAATCAGATCTGGATTTTTATAACCTGGTGGATTCTTTGCCCTTAATCGGTAAAGAAGGAACATGTGGACTCTCACATAAACATGTTCCTGTAATTTAACCAACGCAGACATGTATAATGCAGAGGTTTTTTTTTCACTGGACACCTGTCATTTTGCCTGGTGTCTAGCATATTTTATAATCATGGCACATTCTTGTTGCTGCAGAAATTGAACAGGCAGTGTGAAGACATAGGATTCAGCTCACCATCAACAAGCACAGACTTAGTTAGTGGTGTAGTCCAGGTTAGTATTATTACTGCTATGAGCAGCCATTTCCATGTCAGCTTAGCTAAAGCTATCAGCAAGAAATGGAACTGTGAGGGGAAGAGTTTCATGCAAATACACATCTAATAAAAGACACTTATCCTGCAAGAAGCACCTTTTTTTAAACACTGACATAAGCGAACATGATCAGTTTGTGAATGGGAAACTTGTTCCTTTAAAATGACAATGAAAATATGTAACCCAGCCCATTCTACATCTCAAGTATAAACTCTAATACAGTGTTAAACAAACATTTTACAGCTGCCGTGCTCCACAAAGGAGCTAAAGTACACACTTTTCAGAGCCATCTTTTAAGCCTCCAGGAGTTGAGTGTTTAATATTGAAAACACAGGTTTTCAGTGAAGTATTCCTTTAAAAGATGAGTGTATTTAATTTGATCTCCAATAATACTGGTCCCTGTCTTCGCTCCGCTCTTCCAGTACATCCCTATTTCCCATCACCATAAATCTTTTCTCTCTCTCTCTCTCTCTCTCTCTCTCTCTCTCTCTCTCTCTCACCTGCTGCTGGTTTTCCCTCTGGGAGTGGAGGCGAGCTTGGATGCATTCCCTGGTCTCCTGGAAGGCCTGCCTCTGGGAGCCCTCAGCGGGGTAATGGGTGCACACTCCCACGATGTTGGTACAGGAGAAGATGAGCACATTGGAGACTATCTGTGGAAGAGATAGGAACAGTTAGAGCACAAAGAAGGGGGCGTCAAACACTCATGCTATTGAAATATAAAGTTCCCAGCTCTGAGGATGTTTGTCACGTGCCATTTCCCTTTCTTTCTCCTTCCTGTTGCTCTCTAACAACACAAACTGCAGCTGGTTTTTGACCCTAAACATTCAATCCCTTTAAATCACCCACTGCTGAGAGATTTTATGCCCTCTTGAGCCAACCTGGTGGACTAGTTTAGCTCCTGCTGCCTGCATCTGACACTGACATCTTTTTTTTTTTTTTTTGAAGGAAATGTAATAAGTAAATGTTCATTGAACTTCCTTCTGCTAGTACAATAACACAACAAGGACTCTACACAGTTGGTCCAACCTTTAATCTGGCACCAGGCGTGATGCAGACATAAGAATGAAGAGACTGGGCCCCACATGTTCTCACTCTGAGTGAGCTGTGTGATACAGAAATGTGACAGAGGTAAGGTCAAAGGTAGCATCACAGAGAGTATCAGGGGGAACTTTTCAACTGCTTCAACATTTATAGAGTAATTGTGTTGTACTGCATGTTTTCCTCAAGCACACAGATTTACTTAGTGTCATTTACCATGCAGAGAATAGACCACATTGTAAATACATCTAATCTAATGAGTCCTCACTTAGTAGAAAGTTAATTATTTGCAACTTAGTGTATAAGCAGTGAGTTAAGACTGCTCTGCAATAGAAGACGTTATGATCAAGGACAGAACGAGTGTAGTTCTTCACCAAACAGGTGAACAGCGTCTTGGTAACTGATGCACAGGATTTCTAACACAGAAGACACAGGTGTTTATGAATCCGGTGAACACAGATGTAGTTTTGAATCTACACCAGGCCTCTCAGGTAAGTTTGGTATTTTACATCTCAGCAGTAACAGCAGGTTAAAAAAATGTCACCGTACATTACAACTTTAGTCTCCATATGATCTCTGGAAAGTCTTGTCTTATCGTATATAGAACAATATCAGTAAGCAAATCAATTCAATTAGAGTAAACTCATTTTGAATTGTAGGACAAAAGCATATTAGAACTGAAACAAGCAAGTGATAAATTGATTTGTCAATCAACACACTGTATATGAATTAGGGCTTATTTTAGTAATCAAGTATTCTATCGATTATTCCATTGATTAATCGAGTAATCAGATAAGAACTACTTACATCTTATTAAAGAATAAGACATAGGAAAACCATAGAATTTAGAAAAATATATTGAATATAGAAAATATAAAAAAGAGACAAGAACACATGAACAACTAATTAGTTTCCTTTTAAGAAAAATCCACATTTTCTTTGCTTAATACAATACTATCTGTCAAATCTAAGGTTAAGGTTAACCCCAACAGCAAAAGCAAAGACCTTTGGCAGAAGCATCTGGCATAAACATGTTGTGCAACAGTAATAATCATTTGTGCGAAACACAGTGAGTGACTACTTAGCCGTCATGTGGATTACACAAAGCTTCAATGCAAAGAATTTGCCTCGATGACTTTTATCAGTCGAGTTTGTTGAGTTTCCCGAGGAATCGTTTCAGCCCTATTCTGAATATGGCTAAACAAGACATCTGAAGATGCCAGCTTCAGCTCTGGGATATTTTCTGACACTTTATCGACAAACAATTAATTTAGAAAACAATCTCTGAGTGAATAAATAATTGTTGATCGAACTATATCCAGGTATGTCTCAATAATACTTTAGGAGTATGATAGCAATACCACTGTACTGAAGAGTTTGAATGAACCTTATATGTAAAGTACAGGATGTTTAGACTTTAAATATGCAGAATGAAAACACTGAATTGCTTGACAAAGGTGGTGAGAGAGAAACACAGTGTTTTCCAGGCCTGCAGCTGTTTGCCCTCTAACAGAGTAAAGCGCTCTTTGTTTCCATAAGCTCCACTTGCGTGCCTCCCTGTGTGCGGCAGGAACAGAGCGTCTCAACCCTCTCCTCCTAATTTTGACACAACATCCATCAGAATATCCCTGTGACAAGACAGTGTCTCCCTAATTAGGAGACTCAGAAGAGCCAGAGCCAGTTCATATGCTACCTGCTCGAGTGTTTGTGTGTTCTGATAAGAAAGACAGTGTTGGTGTGTGCTTATCAGTGAAACTGCTTTGATGCAGAACAAACTGACAAAGTACTTGACCTCAGCTGAACCATTTGCACTTTTCCAATATTTTGGAAATTTTTGACATATTTGTTAAGTGACAGGATACCAGCTGGTATTGTGTTACATGTTAAAGGTTTATCCAAAATGGACTGAATCAGTCACCACCACTCCCTCTTATATTCCACCTCAGCCAGAACTTTTACAGTTTGTGCTGCAGCTCCTACAAGAACCCAAGTAGCTTGTGTGCTTGGAGACACCCACACAGTCCATATGCCAGACACCTGCCCTTTTGTACTTGTCATTGCACTTGCACACATAAAATAGGGACCCAAGTCATCTGAAAGAGGAACGCATGCTGAGATCAATCAAACTGAGATCAGGTGACTGACAGACAGTCAAGGATATTCGCTGCTTCACCCTGAAAAGTTCTTTGATTGCATTGGCTTTATGTCACAAGTTGCTGTCCTGCTGAATGGTGAAATGCCGTCCAATGAGTTTTGACGTCCTCTGCATTCATCCTGTTGCTTCCGTCAGTGGTGAAATCATCAATAATGCTGGTGTGCCTGTTCCATTGGCAGCCGTACCTGCCCAAGCCATGGCAGATACTAAACCATGTGTGACAGAAGCAGCAGGATGAGATATGGTCCAAGAAACATTCATTTCTACTCAAATGAAAGCTGAGACTTGGTACTTTAATGTAGTATCTGTGATTGTATGTGCTGAAGCACAGAGGCTGGAAAACAAAAAATGTGTAGACATCCAAATATTTACATTGTGGACTGGATCTGTGCAGGACCAATAAACAGACACAGTCTACTCAATATGTAGTGCAGGGTGTCCATATTCTTATGCCTATACAATAGATACAGCTTTGTGCCACTAGCATCAAAAAGGAAATGGAAAAGATGATGCTGTGAATTGGGTGAAACTGGGCCAAACACTGAGCCTTGAGGAACACCACAGAACATTTTAGACATTTCATGGTCTGGCCATTGGTTATACTGTTGAGCATCTGGAATCATATGAGTCAGAGCCCGACATAAGTTTCACAGACCTTCAGAAAACTCTTTGACTGCATTAACATGCACATAAGTAAAAGAAACAACAAAATCAGTTTTCTGCAGTATCCTGATTTCTCACACATGGTATAAAGGAGAAACCTGGCTTTGGTAACTGGGGTAGGAGATAAGACGAACCTGATTTCCTTTCCTAGATTTCTCCTGGAGAAAGTAAAGATTATTACACATAGAAATGCATGTTGCAATGACTGAAACTTAAACAACACCTCTTGACTTCTTGACCTCTACTGTTAAACACACGCTTGCAGTGTCTCTCACACACACACACACACACACACACACACACACACACACAGACATCAGAATGCTTCATATTATATCACTACAGGTGAAATAAGTGGGAGCAGCAGGTCTGGGTTGGTGATGATGTGATTATTGATCTGCTGCATGTACTGACCCACTACAGTACATGTAAACACACTATCCAGTTTCCTGAGTAACCTGGTTTCTTGTGTGCATGTAAATGTACGGAGTAACAGAAGCTAGTGGAGCTATAAGAGGGGGCTGAACTGCTGTGGGAAACCCTGTGTTGGTGTGTGTCCCACTAAAGCTCACGTCTTTCATTTGCAGCAAATCAGTGCCTTCCGTTTTTTATAGACCCTGTCCAAGTTTCCACTTATCAAAACACAACACTGCTAAAAGACATTGTTTCCAGTCTGTGCCAGGCATACAGTGAGTCCTGGGACTGGAAGGCAGTAGGAAGCCAAAGCCAGCAGCCCGTTCTTTTCATAGAGCTATTTAATGGGCTGAATCAGCCAGCTGAAGCACATTCACACCACGGGCCTGACTGTTGCCGGAACAAACTGAACAAACACAGCACGTCTTTATCAAGTCAAAAACCCCTCAGCAGGTCTGTGTGCGAAAAGCAAGCACGCTCAGACGGAGGAATGACTGGCAGAAGACTAGCCTGGAAGTGAGGCACGACCAAAGAAAATAAAGAAACGAGCTGAGAGACAAGGAGAAGGTTGTGAATTTAGAAAAGGTCACACTTTGGTATTTCTGCCTCTTATCTTAAGAATGCTTCACTGAAAGCTCATTCAATTAACTACAAAAACGATCAAGGGAGTACAATTAATGCACAGCATATTTGAAAAATCTATTTTATGTGAATACAAAAATGATAACATTTCCTCCGTGCAGGACAGCTTCATTATTATAACTCACCCATGAAGCTCAGTTACCACATTTAGCAGCTCAGAAGAGATTTGTCATATTCAGTGTAGCCAGTCGTGGTTGAAAAGCCAAATACACTGTATGAAGATTAGAAGAAAGAGAGGTAGCAGAAAGTAATCTATCTGAGTCACGTCAGAGACAATCCTCTCAGCACAAAGAGAACGTGAAGGTCCTTGCTTAAGAGGCCAAACTGTTCAACATCATACTGTTTAATATTAATGCATAAATTCTTCATCTCAGTGCCAAAAATGTTTTAATGCTACAAAATAATTTAAACCTTCTAAAGGGTTGACTTCAAGCCCAGACAACTCATATTTTTCGAGGTAAGGCAAATTTATTTGTATCACACATTGTCATCCACAGAGGTCATTTAATGTGCTTAACAGAAAAAAAGCATAAAAAATACAAGTAAAAAACATAAAAAGAAAAGGTATACATGTATTTAAAAAACACAGATTATGAAATATTATAATACTGGGGTGAAATGGCTCTTGACAGCTGAAACTCTGCTACTAAATGACAGAGAAATCATGATGTTTTCCTCCATGACGGGCTTATTAGCATAACAAATGTATTTGAGGCATATAATCAGCAGAGGAGGATGTACTTTTTTGCTCCAGGGAGAAATGTTGCCTTGTACAAAACCACAGGGGGCAGGAGCCTGACTGCTAAAGTGTAGAGCTCTGTGTGAAAGGCTCAGAAAACAGTCACAGAAAACACACACTCCTGCTTTTAAAACAGCTTCAAACTGTCTAAATCTGACATTTAAAGGTGGGTTCGTGCTACCTACAGTGGAGCGAGCCAGCTGCAGCTGCACACGCAGCTCCGCCGAGCCCTCGTAGCATCCCGCCCCCACACTGCCATAGAAACGGCATGCATCAGATAAAGTCTTTCAACAGGTCAATACAAATATTCCCAAGCAGCAGTGTTATTCTATTAATACTGCCACTGCTCACCAAGACCTTATTTGGAAGCGTATGGGCTTTTCCTCAACACAGAGGCAAATTGAGAGCACAAGGACACAGCTCCCATGTTTAATACAGGTCATCTCCAGGGTAAGGACACAGATTTCTGTGCTGCAGGGGGAAACTGTGAGATTTCTGCTGACATTCATAGGTGTAAATAAATCAGTGTCTTCTCAGACTTAACATACATAATCAGGGAAGCTCATTTTCAGTAATTTCCCCGGGTGATTCATGCATATTGTTTGGCTTACCTCACTCATGCTGACTCATTTTCATATTTGCTGAACCAAAGACAGTCAAGAGCACTTAAGTAAGTCAGTTTCATAGAAAATGGTTTAAACACAACCCAAATAAATTCAGCACGAAGTCTCCAAATGACAGAGTACCTATGACAGCAATGATGCCCCAAGCAAGATGCTGCAGATAAAATTGTGATACACAAAAAGCTGAAAATGTGACGTCACACTGCAGGCAATAACATTTTACTCATCTGCATATTTCTCTTATCTGATTAATGGAGGCCTCTGCAGCAATCGGCCACAGTAAGTAAAAAGATCCTTAATGGCGTCGCTGTTGAGTGGAAGCAGTCCTGTGGTTTAAAGAAACCTGTTCCATACATGACAACATCAACACAACTGAAACGGAGATTTACAGGAAACTCAGGGGTGGACAAGCTATACATGGTAACATTAGACTAATTTGTGTCTTTTTCACAGTAACTTTTTTTTACTTGAAATTGAAATTTGATTAACCTTTTTTCCATCTGCATAATTTCTTTCATTGCATGAAAGCTATTTTCTAAATAAGAAATTTCTGTGATTGACGGACCTTTGAAAACTTGTGTCAGTTCTGATTTTCTTGAAAGAGGAGTTCTTTCCCTCATATGACATGTTAGCGGACATCATGAGATACAGATGACACACGAGACAATGGCAGCCTCCCCTTGATCATAAATAACAACCATAACAACAAAGGGGGGGTGTATGAGTAGTGCAAGTACAAATGCAGACTAGGCCTTTACTTCAAATCAAATCATCTACAGATCTAAGCCATATTAATGTTTAAAATGTGACAATTCTGCTTTTTATTAAAACATTTGTTCTTGTGTCCTGTTAATCACCTCTGTTACTGTAAGGATTTATTGGCTCATCACATCCATCTCTCAATCATGAGGAGATTTCAACTTCTCATACATACGTGATGAGTCCCTCAGAATAATTTGTATCTAGTAGTACATTCAGTTACCAGTTAATTGGGTTCACCTATAGCTAAAACTAACGCAGTCTTATTTAGTTTGTGCTGTTGTTGAAGTGTGTGTGTGTTTTTGTTTTTTTGTTTTTTTTGGCCTCCTCATTTATATAAATGAGAGCAGACTAAATATCAGATAGATGTGACTGCATTAGTTTAAGATAGCTGTACCTAATAAAATGGCAACTGTGTGTTGATCAACCAGGTGGTTTTCTGGCCATGAGGAATAATTGATTATTATACAGGACTGAAAGATGTAACATTGATGAAATGATCATATTGTGATGTTTTTTCAGTTATGTTGTCAAAGTTAATGAATTCAAGCAAATTGTACTGAAATTGCGGCACGGTGCTGCGGTGCTAAGCGCTGTCGCCTCACAGCAAGAAAGTCTGGGTTCAAATCCCGGGCCTGGGGCCTTTCTCTGGCGAGTTTGCATGTTCCCTCAGGGCACTCTGGTTTCCTCCCACTGTCCAAAACATGCACATTAGGTTAATTGGTGACTGTAGATTGCCCATAGGTGTGAATGTGAGTGTGAGTGGTTGTTTGTCTCTAGGTGTCAGCCCTGTGATAGACTGGCAACCTGTCCAGGGTGTACCCTGCCTTCACCCACTGTCAGCTGGGATTGGCTCCAGTCCCCTGTGACCTGGTTTGGATAAGCGGTGATTATTTCATGTCATTCTGCAAACATAACAAACATACATTACTGTGCTATACATTCAGATTAAAGAACATCTGCATTGCTCTTGATTTCAACTGTATTGCCCAGCTCTAATATTAGGACATGATTAATTCATGCTTATTATCAATTAATTAAACCATAATTAATAAACCATAATGTAATGTCACTTATGTTTTTTAGTTTCAAAACAATATATAAAATGTCCACATAGTTTGCCCAATGCCTACAATACCGGAGCAAAAGTCCCAACGCTCACCTCGTTTTCTCAAGAGAAGAAAACACGGCTGTGTTAACATGAGTAATTTAAAAGACGGCTTGAGCTCTGGGGACTCATGTGTTCTGTGTTTGTTTACTGCAGAAGCCTCACTGGATTTAACGTCAGTATTTAATACCTCAGTTCTCACTCTGAGGTGGATGGTTTCATTTTACACCCAGAGCAACAACAACACAAAAAATATTAATATATATGTATTTCCATTAAGTCTGCTACTGATACAATGATGATAACCATGAAAGGTGTCAGTCCAGCTCGTCTGTGTGCTTGTGCTTGTCTGCAACATTATTTTAGTGGGTGATTAATAATTGCCAGCAGAGACCATAAAAAACAACAGAGCAAGACATTCTAGGTGTCAATATTTACCCAGCAGTCTGAGTTTCACCCTCCTACATCTCTCCCACTCCTTTCTTTTTCAGTGTTTCTTGCACCCACCCTAAGGCGTCAAGTTTGTCCTCCACTTCGGAGCTCTCGCCATGCTTCCAACAGACTTTTCATTTATACTCGTATATCTTTCAGAGATGCCCAGCATGATGAGTGTGGAGGACTGGCGGCCAACATCCAGCCCACACGAGTAATAAAAGCAACAGTCAGCAAACCAAACCAAACCACAATGTCCTGTGTTGTGCTAATGCAAGGCTCTGCATGTCTGATAACACATTCTTCAAAATTTGGAATATTTAAGGATATCCATATGATACCTTCTCAGCCACAAGTGCTGCTGTAGAGCAATGTTTTGATGACCAGATCCCTGTAATGTTTGTATCAAGAGGATGCACGTTCAGACTAATTTCTGCAGCCTCTAAAGAGCACAAATGCAAATGTGCCATAGATTACAAATATTGAAAGTTAGTTTCAATAATGCACCCTAAAAGGTCGCCTTAAGACTGGAGGAATGCGCTTGTGACCTGAAAAGTCCCCGCTTCCATCCACTCACTGACAGAATAGATGTGGGTGGGGAAGCTGATAGAGCCTCAGTCGCCCCTCCTTCATGATCACTGCTATGGTGCCCTGGAAAATGTATTTATCCAAATCTAGCATCACATACAATTCACATGCAGTTCACTTTTTTTTTTAAAACTAAACTTTGTTATACCTCATGTTAAACTACAGAATATCTTTTTTTAAAATATGAGATAAGAGACCTGTACCCTTTAAAACAAAATCCCAGCTAAATCCACATAAGATTTAGGGATTTTGAAGTCCATTCACAGAAGGCTTTGCAAATGTTTTAAGATGTAAAAAAAAATGCACTAATTCATTCATACATGTTGTTAGGTCTTAAGGTTCTGGAAAATCTACAGAGTAGCTCCAAGTTATGCAGCTCATACTTGTTTCTTTGCGATTAGTGTGGCCAAACTGACTGAACATGATCACATGGTGAACATTTCTGTGATTGTCAGTCGACAGGAAGTTGATGCAATATAAGGGCATTTTGCCCTGAAACCTAACTAACTAACTAACTAACTAACTTACTTACCTACATACTTACTTACTTATCTAACTTATCTAACTAACTTAAGTGTTTACTCCCAGACAGAGTACCATAAATCAGATTGTCAGTTTGAGGACCAATGATACTGATGGTTAACTTCAACGCTGCCTGTAGTTAAGCAACGCAGAACAAGGTCAATGACTCTTTCACGAATGTTTGTAAAAATGTTACATAAATTAGATTGTAAGCTCTTTCATGTAACACTACAACTGTTTGAATATTGAAATTTCCGTGATCACAAGATCAAAAAATTCCAGGAGGAATTTGCTAAGGCAAACGATTAATTTTATTTTGAGCTAAAGTCAGTGTAAGAAATAAATAATCCCCTGTTAACTGTTTTGCCCCTTGGAAAGTACTGCAAGACTTTGTCGGTCTGATTTTTACTTTTGTTTTTGATTAGATTATTAAATTGATTACAAGACCCCCTTAGTTAGCACACTGAGGCGCATTGTGTGCTTTAAGGATAAATGCAGGTCATGTGCTGCATGCAGATTACAGCGAGCAGCCCACTGCCAGCCTAATTCTGCAGAGCAATGTACAAGACAGTGAAAGTCTTTCACGTGAGAGCCTGCAGTTGTTTGTTGCTGGATTTTACCTCGAAAGCTGTCAGCTGCTGTATTAATGCCTTTGTAACCAGCAACAAACCTGAAAGAAGAAAGGTTTTGTTGCTTGGGGTCTCTGTAGGCCTCTGTAATATATTCTATATATGACAATCCTCTAAGACTCCTCTGCTATTTCTGCTTGAGAATGGAAAAGTGCACTAAAGTATATTAAATATGCAAGCCACAGTTCTTCAGCTTGGGCCTCAACAATAATGTGGCCCCACAGACAGACAAACTGTGTCTAATGTGAGAGCCACTTCTCCTTATGTTGGTAGTTTGACAGTCTAACATGATTAACACTGTCCATCCTCATACACAATAAGTACCTTGGCAACAGGTGATGTCATGGTCATCAGCTTTCAGCAAAGTAAGTTTTAAAGCTTGCTTAAAACTTGGAACAGTACGAAAATAGTTAATACATGGTTGATTGATTTTTGGGGGCAGCGAAAGTAAACACAACACTAATATATTGTCAATCTTTTTTAAAGTTTTGCTTTTAACAGTTGCTTATTTGCACATGCAGCAGACAAAGAGCATCAGGAGTTTTTGTTTCGCCAGGCGACTCACAAGTGAAGGCTGTAAAGTAAAGGCTGACTAAGTACAAGGTAGCATTGAGTTGTGGTGAACTGAAACAATACATCTTGAAAATGTATAGTATTAATGCTCACTGACACGATCAGTGTGCAGCTGAAAGGTAACTGTCTGGTACAAATGTTTGCACGAGCACACAGCACAAAACAGGTGCTGTGAGGTTACACTGAGGAAAACACAAAGTTGTGATAGATTTACTTTTAATTTATTTTCCCTCCCAGAAACTTAAGACACAAACCGTGGTAAAGACTCAAGTTTCTGATTCTGGACCAATTGTGGCAATCATGTCATGTGACTTCCAATGTTCTGGACAATGCAAAAGCATAAACAAGGTATATTGTTCAGAGACTAAATGTGAAGAAGAAGCCCTTTAATACCAACCAACACATTCATACCAACACAGTGACACAGGTTAATCCTGTATAGGGGGCCTATCTGTACGGGTCAACCCGTGTCAGCTGACTCTCCCTCATAACCCTCCTCTCGACCAGGGGCCAAATACATAAAACTCTGCTTTTGTGTACGCATCAGAATCATAAAAGACATGTGTACACATGATTCCATTTTATGAATCTCATCCATTGAGAAATTAGGCGTACGTTCACGACCCTCGTTTCCGCTCCCACAATTAGCCATAAATGGATGAAAACACTCCCTTAGTCCATCAGTTTGCAGACAAAAACACTGACTGGGCCACATGTTGTCAGGCATGGCTCAGAAAAGAAAGACGAGAAAGAAACGCCATTTCACCGCTTGTTGGTCGGATCACAAACAGGAGCTCAGAGGGGAACTTTAGTACAATAAATACACCTGTAAAGTCTTGTTGTGCTTAATTTGCTGGAAGTAGAGACATCTTCATTAGGCTCCAGACAGACGTCTGCGTTTGTGATTAAATATTAAATTAGTATGGAAACAGTTTACAGAATGCCTCACAATAAATAATGAGGATGTAATATTAAACAATGCTAAAGGAAATATTGAGCACACAAACCCAATTATTTCTGTTTATGAATTGTCAAATTAGTATAAATCTTATAATGATAATAACAAATTCGAGCTCTATTTTGTTTTATGTTAAACACAGTGTCTCCTCTATATTTTGCATTTTCAATTCACTGTATCAAACTTGGCTCGCTGTAAACAAAAACGTGTGTACACATGGTCAAAAGAATGCGTGAGGAGCGCACAGTCTCACCGCACACTCCTTGTTTATAGATACCAATACACGTGCGGAAAATGGTGCACACATGGTTTTTGTGTGTACGCATCATTTATGCATCTGGCCCCAGGGCTGGACACGGGTCGGATGCTGCCTGGCTTCGGGGAACTGGCACTGCTAACAGGAACAGTATGAGGTCTCTGATGCAACGCAGTTCAAACGCAGGTTGGGCTGATCCGCATCATACGCAGGTCTGCTGTCTGAACGTGGTGTCAAAGAGTTGCATTTGACTGTGAACATTTCTGGAGTTCTACTTCAGCACAGGCACATCGAATGCTTTCAAGCAGTCCTAGTGCCTCACAGGAGACACTGAACTCCTGGGAACTAAAAGGTCATTCTGTGACTCATGCCTTTGAAGAAGAAAGACAGGCCCACCGACGAACAGAAGAAAAAGCACCTTTAATTTTTCATCTCATGCTTCAAAAGAGAAGAGAAAGAGAGGGGACACTGACTAACTGGAGATTCTTCCAAATATAGACCCAGCATTTTAACACCGGCCATATGGGAGACAAGGCTGTGTGGCAGTCTTTGATGTCAACACCTAGCACTCAAATCTATTTTCCTCCAATGCTTTGAAAAGTCTGACAGGAAACAAATCAATTTTTTAATACCTAGGTAGGTCTTAGCAACCTGCATACTGCTGGCCACTTTGACAAAAGGAGGAAATGGCAACTTGTAGGAGCTATGCATGCACAGATTTACCAAAAGCCAGGAGGTGAAAGGACTCAGTCTCCATCTTACCTCCAAGGCCTCAGCACTAACACAGCCTTATTACATAGTCAAAAACAATGCTACAAATATCCTGTGACACGCTCACCGTGTCACTGGAGAAGCCCAGAGCTTATAGAGAGAAAGGAAGTGGACTGAGACGGCGTCCCCTAGTCTGCCTGGAGGATGAAACATGATGAGAAACAATAATGTGTCTCCTGGGACGACTCGTCCTTTAATACTCATCATGCATTCCCCTGGCCGGTGCCACCGGGATTGTTCTCAAACAGATGCACCTCAACGGTTTTGATGGCATCATTATAACTGCAAAACTGGCAGTCAAAGAAAAGCTTGTCTTTGTATTAAAAACATTTGTGCATAGTGTTGTGTGATCTGAGAAAAGTCTTCTGAAATAGTTCAGCTATAAAGGAATAGTTTGACATTTTGTCAAATACACTTATTCTTCTCTTGTTGCGTGTTAGAAGAGGAGATTTATACCCTTTTTTCACCAGAACTTGTGGGTATGAGTGGGTTTTTTTAAACGTGGGTAAATCCAGTAATAGCGGCCGATTGACCCCTCGTTCACTGCCAGTCACGTTTGCCTTTCAGTTCACACTGAGGACACACACAACTACAAGGAGCGAAGACAGAGAGCGCACACACAGGTGCAGGGGAGAGAGTGAGCTGCTAGCTGCTGTGCAAAACAGATCTGTTACATCTCATCCCCAGGTTGAGGCTCCTGTAAAAGTGTCAGTGCCTCTGTGTGAGATACTTCTGTCACTGATTGTGTGTTTTTAAAACTTATGTTGAAGCTGTTCTCATTCTTTCATCCCTGAGCACAGTGAAGTTGTGTTGTTTCTGGTGTAACAGCACCGTGCTGGGTGACAGGTCTGTCTACAGTTACTGCGCTCCGAAGACGTTACAGCAGCAGAGGAGTGAAAATCGGCAGGTTCACCTAGGTGCTGCGTTTACATCAATGCCGATCGGAGCTGATCGGAGTCGGAGCCAGGTCTGAATGCAGATGGTTCACTTTTCCATTGCAGAATAAAGCCCAATGTCAGTGGGTCTTAGTGGGTTTTTTTGACCAGTGGAAAAAGGGCTTAATACAACTCTCATGTCTGTAGCTGATCATGAAGGTACAGCGGGCAGGTGGTTGTCTCAGCTTAGCATAAAGACTGTTAGCAATGGGAAACAGCTAGCCTAGCTCTGTCCTCGACAACCAGCACCTCTAAAGCCCACTAATTAAAATCTTGTACAGAGGTGAAAAAAAATACTGTTTGAGTTTTAGGGGGATTTAGGTGCTGCAACTATTTCTCTCCAGGTACAGACTATTTTTCATTTCTTAAATTCTTAATTTTTAATACATTTAATTTAGAACTAATCAGTTCTACAACGAATGTGATCGATCAAACTGCACCACGCCATCGTACTTGAGGAAAATTAAGGCCCATCACAAGCCTTAAAACCATAAGTAACAATTCAAATTGAACCGTGTACAGCAGGTCAGTAGACAGATGCATCTGCAACAGGCAGATGATGCTTTAAATATTTACAGTCAACACTAAAACTACCTGTGATGTGAAGCTGTAATGGTGATATTAGTGAACAAACAAACATGAGTTAACAAAGAGCACCTTCATACTTACATACTAAATAGTTATGATTACATAGTATTATAAACAGGCACAGTGGCACCGATGATGCAAACTGGAAGATAGAGGGCAGAGGAAGCAATGAAGATAACAGACACTGAGCTTATTATTCAAAACATATTCACAACATGCTGTCAGGAGAGCACGGAAAGCAATGGAGCACGTGTCATTGCTGATGAATTTGAGTGACACAACTGAACACTCGGACCATGTTTAGCTTTTCTGCGCTCACTCAGAGTTCATTCTCATGTTGGTGTGAGTGGTCCTTGTTATATCAGTTCAGAGTATATGTTCCACTCAGTGCCATAAATAGCAGAAGTCAAGACGGACCAGCGGGACTGATTTATAAATATAGAGGACTTCATTGTGTGTGTGGGACAAGAAAGCTACAACACAGTCAGCCAGTCGCTGAGGAGAAATTATTGAGCTTATGAAAATCATAAATATAAAAGGACTTCAAAAAAAGTCCCTTTTCCACAAAATCTGTGTCATCACATTGGTCATATGCAGCAAATGTATGTCCTCGTGTCCGTATTAGGTCATGTGTTTTACTGTAAGTGAGAGTTTGGCTAAACTTTGAACATAATTTGCATGAAACACACAACTAAAGAGATGTAATCATCACTGAGCAAACTAATTTCCATGCAGTTGTGCAATTGGACATGCATAAACTGTGCTTTGCATGCAAGCATGTGAATGTACTTGCATCCACAAGTGACCAAGTGGCTACAATGTATGATTTACCACCTAAAGTGACTGCCTGCAGCATTTCTCTATAAAGGTCATTGTGTCAGTCTGTCCACCACTTTGGCCCAAATATCTCGTCAACTACTGGATGGACTGCCATGAAATTTTGTGACACATATCCATCTATACATATATGTGGGTAAGATAGTATGTGCTTGTGGCTGAGTAAGAATCCAGCAAACTTTAAGCAGCAGCACATGCTCATTCAAAAGCACTTTAATGAGATGGACATAAAGTTGGCTGCACATTGAGAACTGCTGTGTTATATCTAGTTTGGAGGCCTACTTTTAGTACTCCAATGGAGTAAGCAATATTTGTGTCTGTGCCAGTTGGCTGTCTATTATCCCAACCTGCAATATGCCCTTCAAAACAAGAGCCAACTGCAAACTGCATGAATGCAAAAGAAAAAGCAGAAAACAATCCTAAGTCTGTGATTTATGAGAGAAAAAGAGTTTCGTAAGACGATACTGACAAAAGAAAACAAATCACGCAGTTTGCAGTGTGTCAGTAGAACCTGATCTGAGCTTTCTATCTCTATTAGCAGTCTAGATAAACTGTGTTCTAATAAAATCTATACATCCTTGCTTAAGGGCACTCCAGCTGAAACACAGTAAAGCACTATGTGATAAATCATGGCCATCATAAGAGTTGTCACAGCTGAATGAACTAATAATTCCTGTTAGGGGAACATAAATGGAAATAAACTGTGTGTGTGTGTGTGTGTGTGTGTGTGTGTGTGTGTGTGTGTGAGTGAGTGAGTGAGTGAGTGAGTGAGTGAGTGAGTGAGTGAGTGAGTGAGTGAGTGAGTGAGTGAGAGAGAGAGAGAGAGAGAGAGAGAGAGAGAGAGAGAGAGAGAGAGAGAGAGAGAGAGAGAGAGAGAGAGAGAGAGAGAGAGAGAGAGAGAGAGAGAGAGAGAGAGAGAGAGAGAGAGAGAGAGAGAGAGAGAGAGAGAGAAAAAGCTTAGTGGGAGAAAGTACCAAGCCTCCAACATACCAAGCATGCCATCTCTGACCCAGCAGGGGATAAATATTAATACTCCGCCTCAGCGTATGTGCTACTCTACCCTGTTCAATATATTTACTTGACAACCCAAATTAAGTCAAGAGTGGCCATTGCAAGGTTCCAAGATAATATGGCAAGAGCAATTTAATAAATGTATTACAATTACAAATGTCTAATTTTAATTAATGTCAACATTTCGCCTTTTCAGAGCAAAAGAACGCTAGTAGCTCTCTTCGCCCAATTAATCATTGTGGTGGTAAATATTTTCTATGACGGAGATTTCATTGTGCAGACTCCATTATTCTTACTCTTGGTTAACTGGTTAACTTTTTGTAATGCGCATGTTTTACAATTATAATTTCTGAGCTTTGTAGCAACTGTCAGGTCTACAGATATAAAAATTAGAACAAATCATGGATATGCGAACATTTCTGACAACAACAAAAGAAAGATGTTTTTCTAACTACTTTTGAAGAATTTAAAATCAACCAATCTGTTGAAAAAAAAAATCATATTTGATTATGTTTTGTCAGTGCATGTCGTCTACTGTTACCTGTTTCATTACTAAGTGCAGTCAGAGACATTGCAGCAGCCACGCTCATAGTTTTTATTTTTGTATTTTTTCACGTCAGACATTTTTCAAACACAGGTGAGACTAATATCATGATTAATTGCTGAACAGCTATAACCAGTGAAACAGACAGAGCAATGAAGCCACGCTGACACTGTTCACAGTCACTGGCTCGTTCACAGCTGTGTGCCAGTCTACATTCACAAAGGTGTACATCATAAACAGACTCTTCTCACAACGTCAAATCACATCACTCCAAACTTCCTTATGTGCTAAATTCTGGTGTTGTTGCTTTATCTAATGTTTAATGTTCATGTATGTGTTCAGTAATGAGGGGTTAGATCTCCCATTGCTGCCCAGGTTCTTCAGGAGCTCCCTCAAAGGAGCAGAGCCTTTCCCGCCAACTGGAAAACCAATTGCTATAAATGGTCAATTCCTCAACGAAAGTATCTCTGACTGGAATACTTCTGTCTTTTATGACGTGAAGCTGATTAGTTTGGAATTCATAAAGAAACAAGAGCGCTCTGATGCTAACAAGGGTAAAAGATTCAGGTTGGCCAGACTTTGGACAAAGAAAAACAACAAGGCGGACAGACTTTTTACAGGGAAGAGAGAAACTACAGGTGATGTTCATCAAGCAAACCCACCAGTTAACAAAATATGCAGAAGCCTACGGTGCCTTGCTCTTAAGCTCTATTTTGAAAAAGACGGATAGACTAATGTAAGCAGTTTGGATAAAGTTTAATAATACTAATAATGATAATAATAATCCCCAATTTTCCTTTGGCTGTTTCTGGGAACCTTGAATAAACCAGCAGTGTTCCTGGAGGTATATAGATAACAAGAGAATTGGTAATGTAGCTTGGTCCTCACTCATTAAGGCTTTCTGGTTAATAGCCGAGCTGCAGAGTTTTGAATCTCTCAGTTTTTTTGTTTTTTTTCTTCAGGAAGTCAGTAAAAAGTGCATTACAATAATCAAGTCAGCTTGAAATAACGGCATGAATCAATCCTTCTGCATCTGTTTCGATTTATTAATGGCCGTACTTTAGCTATGTTTCTAAGGTGGAAAATTATCTTTTCTTCACTTTGTTGATGTGGGACTTGAAGCTCGGATCTATAGTACATCTTAACTTGACATACTATACATGAAAAGACACATGCAGTTGGATGCAGATAGATATCTGGGCTGCCGGAAGTGCACAGCCACCAGAAGTGGTTTATGTAGTAGTCCATGTTCTTGATATCATTCCATCATGTTACTAGTTTTCAAAGTACTGTTTTTCATCTAAATGCAATCAGTTTACTCGTGTGTGGTGGTGATAAAGGAATTGTTTTGGCTTCCGAAGTGGCTCAGGAGCCAGTGAGACAGACAGACAGACAGACAGACAGACAGACAGACAGACAGACAGACAGACAGACAGACAGACAGACAGACAGACAGACAGACACACACACACACACACAGTGGCTTCAGGGATCCAAAACAATTTGATCAAAGGGGGAGAAGGTTCAGTGCTGGAGAAGGGTCCAGCAGGGGCTTGAACTCAGGGGGACATGTATACGTGTCAGATGTCCCATGCTCCTCAGCACTATCTTCACTCGGTCCACAGGTTTATCCACATGGCCCTTGTGATGTTCTGTGTCTGCTCATCTGCTGTGTTTGGGTGTCTGGGAGCCGTCCGGCCATGACAGTTCTGTGTGAGTGATCAAACACACCCACGCTGTGATTTCCACAGCACAGAGCCAAAACAGACTGGAGGCCCTGTGAGGCTGTTGGACGGAGTCTCAGTTACAACTGGCCTGTTCAGTGACAGTTTACACTCTAACACCTTTCAAAATATCTCAACTGCACTGCTGAGCCTGCCAAAACCCTTCAGACTGTTGTTTAGTGGTGTCAACATTCCCGACAACATACCTCTGCATGTTTACAACAGCGTATCTCCAGAGTATCCAGTGTCTGTGGGACTGAAGAGCTACTTTACAGTGACCTCTTGGTGCCAATACCATTACGTTTATGGTGTTAATGGTACAGCAAGGGCAACAGTCAAACAACTTTACTGCCCATCATCAAATACCTTTCAACACCATCTGCATTGCCAAACAAATTTTCAAAATGGAAGCATTATGAATTTAACTGATGTGTAGTTTTATTTATTTACTCTGGATAATTTATTGACCACTTATCAAATGGCTTGTGTCCAAAAAACATCTTATAAACACATTCTAACAAGTTTCTAACTGAAATCAACTTGTTTGAAAAAGTTTCCACAGCCCTTGTGAAAACTTGCGTCGTCAGCATTCAGTGCTCCTTTGGTGCTGTTGCTTTGGTCTGAATCTGTGAGATAACCACGCCCCCTCATTTGAATATAACAGATGGAAAGAAAAAGAGCTGGGATATAAATGTGGCATGATGAAATAAAAGTCTGAAGAAACAAATACATGTGGAATTATAAAATAAAAGTCCAGTCAGAGTCAAGTCACTGAGTGTGAGCTGGTGTAGGCTGGTAACCACAGTATAAGGAACTGAGTAGTGATGAAGTTAAATGATAGCGAAGTAACCCTCCTCACTGAATCCACTTTTTATATGGCCAGATCAACCAATCAGCTATGAATAAACTTAGATTATTTGAATGTGGCATGCTTATGATTGGCCAAATAAACAAGGACAAAATCAAATACTTTTCAGTTTTTTGAATGTTGGGATGAAGTGGGATGATTTGGTGGGACATGAGGATTTGGTGGAGCATTGTGCCCCCACCCCCCCACCCCTGTGCCAATGCCTAGAGCCGGACCCGTGAAAAATTGGACTTGATTACAGTAAATACTTGTAACCCACAGGTTTGCACAGAAAACAAGCTATTTCTAAAAATTCTATTCCAGACAAAAATGACTTGACAAATATTATGCATTAACATAAAACTGTATTTGTGGAGCTGAGAATACAATGTGTTGCTCCTGTGTCTGTTTTGTCCCTGTGTTGGAGTCTTTGATCCAGCACCTGTATAAGCTTTTTTCTGTCCACACCTGCACTTTATTGTTGATGAACCATTTGATATGAAATTCCAGATACTGTGCAGATATAAAAACACTGGACACGGTAGAATTACAGCTCAAGAATTGAGTCATCTATCAGTTTTTATTATTAATAATTTAGGTTTTACAGCATATAGGTCTGTTGCTCTTTCATATTTGTGTTGCAAATAAATTATTTAAAAGATATTCTTATAAAACCTAGTCTGCATTACATCTGTCTCTGTGTGGATTATTGCACGCTCACTGATGCCTATATACCCTGATAAAGGAAAGTAATTAACACTGTGTTAAAAAAAAAGCCTCCAAAAATTGAAAATGTCAACATATTAAGATTAAAGATGCTTATTAAATTACACTCAAAATAACAGTCCACACAGGCTGTGTGTTGATCACGTTTTAGGGGGTTCAAATTGATTTACAACTGAATAACTACTGCACCTTCTCCAGGTTATTCTGTCTTATTACAAAAAGGTCAATCCACATGCATCAGTAAATTACAAAATGTCATGTCCCACAGCAAAAGAAAATACCTCATTTAGAAGCTGACATGTTTCATTTTGAGACTGTTACATCATGTTTTCTTGGCAGCACCTGCTTAACATGTAGCTCTGGACAAATGATAACAGGTGCTCTAGATCACTTTGCTGTCTCAGTTCACAACTACATGCTAAAGCACTGTATGTACAGTGCAATTACTGTATGCTAAATGCTCTGTTCTCATTTCCCAATATTGGGCAGTAACATATTACTTAGTAACACACTGTAAACCTTTGATGGAAATTTACAGTGAAATCTGAACAGTATTCTGTTGCATTAGTGTCATACAGTGCCATACTGTGAACTGCAATGCAATCTAGGAGAAAAAAAATGTGATTACAGCCCTTTCACAGAATGCCATTATCTACAGTAATTTACTATAAACTTTACTGTGAACAGCTGAGCATCTTGGGAAGGTGAAAAGAGGTGATACTAAGATTTAAAAATTAACCAACAAAACAAGATCTTGCAAAAGAGTTTGGGCTGTTTTTGCAGCTTGCATTTATTTTTCTGGATTTCGCCCTTGGAGCACATTCACCAACCAGTCTCTGTCACCACAAAGACACAGCCTAACTACAACCTGCTCAGCCTTTTGTCACTGATGTCCAGAGCTGCATTGATAAGGCAACCTCGACTGAGTAAGGTATGTCACCGTTTTTATTCTGCCTCAATGTCAGATATGTTAGCGAATGTCAGAACATTATCCCTGTCAAGGAAAAAATCAGTGAGAGACTTTCTCCAGTTGAATTTTCTGCCATTTAGGACAGTGTTAGTCACTGAAAAGCTTCATGCAGTTTTTAAGCCATAGCTAAAATGAACATGTCAGTATTTTGTCTCAGTTTACAAAACCACCAAGCAACACTGTTGCTTTAGCTGAAAGATAATTGAACTGAGGTAATGTAGTGAGGTGGTAAGTCTAGCTTAATGCTTTGTGTTCCAGTGGGCAGAAAGAGTCATACAAGACTTTATTCAGACATTTCTAGAACCAGGCTCTAAATTCACTGTTTTGCTGTTTGTGCCAAACTGTTGCACAGATGCATTGTTGATGACAAACTGTCATGGGGATTTTTCCCTAAGGTGTGACACGTAAAAGGCACATTATAGAGGGTCCGACGGTTTCTTCTCCATTTAGAAACTGTGACAAAACTTTCCCTGTGGTCTCTACAATTTCATCCCACTTATAAAGAACTCAAAAAATGTTTTGTGAGAGATATTTCAAGACAAATATGTATTTTGTTCTACATTGTTTTTCAGAATCTGCACTGATATTAATCCTCAGTGGCACAAAAGCATGAGAAGGTGCAGAGCTAGAAGAGCAGGAAAATGGTCAAAGAGAACGGCATGTTTACACTCATCAAGAAGCTCAGTGACTTCAAGTGGGACTTCGTTTGATCTTTCATACACACATGCACACACACACTCACTCACTCAATATTGTACTGCCATTTGTTTTAATAAATGTCATGTTTTTATTTCAATAAATATTTAAAAATGAACTGCATAATGAAAGTTGTCCCTTTTCATTAATTTGTTGAAAACTATTATTATTATTATTATTATTATTATTATTATTATTATTATTACTACTACTAGAAGTAGTAGTCGTAACTGTACCATAGTAACATACTGTAAAGTTATGGTAATTTACTGAAAAAACTGAACAGTATTGTGTTGTAAATTTACAAGAATACAGTAAAGAACACATGTATTTCCACGGATTTACTGTAATTCTAAAATACAGTAAGTAGTATTTATGGGCAAAGCTGCTGCCAGTAAATTACTGTAAATTTAAACCAAAAAGTCTTACAGTGCATGTTATAGTAATGTGTTTACTGAGTGGCGCTGCGTTAACGGTTTGTAGGGTTGAAGTATTTGAGGTTAAACTGAGAGTTGACTCTTGTGCATTCAGAGGAGTGACTGCGTATACAGGTATGGGGTAGCAGTAAGTACCTCGCATCTGCATCATGAGGTGAGGCCACTGGGGTGAAGCCAGATGTTAATAGTCAATAAATATCTCCAAAAAATAGGCTAGCTGCATGTTAAACCATGATGTCTCCTTCTCTCTCTCTTTCTATCTGTGCAGTCTTTGGAGTTGTTAAAATGCACTTTGACAAAGTCATTTAATTGCTTTTTGATGAGTACTAAGTAATGAGTAATTGACCACATTTTACATGTAATTTGTCCAACACAGTCATTGCCTAATAAGTAAAAAGAAAAGCTAGTGAATATTCCTGAAAGAAAAAAAAATCTACAAAACTACATATGTTGTTACTAAGTCTAGATTGAATGTAAATGTGGTGTTGTTTCTGGTCAGCAGCCATCTGCTCTGCAGGCACCTGATTTCCAAGAACTCTGCAACCCAGGAGGATTTCTTGTTCTTTCATACATTTTTGCTGTACAGCTGAACAAAACAGTCATACACTCCAATGCATCCCTGTGGTTATGCTTGCAGATGTATCTATATGAAGGTTAAAGTATATTGATCCATTCAGGCACACAACAAACAACGGCGCTTCTGTTGAAACAAGAATGTCAGAGGTCATCTCCCTGCCATTAGCTACTGTGTTCTGCTGTGTCACTTCTGACAAAGTTAAGCCCAGAACGCCATTGGCAAGGCACAAGGCCAGGGAGGAGGGAAGCAAAATATCAAACAACTTGGTGTTTTCATGGCAACAGCTTCAGCAGCTTTCTGAGGACATCACGGCTACATGCGTCGCTAAGAAAGAGGAGGTGTTCACCATTTTTAGAGGCAATAATTGCTTGATTTCCTCTCATAATACACATACTGCACCTTTGGATGGTTTTATGGTGAGTGTATTATTCTTGTAGCATCAATGCACGCAAGGACTTTATGTTAGTAAGCCTTAACAAATCTGGTAATGTTGATTTTTGCAA
Organism: Trachinotus anak; assembly: GCF_046630095.1. NCBI lineage: Eukaryota > Metazoa > Chordata > Actinopteri > Carangiformes > Carangidae > Trachinotus > Trachinotus anak. Next base: position 16,912,796 of record NW_027273852.1, read on the forward strand.
AGAAGAAAAGCTTAAAATGCAGGAAATTTCTCTCTGGATGTTGCTGTACTATGCTACTGTGTAAAGACTTTTCCTTCTTTTATTTTAGATTTAATTATTTATTCAAAATCACAATTCTCTGCACATATTTACAAGCCCTCGGTGGCCAAAGTTTGCTCTTTTAAGAGTGGAAATCTGGCAGAAGTATAACAGGTACTCTTGTTGAAATACCTCTAATGCAGTTGTTGCATATTAACCTTGAAATACACCTATAATCCTAAACTATCTGAAACTTGATCACTTCTTTTTTCCAAGTGGAAAAAATATATCAAAAACAAATACAGCCGATAAAGGACAGGAGTTTGAGGAGTTGTAGGCGTCAAAGTGAGCAGTTTTTGGATGCCACCATCCACCAACACCATCTCACTGGAATAAAAGCCTCAATGGGGACTCGAACGTGCGATTGTTCGCATGTCAAAATAAGCACTAGTGTGGGAGGTGAAGGGATTGCAACCTGAAAAATGTACTTGTTGCTTGTTGGAGGAATTTCAAGTTGTTGCTCCAAGACAAGAAGCTAAGGATTCAGAACCAGGAGATTAGGACCAGACCCTCGGTCTGAGTCCAGTGAATGTGCATGTCAAATCCAAATTCTTTCACATTGCTTGCATCGCAATAGAGTCATAAAATATTTTGGCTTAGCTTTCAACAGTTCTAATTGACAAGTTCTAAGTGGCTGACTATTCAAGCACTTACAAGGACTATTTAAGATTTCTTTCCTGCCCAATATCGTTTCTTGCCAGGAGCGGGTGGTGTTGCCTGTTGCTTGATGAGAGCTTTGGCCATAGTTGCGTTATAAGACACTCTGCGTCTTCAGGGCAGACTGGAGGCTACAGTGAGTCGCTATTGGAAACAGACGTAATTGATGAGACAGGCCAGTGCTAGCTGGTTAGCATGCTAACTTCAATAGGAAAAAAAAAACCTGATACAGACAAGAATTAGCACTGGTGTTGCTTTCCGCCACTGGGAGCTCTTAGTGAGTAAAGGGAATGAACTCTGATGCTGAACTCAGAGCGTTTCTGTTAGACTGGTAACTTAACAGCTATTAAGCTGCCATGGCGCCGCGGATGGCTGCCTGTGTGTTGGTGCGCACTCTTTTGCCTTATTTTCTTTGTAAATTCAGTTTTCTGCTTTGGTTTCCGGAGCTCTTTCACCAGAGAAGAGCTCATTAACATCAGAGAAACAACTCCAGAGGATTTTTTCCACCTTTCTCGACTCACCTGTGGAATTATTGGACATTTTGGTCAGAGGTCACTGACCGTTGCTCTCGCAGTGAAACGCTGGAGGAGAGGAAAACGTGCCGGTGCGCCTGTGCGTCTCCGCCGGTGCGGACTCCGCACACCGCTCCCAGGTATCTTTCTCTCCAAGGTGCGTTCACTGCCCAACAAGCTGGATGAACTTCAGCTACTGGTGCAGAAGAACAGAGACTTTTCTTCATCTTCCGGTCTGTGCTGTGTGGATCGATTCCGGACTCTGCGCTGGAGCTGGCCGGCTTCCAGCTCTTCAGAGCGGATCGCAACACAGAGCTGTCCGGCAAAACAAAAGGTGGAGGAATCTGTTTTCATGCTAACAGTGGCTGGTGCAGAGACGTGACAGTGATCCTGCAGCACTGTTCTCCTGACCTGGAGACTTTCATCATAAACTGCAGGCCCTTCTACTCCCCCCGTGAGTTCACTTCATTCGTCCTGGTCGGTGTTTACATCCCACCACAGGCCACAGCAGATACTGTGTGTGGAGCGGACCAACCCGGACTCCTTAGTTATTGTCCTTGGTGACTTTAACAAAGGTAACCACAACCACGAACTGCCCAAATACAGACAGTTTGTTAATTGCCCGACCAGAGAGGGGAACACTCTGGACCACTGTTACCCCACAATCAGTGGTGCTTATCCCGCCGTCCCCCGGGCTGCACTGGGCCACTCTGACCATGTCATGGTCCACCTGATTCCCACATACAGGCAGAAACTAAAACTGTGTAAACCTGTTGTGAGGACATCGAAGCAGTGGAGCAGTGAAGCCATAGAGGATCTGCGGGCATGTTTGGACTGCACTGACTGGGAAGTGTTCAGGACTGCTTCCAACAGTCTGGATGAGTTCACAGAGGCTGTGACGTCATACATCAGCTTCTGTGAGGACTGCTGTATCCCATCATGCACCAGGGTGAGTTATAACAATGACAAACCCTGGTTCACAGCTAAGCTCAGTCAGCTCAGGAGGCAAAAGGAGGAAGCTTTCAGGAGTGGGGACAGGGACAGGTTTAAAGAGTCCAAGTACAGGTTTAGCAAGGCGGTGAGAGAAGCTAAACGTCTGTACTCTGAGAAACTTCAGCTCCAGTTCTCAGCCAATGACTCTGCTTCTGTCTGGAAAGGGCTCAGACAGATCACTAACTACAAACCTAAACCCCCCCACTCCATTAACGACTTCCGCCTGGCCAATGATCTGAATGAGCTCTTCTGCCGCTTTGAAAGACAGTGGGACAAGCCTGACACTAACCTCCACATCAGAACCCCCCTCCTCCCCTACCAAAGGAACGTCTCTCTCTATCCTGGAGAGAGATGTCAACAGGCTTTTTAAGAAGCAGAACCCCCGCAAAGCAGCCGGTCCTGACTCTGTCTCTCCATCATCCCTGAAGCACTGTGCTGATCAGCTGTCTCCAGTGTTCACAGACATCTTCAACACCTCACTGCAGACCTGCCACGTGCCAGCCTGCTTCAAATCCTCCACCATCATCCCTGTCCCCAAAAAACCAAGGCCCACAGGTCTAAATGACTACAGACCCATTGCCCTGACCTCTGTGGTCATGAAATCATTTGAGCGCCTTGTCCTGTCCCACCTCAAATCCATCACTGACCCACTCCTGGACCCCCTGCAGTTCGCCTACAGAGCCAACAGGTCTGTAGATGACGCCGTCAACATGGCTCTCCACTTCATCCTCCAGCACCTGGACTCCTCAGGGACCTATGCCAGGATCCTGTTTGTGGACTTCAGCTCTGCCTTCAACACCATCATCCCGGCTCTGCTGCAGGACAAGCTCTCCCAGCTGAGAGTGCCTGACTCCACCTGCAGGTGGATCACCGACTTCCTGTCTGACAGGAGGCAGCACGTGAAGCTAGGAAAGCACGTGTCTGACTCCCAGACCATCAGCACTGGATCCCCGCAAGGCTGCGTTCTTTCTCCTCTGCTCTTCTCCCTGTACACCAACACCTGCACCTCCAGCCATCAGTCTGTCAAGCTCCTGAAGTTTGCAGACGACACCACTCTCATTGGACTCATCTCTGATGGCGATGAGTCTGCCTACAGGTGGGAGACTGACCGTCTGGTGACCTGGTGCAGGCAGAACAACCTAGAGCTAAACGCTCTGAAGACAGTGGAAATGATAGTGGACTTCAGGAAGAGCCCAGCCCCACCCACCCCCATCACCCTGTGCAACTCCCCCGTGGCTACCGTGGAGCATTTCCGCTTCTTGGGTACCACCATCACAGAGGATCTCAAATGGGAGCTAAACATCAGCTCCCTCATCAAAAAAGCTCAGCAGAGGATGTATTTCCTGAGGCAGTTGAAGAAGTTCAACCTGCCAAGGACTATGAAGGTGAACTTCTACACCTCCATCATTGAGTCCATCCTCACCTCCTCCATCACCATCTGGTACGCTGCTGCCACGGAGAGGGACAATAACAGACTGCAGCGTATCATCCACTCTGCGGAGAAGGTGATTGGCTGCAATCTTCCATCCCTCCAGGACCTGTACGCCTCAAGGACTCTGAGGCGTGCAGGGAAGATTGTAGCTGACTCCTCCCACCCTGACACAAACTCTTTGTGACACTCCCCTCTGGCAGGAGGCTGCGGTCCTTCAGGACCAAAACCTCTCGCCACAAAAATAGCTTCTTCCCATCTGCTATCAGCCTTATCAACAAGGCTAGAGAGCCCCACTGTTGCTGATCCCCCTGATCCTCAATTGCACCAATCACAAGAAAAAATTCCTTGTATGTGAAAACATACTTGGCAATAAAACTGATTCTGATTCTGATTCTGATTAATGCTAACACTGGCTATGTAGCAATAATAAAACTTATGTCAGTGTCCTCTATACTGATCTTTGTTAATGCTTCCCCAAACGCTTGAGGTAGAACACCACCTATGCTGACAGGCAGTACTACTTTACAAACTGCCAACATTATTTGGTTTGGTGAGTAATGTGCCTTTAATTTAGCCATCTTACATGTATGTCACACAACTCTGTAAAACTCTCAATTTATAAAGTCGTTTCCATCCATAATTGAGTCCTAAAAAATCTTCATCCACAGTCCTTTGTAACTTTAGAAGAAACCTTTGCTACCAAGACCCCCATCAAGACAGTTGTTTCATAGACACAAAATCAGATCAAGAAACTGATATCAAATATTGTTTATTATCTGTGCTATCTGCTAGATGTGAAAACAGGAAGTCACTTCAATGAAAAGTGCATGATCACTAAAAATAATTACAAAAAAAAAACCTTTGGATAATAAACAGATTATAATATCGTCTAAAAACATATGTTGACCACCACTGTTGAAAGGAACCTTCTATGTACTATGCAATGTTTTACATATGGGCACCAATACCAGAGCTCTACTTTAAACCTGTGCTGGAGCATCATCCCCTGAGAGTCACTGTAAATTCACTGCATGATTTAGTTTACAAGCAGAGACATGGATCAGGGCAGCATGAGGGTGACCGTTCTAACTAATCCCTGACCTGAAGCTCGTGAGCAGTTGTATCTAGCTCGGCTTACAAAGCAGTCCAGGTTCAAACTCCATCCATATAAGGCCAGGTGGGGAGACGCTGAGCCTTATCACACCCTGTGTTACTTTACTGCTCCGCCTCACAGTCATAACACATGTGGGAAGCATCGCTGGAGAGGGATCTGAGGACTGAGGCTGTTCCTTGACAACCAGCCACAGAATAATGATAACCTCAGAGCTGAAAGACGGCCCTACCGCCCGATTTGGACCATCTGTAATTTCAGAGTCAGTTTTAGCACAATCTAACCAGCCCTTTCTAAATATAAAAAGAATAAACAGATGTACAGACACACTGCTCTCTCGCTCTCTCTCTCCAGTAAGAATAAATAGACTCAAACTGTTTGTTTCTTTGAGGGGAACCTTTCCATTGTGTAACGTAACGATGGTACAGTTTGAGTCACGGCACTCTAATCAGTGTGCACTGTCAAAATGTTTTACATTAAATAAGATTCCCCACAGTGAGAATATTGAAAACATGTAAGCAATTAGCAAATGAATGATACTGATGAGTGCAGAGTGAATTCATACATAAACTGATGACTAATTAAAAATCATCTATTTTTAGATCCCTGCATTACTTTAACAACAGTCTGACAATCGATGCATTTTTTATGTGGTCAACATTCTCCATTCACAGCTTCTCAAATGTGAGGATTTGCTGCTTTTCTCTGTTTTCCATCACTGTTAATTGAATTCCTTTGGGTTTTGGGCTACTGAACAAACAAAATAAATTATTTAACAATGTCACTTTGGGGCTCTGAAAATGGTGATTTTTCAGTATTTTTGAGACATTTTATAGATCAAAATATGGATTAAGCATACTAATCAACAATGAAAACAATTGCTAGTGTTGCCTGTTCTCCGTATGGGACATTTGTGCCTCAAACTGTGGGGAAGTTTTCTGTTCCCCTTGCAGGAGGGGTAATTGGCGATGGGCAATCTGCCCCATATCTAGCCTCTGTCATGCACTCTCCCTCCAGAGCAGCCTGCTTTTATGTCTCTCTCACAATGGTGCCTCTATAAAACTATGAAGGGGTCTGTGGGAGCTGGAGTGAGACTTGATGCCAAGTAGGCTGAACCTGTTTGTTCTGTAGGTCCAAAAAACTTAAATATTTGTGGCAAAATCAAACCAAAAGATTTTTGCCTTGACATAAAATCTCCTCACAGTGCAGATCTGTAAATAGGCTGCATGATCAGTTCTGTAATTATCACACCAAAGACCATTTTTCACACTATCATGTCACTGGTGAGTCATCTGTAAATGTGCAAGTGAAGCTCTTGTATGAGTAACACAAAAACACCATATTTTCCACCCTTTATCCATCAGCGACCTGATGGAAGGACAATAGATTTGCATTCATTACTGATGATAATGGAATTACTTTCAAAAATTAGCATAATGGCACATAATAGGCTCAATGGACTCTTCGTGCCACCTTGACAAAGGCAGCCTGTGAGCCACACTATGTAACTGTGCATGCAAGCACACTTTGTGCACTGCATACATGGTGCAGTCAGGCTCTTCACCGACCCTGTCTGAAGAGAGAAATAGTTGCAAACTTTCACAAAACGGTGAGGAAGTAGAACACTTCAACTACTTTTTGCCTAATTCCTTTTTCATGCTACAAGAATCTGTAATAACACACCTATGGTCTTTCGCTCTTTTTTTTTGAATCACATGGTTGTGCAGGGGAGAGAAGTCTAGTTCCTTCAGGCTGTGAGGTGACAGATTCACCGTGTATGATGAAAGGAAGTTTCATGCTGGGCACAGGCAGAAATACTGATGGACAGTACATTACAGGTTTGGCTGCAGGTGTGGTTTGAAAAGTTACCATCGACTGGGTTTGGGCGGTATCCAAAATTCAATATCTCGTTCAGTCCAGTGCAAATATTGTGATAAATGATTAAATGAGGGGCAGACGAAGAAAAAAAATAATTTAAAATTTTTATTTTATATATAATTACTTATATATCACGATATTTGATATTATTATTAAATATAACAATAAATGATATTATTGAATATCGACCCAAGCCAACTATGGACATTTTCAAACTTTTTTCCTGCTATGAAAACTATTATAATCCACTGCAAGTGACAAATTGACCACTGTGATTATGCGACACAAAGAAACTACAGGTGTTTTGCTGTTTATGTGCAGCTGGTGTCAGTGTTTGATGAAAGATAGATGTTTGGAGTATCACTTTTTAACTGCAAAAATCAACAGTTTTATGTAAACAATGGGTGAAATGGCTGAAATATGAAGGGAGCTGCTTGCATTGATAAAAAATTATTCCTAACGTTGCAGCTCCGCAGAGCTCTACAGAAGGTTTTAACATCTTTCAGATCATTACTGTGGTTTTACTGTCACCGTCATTGCTCTCATCAACCACATCACAGCAGCATCAGACATAAAGCTTTGCAGATTGTACGCTACTAGTTGGTGAACACAGCAGAGAATTTCACAGAAAAGCCAGAAACTTTAAGCTGGTGGAGACCAAAACAGCGATAAAAGGAGAGAGTGAATATTCAAATTCTATTCATCAGGTAGTTTTAACATTTGGTATTTACAACTGCACTTTATGACATCATATGCCATAAATAAACACTGAAGTAACCACAAATGAAAGTCTTGAACAAGTACTCCCTTCTACATGAACAGCCACATCACCAGAGTGAGGACAAATAAAAAAAAAGTAAAGATGGCAAAGATCTGCCATGTCAAAGCAGAGGCTCTGGTTACACTGGGAGGCATATGGTCAGGTGGAAAGTTGAACAACACAGTAAATCCAGCCAGGAAACAGAGACCGTTTCCCACGATATCATGGACTCTGATGGTTTTACACATGAGGCCAGAGACAAACACATCAGAATATGAGTTGTATTCATGAAGTTTAAGCTGAGATCTGATGCCTGTTCCAGCTGTAGCTACGACCCACGCAGAGATTTGCTGACTCTGCTCATTGAGAGCCTCTGATTCATTGATTATGAGGTAAGCCTTTGAGATGGGAGAGGAAAACATCCCCTGTGCAGCCAACAGACAGGGGGACTCAACTAATAAAAATGCATGTGGCACAACACACACCACCATGTTGAAAAACAATACGTCATGTCCTCATTTCAGGCTGGGTTACATTAAAACACATTACTTAGTTGTTGCTATTTTTACACCACCCACTCTTTCTCTGTGCTTACCACAAACTTCTCTCCAGCTAAATGTTACAGGTCAACAACTTCACTCTAGACTGAAGTCTTGGTCTATGAGGTCACTCCAGCCATGCTTCCTCAGGCTGGCCCGTCTGTGCACTTACTCTTTGTCCCAGCACGCAGACAAACAGTGGTGCAGTTGTGCCGTACACATGAGGACTCTTGTAGGAAAAGGGCACAATCCCCTAGGAAACAATTGTTCTTATCCAGGTCAAATAGTTATTAAAAATATTTAGCTATTTGGTTGCACGGTGACACCAAGCAACAGGAAGAATTTGTAAATGATAAGGAAGTAGATATTTAAACAATGTTTCAGGGAGTCGTTACTATCATAAAAGCAAAAGAAATCCTTGCCGTTTTTGAATCCATGTGTGCCAGCTATAGTTGTGACAGAAACCACAGCTGTGACGTTGCTGCTACAGCGAAACATGCTGCCTACATATGACAATAGCGTGTTTAAAGATGCACAACATGGGAAATACAAGCACCAAAATAGTACTGAAGATCAACCTGGGCTTCCTCCTCCGTGTGCAAGGAGCTACTTAAGCATTTAAACTGTCACTTCAACTGTTCAAAGCGCTGAAAACACAGAGCCGAGTTTAATGTCAGAGCTTAACAGTAGTGGTTGTCTGAATGCCAACTTTCAATTATTTTAAGGCGTCTCGTTGTCTCTCTCTTTAACCCTTCACCATGCACTGTGCTGACAGTTGGCTCCACGTAGAAATTAAATGACTGCCAGTAATATGAAAAGTTGAATATGAAATATCAATATCCATAAATATTACTTGCCACGTCCTTTGATATCACTTTTTAAACCTTCACAAAGTTCTGTCAAAACTGTCGTAGCAGTCTTCCTGCAGCTCCTCTTTTTATGCTTCGTTGCCTGTGAATCTGAGAAAACAAAAGTTCAATAAGTTCAACATGAATAAGTTAATAGATAAGTTTTCCTTTCTGTCAGCTTAAAAGACCAAATAACAACATCTGAAGTTTATATGGTCAAATATCATAAAAAACAACAATTGACAAATTAATAAAGACCTCCATTCATACTGAATCATTCAGCCACTGCTTTGTATGCTGGACTCATATGAAATCACCTTCACTTTCCCACTTCCAAGGGCATCAACAAGAGGAAATAATCAGCGCACTTGTTCATAGCTCTGTTGCAGATATACATTTCAGATTCCAGCGCATTTATGTGGTAGATTGAGGACACAGTTCTCATTAAATCAATGACTCATTCATGAAGAGAAAATCATGAGAGAAACCGCAGAGAAATGGCTGATCATTCCCCTCCTATCAAAGGCTGAGCTGTCAGCAGCAGGCAATACAGCAGCCACAGAGGGCTGATAATGGGAAATGAGTATTAGTTTCCTGACAGTCACTCACTACAGCAAATAAACTGAGTCAATACTGAGGTCATGAGAGTGTGCTAACACGCTAGAGCTTAAAAGGTGCCTTTTGTCGTAAGCAAACCAATATCAGTCATTTTAACACATTAGTTCAAGCAAGATATAATGAATGCCCTGATAGAAGGGCATCATGAGTGCATTATCAATCATCTACCATAGCCAACACTGTTATATCATTCAGCCTGTAAAAACACTTTTATAGTAACAAAGCTGTCTAATATTCCCCAGGGCTGCAGTGATGAAATAAGAATGCAAGAGGCTGCACTGAACCAACAGCAATAGCATTAATTATTAATATGCATCTGTAAATTTTAGTTATTACTCACACCATTACAAACTATCCACCTGCTATCTGTTAGAAATCCAGTTATATAGGCACAGAGGTAAGTGTTTTTGTGAAGGCAGGAACTTGGATCATATTGGAGTCCCGGTGGAGGCGGTTCTCCCTCATGTTTTGAGCCAGAATCTGGACAAAAACTGAAACTGGGGAGCTTTTCTCTGCAGTGTTAGTTACCATGGGAAGAAAAAAAACCTGGGTTAAGCCCAATGTTAGCTAGATAATCTTATTATTCTGCTTTGTGAGGTAGGCCCCAGGTCAACTGCATGCTAACTTGTGAATGGCATGACACACAGTCAGCTGAGTAAGTACAACACCAGAATACAATTGAATTTTAACTTTTACTGGTTTAACCTCCAGCACAAAGGGACCTGCAGCCCAGGGTCAGTTGGCCTGAATAATAGATGAGACACCCACACCACAAACACATCAAATGAACAGTTAAAAACATATTGCTACTGTTGGATGAAACATTTTATCTGACAAGTGTCATTTTATCTTGATAGAAATTATGGAAAGTGTTTTTCATCAGATGTTCCTCAGACTGCAGAGAGGATGTTGTCTTTTAGAGAAGTGAAAAACACCAAAACTAGTTCATAGTCACTGATTTCTCAAAACACAACAAATACACAAGAGACATTTTCAGTGTGTGCTTTGTATTATCGAAATATTCTTCAACACAGTGGAGGAACACTGTCAATGTTATTTTTAAAGGTTTATTTCACCCAAAGTACACTTTTTTGGTCACATTGTTTTTTGGAAACAACTTGCTGTTGTTAAGTTTTGCATATTTTCAGCTTCATAAACAAAATTAATTTCTCTTCCTCTGAGGCGGCAGTAGAAGTTTCAGAGGGTGTTACCTTTAAATCTGGCCACATGAAACCAAAACTATCTAGACAGCTACATTTCACTAGTGGGAAATGGTTTTAGATTTTAATCGAGCTGTCCCTTTAATACAATTAAATAAATCTGTATTTTGGATTCAACGGCATGATTCATTTGCTGACACCTCTTCAAAAGATAATGGGTTTCCTCCACTGGAGAGCGCACATCAAAGAACTGGTTGAGCTTTGTTAACCTCGCACAATGACCCAGCTTTAGTGTCAACAAGCCCATGTTAAGAGTCCTGGAGGGGAAATTAAAAGGCCACGGCACATGGCCAAGCTTTTTTTTTTTAATAAATATGGTGAATGTATGAGGCTCACAAAACTACACAACACAGCACAGACACATTCAGCTGTGCACTAAAGCTCAGAACCACACAACCATGTAGCAAACACTCAGACTTAAAAATGCTTGAGCTGGGCACTTATGGACATGAAAAATGGGCTCTGGATTTAGTATAACCCCTCTACCATTGCTGAGTGGAACAACAGACCTGCTACAGCTGGTAGGAATGTGTAGAGGAAAACAAATAATTTGAAAAAGGTCATAAAAACACACAATGAACCATTCAATATATGGACAAAGAAATGTGGACAGAAATTAAGTTTCCTGGCATATAGTGCCTAAACGATGTGCACACTCTCAGCTTATGGGGAGATCATCATCAGGCGTTGATTTGATGTTATAAACTGGTTGGATTGCAAAAGTAATGGGTGCAAAGTGTTAACTCTCCCAAGAAGAAGACCTGTTCACCTCCGAGTGCAGAATTAGCTACTGGCATCTAGTGATCTGGTCAGACCCCTGGGTTTTAACAGGGTGGGGGAGTTTAGATAGTTAGATTGAGGAACACTTGTCTTACAGCTCACAATGCTCCTCCGTCCCCTTTCTCAGTAATGACAACACTTCTTTTTGATGTAAATGCATTAAAAACTGTTGAGAGCAAACACTGTTTCACTCAGTAGTATAAACTGTTGCTACAGAGGCCTGATTCAATGTGAAGGGCTAAGGGAGAATGAGAAGTGTGAAAAAGGAAGGGAAGTTACCATATGCCACATTTCCATACACTCACTGTTGACACCATCCAGTAAAGACCATGTATCGAGAAAAGAAAGCTCCACTTCCTGCATAACTACTTTTCCTTGCGGTTTGTTTATTTCCTAAGTTCTTTGACCTTTGGCTTTTGTGTGTGCTCTATAAATAAGGTAACTTAGTAGTAAAATGTGTGTGGGCGACAACTGTTTACGTTCTGGGTAAACTATTTACTGCCTAATTTTGTATCCAAGAAGTGCAGTCTGTTCTCAGATGCCTTATTGAGGAAAGAACAAAGTTCTTCTCACAGTCAAACGACCCACAGGGTTACAGGCTAACTTTGAGCATCATCATCCAGTCACGCTAACCACGCAAACTACCGCAGACTTAACAAGGCTGAGACATAAAACAATATTCCCATGTCTGACAGTAACCAAAGCAAAACCCAGGCTAGAAATGGCACAAGATGGAGGAAATTTTCACATCATCCAAACTTCCCAATGACCAGCAAAACCCATTAAAATCTATGATCTGTGAAGCTCTGAATGCTCTTGCTGGCTGTACCAGATGAACAGATGGGCCTGAACATAAACCTATGGGCTTAAATACATCAGCAGTATGAAGTGGACGAACCAGTAGCTGGCCCATTTCCCCCCCCCCCAAGTATTCCTGCCTCTGCCACAGGTCCAACCTCTCTGTTGAACCATGCCAATCGCCTCTGTGCTGTCAATGACCGAAGAGGAGTGATGGGGAGTGTGATCAAAATCTGGACTGAGTTGTTAAAAAACGACAGGAATGGGTTAAGTGCCAACAGATAGACTCTCCCTTCACCTCAGTTCTGATGCTTTTCAATCACAGTGGCAGAGCTGGCAAGGTTCAAAGTTCAAGGGCTTTATTTGTCAAATGCACAACAATTAAAGGTGTGGCCAGTCGTTGCTGGCAATGAAATGCAGAAGTGCAGCCCAGTATCCAAGGATTTAATTAAACAATGACTTAATAACCATTCAAAGCACACCAGTAAAGGTGCATGACTGCAAACCCCTTCACTCCCACTTAGCGCTCGGTATCTTTGATGTGTCATCCATCCACGTCTAAAGGCAAAACTGTTACAACTGCTCTGAGTGGCCACACTTGAAGGTGAGAAAAGCCATACTCTCCGCCTGGCTGCATCCCACTAACGCCTAATCTCCGTCTTTTCCTTGTGTTTGTAGTTTCAGCGTGATGAACTGCACATGTGGCAATAACGACACACTTTCAGACAGTCTCTCCTCAAAGGTATCAAGTGTTGCACGCAGCAAAGATCACTTATACACATGAAAAATGACAATGAATAAAGAGAGCTTTAAGCTTTACGCATTAAATTAAGGGGAGGGATTGTGTTGGTGGGGTTTGTTGCTTCAGGTCCAGTCAGACATGAAATACAGTCCAGGAAGTCCAGTTTGGGTAACAGACGTGTGAATTTGAAGGAATTCAGATGCCAAAACTCTGCACAGCAGACACAGGAGTCTTTGCCATCACTTATTATTATTTATCTTTTGTGTGAGGTTAACATTGACGTTACAAAGTATTCCACCTAGATTGTGCACGTGTCTGTAGGTGATTGACCAGCGCAGCATCCTGCCAGATGATAACATGCTGCAATGTGGGAAAAGTTGAGCCCCCCTCTGCCCCTCCACCATAAATTGGCAACTCATTCAAATGAATGACTGTGCTAAGGGAGAAGTTAAAATCCTATGTGCTTTTATACTTCCACACACCTATGTGAAGTGGACATCATTGTCAGATTCTTGGTTTCTGAAAGTCACAAAAAAGAAAAAAAATGTTCGGATCATCAGGGTCAGCATTAAGGGTCATAATCACCTCCCTCCTGAGCAGACACTCCACCCCAGCCCTGGGTTATATAGACAATCTGCAGTGGTAAAGATTACGATTCTAGTGGCCTGAGCAGTTCCCACTAGAAGCTGAAAAGAAAATTACACCTTTTCTTCCTTTGATAGACTTAACCCTGTAAATGCCAGGCTAACTGAGCTTCTGCATACAGCAGCCACTTCCAATTGGTCAGGGCAAAAAGACAGGAAATAACAAACACAAAAAAGCTACCAAGAAGCCAAAGCCAGACTGAAAAATGACAGAATAAAGACTAAATAAGACCTGTCTTATATACAAGACAGGTCTATATAAAATGTATGGATTTACAGTATTTAGCTCCCATAACATAAATGTATTTAGTCCCCATAACATAAAACCATATCAGTAATAATAATTACCATAAAACTGGTCTGGTCCCAAGAAGTATCCTTAAAATGATTGTAATACAAGCTCTGAGAGAAATAACCTCACTTGACGAATAATTCCATAGTAGACATGTGCATCATAACTATTTATTCATTCCCCCTTCAAATAATATCACCATGAGTCCAGATCCCTTCACAGAATACAAACTAATTAGAGCTAATGAAAGTCAGATGAGCAGAATGAAGCACTGAAGTACAACAGCCAAGGGTTGCTCAGATCACCACAGTGGAAACACGACAAAGCTAAAGTGGAAACCATCCATCAGTTTTAGATTTCGTCGTCACACAATCAGCTTGTAATTACAGCAGCATGCAGGCATCCGAATGACAGGACGTTTTCTCTTTATCAAAACATGCAACAAGTTGTCTGACAAGAAGAAAGAAAATCCACGGTTTTCCAAAGCTTTCAGCCACATGTCAGTCTTTGGTTGCATGTTAACAGGAGGATACAGGGCCACTCATGAAAAATGTCATGATTAGCTGCAGAATACGAACTTCAACAAACTCTCACCAGAAGTATAACTCACAGCTGAAAATAACAGTTTAGACGGTTAAAGAAAAGCATGGTACTATATATAGCCACAGTGCTGCGTCTGAGCTCACAGTTACTGCATTTGCTCTACGAGTCCCATTCACATCAAACATGCTTGATATTTGCAATGAGCCATCCTGACAACTGTGTTACCTCGAAACTTCACAACTAGATGAAAACCGAGCAGGCTGAGTGCTGCTGAAAGTTTCATCTGTTGCTACCTTTACGTAAACACAATAAAAGTTTCTGTGTCTGCACAAGAACTTGGATGTTTCTTGCTTCTTAGAGGAACTGAAAACGTAGATATATCTTATTGTTCAATGGCCAATTCATACATTTAAGGATAAGTTGGATTTGAAACAAAAACTGTGTCACCAACCTGAGCGACATCAGCTCTCACACAGAAAATAATCGGATGAGACAACTGCATCACCAGACAAACACTTCACAGTTGTCCAGTTCATCTCATTCCTTCTCCAAAATCTGTAAAATGAAACTAAGGCATGGTTAAGGTTAAGAGACAGATTGTGGTTAGATTTATGTGTTTAAGATTATTCATATAGAATGCTACGATAAACTAGAATTACCGCCGCATGGTTATCTGCCTCCGCCAACCAGCCAAGTTGCAGGAAACATGGTCACAATCTCCCCTTCCTGAGTTAAAGCGGTGAATAAAGGCCAGAGGTGTTTTTACAGAAACTTATGATGTCACAGAGAGGCTGACCTTTGACCATTTGGATATAAAAGGGCATCACTTCATTTTATCCTTATAGACATTTGAGTTAAATATAGTCATAATGAGTGTATGAATTTGTGAGGTCATCATGACCTTGAACTTTGACCATCAAAATTTAATCAGTTCTTCTCTGAGTCCAAGTGAATGTTTGTGCCAAATTTGAAGATATTCCCTCTGGGCTGAGATACCATGCTCACAAGAATGAGACGTACTGTCAGACGTACCGGCAGACAACCTGAATGCCTCCAGCCTTGAAAGTCAGACATCCACCCCCCTGACATCCAGACCCATGTTCTCTCACTGCAGAAAGGGCAGATGTCTTCATGCACTAGCACTGGACTTAAGTAACAACCTGTGGATTCCTCCAATATGACAAACACAAAGTCTGTATGTTGGTGTTTCTGCTTTTACTTCATTTTGTCTTTCTGCAACTACGAGCAGGTTTAGGACTGAAACACGATTAGGATTTCAGTTTGATATAAACCGCCTATAAAAAGCACATATTCTGTACAACAACAACAACACAATGCAGAGGAGCGTTCTGTAGAAGTTGAGTCTCAGTTTGACCCAGCACACAAAAGGATGTGCCTGGAGGTAAAATATACACAGGTGCTCCCAGGGAAGCACTGAGAGGAACTGGTCGGTGTTTGTGAAATAAAATCTGTTGCTAAGTTACAGGAGCACTGAGCACAGTTTTCTGGACTCACAGGGGAATGCGTCAGCAGTGGTTTCTGAAAGGTACTCAGGCTGGCCCTACATCCATGTTTGGTTCAAATATTATCTCCAAAACAGCAGCGTCCTCAGTCACACTCCAAGGCCCCTGGGTGTTCATACTCTAAAATACAATTAAACTAAGCAAACAGCAGCTGAAACTACGTATTTGGACACTGCCACAGGGGGCAGGGATAAAGCTGTGAACCTCGCTATGTGAAATCTGCTGTTCAGATTCTGATTCAGACAGTTTTCCTGAGGGACACTTCTCGAGCATATGCACCTTGTACTGACAGGGGAGGGAATTGGTTAAAAGTCTGTCCACAGGGGCTGAGTCTCACAGGGAAATTAAAAGCATGTCTAGAAGCAGGTCAGGACCAGGAGGGATGGCTGCAAGAAGACAGGCAAACGAAGGGGAGATGATGTGGACATCTGTTTTGAATTTCCACACATTACGAGCAACAGGCAATTCAATTAGACAGGCAGAAAACCCTGTTACCACTGGAATCCTGCCAGCCAGGACTGGCCCGCTTACATGCCCTTCTCCATGAATTTGGAGGGCGGGCAGAGAAGAATGGAAGCAGCGCTTTTCCACCAAACAGTCCCATGAAACAAACTCAGGAAGTAACTCAGGAGCCTGAAGTTTCTCCATCTTTCCATTTCCACCATATCTCGACAATTGTGAAGATTAGGCAAGTTAAACAAGGTGAGGTTGTATAAAGCCCTTTGTATAAAGCCTTTTGTGGGACCTAAGGGAAGTCTGATAAATTCCCTCAAGGGGCGTCCCAATGGGGCAGCGTCAGTTGGGCTGGGAGTGGAGTTAAAAATTGACAAGTTTACAAAGACCCTTGTAGCCTCATCTTGCAGATAGAGGCTTGAAGTGCTAGGTTTTGATACTGAAGAAGAATGCAAAAAAGACGCTGCCCCTATTATTGGAATGCAAAGCCAAATCACTGGAGTACTCTTTTAAATGTCAACAACATTACAGGCTTTTATACCAGTTCCCCACTCATACCAGCACCAGCCAGTGCTTTTTTTTTTGCTGTAGACAAGTAAAAGTGGCTTCAGCTAGGAACTTTCAGCTGGAATGCAGGTCAAGTTCTCCAGTAAGATTAGATGTCTAGTATAACCTGGGGTAAATTTGTGTGAAAAGACCAAATGATTTCCATTTGTCCAACTAGCTATTTTTTATGGGAAGTCAGAAATATAAACCTAGGTTTTGTTTTCAGGTCCTCTTCAGGCCTTTTGACCTTTCAATCAACAAATACATACCAACTGGGTACCTGGAGAAAGATCAAAACAGATCCACAGAAGTACAAGAGTTCTGTCCTTCACCATGTCCCGTCAACATCCGTCTCTGTGCCCTCCCTAAAACCAGCGATGCTGCAGGGTTATTCCCAGTTCAGATTTCACTTTCACCTGAAATGACAGTCACTCACATTTTAAGCTCTTATCTGGAGCCACCATATCTTTGTGTGAACACACACAAGAGGTGAATCCTTCCTTGATGTCACCTATTTAAGGAACCAAATATGTGACATGACTGGACTGACACAGACACAAATGGCAAATCAATGAGAAGAGACAGCAGTAAGGAGTTGAACAAACAGGCGTATGACTGCTGCTTCTGCTTCTCACATTGAGGCTGAATAGACTCTGCAGCGTGATTTGTGTGTTCTGTGTCCTTTGGACATGGTCATCTTTGAGCAAAGATGAAGACACTGCAGCTGAAAGCTTCCCTCATAATATCAAAACAAAAAAAAAAAAGAAAATGTGCGAGCCCCCCTCCCCCTTCCCCCTCCCTTCAAGGCCTCTGCAATGAACTGCAAAATGAACCACAATCATGGTATCAGAGCAGACAGCCACAAAAAGTGAAAAGTGGCAATGAAAAAAGGATATGATGAAACTTACTGCAAAGTTTAACTAACAAAGAGTTGTCCCTTGAACAGCTCAAAAATGTATCAACGAAAAAACACCTTGGAAATAAAAAAGAAATCCTCATCTTCGTTTTGCAACAGTGTGATTTCCGGCACAGCTGTTCAGGTTAATATCAAAGAGGGTATTAAGGAAGGTTACAGGGGTCAATGATGCTGCATTTCTAAAAAACTCAACACAAAACATATTCCTGGGAGCACATGCATAAGAAAACGGCATTATCTTGGGATCTCGCATAAACAGCAGCGGTTTAACTCAGCAAAGAGCCGGGTCCTATGTAAACAGGAGAGAGCAGATATGCTAAAAACAACAGCATGGTGAGGAAAGAACAACAAATACAGCAGCTCGTTCCCACACACTCACATCAACACATCAAATGACAATGTGGCTTTCGCAGAAAATACAAATAGATGCTGGGTCACATTCGCACAAAAAAACCAAACTATCAGCCTGTATAACCAAACATTAGACTCCAAAAAGAAACAAAAAGGGATGAAAAAAGTGAAACCCTACATCCTTTTCAGTGTTCAACACATTCTTTGCACATTTTCATTCCTGATGCACTTGTGATAGCTGAGGTGACCGAAGAAGGAGCTGAGGCTGGACCGTATCACAAGGCTGTTCATGCACTTTCATGGGGTTTTTTTAAACTTGTGTGTAATTTTGTATTCTCTGTCTAAAGATGGATACACTACTGATGGCCCAGATAAAGTGTGCGACATTTCCTTTTTCTAATTTCTGGAGCACACTGTTAAACAGCCAATGTGCACCTCTCTTTTAGGTTTCAAGAGCAGACTTAGACACAATTCATTTACACAGTAAGGCCAAATGTATATAGAGACAGGAGCATTATACCTGTATGTGCTCATTTCAAAACTACGGGCATTATTCTGCCGCTGTAACAGCCTCCACTCATCTGGTTTCAGGCCTTCCACCAGATTTGGAGCCTGGCTGCAGGGATTTGCTCCCATTCAGCCACAACAGCAGGAACAAATAACCGAGCACGTCTGCATTAGATTCCAATGTGCAATCCATTGTCCATCACCTTCGTGAGAAGAGCATCTTTTCTCCACTTCACTATCTTTACATGCCAGGTCTGCTTTCTGCCTCTGAAGCATTCAGATTTACTTGTGAAAGTATATAATAATAATACCTCCATTTATTGACAGGTGATTTGTCTTTATGTACATATTGCTATATGTGCAATATCCAAAGTACAGCACCAAGTATCTGTTACCACACGGTTCGCACATGAGCCAGAAACACATGTTTAGTTTGCTTGTGAAATACAACAAACTGCACAATACGAAAAATGTTTCTCCTGAGGAGACAGAGCGCTTTGAGAGCCTTTTTTCTGAAAACCTTCTAGCGAATGTTGCAACCTCAGTGGGGACAACAAAGACACATGAGGTTTCCTGAGGTCAGTCTGTGTTCCAGTTCATCCCAAAAGGTGTCTGATGGATCCACAACGATCTCGGAAAACCATTGCGTTATGTAGACCCGTCTTAGAGTGTGGGGGAACTGTAATGTTGAAACAGCAAAGGGCCTGCCTCATACTGCTGCCACACAGTCACAAGCAAAATATTGTCTGAAATATCATTTCACACTGTAACATAAAGATTTCCGTTAAGTGGAACAAAGGACCGAGCTCTACAGTCGCAGACCAAAGCCACAACAAAGATTCAAGGACAGGCATCTCCATTTATTCTTTAAGCATTCAGTGTGCATCAGAATTTAAGGATAAACCCTTTAGAGTCAAACCATCAAATATTTAGGGAGGCGTCCTTATAAAAGTGCATACTGTAGAAGAGCTGCACTGTTGGAAGGAATGTTTACAAGCTACACAGGGCCTGATAAAACAGTAAATTGAGTAAACAGCCAGAACAATGAGGTGGGAGTTAGGAGCTGCAGCAACACACACACACACACACACACACACACAAACACTTTGAGGTTAATAATACTGAGTTGTAGAACTCTGTGTACGATGCAATTAAGTGTACCTTTAAATAATGGTGGAAAATTAAAGCCATTTGTGTAGGCACCTTTATTACAGACCAAGTCCACCAGCCCTGGAGAGATGTTTCAAAAGTAATATTGATGTTGTAAAAATACTACCAGAGGCACTCAGATTTTATGAGGAGCATGTAGGCTCAGCAGCACATTAAAACAATATCCCCTGAAACTATCAACTGTAAGCTTATTACAAGTCCAGATGAAGTAAAACAAACGACCTGAAATCAGTCTTTCCAAAGCTAAGGGCTGACACTTTTTTTCCTCTGTAAAACAGCTTCAATTTCAGGCATTTAAACAGCAGCCTGCTCTTCACTTTATTATAAAATAATAAGTCCTAAATGTGATACATTTCCGTGGCTACAAATGTGCTTTGAGAGTGATATCAAGAGGTGGAGAGCGGGATTTATAACAGCTGCAGATCTGAGCTGTTGCTCTAAAGATTTGAGGATTATACCCAGTCAAAACTGAAACGTGAAACCTCATATGTCAGATAAATATCCTCTGCGTTCTGATGTGTTCTCATAAAAAGGTCATTAAGTGGAAGAGTTTGTTAATGTTTGCTACAATAAACAGTCAAACACCCCATTAAGAGGGATCCAGTGGATTTTCTTTGGAAATACACTCACTACTTCAACAACTACCGTCACGATGCATGATGATGATGACGCAAAGTGAGATGTTGCAGCAGATTTAAATGCAGCGAAAGTGAAAAACTTATAATAGTGGTGATGGCCAACAAAGCCTACTACAGACTAGGGCTGGGCAATTCACTGAAAAACAATCAATACTGACATTTTCAACCTCTCACCGACTTTATCTTGCTCATGTCAGTTAATACTTTTCCCCAATGGGGGCGTTCATGAACTGTCCTCTTATAAAACTACGAGTATGAAGAAAGAGAGGCCGATAGGCGCCAAAGTAGGCAGTTTGGAATTGCAGTAAAAATTTGTGATATTGATTTGAAGTCATGTCGCCCAGCCTTACAACAGACCATCCATTTTTTCTCATTTGTAATTGGAAAATGCTTCATGTAGAACGGCCCGTGCTCTTTGATAATCTGTGTTAAACCTGCAGTTGTCTGCACCTTAGTATCAAGCCAGCTGTGGTTTCCATAGCAACCTGCACCTAAGTGGTTATCTACCAATCCCCGGCTCAATTTGTCAGTTAAGCTATTTAATGTTTGCTGAAGAGACAGGCTGTAGCCATGGTGACGGCAAGTTACCGGACAGAAAAAAAGAGCATCACTTTTTAGTTCTTAAGTGCCCTTTAATGCCCCCTTTTTAAAAACCTGGAGGCAGGAGTTGCTAAGACCAGACTGGGCTCTTCGAGTGTCCCCTCTGCTCTCAGCCTCTGCATCTAACGCTAACTGGTGAACACAAAAACCTTCAGGTAAAGATGAGACTTGAAGGCTTTCAAATGTTCCAGGTCAGACTACATCTGAAGGCACAAGTGTCAATACTTGTTTGGAGTGGTCAAAAATATCTAAGGCGTGGCTCTGTCACACTTGCTCTGGATTTTGTGTGTGTGTGTGTGTGTGTGTGTGTGTGTGTGTGTGTGGGGGGGGGGGGGGGGGGGGGGGGTGTGTGTGTGTGTGTGTTCCTGTGGTGTTGACGTGACGGATGACGGTCTCTCCTCAAGACCATTATTTCTTTTGCACTTTCATATACACACAAAAAGTCACTCAAGCAGCTGGGTGAAGAATGACCCTGCATGAGGCGGTTCCCCTGTTCTCATGTTTTCTCTTGCCCCCAAGAGAGTGTGCGTGTGTGCGGGCCCCCGCTGTGAGGAGCTCTTGGACAACGAGGGGGAAACAAGCAGGACACTTCAGGAGGAAATGCCCGTGTGGCGCTGCGCCTTGTTGCGCACGGCGGAGATGTGGAATACCAGCTCTCTGTGCAGATTACTTCAGACCTCCCTAAACAAAGCCCATGCCCCCACATACCTGCTTCCACAGAAAGCTGTCCATGCCGTTTAACATCGAGGACACAGCCACGTGGATGGCGGAAAGAATAACTCCGGTGATGACCGCGGCGCGCATCCTGACGGGCAGCAGGGTGTAGATGACATGGATGAAGAACACGGTCCACCAGATCCCCTCCGAGGCACTTCTGGGTTGCACAAGCAGCACTCCGATCACCTGGATCACCAGCACCACCAGGATGACCACATAGCACACAATCCACATGTGGTCCTGGTGAAAGCCGTTCCTGTTGCACACCACCATGAGTATGAGTGTGAGGAAGATGGCAACGGAAAAAACCACCACGTAAGTGACGCTCGGCTTGGCCGTCCCGCCGGAGCAGTGGAAACCCAGCATGACCGTGAAGACCAGCACCAGCACCGCCATGAGCATGGTCAAGCTGCTCTGGTTGAGCCGGAAAAAGTAGCGCTGGTAGAGCCGCTCCAGTTTCTCCGACTGGAATTTCTTGGATTTGAAGACGTGCATGACGCTGGTGCAGCACGCCACTAAAGAAAAGTTAACATCGGGCATGACCTCCCCCTCGGCGCTCCTCGGCTTGGCTCTCCGCTCCTCCAGACCCAGCTCCACAGACTTGGGTCTCACCTCGTCGTCTGGGCGCTTAGGGGACGCGCGGTCTCGGTTCTCCTCGCCATGGTCCTGCCAAGCAGACCTGGACCTGAAGCTGACCCTGCTGACGGTCGTGGAGGCTCGCCCGGGCTGCCGGTGGTCCAGATCATCCTCTTCCTTCCACCGACTGTTGGTCCGGGTGAGCTTCTTGCGCGGGGATCTGGCCGAGTATGGGCACCCGTTGGCCACGGCCTCAGACTCTCCCCAAGCTGATCTGTGCTCGGTCCCTCCCCTCAACACAGGCGCACCGACACCGGGTGGGCTGACACTGTTTGATCTGGACATAGTAGAGAACAGGAGGCAACAACAGAATGTGCTCAAGCAAATAAACACTCCACTAAAAGTTTTGTTCCACTGAAAAATAATGTCAGGACGCAAAGATGAGGCGCGTCACGTCTCTGTCAGAAGTTGAATTCCCCATAGTTGTTCACTGTTAGAGTCAAGTCAGCACAAACTACAACCCTCCCATTTTCAGGGGAAAACATTCATTCTAAAATCTTGAAAATCGAGATGGGATTGTCCAAAGCTAGAACCAGGAGAGGTGAAAAGCTCTGGGAATATTTAAAAAAACAATTGAACATGCGCAAAAGTCACAGTGGAGCCAGTTTCGCCAAGAGAGGAGGGAAGATTAGATCCAGGTGGAGTTGGCTCTACATCATTGGGCCCAATTAACTACCATCCATGGAGAGGTTGCACGGCAGCGCGCTGTAGATGATAAACCCCATACACAAATCAGATAGTCCCCAGAGATCATAGCGCAACACCATCAATTACGCTGTGAATCCGTTATATCTGCGGACATGTTTGCTGTATTCATGTGCACGGTTTGTGGGCAGAGAAGACGGAGGCGGGGGGGGGATAAATCCCATGTTGGCGGCTCTTACTTGGTCCCGTCAAGTCTTGATTCACCTGTATTGAGCAAACATTGCAGCCCGGACGGAGGTGGGAGCCTCACGTTTGGCCAAAAAGCATCATCACGATCCTCTCACACTTGCGCTGATCGGAGCGGAGGAGAAAACTCAGCCGCTCCTCCTTCTCCCCCTCTGGCAGCCGCAAAAACCAGCTCCTCGGTCCATGCTATAGCTATAGTGTTACGTGTTACAGTTCATCGTCAACCTCTGCGCCGAATTGATGCCCAGCAGCTGTCCATCACTGTCCAATTCCCCAGAGAGAGAGAGAGAGAGAGAGACTCCTGATTTGATTTGTAGCCAGACTCCAATGCGCAGCGAATCCGCGGCCGTGCAGCGGCAGTATTTCATGAAGTGTCTACCCGGTGCCGAAGCGCGCCCTCACAGCCTCGGACAATCCGCTCGGTGTCTGTTTGGAGCGTGGCATCATAACATATTTACCGCTGATTGCTGCTTTAATGACCATTCAACCAAGTGTGCTTCCTGCTGTCCGCCTCTCCGCCGCGCTTCCATTGGAAAGAAAAGAGGGTGAGTCACGCCTTGGCGCGTTTTCATTGGGCGACAGGCTGGTCAATCCACATCGGAGGCTGCGCGACCCCCGGGCGCTTTCGATGAATGGGCGGGTCTGTACTCACAGCTGGATGGCCCACGCGCACACACACACGCGCACACACACACGCACACACGCGCGCGCACACACACACTGGGGGTTCAATCTTCCCTTGGTAATCATTCTTAAATGGGACTAATATAATGAGGATCAAATTTACACAATTATTCTCCTCTTTCAAAATAATTTAAATTAAAAAAAAATGTAACACCGTGATATTCTCTGCTTAAAATGAGGAATATTATTGCACCTAAACTTTTCAATGAGTATTTTCGTATTTTCTCCCTTTTTGGGGGCAGATGTATTTTCTGTTATAGATATATTTTGTTGCATCCTCCTGTTTCTGTCACTGTCCTTCCTGCTTGATTTGTTACATCATGGGTTTAATTGTGAAGCACTTCTATTGTAAGTTTTATTTTGAAAAAAAAAAATCACTTAATTCATTCAGTGATTTATCAATTAGAAATATCAAACATGGTTTGATGGTTTGATTTTCTCACATATGAATATTTGATGCCTTCAATGTAAATTGAATATATTTTATTTTCAGATTGTCGGTCAGACAAAACACAATGTGATGGTGCTTGTGCAACAGTTATCCAGAGTCTATCTTTAGAGAAGAAGGGGTAGAAGAAAAGCTGTAGGCTGGTAACTCCTGGCAGCTTAAGTTGTGTTATTCAGCCCTGCTTTTCACTTCTTCCACCATTTACACCAGCAGTGAGTCTCTGGCCATTTACATACGAGAACAGAACATTTGTGTCACTTAGGTTCACATTGTGTGCTAACAAATAGAAATTGGAGGCATGTGACGAGGAGCCTCGTGTGTTTGCTGACATCGGCTCACCTCCAGCTGAATTCCCTTTGCCCCTTTTGGAATTCATCAAGGGTGAAATGCTGTTAACGGAGAGAACAGGAGCTTCCATTCAGCACCGTCTTCATCAAATAAAAAGGGGACTCAGATATAAATCAGAGACAAATTTATCCTGATTCAAGTTGTGCAACTTATTTTCTCTGCTTGTCTTATGACTGCTTGTTTGCTTGCTGGATCTGTTGCTCTTTCCCTTTGCTCCCTCACAAACACCTAACACAATTTATTGTTGTATAACACAAGGAAACAGAGATTTTGCCATTTTAAACTCACAAAACAAACAGATTCATGTGAGAAAATCAGGTTAATGCCAGAAACTGTATTGCATCTAAATTTCAGACAGAAATAATGTAATTCATGCATTCACTGCACAGCTGAATTTACCAGTTACATAACAAAAATATGTGGACGACATCATAATCATGTGCAACCGCCAAACAAACCGTCACAAAACCAGACTTAACCTGCTGCTATACGACCTCTGCTATATTGGTTTCAAGCACCAGATTTCTAAACCTAGCTGCAGGAATTTCCTCCCATTCATCCAGGAGAGAGTTAGTGAGGTGCAACGCTGATGCTGGGGGATAAGGCCTGGTAGTTTAGGTCAGGGCTCTGCTCTGCGCTCCACATCAAACTCAGAAAACCATGTAGAAACACGAAGAGGCCTTCACTAAACTGCTGCCACAAACTTGCAAACAACCTCGAGAGCAAAAGTGTTCAAACAAATGAGAGGTGTTAGCTGACATTGGGCGAGGGCGGGGTACGCTCTGGACAGGACGCCAGTCTATCCAGCAGATCATATAGTAGCTAAAATTAGCTTCTGATTAGCTTATAACCTTCCTCTCATGTCTCAGGATCAGTGTTTGAAAGCAATGTGGAGTTTTAAATTACCATTTGCTCTTAGCTGCTACTTTATACCAATCAATAACATTTATGCAGTGAAACTACACGGTTTCACTGAGGGGTTTGATGAGGGAGACTTCAGATCAAGTGGAGCTAAAATCTAAACAAATCTAATTTATACCTTTTCACAGTCTAATGCATATGTATATGTGTGTGTGTGTGTGTGTGTGTGTGTGTGTGTGTGTGTGTCTTTTATCTGGTGCTTCACAGTAACTGAAGCCACATGTACTGTATGTTGTGTGTGCTGCTGATTTGACACAGGGCACTACTGCCATCATCTGAATGTTAAATGAACTCGTTCAGCAGCAGTTTATCTACACAACATGCACACATGTGTCAACACACTTACACATGAGCAAGCACACAAATTTAATCTCATTGCAACCTCTGTTTTCAATTTCCACTCAAATTTTCTATGGGCTTTGTGAACTGTTTAATAGCTACTTCAAAGGTTATTTCACCCATGTCCCCGCGCAGTTAGCTCCAGTTTTGCTTGCAGAGGTTTTGACATCTCCATTGCTGATGTCACACTGATGTTATGAAAATGAATTAAACTTTGTCTGTGGTGCTGAAAGCAATAAGGAAAAACTCAAGAGGAACAATCTCCCCAGTCAGTTAGTTAATAAAATCAGGACAGTTCTCAGTGGGGCTATTGCTCAGCTAAATATATTTCAAATTAAAACAGGCGCTAAACCAAAAAACAAATCTATCAACAGGGATCTGGTATCCAGGTGGCTAGATACCCTACGAG
Source organism: Trachinotus anak (assembly GCF_046630095.1). Lineage (NCBI taxonomy): Eukaryota > Metazoa > Chordata > Actinopteri > Carangiformes > Carangidae > Trachinotus > Trachinotus anak. The sequence goes on from NW_027273852.1 coordinate 16,939,338, forward strand.
TGAGTGGAAATATATGTTTTTATTTCTAGTCATCTGGATGAACTGACCCTTTAACACTCAAATAAAAACCTGTGTAAGTTATTTAATTGGATTAATTGTGAAGGATTTTTTTGCCATTTAGCACAAGAGGGAAATGTTCATCTTCTTCCATGGACGTGAGTGAATTATGAGTGAGTTTATTTAAAAGTGAAACAGTAAGCATCTTTGTTATCATCATTATTCCTGCAAAAAATGTGGAGAATGAAAACACAAAGCTTGAAAAAGGCTTGGTCCCACAGTTTTTCCCACCTCAAGTATTTTTAACCCAGGCTTTATCCTCAAACATCCTTTCTAGAAACAGCATAGAAAAAAAAACAGACCTCATCAAAAGAAAAGAAAGAGATGAGAATGTGCAGGACAGTCAGCTTGTCGCTCAGCAAATGACGAGTCAAGCTAAGAAGTAGTGACTGTGTTTGGATGCAGATGACAGACAGCAGACTGTAGAGACCAATTTGAGTAGTTTCATTTTCTTCATCCATTTACTTTTCTGTTCTATCCACTTGAAAATGATGCTTCATCCACACATCACATGCTGCAGCACTTTCATACTCATTTTTATTCAAACAGGAACGGGTCAAACAATAAACCTCTGGGGCTCAGAGAGCATCACTAAAAACAGAACACAACAGACAAGACAATCGTGTTCACAGTGATTGAAAAAACTATCTCAAGCTTTCACCCAACATGAACCAGAACTCATTAAAGCGCTCAGAGAAAGGCAACTCGAACAGATGCTGCAGATTAATGACAAACACACAAACTCCATCTGCTGAGGAAGATTGTATGACGTGACCAAAAGCTCCAGAACAGCCACTAAATGGACCATGGTTTTGTCAACAGAAGCGTGTTGGTCACGTGCAAAATTATGTTAACCTATTAATGTTAGTATTAATAATATTAAAGCTGTTAATGTGAATGCACTGCCAATATTAGCAAGGAGAAAACACATTTAAAACAAAAATATTCAGAGAGATGGGGAAGAGGTATCGGAAGTGAAAAAGTATGAAGTTACAATACACTGGTCATGTACGTTGTAACTAATGACTTCATCTCCAGTGGCTTCAGACAGCATTCAGACCCATTCACTTTTTGCACACTTGCACACTCATATTGTGGATTTAATTATAAATGGATAAATGTACTATTTTTGCCCGTCAGTCTACACTCAGTCCAGTGGAAACATGTTTTTTTAGAAGGTTTTGCAAATTCAAAAACTGAAATCTCTCATTTACAAAGTATTCAGACCTTTAATTCAGTATTTTAGCACCTTGTTCAGATCCACACAATAATACTCAGTGAATAAAGTGAAATGAAACTGTAATCCAGTCTAATCTTCCTCCACTGATTCAGTCGGTGGCAGCAGACAGTCAAGGACAACTTCTGTTTGCAGTCCACTGAGAAAAACCACATCTGAGGCTTTGTAAATATTCAGAAAAACATCTACAAAAATAAACCCTCTCAGTGTTCCATCCGATTGTTTATTATGACCCACGTGTGTTGGCAGCGCCTTATGAACAACCACATGAGCGAGGTCGAAAAATAGCACCAGGCATTCCAGATATGCAAAACGTGTGTGATCTAACGGCTGAATTAAGTGAAGATGCAGCACGAGGTGTGAGAGACCAATACTGTGAGACTGTATCATGAGGCCAGGAACAGACAAGCCCAGGATCCCCTCACCACTACCACCAGCCCCACCGGCAGCGGCCTGTAAGCACGTGGTGAGACACGAGAGGAAAATCTCCAGCCACATCAGTGCAGTTTTATTCTCTCTTTCATGAAAAGGAGAGAATGACAAGTGCTGCAGTGTTGTGACTCATCCTGGTGGAGACCAACCTTTACAGTCACTGTGGGGATTGTACATCCAAACACTCACACAGTCACACAGTCACATATACATTTGGTGTTGTGCAGTAGAAGGGACTCACACTCAGCCACCCACAGATCTCAGATATTTTGTTTGAATTTGCTGTGTGAGCCAGTATTCAGAGAAAAATAGTCATAGCTTGATGTCACCATTCTTTGGAAAAGGTTGCACAAGGACAGATCATACTGGACCATTATATGTTATGGGCAGGGCAACGGAATCTTTTTTTTTTTTTTGGTAATGACTGTTGCACAGAGTGACAAAAGAAAGCATGAAGAGTCCAGTCAGATTTAAAAAAAGGTAAGATCTTTGGCTTTGTTTGTTAAAGGACAAAATAGTTTTATAGATATCTTGCACAAAGTAAGGAATCAAAAAGAATACATTTCTATCATGAGCTCTAGTCCAAACCTGAAAGAATAATTTTCATACTCATGTGAACAGTTGGATATAATGTCGTCAGGTTTTAGTAAGTAAGTCCAATGATGTCACAGTGACGGCATGGATGGACGGATGTATGGAGGGTCTAAATAAGAAGACACAACTGAGGAACCTTATGGGAAACGTAGGACTCTTTTCTGCTTATCTTCTAAAGGATGAGCTTGATCTACTATAGTTTAACTATATTTGACTTATTCTGTCATACGTTTTTTACTATCTATACCTGTTTTTTCAGCTGTTAATAAATCAAACAGCAACATTTATTTTAGATATTGTAAACTGTCCCATGGAAATACATTCAATTTACAATAATATTTTGGTTTGGCTTTTGGATTCTATTTTTTTTTTTGTGTGTGTGTGTATTACATTAGAGCACAGTACATGAAAGTATATAAGTGCATGTGATAGTCTCCTGACTGATGACGAGAGAATGACTTATTGTTGTATGTTGTCAGCTGAGTGGCTCTTCAGCTGCTCCTGAACAGACCTGAGCTCACCAAGTATTTGCATTCTGGACCCATAGATGCTTTACATCAAAGGCCAGTGAACAACAGCAACGTGCTGTTGTTATGATCCTAACAGCAGCACACAGATGAAAGGCACTGTCTTCTGAGAGGTGCACATCCTGGCCTGCTGCACGCACCAAATCCATTTTCATTAGAGTCTAAGTTCACGGCAGTTTGGCTAATGGCTTTTAAGATGGTTCGGAGTTGGTTTGTATCTGGTGAAGCCTTCCAGCGCTACAATGTTCCCACCTACATGATGGATGAGTGAATGAGTCACCGGTACATTTAAGGCACACATAGAAACCATCCACTTCTTCCCCCTGGATTATTAGAAGTGCACTATAATTCACAAGGGCCAACAATCCTGCATTACACATGCATCAGTCAGTTATGTAATAAAAAAAATAGTGAGTATGCTTCCCATATTATAGATTTATTGTAAATATATATTCATTATTCATACGGGTACAAAGTATGCTGGCCCCATGCAAAACATTTGTATCAAAACTTTATTCAGTAGACCCAGTTCTGGAGTAACATATGCCATGCTTTTGTATTTTTTCTTTTTTCAACTTATGTTGTAACACAGATCATCATTCCAGGCATCCAGATTTCATCTTTCATGCAGTTTTACAATGAGCTGCACTTTTGCTCCTGCAAGACACGTCCAACAAGTATCCCAGATCATGCTCAACCACTTATGGGGAAGAAGGGAAAAAAGAGCTCAGAGGCTGGATTTGACATTACAGCCACTGGATGCTCACTTTGCTACAGAAGGAAGGAGTGTAAGACAGTTTTATGATCATGACAGCAAGGAGGACTTCAGCAACACAACTTGTATGTTTCGGAGGTGGACTGATCCGTGAGGTTGACACTGCTTAAAGGAGACAAGCTGATGGGTGTTAGTTTCTGAGAACGTTAAACACAAATGTTTAAAAAACATTAAAGGGCCAGCTCACCCAAATTAAAAAAAAAAAACCTTCCCACTTACCTCTAGTAGAGGTATTTAGACTTGCCAAGATATAGGTGACATTCATTTGAGATTTATGCCTCCACCTTTTTTATTGGAACTACTATCACCTGAGGAAATAAAAGCTATAATGGAAAAACTTGACACCTTGGTCAGTGGACTATTGAGCACAGTGGGTCCAAAACTATGGGCTGGGACCCCTAGGGGGACACAGAACCAGGACTAAACTAGTGTTAAATTAACATGACTCACACATGACTTGTCAAATACAGGTGTAACCACTTACATGAATTAATTAACGCAGAAGTTCTCAGGTTAAATTGTTTTGGATTTTTAAAGAGGAGTCTGGCAATAATTTATCCAGAGCTTTACAAAAGGAGATCTTGTTTAATTTTTAAATGTCATTTTTCAGTGCTGAGAGCACCACAGCTAAATTCCATTCATCTCCAATGTGTTGTGATGGAGACAGAAATCTCAGCAATGAGGTGGGGCATCATATAAAACTAAAACTAATCAATAATACCAGCAGGGGTATGAGAGAAGATGTTCTTAGTAATTTGGGTGAACAGACAACTTACAACTAAGCCTAACACAAGCAGAAAATGTTTTTGCTGACCTCAAGTGGTTGCAGTTCTTGCTCTGCTGCAGTGGTGTAGAAATGTGTAAATGTAGGAGGATAGAGGTGCAGCAGAAGAGGTCAATAAATGAATGCTCTTCTGCCTGGTGTTACACTATTTGGCAGAGCAGCTGCAACAGAGCCCAACAAATCATATTGAGCATTCAGGATTACAACCACAAAATATCACAAACTGTCCAAAACAAACAGATAACGTTGTGGAATGTGCATCAAATATGACCATTACAAACGAAATGTGTTTTTTTTTTTTTTTTTCCATCAGGTAGTGAAAAGGTGGATCTATTCTGATTCACAGTTCTCTCTTTGTACTGTACGTTATTAAATTCACCTCATTGAAAAGGCGTGACTACAAGCTACTAACTGAGTTCAGTCCCAAAGTCTGTTCGCTTCTTTTTTGAGTACCATTCCCACATTGGCATCGGCAGACCTCTTAGAAATAGTACCTCAGCTCACATAGCCCTAAAAACTAATGACTAATGAGTGCTAAAGTATAGTGACATCACTCTGTATTTCAAAATGAAAGTCCATAAAGTTAAACAGCTAAGATATTTGGGCTAGACTGCGGTTTTGTTTGTTACATATTAAAGCGTATTTCATCTGAAAACACTGTTGCTACTGTATGTTGTGCTATCTGTTCTTTTTTTGCTAGAGTGTTTCATAACAAGTCATGATGCCTTAATTGTTTTGTGATAAAAGGCTTTTAACATCCCATTTACAAGACACACCGACCCCTTTAATTAGTTAGAGATGGGGTAAGGACTGATGACTGGGTGCTTCATAACGAATGAAAGTGTACATTAATTTGAGCTAATGATGCTAAAAGTAGTTATTTTCAATAGATAAAAGAAAGAAAAATGCAATCAGCTGAAGAAACGAGGAACATTTGCTTACTTGGATGGATGTGTAAGGGAAAAAGCAGGACTTGTCTCTTCACCTACTGGCTACTTCAGGTTAGTAAACATCAAACAATGAGGAAACCAAAAGACACAATTCACATCAGCATCACTGGGAAAGTTGGGAAACTTAAGCTTTTAAAGAGTCAACAAAAATCAATGTCACAAATCAAAACAACATCCAAGCAGACAGCAAATAAACAGCAACACAAGAGAAAAAACAGATAAAAACCATGCAAGCACAGAATGAAAAAAGGTTTATTGGACTAAATTAGGAATGTAATCAAACGTTTGACTGAAATGAATGAAAGAAAACAAAAAGGAAAAACGGACAAATCTGGACCACAGTTTGCACCAACAAACACGCTGTAGATGCAAAACCTACAAACAACCTAGTTGCAGTACTAGTCTTCACATTATTCTTTCTACAGTGTAATAAAGGAAAGCTGCTTCTTAAAAAAGACGAGCCATGGGGAGGTGAGGGATTTTCTATAGTGTCATTTAAAAAGGAGGTTATTGATTCTATCAGTGCATGTTTAGTTCAATGCTTTGCTGTGACTGAGTTCTGCTCACCGCTCAGATGGCAGCTCAAATGTATCCAGTCAAAATACAGTTCCTTTGTGGCTGCAAGCTCTCTGACTATACAAAAAGAAACTGCAGTTTTGTTCATAAATAAAAACAACAACAAAAAAATAACACCAGTTCGTTCATGATGTGTGAGCATCTATACAACCCAGACAACAGCTGGAAAAAAAAAAAACATTGTTGCTTTGTAATTGGATCATCTGCCAGGTCAGTTCTGGCAGTTTTGAAAACTGGTCGGGTTTAGTGTTTCAATAAGCAGACATGATTTTGTTCCTCTTCTGTTGGTTGTTTTGGTTTGGTTTCTTTTCCCTCCATCAGATCGGTCTGAATACTGTGCAGCTCACTCCACTTTGCTGTAGTCCTCTACGTGGCCCAGCACCTTCTTCCTCTGTCGAATCATGTGGAAGTAAAGCTGGGGGAAGACTGGGGGGAGGCAGAGGAAGATCAGTATATGGAGGAGAGACTTTAACATCCAACTACAGCAACAACTGGGTCAACAAAAGACACAGGCTTCCTTCAACCTCCATATCACATAATTATGAGAAAACTATTACTTACTAATTATGTGATAGATTACTTGAATGTAATTTACTTGAGTACGTATAACTTTTACTTCGTTATACTTAAAACACATATATCATACTTTTGACTCCACTACATTGCTGCGGCTACATTAGATAAAGATGAAACCTGAAATTATAGAAATAGAAAGATTCCTTTCATTTTCAGCTTCCAAACTCCCTCACATCTCTTCTCCCATTTAAATCAAGTATCCACAGTACACGATCCAGAAACTATTCGACCCTCAATATCCCTCATGCTCGCACTAATATTGGCAGATGTGGTTTCAGGTACTACGCACAATTTAAATGGAATGAACTGCAAACTAGACTCTTACATTTCACTTGGAGATGTTACAGCTTAATTATTGCATGTATTTTATGACTATTGTAAATGTTATTGTTAATTATTTGTTTCTAAGTTTCTTGTATTGTGTAGTTGTGTGTCATGTTGGTTTCACCACCTCCCCGCCCCTTTAGGAGACCAGCAGCAGGTGTGAGTCTATTCATTTCAATGGGAGAAGTGAACATGATTACAGATAATGACCAAGCAATCACGACCACGCCCACTTAGGAGAATTATAAAACAAATCATAACATTGGCGCTGGTTGTAATGCATCATCTTTTGTTATAAAGTATCTTTGATAATAATAACAAGATAAGGAAGTTATAACTACAAGACAATTTTTCAATGCGCTGTATGCATATTTGTGATTTAAAGCAAATTCTTACTTCTTACAATGTTGCCGCAACATGTTTATTGTCACAACAAAAGGGGAAAAAGTAACATCTGCTTGCTGACTTACGGGGAATGTAGGAGATCATGATGAGGATGAGGAAGGTGTAGTAGTCGAAAGAGAAGTTGTACTTGTTGGGGAGAGTGACAGAGTACAGCCCTGTCTTCTGCACGTACGGCAGCGCTGCATAAATAGTCAGCAGTTCCCCAGTCACTCCCATGGGATACAGCACGATGAAAAAGGTGTACCTGCAGCAGAGGGTTTCAGAAGGCAAGGGAGAGAAATAATACATTATACAGCTTCATTATTTATTGTTTCTGCAACATGAGGGGTGGGCAGTATAGGTGGTATAAATAGCAAAACACTGAGAGACATATGCCTGGAATGGATTTGCCTTTTTGCTGTTTGCACCACAAGCATCAGTGCAACTTACTGCATGTTAACTAGTGCGGCGGCTCTGAACCTCTACAAATGTACATGGAGCAGAAGAGAATAAAAAGTTGTTGCCAGAGGCAGCAATACCAGAAAAAAAGGTGGAGGGGTATGAGGAATGTTTGAGAACGTCAGGCTCTGACACATGTAATTCAAGTATGCAATGATTCAAGTAAAGGAAAGCCAGCCATGGAAGGACATTTAAACAGCATAACAGTGCATTTAAATAAAGACATGGTTCCCATTCTAACTGTTGACAGGGACACGTTGATGTAATAGTGAAAAGGCTGCATTCACAGTTTTAAAGTGGAGTGAATTATTACATCCAAACTCTTAATATACTGTGATAACAATACCACGCGCTGCTTACCAAGAAAGCTTGAGAATGAAAATAAAAGGATGTAATACTGCCTCTGCATGCTCCTAAATGTTAAATCTAAGAACTGTTGAGGGATCAGGCCTTTTGAGGAGAAAGCCTGCAATTAAATATGAGAGAGACATTGAGCTCCTTCAGCTCCGTCTCGTCTTCATCCAGCACTCCAAACCCAGCAACTGCCTTCTCTCATCCTTCACTGGATTTTCCACAGGTGTACGACCATTTTTTCTGTCTCTCAGGGTGCAACTCAAACTGAAGGTCGAATACCAATATAGCCACGGTCTCATTTGCTACCTGGCAACAAAGACCATGGGGAGAGAGGCACTTAACAACTGTTGCCTTGGTGGTAGAGGCAGATGAATCCCATTAAGCAGCAAGATGTAGATTTTTTTTATTTAGGGGGAAGAAACAAGACTTTCTGTGGGTTTGAAGACTTATTTAAAATAACTAATCAGCGTTCTAGTAATGCCTTTAAAGAGTGATGTTGCTGTCATATTTAGAAACCTTTTCATTGTTTTAGTATCTACAGAAACAGTCACTTCTTTTAGGGTTTAAGTGAGGTGATGTAAAGAGTAGCATAACAAATTGCCTCTTGCAAAAGGTTAATTATAAAGCAATTTATTACCTTTAGGGAAATAGATTAAAAAAATGTTTGTTCATAAGATTTGCTGCTTTTTTTGTCATGTATCACTGTAAATTTAACATCTCAGGGATTTGAACTGCCTGATAGAACAATTCATTTGAAGACATTAACTTAGACTTGAGAAAACTGATAGGGGCATTTATTACCCTACTTTTTTCCATCATAGGCTAATCACTTAATGGACAAGTAAATCAATAATGAAAATAATCATTGGTCTCTGCCTCAATATGATAAAACCATGGCTTTAAATAAATGTCATCGCAGAAGTTAACAAGCCTAAGAATCAGACTCAACTATTTGTCAGTCTAACTGATATATTTCATTTACTCGGTGCTCATTGTGTACTGAGGTTTGACCCAGCTCTTCTTAAATTATCTTCAAATGACTGTTCATCCGTGTTTTTCAGCAGGTAGACTCAGGTACAAGTGTCTCCTGCTCCGACACTCCCCTCAGGCTGATTTTCCTACCTTGCCCATTTGATGAGGTACGGCAGGTGATTGAGCAGACTGAAGGTGTAGAAAGAGTAGCGGATGATCTCTGTGATGGTCCAGGCTGTGACAAACAGCAGCACGCTGTCCTCACTCTGCACCTGCAGAAACACACACACAAACAAAGGATGACGGGAGGAGGACTGAGGAACAGATGAGCTGGTATCATGCTGCGGCAGTTACTCTGCTCGAGGCTAATCGAGACTCTTCTCTCACAGAACCATGCTGTTGTTGTTGTTTCAAATGCTCAGAGATCAAATCACACTTCAGGCTGCTGGTCACTATCCTCAGATATTAGGCTAAAACCAATGTTAAAAGTCAGGCACACTCCTCATCACACACATCTAAATATAGTTACAAGACACAATCACATAGTGAGAGAACATCTTGAGAAAATGTCAGTACAGCGTCATACAATAGAGACACAAACAAAACAAAAGCATTTAAAACAAAATAACAGACGTTATTCACTATAATAAAAATCATCAGATTCATTCCTGCAACCCTATAACAAAATATTACTTACACGTTTACTCCTTTCCAATCTAATCCAATCCAATCTATTGACAGGGCAAACAGTACAGCAGCTGGTCACTTTTGTACATGAAGCCATGGAACCATTTACATTGCTGCATTCGTCATACCAAGTGAATTAGACAGACTGTATAACGAAAGACTGATTTGTGTTTGTATGTTCGTAGTGAGAGGAGAGCAACTCATCTTACCTCCCTGACACTGTGTGTGACGGCCCACGTGAGGAAGACCCGGGACATGACCTGGAACCCAGTCAGGACCACAGAGGACGGTACGATTCCTGGGACACGAGACAAAAGACAAAAACTCAATATGTGGGGATAGAAGAATACTGGTTCTTGGCCGCTTGTACTGACCGCGTGTAAATTAGCTTAATTCAATCTAAACAGATATTTGTATTCTGATGGCATGACAATAGATGTCCTTAGATGATTAGATGCTGAAGATCGCCATGGTCAATTATTTGATTAGACAGAAAATCTAATTAAACTTTTTCACCTTCTTAAATGTGACAGGCAGGAATTAAATCCTCAGATTTGAATGATTTCAAGATGTCAGAGTGGGCTATGGAACATTTTTTATCATAACTTTTCAGTTTTTTCTGATATATTTTCTGAAAAATAATCACTAGATTCATCAATAATGAACAAATGAGTTACTGAGTTACTGAGAGGCCTAGTTTAGACATAAAGGCCCCTTTTCGTTACACTGGACCTGACTGAAACACTGTTGTAAATTGAAAATATGCATAAATACATACATAAATGAATAAAATAAAATAAAAAAGGCGCTGTGTGTAAGCGATATATAATTATGTGCACTAGCTGCATTTAAATAATAATAATTTGTATTAGAAGAGAATAATGAGATTGATGCACGCCAATGTTGAGACTAACTTCCTGTTTTTTTGTGTTGCTGCTTTGTTGTTTTTCTTTCACTTCCAGGCATTCTTTCTTTAGCTATATCATTACATGTTACATTAAATGTAAAAAATGGTTCTCACATTGAATGAGTGCTTATCCAAAAAAAAACAGGAAATACTGGAAGTGATATTGGAAAATGGAAAAAGCTGCACTGCTTGTAGGAGTTTTAAACCGAAAACTCTATTAGTATGTTCACATTAATGGTTTGATGAGATACTGTTCGAGCTTTCACATCCACACAAAACGGACGCTCACGAGAGTTGATGTGGTGTCTTTTACTGGCCAGTAGAAAGGAACCTAGAATGGTGTGTGTGTGTGTGTGTGTGTGTGTGTGTGTGTGTGAGTGTGTGTACGTGTGTGTGCTCTGAGTGGATGGCAGCTGCAGGGAGCCTGTTTGCAGGGGGAAAGGTCAGCTAGCTTTAGCTTCAAATCCCAGATAATGAAGAAAATGGACTGTGAACCACAGCGAGGCAGCCAGGCGAGAGCCAGCCTCTCCTCATCACATTAACACCATGAGAGCCAACAGCTTCTCGGCTCTCTCTTTGGCAAACACTTCAAATATGAAAACCTTCTGTTTGTCTGTACACATGTACATCTGAGATACATCTACAAAGGCAGTCTGACAGTTAATAATTACACTGTGACCAGGCCAAATTAGAAGATATCAGCCGCTGATATCTCCAAGAGTTGAGACATCTGCAAACACATTTTAACCAACTGTAAAGACATTACTGACGTTGTTTTCAACTCAACAAACATACAACTACAGATTTATGATTTTGTTAAGATTAGTCAAAAGTATACTTTCTAACCCCATAGTTATATTTCTGAATAGTCAAACTGATTGTGCATGGTGTGAATAATGCAAGGCTTTACAAATATCAATTTTTGCAGCTGAAAAAATACAACAAATTTGAAAGACATGTCAGGAACTAAACAACAGCCCGCGTGATCTAATTGTATCTTGACACCTGCATGATTTGAAAGCAACTTGCACTTTGGACATTTGATGTCTATAGCTGCATTCAATTAGACTGATACATGGTGTTATATTTCAACCTGCTGCTTCTTAAATACATTAAAAGGACATCTGACTATCAATAACTTAAATTTGGACAATTCAAAACCTCAAAAGGCAGAAATCTCATCAGGTGTTTGTTGAGGGCAAGATCAAGTGACTGCAAGGTCCACAACACACATCACATGTCAGTGCCAGTTTAAAGTTGTGTCTTGTTGGTGATATACATACTTAAAATGGAGATATGTGAAATTCACATCTCAACAAAATCTAAACTTTAGTTTAGATATTTTTAGATTAATGGTTTCATACAACCTAATGTCACAAGTACTTAGGTCAGAATATCCAAAATGTAATTACAGATATTTTAAATGAATGAGATGAGAGACACAGCACAACATGAGTAAATGGTTAAATATACTCTCTCTGAAGTGAACTGTATTGACACTGAGGTTTTACTGGTAACAGAGAGCAGAGTATGTGAGGGTGGAGGCTGAAGACAGACTCACCTACAGCACAGTGCAGTATCTGTGAGAGGAAAAGATAACAGAAAATTAGTCAATATGCTTCTGGGAGCACAGGGCAGCTTATTTTAACTCGTATGTGTGGCTGGGTTGTGGTTTATCGTTTCTTTTCTTTCACACGTTCCTAGGAATCATTGGCATTAATGCTGCAAAATCATACTCATTTAAAATATTATCATCATCATTGATTTCCCATTCATATTCTCAAGACACATAACATGCACACAACTTTGTAACACAAATCACCATAGTATTTCTATCTAATGTGTTGTGTATCAGACTCAGAAGTGGCTGACAGTGCCTGTAGCGTTCAGTCTGTGCACAGAACATTTCATGAATGGAAGATACCGACGTTAGACAAAACGAAGTCTCTTATTCCTGAGCTCCAGTGTGTCTGGACAGGATCACTGGAACACCTCATGCTGCTCAGCCTCTACACTATAAACACACGTGTGTGTCAGCCTAACATACCAGGCCATTATGTTACAGAGGACATACCGAACACTGTACAGATAACAGGCCTGTGAAATTCAGTTCCACTGCACATCCAGACCTGAATCCAAGACTCAGCCAGATTCTATTGTCCTGGTGCTTCTTTTTTGAATAAATGTAAACTCATTAAATGAATGAATGAATGAATGAATGAATGAATGAATGAATGAATGAATGAACAAAAGGTTAATCAAATGCTAAAAAAAGAACTAAATCAAAATGATTGCTGCACCTGCGATATCTGCTTATATAAACTGGATGTTGTGTGCAGATTAGAGAAAAAATAGTTGTCTATTATATATAAATATTACCACATCATATATACATGCTGTATAGGATTAAATATATTGGAAATATATTGATATTGTTTGTCATTTTCGCCCAGCCCCAGCCCTTTGTGCTTCTCTCACCTCCAGAATAGCTCCAGTCTGAAAGAACTTCAGAGGCTTCTCTATGGAGTAGTACAGCCCATGGTAGCTTCCTCTGGCCAGGTAAGCTCTGACCAGACCCACAGCTATCACCAGCCACCTGGACAGCAGAGGAAAAACATCTCAGGATAGTCACAGCAAAAACTTCGGATGGGAGACCTAACAAATGACTTTTGTGGGAAACCAAAATCTGCATTAGACTTGACTAGACTTTTTTTAAAGTAATAAGAAGTGCAATATGACAGATAATTGTATTTGATGAAGACCTGATGAGTGTCCTTTATAATGTGAGACCTTAGATAGTAGGAGCCTCAAAATTGAAATGTTAAATAAACCACCCAACATTCATTTTTTTTTACATTTCTGTCTTATTTGGTTATTTACAAGTATGGTTGATATAACTGACCAACATTAGAACATATATCTGCATTTGTGTATGTTTTGGCACATATGCAAAAATTTCAGGCATAAATTACAGGTTTAAAACAGCAAGGTTGTTTTTTAATCTTTATTTATTTATTGTTGAATTGTATTTGCTTTTGCTATAATCCTCTGTAATTAAGTTTCTTGGAGACATAATTTCAACACGACTGTTGTATTGTAAGCCATTAATATTGACATAATTGCTCTAATCATTAATAGACTAACTAGACTGGAAACCATATGATGAAGTAAATAGTTTTATTTGTGTATAAATATTAAAAAGGTGTAAAGTTCATATTTAGCCAGACGGGTATTTTTATAGATGGAGAACGAGAACTGTGGCCTGATAAGAATTTCACAGTACAATCAGAAAATGATCATAACAGTGTAATGTAATGCATTACACCATTCAGGTTTGGCTTGTCTGTCTCCACAGGGAGATAAGAGGTCAGCTGCAGCACAGAGCTGGTAGAGGCACAAGCTGTTAGAGTGCTAGTAGAGCAGACCTGAGCAAGGTGGAGGTTTCAGTTCACACTTTGCTTTCACAGACTGAAGAATGTGACTTGTATGTAACAGGCCTTAATAATCATATCAATAAGAGGGCTAGTTCGGCAGAAACTGAGCAGGCCTGGTTAGCTGCTAAGGCAGCATCTGAATGCAGATAGTGCATATGAACAGCGTAAACGTGCATGTACAACACCCTAACTTGTGCTCAATACAAAGCAAGCACTGTGTGGCCCATCAACACTGAGTGGGACACAATGTGACCTAACTGGTTGGAACAGTGAGCAAACAACACCCACCATTCAATTGTGCAACAGTCTGAAAATGGGTGCAATAAAAAGCATGCACAGAGATTTGTCAGTTCATGGTTCAAGATAATTTTTTAATTTACGTAGGTATCTGGGCTGGGCAATGGAGCTCATGAAATGGGCATCTTGTGTATATCCAGCCTACTTTAATACAAATCTAAATGTAATTATTCAAAATGCTAAATGCAGTTCATCAGAAGCATTATTTCTAGATGACTTTTGAAGATGCAAATAATCTCTGTGCATATTTATGTCGATAAAATACTGCACAATTTATAGTAGAGTTTATACTGTTAAACATAAAAATGCTGAATCATTACTGATCTAAATTTGAGAGAAGAGAAACTCGATTATGTTAGTAAAAAAGAAACATACCTACTGTTAATATTGCAACCTACTATGGGCACATTTTCTACAACTCTATATGAAATTGCCCTCCTTCAAAACCTTTTTAATGAAAACTGTAACCCGTTCAAATCCCTGCACGCCTCTGTATATCCTTTATTTTTCTCATAAACTTCAACTTCTTACAGTTTTTGATATAAATGTATTGCAAATATGCATTCTTAAATACAAGATGCAATTCTGAGAGGGAAACCTTTCAAATAATGTCGCTGGTTCCTTCTTATTGAGCCAGTTATTTAGTCTTCAAACATCCCCCTAGTAATTTTGAATGCTATAGGTGTTCTACCTAAGGCTGCAACTATCAGTTTGTCTCACTACTGATTCATTTGTTGATTCATTTTTAGTCTATGAAATTTTCAAAAAAAGCAAATAATGCCCATCAAAAGTTCTGGAAGCCCAAGACTATGTTTTAAAATATCTTGCTCTGTCCCAATGTCCAGAGATTTTGTCTTTAAAATAATATGATCACAACAATTATAAAGCTGCTAAAAAGGCATATCCTCAGGTATACATTTGACATTTTTAAGATAAGATAATCAAGTTAATCCATTATCAACGTTGCTGCAGATTTATTTTAATTTATTTTTCAATCATTGACTGACTGTTTCTGTTATAGTCCTACTTTTTTATTATTTGATTTAAAAAAAAAAAAATCTTAATTCAAGTCCTTCAAATGATGTTACCAAAGACTTTAACCTCTACTAAAAAAATGAATTTCATTTTTTGATTTTAAATTGAGTAAAGAAATAAAACTCAAAGTCGGTCGTTGCCCTGCACATTTAACATGACAATGCAAGACGAAAACTCAGACTTTCTGGAGGAAAAACCACTGAGCATAGACAATAAACCAGCTGTCCGTATATTCCTGTATTGTATGGGGTGGAGACCAGTCAGTCATAATTAAAGTGCACGCCAGGTGGTTGTCTGTTGCTCAACTAACGTTAATCTGCGTAAGCCCCAGCGTGGGGAAGTAGATTCAAATGTATTTCACCACACAGCGGGCTAGCAGTGTTTCTGATTATCACTGTGTAACATTAGCAGACTGAGAATCCAAAAATAACGCTGTATTATTACAACAGGGAAATCTTGCTCCATTTATTCAGACCTGACACACACACACACACACACACACACACACACACACACACACACACACACACACACACACACACACACACACAGAGCAGCATTAGCATGAGGAAACACGCTACATACCCCGCTGTCATAACAACGTTGTAAATGACCAGGTAGGCCGTGGCCAGGGCCCCGGGGCCCTTCTTCTTCTTCGGGGCCACATCGCCGTGGGCTGCCTTGCTGGTCCCCGGAGCAGCTGCCGACATGACTACAACCCTCAGCGGTCTTTGGTCCCGGACAACGGCGGCTGTCAGGTTCACCGAGTCAGGAAACGACTGGGGAGGGGGCTCACCAGGAAGTATCGTCCTGCAGCGAGAGAACTCACCCCTCTGTAATTCCGCCTTCGATTTAAGACGCTTTTACTCAAATGTCGCCTTAAAAAACTGTCATTTCGATATGCGAATTTATTGATTCATTACAGGTATTTATTTAGACTACTTACATTTGCGTGAAATAAATCTAGCCGCTCTGTCCCTCCGGTACGCACCGACTGAAATAGGACCAGTAGGACAGGAATTATCTCGAGCTGAGGTTGTCGTCTTTGTCAAGTCTTCCGAGTGTGGAGGGCCGTCCTTTGAGAGGCGCGCCCCCCAGTGTCCCAGACTACAGCGCACCGACAATTGGCAGTCCATCAGCCCCGGGGCTCACATTGTGAATGGAGAGAGGAGATGTAAACTCATTGCACACATGTGAACACATCACTCTCTTTCATACACAGACAGTGCACAAGCATCACCAGGTGTGCTCTACAAACCATTTCCAGTTCAATTTGTTTTTTGTTTGGTTCATTTCCAATGCAAATTTATACCGTCTAAATGTTACACTGTAGGTTCATTCTGCTTTATTTTAAGAAATATATATGCAGATTTTGTATTATTTATTTTCTGGGTATATTATTTGTATCTTGGATGGTTTGATATTATGTTTTACTCATATTATGTCATTGCAAATTCAGGGGGCAGAGAAATAGTGTTATGTGTTAAAAGGAAGCATTTTAAAGCCATGGCTAATGATTTCATGTAATTTGCTTAACAAAAGAATTTGTATGTTGTAGTGTGAACGATAATAACTTTAAAAAAATGACAGGTGGTGTAATTTTTAATTCCTATTGTGAAATATTTTCATAATGTTGCTACAAGCATGAAGTGTCCATCACATTTTCTGTATTTAATTAAAAAAAAAGAAAAATAATGATAATGAAAAGCCTATGGCCCACAGTCATCAGCAGCTGGTGATGCTCCGTTAGAGATCGATTCCTTGGCTCTGTTTTTTGCCTTTGCCTATGATCTTCAGCAAGTGAACCACATGATCATCTGAGCTGAAAGTGACAACTTTAAACTCATTGTTTAATTGCAAATCTAATAGGCAGAAGCGACACTTAACAAAAATGTTTAAGCCGTCCCTCGTTTCCCCACTAGGTGTCAGTATTTCACTTGTATAAACCATAAACAGAGTCGTTATACTCAAGTGCCAAATATTGTGCGGAATAGTTCTATAAATGTATGTAAACCTGCTGTAGTTTCAGTAATTTAAAAAAGTGTTTAATTTTTTTGAAGCACTTAACGTAACGTAAAAAAAAGGTAAAAACTTTCTCTCCCCGCTGCACCCCGGGGTTTAAAAATATTGTTCAGGCATTGTTGGAGGCAGCTAAGTTTCCGGAAAAGCAACTGGTGCGAGTTTAATGGACAGGGAAGCGATATTTGTTTAGGTTAATCGTTAGTTCACACATATTTTTCTTTCGTCTAACAGTCTGACCCATTTTAAATCGTTAGCATGCCTTTATTTGCCCAAAATCCATTTGACCAAGATGTTGGTAAGTGAAGTGGTGTTTCTTGTGTGTTTTCACTGTGTCAGAGGCAGCTAACGACAGGGCCAGCAACACTTGGAGCTAACGTTAGCTTAGCTTCAGTTCTTTATTTTATTCATCATAGACAATGTTTGATAACAACAACCTCCACAAGGTTCAGTCTCACTTTGTTAACGCGTAGGTCTCAGACTGACAGGTTGTCAACAACTTCCACTAAGTTTATCGATCATCTGATTTGCCAGGGTAAGCGACAGCTTTAAAACTAACTTCAAGGCTTACTGGTTGATAAAAACCGTGACTGGCGAAACTCCAGGATCACATGACGACAAATTAGGTCATGGTGGTTATTTGGTTAGATTATTATTAAGATTAAGTCAGAAATGAACCATTATTTCATATCTCGATTTATAGATTACATTTTACAGGATTATTAAGGTGACTCGATAATGGTGAAGACGCTCATTACAGTTATATTAAACAGTCCAAACCTTGAGGATATTCAGTTTGCAACACTGTGTGATGTAAATAAAATGATGGACATTTTATAGACTAAATTATTAATCGATTTCTTGAGAAAATTACCAATGTTAATAATCATAATGGTTAGTTGCAGTCTGACTCAAATGTCACATGAAACCGGAAAGTGTTGGTTGATCGATGGGGTAGTCATTTACAGGGACATTAATTAGCAACTATTTTGATAACTGGTTAATCACTCAGTCTCTATTTCCAGTTCTCAATTGTGAGGATTTGTTGTTTTTGTTTGTCTTATGTGATAGATGTTGTTGTTGTTATTGACCAAACAATTAACTAAGATGATAATCTACGGGTTAATGATAAATATAATCGTTAGTTTGCTGCCCCAATCTAAATAGTTGGTAGTTAATGTCTATCAACTGATTGATTACTCAACTAAATTCTTCACTGTGACGAGTCAGTTTTAATTGGAATGGGTTTTTGCTGTGTCTTTTATTACAGTCATGTACATTTTATGCAAAGTTCCCAGGTCACCGCCCTTATCTGTCCCTGCAACACCACATTTCTTGTATGACCAGACAATAGTGCAGTGTTACACATAACTGGCTCCCTAAGTGTTACATAGTCAGGATGATGAGTCTCATGACAGACTTCACTATGAGCTGGAATTGTCTGTTTGAATAATTTCCTGCTTATATATTACAGAGCGGCAGTGGGTAACTTCACCTGATCATAATAATGAATACACTTTTATTAAATATTACAAAACTGAACATGAAACATTAACTTAGCCTGGCATGTACCAAATTTATCACAAGTTAAAATGCTTTAGATTGGGTTGGCTCACCATTTCAAAACAAAACATTTCCCTGGGAAATCCCGCAAGTTTACACAGTAAAACAGCTGTGAAAAGTAGGTGGCCTAGGCTCCTTCCAAGATATTTTTTCAACTTGAGGCAGACAGGCAACATTAACCAGTTTTAAAACATGGCAGTTGAATGCTTGCTGTTCATTACTGTAGAACAGGCCCACTGTCATGTCTTCCCAAGAATACATTATGTTTGAAACAGCCGTGATGCCAGTGAAGATATTTTCTCACAAGACCATATGTACTCTATCCCCATCTGACATATTTCCAGAGAAGGCAACCAATGAGAACAACACAACAGATGACTGGGGACTCATTATGGACATCTGCGATAAGATTGGGACGACAACCAATGGGTAAGCTGAAAAAAAGCGTTTTGCTTTTGAATAAGAAGAGCTCATTAGCAGTACTGGTGTTCAAATAGCTGCTTCATTAAGTGCATCACATTTGTATGAGACTTTGAATCAGGACCATCATCCGGACCTGCACAGGAGCATCTCTGTGCTTGTTGTTTAGTAGTTATTGTATTAGCAATTAATTCTTTTGCATTCTCTTCTGTTCCAGACCAAAGGACAGCTTGAGATCCATTATGAAGAGAGTCAACCACAAAGTGCCTCATGTTGCCATGCAGGCCCTCAATGTGAGTTTGTTACTATGCTGTCATCCCGACAAATTTACACACATATTGGATAGATCTTCTGCACATTATATAACATTATATAACAGCATCATAAAACTACAATACACTACAGACATATAAGTAGAGTAAAATACTATATTGAAATTCATTGCTTGTGATCTTCAGACGAAGAAGAGACAACACAATTGATATTATGCAATTACCTAAAAATATACGGATGTACAGTGTAAAAACAGACAACAGTAGTACCACAATTATCTCCTAAAGTTAAAAACTCTGGACCCGAGATCTAATTGATTTTAAGTTCTTTAATATATACGCTTAGATTGACATTATTAAGTGGATTACAAAAGAAATTGATGTCAAACTCTTGTTTTCCATTTAGACATAAGAAGTAAGTATTTACTAATGTAATTAAGTTGTAGTGGAGCTGCAATTGATCTCATGTTCCCATTGTTAAAGCCACATAGGAAAGTGGCAGATCTCATACTGGGAGAATTTAATTTAGATGAGAAGTATGGGAGCTGGTTCTCTGCCTGAGTCATCATCAGCAAATACTGTCACATGCCCTGCTCTATTTTTACATCTTTGTGTTTGCTCATTCAGACAATTAAAGCCCCATTGTCATCAAAACCATTTATAATTACAAAAGCTTCATCTGCTATTAAAGTGTGCTTTGAACAATTCAGTGATGTGAGTGGTAGGAATTGCATTGATATACTCTATTGTTTTTGCTGTAATACAACTTATACCAGCTGTTTAATCTCACTTTTACAATTTCATCTTCTTCTCTTGCAGCTGCTAGGTGCTTGTGTGTCAAACTGTGGAAAAATATTCCACTTGGAAATCTGTTCAAGGGAGTTTGCCAGTGAAGTACGGAGTGTGCTGAGCAGGGTATGTTCTCAGTTTTTCTATTTTATAACCACACCTGTCTGTCATCTCTTTTCACATTCTTGACAAACATATCTACCTGTTCAAAGTTATGTGCTCCCTCACACTCTGAAGAAGGTTAACTCAAGTGTCACTGATTGAATCATAATTAGTAATTAAACCTTAACTGTGTTAGAGCCCTTTTATAGGGCAGGTTTTAATGTCTCTGTCTGGCACAAAAACACTGGAGAGAGCAACAACAAGCTGTTTATTTGCATGTCCCTTGTAGGCCCACCCCAAGGTGTGTGAAAAGCTAATGACTCTAATGGTGGAGTGGGCGGAAGATTTCCAGAAGGATCCACAACTCAGTCTAATCGGTGCCACCATCAAGTCTCTGAAAGAGGAGGGCATGAATTTCCCCTCTGCATCCTCACAGGTATGTTGATGTAATCCAGAATCTGAATATGTGATTTTGAGAACAGACACAAAGAAAGGTGCAAATCAAATGCTACTCATCATTGTCTTCATCTGTGTTTCTTTATATACAGTCATTTAGTCATGCATCTTTACCAGACAAACATAAACAACAAAAAAAGATAAAACTTACAAAACATCATGACAACGTTGTTTTAAAATATTATAATTGTTTACATTATGTGGCAATCAATGGGCAAAAATCTTGAAACTTAAAGACTTATGGTAAGCTGTATCCCCCAGTCTCTCTTTCTCTTTAAAATCTCTTTAAACTTCTATAGGTAGCTCAAACTAATTTCAAATAAATCAATGGTCGACAACACATAGACAGTGAAATTCACATTATTCTCAAAAAAATCCATTCTAGCTTTCAAAACTGTCTTCAAATTGGGTTCCTTATTTAACATGCAGAGGCTTAAAGTGCCCAACTTTGAAACTAATCCAAGATGCCTCACATTTACACAAAAAACAATAACAAAATGTCTTGAACACCCAGATATACACAAGACAACAAGCCCTTAGTGAATAGCAGTTTGGTGAAGAAACTACAATTTGGTTGCTTTCCATTTCCAAAGTGGTTGTTGGCGAGGAAAGCTTCAGTCACAGCCAGATTCAGCAGCATTTTGTTCTATCCAGTTGCTTTTTAGCAGTTTGTCTCGTATACTGGAACCTGCACTCTTTGACTTGACTGTCATCAAACAGCTGTAATGTGTCAGCATCCATCATCTACACTTTTTCCCCTAATTATGGTTACGGTCCATAAGTGTGTGTGGATGATACTTTGTGTCTCGCTCGAGGCCGTCATTATGACTGCGGTTTCACTGCAGACCAGTGTGAGGGTTCAGCTTGGGAGGAGCTCATCTGTCTGCGTTTGTATGGCAAGAGCTTACAGTGGAATTTCCTCTTCACATATTTCACATAATTCTGTGGATATGTGTGTGTATGTCCCAAGATCAGGACTTTGGGATCATAGTGGAAAGAGCTGCCGCGTGGTTTCTCTTCTATTCTGTTTGAAGTCTGCGTGATTAAGTGTGTTACAACCTTATATGGGTCAAGGGTTGTGGTGGACTTTGCTCTCAGGTTGTCGTAAAGCAGCCGACCTACAATGATATCATCTATGACATATTAATATCCTCTCTGTTGGTGACAGCTTTTGTTCTGTGTTTTGTACTCAGGTCTTTCCTTCTTTAGATGTTGAAGGGTCTAAGTTTGTCATTCCACTTTCAATTGTATATCTTAATAGTGAAAAGACAAATTAATACGTAAAAGTAACCACAAACTGTGTCTACTGCAATTGACGATATATTCTTCATCTTTGTTTTTCTCACATGTGACTTACATGTGACTTTTTCGTGCACTGTGAATTTATTATAAACTGATTAGCTAGCATGCACAATCCATGATTCCCTTACTAGGTAAATAATAAACGAGGCCCATCTGTTAAACTGGCTGAATAACAGGGAGAGCAGGTTCTGATGCAGGTGGAGAAGGATGGGGTTCATGTCACAGTGTCAAGTACAATCATACTATAGACCTGCATGTTAAGCAAACACCCATTAAGTTACCATATCTACCTCTTCAAAGATGAACGTGGTCAGTTTTGATTGACACCCCCAAGAGGTATAAATTTGATTATATTTTTATCATTGAGGTTATTGTTTGCATTGTTGTTGAACTGGACTGCATTATATTGATTGGATTGTATTGGTTCTGTTGGGTGTATCTAAGAAAGTGGTCACTGAATTGCATCTATTTCCATCTGTTTACGGTATTAACAGACAAGTCAGAACAGGGAATTTGATTTGCTCTCTCAGCCTAACTTTTTTGCATTTGGTGGCGGTGGTGTGCTGCATATTGTGTAGCGGGAAGGGCTGAGAAACCTGCTTTAAAGGAGAGCAGGTGGCACATAAGGCAGCAGGTATGACATTTAATCTCTATCAGCTGATGTGCAAGCAGCAGCAGGTAATGTGACTCAAGCTGTGGCAACGCTTCTCAGTATTTACCTGTAGCTATGATTCACACCGCACTGTAAGGTCAGTTTTAAACAGGATGCAGGTTCTCTGTGTTTTTTTACCAGTATGTTTGGATAGAGCCTGATGCTTGAAAGCCATGTAAAACAAATGAGTTTCCCAGTCCCCTTTGTTTAACTTTCTGTTGGTGCATGTTGCATTTAGTTTTCTTGAAGTCAAAGTCATTATAAGTAGCACTTGTGTGTTTTAGACGGAATGACAACTCCACCCATTAGGCACAAACCGGCACTGCTGGTCACCCAGTTTTAATGTGTACCTACAGGTCACGTAACTTTAAACTTTAAACTGTTTTTATGCTAAAAATGTTGAACCCTGTCTTTATTTATTGTACCTTTTATAAAGTATTCCCTGTTTGTATGAATGACAACATTTATTTCCTTAGTTACTTTATATTCACCTGTAAACTACAGTAGATTAGTATACTTTATGTATATAAACTAAATTACATACATATTATGTGTATAAATAAAATACAATACACATATATTATGTGTAAATATATATTTTAGTTTAAGTAAATCAGGTTGTACAAATATGTATCAAGTTATTTTACAAGCCTGATTTACACTTAGCTGTCCTCCTCATCAATTATAATATAAAATTGTGTGCTTTCTCGTGCTCTGTAATTCCATGATTATTACCAGTACACTTACTGCAATTGACACTTTCGGGCATTGTGCAAAAACATATATTAAAAAAAAAAAATTTAACTATAGGTCTTATGTCTGGCCTGGTTTGGAGAGCATTTGTTTTTTTTTTCCTTGTTTTAAAACTTAAAAGTCGACTTTTTTTAAACTTACACTTGGTCATTTTTCAGCCACAGTGCCATCAACACTTAATCGAACACTGTTTTCTGTGTCATATTGCCACGTTAGGAGGATCCAAAAATAAATGAATACTCAGTAAATGACAGCTTGCATTCAGCACCCAGTAAATATGCTCTTGGATGCTAGATTTTCTTCATCCTGTACTGGACCAGTCTTTGTAATACTTTCCGTTTCACCATCAGACAGTATTAAACATTAGTTCACCCACAGAATGTCAAGAGTTGCTGTTTAGCACTGGCAGCGATGTCCTGTTGACCTGTTTTGTCCACTTTGACCTCATCATCATGTCAGAGAGCTGCCTCAGGTCACCCTGGACAAAAAATAATGGAACGTCTGTGTGGAGGGTCTCTGTCTGAAGACTAGGGCCACGTCTCTGACCAACATGTAGTCCCCAGAATGAACTGCTGGTGACACTGTAGTCACTGGAAATCAGTTTTTCACTTGCAGGCTTTACTGCTTCAGTCTCACTCCCTCCTGTATGCACACACACACACACGCACACACGGACGTGACCTTATCTTTCTATATTGACCACAGGGGTCTACCACAAAGGTCAGCACACCTGCTGCGAGCAAAGCATCGGATGAGGACGACTTGGCCAAAGGTAAAGTGAGATGCAGTGATTCACCTCTACACACACACACACACACACACACACACACCTTTCTCCGCATCATCTGAGTATAATGTTCTACAACAAATACAGATTTTCCAACTACAGTGCTCTATATTTAAGGCTAATTATTTTCAGTTTGTACCAGTATTCAGAAAAAAACATGTTTTTATAAACAGAGAAGTGTAAACTGATTACCGACTAGATTTCACTTCCCCATGTTTCAAAGGGTGGTTTTGCTGCCTTTAATCAGTCTTCTGAGAACTGTTTATTTTCTTCAATTTAAAAAAAAAAAAAGTGATGAATCCTGTGTCTGTGCCAAGCCCATATGTGCTGGACATTTGACAAATACACTTTTCTCCTTTCCACTTCTCTCCTGTTCTCTGTTCTCATCAAAACCTGGACCTCCTCCAGCCATCGAGCTGTCCCTGCAAGAGCAGAAGCAGCAGGCAGAGACACGGCCCCTCACCGTGACCTCCGACCAAGCAAACTTCACCAATGGTGGAGGGGGGCAGGAGGCCCGGAAGGTGCGTGCGCTGTACGACTTTGAGGCGGCTGAAGATAATGAGTTGACCTTCAAAACTGGAGAAGTTATTCTGGTTTTGGATGACAGGTACAGTTTCATAACACGTCCAATCAAGAATCAGTTCTGCTTTATCCTCGAAAAATACCAGTTTTAAAGATCATTGGTGTCACAGATTTCCTAATCATTTGT
The DNA here is from genome assembly GCF_046630095.1 of Trachinotus anak. NCBI lineage: Eukaryota > Metazoa > Chordata > Actinopteri > Carangiformes > Carangidae > Trachinotus > Trachinotus anak. The sequence goes on from NW_027273852.1 coordinate 16,964,523, forward strand.
GTTCAAAGCAGTGATTTTTTTTTTTTTTTTTTTTCAGACTATGAAATACAGACAAGCATTGTAGCATATTTTATTCAACTACATGCAGTCCAACCTGTGCAATAAATCTTAATTTAATACAGCCACGGTTTGTTTACCACGTGCAAGATGCATCCAGAAGTATGAATGTAGGAATGAATATATGAATGGATGAATATAGGAGATAAATAGTTTTGAGTGATAAGGTCAAATCTGATTTCCTCTTCTTTATCATCATAACATCCAGTATTATTAGTATTGGTATTCATTTGTGCTTTTGTTTGCCTGAAAGAATATGTCATGTTATACACCCCTCCTGATTTACAGTCTCAATTTACCCAGTTTATACAGTAGATTTATTAAATAGCTGTGCAAAATCTGTTACGCAAATAAAGCCAGGAACTCGCTCATAGATTTTAAATATCCTGAAAAAGCTCAGTATAACCCATTTATCAGCCGACTTTAGCAGAACAGTCGCAGATACGATGAGTTGAAAATTTATTTTTATATAATCCAACATTTTATACTGTGATGGCTGTGACTGGTGTGAACCTTAGCCAGGCACTCAGTGTGGCTCACTCTCAGAAGCTCCTGCATTGAAGTTTATTCTCCTTTCATGGTTTTGTTTACAGCGATCCAAACTGGTGGAAAGGAGAGAACCACAGAGGAGTCGGCCTTTTCCCCTCCAACTTTGTCACAACCAATCTGAATGCTGAGCCAGAGGCCGGTGGGTATTTTCACAGCAAGTGAACATTATTGCCCCTTTAGCTTCACACATTCGTTTTTTCTGGCCCAAATGTTGGACCTTTTGAATGCTTTGTGCTCTTCAGCTGTTTCATTTCAGCTTGGAGGAAATTAGTTTCAGAACTGCTGATTGAACTTAGGCTTTTCCTCTACAGTGACTTACGTTGAAAAGACAGCCAGTCCTGAGGAGACGAGCCTGGAAACCAAAGCTGAGCCTGAGCCTGTCTTCATAGACGAGGTACTACATTTCCTCAGTGGACATAAACTTCCAAACCCAATATTACCTCTCAATCAAACCACCAACCCAGGCCTGCTCTCCTCTGTGTGCAGGGCAAGATGGACAGAACGTTGGCACTGTTGCAGAATGCAGACCCTGCAGATCCAGCTCCTGACTCCCCAGAGCTGATCCAGCTGGAGGGTATAAACCTTAATGCTGGTGTAAATCTAGTGGCTCTGCCTGTGACAGCTGCAGTCGGTCTGAGCTCCACTGTTGTTTTCTAACTCTGTTTCTGTGTCTCTCCCTAACTGTAAATATCTCATTGAATAGGTGCATGTGAACAGATGAACCCAATGATTGATGAGAGGCTGGAGGAGATTGACAGGTTTGTCAGAATTATTATTACTTGTTATTACTGTTAATACTATTATTATTACTATTTTTACTCCCAGTCAGGTATCTTTGATTATCTAACATCCAGTTGAGTGATTATGAGGCTTAAGATAAAGATAGTGATGATTGTGCCTTGGCTGTCGAGACTTCAGAGGACCACGCTTGAGAAGCTGCAGTAAGAAAAGCTGCATTCCACCATGACTGTTCTACTAATGTCTCTCTCTGTGTTGCAGGAAACACTCAGAGTTGTCAGAGTTGAATGTGAAAGTTTTGGAGGCCCTGGAGCTTTACAACAAGCTCATGAACGAGGCTCCGTTCTACTCGTCCTACTCCAAGATGCAGCCGCAGTATGCGCCAGCCAACTCAGCTGTGGCCATGCAGGTCAGAAAAATACACTAAAGTTGTCCTCTGTGCTGCCCGAAATCTTACCTCAACAATGATTTAATGTTTGTTAATTTGAATATTTTATTTATGCAGCTTTTATCATAAAGAAAGACTCACTGTCTCAATGGACATTGAAACAACAAGCCTGTGAATCAATAAATCAATCACAAAACAGCAACACACAACTAAATGAAAAGGACACATGATACAGCACACAATGACAGGGGGCTTGGGTGGGGGGGATTTGGATAGCTCACCCCGCTTCAAAACCTTTATCAGACTGCGTCTCCAGTGGCAGGCTCATGTGATAAATAGTGTTTGTAATGACATTGTTCACAAACTAACCAAGACAAGGGTTGGTCTAAGACACTAATGTGAAGATTTTTGTTTGGATTTGAAGAACTTCAAAGACTGAGCTTCTTCTTAAGAGTAAGACTTAAGAGTAATGTAATTGATTGATTAAAAGAGTTTCTAAGTCAAGTGAACTGCAGAAACTGTAGGTAATCATGTCTCCAGGTCTAAACAACAGGTCACTTGTGAACATGATGTTGAATTGAAGGTTCTTAATTTCTCTTTAGCATTAATGTCCTGGATCCAGGTATGCTTGGTCAACAAAACAGATCATTCAGGAGTCTTGCAGCTGCACTGTAGTCCTTATTTTTGTCTCTGACCTGTAAAGCATGCTGAATCAATAAAGAGTCATATATAATTTAAGGATGGAGTCAGTCAGAGGTTGGCTCACAGTTTAGAACATTCAAATCTGGACATTTTCTTCATTAAAGAGGAGATATTTGTTTGTGTGTTAACTACCGGCGTACCCACCCACGATTACTGTGCATAATTGAGTGTCAACACTGTGTTGACTCCCACTCTTCTCTATTGATGCTATTGACTACTCAATCTGATGTTTTTTTTCTCATGGGAATAACAGAGGACGAATGTAGAGGAAAATCATTCAAAGCAGTCAAGTGATTATACTTTCGTTTTTATTCTCATGTTTTGTTTCTTACATCCGAGTGTGTTGGATTTGTCTGAAGAAATAGTTGTTTTTGCTTCTTGGACTGGTCCTGGTAGCTTGACATTCAGTCAGCCTTTTTTCCTCCCTGGAGAGTTGCAGGCTGCCTGGGTTTTCTTGGCAGTGGCTGTTTTCTCTAATGACTGATGTCACTGTCTCTCCCCAGAGATTTAGAAAAATGTCCACTTCACTGGGCAGGCCCACACCAGAGTGCTGCTCAGAGTGTTATTTTGTTTTGTTTTGTTTTTTTTGCTCTCCATCATATTTTAGTTTTTGCAGAGCACTGTAAAACTGACTACCAGGTCATTTCTGCACCTGCAGTGACAAAGATTCTGTTAAAGTAAAATCCTGATACTGATCATATTTAGATTAACTTCCACAGCAGCTATTGTGCTCTCTTTCATCTTTTGAATGTGTGAAAAATAACACGGTAACATTACCTGATTTACTGGAATAATCTACACTTCATCCAACAGTGTTTCATATCTCTCATTCTGTGTCTGACTCCCAGTAGCCAGACATTTTTATGGAGAGCAAACATTCAGTGATGGACTTCTCTTTTATTAGTATTGCCAGGGTCAACCAAGGGACAGAGGCAGATGACATTAACTTTCTGAGGAAATTGAAAGAAATTCTCTGCATTTATAAACTCAGAAACTTGCATCTGTGGGGTTTGAATGAGAATCTAGGCATTTGGGTTATTATAATAATTTAATTTTTAGTTTTTGTACTTATTATGAAGGTTTGTCATTTTTAAATTTTACTCCACGTTTAGGAATAGTTTAACATTTGGAAAATACCGTTATTTGCTTTCTTGCCAAGAGGTAAACAGATAAATATGAAGCTACAGCCAGCAACCATTAGCTGAGCTTAAGACTGGAGACAGGGCAAAATAGTTACCCGGGGTCTATCCAAAGGGTAACAAAATACACTTACCCTTATATATTTACCTCTGAAGCTCACTGACACATTACATCTAATTTCTTTGACCCAAACATGTCAAATGTCTTTTTTGTGTCTCAAGGCCAAGAAATAACTCCAGGCATGAAATCTAATAAGCCTGTTTCCCAAATGTCAAACTATTCTTTTAAATACAGTTTTCTGTGCTGGATGACTGACTATTTGCTTGGTAACATTTGTTTTGAAATTTCTGTTAATTGTGATAATTGATAGGAGTCTAAGCCATCATGTGCCATCAAGTGTGTGTGTGTGCTGCTGCATATATGCTGTGTTTTTATCTTTTCCTTAAAACTCTGATTAAAGTTAATATTGCCAAGTTATTTTTGAGCCTTTGTTCCCTCGTTACTTGACCTGTCAGTAGACTTTCTACACCTTTTGAATGAGGATTGTGATACAAACGTTAACTGGTCTGCCCCTCTCCCTCTTCCCTGTTCAGGGCTACCTCGGGCCAGCCGGTAATCCCTACCTGCCTCCAACAATGCCCCAGGTTCCTGCTGCACAGCCTTACAATCTTCCCAGTGACCAGCCCGGACCACTGCATTCACTGCCCCCCAATGTCTCAGCCCCACCCAGCAGCCAAGCTCCTCAGGCTCCCTACATGAGGTAACAGAAACATTGCAAAGACAAATAACGACAAAGGTCTTTGACAAAGAAAGGTGGCTAACGTGTTACCGAGCTACTAGTTTTAGATAGGGACCTGGTAATGTCAGTGGTATAGACTAACACTAGTGGGGGCTTCACTCACACAGTTTTACAAGGTTTTATGAAACTGTGTTTTTTCTACAGATTAGAAATTGAGGTCTATGATAAAAAAAGGATTATGTATAAAGCTGACATTTTAGAGAAAAAGCTGTGACTAATGGGATTTATAGAAAGTTGTTTTTTGCATGACCATCATTATAATAATAGAGTATGTTTTGTTGCTTTTGGGGGAAACGGCTTCATGTAAATCAATTTTACTTGTCGGGAGATCACAACCAACATAACAATCCTAATTCTTCATTTGAAAATTAAACACCAGCATGCAGCCAGTATAACCAGCGACTGTCACTACTGGATAACATGTTATAGAGGGCTATTCCATATTTGATGTTCAAGATGGATGTAAAAGATAAAGTGATGCCCGGTGCTGTTAACAGACAGACAGATTTAGTTTTAGCCTAACACAGATTGCCTTTTTAAGGCTTTACGGCTTCTCTCCCTGTTCAGCTTTTTCCATAGACATTGTGTCACATATCAAAAAAAGATACAAGCAGGTAAGCAGCTAAAAAGGATAGACAGCTGGTGTACAAGTACCTTGCTTGTCAGCACTGATTATTTTGGCTGATCCTCATCATTTCTGGAGTGTGTCCCAGAGAAAGTCACATCATCCTCAAGCTAGATGTAGCTGTAAATCTAATATTATTATATATATTATTAGGGCTGAGTGATGTGGCTGAAATTAATATCATGATGTTAATTTGAATAATTCATGTAAAAAACAAAAGAAATGTACAACTCATGTAGTTTTCTTATGATGAGTAGCTTGAAATCATTCATTTTGACAACAGAATTCTGTAAATGATAACAACGTATCATATTGTTATGTTTCACTAAAAGATGGAGCCATTTCCAGCCCTGGATATTATTGTATGGCTGTATTTGCATTGTTCATGATTTTGAATATTTTGTCACAGTAGAGATTTAGTTGTGCTCAAAACATATAGAAAGGGAAAGAGATCTAAGAGGATGTATTTCATATTTTATTTGCTGAAAGCAAAGAAGAGACTACCTATTCAATCATTTTCTCACACTGAGACTCAGTTTCCATATTTTCTGTTGGTGCTAAGTGTCAGTTTCTGTATTTTCTTCACAGCAGTGGTATGAACACTCAGTACATCAACCAAGCTGCTGGAGGTTCATACCCACCCCAGGCGGGCGTGGCCATGGACATGTCGACCTATCACAACTCGAACATGCCTCCTGTGTCCTATCCTGTGGCTGCTCCCCCTCACCAGGCTCCTCAGCAGCAGCAGGCAGCGTATTATCAACAGCCTCTGCTGTAAAGCTCCAACTGACAGCAGACCTGACATGAATACACACCTCAGATGTTTCAGTTGCTAGCTGTTTGTTCATTTGTGTGTGTGTGTGTGTGTGTGTGTGTGTGTGTGAGAGAGAGAGAGAGAGAGAGTGTGTGTGTGTGTGTGTGTGTGTGTGTGTGTGTGTGTGTGTGTGTGTGTGTGTGTGTGTGTGTGTGTGTGTGTGTGTGTGTGTGTGTGTGTGTGTGTGTGTGTGTGTGTGTGTGTGTGTGTGTGTGTGAGTGAGTGAGTGAGTGAGTGAGTGAGTGAGTGAGTGAGTGAGTGAGTGAGTGAGTGAGTGAGTGAGTGAGTGAGTGAGTGAGTGAGTGAGTGAGTGAGTGAGTGAGTGAGTGAGTGAGAGAGATAACTGCTTTAGGGTCATTCCTTTGGCCATTTTTGTGCCTGTCGAGCTGGACCGAACACCCCAAGAAAGTTGAAATAACTGAGGTGTGTGTGTGTGTGTAACGCAGGTCTGCTGTGCAGCTGAGTCAGGACTCGGCTACTGGATGTGAGGCTAAACATGGCGCCAGGGGTTTTCTCCTGTCCTCTGCTTCTTTTTCCCAGTTGACTGAAAGTGACGCTGGTTTTCATAAACTTCACAGGTCAACACAGAGGAAGAGTTGGGTTTGCTCATCAGCACAGCCAGTGAGCCATTATTTTCTAATTTATGGAAATGAGCATATCACAATCTATAGTTCAACACAATGCTACTCCCATACAAACTAGTTCTGAGTTGACTCTCGTCTTCTGAGGAACCAGAGGGTCAGGCCATGTCCACACTAATGTAGATAAAGATGAAGAAATGCTTCTTTTTCTCTCTGGCCTCATGTTCACCCTACCTTATTTAGAGAGGCTGTGCAGTCCTCTGTCAGGGTCTGCACTCGACCTTTTCAGCCACAGTACAGCTGTGAACTAGAAGTGTTTTGGCCCATATAGCCTAATTCAGAATAAAATAAGCCAAGATAATCCTCTGATATTCCTCTGAACGTAACATACGAGCCTTTACACGTGGCTGGTTTAGGCAGATGTATTGATCAAAATTGAAGCATATCTGTTCTGTCGGGTACTTGTGAGACAAATGACCGACAAACACGGCTGAAACGTGTCACGTATAGGCAGCCTACAAGCCGACAAGAACACAACTTTTCTAATGCGTTTTCCAAAGTCAATAAAATTGGAAACACCAGAATCACCTTGTAGTGTGAATGAGGAAAACTGAGCTGTTCCACAGTGCTCATGAGTAGCCTGTGTTCACAGACAGGCATGATATGCTAGTGTGGTCTGAACACCATTTCACACCTCAGCGGCATTTTCAGATTTATCTGCGTTAAGGTGAATGCGGCCTAAAAATGCTCTGTTTTTCTTTTAGTTTTTATTTAGCAACTTGGTTTTTAAACGTGTAGGTGAACTCATCTGAAGGCAGGTACAGTTTAATCTGACTATCTCTTTGTCCTTTAGTGCTGTTTGCACCGAATGATTGAAACGTTCTGGGCTCATGTGAGAGCTTGTGTTTCTGCAAAGTCAGCACTTATTATATCTGTGGGGACAGGTCGCAGGTGCTCGCAGTGTGCAGTTATTTAACAGCCAGGAGCTTCATTAACTTTCTCCCTCACCAGCATTCATAACTGTAGCTGATCTGTTATGTTAACAGTTATATTTGTAAATGGTTCAATCATTGCTTTCTCATAATCTCACTGCCTTGTAATAAATTCTGTGGTTGCATTTGAGATATTTAAGATGATGTTTTGTGTGTGTGTGTGTGTGTGTACGTATGTGTGCACATGTATGTTTTTTGTTTTTGTTTTTTTGCGTGTAGGTATGTGTCTTGAGGGCTTACTCGTAAAATGATTTTTGAAAGGATCGTCAGATTTTAAGGGGAACTGAGAAGTAGTTAGTGTGTTTATTAATCTGATGAAATGATGCGTCTGTTCATGACTATGTCTGTACCTTCCTGCCTCTATTCTTCATCTGTGGGGTCTCTTCCATTTAGCGAGATGTTTCATGTCTATGTACTTAAATTTCAAAATGGCCAATGACATTGCCTGTACTTTGATTTATAAATACTGAGGCGTCATACATGTGTAATTTACATGGTTGCAGAGTCTGATTGTTTCTACTTTCTGTCTGCTTTTACTTTTAATGTCGAAGCAAAATGTAAATGGAACAAAATTTTCAAAAGGTTCAGAAATCATTTGTTAATGTGAAGAAAGAGAAGTGAGACATGTTTTTAACCGAATGTTGTCATTTCTTCACATTTTGGGTTTAGATTAAGGAGCTTTCATAGAATCTACAGTTCTCTTGCAGTGGCTCTGTAGTTATAATTTTAGCCAGAACTGTCTATATTTCCTTTACGCGCCTCATATTTCAAGGCACTGTATATTAGATTGTAAAATACCTGGTTTTGTCAGTGGCATTGACTTTGCACCTTAGCTTTGTAAACATTTATTTACCACTGGATGCCTTTTTTTTCTGTAGAAATCAAAGAATGACACGGATACAGCTTTTGCGAGTAACTTCAGTCTCAGAATCCGCTGGATATGTATAATTCTGTATATTTAAAATATTCCGGGAAAAGTTCCTCTATCTAGAATTTTGAAACTGCTTTTGTAACGGAGCAAACATATACATATTCTTTGAAATAAAAAAAATTGACCTGTGCTGATGAATGGTCTCTTTTTGTCTCCCTACATTTCCTCTGGATGCCTTGAAGTAATTACATTTGTACATTTAAAAGGAACAAGATTAAAATAGTAACTGTCCACCTAATTAGCCTCTCCCCTTCCCTGCACACATCACCAGCTGTGAATGATGAATACGCCAATAAAATGATCATTACCCAGAAGATGTGTTTTGTTCATTGAACATGGCCTTTTTATAGTTTCTGCTTTCCACTTCTCAAACAGATGCACTGGGGCTTCTTTGAATACCAGTGTTATTCTGATCGCGGGTAAAAACTGTTCTTTTTAATTAAATGTTCAAGGCCAGTCGCACCACAGGCTGTTCTCCAGGCTATGTACACAGTGTAAAGGCTTTGCACAGTCCTGCAGTGGGATTGTCTGAAAACAGCACAGCTGGTAGCTCGGTCTGCTGAGGATGACTGAGGAGATTTCATCATCTGTTGTTTGTCCTGGTGAGTTTGCTGAGATAAAACTGGCCTGTTTTATTCTTAAGTGAAGAAAACCGCACTGAGTCTGTCAAAATTATTCTGTTAGGCTACAGTATAAAATTTTAATATATATTTAGTCCACAGTTGTTGTAGTGAGACTTTTAATGGCCTGAACTATAACCAAATGCTTGATCATGCCAGTACAGTGAATAAGTGTTTACGCTGCCTTCAAATGCTCCTCGTAAAGTCCAACATCCAATTTCATAAAATGTCTACATTTACCCCAACCCTTAATGATCATTTCCGGGGAATAACGGGGAAGGGCTGGCAGGTTATTTTCTTATTGAAATTGTGATGATCCGGATTGGCAGCCAATGACATTAGATTGTTGGAGGCCAAGTTTAGCGGTGTAAGTAATTTAAATGATTTGATTTCAATGGGAACCAAATTACCAGCGAATGTAAATGACATTTTATTTCATCTAAACATTAGATTTGTAGTGGCCAAAGTTAGCAGCTAACGTTATTGAAAACATTGCGTCCTAGATATTCTGATTCATGGCCAATTTAGCAGCTAAGGTTATTCACATTATTTTCACGGTGCATTAATTATGCTGTCATTTTTTCTTTTTTCATTTTTACCTCACTAACTTTTTATTGTTTGATGGCCAGTTTACTAGCTAATGTTAATGATATTTATCCAAGCATTAGATTAGTGATGGAAAAACCTAGGTGGGCAGGACATAGAGACGGGATGTGGAATAAAATGGGAAATAGACACTGTATAAACAAACTGGAGGTGAGTGTAAAATGCAGTGCGTGTAGGCTATTCATATCTATATATATGTTTTATGTGTATGAATGAATGTGCTCAAAAGTGTAGATTCTCACAACATTTCACTCAAACGAGGTGATAGGTTGATGTCTACTTTAAGAAAATACTGAGTTTCCTGTTTGTTAGTTGTCCACGTATTTCAAACTAACAGCTGAAATTCCGAAGTTCTGCGTTGTCCTTGAACGCAGCACTACTCTCGCCCGGTGTGGTGGGGATGCAGGGGGAGGGTCAGCGTCCTCAGCAGCTAGACACGGGCTTCATCTGTGCGGATCTGCTGCAGAGGAAGGACACGTCTCCAGCGGGGAGCAGAGCCCACCGGCCCTCAACGTCTTCCTCTCTGTTGTCGTGAGCGGAGCAAAGCTGGAGCAGCAGCAGGTCCAGTGGAGCGGCACGGAGCGCCAGCCTCCGCCCTGGACCGATGAACTGGCTGAGATGTCCCGGCACATCTACACCCGACACGGGATAGGAGACGGGCTGCAGAAGCCCGTGTTTCAGGTAGGAAAATAAAAATCATCTGAAGCTCCGAGGCCTCTCTTCTCTTCTCCTCTCCTCTCTTCTCTTCTCTTCTCTTCTCCTCTCTTCTCTTCTCTTCTCTTCTCTTCTCTTCTCTTCTCTTCTCCTCTCTTCTCCTCTCTTCTCCTCTCTTCTCTTCTCCTCTCCTCTCCTCTTCTCTTCTCTTCTCTTCTCTTCTCCTCTCTTCTCCTCTCTTCTCTTCTCCTCTCTTCTCTTCTCTTCTCCTCTCTTCTCTTCTCCTCTCCTCTCTTCTCCTCTCTTCTCCTCTCTTCTCTTCTCCTCTCCTCTCTTCTCCTCTCTTCTCCTCTCTTCTCCTCTCTTCTCTTCTCCTCTCTTCTCCTCTCCTCTCTTCTCCTCTCTTCTCCTCTCTTCTCTTCTCCTCTCTTCTCCTCTTCTCTTCTCTTCTCTTCTCTTCTCTTCTCTTCTCTTCTCTTCTCTTCTCCTCTCTTCTCTTCTCTTCTCTGCTCCTCTCTTCTCTTCTCTTCTCTTCTCCTCTCTTCTCTTCTCTTTTCTTCTCTTCTCTTCTCTTCTCCTCTCTTCTCTTCTCTTCTCTGCTCCTCTCTTCTCTTCTCTTCTCTTCTCCTCTCTTCTCTTCTCTTCTCTGCTCCTCTCTTCTCTTCTCTTCTCTTCTCCTCTCTTCTCTTCTCTTCTCCTCTCTTCTCTTCTCTTCTCCTCTCTTCTCTTCTCTTCTCTGCTCCTCTCTTCTCTTCTCCTCTCTTCTCCTCCCTTCTCTTCTCTTCTCTTCTCTTCTCTTCTCCTCTCTTCTCTTCTCTTTTCTTCTCTTCTCTTCTCTTCTCCTCTCTTCTCTTCTCTTCTCTGCTCCTCTCTTCTCTTCTCTTCTCTTCTCCTCTCTTCTCTTCTCTTCTCTGCTCCTCTCTTCTCTTCTCTTCTCTTCTCCTCTCTTCTCTTCTCTTCTCCTCTCTTCTCTTCTCTTCTCCTCTCTTCTCTTCTCTTCTCTTCTCCTCTCTTCTCTTCTCTTCTCTTCTCTTCTCCTCTCTTCTCCTCTCTTCTCTGCTCCTCTCTTCTCTTCTCTTCTCTTCTCTTCTCTTCTCTTCTCCTCTCTTCTCTTCTCCTCTCTTCTCTTCTCCTCTCTTCTCTGCTCCTCTCTTCTCTTCTCCTCTCTTCTCTTCTCTCCTCTTCTCTTCTCTTCTCTTGCAGTTATTTCACTGATGCAAAAACAAATTCAAATAACCCATAAAATAATTCTAATAACAGGGAAAATGAATTATAGGACCTACACATAGCTGCACTCCTAATAAAACATGCAACACTGAAATTTGTAAACCCACAGACACACTAAACTTAATTATACAGCTCTCTGAATAAATGGAGCTACATTTGTCATTATTCCTAATGAACCCCTGAGGGGTCATTAGTCAGACAGAGACATAGGTCCTGCAGTGTGGTGAGAATTTGATTTATTCAAAAAGAAATTAAGCCGTGTGCTTAATTATTAACCATTTTCTGATGGAACTCCACTGGTGATGATGGAAGTTGATTTAAACACAGTAACAGAATTGACTAAACATAACTGATACTGAGCAAGGCTGTAATTTTAGTTCGTATGTTGCAGATGTTATTGTCCTTAAATGTTGCAGACAAATACTACTTTGAAGTTAGTCAAATCATTTTGGTTAAACCAGCCATTTAAATACCTGACAGATCAAAGCATGTCGTCATATTGATGCAAAAACCATTAAAAATCCAGTATAGGCATAAATCATATCTACTCATTGATCTGAAATATTGGCCGCAGTCTGGAAATGTAACCAGCATCACTGTATAAAAGATATGGCAAAATATATATATAATATATGGATTCATATCATCTCATGAAACTCTTTGGGTTTGGAAGCTTGGAAGTATTAACTTTACCTTGGATGCCCCCCAGTGTCACAGGAGGACAAGATGCCACACATACAGCGTTAGAAAAGCTGAGAAGTCATTTATCAGATTTCACCCCTCCCCCTGAATATCAGATGAAGTGTCACCGTCAGGCACCGAAACAAATTGGCTACCTATGAAATTAGGTCAGAAAAAGCGAATCTGTGCAGCCCCACAATGTTCTTGGAAAAGAAATGTATTATAGATTTTGGTATGGCAGTCTGATAAGTTAGTAACAGATTGACTTCATGTAATCAGGCCATCACAGAGGACAAGAGGCAGCTTGAAAGAGCCAGAGCCCTCTCAACCCAGGGGCCTAGATGCTGGTTTTAATGGGGTCGCTGGAAGCAAGGTGCCCTTGAGTGAGTGCAGGAAGAGAGGGAGGGAAAACAATACAACAATGACGGGGTCACAAATACAGAAAGTGAAAGAGAGGATTTCATTTGTGCTTGTTTTGACCTCACCAGGGAAACAGAGGGACTTACTCCAGGCGCAGCCGGCTGAAGAGGTCCGACGGCAGCACCACCTCCACCAGCTTCATCCTCAGACAGGTAGGACATGCATCCAAGCATTTAAAAGCCTGGAGCTGTGAGGTGCTTACAGGCTGACTAAATGCCAGCATGGTAACGTCCAGTAGTTTCAAACATGTAGCCTACATTAACTTCCTAACTGTAATGTATAGGAACCTGACTGATACAGGAATTTTGAGGCTGATATTGATCTGAATTGTATCAATATAATCAATATATTGTCCAATTTATATTTTTCACATGAACATATAGCTTGAACAATCATTTTTTTCAGTCCACATTATACTTATGAGAGTCTGACGATGTAGAACTGAACCCGACAAACGGGATCTGCTTTGTCCTAAAATGGCCACCATACAGACGTAGTTTCTGTCCCACTAGAGTCTTAAAATAACACTTATACCTCCTTTTTTAAACTTCTCAAATTAACTCTGGCTGATCTTTAGCAGAATCAGCAGAATCAGCAGAAGCTGAAGCTTCTGCACCAAACAGTTTCCTCTTGCAGCAGGAAAAACAACTTTAACAGCATTTGAACATAAAAACTGAGCTAAACATCTAAACAGATTTTAAGAATTTGCTTATTTTTGTGATGAGCCTTAACCATCAGTCAGCAAACAATAGCAGCTCCTGTTAGACCAATGGGTGACATCACTCAGAGTAAATGGTGAGCACACTTGGAGATTCGTTGTTCGAAGAAATGCCTGTTGAAACTCCTCCTCATATTTTTGTGAGACTTGAGCAAGTGAGTTGTCTGGCACCAGTATCCCACGGCTGGTTCCTGACCTCAATCCATCACTCCAAAACTTTTAGCCGTCTTACCAATAAAAGTTCGGCTCTAATGTCAAGTGAAAAGTGAACAAAGGACTATGACATCAGACGATACGTTGCCAAGACGAGAGCTTTCGGCCTCTGCTGTAGTTTAGGGAATCAATGGCCTTGATTTGTATCAGCCTGGGAATTCAGTCAAGCCCGCTCAGCAGCTTATGAGGCGTCTACCAGCCATGTATAATTCATGAGGACAGGGTCAGGCAGCTGTTTGAATGTACTTGCTGCCGCTTTCTTTTATATGTGCCACTGTAAAACAAATTCAAATTGGTTTCCTGTATGAAGTCCCTTCCGTAATTCATAATGCAGAAGGGACTTACCCTGGACTTTGACATCCCGCTAACAAGTTACCAAGGGAACTGAGCCTGCAGAGGCCATTCAGCGACACAAAGGTAGTTTGTCATAGGCTACCTTACCCCCCCCCCCCCACACACACACACACACACACACACACACTCAGACTCACACTCAGACTCACCTCCCCCACTTTCGTTCTTTTTCTCTGCCTCTTTCACGCTTTCATATCTCTATACCTGACCTCGGACTCCTCCATCATGTGCTAACGCCACGTGCCTCTCTTAGGAGATACAGTAATGTCAACACGCAGACATGCTAACAAAAGCCCACGACAACTTGTCAAATCTAATAGCCAGATGTGATTTATGATAGTGTCAGTGCTTGTATCTGTGGCTGCTGTATTTTCCAATACATGTAGGTCACTTTGCACCTGAGCCCTGAGGAACTGCAGGTCACACACGTGATATTTTTTAATGCAACATTGTGCCTAATGTTTCATTTATTCCATTTATATCTGTTCAGAGCATAACACCACATGATTATTGATTCTCATAGTCCTTTAAGTCCTTTAAGTCCCTAATGGCTTTGTATTTTAATTACCAACACTCCAGTTTATGTACTGTTCACGTAACCTGTTGATGTTGCCCATTAATTATTAATGGGCATGAAGTTGTCATGGAGTAATATGGAGTAATGATGTGGTTCACAGGGAGGAAGAAAAACAAGATAAATGGGCAGAGAGAATGAACCAAATAAATATTTAAAGAAGCAGACGCAAAGACCAGATGAATAGGAGGCAGAACAAAAAAAAAAATCCTAACAAGTAGGACAGAATGACAGAGAAACGTACACATAACAGCTCTTACTCACTCCTTTTCCTTATTGCACGCTCACGGATTTCTTGAACACCCCCACTGTGATTTGTGTCATCACCGATATGATCGTCATCAGGTGAGAAGAGGAGCAGTGGGCTCTCTTTGATTCCCTCATGTATCCATAGTAACAGCCGCCCCTCAACAACAGGGGTCAAGTCCAGAAGCTTGATGAGCAGAAAACCGCACCACCTCCTTCTTCTTTTCAGCAGAAAGTAAAAAAAAATGTTTACAGTAAATGCTCAGATGAAAGAAGAGGAATGCAGCCTTTAAAGAAACTCAGTTACCGTCTAACAGATTTATCGTCTTCCTCTTCTTCTCAGGAAGGTTTTGTTATCACAGTGGGTCCTGTTGACTGTGTGACAGCTCAGTTTTTAATCCTCAGAACCAGCTCTGTGCTTTGAGAGCTTGCTTTTATGGCACATGGCAAAGCCAGGACAGAAGGCTTATTTATGGTCATCAGTTCACCTGACTCCTGAGCAGAGAGTTGACTTTGAGAGTAAAATGAGGTGATGAGTTGCGTGCCCAGAGAGTCTTCAGTGAAGTTTTCAACTGGTTCCAAGTATTAGAGTTAAGGGAGGATGAGCGTGGCAAATTGTCAGAGCCAGAGTCTGTGGGATGATCTCATCCAGATAAATCCATGAAAGGGAAAAGGAAGTAACGCATTAAAAAAGAGACATGTTTAAAGAGAAAATGACAGGAAGTGCGGGCTTTAAATATGGTAGATGAGTATGACTCACGAGATGCTGAGCGGATCACTTGATCTGAGGTGCTGATTCGGACAGATGGTGTGCTGAACATATACACGCGCTACTCACATGGACAGATGTTTCTCTGCGCGGCTTGTGAGTGGATGCCCGAGCAGTTTCTGGGCTAACCTTATAAAGAGGGCGCCAAGGCTCGGCAGGTGTTCTGCGCTCAGGAATAATCCAGAGCTGCAGCGTTGAAGTGGCACAGGGGGCCTTCGCTCTGATTTCACATTCTCTGTCGTTTGTCTTTGTTGACTGAGGCAGTTAATATACAGTACTCACTCAGATGTGCTTGTTCTCAGAAATGAACTCAGTATCTACAAGATGAAATTGTCAGGACGTGAAGTTTTCCACCCTATCCTACAACAGTGGTGGGACATTTTGAAGCACAATAGTTAGAGCTGGTGGGTACGGACCCTGGACAGTACCCTGTTGAGTTTTGGCAGGTATTTGTCTGACGGTTTTGGGCAATGCACCAATAAAAAAAAAAAAAGGAAGACAGCCTGCCGAACAATGCAGGGTAATTTACTTAAAGGCTTGTCTAAGGTAGTGGACAAAATTCAATGAACTGAAAGTCTTCCTAAGCAGAAAGATAGGCAGGGGAAGAACCTCGACAGGAAAACATATGAGACAAACATGGCTGAGTCATTTTTTTCCCCTGTAGTTGCACCAAATGTAACTTAAATCAAATGAATTTCGTGCAAAAATATTTACTTTACTTTAGCCAAGTTATACCTTTTTCTACAATTACTGTTGCTGATATTAACAGTCATGAAGAATGTCACTCTTGTGTTGTGTCACTCTTAAGGACAGTCACTGAGACGTATGATATAAGTTAGTCAGGCACAGCGTGGGATTGGATGGAGTTTCAGTAATTGTTGGAAGTAGTCCCCCCTTGTTGTTGGTTTCAGGAGGAGGAGGTTTCAGATGTTGCAGGAATGTTTTATGTAGGTAAATAATTCAAACGTAATTTGTAAAACACCTTTAAAAAAAACAGGCTTACAAAATGTTTCACAGTTAATGAAGCATGATAAAAGCATTTGAATAAATAAATACAACAAACACAAGTAAAAATTATTCAAGAAATTGGAGCAAATCAGAACAAGGAAGCACAAATGATGCATCCAACATGTTTTTTAGAACTACAGGACTGTACAAACAGCTTGGTCTGGTGAGAAACCATCTTTGCTGCAATGCAAATTACAACTTGAATGCTCAGTAATAAATTCTGTGGAGGCTTTAATGGTGTTGTCGTCTGAGGCAGACCAGAAAATGACTTACAGCCACAACTGAGATACAGTGGTGACGTCTGTGGTTCACCAGCCTCTTTTAAAAAGTCCGAATTGCAGTCTGAGCCCATATTCACAGCCTCGGTCACTAAATTCAATTTCCTACTCTCTGAAATGCAAATCAGAGGCAAAGTATAAAAGTAAGGCCTGCAGATTTTAGAAAAGTCTCATTTTGGGGTGGCAAAGCTTATGACCCAAGAGCTTCCACCCAGAAATGTAATTTCTTTTCTGTAGCACAGTACATGAAACAGAGACATTCCTTTAACTTCATTTTCCAGCTTGTGGCCTGAAGAAGTGATAAGAGATGGGCTTCTTCCCACTGCTAATCCCTCTTATGTGGGTCACATGGCTCAACCCAGCAGCCTTTAATTCATAAAATTACTTGATGGGTCACTGCTGTCATAGTTCACACCGACACAATAAACAAGTCTTCCAGTAGCTCTGGAGTAAATCTGTAACCCCCTAACAAGATCACCCATGAATAGTGCACCTCTGGAGTTTCCACACTACACAAGCTATCACTGGGATACAACAACAAAAACAGTTGCAACAAATAAACACAACACACACATTCATACAAAATTAGGATACAACTATTGTTAATTTTCATTATCAGTGAATGAATTCATATTTTTTTTCTATTAATGAGCTTAATCCCATCATATCAGTTGGAGTGTTTGGTGTGTTAGAAAAACACTAAACCCAAAAATGTTCAGTTCACAATGACATAAAGCTGAGAAAAACAACAATTCCTCATATTTAATAAAATACATTATTTGCTTGACAAATGATCTTATCAATCATCCCCCTATGGCTCAGTCATGATAACATGCCCAACCATAAACCAAATCCTACCATTAAATCAAGTATCATAGTTCCAACCCTGGCCCTGAAACTAAGTTGATAATATACTCAGTGTTTAAACTTGTGGAGGCTGAATGTCAGCAGAATCCTTCTGACTTACCTAACTCTCTCTCTCTCTCTCTCTCTCTCTCTCGCTCTCTCTCTCTCTTTCTTTCTCTCTCTCTCTCTCTCTCTATGCGTTTGTCTATATTTAGCTTTCCCCAAAAACAAAGCCTATTTACTTCACACACCTGCAGCCTTGTGACACTTGTTGGAGCACTTATTCTGAAAGGCTTCTCCCTGATCCACTGTGCTCTGCATCGCGTTGGACAAAAGCATCTGCCAGACGGATAAGTGTGAAGTGTGTGCATGTTTACCACTGGATGGTGATAAATGACGTCCATACACACACACACACACACACACACACACACACACACACACTCACACAGAGCTTACTTTATGAGGCCAGAAGGAGCTGAGAGCTGCTGAGGTCTCCAGGCGCAGCTCAGTATCAGAGTAGCTGATGAAAAAGTGACACCCAGTTCTTTGATGCATCACCTCTCTTTCTCCACTGGAATATCTGATAGATGATTATGAAGCCATCAGGCGTTTTGAGAGGTGCTTGTTAGGAGAGAGACAAAAAAAGCGAGCTGTGGCAGGTGTGATGAAGATGCATCATCCGATAGGAGGAGGTGGATTTGCTGTCCCACGGTTTGTCAGGAGAGGGCGCTGTGGTTCTTTCTCTTTCAAAGAAGCAGCTACAACTCAGATCACAAACACACAGTCTCTTGCAGTCTCTCTTAAATTGTATCCTAGAGACATAAAATAGATTTTTGAATAATGTAATTTTTTTTTAATTTTATTGTTGTTTTGTGTATACTTAACAGGTGCATTGCACATTATTTTTCATCTGTAGTCTCTGCATAAAGGTGCATAGCCAAAGTAACATTAATAGGAGCAGAAATAACAATTAGTACGATGCAATACAATACAAATATTAATGAAAATGTGAAAACAGACAGCCACTCAAACATGAACTTTGGTTTGGGTGAATTATTTTCCTTTCAACTGAATGAAGTCACATTGTTTCTGTTGACAATTCAGTTGTTGTTTAGATCTTTTTAATGTATTTCTTTTGTGATAAGTTTTACTATCCCCTCGACTTCCCAAACTGTGACTCTTTGAGTGTTTTACTGTTTTATTAGTAGCACAAATTAATTAACATCTTTACTAGACTCAAATATGGTAGGTTACTTAAGGCATATCAATGTCATAATAATTACACAACATGTTAAGTAATACTGGGGAAATAAGATATTTGACCAGAATGCATTACATGTTAAAAAGGGTAAAATGCTGAGTTGCTTCACGCTAAGACAACAACAACAGCTTTAGCTCCATTATTCTGTGATTGCATCGAACAGATTCTGCTCATGAAAGGTGTCAAACCTTAGGCTTAAACCTTATAGCTCTTCTTGATTCATGTGATCAGTTTCCCTGTAACAGACATTTATAGATTGATTTTATGGCTGCAGTGCGCTCACAAAGCTGTAAACACATGAGCACTTGTTGTAACAGAGCAGCGGCACGGCAGCATCAGGTCTGCCTCCTGTTTAAAGTCTCATCACTCAGCTGTCGACCTTTGCTGCGATACTGCACGTGTGTGTAAATTATATGTCAGTCTTTGCAAATGGGTGTTTAGGTTAAGAGATTACGTCAAACACACACATATCCATGCACAGAATTCACAGCTTGCTGGTTAATGATGCTTTCAGGCTGCAGACCCCTGCCCCCCCTCCATGCTTCTTCCTTATTCACAGCCAGCCAGGCTGACTGGAGCCTCAAACAGCCAATCGGCAGGCTGCATCCCACCTTTGTCATCAGCCAGTGTTGGAGGAAGGGATTGGCTTGTGTGATCTGAGCTTGGAAGGCAGATGAAATGCCAGGTTTGATCTGCCTCTGGGGACAACCAGGCTGCCTTATAATGGGAACCAACACTCGCTCTGCTCGGGGGCAATAACATCCAATTCAGCATCAGGAAAACACAGGGCCCCACCTTTTTTTTTCTATCTGCTGCTCTGGTGTGGTGTTGTTGCTCTGTGGTCTACCTTCATGTGGAGAAGGAGACTGCTGGTGGGCTCTGTCATTCTCCTCACCTCATCATCCATCCTCTCTGGAACAGGTTGATCTTTTTCTGTTTCTGTCTATTTCGCGCCGTGGAGCTGCTTTTTGGAATCTCACTCCTCCATGTACGATAACTTGTACCTGCATGGATTTGAAGACTCGGAGGCGGTGAGTGGAGGGGTGTCTGACACTTGTAAACCATGCTTTTCTGTTGTGCCGTGGCTAGTTGATCCCCCACCTAAACACCCACTGAACGCATCGAGACTTGAGTGGGCTGAACGTGTGCTCCTCTCGGGGGAGTTAGAAGAGGTTGGGGGAAGGGTGTGTGTGTCGGCGACTGTGTATTTGAGAGAGAGTGTGTCTCAGGGCTCCTCGGTCAACCAACTGTACAGTTTTCTCACTGATGCTGCCAGCCAGAGGACGGTTTTCTCCTCCTGTCTGGACTGAGCGTCTGCAGATCTGAACAGTGTTTCCTCACCATCTCTCCATATGGATGGATGACCAGTGTGCATGCTGTCAAGCTCCAATTATGAGCATTGTGGGTAACTGTATGTGAGCATCTCTGTGTGATTCCCAGCAACATCTTGTTCTTTACCAGTGGCAGAGAGCACCGTCTTCCTCTGTGGCTTCATTTGTATTTTTCATCACTTCATCCCACCACACATCATCGCGGTTACTGAAAAGACCAAAGCTTAATCACAATGATCACACATTTTATGCATCTGTATGAGACTCATGTGCTGCTGCATAAAACTGTGACGTCTCTCACACAACACAAGAATGAATGTTTGGTAGAGAAATGTCACGTCCCCTTGCCAATAAGTATAAATTCTCCTCTTTTCCTCACACGAGTGCCGCTACACACAGACAGACCCACACACTGCCTTTGATACAGAGAGGCAAACATTACTATTGACAGGCAGAGTGGGCATCCATGGGATAAAAATGTGTCAGAGCAGCAGAAAAAAATCAATAAATGTAGGAGCTGCTCCTGGACAGAGGGGAGGAGGGAATCCCACTGAGCCAGAATCTGTCAAGACCTTTCTGTAACTCCTCCTGACATCCTGGCTGCCTCTTGAAGATCATTCCCTCAGTGATAGCAAGGGAGAGTGGGTTCTGCATTAACATAAAAAAAACCAAAAATTGATTGTTGTGCTATAAAGAATCAGCTAATTTGCATCTGTCTGGTCTGGTTCTGTCAATAGTGTCACAGTCTTATCCTGAAGGTGTTGGATGGGTTGAGGTCAGGGCTCTGTGCGGTCCAGTCAAGTTCCTTCAAAGGGGAAAAAACTTTTTTCTTTTATTGTTTGGGGTTCTGTCTGGAGCAGGGTCCATACAGAACCCCAAACAATAAAGAAACAGCTTCAGAACAAAATCACACACTGTCTGTTTACTTCCGGCCAGATAAATGCTGTGAAGAGCTGGTTTTATTATTTTACTGCTCCAAATTCCCATTTGAAGATTTTAATGATGTCTTCAATATTTCTCACAGAAACACAGGACTCCTGTCGTTAACTGACCAGAGCTATGTATTGTTATGTCATGGTCAGCTGTTTCAAAGTCATGTTCAGCCACCGCTGCTATGGTGATGTTGATGCAACAAACTCAGAGCTTTGTTGTTACAATAAGGAACAAAGCTGCTAAATTCATCCAAAATCCAACTCAGAGTCTAAAAAAGGAAGCTTTTTAAACTGGGGAATGTTTCATAAAGTTTCTACAAAGTTGCTGAATTTTTGGGGGCGGTGGAAACAATCTGTGACCACGTCATCGCATCACCTTTTAGGCTGACGTGGTGAACTTAATAGTAAACAGTCTTTATTTACACATCCGGCAGGCACGGATCAACATTATCATTCATTTGGAGTCATGTTTCATTCACTGTCCTTTAGCTCCAGTCTGCTCACCAGCTAGTCACTAACTGAGTCTGTCTGCTGTGTGGTGCTGAGCAGGTAGTGTGCAGTGGGTTTATAAGAGCAGTTTCACTGGAAGCAGCTGCCGTCTGTGGCCGTAAACGACGCTACGAGAGCGTTGAGAGACAACCAGAACAGTAAAGCTGTGGGCTTGACCACGAGCCGCCCTTTTCACATTGTCATTTGATTTTGTTGCAGCATGAAACTGAATCTTAAGCTCACTGAGTGACAATCATCGTTGGAGTTGACTCTTCTCTTTATGTTCTTATGTCCAGAAGCTTTTACATTTGACTTTTTTTTAAATCAAAGAATATGATATTTTCATACCTACCAGATACAGAGGAGTTTCATGTCTGTCTGACCCCTGGAACTGCTTTTTCTCAGTCACCTAACATTGTCTATGCACGCAATGAACAGGGCATCCAGGACCCTGCATTCCCAAAATAACTCCCTAAAATGTGTTGATCTCTACGTCCCCAATAGTGCTGCACAATCCACAAATGCCATCTGTTTCCCGTTGTTTCAGCTGTTGTTATTATGTGGTATTGTTCCATTATTATGGGTCTGAATAACTGATGAGGCTATTTACTTCCCCCTCAGACTCTGCGGAAAATGCAGTCTCTGTAAAGTCATGATATTCTCAAGGAAACCGCCTCATTCAGTCTGTTCAGATACTGTATGATTAGTTTATGGCTTCATTACTACTGATTCAGCTGCAGGTTCCAGTCAGGGTTTTTCTTTTTTTTTTTTTTTGATTGACTTTTTCCAAGTTTAATCGAGCAATAACTGCAGTCATGTGTTGATGCAGTGGGCACGTGGATCCACTTTTTGTCTACTTTCACTGAGTCCAAACTCACAAACCTTGTTCATATGCTGTTAGAGCTGCTGCCCTCCACATTGTCCAGTGTTTGCAGAAGTACTGGCACCACTACAGACGACATCTTTGGGGCTTTTACTGCCCTTGTGGTTTGTATCAGTGCTTGTCATTAGCTTGTGGGTTTCTGGATTTTTGTCCAGGGACTTCTTGAGGCAACAGAGAAGCGAGCGCTGTTGTTGCATCCTCGACCTGTGATGATCTGCAAACTCTCTTGTGTGACTCATTTCCACTTCCTATGAATGTGTGATAAGCTACAGAGAGACATCGTCTGGCACTCTGACCACAAATGTAATGTGTAATGTCTGTGTCTCTCTCCAGCGCTGCCATGCTGTGTGTTCATATAGCAGCGCCGCTTTCTTGGCCACCAGAAGTGTCCATTAACTCATGTCATGTAAATATGTTTTCAGAGCAAGTTAAGAATAACACAGGAAGAGTAGCTTACATTTTCAACAACATGTATGTGACATGTGTTGGACCAATGATTGGTTATTGATATTATTACAAGAACATGAGCTTCAGGTCATAAATTTCACCGTGGAAGTGAAAACCCCTTCCCTGTTTTTGCAGGAATAATGTAACTCATTCACTACAGTTGTGCGCATGTGCAGTGTTATTTAATGTGTGACTCACCTTTATAAAAGCTGTTAGGTAAAATACAAAGCCTAGTAAACCTGCTGCAGTGGCTAATTAGTAATTCTACTATTGTTGGGAAGTTCTATGTTGTTTTTTTTATTATTTATAAATAAGCCAAGAGATATTTACCCTTTAACCTATGGGTTGCTGTTCCTAGTGATCTACTGGTGGATGTAATGAAGACAGAATGCTTTTAGCGTTTTATCCTGTGTCTGATAGGCGTGCAGGTTGGATGGCTGGGTGGGGGGCAGCTTGGAGATGGGAGAACAGACTGGGCTCTGGCGTCTGAACCGATAAGGCTGGAGTGTGGCGCGATGGACTCAAGACTGGCCACTTGACACTCCTAGATAATAACCTCACAAACAACTGATTGTCTGTGTGTGTGTGTGTGTGTGTGTGTGTGTGTGTGTAGAGAGAGAGAGACAGGAGACAGACAGTGAAGAGGGGGAGAGGTTGATTGGCAGAGTTGTTACTTGTGTCTGTGCACATGATTTTGGGAATGCTTCAAAGTGCCTCGTGCTGTATACTTCCTGCTGTGAATGGCATCATCTTTGTCGTTCATGCATCAACAGTTTCAGGTATGTAAAGTGACAAATGTCGGGACCAACGTTAAAATGACCAAATCTGCACAATAGTTTAGACCTTTCGTGTACTTTTTGTGTGTTAGCACAAAAAAAACCACAGCAAGATCTTACAGAAGCTACAACACACTGACATTTTACAGAAGAACTCTGGACCTGTCATGGGAATTTGGCTTTGGCACAATCTGTTTAAACGTTTTGGCAATTAATGTCAAGTAGATGACACCTAGAAGAATCTGGTAACCAATCATCATGTTATTTGTGACTCATTCAAATATTTTCAATTCAATGCAATTCAATTTTATTTGGATAGCGCCAAATCGTAATATACACATCATAATATCTCAAGGCACCTTACAGGGTGAGGTCAAGACCTTACTTTATTATAGAGTAAAACCCAACAGTTCCCACAAAGAGCAGCACTCTTTCCCACTTGGAAACCTCCAACAGAACCGGGCTCAGGGTGGGGGGGTCTTCCTTGACCGGTTGGGTTGAAGAGGAGAAAAGAGAGAGAGAGAGAGACCAGCTGTATAAACTATAGGTAAATGTTGCTGATCCTGCTGTGAGTCTAGTCTGTCTCTATAGCAGCATAACTAAAGGATGGTTCAGGACAGACCTAAACCAGCACTAACTATAAGCAGTTTTAAGGATAGTTTTAAGCCTGACCTTAAATGTAGAGAGGGCGTCTGCCTCCCGAACCCACAGTGGGAGCTGGTTCCACAGGAGAGGAGCCTGACAGCTGAAGGCTCTGCCCCCCAGTCTGCTGCTAGAAACTCTAGGAACCACAAGTAGACCTGCATTTAGAGAGCAGAGTCTTCTGTTGGGACAATAGGGAACTATGAGCTCTTTAAGATACAGTGGTGCCTGACCATTAACGGCTTTGTAGGTGAGGAGGAGGATTTGAAATTCTGTTCTTTTGTTTACCAAATTTGTTAAAATTAGTTTAGTTTTTTTTAAATGTATGTTTATTTTACTTATTGGTTTATTTAACTGGGGAAGTGGCAAATACTTAAACAATGCTGTAAATGTTAGCTGCAGGGGTATTTGTCATCTATACAGTGGACAGATGTTAGAAAGTCAGAACAGAAACATAATATAAGTGTGTGGGATTAAAATGATAAAGTTATTGAGATGAATCTGTGGAGCGGTTTGTGGAGATTTGTCTTGAAGCAAGCGAAAGCAGAATTTTACTGCCATGGCTCACAGTTCAGGAGCAGTGCACCAAAATGAAAAGTGATTTATAAATGGTCCAGAGTCTTAGATGTGAGCTCTAACCATTTTTCTCTGTTTTATGTTTTTGTCGGGTGAATATTTTTGCATTTTTATGCACTGTTTGTCAGACAAAATTTGAAGATGCTGTCCTAGGCTCATGATACTTTTAATGGGCATTTCCTGCAACTTTTCACATTTTATAAACAAAACTATTGATCAATTGATTGAAAAATTTAACCTCCTACGCAAATAATCATTAGTTGCATCCCTATTTAAGATATCCTGCTAACAAACATACAAGACTGAAACCCAGCCTCCACGTTGGGGTTAAAAATCAAAAATTGTTGTGAATGGTGAACCATAAAGCAGGTGCTCTTCTATAGTGACCACCTTTTATTTTCCCTTCTCTCCAATCCTTCAGTTATAGATTTCATTAGTAATGAGGCAGTAAATAACAGTTATTTGTTTCAAGGAAGGACTCCCATGGCTCTGAATGGATCATTAGTAAAGGCGCCTAGAAGCTCTGGACAGAGGCATTAATCCTCACTGTCCAGCCTGACGGGTTGATTTCAAAGACTTGCTGCAGTTCAAATCCTCTGCTGCACATTTCCTATTTATTTTCATTAGATTATTCACTGAATCCATGTAGTAGGCTCCCCACAATACTTTAAGATTGAAGAACAAGTTCTGTAGTTGTCTTCTGTTCTGTTCAGTAGCAGTGGTACAGATTAGGCATCTTCTTCCTTTTCCTCTTTTCACGATAGAATAGGTTGAAAGGAGAACTCCTCCATAATTATTTCACTGTGTCACTTGACATCAGTCAAGCATGTAATTTACTCAGTGCTGGCGAGCCTACAGGACACATACAGCTGACCTACTATTCACCAAGTCATGATGATAATGTAGAGTTCAAAAACAAACTGCACTCCTGTCTTTTTCATTGTAGCAGCAAACAGCTGATCACGACAGAGAAGACAATCATACAAAGCATCTGTTCTCCTGCCAAAAGTGGCCGAGGACGGTAATTGGATGAGATGGTTGTGGAAAAAGGAGAGACTATTGCAGGAGGAGAAAGTGATGAACAGGGCAGAATTTAAAGCAATACATCATGTCCTGATGTCAAGAGACCCTTTGTAAGCATGTTTCCTGCTCCCATGAGCTTTACCCCTTTGTGTACGTGTGCATGTGAGATTGTGCTTGTCCTTGCACATGCAGTGTGGACAGCTGTTGCAGCTGTCTCCACGCTTTAAGATGATACTCCTTTCTATTAATGAAATCAAAATATAACATTTCTTCACTAGTTCTGTCAAAATAAAATAAATAAAAGGTCATGTCATGATGAAATGTGAGACGGTCTCCTTCAAACTGTTGTTTAAAATGTAATTGTGCTGTAGCATTGAGATTCCTCTTAATTGCAACCAAGACAACGAGCCCAAACCCTGAAAACAGACCTAAACCAAAGAATTACAAATGTGTATCCAGCAGCAAATCCTTCTCATGACAGATGGTCAAACCAGCAAATGTGACCAATGATTATGGTATTTATATTTTTCTATCATCTCTTTTCAAAGATTAGATTTAACTTGCTTGACTAATATTCTGGTGAGGAGTGTTTATCATCACAGCCCCTCAGCAAGATTCTCTCTGCTATTTCTGGATCCATTGCTCACAAAAATTTCACATCTTTAGCACTTATGAAATATTCAGATGAGATGAATGAAGCTTAGTTTCTAACAGCATATCTGCCTGTGCTGCACCTCCCTGTCCTCTGTGGATGGATGCTCGTAATGGGTTGTGTTGAGCAGAGTATGTGGCAGCATCCATAGGGGCAACAGATTGTGCCGTCGTCTGTTAGATAAACATTTGTGCTGAGGCCCGGTTTTTCACCCCATTTGGCTGAGTCTGCAGGACTCCAAACGTCCACCAGCTGGCCGTCCGGCAAAACGGAAAGCAGAATCTACCCAACCTGACGAGCTGGAGGCACACAGCACAGAGCGTCTCTCCGCGCTTGAATTAGAGGCTCATAGATATACAGGATTTATTCACCTTAAAGATGATCAACCACATACACAGATACTATGACAATATTTATTGTTGTATATAACAGAATATTTTTTGGCACAAGGTTGAAATTATTCAGTTGTTTCCAAACACAAATTTTATTGAATTAAGTGGTCTTATTTGTAACACAGTTAAACTTTTTTTTGATGTTTTACTGAAAATCTTTCTTTCTTTTTTTTTTTTTTTTTTTACAAAAGAGCCAAACTTTTCAAATGCAGCACTGTTCATTGATTTGTTATCACAAACAGCTGGTCAAGAACTTAAAAAAACAAAATACTGAATACAAACATTATTAATAATAGTACTAATACTAAAAGTGAAATATAAATTTCACACTTAAACGAGACAAAGATCTAAAACAAGCATTTGGTTCTTATGTTTGTTACTTGACAGTTTTTGATACTACAGACTTGATGTGATCATCATCAAATGATCATTTACCTTTACCTTAATTACCACATGTTTAACAAGTGTGGGAGTATCAGCAGCAGTATAATGGAAGTCTTCTACTACACATACAGTAAAGGGCTTTAAGACAATATAATACTTCATATACTGATCAAATGTGTGACTTTCTGGCTGTAACACCGCAAGTCAATGCTGAATACACTCAAGAACCTTGACACTAGCCTGCTTTTCTGAGCTCCTGAAGAGCTGACATGTTGGAAATAAAAAATTATCCGTCTGAATGGAACAATAAAAAAGATTTGAGAAGATGGCCAACAACTCAGCTCCATTGTCTGTCTGATCTCTACGGACTTCACCAATGCAGCTTGACGGTTCAGATTCAAGCACGTGAGCGTGGTCAGAGATGGAGCGGCTCCATGAACCTTCACGCTTCAGCAGCCTGTAGTGGTGACATGCTGCAGCCACAGCGGCCACTTGGACAGAGAGAGGCCTCTCTGGCTCTCGCCAGCCAAGATCATGTTTCTGAAAAATGCTGAATTTCACTGTCCGAACATTTTAGGTTTAATTTTACACACCAGGCATGTGACTTACAATATCTACATTTTAATGCTAAACCATCATAAAGTGTGTCTTGATACTTCAACCAGAAATACTCAAGTCTAATCAGGTTCATTTTTGGTTTTGTTGTCATTCATTAAAAATATTTCAGTTTTGTTTGTGAGAATAATAGTCCTCCAGCACGCGTAGACAGTAGACAGTTGTTTGTTGTGGTTGCACCCTGGGTCTCACCACACTTTGATTCAGCTGATCCAGAATCTGTTGAATAAATATGGTTTAGATATGTGCTTTCAGATTTTGAGGTTGAAAGGGTTGTGAGGTGAGTGCAGGGTCTCATGTTGACCTCAGAGCTTCTGACAAATCCTGACTAATTATTATTTCCTTTTTCCACTTTTTATCTTATGAGATACATTTGAGTTGGAGCAGTTTCATCCCATTGCACTCAGGCAGCCACAGCTGTTGCTTGAGAGGTGTCATCTGTGATGTCCTAGTTTTACTAAATGTTGTCAAATTGGAGCCTATACAGTACATGGAGGTGAAGGCTGAGAGAAAAGAGTTGGAGTAGTAATTTGTTGTGTGAGGCCGGTGCGTCTACACAGAAACCGATTTGCCGCACACACAGTAACATGATATCCTGAGCTCTGTGCTGGAACACAAAGAAGACACCACATCACCTGCCTTACTGTCAGCATGACATTATTATGTTATGATGCATGAGGGCGAGAACATGAAAGGTACATCTGATCATTTGTATGTGTACGCTGTAGAATAGATAATTGTCAGCAGCGAGTCTACCCACAAGGAGACTGCTCCAAGAGAGCAGGGTGTGAAGAGGTGTGTATCGTGACGGAAATATTAAATATTGGTATGAAACTTTGAATTTGTTAAAGGAAAATAAAGATACTAATGAGACTGCTGTGTAGCAGGAAAAAACCCAGCTCAGGTT
Organism: Trachinotus anak; assembly: GCF_046630095.1. NCBI lineage: Eukaryota > Metazoa > Chordata > Actinopteri > Carangiformes > Carangidae > Trachinotus > Trachinotus anak. Next base: position 16,993,366 of record NW_027273852.1, read on the forward strand.
GATATGTTTGAAAATGCCTACCGTAACCATGTACTGTATTTCCCAATAAACTCATAGGCCGTGTATTGACAGGTGCAATTAAATAATCAATTTAATGCCTCAAATAGAACATTTGTGGTTTGAAATATTTTAATTTCTGCTCTCTAATAGCCTTGCATCTACATTTGACTTGTATGTAATTACCCTTCTATATAAAACTGAAGAACCCCACACATTTTGTTGTCTCTAAACAGGCCGTACCATTATGTGACTATAAAGAAATCAAACAATTAAATACACTTTGTTTTATCCAGGTCATCTGGGAATGTGGTTATTTAATGTGTTGATGTGCTAAGAACAAAAGTCTCTTGCTATTGAAGGAAGTGAGGAAGAAGGAAGTAATTTTTTTCTGAATACACAATATTTGTTGAGAAGAGTACTCTTGTGCTATGCAGTATTTTACCTCTTCATGTGTTTACAGTCTTGTCGGCTGTTACTGTGTGCCACCCAGTGAGGGATGAACTGCTTTGATGGTTTGACATCAAAGTAAAGACGAAGAACACATTCATGTATTCTGCCATGGTACATGTCATGGCTGTTGCACTGTGCTGTGTACAGCATTGCATCATGCTACATGGCTCAATATGAGAGTCATGTTGGCATGTTATGTAATATTTATGCACTGATTGTTGCATGCAGTAGTTGCCTGTTCAGGCCAATAAATATTGGTTTGATGTGAACTGACTTGCAACTGGAACGACGCAGTGTTAACTGCATTTCTGTGCTGCCTTTGTCTTTATATTGTTTTTTTTATCTCTCTAAATACAAAGGAAGAGAAACTGACACGCAGACTTGTTTGGCCTTAATGACAGATAAAGGCAGACAGACTGGCAAACAAACAGGGTTACAAATGACTGTAGACAGGTGGGTTACAGACACCGTGGGGCCGATGAATCATAAAGGCCATTGATGTCAGTGGTGGCAACTGTTGCAGCAGCATCAGCAGCAGCCGTGCTCACTCTCATCGTTCACTCCTTCATCTCATTTAATGCTGGTGACAAGGGGAATAACTGGCTCCTGACCCTGGAGAGGCGGATGTGTACGGCAGCCTGCAGGCCACAATTCACACTACACTCCCTGTACCTGTACTAGAAAGCTATGATGAGCAGTAATTAGCTTGTGGACCCCAGAGAGTCTGTGCACTGAGCTAGCTGTTCCTCGCCTCTGGGGCAGGAGTCCAGTGTTTATGCTAATGTAGTGATTACTCAGCTGTAGTGTAGCGTGAAGCATGGATTTTGTGTCATACAGCGGCAACATCTCACTCCATCACAGAGACAGAATAACAGCTAATGGGACTTGAAAGAGAGTAAAAAATGAAAAATTCTGCTGTGATGTGAATTCAAGTCCATTAGTCAGATAATAACACAATGATATATCTTTTTAGTCTTTAGTATAAGAAGAGTCAGTTCAGTTCACCTGGAAGATGTGAGCGGGGTGGCACAGTGGTTAGCACCATCACCTCTAAACGAGACGGTTCTGGGTTCAAACCCGGGGCCTTTTCTGTGTGGAGTTTCCAACGTCAGCTGGGATTGGCTCCAGCCCCCTGTGAGCCTTTTAGGATGAGCGGTATGGCAATGGGTGGATGACAGTGTTTGGTATTGAAAAGTCACTGCTGAGGTTAGCTCGTGGTAGCAGATGGTAAACAGCAATTTACAAATATGTAAGATTAATATTCAATATCAATTTATTACCAGGTGAACAGGCTGGAAGTTAGATCACTTTACAGCCTCAAACCATTTGTAACAAAACCAGTAGAGTAGCTGAATCTGAAGGCTGATATTTTACCCAGCAAAAGTTTTTGGTGGGGATTCAGTATGATGCTGTTCATCCAGAAACACACCTTAATAAAGTATCTTCATCCTGAATTGCAGCAGAGCCATTGGATACTCTCACTAAAGTCGGAGGTGTCAACAAAGTTTGGTAAATTTTTACTTTTTTTCTTTGTGCTACTGGATTCATTAGTTTAAGACAGTCACAACGAAATTTTTCGCGGTGTCGGTCTGCAACCAACACTGCGTAAAGACTAAATCAATTATTTTTCATTGACTATTATTCTTCCAATTGCTGTTTTTTTAATCGATCAAGCATTGAAGCCTTACATTTGAGCACCTGGAACATCGGGTATTTGGATTTTTTCTTAAATAATTTTACATTTATCAAAAATTAATTGATTATTAATTGATTAATCGACTAATTGTTGCAGCTCTAAACAGTAATGACAAGACAACCCTGTTGAGATGGTTGAGATGGCTGTTCATAGTATAGCATGTAGAGATGCTGCTGATATGCGAGGGGTGTGTTATATTACCTATTATAATACCTACCTATATAATACTTATTTCTATGCTGTGTTTGCTGTGTAATGGTGCGCTATCTTCAAGTGGAGTCAAGTTTATAACTGTCAATATAAACAACCCACTGATGTGAGAGTTACAGCAGCCTGGGTATAAAGCTTCAGATCGTTCTGAGGTCGCTAGTTGTGACATGATTGAGATTTTTAAAATATTGATGGCCATGGAAAGTACTTTTCTTTTTTCTATGATTTTTGTGATGTCAAAATGGAAGAAACATGATAATGCATGAATCATATCATACCCGACTTCCCATTTTTAGAATACGATCTCATGTGTTTTACCTTAAGGTAGCAGCTGTTTGTGAGCTCAGAGTGAACAGTGCCACAGCAGCCCGGACATTTTTTAACTGTACATAACTGTGATGAGTTCAAGAAAAAAACAACACTAATGTGTGCAAAAACACCACCTCCATTATATACTGTTTTTCACAGTGCTGAAACATACAGAGCTCTTATTACACAGTGCAGTTGTAACAAATTGGACCTGAAGCCAGATATCCCACATGGGAACACAAACAGCTACAGTAATGGTCAGCCAAAGGTGAAGTCCTGAGAGCCAAGACAGCACGGTTATGCATACATCCTCGCTGCCTGTTTTAAAATGGTGGTAGCTTGCACTGCAGATTTATCCATCTTTGATGATTGATGGATCTGTAGTACAGGCCCATTAGGCAGGGATCCACTCACAGGGCCCTGCTCAGGTGTGTAAAGTCTGTGCTTTTCATTTCACAGCAGGTAACATTATGCTGACTCAGTCACCTCGCTACTGTGTTTGGAGGATGTTAGCAAAAATCACATTTTACAGTAGTTTTGACCAAATACCCAAATATCAATGTATATTTATTCATTCATTCATCCACAAGTAATACCACTTATCCTTTTAGGGTCATAGGGGTAGACCGTGATCAGGTTGTAAGTCTCTTACAGGGCTGATATAGAGACAAACAACCATTCACATTCTCACCTACGAGCAATTTAGAGCAGCCAGTTAATGTGCAGGCAAACCCACACATGCTCGAGGAGAACATGCAAACTCCACACAGAAAAGCTCCAACCAGCCAGGAGGTTCAAAACCAGAAGCTTCTTGTGAACCACTGCACCACCTTGCTGCCAACTAGGTACACCTAACTCCCTAAATGAAGACTGTGATTTTTTCTGTTTATGTTGAAGGTGTTTTACACAGGTGTCGATTGGACTTCATTTGAGCCTTTAGTTTGTGGTGCCCTTGAACTGTAGGTTCTTGAGAGGTGTTTCTAATGTTTCAGTGAATTTTATCTATTGAAATTTTCATCTTTGCACATTAAGTCTTTTCTTCTTGTCTTATTTTTCATGGCTTTGTTTAGATTAAGATAAGTATGTTGTTTTACAACAATTAAGAATCAAATTAAATGAATTTAAAAATGTTAAACAGTCTAAAAATATCTGTACCATAAAAGACAAGAGAGCTCACATGGTTTTATCATCACAGCCCTGTGGTCCATGGTAAAAAAAAAAGAGATTTAAGATATAGGATAATGAAAAGATATATGGTAGAATATAAAAGTCTGTAGAAAGAACAGTATGAAAGAAGCCATCTTTGTACATCTTTAAAGCACGGTGGCCTTGGATTGAGATCTTCCCCTGCTGCATGTTGTGATCATCACTGCTGATGTCTCTGCCAGGAGGTCTGAAATAGCATCTCTACAGCAGCACCCACCCCTCACTGCAGGGTGGGCAGCTCCCTGCATGTGATACTTTAGGCTGATGAGCGCACTGGTGCTGTGATAACACTCTCTGCCGAGGGAAAACTCACTCTCCAGCAGTGTCTCTGTGCATCCACTGTTACTTCTGTTTATGTTTGCACATTTTCCTCATCTTGTTGGTCATAATCTTACTGCCGCTCTGGTTCACTATGTCTCTCCTTCTCTCTCTCTCTGCGCTGAATAAGTGGGTGGACGTTTTTACTGCCCCCCTAACCCAGCAGCCACTGACTTGTAGCTAATAAGGAAGAGGGGTGAGAGCGAGTGAGTTAGGAGGGAGATGACTTCACTGATAGTGATGGTATGAGACTGATCTCCAGCTTGAGGCACTCTGGGAGGTGAGGGGGTGGAGGGTCAAGACATCCACTGAGTCCCAGCGGTACACACACACACACACACACACACACACACACACACACACACACACACACACACACACACACACACACACACACACATGCATGCACTGTACAGATACAGTAGTTATAACCAGTAATTTTAAGGACTGGCCTAAAACCATCCTGACAACCAAAATATCCTCATAGGACATGGAGACAGTTGGAGCCGCCACATCTCGACCCAGCTGAGCACCTATGGGAGATTTTGAAGTGACTAATGAGTAAACAGCACTGTCCACCACCATCATTTAAACACCAAATGAGGGAATTTTATTTGGTGTTCATCCTTCCAGTAGAATTAAGAGACTCAAGGTCGTTATTTCACTCAGCTTCATGAAGTATGATTTAAAGAAACAAGAGCTGTAGCTGCAGTTTATCTAATCACACCCAACTTTTATTGTTTATATTCTGCTTGAGCTTCCATCGTTCTCATTTCTCATTTCCCTGAAATTAGACAAGATATTTTAAAAAATGACACGAGAATTGAGCAAAAAATTAATTAAAGAAAAAACATAACATCTAGTTTGAATAGTTTGACATTTTTCAAAATATTTACTTGAATGAGTTTAGAAGAGTGATACCGCTAGCCTAGCCCTGCCTAAGCTAACTAATTAACACCTGACATATCTTCAACCAAATGTTTTATCTCTTCAGCTAAAAATGTCTGGTTTAAGTTTCGTATTTATCAGTCTTCTTATTTAAACCTTGGCAAGAAAGTAAATAAACATATTCCCCAGCTATTCCTTTAAAACAAGACTTAACAAGACATCTTGAACAGGAAGAGCAGCAATTTGATTCTCTTTTCTTGTGATGGTCAGACGTGCAACAGACTTTCAACCCATAGAGGTCAGTGTAGCAATGCACGTCCCTCATAAACGGTTAAGGGGAGATTTTCTGTAAGACCGCAGATAAGGAAGTACTCCTCTGCGTCATTGAAATTACTACTCACTCAAAATTAGATAAAAAAGATATTATGTACTCACTTCCTGTTGACTTTCCAGTGACAGAGAATTGTCACTGCCCTTTCTGTTTCTAAATTTGTGTGGACAGCATTTATATAGCACTTTTCCAGTCTTAGCTACCATTCAAAGCACTCAGCACTACAAGCCACCTTCACATACAATGCATGCCCACTCATAAAACAATGATACACTGGGAACAATTTTTTTGTTCATAATCTTGCCCAAGGAAACTTCAAAATGCAGATGGCAGGAGCCGGGGATCGAACCCCGACCTTCCGATTAGCAGACAAGCCATGCGTCCTCCTGAGCTTGAAATATAGACCCCCATCTTTGTGAACCTTCCCTCCCAGCCGGTTCTTCATCTTTTATCTCTTACCCTTTGATCCAGTATGGAGAGGAACACAACTAATCATGTGACACAGCAACTGCCACACACAAACACATACACACATACACACACCTGGGTGTTTGTAACCTCCCACTCATTCATTTGCTTCATCTCTTTGGTTTTAAGAAACAGGCTGTTGTTATGTCCTGCATGTATTTGCACTTTTTTGCATTTAAATGTACAACATATCAAATTGCACATTACAGATGTTTATTATTATACCTCTTGGATGTCAAGTTTAATCTGTGTCACAAAGAAAGTTGTCACCCAGCAGTGGTTTCATCAGTACTGGTCATTTTTATCTCTCCTAGTAGCATATAATTTCCATCTTGTATGTCCTGTTGCTCTCCAGGGCTCAGCTGATTCCTACACAAGCCGACCGTCTGACTCAGATGTGTCCCTGGAGGAGGAGAAGGAGGGCGGCCGGCAGGAGAAGGAGCAGCAGGCCACTGTTCAGCTTGAGAGGGCAAAGGTCAGTTTCACTGGGAATTATCTAGAGGACAATAAAGCTACATACTGCACTTTATATTACATATACTTGAACACACGTAATCTCACACGTGATTCAGTTTCAGTGACTGCTCTGTGCTACTGGTCTGCATCAGTGGCTGTCTAAAGGTTGTGTCTAAGTATAGAGATTTACGGTGATCTCATTCTCATCACATCCTCACACCCACTCTGTTTTAAACATAAACAATGTGATGGAAAAAAATCTATTGAGTTCTGCAGCTCGAGGGAAAAAATTTTACTTTGAAAACATTACTGCAAAACTTTTTATTTTGGTTTTAACCCCCCAGAGTCAAAGAGAGCAGGCAGATGTTCCAGTTTCCCCACTCTGAAGAATACAATACAATGCTGCCATGTATGTTTTTGAGTGTAAGGCAGGGCACAAAGTAGTAAACGCCTTTTGTTTGCAAATCAGTAACAATGTCATGAAGATTCCTGGTTTTCCTGGGTATTTTAGTCACTGGATTAGATATAAACAAACATTCCCATCTGTTGAGGTTAAAATATTAATAATACTAGAAGTAGTATATACAGTATATATATTCATATATCATTCAGATCTAGCAGTAAATCAATTAAAGATGAATGAGGGTTAAATAAACCAAACCAGAGCAATAAAAGAGAAGAAAAAAAAATCATCAACTTAATAATTTAGTTTATTGTATGACAACCACATAGTTCGTAGTACAGAAGATAAAAACGATAACAAGGTGAAGAATAAGAAATATACGTAAGACTGTGTTTGAAGGAGCCATGTTTGTAGATTATGAGGGCTTCTTGGCCTCGGAGTGAGATCCTCTGCTGGCCCTGCCGTGTACTGTGGATGTGGTGTGATCACTGCTGATGTCTGGCGGCCACCTTCATCAGGAAGTCTGAAATAGCGTCTCTATAGCACCACCCACCCCTCACTGCAGGCTCGCTGCATGTGTGATGCTGAAACCTTGATGAGCACATTGGTGCGGCAGTAACTCTGCTGAGGGGAAACTCACTGTCTAGCTGTGTCCCTGTGTATAGACTGAAGTCTCTGCTTATGTTATAAACTGTTTCTCAATTGAATTTCCACAAGAAAATATCAGGTTCATAAATAAAAAAATACAATGTAATATTATGTTTTCCTCCCGTCCGTCTTATAGACTAAAGCGGTGGCTTTTGCTGTGAGGACCAATGTCAGCTACTGTGGTGCGTTGGATGAGGATGTTCCTGTGGCTGGCACGGCTGTCTCCTTTGATGCCAAGGACTTCCTCCACATCAAAGAGGTACAATTCAGTCACTATCCAGTAACGTTAAACCTGTGTGACACTGTGTGGATTTAGTCTAGTGCACTTCATTTGGTTTATAAATCACATGAGCAGATGTGCGTCTGTACTGTTCATAGTTCTGTATTCTACTGCTCTACTCTCTATCTAATAGACTTTTTTGTGGGATTCGAACATTTGAGCAAACTGTGCTTTCACTTCCATGGCCAAAGAAAATAGTCTTTTCTGGTTGGCTGGCAGCTGTCCATTAACATATATATATATTTTATATATATTTTACTTCCAGTCAACAGCTTTAATGTCGCTGTAAATCAATAGTCAAGTTGTACTAAACTGCAGGTAACCATGGCAACAATAGAAACCTGACAATGAAAGAAACTGGCATCAACCAAACTCATATAACACAGTCCACAGTGAGAAAACAGTCCATTTAATAACAGTTCTGGACCTTTCATCAGCAGGTGGAGTTTGTCATGCAATCTATCAATAATGAACTTAACAGAAGAAATAGCTCTCTGCTTTGAGATCATGCCGTGGTGTTATTTGACTCGCCGTAGAATTAGGATGCTTTCAAAAATAACCCCATGATGAGATTTCGCTTTATTTGTATGAGTTTGTACAGAGTGCAGTAAACAGAAAACATCAAATCAGTATTTGGTGTGATCACCCTTTACATTTAAAACATTTTCACTCTATCATATTTTCATTATAATTCCATCCATAAGTAACACAATGACAGAATGCATGACTATTTTGGTCATTGGTTTAAAAACACTTTCTGTGATAAAACATCCAAAAGCAAAGACCTCATCAGATGGGGGACCCTGGAACAAAATCTTATTAGATGGGGGTCTGTTGTCTAATTTGTCTCTGTTTAGGGGTCCTTGAGGTGAGAAGCTTTCAGAACCACTTACAGGGCAGATTTTTGGGTCATGATTACAGATTGCAGCACCAAGTGGAAATTAAGGAAATGAGAGTTTACAGGATATGATTGTTAATCTAATACCAATCCAATGAATATATTCTCATAAGAGTTTATGAAAAATAATTTTTGGTTACTCCATCATTATTTATTACTGTCCATCCTGTAAAGTGATTTGAAAAACTGACGATTTCTCCCTGATTTTTTAAATCCATTTCATAGAAGTACAACAACGACTGGTGGATCGGCCGCCTGGTGAAGGAAGGCTGCGACATCGGCTTCATCCCGAGCCCTCTGAAGCTGGAAAATATCCGACTCCAGCAGGAACAGAAGAGAGGACGCTTTCATGGGTGAGCACAGGCAGAGTGAGGAGGACTGTACGAGACCTGGGATGTGAGAGTGCAGGCGGTGGAGGAGTTAGATTTTGTAGAGTAGACATGTGGATGAACAGGGATAAAGAGTCGGATGGAGGGTTTGGGGTCGCGCTGAGGGGAGAGAGCCACTAGAGCCAGGCAGTTGAGCCAGCAGATAGGGAGGAGTGGAGGTGGATGAAAGCCAGGTTGTGTTGTGTGGTCCAGCCTCTCAGAGGTGCGCCTGGATCATGGCCACCACAGAATTTTCCATCAGATGAGGTGATGTGTTTTAGCCACCAAGGCCATTAGAGATGCTGAGTGCTGACTTTGCAGTGGAGGAAGAAAAAAGGCTTCTCACCTTGAGTCATTTTGTTCTTCTATTTGGTTTCTATTACAAAGCATACAAAATCATTTTGTCTGTACACTTAGCCTCAATAATAAAAGAAGGAAAGAAAAATGTTTGTTTTTTAGTTAATGGCTTTCTCACAGAAACAGTGCAATGAATGTGACCCCAAGTCAGTCAACACATCTGGTTATATTTATTTTTTCACCTATTTCCTATATTTATTTTGATCTCTTTTAGTTCAAGGCTACCTTAACACTCTTCAGAGGGTTCATATTAAAGTAACTTAAAAACATTTCACTGTGGTACACTGTTATTTACCTCCTAGAATTATTATATGCTGTTTTATGTCATTTTCTGTCTTTCGATGTCATGATATGTGGCCACCACCAACCCCTCCTGGTGTTTTACTGAATATGTATTGCTCAGTTTTGGTTTAACACCTCTGTTCTCTGTCATCACTGAAGCAGTAAGTCCAGTGGGAATTCCTCCTCCAGTCTTGGAGAAATGGTGTCGGGCACATTCAAGCCAAACCCCAACTCTGCAGGTTCGTCCCAAAGACACTATTTACGTCTGAGAGGAAACACTGGCGTCAAATTCACAGAGGGAATTGTTTGTCTTGTTAGCTGCTCTGCATTGTGTATAGCCCTAGTCCACCATTCACTTACTCACTTGATCCTTTCTTTCTTTTTCAGGAAAGCAGAAACAGAAAGTGGTGAGTATGGTGAAGTAGAAGAACATCACTGCTCATGTTTTGTTCCTACTGTAATTCCTATTTATAATCATAATAGTAAGAGCCATATAGAGCATGTAAAGCACTGGTAAATTATTAAAGAGCTTGATTTACAGATTAAAATTATTATTAAAACATAAAATTAGTAAACAGTTGTTCCACATCTTTACCTCTGGAAAGATCACTTTCATTATCATAATCATTTACCTAATTTATCAGAATTACTTTAACGAGCTTTTGTTATTTGATGGTTCTGTTTATTGTGAGCTGTAACTATGACACTGAAAACTGTGAACAAATAATGAAAATATAAAACAGGTCTAATTTAATTGTTTGGAAACTCTGCTGTTTTTTTAAATTCTATTCATTAGGTTTTGGGGTAGATTATTTGGAAAATGCTTAAAAACAATTGCATAAAGGGATACCCAAACCTACTTTAAAAAAACAAAAAGCAAAAAACAGATGCCATAGTAGGATGTCTTTCTTACCATATTGAAATAGCTCATAAAAGGTTGCCATATGAAATAAAACTTTATATTCTCTCTTAGTTTAAATTCCCTTTTTTTAGCTTTTTCTAGGTGTCACATGACATCTTTTAAACGAGGCTAAGTGGGCTGGTGGATTCTTTAGCTGATCATTACAAAAAGGGGCATTTATTCATTTGGACATTATTTCGTTTAAAGAATAGGTGATGAATAGATAGGTGGTGACGTGGACACTTTAGGAGACACTTGCTAATAAAATCAAATCTTGACTGTAGCTGTTTGCTCCTGTCCCTCCAGGCTGAGCACATCCCTCCGTATGACGTGGTTCCCTCCATGAGGCCGGTTGTCCTGGTGGGACCATCCCTGAAAGGTTATGAGGTAGGATGTGCTACTGCTCCTCAAGGCATTTTACTAAGCCTCTGCTTCACAGCCAAAATAGAAATCTTGTAGTCCTTATATTACTTAGCGAACTCTATTCAACAGCTAATAATATAGGTATCCAATTTTTATCGATAGCACACTTATATATACATTATGAAGGCATTCTCTAATTTTCTGAGGCCAGTAAGTGCACTTTTTATGGTGAAATCAAAATACAAAGATTGTTGGCAAGACTTTACAGTTTAATGATATACACTTTGAAATGTAAACCTGTTTAACTAGCCATGTGATGCATCATGTCATAGGCTCTGGCTGATTCCCAGAAATAAAACATCAAGACTGAAAGTTGTCATTGATTCTCAGTTACTATTGGAACCACAGGACAAACAATAAAGGAGGCCAAGGAGGTGGTGGGAGGTGGGAGCTGGATCCAGTTGTCATGGATTCACAGTCCATGCCTCCCATTCTGGTGTTGCCATGGTAACAACCTTCTGGGTAAACTGCACCAGTCTGAAAAAAGTGGAGCATGGTTTGAAATTAGAAGCAGAGAATAACGAGATAGATGAGTTACTGAGTCATTAAATGGCATTTCTTCAGTTTAATCCTACAAATAATAAAGCTCATGATTAACAGTGTGAGCAGTGCTACAAGTAAGGGTGGAGTTACCTTTATTAATGACAGGGTAATGAATCAGAGTTACGTGCATTATGTCTGTGTTGTGTGAAGGAAGGGCGGTGCAGTTGCAGTGCTGGAAGAAGTATTCAGACCTTTTACTTAAGCAATTATTTAATTTAGCAAAACCACAAATTCTCCAAAAGCTGTAAAAGCTGTGCATGTAAAATGTTACTGAAGTACAGAAGTGTTACCAGCAAAATGTATATAAAGTAAAAGTTCATGTTATGCAGCCCAATGACCTGTGACAGTGTTATATGATTACTGAATATATTACAGTGTATACTAGTATAAATAAGTGCATAAAATTGCTGTGAGTAGCAACTTTATACACTGTTTGATAGTTTAATCCATAAGGGTGCATTATATTTTGGAAACTGATCATATGTTTGTATGTTAAATATTAATCCTAGTAGTAAGTAACTGTAGCACTCAGATAAAGGTAGTGGAGTAAAAAGTATAACATTTCTGTCTAAAATGTAGAGGAGTAGAGGTATGAAGTAGCATAAAACGGCATGCCACTTGGGTAACTGCTACTGTATAGTCGTAAATTAATCACCTTTTGATCCACAAAGTCAATGCACATTTTAATAGCACTATTTTTCATCTGACAGCCTTGTGTTTCAGCTCAAAGGACATCAAGCCACTGCCAACCTTCTGTCACTGTCAGGCTCATTTGGACAAATCAGAGTGACAGCTGGCACAGCTTAACATACAGCTTTGGCTGTTTTGATTCATGTATCCGTGCATTCATCGCCTTGAGTCAAACACCTCAAACAAACACGACGACTGACTGTCTCTAAGGATGACTTTCTGAACAAAAGCAACTACTTCATCTTGACTTTCTGTTTCAATTCAAGGCCTCAGAGTGGCAACTCATATAACTGTAGGCTACAATGTGTTACTTGCCCCAGTTCATCGCCTGTGGATTGGCTTTTGCAATTCTTCTCCTAATCACTTTATTTACTTTGGCCCCTGTTAGTTCTGCAGAGAGCCAGGAGGAGAGAAACTGTGCTCGCCCTGGATAAACCGGTCGGTCAAGTGTGTAATTCATAGACTATTCAGCAGTTTCCTGACTGGATGGCACTGGAATGATTAATAAGAGTTAGCTTCTACTTGTCTGCTGCTCTGTAGTATATTCAGTAGATGCTGATAGATGGAAGGATGCTGATGTTACAAGCTTCTTTTGTTTGCTTGTAACATGCCCTTCACTATGGTTGCCCAACCTCTCTTTAATTTCATGCTCTTCTTCTCCTTCCTCTTCCCTTTCCATCTTGTCTCCTCCACCTTCTCCCCTCATTCATGGATGTAGGTGACAGATATGATGCAGAAGGCGCTGTTCGACTTCCTGAAGCACAGGTTTGATGGGAGGTAAGCAGGGAAGCAAAGAGGCGTCTGTCGCTCAGCGCTATCATCCTGCTGCCAGCTTGCTCATCATGACATATGTGTTTTGTTGTTGTTGCAGGATATCCATCACAAGGGTAACAGCTGACATATCATTGGCCAAGAGGTCAGTACTAAACAACCCCAGTAAGAGGGCCATCATTGAGAGATCCAACACCCGCTCCAGCCTTGGTAAAGCTACAGGAACTGTCTGACTCAATGATGTGCACGTCTTGTAGGTGTTCAGACTGTGAATATTTTGTAATTTCCTTTGTGCTCATTCTTGTTCTGCTACATGTTGGTGTCCTTGTGTAGCGGAAGTCCAGAGTGAAATAGAAAGGATCTTTGAGCTGGCCAGGTCTCTACAGCTGGTGGTGTTGGATGCCGACACTATTAACCATCCAGCACAGCTCATCAAGACCTCATTAGCCCCCATTATCGTCCATGTTAAAGTGTCCTCACCTAAGGTAAGATTGGAGGCCTAGATGCTAGATGTTCACATTTGCTGCTCTCTCCTAGCAGGATGCTGTATCTAGTCTTAAGAGTTGCTATCTTTTGAGGATTAACATTATTTAAAATATCAAAATATCAAAAAATAATATTAAAAAAAACACTAACTTGCTGTTCTCAGCAGGCAATTACAAGCAGATTTATATGTCAAACTGAATCTCAGAAACAGTTTCAGTTTTATTCCCCTGCTATTTACATTTCAAAGTGAAATATGAGAGAACCCATCCAGGCGGAAAAGGGATAAGTCTGAAGCAGAAAGCACGATTGTTATACTTGGCGTTTGAACCTATAGGAGCAGTGACAGGCATGTTATTACTTGTGCTGGTTTGATTTTCTGGAAACTTAATCTCTTCTCCCAAACATGCATAGAGAGCAGCTGTAATGTTTAGAGAGCAGCTGTAATTCATAGGAGTGGAGATGGAAGTGTGGCTTGTTTACTCAGGTCTTTGTAGTTGGTGCTCATTCCATAGTTGGAGATATTTCCTTGTGTTTTTCTACTGTATTCTGCAGGTCCTGCAGCGGCTGATCAAATCAAGAGGGAAATCTCAAAGCAAACACTTGAATGTGCAGCTTGTTGCAGCAGAAAAACTAGCTCAGTGTCCGTCTGTGAGTAAATGTCAAATACCCTTTTAAATCTAGACAAGCAACAACCACTTAGTTAAGTTTTATTCTGCAGGCACCAGGGGTTTTCACAAGCAGCAGCAGCTTCACTTTCTTCTCTCCCTTTCCAACCTCAGGAGATGTTTGATATTATTCTGGATGAGAACCAGCTGGAAGATGCATGTGAACATCTGGCTGAGTACCTGGAGGCATACTGGCGTGCTACACACACTTCACTTAGCACGCCACTCAACCCCCTGCTTGGCCGCAATCTGGGATCCACTGCTCTCTCCCCGTATCCTGCTGCCATTCAGGTGAACTTGTCAAACAGAAAAAAAGAAAAAGAAGCTGTGCTGTATTGTTTTCTGTTGGTGGTTAATTTTAAGGTTGATTATCTGTCATTATGTTTGTATGCTGCTTATCTGCAAAATTCAATCACATTTTGTAATCTTCTGGTGACAGGAAAAGACACAGTACAGTTGTAAATGTAATGCTGTGCTTTTGATACATGTATTGTTGCAGGTTTTCTAACCACAGGCTTAAAGCAATATTCAAATCAAGTTTGAAAATTGCAAATGTTTGCTTCCCATCCAAACTCTCAGGATGCTCCGTACAGGCTCTGAAGCTCCATCCAAAGCAGCTGTCAAGCTGTCAGAAGCTGATGATCTTTGATCTTTGTTTGTTTCCTCATTTACAACAATGAGGAAACTGTTAACACTTAATAACTATTTTACAACCATCTTTCAAGCCCACATGGGAAACTTTGAAGTGTGTTTGAAGTAAATTTTGAGTTTGAGGTCCTTGACATAGAACATTTTCTCATATCATTAAATATAATCATTACATGAGATAGAATTAACATATTACATCTAATATTTAAAACTCTGCAATACTTTACAAACTTTTCTTAATTTTGTATCATATGCATAGTTACTGTTTATATCCTGCTCAGCTGTCACATGTTTAACAAAGCAAACCTTTGAGAGAATCAGTATTTCCTCTCTTACACAGGCCCAACGAAACCGGAATAGTAACCACACAACAACAGACCATTCACCTGTTGAACGCCGCAGCCTGATGCCTGCTGATGAGAACTACCATAATGAACGGGCGCGGAAGAATCGCAACCGTCTGTCCTCAGGCTCGCAGCACAGCCGGGACCACTCACCTCTGGTGGAGGAGGACTACCAGGACCCTTACCAGGACTCTTACAAGCCTCATCGTAACCGAGGATCGCCAGGAGGCTACAGCCAGGAATCAAGGCACCGGCTTTGAGCTGATGAAACTGCTACACTCTCTTGGACTGTAACAATCTCGTATTGATGTGTAGTATCTGATATTCCCTTTGGCCTTGGCTCCTGCCAAATGGGCATTTGAACCTAAAAAATAAAGAATCCTGCTCTTGCTTTGATGTGAACAAGGGAAGGAACTGGATATGACAGTAGCACAAGATCAGAACAGTAGTGTTTTAAAGGGAAGAATAAAAATGGAGCTGAATATGTCCCAGATGTGGCTTGTGAGTGAAGTACACTAGCAGGTGATAGTGTGCGACGTAGGCTCTTCTGGACCCTTCCCGCCACCTCAGCTGTTACTGTAGCATGCAGGTAGGACTGTAATTACAGGTCACTACATGCCTCAATCCAGTGCCGGACATCAAGAGCATCCAGTGGTGATGATCAGCACAGCACCTGTTTGCACGCACCCAGGAGCTGGTAGAAGCAGAGTATAATGCATCTTAAAAGCTTCTCAAGTTTGTTTGCCACTGTCCTCGATGTGAGTGTAATAAATCTTGTGGAAGTCTGTTCCCAAATCCAGAGCTTTACACATTTGCTTTTAAGTGACATGGATGGTGATGTGGTGTTCTCTTCGGGGTTCATACAGAGGCTCCCTTTTCGCACTCGTTTCTTTCTTAATGCCATTTTTGTCATGAACCATATCAAGACAGCAACATAAAAATCATGCAGATACTAATACATTTCAAAGCTCCAAACCTCAGGAATGAGAGGTCAGTAAGACCTAGAAGTTTGCTGACAGATGTAGCGTTTATGTTCTCACCCATCTTATGGGGATCTGATTCTGAGTGTCATGTTAAATTGTTAAAAGATGTTATGATTTAGTTGTTACAAAAAAAGTTATTATTATAAAGAGCACATGAGTCACTAGAATGGTCATGCCAGCATGTTTTTTCATATGTCATGCATTTATCAGCTGCTGTGGTCTTTCCTGTGTGGGGCAGGACATTGAATAAAATTGATGAAATTGGATTTAATGAGTGACTTATATTGAGGGCTTCCATATGTAAATACAGACAAATAATTGAAAGCACGCTCATTTCAAATCATGAAATTACATTCTATTTTTTTCTTCTTTCAAGGCCTACGCCTTCCAACATCTAATAAAATGACTTTCCTCCATCTTCCTCCACTTTATTTTTAAAGGTTTTATAAAATAAGGTAACATTTACATTCAGTAGCAATTTAATGGGCCCTTCTTTCATATTTTGGTTGGATCACATTTGATTTTCACTAAAGACTCCTAATGAGTGATAAACTAGCTGAGAGCACTTGGGCAGGGCTGTGCTCCATTCGTCACATTGTCTTTTACATGCTACGTTCAAGGAAATGTAGAGCAGTTCCCTGCAGTTTTTTAAATCAGATGAATTTACTTGTATGCTGACAGCTAATGCAGGATTAATATATCATTGCCTTTTAATGACATATCCTTGTATCTTGTAATTTAATATTTGTTGAAAATCTCACGTTCATTTTTTTAGTCCATAGGCCAGAGATCTCATTGTGCTGATGGAAAAGGAACATCGACAAGGAGACTTCTGGTCTTATCTGCCATATACAGTAGCTTTTATTGTTGTTGTTTCAAAACTCTGGAGCATAAGCAACAGTTTAAAGGATCTGAATACTGCCTGTGAGAGAATGATGCATTGATTAGAAGTTTCTGTGCACTGTCATTTTACAATTGTAATGAAATAAACCCTTATGCTGTTGTATGGATAGAGCTTGATTTTGTTCCAAAACATACACACACCTGTTCTTTGTCCTCATTACTTCATGTCTGGATAGTCTTAATACAAGGCAAGTACTAATGAAAAATCACATTTTGGAGCATCAGCTGATGTCTTCAAAGTGCTTACTTTTTCTGAACAGGCTGAAATTCAAGGGTGAGGAAATTATTCCTTTGAATTGAGAAGTTGGAATCTGAGTTTTTTTTGGCATTTTTGTAGATTAATTTCAATGAATCACTCTACTAATGGAATAATAATTATAGTAATTATTATTATTTCATGACAAATATATTAGGTTGTACGTTTTTAGCTAAAGGTGGTCAATTTACAAGCATAGAAAAATTTTTTATTTTATTTTATTTTATTTTATTTTATTTTATTCCTGGTCTGCTGTAATATCCATATCTTCCAAAAACAGTATACTATACTGTATACAAAGTTAGCAGTTTAACAGGTACACCCACTAATGCAGTCTAATACAACAGTCTTGCAATAAATCCTCCTTCATGAAGGTTATAATGTTCAGTTTTTATTAAAACAGTTTTAGAAAGGTGTTGATTCAACTGTAAGATCATTGTGGAGGATGTAGTTTGTGGTGCTCTTGAACTGTGTTGAATTATACAGATAGGTAAGTCTGTTATTTGGCCATCTCTCCTTTTTATAAATGGGATGGACAATTTCATAGAAACGCCTGTCCGTGTAACGCAGTACATTATACTGCCGACCTACTGTACTGTGTTGTACAGACCACATTAGTTTTACATGTTTAATTTGGATCAACGGGACAGTGAAAATACGCATGCGCAAGATTGACAGTTAGCTATCGCAGCTCACTTCACAACAGCCAGCTGACACCAATCGGTTACCCACAGCGATTGCCGTTTCGGTTTTCTTCTCGGCAATAAATTAACCGTCATACAAAAACTTAAATCATATGGAAGAGATATCATCAACATTATTTCACACAAGTATGGCGGTTACACTTCAAAGCTCTGAAAGCTCTTCGTCTGTGTAGTTAGCGAGGTAGCTAGCTAGGTAAAGTTGATAGCACTAAATAGCATCAACGCTAGCTAGCTAAGTTACAGTGGATTCTTACAAGCTGGCATCAAAAAAACTCATCGTCAGCCATGGGAATACTATTTACAAAGCTATGGAGGCTTTTTAATCACCAAGGTAAGAATGGGGCTTTGGCATTTATAATAAAACTGTCGAAGATATGGGAGCGAAGTGGAGTCAGTGGTCAGAGGAGGCCGCTGTGAAAGACAGGTCTGCTGCGTTCATACTAGCCTGGGATACAGCTCTATACACATGACAGTTTACAAGTCTTATTTTGTTACCATAACATCAGCCGCTATAACTTCCATGTGTTTATATTTTTATACGTGTTAACGTTGTTTTTTCACCTTTTAACCTGTGAAGAATGTAGTTTTCTATAAACTCTGCTCACCGTTTCTGCTTAGTGTTAAATTATTTATGCTCTCAGGGTTTGGGGCACAGGTTAAGTGAAACCAAGTCGATCCCTGGCCAGTGATCTTGAATCAGTAAAGAGATAGGTCATTGGGAAACCTCTGAAACTTGAGTCCCGACGTATGGTTCAGTGTTCAGCCTGGTTGGCCAGTATTATGACTGGAGATGGCCACACAAACAGAGCACACTGAAGTCAGCCACATCAGCAGAATGCTCGGTGAATAAGGATCAATGGGTGACTTCAGAGTGAGTCACACTGGTTCTTTACTCCCATTGTAATCACATCACCTTATCAGAGTAAGGACAGGAATACTAGTAACCCAACATCCATTCACAGTTGGCTTGTCCAAAACGGGTATAACTGTAATTTCACTACCGAGTATTGGTCGTGATTTAGACTGAATCACATGGGACTCGCATGCAGCGGGCAGTCATCTGTGAACAAAATTGCTGTAAACTAGGCCCCTTAGATCTACACACATCGCACAATGCTGATGGTGCAGTGACTCTTGCACAGTAAACTGCACAGCAAGACAACCAGACAGAAAGGTTTATCAGCTGTTTACATACCCAACATCAAAACTGAAGTGGATACTAGCAAAGTCACTCAACAGAAAACTAGCACTGGCTTGTAGCTGTTCTCTGTTTTATACCATTGTGAAGTGTGTTGTAATGTATTTAGGTTTTTGAAGAGCCACACTGGGTTCTGGGAAATTGTGATGGACATGTTTTACAATTAGCTTACAAATTAAATTTTAAACAGTTAATTAAAAAAGTAATTATTAACTTAAGGTATAAGCAGACATACCTACATTTAATTTCTTTTAAAATGCTTGACAAACATCATTTGAGTGAACATTGGCTAAAACTGTGATTATTTGCTTTTGCCAGCTTTGTCTGGCAATTCATCCTCTGTTAGATCTCTTCTGAGCTCTGCTCCATTTTGCTTCCATCCATCCTGTCCCTGGAGTCTGTAAGGCTTTTATTGTTACTCCTCTATCTAGCACCAGCTGCACTTTCAAGTCTCAGGAAGCCTTAACCATGGCTGTCCCCAGTTGATTGATTCTACCCAGTGGAACAACAGAAGTTCATTCACAGTGAAGAGGACATGTGATTAGACATTACAAACTTGGGTGTCTGTATTCCAGTCAACAGTTTAATGTAAAAACGCAATGGTAGCAAACATTATGGTCACAGTGTTGACTTGCTGATGGCTTCCACATGATTTTAGGTTTGTTCTGAATCATTTAAAATTTCTGCCCATTTTCTGAAATGTTTATCCTGTTCATGTTGATGGGCGTCCCTGTAGACTATCCCAGTTTATCCCACATATTGGGCATTAGCCAGACACCCAGGTTTGCATTTATGTATGGGGAATTTGGAGTTTGCAGTTAATCTAACCTTCATGCCTTTTAGCCATTTAGTAGTCCTACCCTCTCAAATGTGAAGATTTGCTGCTGTCCTATTTGATAGTAAATTGAGTGTGTCTGGGTATTGTAGTGTTGGTCAGACAAAACAAGCAATTTGAAGACATCACATTGAACTCTGGGAAATTGTGATGGGCATTTTATTTTATTTTGAGACATTTCTTAGAATAATAACAATGAAAAAATGTTTGTTAGTTGCAGACTGACTTTGGATTGTGGGAGGAAACCCATGCAGCCACTGTGCCACCTGTTTTTAAAAATGTCAACAGTTAATACATTTAGATAGAATGTCTGCAGACAGCTTAACTCGCACCTGCATGACCTTTTTCTTTTCTTTACTTTTTTTTTCTAAACAAGACTTTTTGCCCCAGATTCCTGCAGTTTTCACAGGACTGACTCCAAGCACTGAAGACAGTGTAGTCAGCTGTGTGTTATCTCTATGCATGCAGTCTGTTATGTTTGCTAAAGCTGCATTTTTGCTGTAAGAACTCACTCTCTGTCTTCACAGCTGTTTTGTTTAAGTTGAGCATGGGGGAGTTGCACAGACAGGGCTCATATTTTGATCTTGTGCAATTTGCTACTGCTTTCACTTCCTTTGCTTTAGTAAGGTTTTAGTCACAATTATGCTAACAGCTGTAGTCAAACTATATGTGGTAATGTATGTGTCAAGCATCAAGTTTTGCAGGGCGGAAGTTTTTGTGAGGGTTCACACTGGTTGTGGATGTCCTTTTAACTTCTCTGAGTTTTATGGTGTATTCCAGACAAGAAAGGTGCAGGAAGTGTGTGAAGTGTGGTAATTTACAAATTCATCCAGTAATGTGGATTAGATAGATTTAATGAAGATGTATATTTGTTGGCCAGCACTCCTTTTATTTACATTCACAGAAAGATTATGGGACAAATCTTATGAATTATTTCATTGTGTTAAATTTATCTTCACCATCTGAACCAGTTAAAGGCTGAATTGAATTGCTGCCCAATTGAATCTGCTCCATATCATTCCGTGGAAAATTGTGTTCTTGGTCACAACACATAATAGATTCTGTACTCTATAATCTCTATGCAAAATTTAAAACTCAGTCACTCTCAGTCACCAGGTCGATGCTGTGATTCCTTAGGACCTATCACATGACTCATACTCCAGGTGACACCAGTGGTTGTGTGACTGGCTAAACCTTGATTAAACTTACCTGCATTGCTTTGAGTTGGCTGGCTAAAGCTATTATCAAATGAGTCTCTCTTGACAATTACCGTTCCCAAGTTATCAACACACTTGGGGTCTTCCATTTACTTGGGTGAGTTGTTTGGCAAAAGCAGTTGCAAAGAGTTATGTCAGGCTTTGCAAACAGCTCAATGGGTTACTTCTCAATGAGAGAAACGAAAAAAACACCAGAGTACACGATTCACTTCAACAGTACTGAAGTGTTTTAGGACAACATCTGAAAGTCAGTATTAGGGCCATCACCCAAATGTATCCCTACTGTGCATGCCATTGTGTGTTTGTTGTGTGACGCCGGGCTTTTCTGTAGACTAAACATGAAGATAATTCAGATAAGCCATAGTGTAGGTAGAATGTGGGCTTGTTCTTGTTCTGTCATGCTCTAGTTTCTCTCGATTACCCATTTGGCCATAACTAATAACAGTTGTTCAACATTTGTTCTTCATCTGTGTTCTGGATGGTCACAGGATCTAAAACATGGCAATTTAATTTAGTTTTATATTTGAAAAGAGCCTTTAGTGGTGTAGATGAAGCTGGGTATTGGTATTATGTCACAGAAGATTTACAGAAAAGCAACAAGCACTTTGATGCAAGAATGCTGTGCAATCTTGTGTCCTTTACCTTTATCCCATCCTTGTGCTTACTATAGGACTTGTTACTATTGTCTTGTCACTGCAGCATATCAACAGCAAGAGGACAATTCATCTTAGTTGTCATATCTTGTTTGTCTTTTTCATATGTAGCCTCTTTGTATTTAAGAAAGAAAAACCAAGTATGCCATCTCCACAGCTGCCTCTGGGTTCAGCCTGATTGTACAAGCTTGCTAAAAACCACCCACTAACTCATCTGAGGCTGTGAAAGTACAGTGTTCACAGCCTCACAATGTCTTAGTGATGCTAGATGTGTGAAACGACACAATTTGGTACTGAAAGAACACAAAAAGGGCTGTTGTGTGAATCTCTCAGTGCAATTCCACATCAAAAGACATTTTATACACAGATTACTTGGCTGAGTTTACACAAGAGTCATACATCAGTCAGTCACCAGCACTTAGCCCACATATTGATGTCACTGCTAGCTCTGTGAATTCTTTGTAAGTGTCTTTATTGCCTTTCAGAGCACAAAGTTATTATTGTTGGCCTGGACAATGCTGGCAAGACCACAATTCTGTACCAGTTGTAAGTATACAAACATAATATGTCCTCACAGTTTTATCTTTCTATATAATATAGCATAAATGTGAATTTTGCTTGTGTCACCAACAACCCATTTCATTTTTGTATGTTTTAGTTCAATGAATGAGGTGGTACACACCTCTCCTACAATTGGAAGCAACGTGGAGGAGATTGTGGTCAACAACACCCACTTCCTGATGTGGGACATTGGGGGCCAGGAGTCCCTTAGGTCTTCATGGAATACATACTACACAAACACAGAGGTAATAGTAGGTTATGTTGGCTCACCCCCAAGCAAAACAAATCCAACAAGGCAGATCTGTTCAAATTAGCACTGAGAAGAAATTTCCACAGTAAATTTGAAGTACTTGAAAACATCTGCATTATAATGCATTGTAGTGAAACTGCAGTACCATTGTACCTATGGTCCAGGGTCAGACCAAGTTGAGATTTTTTTTAAATTAACCTACCATTATTTCTCTCTATCTTCTCTGACTAGTTTGTAATTGTGGTGGTCGACAGCACAGACAGAGAAAGGATCTCAGTGACCAAAGAGGAACTCTACAGAATGCTAGCACATGAAGTGAGTATCACAAAAAGTGATAATGATACTTGTAAGACATTATATTACATGTACTGATATGTCCACAGTTAATTTCATTAAATGATATCAAAAGTACAACAGCAAATTTGCCACACTTCAATTAATCATCTTTTATAGATATAAATAATTGGAGCTCCTGGTGGTAGACAAATGTCTTAAATTAAAAACATTGCTACAAAATAGTCATTTTAATTGAATACAAGTTAGCAGAATATAGCACAGCAAAATCTGTTATTTAATATGTTTAGGATAACATTCTCAAATATTATTTCAAAATGCAGAATTGAAAGCACAGTCAAAAGGGGAAAAAAACCAAAACAAGCAGACCCAAGTAATGTTAAATGGTATGCAACTTTATATCACCCACCTTTGCAGTGGTGTTGTGAGGATGTAGTTATTTTAGTCACAGCCCAGCATGTAAATGTAAAAAATTAAAAACAATAAATGTAAAGACTAACACCTTTAAAAAGTACATCTGAGAGATTAATGTTTCTGATACTGTTTTTTTTTAATGTGCTCAAACAGGAGTAAAGCTCAACCCTCCACTTTATTTATATAGTTCCTTCAACAAAACACAGTATTTAGAGAATTTCTTTTTTTTAATCACATTGTCACAAAATGGCTCTGTAGTCTGAATTATGGTTAGTTGACACTTAAATCTTAGTTAGTATACTGAGTAGTGCTGAGTCAATTCTGTCAAAGCCATTTTCCATGAAATGTTAATGTCATTGTAATCTTTGAAAGAATTTACTTTTCTTACCCTCTCCTCTTTCGATGGCTCTTATCTGCCCTCCAGGATTTGAGAAAGGCAGGGCTGCTGATCTTTGCCAACAAGCAGGATGTGAAAGGTTGCATGTCTGTGGCCGAGATCTCCCAGAGCCTCCAGCTTACCTCTGTCAAAGACCACCAGTGGCACATCCAGGCCTGTTGCGCGCTCACTGGGGAGGGGTGAGAACTGCATTAAAACTCACTTTCATAAATAAGACTCTAAAATTGAACCCAATGTACTCACACCATTGTGTGCTTTTATGTAGGAAAAATGTTGTATGAAATTTTTCTTGTCACACAGTCAGTGTACAGAGCGTCTGACTTAATGCCTGTCCATCTGCATTCTTTTCCCTGTCTCTGCCACATCCCCAATCCTCTACGACACTCCCAATGTTTTGTTTACCTCCAGGTTGTGCCAGGGTCTTGAATGGATGATGTCACGGCTGCGCGTGAGATGATGACCTTTGACTTTGATCAGGAGTGCTCCCTTGCTCTATGTTTTCCCTGCCTCCAGACATGAGCTTGAAATGAGGATGGGGACGAGGCCCTTCCTCTTTCCTGTGAAGCTGACATGGGCAGACCGCTGCCAGGACATTACCTTCTTCTGTGATAATTTATTTTACAAAAGATGTCTGAACTCTGAACAAAAAAACATGACCTTTTCAGAAGGACATTGGACAAACAAAAGACTGAAATTATTTAAATTGAAATTTCTGCACGGTTTTCCTTTCAGAAAAACACAGAGGTCAGAAAAGTGTCTGACTTGGAACTGTACTTGGACTTATTCTTCAGCGGTGTTTGAGTCTAGCCCACGGTGGCCTTGCAGTATTGCCGGACTGGCTGTGGCAGTTTTTATTGCCCCCATGTGTGTACAGTCCAGTATTCTCTTTTAATGTGGTGCCTGCAGCAGAATGTTCAAGCAATGATGGTTGATGGTGACTGAAACATGCAGAAGAGAGGGTAAAATCACAAAATGCCCTCTTCCTTTCAGTCCCTATGAATGATCAGCGAAATAAAGTGTTTTTATCTGTTTCAGGTGAATTGCATCGTGTCATGAATGAGTATTTCTTTCAGGTGACTCTAAAGATTGCTCTTTTCTTCTGTATGATTTGTGAACTATATTGAGTTTTCTGTTTGTAACTTCAAGTTATTCTTTTTTTAGTCCCTTAGGGGGCAGAATGTGTCACATGAGCTTATGGACACTCATGCTTTTCAGTGAGCATGATGAGCAGCTACAGGAGTAGGGAGGAGAGAGCCAGAGGGTCAGACAGCAGAAGGACTCAGGGAGAGAGGAAGAGACCAGGTTCAAAATGTCAGCAGCACACAGTAGGTGACAGAAGTAGAAAACGCAGCACAATAGTAAGGACTGCATACTGGGGCTGTCACGTTTAAATAAATAAATAAATAAATAAATCATGGTCAAATGAATGACAACTAACACAAACCAAAGCCAAACTATGTTTCAGAATTTTCATCCCACTCATTTGTGGTTCATCCACTGCCTCACTCAGTTTCCAGGCTTCACTCATCCTCAGTTGACTCCTCAGATCTGTTATCATGGTACAGTAATATTGCTATAAGGATGTTGCTTGTTACAAAGTCAGCAAACAGCCCTACCATTACCCTTAATTTTATCATGTATCATCATCTGTGAAACCACAATTATACTTTGTCACATCTCACATGCTGTGGTCTTGTGATTTCCCTTTCGTCACAGCTCGACACTTTTCCTCTTTTTTTTACTTTTTTGCAAGAGCTGACCCATGAACAGCTTTAAACGTAATCCTACAAATGTTTCATAACCGTGGTAATTACCAGTCGTAATATTGGCCATATATTTGAATAGCTTGATTTTTTTTTAAATATCACTAAACATTGAGGAGTCAAGTTTCACTGTATTGTAAAGCATAAATCAATATGTTTTACATTAACATTGCATCAAAGGACTGTGTAATGTTAAAAGCACTTGAAATAACGAGCCCACAGAGATGTGTTGCAGTCTTAAATTGACTAATTGCTTTAAGACTGACCTGAACATTGGAACTTATTGACAAAGGTGGTAAATGAATAAATGAATGAACACCAACATTTAATATTTTAATAAAATCCTACTGGGTGAAGATCATATTCTCACCAGGAGAACTGAGCAAACTCTATCTGCTAATGAGAAAAAGGCCACAAGATGTGTGTGGAAGCTCCTGAAAATTTGTACTAAGCGGACATTGTGTTCAATTTTTTTGTCATATATTGTGGGTTCTTACCTCGTTCTTTCTCCCACCTATTTAAAATCAGTTCCACGTTCATTGATATGGATTTTGTAAATTCTGTCCATCACCCCTTAAATCAAAGCTCACACAATAGTGAACTTTGTCTGATGATGTTACCCATTCAATTGAGGAGTTATGATTTTCATACTGTTATCTGTGAATAGCACTCAGTCAAACTTCCATATGTTATTATTTTCATTTTTTAGCTGAATGAAATATTTCAGGTGTTGAAGCAGGTAAGTCAAATAAGGCCCAGTGACCAAAATGTCAACAAGGGACATACAATAAGTCCATGATTATAATAATAAATTGAAATACTGCACAATTTGTGTCCATTTAACACCAGTCCAGAGTGCAGGACAGGGGACTTGAGTGTCAGCGGTCTATTTTGAGTAGTGTGTCAATGATGTTGTCAGACGCTATAATCACCCTAAAGATGTGATTGGAAAGGTGAGCCTTTTGTTTGTTCACAGTTTGTACAAGTTGAATTTATGTTGAAACATTGAAGGGATGTGCAAAACTACAAACTATTTACCATATCTGTCAAAATCCTGAAATGATGCCATAAATTACAGTCATTCAGTCACCCAATGGGTTCAGCTCTTGCGTACCAGCATTGAGCTATCTAAGACATCATTTGCTTCTTAGATAAAGGTCAGGTCAGTTGTTTATCCTACTGGAAATCTACCGACCCTGTTATTGCAAAGACATTCTATGACTGATGAATTGGTTTCATTTTAGAAGTCTTACCTCACTAGAATTCATTGTTTTTGTGTTGGTGGGCTAAAATTGACACTTGGCAGTGTTTATGTTGTGGTTGTCTTTCCTGCAGCTGTTGTGTTCTGGTCTCACTGGTCATCTGTCATTTTTTCCAGTGACTAAGCATCACGTCCCCCCTCCCTGGGTGTCCTTGGCATTGGGAAGTTGTTCTTTTGACTGCTACAATCATTAAAAGTCTGTAATACTGAAATACAAAGCACCAAATGTTTCCATATCCTGAAAAAGCCTTTCCACATATTTAGTTTCACAGAACCTGAGCAAAACTCTTTTCAATTTAAAGTGTTGGTTCATTCAGTGGTATCTGGCTATGCAAATATCCACAGATCTTGAGGTATCTTTAAATACAACAGAGATAAATGCAATTTCATTTGCAGTCTCGAAAAAAAAAACATTTCAGCAATTCAGTCTGTGTCTTTGTTACTCAGGGAACATAAGTCATCAAAAGTTGTCGAAGGGACCATTAGGAAGTTGTTCCAATGAAAGCAGGTGACCTTGAGCTCGAGATGATCCAGTAAATTGAGCATTTTTATAAGAACATGCTGCTGCCACAAACAAAATATCATTGCCCTCTGTTATCATCGAGTGGAACTAGTGTACTGTGAAAACACCAGGGACAAAGAGTGAGTCCAAGATTTCATACTTCAATCCTGGAAAAGTGTGACATGTTGCTTTTTTGTGAGTCGCTTACATTAACCAAATCATTGGAAAAACTATCTGCAAGGCTAAACACCACTTGTGGCAAGGGAGAAAATATGATTTTATAGCTTCACATTTTGTAACTTAGGTTAACTCACCCTTTAAACCATGACTACTTCTTCAGTTTTGCAGATTAGATGAGATCAGAAAAGCAGTGATGTTGCTAATGAGGACCAAGCTGCAGTCATCACAGAATGGAGGGCCATTACCTCTTTGCAGAGGGAGAGGGAGAGACATTCAGCTGCTGCTGTCCATCTTGGTCCCTGGGTAGCACCCTGCTTCTGGCACAAAGAGTGAGAGTAAAGATATGACATACTAGAGAGAGAGAGGCACATAATTTAAACAGAGGAAATGTACATAGGTCCTCTGTCACCATATCTACATGATCAGAGTTGATGCCCTTTGCTTCATAATTTTAGTCATAAATTGCTGTTAGATTTAATCATAGCTGCCACTGGACCTCAACTGTATGCTGTATATTATCTGGAAATAGTTTGTGATGTATTTTTAAAACCATATACTTTTTATGCACTCGGACGGCGTGAAACTTGAGTAGCAGTCTGCTCTATCACTTTGAAAATTTGCTCTTTTTTTACCTGGGTAGCTGAGGTTAAATCTAGTCTATTTTATAACATGAAATTAATATATATGGGACAGCCTCTAGAGCTGTTAGTGGCAGTTATATTGTTTTAAGGTTTTGTTAACATACAAGGGAACAAGATTGAATTTCAGTGACTGTTAAGCTAGAAATTGAACAAATGCCTGCACAGTACTGCATATTAGTGTTCCTGCCCCCAGTGGTCTAAATGTATCAGATATTCTTAGTCTTTATTACAAACAAATAACAAGACTTGACCCAACGGGGCTCATCATTCATTTACAGGCTTCACCCCTTAATTCAAGTGTCATTGGTGATTTATTATTTTTTTGGACTCGGTCACATTTGTAATATGTGGTTTTGTGTTTGTGCTTCATATTGACTTGGGCATGTACATCTCACAGGTCTTAAGTTTGTTGGTGACCCGATTCTTGACAGGACCTAGCCAGCTCAGGGTCAGCTAACAGATGACCTCAACAGATCTGGCACTCACAGCCCTGCCAGCCTTCAGCTAACCTTCTCTTCCTAAACTCAAACTCATATTCTTACCCCTCGTCACACCTGCCTCCAAACCTTGTACTAAAACAGATGCATTTGTTAACATCACAGCCAGCATACATCCATTGACACAGGGTGATACTGTTGTAGTCGGGGTTTACTTTTGTTTCCTTGAGACCCCCACCACGCGTGCCCCACTGCCTTCCTCATAACTGTACCGCTGATGCATTAGTCCCAACAGGTGCTCTTTTCTGAAAGGATCACTTAGGTATATTTAGATTTTGAAACCTGAGAGTGCTGCCCTGTGATTGGCTGTGTCAACCACATGATAACCTGGGTAGAAACCGCAGCTGTGTGCTGTTGCCCAGCGTTTCTCTGGAGGGAAGCTGGGGAGGCTTTGGCGGCTTGGGAGACCATTAAACTTATAAAATAACTGGTAAGCAAAGAAAAGGAGAAAAAGTACAAGTATCCATATTTACTACACCCTGCATGGCTTTCCATCTGCTTGGACATCCATCATTTCCATTCTCTGCTACCAACTGGATCCAGGAAGACAGCTACTTGAGGAATAAGGATTGTGAAGGCTTTGCTGCACCTTGAAGGAGTAACCAAACAATTCAGAACTGCAGGACTCACGCAAGATCAGACCAGGCCTACCTTTGGATGTTTCTGAAATTACAGCTGCAGTCTGGCCATTCTGTCTACTTTTCTTGGCATCTTCCTAGCTATTTTGTCCTTATGCCTCAACTGCTCCACCTATTTCTCTTGTTGTTTAACAGAGAAAATTACATTTTAATTCAAAGAGAGGGCAATGAAGTGCTAAAAAAAGGTAGTTAGTATGCCATCCTATATTTAACCTGCAGCCTCAGAAGGCATTGCATCTCCGTTTGCTAAACAGAGTCAACCAATCAGGCTGTGGCATTAGCTTACATGTCAAATAGCTGAAGCACAGTTGGGCAGCTGTCGCCAACCTTCAGGCAGGAGGCACAGTTCTTTGAGTTGTGTTGTGGCAAGTGAAGGAGGAGGGGTGGCTGTCACACATTCAAAGGCAGAGGCCTGTTATAATGCACTAAGTTTTTCACCTTCCTAATCTGCCCTTCTCCCTGTGTGATTATTGATGTACACGTAGCAAAGTTTGTGAGTGGTTTCACATACTTGTATTACTTTGTTTAGGGCTGGGGCAAATCACAAAGTCGGACTATCAATTTGAGACCCTATTGGATGGCAAGTGAGGCCTCCTTACTGTCAGGAAATACTGCGGGATTGTTTTGCTGGTATGGCATGCACATAGGTTAAACATCAGTATGTTGGTGTCATATTTTTTTATAGCAAGTGTTTGCTGTTAATTATGACTCGTTTTGAATAAGGTAATTGGGTTCAGCGGGGGATGGCTTTCGGCATCCTAAAATATCTCTGGTGCTGTCGTCCTCTGGTCTCTTGCCCCAGTATATGCAGTTTGAAACTGTAATTTGGTGCCACTGAAAGAACATTAAAGTGAACTTTGCTACACTGTTGGATGGTATACTTCCCGATTAGATAGGCTTTTCAGCTTATGAGGCCAAACCTTGTTCATTCAGAGTTTAAATGAATGCCTCAAAATGTCATCTGTGTTTTTCTGTAGGTTTTAGAACCTCTAAAACCATCCCAAAATGACGACAATTGTGGAGGAGTATGTGGAATATGAGGAGGAGGAGGAGGAGGAGGAGGAGGAGGAGATTGTGGAGGAGGTAAGTGGACATCTTCTCATTGGGTTTTGTACATTAATTGTAAAACACAAGGCTGCTATTCTTTACTTTCATTATTATAGTTGATTAGTTTTTGTTGTTTCTAGACTTAATATAATTAAAACCTGAGATATCATTTTATGTATGTCAGTAGATTGAAATTGTCTGCTGGATCTACATGTCCAGTGGCAGGCCCTATGAATAGTTAAGCCAGTGACGATACCCCATCCAGTCAGCAGTTCATGGAACTGGTCATCCATGTCTGCTGGTGGATCCTGTTTCAGGCAGACGCCTTCTAAAGGGTTTTAAGTCCTGGATTTCAGTCAACTATTAATCAAAACTATTTCAAACTGAACAGAGAATATTTTTACCAGTGTCCTTTTAAAAGTGCAGGTACTTTTACCTGAGCTCTCATCTTATGGTAGACAGCCCCACAACATTATAAATGGAGTCCAGTGATGTAATAATTGCACAACTACTTTCTGCAGATGAGTTGACAACATTAATGTAACTGTATTTTTGCAGCAGGCCCTTAGTTATCTCCCAACATATCTAATGTATTAATTAATACATTTTGTTGTTCTGTAATGCTACTCAAATTTTCATGTTATCCTTCCTGTGTAGCATAGATAGTGCAAGATTGGATTTGGGTCAGTGTCTGTTTCTCGAAGTTACCATTTTGTCTTTTGCTTCAAGTGACCTGTGAAAATTCTTCTTCATACTTCACTTCAGTCATATAATTTGGTATTCATCACCAATCTCCTGTAATATTTGTCTCCAGATTATGTGATCAAACCTCATACCCCCAAGATTTCAACGTGTTTTTGTGCTGCATTTAGAGACATTTTTATGTATGTTGTAATTATTGTGTTGCTGAAGGTCTCCGTGTCAGTGTCCAATGGAAGAGTGAAAACAGAAGGCTAACAGCTTAATCCCATATTTCCTGGTGAAATAGGATTAAAGCTAGCCTCGTATTTGTTCCTATTTAATATTGCTGATATCTCATAGGGGAGTCTGAATGATGTTCTTGGTGACATGATATTACCTGAACATACTCATCAATCAGCTGTTACCATTTAACTCCCATATAACATATCAGCTGTGTCAAATGGATTTACCATCTTTACTGCAAAGATGTAAATCATTTGGGAGGCGGGACAGATGGATACCTACAAACTCAATACACTCTGATTTCACTAGCACTTTCATCTACACTGTGGAGAAATATGACATTGTTTTGAGTAAATAGTAAGACGGCTTCTTATTTATTCTACAGAATGGGGAGAAACATAGTGCTGTTCAGGTCAGATATGAAAATATGCATACAGTTGAAAACACACAATATCTTCACAAGAATTTGGAAAGACTTAGCACATAAGGAGTAATACGTTATTGTTTTTTTTTTTTGTTTTATTTGATAGTGATCTGCATCATGAATCATTTTGATCATGAGTATTTTCTTCATATCATCTTAAAAAATGACTTAACTCCTCGGGTCATTTAGGGGTGGAGTGTAGAGTTCTCTGTCTGGCATTCAGACAAATTTAGAAGAGGACATCTATGGCACATTGGCAGAGAGATGGAGTGGAGGGAGAAGGAAAGAGAGAGAAAGTGAGAGAGAGAGAGAGGGGCAAGTGAGACGAGTCACCGTGCTGTAAATCACACTTCAAGTGTGCTGACGTCACAGCTAGAAATCTGCTTAGGAGAGGAGGTTGCATGGAAAAACTGCCTGACAGGTTTTAGAGAGAGGTTGCTTTGAATTACTTTGAGGGGATGAGTAATGTGAGTGTTTCATCTACACCTATGGTTCTCTCCTGTCTGATAGATTCAGATATCGAAGCCTCTTACAAATGTTGATCAAAATGATTGAGATGTTCTTTCTCTCAGCTCTGGTTATCCCTAGATTTCTGGTAGATTTGAGGGATTAATCGTTAGCTTCCAAAGCCACTTAGCTCATAATGTTCAACCTTATGTGACTGTGAATATTTCATTGCCCAAGTAGAGGGAAGTGTAATGCAGACAGGCTGCAAGTTAGGCGTGCTATTCATGGAACAGTATGCTATGTGCGGGGAATACCGTCAGTTACAGTAGCCTGAGGTGCTTGACTTGAAAATAATGTTTCCCCATAAATGGATGGTTCTTCCCAAATTACAAGTGGTACTTACTTCAAGTGGGATCTAACCGTGCACAAACATTTGGTTAAAGGCCCAGATTTTGGGATATCTATCTCTGAAATTTCTCCCTCTTCAGTACAATTAATGTGAATGGGATATAATTTGTAGCGCTCAAAGCGTTCAAGAGTGTCATTCAAAATATATTCAACAATGACATCTCTTCCAGGAAACAGTATAACATGCTACTCTGGATAATGCACAGAAACGACTGTCAACACTTATTTTATGAGACTATTTCTGTGGAGTATTTAAAGTAACAAGGACCTAATTTCTTTGAATTCAAGTTGCTGTTGATTTTCTTTTTAAATGTTGTTATCTGTTAGCATCATAAATGAAATTCCATTCATCTCCACTGTATTGGAGTGAAAGCAGAAAACAGATGTGTTGAAATGACTTAAAATAAAATCCAAACTATCCATGTCCTTTTAAAAGTGCAGGTACAAACTATCTATAGCTGTTACTAGAAGTAAGTGAGAAAATATGTTTTTTGTAATTTGGGTGAAGCAGTCCTTTGTAACCAAGAGATTAAGAAGCTGTGTAAACAGTTTGTGTATTGCTGTATGCTGTAGCAACTGATAACAGGAACAATGACAAATAAGAATAGAATTATAGTCATGTGAGCGCATGGTGTTTATAAACTTGGTCGGAGGATCAGAAGATTTAGCGCGGTTGGGCTCACATAACACAGAGGATATTAATGCCTCTCTTTCCTCTGTAGGATACAGGCTTAATTAGACTGCAGTCACAATTACAGAATAATCATCTCTGAGGATTTTACCTTTTCTTTCAGAGTGATTTCCCACTTGTTATACTAGAAATGTCAGTTGCAGTAATTAAGTAGAACCAGAGCTGAGGAAAAATCAAACTCAATCCAACAGAAATACTGTGCTGTTTCTCCCATTACTTGTTCTGGCAGTTTTGAAACTTTAGAGTTTGTCCTATATTTGTAATATTTTGAGCAGATGACAACAACGATGACTGTCACTGAGCACAAGACTCAGTCCTTTCAGGTAAAGCACCTCCTCCCAAGGGACAATAGTTCAAACAGTGCAGGATACCCTCCCTTGTCTTGACAATGGTGCATCCCCGTCCCTGTCTGCATGTCTGTCTGGATAATCTGCTGTCTGGAGATATGGTGCCTTTGGTCTTGTTTTTTTTTTTTTTAAGTTAAAACCTTTCAAGTTAGAAATGACACTAGAAATTAGTAAAACAAAAACTTCTGCATGAACATTAAACTCCCTTGCAGCAATGTACACATGAATTTTTTTGCCAGTTTTACATTTTAATGTGACTTCCAAGAGGAAGTGTCTGCTTTTTTGGGGATTAATGGCTTCTGGCAGTTTTGTTAATCATGACTGCACTGCCCATCAGATGAGATACTGTACCCCCCACATGTTGGTCAGTCTGACATTGCATGCAGCACAATGCGCTTAGAGGCGTAACTGTATATCCAGCTCTTCTCTTTTGCTTCTTGGTTTGTCTGTTCTTCAGTCACCTTTCATCTGCCATTATCACAGTACATAATAATGGCATTATTCTAACTTGCTGACTTCCATGTAGAATACATTTTATTCATATCCCTTTAACTCTTGACTTGGATCACTTCACACGTTATTGAAGGTGAGTAATTAGAGTAAGAGGTGTACTGGAGAAGCACAGATCGATATGCATCTTGTAACAGTTTTCTCTTCATCTTGGCAATATCAGGTCATTATTTAATCAACTGTATTATAGTTTTAAAAAAACAGTCATAAATTATCACTGAGTGTCTTTGATGACTGCCTCGTTATGAGTGAATACTGTTTTACTTCCTCACCAATATGTTTTGCATAATCAAGGAACCTAGACCCCGTTTGTTAGTTGGATAATTAACTGTATTTCTCTCTGTCCTCTTCCAGTCTGGCTTGCCCACCAGGAAAGTCAGGAAGAAGGTCAAGGTGGATACTTCCAAGTTCATGACTCCGTACCTGGCCCACAGCCAGAAGATGCTGGAGCAGTTCAGCCACGTAAGAAACATATCTGGGTTTTTAATACCTAACTTTAGTACCTAACTTGTCTTCTATAGCACTATATGCTTATGGAAAGAAAACAGATAAGCCCCTTTCGTTGGAATATTTGTGAGCCACAATATTTGTGATTTACTGTAGTTACTTTTTTTTTTTTAACTTCATATATGATATTTTTGGTGGTTGCAGTGTATTTCATGACTGTTGTACTCAAATGATTGCTCTACAGAACAAGTACCGCCATGCTTATGACATGTCCAGAGGCCAGCCTCCTGCCATCAGCACTGAGACCCCTGAAATGATCCGCATTAGGAAGGCCCAGGAGCAGCTTAGTGAGGTACTACTGGAAGACTGTAGTGAAATAGTCCCCCCAAATTATGCTGTCTAAAATTTAAGGATGAGGGTTGGAAGATTAATGGAAGATTTCTGGTTTGAATGCTTTCAGTAAAATTACCGAATGAAACAATTCTGTCAGCAGCAATAGACTTGAGAGTGAGTGTGAATTGAATGTGGAGCAGAAGTGCTGAACAAATTAATTTTTTAGTAAATAATGGAATAAAAAAGATGAAGATTAACAATAAAACTGAATTCCTCAAACTTGATTAGATCTTTTCTAGTCATGAATGATAACAAATTACATGTATCATCATTAGGTTAAATACCGCATGGAGGGAAATAAGGTTCGGACGACAAGTATGTATGATGGTGAGGCCAAAGAGATCGCCCACGTCAAGCATGTGTCTGAACTGATGAGCAAGGTGAGTTACTTCAACTTATAACAATGTACAAAAGTTTTTGAAAAAAAAAAACAAAAAACAATATGACTGTTAAACACCAATGTTGTTGCTTTTCTTTTCCAGGTTCTGTACAGACAGAAGTGGGATGAGACTAAGGACAGGTACCTTCTGCCTCCTGACGCTCCTGAGCTGGTTCTGGCTGTGAAGAATGCTGCTAACTACAGCAAAGTAAGCATAATGGCCTTTAAGCACTGATTTTTGAATAATTAGAACAACATCTCATTGTGTGATTAAACATGATGAGTATCTGCTTATTTTATGTGCATGGAGTAAATCATGACCTCACAACTTGTTCAGAAACTTTACACGGAGGCCTGGGACGAAGAAAAGACCCAGTTATACCCCTACAGTGACAGCCCAGAGCTGCGCAGGGTGGCCAAGGCTCAGGAGGTCCTCAGTGATGTAAGTTGAATTTACCTTCAACAACCAATTCTCAACTGCAGGGAATGAAAAGCTGTGAAAGAGTTTTCATTCACTTCATACTCCCAGCTCCCACTTTAAAACCTCTGATTACATTAGGCCTTAGAGATCAATGATACAATAATGCATCAATGAGCTGAATTGCAATACTGGAATTAAAGGACACTGATTACTAGCTGAACACAGACTTTCTTGTCTGGTTAAGTTATCTCTAAGCAGTTCCAATTGATTTTCTAACAAATTTACTAGAAATGTATTACATTATTGATATATAAAATAAAATTACACATACCAAGGTGAAGAATTTTACCTCCAAGAGATTTTATAAGTGACTGTCATTTGGTGCTGTTTCTTGAAATGTATTGCTATAGAGTAATAGAGTAATAAAAATGAGGTGAGCTGCAGCTTTCGTGTTTTATCATTTAATTCACCTGAGCAGTTCATGTCTTACATTGACTCTGCGAGCAGACTGACATTCAGCATCAATCACACAGGCTAGCACATTTTCTCTGCCGTCTATATTTTTTTTCACGGTCCATTTGTTTGTGCTGAGTCAAATGTATCATATGTAGCCTTTTCCATTCATGGTGCAGGCAATTAAAATGGTCATTTTCTTCTTTTTGCACAAAACTGTGTTTAACCTTTTCTGCTGATGTAGGGAAGTCACCAGTCAATGTAGATACAATCGGTGCACTGAGGTCAGCTATTGATGTTGAAGAATTAACCACCTCAGTAAATTTCAACTCCTGCTGTCTGCTCCTGCAGATTCACTACAAGAAGGGTCATCATGAGCGCAAGGCCAAGTACACCTCCTTGCCTGATCCTCCTGAAGTAGAGCTGGCCAAGAGAGTGGAGCATCAGCGCAGTGATGTAAGCAAAACCATTTTAAACTGTCTCTCTAACACATTGTGACACAAGTCCAAAACAAATATAAGAAATACAAGAAGATTCATGTAGATAAATTGATGAATTTACCCTTTTTCTTAATCTTAAGCTTTATTTCATACATTAGCAAGACACTTACAGTAAACCCAAATAATGAAAGCAATATTCAGTGTAAGGCATAAAAATTGGAAATAATCTTCATTAAGTGTTATCACACATTCTCACAGTCCTATTCTTTATTAACAATAGAGCGAGCACGGTAAGTGCATCATAGACAGTGTGCAATGGGTGTGGCAACACACTGGTATTTTTGTGGCTGGACGTGTGTGTGGGTCCCCCGCATTGCACTTGGAAATGGTGTAGAATTAGGAGGAATCCATTGTTACATATCATCTGCTCTGTTTTTGCAGGTTGGTTTAGTTCAGTGCAAGTCATCACAATGCCAAATAGGCACAGGAGAGTAATAGATCTTCATGATTCTCAGGAAAATTATATTTTAGAGGCACAAACCTGCACTTTGCACAGTGAACTTACGTGGAAACAGGGCCCTCAGAGACCAACCAACCCTTAGTCGCTCTAAGGGATAACTGGCCACCTGCTCCCTGATATTACTGACCACACTAAGCTGGACAGGAGAGGCTAACAATAGGTTAAAATAACAGGGATACCAGTCATTCCCAAAGAGTTTTTTCAAACATATGAGATATCTAATATGTTAGCATTATTCATATATCCTCTACACTTTACTCTACAGCAAGATCTTTCCTCTTCAAAATGTGTCTTCTAATGTTGATTGTTGTTGTTTGTTCTCCACAGCTTAAGTACAAGGAAGATTACAATAAAAATGTGAAGGGTCAGTGGTGTGAGACGCCCTACTTCGACGTGGCCACAGCCAGGGTGGCGATGGACAACTTCAGCAATGTAAGAGCTTACTACTAGAAAAGGGATGGGATTTTCAGAATATTATTATTTTGTCATTATTCTGTATCTAAGTGTCAATCCCGTTTCTTTGCAGAGAAAATACACGCAACATTATGAGGATATGAAAGACCAAATTTATTTCATGCAAACAGACACGCCGGTTTACGACACAAACAAAAAGGCTTCTGTTGCTGCTAGTGAGGTGAGTCCACACAAACACACACGCACAAAGGTATCAAAGTATTTTTATGGGCACTATCTCATGTGGAAGACACGACAGAGAGTTGACCTGTGTCTCAGAGTAGAGTGTGAGTCAACGCAGTGAATCCATGCTGACGTGTTGGTTTGTGCCTACACACGCACTGCATGATTAAGAGATCTACATTTGGTTCACTGTCACTGCACAAATTCAGTGTGTAGTATCACCAGTTTCCAGAAACAACAACTCAAACTATGTGAAGAGGCCGCCCATACTTTCACACACAATGCAAACAAGCATCATTTTGGGAAACAATAGGCATTCGTACTGTTCCTCCATGACTGACTTTACCAACGTTATGTTTTATGAGTGAGTCAGTCAACCATGTCAACACACTTTTTGCTCTTGTTACTGACACCAATCTCCTTATGTCTGTCTTTAGGTCCAATACAAGAAGGAATACGAGAAGACAAAGGCACAGTCTGACTACAACACGCTCCCCGCCACTGAGAATCCTCTCCTCAGACAGCTCAGATATGCTGGCACCATCCTCAGTGATGTAGGTGTCTGGAGAACGCTATGAAGAAAGACATTTTCAATCAATGCTGGTTTTATTAAAGATGATGGATTATAATATATATTTTGGGAAAAACAAATGATAAAATCTCAGAAGTAGTGCAGTAACATGTATCATTACTGGTCTTCATGTCTGTTTAGACAGAGGTGGTCTTGTTAGACTTAACTAAAAAAACGGGGTGACTGCTTGAATGATTGACCTATGTGGGTGTTATAGTTTAACATAAAGCTCTTCAAAGTGGATTGTTGTATTAGTGGTCACTTGCAGTAGCCTCTTGTGCACAACAAGTTAGTTGATTAGTTAATTTTAATTAATTTCAGTTAATTTCATCAAGTCTTACTGAAATATTCAATTAGCATTGTGTACTTCATGTACCATATGGACAGATGGTTTGTTCAACTGTTCATTTAATTTTGAGTGTTTGCTTATTTTAGTAACTGATTTATTTGTTTTTCATGTTCTTTGCAGAAAGTATATAAGGCCAACTATGAGAAATCCAGGGGTTTCAGCATCAACTACTGTGACACGCCCAAGTTTCAGATGGACTCAGTACTTAAACAGTTCACTGATGTAAGAAAACTTCATGACATACAAGGCTTTCTTTTTTCATAAACCAATGATATTGTTTTCTTTTTTCTTTTTTTGAAATTATACACATTCTGTTTCCCTTTTTTAGGCACATTACAAAGATAAGTATGACAGTCAGGTGAAGGGCCACTACATTGGCAGCTATGAAGATCTCTATATGCTTCACTGCCAGAAAGTTGAGGAAATGAAGAACGAGGTAAGTTCCTGCATTTTCATTTCAGGTTTCCTAAATTAAAATCACTTCTGTAAGAATTAATTTAATACTTTGTTATCTTTCCTCACAATTAGTGTATTTTATTTTGCAGCAAATGTATAAAGCGGATTATGAAGACATCAAAACAAGGTGCTTCTTCCCTCAAACAATTACGCCTGAATATGAAGCTGCAAAGAAGCTTCAACAGTGTACCGATGTGAGTAGTCTTAATAAATATCTTCATAATAAAATACTTCTTTGGGGTAAAACAGATTCACATGACTCTTCTTTTTGTATAATTATATGTATAACTGAAATATAACTTATGTCACATTTTTTCTTCATGTTATGCTTTGCAGAAAGTTTACCGGCAACATCCAGACAAAGTGAAATTTACACAAGTGGTGGATTCGCCAGTTCTGGTTCAAGCCGCCATCAATGCCAAACAGCTAAGTGACGTATGTACCATTTATAGACAGCTTCCTCTTAGTACTGATACAAAATGTATTACAGTTGAAACAGATAGTTGAAACAGTGGCTTTACAAGATGATGAAATATTTCTTATCAATATTGCTATCATTTGAATTCTTTCATACTTGCTCTTTCATTCATATAAATCATATAAGTGATTCATATAAGGTTCTTGTGAACAGAATTATTTTTCATATTGTCCAAGTATTCATTGGAATTGCTACAATCATCAGCTAATGGCCTAGATCAAATTTCTCCTAGATATGCAGATCACCTTAAAATGTGCCCAATCATCCACATAGCCCAGCTGTCTTTCTGTGGGCACCATGGAAACTGGAGAGCCATCTCTCTGTAGCATAAATAGCAACAAGCATTCATTTGGCCCAGAATAAACCCTGTGTTCAGAGAAGGGGCAGGGGAGGTGGGGAAAAGGACAGTCAAATATGTCTGAGATAGAGCCCAGCCAGTACACTGCTGCCCCCCAGTGACAGAAAATCAAAGAGCATTTTGCCTTAATCTATGTCCTGTCTCAAAATTACTGTACTTGTACAATATGTAATGATGTTTCTTTTTAGAATAAAACTCAGTTTTATCACTTTGCTCTTTTTGCAGT
This sequence comes from Trachinotus anak, assembly GCF_046630095.1. NCBI lineage: Eukaryota > Metazoa > Chordata > Actinopteri > Carangiformes > Carangidae > Trachinotus > Trachinotus anak. The sequence goes on from NW_027273852.1 coordinate 17,033,477, forward strand.
TGAACTACAAGGCAAAGTATGAGGAAACAAAGTTCAAGTCTAATCTGCCCCCAGACTATCCCTTCTTCATCCAATCCAGAGTTAACGCTTTTAACCTCAGTGATGTAAGTACCTCTTGATTTGTAAATACTCTGTACTCCATTTCTATAAATTAAAATTCTGTCAGCTTTAATTTGGTATAATATTTTTAATTTCCCGAATGGCATGATTTTCTCCTTGCAGAACTGTTATAAGTACGATTGGGAGAAATCTAAAGCGAAAAAGTTTGAGATCAAGGGCGATGCCATCTCAATCCTTGCTGCCCGTGCTCACACAAACATCGCCAGTGATGTAAGTATGCCACATTATGGATTTCAATATGTCTTGCTTTGCTTGTTTGCTTTGTATTTCAGTTACTTTTAGAACCTCTTTTGTCATAGCACTCTTTTTATTAATCTAGTCATTGCAAATCTTTTGTTCTTCTTTGCAGGTTAAATATAAAAAGGAGTATGAGAAGAACAAGGGACAAATGGTTGGAGCCCTCAGCATTAATGACGATCCCAAGATCTTGCACTCTGTTCATGTGGCCAAAATCCAGAGTGATGTAAGTCATTAGTTTGCTTGTATTTCCTGTACTTTTACTTTATCCGGATTGAGATAAGATGGGACTCTTGAACCATCTCATATTGAAACTTTTCTAAAGCTAAAAGAAACATCTCTAAAGTCATTTATATTGACTTATTTTTTTAAACTGATGTTTTGTTGTTTGCTGTTTACTCTATACTCATATTTCTACTTTGTAAATAGAACCCTGTTGTTATTATTGTGCTTGTTTGATGCTTTTAATATGAAGCACTTTATAAATAAATCTTTACGTATTTACTTAGTGGGTGATCTAGTCAGATGAATCACCCTTCACCTATACTTATTTACTCATTCCACAGCGTGAATATAAGAAGGACTATGAAAAGATAAAGACCAAGTACCACACACCACTGGATATGATGTCAGTCACCTTGGCTAAGAAATCCCAGGGGATTGCCAGCATGGCCGGGTATAGGAGCATCAGTACCAACTTCTTCCTTCCCTATGACAGTGTGCTGCTGGACTTGGCCAAGAAAGCCAACATCATCCAGAGTGATGTAAGCATAGACAGACTTTACAAGGTTTTATTGCTGGCAGTTTGGTTGTTACACCTTTTCAATTTTGTTTATTTTTCTTCACCACAGAATGAGTACAAGTCTGACTACAACAACTATACCAAGGGTAGCCCATGGGTCACCTTTGGCTCCATGGATGTGGAAAAGGCTAAGAAAGCAGGAGAGATCCTTAGTGAGGTATGTGCACAACAGCATTGCTTAAAACTCACAACACACACTTTCCACCTCTTTACAAATGCCCTCTTGACATTAGAAAATACATGTTTGATGGTTGGCAGACAATGTCACATAATGTGTTAATTTACTTGTTTCTTACAGAAAAAATACAGACAACACCCAGACACAATCCCCTTCACAGCAATTGATGACCACCCCATCATGATGCAGGCCAAAGTCAACCAGCTTCAGAGGAGTGATGTGAGTACTCTCACTATTAACTCTGCAGAGAGAACTCTTCTCTTCTTTTCTGAAGTCATTTTTGAGAAGATTGTTCTTATCTTTACTATGATCTGAGTACAGCTCATGTGACTTCTGCCCTTATTGCCCTTATTTCCTTACAGCGGTTCTACAAGAGAGGTCTTGAGGAGGTTCATCAGAAGTACTCTCTGCCTCCTGATGTCCCTGAGTTCCTCCAGGCCAAGTGCAATGCCTACAACATCAGCAAGGTGTTGCATACAGAGAGACCCCATTTATTTATATAATTGAAATATATTCTCATAGCCCACTTTGGAAGTAGTAATTTTGGGTACATTTAAAATAGTTTGCTCCTAAATCTGATCTGAAGTGTCTTTTTAAATATGTGGTGGATCCATGCCACACTTACTCAGTGTTCATATGTTTTGATGTTGTGTATATCTGTAATCTGTCATTTCAGAACTACTACAAGCTCGCCTGGCAGGAATTGATTGCTAAAGGTTATGACTTGAAGCCTGATGCTATCCCTGTTGTTGCTGCCAAAGCTGCCCGACATGCTGCCAGTGATGTAAGATTTCTGAAAGACTCATGGTCAAACTCCATTTTAAATTGCCATGTACCAAACACGTCTTGTTGCATCATATAATCATTAACATTCTTTCAATACTAATTGAATGTAATCAATGATGCTACATACATTTTAACTTATAGGTCCAATACAAAAAGGCGTACGAGAAGGCCAGAGGCCACCATGTTGGCTTCCGCAGCCTCCAGGACGACCCTCTGCTGGTTCACTACATGGAGGTGGCCAAACTGCAGAGTGACAAGAATTACAAGAAGGACTACCACAAGGCCAAGCTGAAGTTCCACTCCCCAGTGGACATGATGAGTGTGGCTCATGCTAAACATGCCTCAAGAGTGCAGACCTTCACTGGCTACAAGCAGCACCACCATAATTACTGTCTTTTGCCTGATTCAATGAATTTCGACCTTGCTCGCACCATGAACTACAATTCCAGTAATGTAAGATTCATTTTCCTTTAAGGAACATTTGTTACATGATTTAGGTAAATACTTAATGTCCTGCCTAAAAGTCTGTGTATTAACAGGTCTGATAATTTGCATACTCTTTTTCTTTCCAGTATAACTATAAACTAGATTATGAGACCTCAGTTAAGGGAACTGGCTGGATTCCCATTGGTTCCCTGGAGGTGGAAAAAGCCAAGGCAGCAGCTGCAGCTCTGGATGAGAAAAAGTACCGCCAGCACCCTGACACCATCAATTTCACCAGTCCTATTGACTCCATGAGCATGGAGCTGGCCAAGGCCAATGCCAAGATCATGAATGTGGTGAGGAGGAGGAAGCAAAATAACTTCTTAATTTGCTTCAATATAAATCACATTATTTCAGTCTATGAATTCCTTTTCAGAATAGATATAAACCAATTTCTTAAATGTAATTATGCAGAAAGAGTATAAGGCCAGTGGAGAGAAGTTCATGCACACTTACCATCTCCCTTCTGATGCCCCTGAACTGATGCAAGCCAGATACAATGCTGTCAACATCAGCCAGGTTAGTTGCAGATTCCTATATATTTTACAGCCTTTACATGCGCATAAAATTTAAAAAGAAATAAAATTGATGCTATATCTCTAACATAACACTGATGATCTATTTATTTAGAATTACTACACCTATGCTCATCGTCAAGATGTGCTCAAAGGACATAAAATGAAGGAAGATGCCATTCCTATTGTCGCAGCAAAAGCTTCCAGAGACATTGCCAGTAATGTAAGTTGTGATTATGCCAATAATAATAGTATTCAAACATTACTGCATTTAATGCAGTTATTCATAATGCCAAATGTTGTTCTTTTATACAGTACAAGTACAAGTTGGCTTACGAGAAAGCCAGAGGTCACCATGTTGGCTTCCGCAGCCTCCAGGATGATCCTCTGCTGGTTCACTACATGGAGGTGGCTAAGATGCAGAGTGACAAGAACTACAAGAAAGACTATCACAAGGTCAAGCTGAAGTATCACTCCCCAGTGGACATGATGAGTGTGGTCCATGCAAAGCACGCCTCTGCTGTTCAGACTTATGCTGGTTACAGAAAGATCCCTCACAACTACTTCCTTCTGCCTGACAACATGCATCTGCAGCTGTGTCGCAATATGATGGAGATTCAGAGTGATGTATGTTTTCCCTTTACACCTATATGTTTTCATATACCTAATATAATTGGTGCATATATAATTAAATTGATTATATACACACTAGCAAAACAAATTACACTGTGATGACTGTAAACTCTTCCACAAGTTTTGAATTATGATCTTTTTTCTTTATACACCTACAGAATGTCTACAAATCAGATTATGCCCACTGCCATAAAGGCTCAGGATGGGTCCCTATTGGTTCTCTGGATGTTGAGAAGGCCAAAGCTGCTAAAGCTGCACTGGATGAGAGGGGCTACCGCCAGCATCCCAGCACACTCAAGTTCACAAGCAAGACTGATGCCATGAACATGGCTTTGGCTCTGACCAACACGAAGCAGCTGGACAATGTATGAATGTCTTTTCTTTATATGATGTTAACATATTAATACATGTCAGATTCTCCTACAAGGATGTTCTAAACATTTTCTGTTCTTTTCTCCCCTCTAGACTGCATACAAAGCATCTGGCGAGAAGTTTGTGCACACCTATCATCTGCCCGCTGACAGCCCAGAGTTCCTCCAGGCTAAATACAATGCACAGACCCTTAGCGAGGTTAGAGCACAATCCATTTACTCAAAATCAACATCAGTTGCTGTTTGATCAGCAAATTGTCAAGCCAAAGGAATATGACTTGCATGAAATACTAGGTGTATATGTATATGTACCTGACACTTAACTGTTTATCCACAGAGTCACTACAAGCACAAGTGGCTGGAAGATATTGCTAAGGGCTACGACTTGAAGCCTGATGCTATTCCTATCCTGCATGCCAAGCAAGGCAGACATATTGCCAGCAATGTAAGTAAATCATAAATCTAATCTTTTTTCCATGTAACTGAAACAGTGACTATTACTGTATATTATACATATATATATATAACTAATTCCTTTTCCGTTTTCCTTTAGGTCCAGTACAAGAAAGCCTACGAGAAAGCCAGAGGTCACCATGTTGGCTTCCGCAGCCTCCAGGATGATCCTCTGCTGGTTCACTACATGGAGGTGGCTAAGATGCAGAGTGACAAGAACTACAAGAAGGACTACCACAAGGCCAAGCTGAAGTATCACTCCCCAGTGGATATGATGAGTGTGGTCCAAGCTAAGCATGCCTCTGCTGTTCAGACTTATGCTGGTTACAGAAAGATCCCTCACAACTACTTCCTTCTGCCTGACAACATGTATCTGCAGCGGTGTCGCACCATGAACACCCAGTCAAGTGACGTGAGTGACAGTGGCAATTTTATCAGGGATTGTGTCCTTCTGGGTGATATCATTTTTGAACACTGAATATACAGTACACTGTGTGATTCAGTTACATATTTGTGAAGAATGATTATGGAAAAGAAGTTCACTCATTCATCTTAACTCAAATGCCAATATGTATCATAATCCTATGGTCTCATTTTTTCAGTGTGATTACAAGTCTGAATGGAATAACTCTATCAGAGGTATTGGATGGGTCCCTATTGGCTCACTTGGTGTTGAGACTGCTAAAGTTGGTGGTCAGATTCTGAGTGAACACAAGTACCGCACTCATCCATCCAACTTCAAGTACAGCAAGCTGATGGACTCCATGGACCTGTCTCTGGCTACTGCCAACAACCAGATCATGAACAAGGTGTTGCCTGTTTAACTGTTACCTTATGCACAGGGCCACAAAAATAATAAGAGGTTAATAATCTTTTTCATAACTATCATGATTCATTTGTTTTTTGTCTACATTTACAGAAAGCATACACTGCTGCTTGGGAAAAAGACAAACTGACAGTCCACATCATGCCAGATAATCCTGAGATTGTCCTGGCCAAGGCTAATGCCCTCAATATGAGCAATGTAAGAAGGATCATTAATTCAAAAAACTGAAAGTGAAAAATCAGCTGCTCTTAATAGTGTCTATTGTCTGGTTAATGATGATCAGTTTGAGAGAATGACCACTGTTTTATTTCACTGTTATTTTACTTGTATGTCTTTTCTAGAAACTTTACAAAGCCGGTATTGTGGAGATGGCCAATAAGGGCTACAACCTCAAACCAGATGCTATCTCTATTTTGGCTGCCAAGTCTGGTACCACTATTGCCAGTAATGTAAGTTGAAAGTAAATTTCCTGCACCAAACAGGATTTACCCACTACAACCTATCATACATGGTAACCAAGTGTTTAATCATTGTTATAGTACAAGTACAAGTTGGCTTATGAGAAGGCCAGAGGCCACCATGTTGGCTTCCGCAGCCTCCAGGATGATCCTCTGCTGGTTCACTACATGGAGGTGGCTAAGATGCAGAGTGACAAGAACTACAAGAAAGACTACCACAAGGCCAAGCTGAAGTATCACTCCCCAGTGGATATGATGAGTGTGGTCCAAGCTAAGCATGCCTCTGCTGTTCAGACTTATGCTGGTTACAGAAAGATCCCTCACAACTACTTCCTTCTGCCTGACAACATGCATCTGCAGCGGTGTCGCACCATGAACACCCAGTCAAGTGACGTGAGTGACAGTGGAAATGTTATTAGGGAATTGTCTCTTTCTGGACAAAATCATGTTTGAAATGCAACAACACTGAATATACATTGAGTGCCTCATTTACACATTTGTGCAAAATATTTAAGGAAAGAAAGATTTTGTCATATGTGTATTGTCTCATTTTTTCAGTGTGATTACAAGTCTGAATGGAATAACTCTATCAGAGGTATTGGATGGGTCCCTATTGGCTCACTTGGTGTTGAGACTGCTAAAGTTGGTGGTCAGATTCTGAGTGAACACAAGTACCGCACTCATCCATCCAACTTCAAGTACAGCAAGCTGATGGACTCCATGGACCTGTCTCTGGCTACTGCCAACAACCAGATCATGAACAAGGTGTTGCCTGTTTAACTGTTACCTTATGTACAGGGCCACAAAAATAATAAGAGGTTAATAATCTTTTTCATAACTATCATGATTCATTTGTTTTTTGTCTATATTTACAGAAAGCATACACTGCTGCTTGGGAAAAAGACAAACTGACAGTCCACATCATGCCAGATAATCCTGAGATTGTCCTGGCCAAGGCTAATGCCCTCAATATGAGCAATGTAAGAAGGATCATTAATTCAAAAAACTGAAAGTGAAAAATCAACTGCTTTAATAGTGTCTATTGTCTGGTTAATGATGATCAGTTTGAGAGAATGACCACTGTTTTATTTCACTGTTATTTTACTTGTATGTCTTTTCTAGAAACTTTACAAAGCCGGTATTGTGGAGATGGCCAATAAGGGCTACAACCTCAAACCAGATGCTATCTCTATTTTGGCTGCCAAGTCTGGTACCACTATTGCCAGTAATGTAAGTTGTAAAAAGCTTTCTGTATTAAATCAATATTCACAATATAGCTGCTAAAACTCATATTATAGTACAGTATGAGTACAGTCTTTGTGAGTGACAAAGTATGTGTTTGCTGTCACAGTACAAGTACAAGTTGGCTTATGAGAAAGCCAGAGGCCACCATGTTGGCTTCCGCAGCCTCCAGGATGATCCTCTGCTGGTTCACTACATGGAGGTGGCTAAGATGCAGAGTGACAAGAACTACAAGAAGGACTACCACAAGGCCAAGCTGAAGTATCACTCCCCAGTGGATATGATGAGTGTGGTCCATGCCAAACAGGCCTCTGCTGCTCAAACTATGGCTGGATACAAGCAGATTATCTCCCGCTACACAGTGTTGCCTGATGCCATGAACCTGGAACTGGCTCGTAACATGCAGTTCATTGCCAGTGATGTATGTAGAGAGTGTGACTTATATGGAGATTTTTAAACAAAAATTCGAAGTTTTACATATATGTTACCATTGTGTACCATTGTGACAAAATACTGTCTCTGTCGATTTTCCCCCTCAGAACCAGTACAAGAGTGAGTATCATAACTACGTCAGAGGAATAGGATGGGTTCCTATTGGATCACTGGATGTTGAGAAAGCAAAAACAGCCGGCAAGGTTTTCAGTGAGACACAATACCGTCAACATCCTAGCAACTTCAAATTCACCAAGGACATGCACTCTATGGATCTGGCTCTGGCCACTGCCAATAATCATATAATGGATAAGGTACTGGATAGGACTGAACATGAAATTAACAGAAATGTATTTTCTATTATTAGTCTGTGAACCAAGTACATTTTGGTTTTTAGCAATCCTACACCAAAGGCTGGGAGAAAGATAAGACTTCGATCCACATCATGCCTGATGCAATGGACATTATTCTGGCCAGAGGAAACAGGAGAAACTACAGCGAGGTACAGTAGAACCCCGTCATTTTTCTACACACATTTTCCACAATTAGTCTCTAGGTCTGCTATGATTCATACTGGAAAGAGTTTTTACACTAGAAGTGACATTGCTTTCAAAATACTACCATGAACAGTTTTTATTAATATCAATATTCATTAATATTGATATCAATCAATGTCATACAAAGTGCAGTAAACAAAAACCCCCAAAGCAAATCAATATTTGGTGTGGCCACCATTAATCTTTAGAACAGCACTAGTTGTCTAATTCCAGACTGACTCTGTAATGTTGAGATCAGGCCTCTATGGGGACCAAGCCATCTGTTGCAGATCCCCTCGTTCCTCTTGTCACTGAGGATAGTCTTTAATTACTCTGGCTGTATGTTTGGGGTCATTATCATGCTGCAGAATGAAATTTTCGATTCATCAGAAGCCTCCTTGAAGAATCTAAACATCTAAAGTGACTAAAACCTTTGCACAGCACTGTATAAGCAGTGGTAACCACAACACTTATACATTCTGACAAACAGGAATTCGGTACACCACTTGGAGTCATTGTATTAATCTCTTCATTTTAAAGTAAACATGCTTTTCCTTTTCTCTCTTCAGAAACTGTACAAGCTGGACAATGAGCTGTCCAAGAAGAAGGGCCATAATCTTCGTGCTGATGCCATTTCAGTCCAGGCTGCCAAGGCCTCCACTGCCATTGCTAGTGATGTAAGTGTCTGTGTGGTATTTCTATACTATCCAACCAAATGGACATATAATTTGTTATGTTTCCTCACTCACCAGAGTTTGGTTATTAAAAATCTCTCACATTTGCTTCTTTAGTACAAGTACAAGACAGGATACCGTAAGCAGGTGGGTCACCACATTGGTGCTCTCAGCATCCAGGACGACCCTCTGCTCATGCTGGCTCTGAACTCAGCCAAGATTGCCAGTGATGCTCTGTATAAGAAGGACTTCAACAAGTCCAAGACCAAGTTCCACCTGCCAGTGGACATGATGGCCTTTGAACTGGCCAAGAAGAACCAGATCCAGGTCAACCACGCCAACTACATCACCCGTTTGCACAACTGGACTTGTCTGCCAGACTCCAATGATGTGGTCCAGGCCAGACATGCTTATAACCTGCAGAGTGATGTGAGTATTAATCCATGTGGAAACTTATCATGTTTATAAATGTATATATTTAAAGTTTTGGGAAACTTTCACCGTAATAAGCCTGCTGTTTTGTTTTGTCCAGGCTGTTTACAAGGAGGATCTGAAGATGTTGCAGGGTATTGGATGGGTGCCTATAGGTTCCCTGGATGTTGAGAAGGTGAAGAAAGCCGGTGAGATCCTGAGTGAGACAAAGTATCGTCAGCACCCAAGCAACTACAGATTCATAAGCACTACTGAAGACATGCCCATGGTGTTGGCTAAGGCCAATGCTCAGGTCATGAACAAGGTATTTCTTTTTCAGTTATTGCCCCGATATTTTATTGTTTTTCATATTTAAGATGTGTTTTCAATAGCTAATAACAGTTCAGAAAACTGTCCTTGTAAGCGTAGAGAAACTACTTCTGGGTTTTCTTTTTATGCCAAGGAATTTATATATTTTTTTTATTCAGTTATTTAACAATGAGCAGCATTGCAACATAAAATAGACAAATTAATTGAAAAAGAATATTCATTTTTATTTCATGCATTCGTACAAGTTGACCTACCTGCTACATTAGACAAGATAATGGAAAATTAGCTTATTTTATTAAACCAGATTTAACACTCTTTAAAAGATGAGTGTTATTTATTGGAAACAAACTGTTTAAATGTTGAGCAATAGTAAGTCTTTATTTAAAATTACCCGGTTTCTAACTAAAAGGGCAACTTCATTGTGATTGTTGAATTAATGTCATGCTACAGACAAGCATTAAATTCATTCAAATGTATTTTATACCCCAAATATTTCCTGAATTGTTTTATTATGTTAAAAGAATGTACCATAGTTTCTCTGGCCTTTAGTTTCTCTGGCCTTGTGAAAATAAAATCACATCATTTGAATAAAACGATAGTACATGTTCACTCTCACTGATACTGGACTACTTTTAAGTTTTGCTATTGCTACATAGCCCGCGTTTCCATTAACAGCTGTTTACTTACCAGTCTTGAAGAAACGATGTGAGTTCATCATCAAACTTCACTCCTTTACTCACCAACAGCTGTCTCCAGTGGTGGAAAGCAACGCCAGTGTTAACTCTTGCCTCTATCACACCTTTTCTTCTACTGAAGTTAGCATGCTAACCAGCTAGCCGATAGCAACTTACTTTAGCCTCCAATCTGCTCAGAAGACGTTGCGCTGCTCCAAGGGCGTATAATAAACTCTTGTCTTGTAAATACGACGATGGCCAAAGCTCTTGTGAAGCCACAATCACTACCACCTGCTCCCTGCGACAGAAAGTGAAAGGTTTAGTGATCAATGCAAACAACAATAGTGATAAAGACCAACCTTGTTTTGTGCCTCTACTTAAAAAAACAAAACAGAACACTGCGGCCTTGAGGTTTCATGGTTCTAACCCGGTCAGTATAATTATGACCCAAATTGAATGTGTATAAAACTGAAAAAAACTTTGTTGAAAACTTTCTCAGCTTGAATAGATTCAGCATAATATGTTACATTCAGGAGATGTCCACTTAGTGTTATCAGCAGGATTTTTATGCGACATCAGTATTGATTTAATTATGAATGCACGCTAATGGCATCTTCATCTGAATGTTTTACTTTTTGCATGGAATCTTACTTATTTCACAGCAAGCTTACATTGAAGCCTGGGAGAAAGATAAGACTACCATCCATGTCATGCCTGATGCTATGGATATTCTATTGGCCAAAGCAAACAAAGTCAACTACAGTGTGGTGAGTCTTTCTCAGACATTGCCAAAAAATTCAGGTTGCTGTCATAGCTTCTGAAACAATATACAGTACAGCATGATACTCCACCATTTTTCAGAAAATGTTTGAAGGTGTTTGTTTTTTTTCCCCTTTATACAGAATACGTATAAGAAGGCAAATGAAGAGGCCAAGAAGAAGGGATATGACCTGCGCAATGATGCCATTTCCATTATTGCAGCGAAGGCTTCCAGGGATATTGCCAGTGATGTAAAGCAGCTTCATTTCTACTCTTTATATTTATCATAAATAATATTTAATTTCATTTTAATATTTTAAGGGTAGTTAAATTAATAAGTAAAAAAAAGTAATATATTTAAATATAGAATATTATTTCATGCTACTATTTCACATAGCTAAAAATCTAATTAATTACCTACAGGATTGCATGCTTAATGTGTACTGACATTCAAAGTCAGCAAAATTCAGCTAAGTCTGAAAACTGTTTTTTCACTGATATTGTTGCTTTACAACAACTATAATATTTTGATTAGTTGTTTTGTTCCTCATTTGCAGTACAAGTACAAGACAGGATACCGTAAGCAGGTGGGTCACCACATTGGTGCTCTCAGTGTCCAGGACGACCCTCTGCTCATGCTGGCTCTGAACTCAGCCAAGATTGCCAGTGATGCTCTGTACAAGAAGGACTTCAACAAGTCCAAGACCAAGTTCCACCTGCCAGTGGACATGATGGCCTTTGAACTGGCCAAGAAGAACCAGATCCAGGTCAACCACGCCAACTACATCACCCGTTTGCACAACTGGACTTGTCTGCCAGACTCCAATGATGTGGTCCAGGCCAGACATGCTTATAACCTGCAGAGTGATGTGAGTATGAATTATTTAATTTAATACTCTGGAAAGTTATCATGTTAATGAATGTATATTCTTTTAACGTTTTAGAACATTTTTAACCATACGAAACACTTTGTGTTTTGTCCAGGCTGTTTACAAGGAGGATCTGAAGATGTTGCAGGGTATTGGATGGGTGCCTATAGGTTCCCTGGATGTTGAGAAGGTGAAGAAAGCCGGTGAGATCCTGAGTGAGACAAAGTATCGTCAGCACCCAAGCAACTACAGATTCATAAGCACTACTGAAGACATGCCCATGGTGTTGGCTAAGGCCAATGCTCAGGTCATGAACAAGGTATGAAATTATATTCACAGAATTAATGTGTAATATCAAACTACTCTATCAGCTATATCTGGATATGATAAGGAAATTATTTAATCATAAAAATGCAAACATGCGAAGTTTGTTGTGTCAGTAAATTCTCATATTATTGGTATCTGTGACGGCAGAAATCATATATTGATGCCTGGGAGAATGAGAAGACGAAGATCCACGTCATGCCTGATGCTATGGATATTCTTCTGGCCAAGGCGAACAATGTCAACTACAGTCTGGTACGTGAAAAATTAAACCGTTATGGTGGTACAGCAAGTCTTATTTGTGGATTTATTTCAGTTAGGGCTCTGAGATGAGATACGGTTGAAATCAGTATTTCATATTAATAAGTATATTTTCTGATATTTATAAACATATATCAAGGTAATTGAAATCACTTATAAGAGAATCAACTTAATGTTTGGTGAAATGAACTGTGTTCCACTATTATGCACTACATCAGACAGAACTCTTTATATGTGTAAAAAAAAACCCAACTTTTTGAAGATGTATTTTTAATTATGAGTTGCTTTGATTCATTAATTTGGATAGCAGAATTTCATATATGATTGCATCATCATGAAAAGATTCAATTTTAAGTTGTAAAGTTATGATACTGACTCATCACCTTGCCCCACGTACAATGGAAAATGAAGATATTTAAGATCTGTGCGTTGTTTGTGTTTGTTTTCAGAAAAAGTACAAACAGGCGCATGAAGATTCCAAGAAGAAGGGCTATGATCTGCGCAATGATGCCATTTCCATCATCGCAGCCAAGGCTGGCAGGGATATTGCCAGCGATGTAAGCTGTTGGATTTCACACATGATAAACAGTTGTTATACATTCATTACTGTAAATGTAACCATGGAGCTTTTTTTATGTTTCTTCCAGTACAAGTACAAGACAGGATACCGTAAGCAGGTGGGTCACCACATTGGTGCTCTCAGCATCCAAGACGACCCTCTGCTCATGCTGGCTCTGAACTCAGCCAAGATTGCCAGTGATGCTCTGTACAAGAAGGACTTCAACAAGTCCAAGACCAAGTTCCACCTGCCAGTGGACATGATGGCCTTTGAACTGGCCAAGAAGAACCAGATCCAGGTCAACCACGCCAACTACATCACCCGTTTGCACAACTGGACTTGTCTGCCAGACTCCAATGATGTGGTCCAGGCCAGACATGCTTATGACCTGCAGAGTGATGTGAGTATTAATCCATGTGGAAACTTATCATGTTTATAAATGTATATATTTAAAGTTTTGGGAAACTTTCACCGTAATAAGCCTGCTGTTTTGTTTTGTCCAGGCTGTTTACAAGGAGGATCTGAAGATGTTGCAGGGTATTGGATGGGTGCCTATAGGTTCCCTGGATGTTGAGAAGGTGAAGAAAGCCGGTGAGATCCTGAGTGAGACAAAGTATCGTCAGCACCCAAGCAACTACAGATTCATAAGCACTACTGAAGACATGCCCATGGTGTTGGCTAAGGCCAATGCTCAGGTCATGAACAAGGTATGAAATTATATTCACAGAATTAATGTGTAATATCAAACTACTCTATCAGCTATATCTGGATATGATAAGGAAATTATTTAATCATAAAAATGCAAACATGCGAAGTTTGTTGTGTCAGTAAATTCTCATATTATTGGTATCTGTGACGGCAGAAATCATATATTGATGCCTGGGAGAATGAGAAGACGAAGATCCACGTCATGCCTGATGCTATGGATATTCTTCTGGCCAAGGCGAACAATGTCAACTACAGTCTGGTACGTGAAAAATTAAACCGTTATGGTGGTACAGCAAGTCTTATTTGTGGATTTATTTCAGTTAGGGCTCTGAGATGAGATACGGTTGAAATCAGTATTTCATATTAATAAGTATATTTTCTGATATTTATAAACATATATCAAGGTAATTGAAATCACTTATAAGAGAATCAACTTAATGTTTGGTGAAATGAACTGTGTTCCACTATTATGCACTACATCAGACAGAACTCTTTATATGTGTAAAAAAAACCCCAACTTTTTGAAGATGTATTTTTAATTATGAGTTGCTTTGATTCATTAATTTGGATAGCAGAATTTCATATATGATTGCATCATCATGAAAAGATTCAATTTTAAGTTGTAAAGTTATGATACTGACTCATCACCTTGCCCCACGTACAATGGAAAATGAAGATATTTAAGATCTGTGCGTTGTTTGTGTTTGTTTTCAGAAAAAGTACAAACAGGCGCATGAAGATTCCAAGAAGAAGGGCTATGATCTGCGCAATGATGCCATTTCCATCATCGCAGCCAAGGCTGGCAGGGATATTGCCAGCGATGTAAGCTGTTGGATTTCACACATGATAAACAGTTGTTATACATTCATTACTGTAAACGTAACCATGGAGCTTTTTTTTATGTTTCTTCCAGTACAAGTACAAGACAGGATACCGTAAGCAGGTGGGTCACCACATTGGTGCTCTCAGTGTCCAGGACGACCCTCTGCTCATGCTGGCTCTGAACTCAGCCAAGATTGCCAGTGATGCTCTGTACAAGAAGGACTTCAACAAGTCCAAGACCAAGTTCCACCTGCCAGTGGACATGATGGCCTTTGAACTGGCCAAGAAGAACCAGATCCAGGTCAACCACGCCAACTACATCACCCGTTTGCACAACTGGACTTGTCTGCCAGACTCCAATGATGTGGTCCAGGCCAGACATGCTTATGACCTACAGAGTGATGTAAGTGCAACTTTCTGATTCTGTTTTTGATTGTCTTTTATTTTATGCTAATACCACAAAGTGTGTCACAACTTAAATTCTGTGCTACTGAACTTCACAGGCTATCTACAAAGCTGACCTGAAGTGGCTCCAGGGCCTGGGCTGGGTCCCCATTGGTTCAATTGATGTTGAGAAATCCAAGAAGGCAGCTGAGATCTTGAGTGAGAGGAAGTACCGCCAGCACCCCAGCACTGTTCCCTTCACCTCCCCCACAGATGCCATGAACATCGCCCTGGCAAAGAATAACGCCTTGACCATGAACAAGGTAGAGTTCATCATTATCTTGATTTGCAGTGGAGATCTCTTTGGTTAATAGCATAGTTAACACTGGAATTATTTGTGATTTGTTCCAGCGTCTCTACATCGAGGCATGGGAGAAGGAAAAGACCAAGCTGCATATCAAACCTGACACTCCTGAGATCCTCCTCTCTCAGCAGAATGCTATCAACATGAGCAGGGTCAGTGTAATTCTTATTGCACATGACAGGAAGGTCAATCCTGAATGTTTTTGTTTCATGATCTTGGCTATACCTTTGTCAAGACTGGTTCTTGTGTTGGAGGTGTTGTGGCAGTTGTGTTTACTTATAAACTGCTTTAAGCCTCATTCAGATTGCTCCTTATTTTAACTTTAATTAGCAGCCAGAAGAGATTCTCACAGCAGATTCTATGAAAATGATCCCCTGGGCAAAGTCCTACTGCAAACCTAACTGGGATATTCTTGAGATATTCTTTCTAAATGCCACAACCTTACCTCCATTTGGTATATTCCTCCTAAATATATTTTATAAGTAGATAGTTCTAACATTGTAGAATCACTTTTATTTTCATAAAAAAATTTATTTATTTATGTCTTTCTTTACAGAAACTATACAGACAAGGTTTTGAGGAGACAATCAAAAAGGGCTATTTACTCCCTGCGGATGCAATCTCTGTCAAGTCTGCAAAGGCCTCCAGGGACATCATCAGTGATGTGAGTGACTTCTACTGCATCAGATACAGTATTTCTTTACACGACCACTGAAACACTGAAATAAGGTACAATATGACAGATGCCGTAGTTGTAACATAAAACTTTTTCTGCTGATTTTATCAGTACAAGTACAAGACAGGATACCGTAAGCAGGTTGGTCACCACATTGGTGCTCTCAGCGTCAAGGACGACCCCCTCATCATGCTGGCTCTGAA
The DNA here is from genome assembly GCF_046630095.1 of Trachinotus anak. Classification (NCBI taxonomy): domain Eukaryota; kingdom Metazoa; phylum Chordata; class Actinopteri; order Carangiformes; family Carangidae; genus Trachinotus; species Trachinotus anak. The sequence continues at coordinate 17,049,567 of NW_027273852.1, forward strand.
CTCAGCCAAGATTGCCAGTGATGCTCTGTACAAGAAGGACTTCAACAAGTCCAAGACCAAGTTCCACCTGCCAGTGGACATGCTGAGTCTTGAACTGGCCAAGAAATGCCAGATTCAGGTCAACCACGCCAACTACATCACCCGTTTGCACCAGTGGACTTGTCTGCCAGACTCCAACGATGTCGTCCAGGCCAGGAAAGCCTATAATCTTCAGAGTGATGTAAGCTTTTTTGTGACATATTCAACATATCTCAACATATTATAACATGTTGACTGTGCTCATGTGTCTTGATGTTCCGTATATGTGCTTTTCCCACCAGGCTGTATACAAAGCTGACTTGGATGAGATTGTAGGTGTGGGATGGATCCCCATTGGTTCACTGGATGTGTTGAAGGCCCAGAATGCAGGAAAAATTCTCAGTGAACGTCTCTACAGACAGAAACCAGACACACTGAAATATACAACTGACATGGCTTCAATGCCCATGGTCTTAGCCAAAACTAATGCTGATATCATGAACCAGGTAAAAGAAATCATATCCCTCTTTTACAGGTTTTGCACATTTGTTCGGTCTTTACCATGTGATTACAATTCGTGTTTTTTCTCTTTCTGTTTACCACCACAGAGAAACTACATTTCTGCTTGGGAAGCTGACAAGGTTAAGACTCACATAACCCCTGACTTGCCAGAGCTGTTGCTCTCCAAAGCTAATGCATACAACATCAGCAGGGTATGTTTGGTCTGTTTTGACTTGATGTAGTTTCAGTTGCTCTCGTATCTGTATTCCTGTCATTGAATATCAGTGTCATAGGCATCACTATTTACATTTTGTAATTCATCTCTTTTCATTCCTTTTTCAGAAACTGTACAGGGAAGGTGTTGAGGAAATGTTCAAAAAGGGCTACGACCTTAAGGCTGATGCTGTCTCTGTTGTTGCTGCCAAACATGGAAGAGAAATCATCAGTGATGTGTGTAACATGCAATTGAAATCTTTCCTCTCATATTTTGATGTGTGTGTTCTTGTGTTTATCCGTTTAACTATCACTTCACTCTTTCTCTCTATGCAGTACAAATACAAGACAGGATACCGTCAGCAGGTCGGCCACCACATTGGCGCTCGCTGTGTGCAAGACGACCCTCTCATCATGCTGGCTCTGAACTCAGCCAAGATTGCCAGTGATGCCCTGTACAAGAAGGACTTCAACAAGTCAAAGACCAAGTTCCACCTCCCAGTGGACATGCTGAATCTTGAGCTGGCCAAGAAATGCCAGATCCAAGTCAATGATTTCAACTACAGAACTCATCTGCACAACTGGACCTGCCTACCAGACTCCAACGATGTGGTCCAGGCCAGAAAGGCGTATGACCTGCAGAGTGATGTGAGTAATGAGAATTTTGTCATAATCTGTTTGCTGAATGCTGGATTAATTTATTTTTTTAAAACTCACCGTGACTCCTCTTGTCCTCCTACCTGTAGGCTGTGTACAAGGCTGACATGGAATGGATCAAGGGTACAGGTTGGGTGCCAATTGGGTCAGTTGATGTGGAGAAGGCCAAGAAAGCAGCAGAGATCCTTAGTGAGAGGAAGTACCGTCAGCCTCCCACCAACTTCAAGTTCACTGCCAAAACATGTGACATGCCATATGCCCTTGCTCAGGCCAATGCCCAAACCATGGACAAGGTAGGGATAATACATCTTATTAATGTTATTTCAATACATTTTTTTGTTGTTTTATTTTATCAATATTTTTTAAACATTTACAGAATGTCTCAGTAGTTCCCTTTGTTTGACACAAAAAAGTACAACTTGTTTTAGAAAAAGCTCTATAGTTTTTTGTTTTTGTTTTTTTTTGTGATGTTCAAGGACTCAAATTAAGTCACATCTAACTAAAACCTGTTAATATGCTGTTTACAGAAAGCATATGTTGCTGCCTGGGAGAACGATAAGACCAACATTCATATCATGCCTGACACCCCAGAGGTCCTCCTTGCCCAACAGAATAAACTCAACACCAGTCTGGTAATGCAGTTCCTCTCCATGTAATTGTATATCATCTTAATCAATTAATTGTGCTAAAGTTTGAGGAGTGAATGGCATGATCACATGATTGCTCAATACATCTTCTGTTAGGAAATTGTCTGCCCCAGACAACTTGACAACTACATTCTTTGTTTCCCCAGAAATATTATCGTCAAGGTTATATGGACACCATCAACAAAGGCTACCACCTTCCCAAAGATGCAATTTCTGTCTTATCAGCCAAACACTCCCGAAACATCATCAGTGATGTAAGTCTTTACCTCTGTTTTGAAAATTTTCCTGTTCCCTTCACTTTGTTATTTTACGAGCTGTATTTTTTACCCATATTCATTTTACAGTTATAATTTGTATTAAGAAAATGATCCAATTATTTCTCTCTCAAATTTTCAGTACAAATACAAAGCTGGTTTCCGCAATCAGTGTGGCCATCATATTGGTGCCCTTAGTGTCAATGATGACCCACTGATTTTGTTGGCCGCCCACGTAGCCAGGATCTCCAGTGACAACATCTATAAGAAGGACTTCAACAAGTCCAAGACCAAGTTCCACCTCCCAGTGGACATGCTGACACTTGAACTTGCCAAGAAATGCCAGATCCAAGTCAATGACTTCAACTACAGAACTCACCTACACCAGTGGACATGTCTGCCAGACTCCAATGATGTGGTGCAGGCCAGAAAGGTCTACGACTTACAGAGTGATGTAAGTACATCTACAACTACAAAGTTTAGGGATTAGGGGAGAGTTGATGAAGTAAGGAAGGATTGTTTGGAGTTTATTGTTAGCCCTTATTCTTCTCTTTTACTAAAAGGTATTGTTACTATAATGGAAAACACATTAAGTTCCATGCAAACTCATGTATTGTTTTGTTGAGATCTGTATATCTGTTAGTTTCATAGATATTCATATCACTCCCAACATTTCAAGCCTAGATTTGGATCCAACATATTTTAATTTTAATAGCAGGACAACAACAACCGTTTTTCATGAGGTTAAAACTGATATATCTTTTTCAGGCTGTATACAAAGCTGATCTGGAGTGGCTGAGGGGATGCGGCTGGTCACCTCAGGACTCTGTGGACGTCATCAAAGCTAGAAATGCCCAGACTATTCTCAATGAAAGGCTCTACCGCCAGCCTCCAAGCACTGTCAAGTTCACCAGCGTTGTGGATCTCCCAGCTATTGTTTTGTCCAAGCAAAATGCTGACAACCTCAGTGATGTGAGTAATGACATTTTCATCATGCTAAATGCTTTCTCTGGTGAATTTAAAACCTAAAACTAAATACTATGTACAGATATCTGTGATGATTCATTTTCTTTCTGACAGAGGAAATATAGGGAAGTCTGGGATAAAGAGAAGCTCACCATTCACCTGCCAAATGACACCCCCACTTTAGAACTGGCTAAGGCCAATGCTATCAACATCAGCAATGTAAGTTTGTATTATTACAATAAATTAGCACAAAGGTTTACATAAATATCTTAAAAGTATAAAGATGTTTCGAATTCCTTGAAATGTATAATTCTGATGATGTATGTCTTACAATTCTTTGGTGATTCTTTGTTCTGTGCAGAAACTGTACACAAAGGCATGGGATGACCAGAAGGCCAAAGGCTACCATATCAAGGAGGATGCTATCTCTGTGCTGAAGGCTAGAGCTTCCAGAGATATCGTCAGTGATGTAAGAAAAACTTATCAATAAGGTTTGATTACAGAAGATTAATAAATTAGCTATTTGTAGAATTTTCTTTAACCTTTCAGTTCTTGTCTTTTAGTACAAGTACAAAGATGGATACCGTAAGCAGGTTGGCCACCACATTGGTGCGCGCTGTGTGCAAGATGACCCCCTGATCATGCTGGCTCTGAACTCAGCCAAGATTGCTAGTGATGCCCTGTACAAGAAGGACTTCAACAAGTCCAAGACCAAGTTCCACCTGCCAGTGGACATGCTGACACTTGAGCTGGCCAAGAAATGCCAGATCCAAGTGAACGATTTCAACTATAGAACTTATTTGCATCAGTGGACTTGCCTTCCAGACTCCAACGATGTGGTCCAGGCCAGAAAGGCCTATGATCTCCAGAGTGATGTAGGTTCATGGTTGTGCAATTGGATCGCATTCTTTTCACCTACATTATTATAACAATCATCACAATTTTCCATTTCACCTCAATCTATCTATCTTATATTGTGATTTTTGTCCGTATAATTACATGGAAAAACATGAACAAATCTTCCTGCTTTGTTTCCTCAGGCTGTGTACAAAGCTGATATGGAGTGGTTACGCGGATGTGGTTGGATTCCACATGAGTGTGTGGATGTTATGAAGGTGAAGCATGCACAGAAGATCCTGGCTGATGTAAGTGTGACTGCTAATTAACTTCACTTTGACTTTGTCAGTACTTGTAAAATTACAGACATTTCTATACATTTGTGAAATTTTAAAAGCATCTTTAGAGTTAATTTAATCAGAAAATAATGTACACATATATCTTTAATAATTTTGCTGAATTATTTTCTGACATGCCTTTTCCCTGCTTTTATACAGAGAGGCTACCGTGTAAAGTTGGATGACCAGAAATACACAGTTCCAACTGACAGAGTCGACTTGGTCTGTGCCAAGAATGCTGCTGAGGTCCTCAATGAGGTGAGGATCCCTCTCTCTGCTTTTCAGATCCTGACTGGATATGTTTAAAGTCTTCTCTGCAGTTAAACCACCTGATAGAAAAGTGGTGATGGCACAAATTAGGCATTTCTTTAAAATTTTACTAAATATTTGTTTCTCACTCTTTTCAGGCCAAATATCGTGAGGCTTGGCACCAGGAAAAGACCAAGTACTCTCTGGTGGACACTCCAGGTCTTGCAACAGCCAGAGAGGTGGCTAAAAACGTACACCCGGTAAGATGACTACATGACTATATATGCTGCATATTTCAATTCAACATTGTCCTGTACTTTCACCCCTTATTATCAGCTTGATAAATGATACGTTGTGACCCATAATATGTATTTCCGTCTCTTGTAGAAACTGTACACCAAAGCATGGGACTCCGTCAAAGCCACAGGGTACTTCATGCCTGGAGATGCTGTGCCAATCAAGCAGTGCATCATGACATCTAAAATACAGAGTAAAGTGAGTAGCTAGACAAAGTTGCATCTGTTTGTTTAATAATAAGATGATTTACTAAAATTGTTTTTAATTTTATTGAGAACATGATGAGACGGAGATGATGATTTATGTCTGTCCTGCAGCACAAGTACCTTGAAGGATACCGTAAGCAGGTCGGCCACCACATTGGTGCTCTCAGTGTCCAGGACGACCCTCTGCTCATGCTGGCTCTGAACTCAGCCAAGATTGCCAGTGATGCTCTGTACAAGAAGGACTTCAACAAGTCCAAGACCAAGTTCCACCTGCCAGTGGACATGCTTCAGTTTGAACTGGCCAAAAAATGCCAGATCCAAGTCAATGATGACAACTACAGAACTCGCCTACACCAGTGGACTTGTCTGCCAGACCAGAACGATGTCATCCAGGCCAGGAAAGCATATGACCTTCAAAGCGATGTGAGTGTTCTGAAGAACTACACCAAGCTGGAACTTGTTTATCATACTCACACAATAAATTGATAGGAAATTCTTTCTTTACCCACTAAAATGTGTCTTTTTTTGTGTTTTTAGTATATATATAAGTCTGATCTGGAATGGATTCGTGGCTGTGGTTGGGTGGCAGCTGACTCTGTTGACCATGTCAAGGTCAAGAAGGCCCAGGAGATTCTGAACGATGTACGTTTACTGTGTTATTTTCTGTCTTTGGATTTGTCTATTTTTCATTTAGCCCATCTTGGTGTCAGTTCATTGTATCTCATTTTGATGCTTTATTTTTTATTTTCAGAGGCATTACAAAAAGAGTGCCATCGATGGTTTCGGAAAATTCACCCTGGTTGTGGACTGTCCTGAGATCCTCTTGGCAAAGACGAATGCTGCCAACCTCAGTGATGTATGTAAAAATCGAACACTTAAATTTCTAGATGCATTTGAATAAACAATTCTCAAATCTAAAACCTAAATTATGTTCTTTTTTCCCCACTATAGCTGAAGTACAAAGAGACATTCAATGCAGAAAAGGGTCATTACATTGGTTCAGATGACACTCCACAACTGGCCCACAGCAGGGAGGTGTCCAAGAACATCAGTGAGGTAATTTAAAATAGCATATTCAATAATTTCATCAACTGCAGATTGTGTATCACATATTTTGTGTGCCTTTTTTTAACTTTGTGTCTGCTTTGTGTAATTTCAGAAACTCTACAAACAGCATTGGGATGAGTCTAAGGCTACAGGCTACCAGCTGGACCATGAATACATCCCACTTGTCAGCGGCAAGAAGAGCAGGGACATCGTTAGTGATGTGAGTGTCCTGGATTTCTCAATGTTAGTCAGTGCTGATAAAGCAAAAGCCCAGGGAGTCATGTTTTCATCTGATAGCACATAAACAAAGTTCAATTCAGATGTTTATCATTTTGGATCCTGCTAGACCAAGTACAAGGACGCCCATGAGAAGGCCAAGGGTCACTACATGGCTGGAACCCTGGTGGATTTCCCTGAGGTGATGCGCTGTGGAGACCAGGAGAGGAACAAGGGACTGGTAAGATATTGTTAATAATTTCTCCATTTATTCCATATATATCAAGGCATCTTAATGCTTTTTCATGGTACAATAAAAGAAAACCTTAAATGTCAGCAAAATACTTTAAATGGTATGCTAATCTTCATGTAGCATTTTTAAGCATTTAACTTACAGAGATTGGCATTTAAATTAATTATAATACACATAATATCATATTTTTGGTTGATTTGTTTAATTCCAAAGATTAATTTCAATAACTACTCATGTCTTTACAGAGGCTCTACCACAAGGACTACCATAGCACCAAGACCAAGACCCACCTCCCACCTGACATCATTGCTAACCAGGTAGCTAAGCGGTGCCAGGATATGCTGAGCGACGTCATCTACCGCACCTACCTGCACCAGTGGACCTGCCATCCTGACCAGGAGGATGCCATTCGTGCCCGCAAGACCAACGAGATTCTCAGTGATGTAGGTCCTTCTTCATATTCTGCACATGTGCCGCTTGTACCTGATCGCTGCGCAGTGTTCTGTGAAACATGACTGGACAAACTCATGTCTCATCAGCTGTTTTAAAATGTTATGTTAGATATACAGGCACTGCACTTTAAGTAACTATCTTATCTTATATTATGATATGTGATTAATTGATAAAGGTTATTTAGTGTGTCTAATGTTTTGAGAGCTATTGTAATAGCAGGTTTTTTGGAATTTTTCTCATTAAGTGAGAATTTTCTTTGCTGCTACATTTTTTTGACAAACAACTGTGTCTCTAGACAACTTGAAACACAGTAGATTCTATAATAGATTTATGTTTGCAAGAAATGTTCTCTCCATGATTGAACACACAATGTGTGCTTTCTGATATTCAATAGGTGTTCTACAAGGATGACCTGAACTGGATGAAGGGTATTGGTTGTTATGTCTGGGACACACCAGAGATTCTACGTGCCAAGAAGTCCTACGAGCTGCAGAGTGATGTGAGTAGCAACATTATTTTTCATTATTTCATCAGTTTATGGTTTACTGAGCCAAGTTGTTAGTTTTAAAACCTTCATAGCATTTAGACATGGAAAAGAATGTAATTCTTTTGTTTGTGGAACTGTGTGTAACTTATCCATGTAATATCTTCTCTTATAGCTTAAATACAGAGACGAAGCCAAGAAAGAATTCAACAATTACTCCATTGTGACAGACACCCCAGTTTATGTGACGGCTGTTCTGGGTCATACCTGGGCCAGTGAGGTGAGTGAGCAAGACTTTTATAACATATATTATTTGAGTTTTCCTCCAATTGTGTGCATTAATTAAACAATTATCATTGACAGCTCAACTATAGGGAGGCTTATCATAAGGAGAAGCACCTGTATACCACTGTTCTGGATACCTACGACTATGCCAGATGCCACAACTTCAAATACTTCTTCAGCAATGTAAGTAAAGATAAAAATATATCTGTCTTTCAGTCAGTGACAAGATTTAAAATATCAGCTTTGTAACCTGCATGTTTTCATACAACATGTTGTGATGTTCTGGTTTCTGTCTACAGAAAAACTACACTTCTGCATGGGACAAAATCAAAGCCAAGAGCTACCAGATTCCACATGACGCACATGCCCTGCAACATGCCAAACAACAGAAGATCATTCTCAGCGGCGTGAGTTCAATTTGGAGTTCTGTTCATTTCAGTCCATGTTTTTACTATGCTGGGATTTTCTTCACATGAGTTTAAATCATCTTGCCTATGAATCATCCTGCCCCTTTAGGTGAAGTACAAGGAGGATTATGAGAAGTTCAAATCCCTCTACAGCCTGCCCAAGTCTCTTGAGGACGATCCCGCTACTGCTCGCTGCGTCAAAGCTGGAAAGCTGGTCCTAGATGTGAGTTAAATTTGTTTTGCCATTTTATCTTCCACATGTTTGCATTTTTTAAACAGGGAATACAACAGGAGCTGCAGCTTTTAACAAGCAGCTAAAATGTATCATCCAGCTGTGCATATTTTAAATAATTTTCCTATATTTGAAGCTACATAATAACAGATACCTTTACAGAGTGACCCACAATGTAATCATAGAACACAATTCATTTCATTTGAGAAAAAAAATTACATCCCAATTTAGCTTTGTGCTTACATAATGCAAAGAACCATCTCTTATCCACCTTTATAGCGTCTATACAAGGAGAACTATGAGAAGACCAAGGCCAAGAACCATATCCCACCAGACATGCTGGAGATCCTGTCTGCCCGCAACACCCAGTCCACCGTCAGTGGAATCCACTACCGCAAGTATCTGCACCAGTGGATATGCCTGCCTGACATGCAGATGTACGTCCAGGCACGCAAAGTCAACGAGCAACTCAGTGACGTGAGTAACTGACTTTAGCTTGATATTCTGCACTTGCTCCTGCGTAGCCACAATATTACAATCGCATTCTTACTTGTTATATATTTCTGATGATATAATATCTTCTTTTGATATTGCTTTTTTAAATCTTAGCATTTTAAAGAGTGCAAGATAAATAAACCAGTTTCCAAATGCTGCCATTAGTTGTATATGTATAGATATGTTAAAAAGTAAAGGGTGTTTTCAATAACAGCTACAGTACAAAACTATCTGCCAAAACTCACATAATTAGTGTGTTTCGCTGTGTGCTCTCCCCAGATCTTCTACAAGGATGATCTCAACTGGCTGAAGGGTATCGGCTGCTATGCCTGGGACACACCAGAGATCCTCCGTGTCAAGCATGCCGGTGACCTTCAGAGTGAGGTTAGCCCACTCACTATATTTATCCTTCATATTCAGTAATTTGGTTTATAACTTTTTCATGCTTATCATCTCTTTGGTACACAACTTCGGGCTTCGTTATCTCAACCTTCTGCCCAGTAAATACCTCTATAGAGTTTTTACACTACCTTGTGTTTCTGTTTAAAAGCCATGCTGATTGCCACCATTTGTATGTTTATTGCAGAACAAGTATAGAGCCAAAGGTATTGAGGCTTTCAAGGACTATTCAGTGGTGACGGAGACTCCAGTGTATGAGACGGCCAAGCAGAATGCTCAGAACCTGAGTGATGTAAGTGACTCAAATTTACTTTTTCACTATAAATATTTCATTTTATTAAAAAAAAAATTATGGCTATACATCTAATCTTTTTTCTTCTCATTTTCCAGCTGCACTACCGCTATGATTACAACATCAACATCAAGGGCACAAATACTTCTCCTGCTGTTACCATTGAAACAGAAAGAGCACGTCTGGCTAACTACATCCAGAGTGATGTGAGTTATTATTCCTTCATACTCAGTTTGCTTATTTAGGAATTACTCTCAGCATGTATACTGTAAAAATATTATAATACGTTCTGGATATAAGGAGCACCCTACAAAATACATGCTCTACTTGTGTATGTTATGGTGAACAGCATGAATTATCATCACTGACACAGTTGTAATGAGCCATGACTATGATTTTTACACCCATTACAGCAGATGTTCATCGTAGGAATTTGTGTGGGCCTACAGTACAATACAATTCATAAATTTCACTGAGAAATTGCAAAAAGTAAACACAGTGCACAACTGTAGGTAGCAAATAGGAAGTGATTTTAGACATTAGATCGTTCTTAAAAGGTGTTCTTCAGGTTTACTCTCAGAGTTGTTTCTGGATTTATTGGCATATATTTTTTTTTCAAGCTGAAATATGTTCCATTGGCTTCTCTCAGAACTGGTACAAAGAGGCCAACAAGAGCTTCATGCCGACTGGTTACTCCCTGCCCCACGACACCCCACTCATCAAGCAGGTTAAGGCAAACAGCATTGTCGCCAGCAATGTAAGTATTCCACTTTCTTGATCCTGTTCATTTGACAGCACTTGAGCTCTGTTGGTAATGTAGTAGTGTGATGTTACGGAATCACATACTCTTGCTTTTATTTGTGTAGGTGAAGTACAAAGAGGCCTATGAGATGATGAAGGCTAAGGGATACACTCTTCATCCAGAGGGTGTCAACTTCGTCAACGCAAGGAAAGCTAACAAGATCATCAATGAGGTAAGATAACACACTGCTGGTGTTGTTGACCCAGACACATTAGTGTTGAGTTTTACATTTACTCCCCAATGACACTCTTACTTGATGAAACAAGCTCATGTGTTGCCTTTGTCTCTTCCACAGCGTCTGTACCGTGAGCTGTACCAGAAGCAAAAGGACAAGATCCACACAACCTACGACACCCCTGAAATCAAACAAGTCAAGATGAACCAGGAGAACCTCAGCGACGTACGGAACCATTCTTGAATTATTAACATCATTCATTCTACTATTTTTAATTCATGTAGCTTGATGGAGTTGAATAGTATGTTGTATTTATGCCACATTTTTGTTCCCTCCTTATCCTAGTTGTGCTACAAAGAGAAATACTACAACAGCAGAGGCCAGCTGATCTCTATGCCCATTACACCAGAGCTGATGCACTGCTACCACGTCAATGACATCACCAGCGAGGTATGGCATAAAAATGTTTGACACAGATTCTCACAAAATCAATTCAATTCAATAACTTTGTGAGGGGTGGTTTCTTAAAATCATTTTGTGTTTTTAGCTGAAATACAAAGAGGATCTGATGTGGCTGAGAGGCGTTGGCTGCTTCTTGTATGACACCCCAGAGATGGTCCATGTCCGCAACATCACCAAATTCAAGGTATGTATTTCCTGTTTCCTGTAATGGCATATCCCATTATATCAGTTATGTCCCTATGCATACATCATTATATCTGTTTTTTCCTTTTACATTTATAGATGAGCTATCCAGTGGAGGCCAAGAAGAACCTTGCCAACTTCTCTGTGGTCCTGGACACTCCAGAGTACAAACGTGTGACTGAGCTCAAGACCCACATGAGCAATGTGAGTTTCTGTCCCAAACACATTTTTATGGCATTATATAAATGGACAACTGTTTGTTTTCTGTCAGAAAATAATGATTGACTTGATTTTTTTGTGATTGTCTATTTTCAGCTGATCTACAAAGCCCAGAGCAAGGAGGACATGGCTAAGGTCACCAGCACTGCAGACTCTTTGGACATCAGGAGAGTCAAATGGGCCCAGCAGCTGACTAACAAAGCAAGTTGAAGACACAACATCACCTAACAAATGTGTTGTTTTGCATGGATTTATGTGCTGTTTCTGATAATCTAATGATTGTTTTTGTCTGTTTCACTGCAGTACCTGTACACAGATCTGGCCGCTAAGGAGAGAGCTCATTTTACTCAAGAAATTGAAACTCCAAACATGGGCCATGCTAGAAAAATGAAAGTGGTCTACAGTGATGTAAGTCTTCCCCTTTCTTATACTTCCTTTACTAGCACTTGGCTATGAACTTAAATGAGAATACGTTAACAGTGCCTGTAGTTTTATTCAATTATATTTTGTGTAATGCTCTCTGTATTATCTGTTGAATTATCCAACTCTCCACTGAAACAAATTTCTGATGTGTTACATAAATTATTTCTTCCCTTAGAACAAGTACAAAGAACAGTATGAGAAGATGAAGCACAGGTACACTGCCATTGCTGATACACCTCTCTTGATCCGTGCCAAGAAAGCCTACCTCCAGTCCAGCGATGTGAGTATGCTTCTTGAATAACCTTTATTAAAAACAATAATATTTACATCAGTGCCATGAACCAGAGAAGGACTTGTTTTCATCTTGGATAGTTTTTAGTTTAGATTTTGAGTGAAAATTGGATATTAACTGGTCAGATTTGCTAGATATAGAAATTGCTATTAAACCTGTGATACTCCACATGAAGAAGCTACTAATTAAGCTAAGAATTTATTAGCTAATTGAGAATTTTGCTTCCTATGATAGAATTGTTTCATCAAAATTTGATCATTCCTCAAAATAATTGCCTTTCCAAATCAGTGCAAAATGTGGCTTTGCCCTTTTAATGCTGATGACTGATAGAGGAGGGATGCTATTGACACCAATAAACGTTTGTGCAATTGTGCTCGATGAACATCTGACACATTTTGTTCTTCACGTTTTCAGCTGCGCTACAAAGAGACCTTTGAGCTCTCCAGGGGCCACTACCGCACAGTCAAGGATGCTCTGGATATCATCTACCACCGCAGAGTCACTGATGATATCAGTGAGGTCAGCAATTAGAAATTAGCTGGTTGATTATTTGTTATGAATGTCTACGCAATGTTAACGAAAAAGTTTAAGATCATTTTGATTTGAGCTCTTCTATCTCTCTTATACTGTTTTCCCATCTCTCCACCTCAGGTTAAATACAGGGAGAAGTACATTAACTCTCTGGGTACATGGAAGTCCATCCCTGACCGCCCTGAGTTCTTCTTCAGCAGAATTGTCAATGACAATGTCAGCAACGTGAGTACTGTTCACTTGCAATCCAGAATTATGCACGCTGTGTTAAATCATTGACTCTCAGTAGGTAGATGGGCATATTGTATCAGTGACACGGTATGCATTTTTTTAATGAAATCCATTTTGATGTCTTTTTATAGATCAAGTACAAAGAGGACCTGGATTGGCTGAAGGGCATTGGCTGCTATGTGTGGGACACACCTGAGCTGCTGCAGGCTGAGAGGAACAAGGCGCTGTACAGTGAGGTGAAGGATCTATTTAGTTCATAATCTAACATTTCTAATAATTTGATAAACTTCCATAAAAACCCTTGTTTATTTCATAGTGCATAAAATGCCATTACTTATGTTATCAATGCAGGGATCTTTAATGGAGTGATATATGTTTCTGCATGTTTCTAATAACAGTTTTATTTCATGGTAACAGAGACTGTACAAAGCCAACTATGAGAAGAACAGAGGCAACTTCAAGTATACCTGCGACACTCCATTCTTCGAGGCTGTCAAGAATGCTTCTGGTCTCATTAATGCGGTGAGTCCTTTCATTCTTTAACCCAGTACAGTAAGTGAAGAATAGTTTTTTGTAGCAAAAATGTTATAATTAGTTTGTTGAGTCATCAGTGTTGTTCATATTTCTCTGTCTCTATGCATTCTCTATTGGACTCTCAGCTTGAAGGTAAAACTGTGTGAATTCATAATATGGTTTGATAATTGTCTATAATGTTTATGAGTGGCTCTTGTTATGTGCAACCATTATATCAAGTTCTTCACATCAACTTGTTTTAACCTTTGTTCCCTGGACAAGTCTCACCACACACATTGTTTGCTGGATATTTGTCCTTAACTACCTTCTGACATTCTGAGCAGAGGGCCTACAGAGCTAATTATGAGAAGACCAAGGATAAGTTCACCATAACCACAGATGATCCTAGATACCAACTGGCCAGGGAGAACAGGAAGATGAGCCAGGTAAACGCCCCGGTTGTGTTGTTCGACTGGCCTGCCTCCACTACCGCTACCTCCGGTCCGGTCCTCCAGACCTCTGCCACTGGCGCATGAGGTCGTCGACAGACCTGCCGGTGGTCGTCTTCGCATGGCTCTTCCAACGCGATAAATTGTTCCCTCTGTCTGTCCCAGTGTCTACTTGTTCTCTCTCTTTCTTTTCCTCCCGTGTAGGTTATTGTAAACAGAGCCACTCAAATAGCAGCTGGAAGGTTATCTTGAGTGAGCAGGAGTCTCCTCTATCTGTGCCATCAGAATGACAGCTTAATAACTCAGTCATTGATGATAAAATTATGTGTATTAAATTAGGAATATGTCTAAACCAATGAACACATCTTGAGAGAGAAACTTGAGAAAGTGAGGATTTCTGTCACTCTGAGGGCACAGATGAGGTCAAACAACTCCTTCGTCACACTTGGATCTCTGGAGTACTTCTCCAGTCCTCCCAGTGTTACTGCTGTTTTTCATCTGTCCTCAACTATGGCATGCTGTGTGTGTGTTTGTCGTCTGTGTGTGGACAGGCAAAATATAAATCCAGAGCAAAGGATCTGCTAAAGAGTGGCTGCAATGAGCTACTCCGCCCTGACATCCTCACAGCCCTTTACCAGTCCACTATAGGCAGTAAGGTAAACAGTCAGCGATGAACCGTGGTAACGCCGATCCCTGTCCACAAACAGGCAGAAAATAAGCACTGTGTAGTTTAAAGACTCACAGTCATATTTTAAAGTCACAAGTTAGTTCTGTTTCTGGACAGGGTCTTCCTTCTCTCCATTCATCTCACTTTAACTCCTAAAGGGATTTTAACTTCCACATATTCCACCCTTGTCTTTCATGTTTTAATCCCTCCATCACTTCTCTTCATGTCTCATTGATCACCAAGCTCATCTTTAAATGCATTGCCCAACAGCAGACAGACCTATCTAGAGTCAGAAATGCAGCCAATTACAGCATTACAGCTTCTGCAGGGGCAGAAGATATAATTATCTGTAAAATTAGTCACCTGTTATACAGTTCGATATTTGTTAAAGTCTAAGTGCAGATTTTACTTTTCTTCCTGTATGTTTTGTTTGAAGTTAGTGGCATCACTTATCTGCACGATGTCTTTTCTGATACTATTGAACTGCCAAATACAGCAAATTTGACTTTTACTGTCTTCTACTGAGTAAATCTCATCTTTATTGAAGCCACTCTATATGTCAGCCTCAGATTCAATGAGTAATAACATAAATGGAGTGCTGGTCACCATGAACTACGTGGGCACTGCAGACTGAATATTGGTAACATGTGTCCTTGTCTCCATTTTCATCTGGGAAAAAACTCCCTTTGTGTTTGTGCATGTTTCATAAAGCATGTTTTTCTAAACAAATGCATGATACCACTTCACTCATTACATATACCATATTATTATTATTAGATAGTTTACATCATACATAGTATTGAAATAGTGAGGAAACTGTTCTGGTTTGTAAATGAAAAAGAAAAGAACCAAATTGTTTTTCACACTTTAGCTTTATTATGTAACTGCAGAAAGTGACTGTTTAAAGTCAAACAATGCCTTCATCTGAACTGACATCATTCGATGCTGAAATGTGACTTTGAGTCCTGTTAGAACAGTTTAGTTCTGGCTTTTCAGCATCTCTTCTCACAAATTCATTCCCCGCTTTTCTGGGATAGTTTTTGTCTTTAGCTCCATTAATGAGAAGCAAGACTAGTTGTTAGAAGACACATAAATAAAATTAAATGATCACAGCAGCAAACCGATTATGAGTGATACTGACTTTCTTGTGTTTACACGTTATCCTCCTCCATCAGTGGAGATATAGGGAGCAGTATGAACGTGCCAAGGACAAGTTCACCTCAGTTCTGGAGACTCCTGAGTATGAGGCCCACAAACGCAGCAAGAAGATCAGTGATGTAAGTTTGTGTTTTGTTTTGCTTTGGTTTTTTCCAGAGTGTAAGTGAAATTCCGTGGCCTTTATTTATTTAGGTTTCTTTTGAATTTCTGCTGACTATGTGGTGTTCATTACTCCTCAGATCATCTACAAGATGGAGTACAACAAAACCAAGGCCAAGGGATACACCTTGCCTTATGACACGCCATACCAACAGCACATGAAGAAGGTCAAGGAGATCACCAGCAATGTAAGTCCCACTCAGACTGGCGCCACCAAAATATGAAATGCATTTTTAAGTTTGATGTTTTATGATGGTGTTTTTCATGCATCTTGCAGCTCAAGTACAAAGAGGTGTACGAGAAGAGCAAGGCTCAGATCAACATGGACCCTGAGGCTCGTGAGATCCGCGCTGCCAAGGAGGCTTACAAGAACATCAGCAATGTAAGTGTGTTTAGTGATAAAATTTCTATTTCTCTTTATTATTGATTTAAGTTGAACTCAAAATACCTGAAAATATTAACAAAACATGATTTTTTTCATTTTTAGCTTGACTACAAGAAAAAGTATGAAGCCACCAAGAACAAATGGATCTGGACAACAGACAGACCTGACTTTATCAATGCTGCCAAGAACTCCTTGCAGCAGAGTGATGTGAGTTGTTGCGTCCTTTTGTGTGATGTAAATTATTATTCACTCACAACATGCAACAGTATTTTTCTAATTTTTTTCTCCCATTGTTTTACCCACAGGTTGAGTACAAGTATGACAAAGAGATGCTGAAGGGCTGCGTGATACCTGTTGTTGATGATAAGTTAACCATCCTGTGCAAGAAAAATGCTGTAATGGCCAGTGATGTGAGTTGAAATTACCAGAGGGCAGAGAGCACTTATCACCACATCTCAAACAGAGCTACATCAGAATGAATTGTTTAACATTGTGTAAACTAATATTTTATTCATCTCTGCCCTCCAGGTGAAATACAAAGAGAAGTATGAGAGGGAAAAGGGCCACTACGTGCCCGTCCTGGACACTCCTCAAATCCTCCATGCCAAGGCTGTGCGAACTCTGGCATCGGAGGTAAAAACTGTTCAGTAGAAAGTAAACCAATTTTTGTACACCTGGGTAAACCCTTGTCAGGTTTAGAAAACGACACAGACGACAACAATACATGTTGTATAATTTCCTTATTCTCTTTATCAGAGCAAATACAAGGAGGCCAGTAAGAAAGACATGCAGTCTGGCTCATTCACTACCCTGTCCGAGACCCGTGACACAGCCCACAGCAGGGCAGTCAACAAGCTCGTCAGCGGGGTACAACTTTCTCACTTTGGTTTTACAAAATCAGCTCAGTCATTTTAAAATTCTGAACAATTTTTTGTGCTGTTGGCCTTAACCTTCCATTCTCTCCTTACAGAAAGTGTATAAAGCAAAGTTTGAGAAGGAGAAGGGCAAGTCAGTGTATAACAACATGATTGTTCCACCTGATGTTCAGCATGCCATTGATGTGGCCAAGGCTCAGAGCAGCGTGAGTCATCTCCACATTGTGAAAGTTTAAAGTACATAAAGGATACTGTAGCATTAAGGGACACTGACATTTAGCCCTACATCATTGATCTGTCTGCTCTCTGCCCTATGCCACAGGTTGCTTACAAGAAGGACGCCAAAGCCAAACTGAACTACACTACTGTAGCTGACCGTCCTGACATAAGGAAGGCAACCCAGGCTGCCAAACTTATCAGTGAGGTAACCATCAAGTAGATGCAAAGAACTCTTTGTTGGTTAAAGACTAAAACTTGTACACTGGCCTGTCTTTCAGCCCCACAATTAGCCATAAATATATGTAGACTAACCCTTAATCTGTTGTTTGCATATAAAACTGGCTAACAAGTTATTAGACCTTTTAATGAGAAGAATGGCAGCAAAGCAGCACAGACTCTGAATGTCGACGCCCATGATCCCTCAAAGACAGACAACTATTAGAAAATATTTTTTTAACTGATGGACTAAAACGTCATCTCTTGGAAATACAGTACAGAATCACCACAACAATGATGTCTTAGCACCAAAGAGCATCTAAAGACAAAAAAAGATAAATAAATAAAAGCACTTTGTACGTGGTCCATTGATTCTTGTTTGGTCTCATCTCCATCAGATCGGATACCGTGATAAGGCCCGTGAGGAGGCTAGCCGTGGAGGCTCACTGGCCCACCGCCCAGACATCGCTCTGGCTACTGAGGTGTCCAAGCTGACCAGCCAGGTACATCAAACCAAATCAACCATCTGTCTCATGAAGCCCTGGGCCATTCGTGCAGTTTCCCTCTGGTTCTCTACAGTCACTGTCTCTTAGAAGAATGTTTCCCTTATTTATTTTAAATACATGACAGCTGGGATCAGACAGTGGAAGCCATATTACCCCAGCAAAGATCAGCTGCTTGAGTGTCATTGTCAGATCAGCTTCCATAAGCTAATATTTGCAGACTAGTAATGCTATGGTAGATGCTTAGCAGCAGTCCTGTCGTGCTATCGACAGAACTAGCAGCTCTTCCATAGTGCTTCTTCTGCCATCCTGCATTATAATCCTTGCCTTAATCTGCCATTGTGACTCCATGATAATAGATTTACATGTTTAACTGCTCATATCATTGTACATGTCCCAACCCCATCCTCACACCTGTCCTCCTACACTGCTCCTCTTCCTTCATCCTTCAGTGCTTTACTCTCCTTATTTCTCATCTCTTTCCTCTCCTGTCTCCTTTCATAAATTCCTAGTCTGTGTGTTCTCATCCCTCCATCTCGCTGCGCTTTGTAGGTGGAGGCCAAGCCCTCCCTCCATGGAGCTGCTTCCTATGATACCCCCATGATGCGCCACATTAAGAAAATGAGTGCCGTGACTAGTGATGTAAGGAGGTTCACGCCCTGAAACTGAAGGGCTGCTACTCTCTGTGTGTCTCCTCTGTCCTTCTGTCCCCTTTGTAACTGTCTGTTGACTGACTGATGAGTTGATTTCTGATTTTACTGCAAGATTCACTGAGCCTTTGATACAAACCATAAGGACGCTTTATAAAAAAATTTGATTCAGCTTGTCAGATGTTATTATTCTGAGTTTAGGATTGTGTGTGCCCTCTGATCTTCTGTTTCCCTGACAAGCTCTGGCTCATTGCTAAGCATAGACAAGCATTGCATTGCTGCATTAGTTGCACTGGTGCCAATGCTGCATGCTAATGAATCTTTTTTATTTATTTTGTTTAACATTTTTTATAGTTTTCCCACTTTTCTCCCATGTTACTCAGTCATTTTGTCTGTCCTTGAATGTTAAAATGAGGGGATTTTTCAGAATTGAACAAAAATGGTCAACTATGCTGAATTTCTTCCTTTTTTTATCCGAACACAAATGTTGGTACAAGTTTTAAAATGTGTTAAAAGTGCAGATTAATTCATTATTACTGCTAGAGTTGCATGTTTTTTTCTTAGACAGTGTTTAAGGATATTGTTCTGTCTCATTTCAATCATACTGCCTTACCTCTTCCATATATACTTTATTATATATGAAGTCCATGTTTTCTTTAATGTGAATCACAACATGCTGTATTAGACACTGTTCACACTCAGCAACAAAATGCATCTTAGGTGGTCAGATCACAAGTTGGTAGCTCAAACAAACATGTAAATGCACTTAAGGTACTTAAAGAACAGAACTGCATTAGATCCATCAAGACTCAGTCAGCATTATATATTACCACATAGTCTAGTGTTTACACAAGTGTGCAGATAATAGTCAGCTTATAGTATAGTCAGTTATTTTGAGACTGTGAAGAGACTTCACAGTGTCAGGAAAATAACAGCAACAACAACCACAGTTTAGCAGCAGTGGCCAACAGATTAAATCAAAGAGGAGCAGGGAAGCAAGATCCAGTCATAAACTGTCAGCTGAGACTCACTGAGATGCATTTGATTTCTGTGTGAACTACAGTCCACCTTAGCTGAAACCATGCATAATCTTGTTACTTCTGGATGCACGACATTAGGTCCCAACAGCATCTGAGGGCATCTCCACAGCTGGCCAGTTTGGTTTTGACTGAGAAGAATCCTGATGTGGTTGCTTTATTAATGCAGTTTGTTGCAATAGTGGAGAATGCTGTGAGGCAAACTGCAGCCTAAACCCCAGAAACCAGTTCAAAACTAACAGTTGCAGTTGGTTTGCATTTGGAAAATAACGCTGCCCAACATCAGAACTGACACTTTCTTCATGTTCTTTGTTATTTACAACAAATAATGGGCTCATAATCAACTCAGGACTTTGAGTGCACTTAAGTACAGTTTTTTGATTAAACTTTTTTTTCCACATGCCCAAATGTGTACTATTGCACCGATGACAGTATGAAAATGCACCAAAATCGTCCAATGAATTCTGTCGTTTGTGATAAAGCAGAAAGACCACTTTAAAAACCTGGATAAAGTACAGCAGTATGTGATTTTCTTCTCAGGTCTGGAACCAAAATGCAGATGTGAACAAGCCCATTGAGACTTTCTTGCACTCTGGGAATAATTATCACAATAATTGCTGAATGAGAATTAGAAATAAATTCATGCATGGAAAAATTAATTATTTTAGAAGATACACAGTTTGAATGCAGTCATTTTTCTTGTATAACAAGGGATATAAACTAAAGTTGAGTGTTAATATTGAGAGGAATGCAGTACACAGCAAAACAGTTACCCATCCCTTTTTATACACTATAAATTCAAATGTTTCCACTGTGAAAGAGTCATGTAAATCTTCCAGTGGTTTTACTCGCCCCAAAAGTAACCAACTATACTAACTCTAGCATGTATATCCCACCCTGGTAGGTGAAGTACAAGGAGAAGTTTGACAAGGAGGTGAAAGGAAAGAGACCACAATATGACCTGAAGGAGAGTAAGATTTATAAGACGATGAAGGAAGCTAACGTGCTGGCTAGTGAGGTATGTGATCAAATATGCTGCATCATTTTACATAATTTTTACAAGCATTGTGTCAATCAGCAAAGATGGCTTTCATCAAGGCACACAGAAAGAGAGATACTTTTTTTCCTACTTAACTGAACTCACAAACAGACTCTAAGATGCCTTTTAATGCCTGCATGCTGTAGTATGTTGAAAGGGTTCAGTCAGGACAATTTCACCAGATAGCAAGAGGCACCTTCACAATACATGTGAATTTGTTTCACTCACTTTGAGTAAATACATAAAATGTTTTTGCCCAAAAAGTTTTGAATATTTTTTAATCCACTTGTTATAACATGCATTCTGACTCACTTTGTTTAATCCTTTCTTAATGGCGGAGTTATTATATTGTTTTTCTTTTTTTTTTTGTACTCACAAATGAACACCATCCACAGGTGAAGTACAAGGGTGACCTCAAGAAGATGCACAAGCCTGTAACTGACATGGCTGAGTCTCTGTCCATGCAGCACAGCCTGAGCACCAGCAAACTGTCCAGCGACGTAAGACCCCATCAGCCTTTAACCCTCTCACATTCTCACCCAGGAGCTGCTGGGTGTCAGTTCAGTTTCAGTGCACCCTCTGTGGTTCACTGAAATCTGTCTGAACTCAGTGTTTCCCTCACCCCTACGTCATACCACAGTAACAACACACATGCTGTAGATTCATGGATTTATTCACTAAGCTCCATCATTCAAACATCCTTTACTCTCTGACTTCATCTGGTAGTGATCCTTACCCACCCCTCTCATCCTTGACCCTCCCATACTATCACCCCCCATAACCTCAACTTTTTCTCTTTCTCAGTTTAATTTTTTTCCTCCTGTAGTTCGTATAAAACTACTCTTTTATTAATGATCACTTAACACAAATCAGTGTGCTTCTCCATTTTCCACACAATTTTTAACTACCA
Organism: Trachinotus anak; assembly: GCF_046630095.1. NCBI lineage: Eukaryota > Metazoa > Chordata > Actinopteri > Carangiformes > Carangidae > Trachinotus > Trachinotus anak. Next base: position 17,071,411 of record NW_027273852.1, read on the forward strand.
ATTTTAATTTTCACTTATTGTTTTGTGTGGATGTCATATTTTTGACATTGCTCAGAGCTGTTTTCCAAGTTATAAAGTCACTGTTTTTGTTTCTTTGTTAAAATAATAATGTAATGGATGGGAGTAAACTCCAGACAGACACTCTTTTTCTCGTTTGCTGTACTGAGCTGTCTTACTTGACTGGGAATTCCCCTGTAGTACTGCTACAAGAAGAAATTTGAGGAGAGTAAGGGTCACTACCATATGATTCCTGACACACCAGAGCAGCTCCATCACAAGGAGGCCTCTGAACTTCAGAGCAATGTAAGTGGTACAGACTCTGGGGGGCAACAAACATTGCACCCGCCTAAAAACACTACTGTGGGTTTCAATGTTATGCAACAATGCAACATCTGCATCTCATATCTTTATTTCCTGCACCTACTTGAAGATGGTGTTGCATTAAATTGTTAATAATTTAAGTTTGGGACAACATAACATAGCAGTGGGTGGTAAAGTAGCTTTAAGCTAACTCTGGTACAATGCATCAAATGTTGACATTTATGTTTAATATTGTACATGGTCTACAATTTTTTTTCAAGCTTTACCTTCAAATTTTGTTAACTGTTTAGGATTTTGTAGTTCATGGTGTGGTGTTTTTCCTACCCTCCAGGCAGCTAGAGTTCTACTGATGCCTGTACAATATAAGAATTAATTACTTTTTTAAATTAATTAATAAGAACTGAACCATGCCTGAGTGTAATCCATCACAGTGAACATCAGTTTATATTTTTATACATTATCATTATGAGTTGAATGCGGTCTTGATGATTGTTGTGATAGATTATGCGATTCAAATACCTCTTATAGTTTCTCTATTTGATTTTGTAGCATTTGTAATCTATCTGCATAATATTTTTCAAACTCTCCAGGTGAAATACAAGGAGAAGTATGAGAAGGAGAAGGGCAAGCCCATGCTGGACTTTGAGACACCCACATATGTGACTGCAAAGGAGGCCCAGCACATGCAGAGCCAGGTAAATACTCATGCCTTTCATCTCTGTGTTTCAACTAGCTACAAATACAATACACTGTCCATTGCAGGCCTCTCTCCAGTCGAAAAACTCTTCAGTGCCTGCTTATATATTAACCTGTATTGTATTGCCTCTTGGTATATATTGATATGCTTCAGCTTGTTGGATGTCAACCTATTGTTCATATTAGACATATAGAATGTTTCTGAAGTTTGGAGAAACATTTTACAGTGCCTCTAATGCCAGTTTATCTGATTAAGACTGTGTTTCAGTTATTATCAGTTACAGTATCTTGTGACTTGTGACATTTTTTTTTTTACAATTTAGATCATAGTAAATTGTCACTCCCACTGTTACCATTTTCTGCTCCTAACTAGCTGTGCTTAAAAAAAACTGGAAGATGGCAGTGTAAAATGTGTTTAAATTAAACTTACCCAATGCCTTGTTTAATGTTTCCTAATATATATATATAAGTGCAGACATCTTACTCTTCCTCTCATGATGATGATAAAGGTAAAGTATATGTTTCTTGCAGTCTGGATTATAGATTTTTACAGTGTTAATTAAAATAATTTGATACATTTTACTTGATTTTCTTTGTAAGTCCAGATACCAAACATGAGAGTTGCTTTCTCAGAATAAAGAAGTCCTACATATTCACACATGCACTCAAACACTCACATTAGAGACTGCAGGTACAGAAATGGGTGTCATTTATAAGCAGGATGAGGTAACTGCATTGTGAACTTGCATTGCTTGCATGTGGTTATCTGAGCTCTGTCTGTCCCCTGTCTTATCTTTGTGGCCACTAGAAAGACTATAAGAAGGACTTTGAGGAATACATGAGGGGCAAGAACCTCTCAGGCTTGGAGGTCACCCCTGCCATGATACATGTCAGACACGCCACCAAAATAGCCAGTGAGGTAACGAAAGGATCATTTATCCCTGACAGCTTCCCTTATTTACCTCACTCATCATGCTTTATAATCATACTAAGACCACATCACAACTGTAGTCCCTCTTTCTTTACATTACTTTTTTTGTTATCCCAAGAGTGTTTCCTTCCCTCATGTAGGTCTATCCATATCGTTTAGTTTTAATTCTTTTGCATGGTTCACTACACAGCCTTAAACTATTAATCATGCATTATTTATCCACCCTCCTTGTCTCTATCCATTGTGTGACTTGTTGTTAAGTAGTTAATTTTGTTTGTATTTATATCTGTATCCACTGTCATGTTGGATTCCTAATTTCACAGTCAACCCTTCACCAAGCAGATGACTACAAATGCCTTTATGTTAAAAAGTCTGCATGTATGCATGTAATGATTTGAATGATGCAATCATGTTTTTAATGTGAAATACTGAGTTGAATTATTTTGTTGTGTTTTTGTTTCCACATTCTATCTGATAAAATGTGATTCACCTTATCTTTTATCAGGATTCTTGCCAAAGTCACCAATGTCTCCCCTCTCTGTGTGTGAAAATGTGACTGATAGAAACATTCTTAACTTTTTAAATTGTGATACAATAGACCTAAACTCTTAAGTTTCTTTTTTTGGGGAGACTTGGCGACTTTGAGCTCAAAGGGCAAGCAGCAGAGCTTGCCCACTGTACTGTCTGTATGTATGCCTTGGCCTGGCCTGCCTGTGTGCCTTTGTCTGCAGTCTCTCTGCTCTTCTTCCGTCCTGTAGAAAGAGTACAGGAGGGATCTAGAAGAGGGAGTGAAGGGTAAAGGGCTAACTGCACTGGAGGAAACTCCGGAGCTTTTGAGAGCAAGGAATGCCACTCAAATCCTGTGTGAGGTACGACTGACTGAGAGGTGATGGAAGTGGTATCGCGCTCTCATCCGAGTAACTTCCCACAATCCCGCTCGTGGTGCATCATCTGCTGAATCCTGTCCCCTCTTAACTAAGCTTCATCACCACACTAAAATGGCAACTGCTGGGTTTGACTCTTACTCTTGTCCCTGCTTCATGACAACACTAATTTTCCCATGACTTTCTCTTATACTCATTCCTTTATCGCTGATAGATATATTTCAAAAACCAACCTCAATTAAACTTTGAGCAAGTCAAGTTATTTTATTTTATTTTATTTTATTTTTTGACTAATGTAGAATTGTATTTTCTCTGGAAATTTATTATCTCACATATTCATCAATCATGTACACAGGCAACAACAGCCCACCTGCAATACAGAAGGAATTTTAAAAAATGCTGCCTGCTGTGGTTCAGGTATTATCAAAGCATTATACAAAAATCTTTATCTCTACATAATTTAAATTTTAGTAATTTCTTTTGTCAAGATATGCTCTGGGTGCTTTTGAGGTTGATTTTTGGATGGTAAGATACAGTAGATGTAGCACTGAAAAGAAGTTCAGATATTTTTCCTAAATAAACTGAAAACATAGGATTGAAAATAACTAATTATGCTTTAACAGACCTTATCCTTAACTACTGCTCTTTTATTTTTCAGCTTTGAGTGGAGCTTCACACACAATCTGCTGTCCAATTACCACATGTTCCTAATTTTTTCTAACTTTCTTTATTCGCTATTCCCCCAGGCCACACAGTTTTTGCAGCCCCCCTCAGTATGAATGAGTAGAAGGCTTGTCATTTGTAATAATCTGCGAGTTATGTCTGCTTTTAGTGCATACAGTGCCTTTATGTAACACTCTATCACCTGTAACATTTACAGAGAGAGTACAAGAAGGCACTGGAGCAGGAGATCAAGGGCAAGGGAATGTTGGCTTTGGCTACAGACACCCCCGACTTCATGAGGGCCAGGAACGCTACCGACATCCTCAGTCAGGTCTGAATCATATTGTCCTGTCTTTAGACACACGAAATCAGAAGCATTTACCTTAATCAGAATTTGTGCTGACTGTTATTGTTTTGATCCACAGACTAAGTACAAGCAGACCGCTGAGATGGACAGGGCCAGCTACACCACTGTCATCGACACCCCAGACATCATCCATGCTCAGCAGATGAGGAACATTGTCAGCCAGGTAATGGAAGGAACTGATTCCTACACTCTGAGATTGAAAAAAATATATATCCATCTATTTCATTTTCCTGTGTATCTGGACACTTTTCATAGTCTCTATTTTAATTGAGATTCCTGCTGATGGTGTTTGTGTCCAACAGAAAAAGTACAAAGAGGAGGCTGAGAAGACCATGTCTCACTACGTACCAGTGCTGGACACTCCGGAGATGCAGAGAGTTCGTGAGAACCAGAAGAACTTCAGCACTGTAAGTTTTAAATGTAAATGGTGAATTAGGCGGGGTCTTACAGGGGCAGCATGTCTTTGACTGGTCTAGTTCAGAGGTTCTTCCAGTGTCTGGTGGCTCTGTGTATGTCTCCATGTCTGCTGTAAAGTATTATCTTCAATACTTTAAACTTGTCTTTTGTATGGTGTTTAATTTAATTTGTTTAAGTTGATTTAATTTAACAAAAGTCTTTGGTGTCAGTTTTTGCACTCAAAGCAGCAAAGTACACTTTACTCAGGTATATCAGTAAAAATAGCTTCCATGCTAATACTTAGCAGGTGCTAAGATAAGCTTTTGTTTATAGGATCATGTAGTTCCTCCTCTGGCTTTGTTTTCTTCTCTTCTTTTTTTTTTTTATCTGTGTCATTATGAAACATTTTAACTGCACTTTTGTTTTTCTCCCTGTAGCTTCAATACCAGATTGACCTTAAAAACATAAAGGGCAAAGTGTCTACTGTAAAGGACACTCCTGAAATGCTCCGTGTTAAAGAGAATACAAAGAATTTCAGCTTGGTATCTACTCCGTGATATTTTTTGTTAACATTTTCCAATAACACATTTTTTATTTTACATTTTTCCTTTTTTTTTTTTTAACTTTCTTTCCTTATCTTTAACAAACCCTGATATGCAGCCCTTATTTCTTTGGACCAAACAGATATTATTTAACCTTGACAAATATGCCGCATTTTAATTCACGCGACTAACCCCTGACAGTTTGTTCTATAGTTGTTAGTGCAGAGCTTGTGTGTTGTTAAATACTTTGTTCACTTTGCCATGTTGTTGTCTACGTGTCCAAACAATGTCCAGAAATGTGTTTATTTAACTGTTGTTTTATGTTTGTCTCATTCAATGTGTTTTTGTTTAAAAAAAATCCAAAACATGTAAATCAGGTGTAATTTGGAAATTTCAAAGTTAAGCAGCTAGTCCTCATTCTCCAGAGTTAAAATAAGGCTAACCACTGGTTGCTGCTTTTATCCCTCGTCGATGTAAAGATTCAGTACAAAGAGGATTTGGGAGGAGGAACAGCTTTACCCGAGACCCCTGAGATGGAGAGAGTTAAACGCAACCAGCAGAACATTAGCACGGTACTCCACAGAGAGGCCCTGCCCTCCTTCATCTCCTCCTCCACCAGTCCTCCCTCCATATTCCCTCCTTATCTAGTGTCTGAGAGCATAACCAGAGCTGCTTTCACATGTAATCGCTTCAAATGACCATTTTCAACCCAACTTTTTACTTTTTACTTTCGTTTTTTCTGTTTTACTAATTATAGGATTATAGGCCAAAGGCCCTATGTTTTGTTAACTGGGATAAACATTTAGATGTCGATACTTCTGCCCAACTTCATTTCTGCAAGATAATAGCTTGTTTTCACATTACACTAAATGGCCAAAAGTATGAGGACATCACTCTCCACATATAGTACAATGCAGTACTTTGTGTACTTTATGTCTGGCACTGTTTTCCATGGTTTGGGCTAAGTAAGAGAAATGTCAATGCTGCAGCATGCAGTATTATGTATGACAATGTTGTGCTTCCAACTTTCTTGTAACAGTCTGGGGACATGGCAGCGTTCCTGCGCTGAGAGCCAGGTCCATAAATAAATGGTTTTCCCAGTCTGATGTGGAAAAACTTGAATGGGAGCAAAGCCCTGCAGCCAAAAAAGTGGATGCTGTTATAGCAGCATATTAATGCCCATGGTTGTGAACTGTTATCCTCAACAATATAGTATATGAGTGTAATGTTTGGGTATCCACATATAGTCATATAGTCTATATTGATCTATATGGTCCCACTATAAAATATATTTCACACAAGTCAGCATCTTCATTATCTATCGGGACTTTGAGGCATCTGTAGGATTTTTTTTCCCCATGATGATTCATGTCATCTAAACCCTGAAGTGATTAACTTCATGAAGCATCATCCATTTTTGAAACAGACTGTGTGTTTTTCACTTTATGTGTGTTGGCTGTTGTTATGAATGGATGGACATGTCTGTGTGTACAGTACATACTGTGCTTTTTGTTTGTCCCTGTCTGACTCTGTACCTGTGTAACTTATACAATGGGCAGATACAGTACAAGGACTCTGTGGGTCAAGGCACAGCCATACCAGATCTCCCAGAGGTGAAGCGGGTCCGAGAAACCCAGAAGAATATCAGCTTGGTAGAGGAACAGATCTGCAGTGACCCCTATCTTATATCCTTAAAATCATCCCTCAAAATGACCTCTGACCTCTCCCATTTTTAAGTCTAGAAAACTTTATCTTCTGTGTTTTTACTACAGGTTTTCCCTCCTACATCCTAACTCAGTTTCATAAATCACTCCTTTTAGCAGTCTTGGTTGGTGACTTGATTTTGGGAGTTTGAGGTGTCCGTAGGAATTTTTCTCCTTCATGATAATTAATGTCATCTAAACCAAGAAGTAATAAACTAAATGTAGTGTCATCCATTTTGGAAATAGATCGTGCATATTTCACATCCTGACTTACTCCCAATGAATCCATATACCACTGAAATATATGAAAATTGGTATGAGTAATAACTTTATTGTCAGTTGTTGTAAAGTGTATGTTTGTGTTATGAATGGATGGACATGTCTGTGTGTACAGTATATACTTTTTGTTTGTCCCTGTCTGACTCTGTACCTGTGTAACTTATACAATGGGCAGATAAAGTACAAGGACTCTGTGGGTCAAGGCACAGCCATACCAGATCTCCCAGAGGTGAAGCGGGTCCGAGAAACCCAGAAGAATATCAGCTTGGTAGAGGAACAGATCTGCAGTGATCCTCATTTTACCCCCTTATAATTATTCCTCAAAATGACCTCTGACCTCTCCCACTTATCAATTAAGTCCACCAAACTTTACTTTCCATGTTTTTATTCCCATTTTTCCCTCCACATTCTAACTCAGTTTCATAAATCACTCCTTTTTAGCAGCCTTGGTTGATGACTTGATGTGGGAGTTTGAGGTGTCTGTAGGATTTTTCTCCTTCATGAAAATTCATGTCATCTAAACCCAGAAATAATAAACTAAATGTAGTATCAACCATTTTGAAAACAGATTGTACAGAACTTTACATATTCCCAATAGGGCTGTCAGCATTAATGCCTTAATCTCAATGAGATTAAGGACCCAGCATAACATGTTTTTTTTTGTTTTGTTTGTTTGTTTTAAATTGTGTTAATCGCGTGCCGCCAAAGATTCTTTATTTTACACAATCACTGGTGCTGCTACCAAAGATTCTACAGTGCTATGTCCTAGAATCTTTGGCTGCTACTGTTTTGACCCTTTGCCCCACGCTTACTTGTTGCCAAGCTGCCACAGACTCTTCCTACAAAGATTTTACATGGTAGAGCAAGAGACTGCATGGCAAGTCATGTCTATGGGAACAAAAAGGGGGCGGTTCCGGTCTGCATAAAGGGGCGCGTCAGGAGACCTGAAGTGTTTAAATCCAATGCCTGAATCGTCGTTGGTGAAGATCGAATGAGTTGGAAAATAAAAATATAACTTACCCAGAGCTCGTTTACGGATAAAAAAATGATCAGACATCTTCATAATTACATGTCAGACATGCTAACGTTAGCTTCCAGATCAGATAAACTGACGGTTATGTGTTGTCAAGACAAACTGTTCTGAAATGCAAAATAATAGATTTTTAATCGTGATAAAACATGCAATTAATCGCGATTAACTATAGAAATGTAACGATTAATCGCGGTTAAGAAAAAAATGTATCGTTTGACAGCCCTAATTCCCAAAATACTCAACTACCACTGAAATATATGAAAATTGATATGAATAATACACTTTTATTGTCAGTTGTTGTAAAGTGTATGTTTGTGTTATGAATGGATGGACATGTATGTGTGTACAGTACGTACTGTGCTTTCTGTTTGTCCCTGTCTGACTCTGTACCTGTGTAACTTATACAATGGGCAGATAAAGTACAAGGACTCTGTGGGTCAAGGCACAGCCATACCAGATCTCCCAGAGGTGAAGCGGGTCCGAGAAACCCAGAAGAATATCAGCTTGGTAGAGGAACAGATCTGCAGTGATCCTCATTTTACCCCCTTATAATCATTCCTCAAAATGACCTCTGACCTTTCTAACTTATCTAAAAGTCCACCAAACTTTACTTTCCATGTTTTTATTCCCATTTTTCCCTCCACATTCTAACTCAGTTTCATAAATCACTCCTTTTTAGCAGCCTTGGTTGATGACTTGGTGTTGGGGGATTTTTCTCCTTCATGATAATTCATGTCATCTAAACCCAGAAGTAATAAACTAAATAACATACCATCCATTTTGAAAACAGATCATGAAGAACTTTACATTTTCCCAACATACTCAACTACCACTGAAATATGCGAAAATTTATATAAATAATATGCTTTTATTGTCAGTTGTTGTAAAGTGTATGTTTGTGTTATGAATGGATGGACATGTCTGTGTGTACAGTATATACTGTGCTTTATGTTTGTCCCTGTCTGACTCTGTACCTGTGTAACTTATACAATGGGCAGATAAAGTACAAGGACTCTGTGGGTCAAGGCACAGCCATACCAGATCTCCCAGAGGTGAAGCGGGTCCGAGAAACCCAGAAGAATATCAGCTTGGTAGAGGAACAGATCTGCAGTGATCCTCATTTTACCCCCTTATAATCATTCCTCAAAATGACCTCTGACCTCTCCTACTTATCTAAAAGTCCACCAAACTTTACCCTCCATGTTTTTAGTACTGTTTTTCCCTCCTCCATCCTAACTCAGTTACATACATTCTTTTTTGCCAGCCTTGGTTGATGACTTGATTTTGAATTCACAAAAACATAAGTTCCCCCTCCAATATTAGTCTGCATTTCCCTAATTTTTTTCATTTTTTTCCTTATTGCTTTTCCTTCCCCTCTAAATTAAGAACTAATCAGCCTTTGCGTGTGTTACCACTATATTTGACTTTTTTATGCTATCTCATTCAAAGCTTCAATACAAAGAAGGAGTGGGACAAGGCACATCAGTATCAGAGACCCCAGAGATGGAGAGAGTTAAACGCAATCAGCAAAATATTAGCACGGTACTCCACAGAGTGACCCTGTATCCTCCTGTGCTGTACATTCATTTGCCTCTGTCCACGCTCATCTACCTCACTCTTCATCTTCCCCAAACACTGTCTTAACAATTCTCCTGAGCCTTCACCAGCCATGTAGAAGTGTTAGTGTTTGTCACATCAAACCCACCATGCAGATGTAACACCAATGAGCCCTGTGGGGTCAGCTAAACTCCACTGTGTCTCTAACAAAACCTGCTTCTTCATTTCTCAAAAACGTAAAAGTGTGTGTTTCATTCCATGTTTCATGTCTGCTGTGGCTTTTGGTGCTGTGCTGTGTCTTTCTGTCTTCCTGTAATTGTCTGTGATTGACCTGCTCTTTACTCTTTTCCTCTACTTTCTCTGGTTGAAACCCAAACTGTCTGTTGGGTAGATAAAATACAAGGACTCTTTAGGTCGAGCCACAGCTATACCGGACCTCCCTGAGGTGCAGCGGGTCAAACAAACCCAGAAGCACATCAGCTCGGTAGTGGAACAAAACCAAACCACGTGTGCTCCTAACTGTTGAGAGTGGACAGTAGTGCCCATCAATAATTCCCCTCATAAGCCTGTTTGCTACTTCCCCTCCCTTCTGCCTCATCATCTCATGCTCTCAACTCTTGCTCATCCATCTACATCCAAGGCACAGATTGCAGTTTCTTGAGCTCCAGCCCTGCCATCATCACCACCTTGACCCTAATGTAGCCTTCATTTCCATCCACATCTTTCTTTTTTTCCCCCTTTCGTGCTTTTACTCTTTCAAATCATCTTTAATCCTCAACCATCAACCCCTCAAGCTGAGTGAAATCCCCCCATTTGGCCTGTGAATACATTATTTTCTAACCTGCAGCCCAGCTTTCTTCACATAAAGCTCCTGTGTGCTGCTAAGTTAATTTCTACTTCACAGCAAATGAAAAGCTAAATCCCCTGCTGAAGCATAAGGAGTGTGTTTATCTCAAGGTTTGTGCCTACAGCAGAGCTCCTGGCTGTTTGACAGGTGCTACCAGGATGAATCACTCTATAGGACCAATTTCTCAGACTCTTCTTAAACATATTAAAAAAGCAAAGAAAAAAAAGTGAACTCTGAAAACTGAAAGCAATTCCTTCTCTGAGATTAATTCATCTTGAAAATTTCCTTAAAACTGTTTTCTCTGTATCTTCACTCTTAAGAGCTTAATCCAAGTCTATGAAACCAGTCCTATAGGTGTGTGGTCTGTGTATGGTTCAGAGTGTCTGACTGGCCCCTTGGGGCGCTGTGCTTCTGTCCTGTAGGTGTTGTATAAAGACAGTTCAGCCAAAGGAACTCCTGTGGTGTTTACTCCAGAGATGGAGCGAGTCAAAAGGAACCAAGAAAACATTAGCTCGGTACCTGCAGAACCACTGCAAGAACATTTTCTCCTTAAGAAACTGTTCTACGTTAACCCTCTTCTAACTGACTTGTCCCCTGGCTATAGTTAATCATATTAATTCTCCCCAATGTGCTCTCTTTTAAATGTGTTTAATACCACCAGCTGTGGTGTGTCTGTACACATCATCATCTCTAACCTCTCCTGTTGTTGAAACTACTCCACTCCACCCCTGCCCACTGAAGACTGGGACACAATCTTGTTTCTTTTAATCCTTGAACCTCTTAATTAAACTCTCCCTGCTAATTCATTCGTCTGAGATCCCAGTAATCCAGCAGCTGTTGTGTGTCTTCTTACCATTCACTCTCTCTGCCACACCCTTTGTGCTGTGGATGCTAATGGCTACTGTTTGATGGATTCAGGTGTAAAGCATGTCAGACGCTCACTGTGTGTCCTCTGCTCCTCCACCAGGTGCTGTACTCCGACAGTTTCCGCAAGCAGGTCCAGGGTAAGGCTGCCTTCGTTCTGGACACACCTGAGATGAGGCGCGTCAGGGAGACCCAGCGCATCATTTCTGGAGTAAGATTTTGTGGATGTCTGTTTAATTGTGTCACTCTGACTCATATTTCAGAGTTTTTTGGTAACAATGGAGCTCAGAGGGAGAGTCTATATGAGACTGTGTCTAGACAATTCATTGTTGATTTGGGTGTTTTAATGGGAATTGTTGATCAGCAGCGTACTGCACCATACTTACACACCACACCTTACTTTAGTTTTTTTGGCCTTCATTCCTGTCAGCTGTAAGAATATTGTATGTCAATTTAATATTTTAATAGCTGAGATAATAACATTGCTTCTGCAATGAGGGAACATTACTGACATAACCACTGTGCTCACTTTCAATTTTACCTCCAAAGAAGGTGGTTTAGTGGCTTTCAAGTTCTAAGAAAATATATTGGTGAATACAGTCAGTTTTAAAAATGGACAACATTCTCTCTCTATACAGTGTATATATATATACTCTGGACATATATATATATATATATATATATATATATATATATATATATATATATATATATATATATATATATATATATATATATATATATATATATGTCCAGAGTAGTACTTACATGTATAAACTAGGGTTACACTTACTGTGATTGTGACTTGTGCCCTTCAGGTGAGATACCACGAGGACTTTGAGAAAAACAAGGGCAGCTTCACTCCCACCACCTCCGACCCTGTGACAGAGCGCGTGAAGAAGAACACCCAGGACTTCAGCGACATCAGCTACCGCGGCATCCAGAGGCGTGTGGTGGAGATGGAGAGGAGACGTGCCATTGAGCATGACCAGGAGACCATCACTGGTACAGCTACAAGCATTTACACAGTCATAAGTCATTAGAAAGGCCAAATTTACTCCACTGACAGGCTTTGGAGGCTTTATAGATTCAATTTCTAAAGATTTCAATTAAAATACTCCAAATTGTTGGCTCATGTACTGTACTATTTTTCATTTAATACAACTGATTCACAGTTACGCATCAACTTTTGATTATCTTTGATCATCTTTTTTGTAGGTATTTCCAGATTTCTCAAAAGACTTTTCTCACCATCTGAAAATAGATTGTAATTAAATTTTTCTATATATCTATAACATTAATTTCTTTTTTATTTTTTAAACACAGTAACAAATTTATATTTTTCTTTTCTCATACAAAACAGAAGAGAGATCAAGCAAATCAGGCCAGTTTCTGCTGCCACCCTGCTTTGGATTAGGAGATTGCAACTTGAGAAACTTTTTTGACAGAAGAATCGTTAATGATCCTGGAAATATCCTCAAATCTGTAAATGTTGTTAAATGATCAAAGATCATCAAGGGAAACAGATACTTCACTGTATGACTTCAATTCAGTAGTAATTCATGAGAGGCACAAACTGGGTCAGACTTTATTCACAGACTGAGACACAGATTGAGATCAGTTATTTGACTCTGTGCCTTCAGATCTGCGCGTGTGGCGCACAAACCCCGGCTCAGTGTTTGACTACGACCCTGCTGAGGACAACATCCAGTCCAGGAGTCTGCACATGATGTCAGGTGAGATCAGAAACTCCTAGATATCATTGAAGTTATGCTTCCAAGTAATAAGTGTGATTTAGTTCATTTTCAGGTGATGAAGGGATTATAATTTTTTGTGCAATGCTGAAATTCAGCCTGTGATTTCATACCAACCTGCTCATTACAGTCTGATATATAAATTAATAGAAATCTGGCATCCTAAATCCTAGCTAGTTTTTCCTTGAGGAACAAGAATAAAGGCCGGGTGAATCAAAAAGTAATTATTCACATGTTAAATTTATCAGCTTTGTTCCAGTCATAACTAGAATGATAAACGTTACATCTGTTAATACACCTGTGTTTTACACTGAGAAGTTATTTAGGTAAGTTATCTTACCTCTGACGTTGTTCTGACAGTGCAAGCTCAGCGCCGCAGCAAGGAGCACTCCCGCTCCACCAGCGCTTTGAGCGGCATGGCTGATGAGAAGTCTGAGATGTCCCAGGACGCTGACCACCACATGTCCCTCTACAGCAATGGCTTCATGGCCTCCTCTATTGGTAATGATGCAGAATCCCTACAACAAACCTCAACTACAAATACAGTAAACACAGTGATGTGTTACGCTGGTATTTTACACCACAGATCAAACATCTTCACATTACAGTAACTCACTGAACACTGATTAGACTGTGTCTTATCTGTGGGGTCTTGCATTGTGTTTTTTTTTCCTCTGCAGGCTACCAGCATGCTAAGACTGTGGAGCTGCAGCAGAGGTCATCATCAGTGGCCACGCAGCAGACCACTGTTTCCTCCATCCCCTCACACCCCTCTACCACTGGAGTAAGAAGCACTGACTCACATTACATATCTTGCTGTAGTGGTGTACAAATGTTCAAGGAGCCTGTCACTGATGCATCACCACAGCCAGAGAGGGCAGTGAAACAATGCCTTTCAGTCTGCCGTTAAATTTTTCTTTAAAGCTAAGGTTAAGTGAATTTGTGTGGACAGTTCTCAGCAGTGCATTAATACAAGTGAGCATATAGGCAGCAGAATGGTGTGAGTCAAAATAAACTACAGTATGTTCATGGTAATGAAGGATCATGTCACGCAGGACAACAGTCTGTCTCACTGACCTTTCAACATCAGTGGAGCTCAGCAGCACAGAGGGATAACATATATTTGTATGCAGGCAAAAAAAACCCAAACTAATTAGCAGGCTTAATTCACCTCTGGTTTATTTGTTCATACCAGTGCATTTGTTTACAATTATAAAAATATTAAATATATCACCAACCTTATCCTTTAAACTCTGGCTCTCTCATCAGCCTTGAAACACACTGACTGACTGATCTTGCTTTATCCTCTGCAGAAAACTGTGCGAGCCATGTATGACTACTCTGCAGCCGACAACGATGAGGTGTCCTTCAAGGATGGCGATGTCATCGTTAACGTGCAGTCCATCGATGAGGGGTGGATGTACGGTACTGTGCAGCGCACCGGCAAGACCGGCATGCTGCCAGCCAACTACGTTGAAGCAATTTAAAGACAAAGCCCGCCCATTGTCCCTCCGGAGTGGGCGAGACACATCCACAGGGCAAACTGATTGGTCTTCCTGTGATCACAACTGTGGCTTTGTGCAATGTGTAGCTTTTAGTTTCTTGTAGCTCTGTAACTGTATTTGAATTGTGTTGTAATTCTCGTTGGTAAGTCTGTTATCATTCATATGCTGCTGCCCCCGTTTCCTGTGGATGTGACCTAAGCATCATGACACATATATATATTTCTGATTATACATACTATGCCTACTATTTTACTATTTTAGATTGTTTAACTGTTCTAAGACACTGTCTTGGAAAAGCAAGAGTCACTAACATACATCCTGGCCCATTATTTTGTAAATTTCAAAAATATTTAATACATATAAAACATTGTTTGACCGAGTTGTACCGAGAGAGTATTTCCTCATAAAGACAATGGGCTCAAGTAGTTCCTATTGTGTCTTTAATAGAAGTTCTGTGGAGAAGAAAAGGAAATGATTAAAACAACGAAACTTACAAGGAGTCAGTTACCATCTACCTCCTCCATGATTAAACCACTCCTGAAGAGTTGTCTGAGACAAGCCTCAGTCTTCCCTCCCTTACACTGAAGGCTGGCCACTAGTAGAATGTGTGTTTTGTTTCTTCCGATTATTTAGGTCCTAGGTGAGGCACGTCCTCTACCTTTAATCAGTAGCTAATAAAGCACACCAAGCTCCTGCAGCACCCTGCCTCCTTCTCTTCATTCTGAGAAACTACAGCCATTTGTATTCATAAAGCTGGTAACTGTGCTAATATCTTTGTGTGATCTCGTGCGCAGCTACCAACATTTTCAGGCCTTCAAGCGTCACATTAACATGGTTTTTCTCTAACCTTGTTTCAGACCTCTGAATCACTACTCCACATCTCTGGTGTTGTGCTAACAGACAAGAAAACAAGAATAGAGACGTCATCTTGCTGTGCCAGAGCCAGAAAAGTTAAGCCTGAAAAAAAAGGCACAGAAAAGGTGACTGGCATGAGATCAACACAGCTGTACATGTTTGAAGTCTTACAGAAAAACCAACTGTGAAATCTGCATATTTATTGAATAGACACATGTTAACTCCTTGTCTTAACTGCTACGGCAGCTTTCAGGTCAAATGATGGAATGACAAAATAACAACCTCTTACAAATAGGAAACAGCTTAAAAAATGAACTGAAAACACAACGATAGTTCAGCCTGATTATCAAGCCACTGCTGCTTTTACAGAAGAAAAAGAGAAGTGGTGTCATTATGCAACATGTTTTATTTCACCAGGGTTGTCTTTTTCCTGCAGCTGTTTCAGATCAGTGTAGATTATTTTCCAGTATATTGAAAAAGTTTAGAAAACATCTTTAATCGGGGTGCGTGCACATGAAAACATTTAATATTAAAGAAACAGAAGTTATAAAATCAGTAAAAAAAAAAAAAAAAAATGAACAGCCAGCACATGCTAGATTTCTCCTTAATGCTGCACAGTTGTTTGTAATGATTAGTAGTACAACTTTCTAATAAGACAGCCTTTATAAAGGGTTTATATCATGTACTAATACTTTATAGATAAGTGAGTAGCCTTCATCCTCCTCCAGCAGCACTCCTGCTCGTCTTTTCAACTCTTTAGTTCTTCAGGAATGTTTGACCTCTGACCCTCTGGAGAAGTGAGAGTCTGGATCAAAATCCAGTTATTAGTTGTTGGATTGTTGTAAAAACCCTTTAATCATTAGGTTATTTACATTTTAATAGCAGCTAACTGACTAACTTTGGTTGTTGGCTCAAAATGAAATGAGAATGCATTTTATCAATGACTTATTAGAAAGTGAGACGCTAATAAATGAAAGGCTTACAACAGATCTATAAAGCATTAGTGAATGACATTGAGTAATTAACGCTGTATAAGTGATGCCTAATCAGGAAGTGGTGACAGATTATTCACAACACAGTCGAACTGCAGGCATCCTCACGGTGACATAACAAGGCAATAACTGTAATTTCTCAGTGTCCAGAGCACAAAGTGACCGTTAGAGATTTGGAGCTTGAAAACTGTCTGTGGCTCAAAACATTTTCTCGTTTCTGTTGTCAGTTTCAGGCAAAGGTGGATCAGGGTGTCACAGGCTCTTGTGTTGCAAGTGAGTCATTGTGCTGATACAATAAATGTCACAGATAACTTTAAGGCTGCCACAGTCAAATGATACTGATATTCTGGGTTTTCTTCATGAGTTATTTGGCTTCTGTTGTGGCTCAGAGTCCACAGCGTTCACATTTCAGTCACCTGCTCCGTTGCTGCAGTGTGAGCAAACCTGCCCTCTGGTGGTACTGCTTCTCCTTGGCCTCTGCCAGTTTTGCAGAGAGATCCACCGGCTTCTCGAAGAAGTTCACCAGCGCCTGCTCGGTCAGCAGCGACGCCAGGATCTGAGCGTAGCTGACCGTCCACTCCTTCTCCACCGCTGAACTCCCATCGCCTGCACCTGCACCATCTTCAGCAGTCTCCTGTGCGGGCTGAGCTCCTTTCACCTCCTCTTGGCCGGTGACCTCTGACCCCGAGCTGTGTCCCCGGTGGCCAGCCTCGCCGATCTGCAGCACGAGGCTGGTAACCGTGGCGATGGCCTGGAAGAGGTCATTCTCCTCCGGGTCGCCGTGGAACATGCTGTAGAGTGTTTTACAGAACTGGATGAACTCCCACTGCGGAGGAAGAGATGAAGAGAGTTTATGTCAGCGCTTCATCCAGTTACATCATCATGATCCAACAGATCAGTGCTGAAACAATTGGACAAAATTTTACTCATCATTTTGATCAACGAATCAAAATATCAAAATAATTTTCAAGCAAAAATGTAAAAAAAAATCTCTGGTTTCTGCTTTTAAAAAGGAAATACTAAAATGTAAATTTAATATATTTGAGTGAATACATTTGAGTTGAGATAAAACAAGCTATTAAAGACGTTTCTTTGGAGTCTTGGAACTTGCGATGAGTATTTTTTTTTTTTTTCTGGCACTTTATAGAAAAATAATCAACTGATTAATTGATAATGAAATTAACTGAACCCCTTGATCAGATATTTGCTGCACAGGCTGCAAACAGATCACCAGCCTGTAACTGTAGCAGCAATGTCAGACAGAAATATTCCAGTTCTGTCTATAGTGACTTTAAGTAAATTCTATACATTTGATTTAAACCAAACAAGGATCGAAATCTGCATTTAAAAATAACTGTAGTGAGAGAAATGTGTATGTTCTACATGTTTCCCTATACACCCACACTGCAGAGGTGAAATACGGGAAACAGCACCTAAAAGTGAGACTCTGCTGAGGGCCAGAGCTCTGTGCTGTGTAGTGTAACACTAGCTCTGCATGTTTCCGGTACCTGGTTCATGAGTGGCAGAGGTTTCTCCACATCCTTCTCCTTCTCTTTGGCCAGATCCTGCAGCATCTGCTTCAGCTGCTCCTGGTAATCTTTCACTTCACCTTTCACACCTGGAGCAACAGACACTGTCAGATTTATCTCTCGCATCTACACACATTCATATCAGCCTCGAAAAAAAAACACACAATGTGCTGCTTGTGTTCTGTCTGTTTGCATGTGTTTACTTTAGTTGTGATGTGTTGAGATAATAAATCAATAGCAGTGGTGTGTTTGGACTGACCAGAGGGCAGGTTAACACAGAGGGGTCTGTTGGTGGACAGCAGAGGGCTCTTCATCAGAGCGGGGTCATCCTCACTCTCTGTCAGAGCTGCAGACACACACATACACACACACACACACACACACAGAGTAAAGTTAATCACTGAATTACAGCCCAGACTCGGAATGACTTTAATCGTTTTAACAAAATAAACCACCTGGTGGGATGTGCAGTCCATACAGCAGCCTTATTTTCTCATTTAGCTCTTCACAGTACAGAGTGTCTGCAAATGAGGAGACACAGTTAGTTTCAACTTCTTCTTTGCATTTTTTACTCTGTTGATGATACAGTGGATGTGCGCCAGCAGTACCACGGGAGACATATGCAGCTTTAACTGCTCGCCATCTTGAAACAGAACATTCACCATCAGTTATTTTTCAGTGTGTCTCCGCCTCCCCTTCCTTCACATACCCAGCCAGCCAGCAAACTCTCTAAAGGTGACCAGGTTGTCTCGGTCCTGGTCCAGCAGGGTGAAGGTGCGGTTGGCCACCGTGTCCGTGTGCTGGTTTGAGCCGCCGGGCCATGGCACCAGCAGCCCATACAGACTCTTGAACTGGGGCCGGTCCAGCCGGTACTGCCGCTCCATGTAGGAGCGACCAGAGTCACCATAACTCCACGCCGCCGCCTCTGCCGCTGCTGCAGAGCTGCTGTCTCCCCAGTACAGACTGATAAAGTGCTCTGTCTGGAGGGGGGAGGGGAAAAGCCAAAGATCGACAGAAACGTGATTAGAATTCATAATAATAATTTGTCTTGGATGAAGACGCAGCCGATGATTTTGAAGGGTAGGGTGTTGAGATAAGTAGATACCTTGAACAGGTCATAGACATCAGCCAAGATCTCTGGAGGGATGGAAACATCTGGAGTCACCAACCTCAACTGCACAGACACACACAGAGGGGAAAGACGGTCGTGTAGAAATCAGGTATCAGTTGCTGAGAGGTTGTACAGTTTTCTTTTAAAGACATTTCTATTCTGTGTTTGCTCACAGCATTTTCTTTGGTGGTGTCTTCATGAGCCTGCAGCACCAGGATTCTGTGTCGACAGCGAAGCCTCTCGATCCGCCGCACGGTCAGGTCTCCAAATTTCTGACAGAATGAATTATGAATTATGTGGTGTGTGTGTGTGTGTGTGTGTGTGTGTGTGTGTAGGTGTAGGTGTTAAAGGGTCAGTTCACTGAAATTTACCAACGTTAGCTGAGCATGACCTCCTCACATACTCAATGAGAGCAATGCATTATTGCTTTAAAAATAAAGAGATATAAAATATGCTATAAAATATTATTATTATACATTAAAGACCAGCCTCAACTGTCACTATATCCATGTGCCTCTCACCTCGTAGGACTCATTGATGAGGTTGGTGATGTTCGTGTGTCCCACAGCGGGAATATCAGTGTCGCTGCTGCAGCTCTCCTCTGCAGAACGTGGCGAGGACGGAGGAGAGGACGACTCCTTACTTCCAACCTGGTCCAGAAAACTGTAAAGCAGAGGGTGTCACATTTTGTCATTTCTTGTGCTTCAGACATAACATTTTCAAAATAAATGCAACTGTTCCATTCATAAATATGAACAGGAATTAGAATTCATGAATGAATTTGGCAGAGTTTTTTTTTTATATATATCTCAGATCTACATCCAATTTCATTCCAAGAATTTGTACACGCAGGTATTAGTTACTGAGCCTGATTTAGATTTACTTCAGTGATGAAGTCAATCAACAAATCTACCTCGTGAGAATCATAAGGGCCTGTCCATCATCGATGCTGGCACAGAGCTGGGCGGCGTTGGCCTCCAGCACAGCCAAACCCAGCTGGAAGATGGCTTTGATGCCGTGGAAGAAGAAGCAGTCGACCACGCAGACGGCGCTGTGGAAGGGCAGGACGCTGAGGAAGAGGGTGAGGAACCAAGAGAGGGAGACAGAGGAGAGGGAGGAGAGGTCGGGAACGTGCTCAGCCAGCTCCGGCAAACGCTCCCGGATCAGCTCCTCAAACACCGACTGGTCCACCTGAGCTCCTGCAGGAAAGAATGGAGTCAGTGTTGAGTATTTGTGTATGTGTTGTAAACTAATTCATTCATCCTACAGCAGTCCTATGAGAATGTGGTCTAAATTAAATACAGTCTGAAAGTGGCACAATTATTATTATTAAAATTGGGGACAATCTGATCAAAGAATAAGTAACAAGTTTTTCTTGGCTTTGACCACTAGATGGCAGCAAAAGGTCAGCATTCAGGGAATTCAAGTGTTTTTACTTAACCTTGCCGAACAACTACCACAACCACACATGAGGTTTTATCATTTTAATATGATCAAAAAATAAAGACAAATAAAAACAATCATGATTTTATCTTACTAATCAGTATTGACTGTTTAACCGCAGCCTGATGCTTACATGCGGCACTACAGAGCAATGCTGTGATCCAAAAACTATTAAAAACACAAGAAAGAGTCATGTTGTTTCACTTTGACTCAAAGGGTTACACATATTGTTTCACTGAAAATGTGGTTACACACACAAAGGTTGTTTACAGGCTAAAGTCACTGCTGTTATGGTTTAGAAGTAGGGAAACTGTTAATAGTAATAAAAGAATAAAGTAAGTCCTTCCTTATTCATTAAATGTACAACAATCACATGGAAATATGGACACAAACATCTGGACATAAAAAAAGGAAGAGGAAATTGTTTCAAATGCACCTTGCATGTCATAAATATACAGCTTCACAAACACAGGAAATGAGCTCTTATTTTAGAGGCCAACAATAAGCCTTCAGGTTGTTTGGTGTCTGAGGAGCAAACAGTTTAGACAAAACAACCGGGAAGTCCTCATGTCATTAAAAGGTCATACAAAGCAAACAGTGGTTACATGACTTTTAACACCATATGCGCTTTTAAACCAGGAGCAGCTTCTGTTACTATGAGTACATAAAGCTTTAAAACACCACTGACCCCTGACCTCTCACCTATGACTCTGCGGTTGAAGTAGTCGGGCAGCATCCTCTCACAAACAGCCACCAGCAGCCAGAAAGCTTCTTCTTCTTTGGCGTACAGCAGCAGCACCGACGCCAGGATGTTCATAGACTGGACAGAAAGAGACGAGAGCGGAGGAGGATTTAACCAACACACACAAAGATCAGAGGCCGTGCCCCAACAGAAGAGAGGTGCTCTGTTACAGATACGCTGATAGATGAATCCATGTGGAGGCTATTATGTGTAGCCGCGAGTGAAGTGTTTCATTACAATTAATAATTAATTGCAAGTACAATAAACTGGTTAAATAAATTTGCATTTGCATGGTGTTCTAAATGAATAAAAATATGAAAACAATAGTTTGTCAATTAATAATTCTATTTCCTTATTCTGTCTTTAAATGATAATCACTGAATTTCAAAATTAAACTGCACTCAGATAATATCATAAAATAACATTCACCTATTCATCTAATTTCCCTATGCTCTTGCTAGTCCCACTACTCTTAATGCTGATGCAATTTACAGTCAAGTAAATTGTGACAGTGTTATCTCTGCACTGTTGTCACCACACTCTTTCACCTCATGGGGTCCTCACCTGACAGTATCCGATCTTTGGGTTGCGATGAGCGTAAGCAGTGAGGACGCGCCTGAGCGCGGCGATGCCGGTGGGGTTTTGGAAAGCAGGATGGTCCGGCAGGGAGCGGTGAAGGTCCCGCTCGATCTCCTCGGTGGCGAGGCTGCTCTGGCCCATCGACTTCTGCACCAGACTGGCGTAGTAGCCCTGGTGAGACTCTAGCTCTGAGGATGCATCTACACACACCAGGGATAGAGATACTGTAAGTCAGTACAAACACCTTAAAAGCAGCAGCCACTTAACTGATTCTCTGTTTAGAAATCCTCTCGCTCTGGTTGTTTTACATCACATCAACATCCACCTCTCAGAAATATGGGCACCAGAAGAAAAAGTTTAAGTAAAAAGAATTAGAATTAGAATATAATGAATTAGTATATTCATATATGATTATGTACAAACAATGATCAGTTTCTTTGTGTCTGTGTTCAGAGCCCAACATCAAATCCTCTTTCATTCCAGGTTGTTTTTCGGTTCCTCCACAGGTTAGGGTTAGGTTAGAGTTCATCCCTTTCAGTTTCTGAGCGACGGCTGCCACTGTAGCACAGGGAAGTGAGACTGAACAGAGGAAGTGACAGAAAACCAAAATAAAAGCATGAAAAGAGTTTGGTTCTGACTGAGACGGCACCCTGAGACGAAAGAAGGGGAAGTAAAGCCCCAGCTGTGTTCACACACTCACACACGCAGACTAAGTCTTCCACTAATCAGGAGGAAGGTGGTTCGACTGTGTTCTTGGACAAGATGGTGAACCCCAAGTTGCCTCAGACAGCTGTGCCATCAGTGTATGAGTGTATGTGTGTATGAATGTGTGTATGAATGTGTGTGATGTGTGAATGGGTGAATGTGGCATGTATTATAAAGCACTTTGACTGGTCTCTAAGACTAGAAAAGCCTGTACCTGCAGTTCGCTTTACCATTTAGTGACAGCAGCCGCTCTGTGTTTCACAGACACATCCACGCATCAGTCATCAACAGCTCTCTGTCACCTCCACCTCATCTGAATTTACACTACACAGGTCATGCAGGTCGTCTTATTGGCATTGTTTTCACTTTCGTTTGTCAGATGACTCTGTCAGTGCAACAGAGTGATTTGATTGATGCTCTTATTAAATAATTCTTCATTATCCCTAATTCATTATTAGTTCTTATAAATTAACATAAGCCTTTTTGAGCAGGTGGCATTTAATCAAATCACTATTTTTTTCTTATGCTGCATACAGACCATGATCTCCCTGCACAGTCCACACTCCATTGTTTGTGCATTTCAGGTATAATACATTACAAGTCTCTCTCTCTCTCTCTCTCTCTCTCTCTCTCTCTCTCTCTCTCTCTCTCTCTCTCTCTCTCTCTCTCTCTCTCTCTCTCTCTCTCTCTCTCTCTCTCTCTCTCTCTCTCTCTCTCTCTCTCTCTCTCTCTCTCTCTCTCTCTCTCTCTCTCTCTCTCTCTCTCTCTCTCTCTCTCTCTCTCACCAGAAAACGTCATCCACAGCTCCCCTCGCAGTGACTCTGGTATCCCCATGGAAACAAGCCTCTGGATCTTGTCTGTGCGAAACATGTGGACGCCACGACCGAACTCTAAGAAGTGATCCTCCCAGAGCCGCTCCTTCACCTGCTCCATGCTCTGACAGCGACACACAGTTTAGATACTCACTTTGAGACACTGACTCAGGCTGATGCACGATTCACCACTGATGGTTACCTTTTGGTCTTTCTATCATTCTTATATTCTTATATTTGACTTCGGCTCCAGTGTCAGTCCTCTCACCTTGTTGCCGTTAGTTCCTGGTTGGTTTTGGTGGAAGGCCGTCATCAGGGCCTCACTGTTGACCGTGTTACGCAGAACCTGCTCCTCTAGCTCTTCTTCATCAGATAAGCCAGTGTCGTAGTAGAAGGTGTAGTAGGGTGTTGGGGAGCTCTGAGGAAAAAAACAATACGTTTCTTTCTACATGTTAAAACTGAAGATTAACAACTAATTTATTTAGTTCAGTTTGACTTCACACAGTGTTGTGTAGTGAAATTAAGTTCCTCTATCCTCATTAGCTATTGCATCCAACACTTCTCACATCTATTTATTGAGGCAAGTGCGTAGGAGCAGGATGAGTGGACCAATCAGACAGTGTGCAGGATTTTTCAATTTTAACATGCAGTGTCTGAAACGTTGCTTTAATGCTCAGCCAGCAGCAGTGAGCCTCTTCTGGTCAGCTTTTTGCCTAATCAGTGTGCTTGTATACTTTCTTGTCTCCCTTTTCATGAAGCTCCAGAAAAATCCCTTCACATCATTTTCAATGAGATCAATGAAATGAAACCACTTGAACATCACACGTACCATGCTTCTCTCTTTCTTGCTGCGGAACATGGACTGTTTCCACTGCAGAGCTTTGAGTCTGGTGTTGAGTCTCTCCACCAGCTCGTCTCTGTCCTGCAGCTCGATCAGCTGGAAAGCCTTCTTAGTCCGAAGGCTCACAATGACGGGGTTGGGAAGCGGGCTGGTGCTCTCCGCTTTTTCTATAGATAACACCTGATGAGAAAGTTTGAGGAGACAAGGCTTCAGAACACACACACACACACACACACACACACAGTCCCTATATGCAAGATGGATTCCCACAGCTTTGTGTTTACAATGATATCAAGAGGGAAAGAGGAAATGAAAACTATGGATTAGACGACCAAGGAGGGCCTAAAATCAGTTGCCCTTTTTCACCTCCTGCTTTACAGGAAGCTGCCAAGCAGAGTGGAGGCCATCAGCCAGCAGTGGTTCACCTGGGCTGTGGGCTGGGCAACCCCTTAAAAGCTTTCCCACTCAGCCTCACTCTCAACCATCAGCGGCAGTCCTTCTTTGTTTGTTTCATTTGTTTGGTTAATTTTTGATTTTTTTTTCTTTTTTTGATTTAAATTTTCTTCCGTCATCCATGCATTCACATATTCCCATCTACTATTGATTTTACTGATGTAACATGTACTGTTTCAGTTATGTAAATAGGTTACTTTAATAAATTAGTAAATAAATAGTAAACACTCAACAATCAATAATCAGACTCTGCATCTACAATATTAAAATAATGCTTGCCATACCTGAAATAGTACATATGTTCTTATTTAAGAAACAAAAGTTTAAAGGTCAAATATCTTTTTTTAAAAAACAACAACATTCAGGATATTTGAGTCAATACTTCAAAATCAATGATGTAACAATTTAGAGTAGCATGGTGCTGTTAGACAATACTGAATTGAAACTAGGAATGAGGTAGATTCATTTATAGATTATGTGTCTTACTGTAGCTGTATAAACAAATGTAACACACTTTAAGATGAGAACATCAGACCACAATCACAAAATGAGAAAATCTGCTCTGATGTCACCACACAATTCATACAGCCAAGCTCCACAGGAAATGTGCAGGAATACAACAGACAATAGAGGTGAAAGAGAATGTGGAGGAGCGGAGGGGGAATTATTACTTATTCACAGCACCAGATTAGGTGGGAGGAGGTGATTATACTTTTGTAAAGACAATGCTTCAACAGAAAACAGAGGAAATGGAGGATTAAACTGCAGCAGCAGAGGGAACAGAGTATGCATGACGCCGTACATTGTTCATGAGCAGACCGAGCAGCTGGCGGCTAATCTGGACCTTTCACAATGACTAAACCAAACCGAAATAGCCAAACAATAACGCTGGAATAAAAAGTACAATTTTAGATTTTTAGTAACAAGCTTCAAATATACAGTTTTATTTTCGCATGCACATATACCAGTGAATGTTAAAAAATATATATATATTATATATATACACACACACACACACACACACACACACACACACACACACACACACACACACACACACACACAAACATAAAAACAATACAGATTTTCAAATACAGAAACGTTAATTTAGATAAATGTGGACAAAGCAAACATGCAAACTGTCTGTTGTATGTGTGAACATTATCAACCACATGAAACCAGTCCATGTGTTACTCTTTAACCTGCAGCTGGCAGAATAAACACAGACTGTTAAACAACCTCACCTAAAAATACACGACCACTATAGAAACACAGGCTCCCTGCAGAAACTCTCAGATAAAGGCTCTCACTCAGGACAAAGAGTCTGACTTGTAATTGTAAAGTCACTGGCTTCGTTCACTAACAGACTGGAAGATCAGACCAGACAAGGACAAAGTGAAGTTTTACTATGGTGAAGGAAATCTGGTAAACAAAGACTGTTCATGACTTCTAATGCCCTAATTCAGAGGCAACAGTGGTGTTTTTCTCATGAGTTTCAGCACCTGCTTCAATCCGGCTGTCCACATCACCCTCTGAAAGTTTGGGAAAAACCCTCTTGTTTGTGCTCAGGTGGTTGTCACTAATTACACCACGTGAACTGGACCAATAAAGCAGTGCTCTCAGACTTTTGTTGCTCACTGCAGGCTTTTACAGTGACTTACTCACATTATGAAAGTTAAAGTTAACCTGGTTTATTGTTGTATCAGGGACTTTACTGAGGTCAATGTTGGAAATTGAAGCCCAAGGAAAGTGGGGTAAAATTTCACTAGACAATCAGCTTTTCTGTTGGAAGAGGTAAAGGAACACACAACAATGCCTCATTAGACCTCAGTAGACGTCAATTGGTAATGACGTGCAGGTTCAGCCAACTAGCCCTCCGTTGCCCATGGTATAAACCTTTAAGGTCCACAGCTAATTGTGTACACATTGTTATTATGGACCACTGAAGGTTATTATTTTTTGGAGAAACCTAGAGCTTTTAGTTTGCCCAAACCTGATAAATTCCTTTAAACACTGCATTGTGCTCCTTACAGCCTCACTGAGGCTACGATGCAGGTACTGTACCTCAGACAGGGGTATGAGCAGGATGCAGCTGCCTTCCTCTCGGCTGGAGAAACACAGGTAGCTGTCAGTGGTGTAAAGCGTCCCAGCTGTGTGGCAGCGGGCGTGTGGTGTCCACACCGAGCAGGACGCCACCTCGTGGAGTCTTTCCCCTCGAGGGAGCCGAAACAGAGCCAGGACGTACTCCCTCAATGCCTGCTCCTCCAGGATCCTGGGGGAGAGGATGAGGAGGGCGAGAGTTAGGCAATAACACACAGAGAGGCAGCTTGAAAAACAGGTTTAGATGGAATTTATGTTCATTAAGAAGCAAAACAAACAGAACCAGAACTTATTCTCATCACTGAGACCTCAGGTACAGACAGACCAACAAACAGCTGCAAGAAAATGTATCCTGTCTCAATCACTTTCACTCAAAGCTGCACACAGGTACATTTTCACAGGCAGGTAATTATAATAATAATAACTTTATCAATAGAGAACTGATCAAAACATAAACGCCATAAAATACAATGAAAGCAAACGTATATGATACAAAATTCTAGATAATATTATAGAAAAATACCTTAGTCAGGGACACATTAAAGAATTGTACATCTCCAACAAATGACTGTAGGGTTGGAATTGGCAGAGAAGGCTCAATCAACATTAAACTTTAGTTAAATCAACAAAACCAAAAGCTTAGCAATGAAAAAGCAAAGCATGATGGCATGAGCACATCAGCAGAGTCGTAGTGACAAGTGTCAGGTTATGATATCTACACGTTACTTCAGTCCTCTTCTGCATGAACTGAACAAAAGCTTGGCTCCACTTCAGAAATGTCGACATCTGAAAAGCGATCCATTGAGCAAGACTGTGGCAACTTCACAACAAATATGTGCAAAGAGAAAATGTAACGTGGCCGAGGTTGTCTGTTGTTGTGCATGATAATATACTGCAGCACAAAGTTAGGAAGTAACACACAAGTATAGTGGTGCTGGGCTGAGTTTATGCCATAGATGTAGATTTCCCCCCTGTAATTTTCATCTTTGAGAAGTGAGCTCTAAAATGCAACACACAGGCACATTGTGCACATATGGATGGATATAGGGGCAGATTTGTAGTGGGGGTTTTGTCTCCAGGCTGTCATGAGAGGCAGCGTACTGTCCTCCTTGACAGGAAGCCAAATCTGGTTTGAACCCTGAGGATCTGAGTTCAGTTTTAACCACAGCTTTTCTTCTCTGCTCCATGACCCAAATCTCCCAAATGACCCAAATTATTTTTCTCTCTGGAGGACGCCCATCCAACCACACTAAGATCTATATATACCACTATACATATACTGTGTATACACAACAATGAATAGTGGAATAAAAGACACTAAAAGGAAAAGTTGGAGGATCACAGAGATACACAGTGAGTTGTTTAAAAGTCAAAAGGGTAAATAAGGGCAACCCAACCGCCGAGTGCTTTGCACACATACCACATGGGCATAAGAAGCCCTGAGCAGCAAGTTTCTGCTTCACCGCTTTGCCAGCCAGACCGTTTACTGCATGTTACTCCCCTGCTCTCTCTCTCTCTCAGGGTATTTCCTGTCTGTCTCCACCGTAAAATAAAAATGCCCAAAAACACAATTCCAAAAGGGCAAGTGCAATAACAAGGGTTAGGATATAGAAAACGTGCAGTGTCCAGGATAATGTTACAGAAGGCAGCAAAGTGTGAGTGTAAAGTTTTCTTGGCAGACACGAATGACTCATAAAACTTGCCTTCAGGTTCTTACTGAAAACAGTTTCAATTCACATGTTGGATTTTTTTTTCAATTAAATATTTTTATTTATTCATCATCCTGAATGAAATGACAGACCCTGTCTTACACCTGTTGTAAGGTAAAATGTATTCTGAATTCACTGTGGATGCCAACTTGTTGTGTTCTACATGAGCCAGTGAACAAGGAAAGAGGCATGTTTTCACACAGAGAGAAACCAACACAACTGCTCCATTCCTGCTCCAATACAACTGAGTTTTAGATAAAGAACAACTTGAAAGGATGAAGTGGAGTAAACCATGATAAACTCCTATACACACACTGAGGAGAACCTGAGCTGAGAAGTAATAAGTGGTGGAGTTTATTCATAGTTACCATTTTATGACAGTTATCTCTGAGTCTCACTGTATTTCTGTCTATATATTATTTATTGGTTTGTTACTTCTGTAATTTCAGTTTCAACAGCTTCAATCATTTGGCTGCATGTTGACTACCACTTTGAACTCTCAATGGTTGTATGTGGAGTATGTAC
Organism: Trachinotus anak; assembly: GCF_046630095.1. Lineage (NCBI taxonomy): Eukaryota > Metazoa > Chordata > Actinopteri > Carangiformes > Carangidae > Trachinotus > Trachinotus anak. The sequence continues at coordinate 17,100,149 of NW_027273852.1, forward strand.
TTGTTAGTTGTTCCTTTCTTCAATTTTCATCTCTTGACTGCTGTGTGCTCAGATCAAACCAAGCCAAAATACATTTGCTATTTACAGGAACAAATATAGACAACATCCGAATCTGCCCCTTCACACCTCTGTACCACAGTTCAGGGGGTGTACTTTTAACTCAACTTCCTGTCACGGTTTTGATGTTTTTACATAGACAGAAATAAATCACTCTGTGTGTTGTATCACAGTGGCATTTGAGAAGGAGAGTTGTGAGTAAAGTGAAAACAAGTAAAAAACTGTGATAATTGTAAAACTAGCAGCACATCAGTAAACATATGTGTGAATGTCTCATCTCCGCCGACTGATGATACAATTGTCTTAAACCTCTTAAAAACTATGTTGAAGGCCCAATCTTGTTGTTACTTCTTGTCATTTCTCTTTGTAGAGGAGATTATGTCTGACTGTCCATGAAACGTAATAATGGCCTTAATAATTCAACGTACAGGACACCTAGCACACTGTATTATCTTATATTGTTTTTAGGTTAGGACATTCTTATGCTTCTTCAGAACTGCTTGTCCGATGGTTGAAAAAGCTTTGGAACCCCCCCACCCACACACACACACACGTACAGACTTTTCCAACATGAGATTGAGGGGAGCTGTATCAGACCATTTCTGTAACTTTCCGAAACCAACACCCACTCCACGCTGTGAATGGCCAGCTGTGCGGAGATAACAAAGCTGCCGGCGTCTGAACTTTTTCACTCTTTCACAATTCTTCATGAGCAAATTAGGCTGGTGTTTGGGAAGTCACCTGAGACGTAGACTGAAATAAGTTAAAACAAACACGAGAAGTGAAACTAAGGCGTCATGTCAGATCATACTGGTAACAGACACCAGAACCAGCACTGACCTCTTGGTGATGCGTGCGGGCTGCTGCAGGACTCGGTCCAGCTCCAGGCCCTCGCTGTCCAGCAGCCGCCTGAGGGCAATGTCAGCCAGCTGACCTATGACCCCGAACGCCTCATCCAGGTTCAGGAACATGGAGAATTCCCTCTGCCGCTGCCGTGTGTTGACCCGGATCGCCTCTGTCATCAGACCGGTGGAGACCCGCTCCAACCGTGTCACCTCCGCCCAGGGAATGACAAATTTGACTGCGGAAGAAAGACGAGTACAAAACATTTAAGTTTCTTAAAGCTGAGTGTATATCACATAGCTGTGTTTCCAAGTCATTGTAAGAGGAAAACTAAGCTGCAGTGAATAAAACGTAGTTGAGTGGTGACAACCAAGACTCTTGACTGCAGCTATTTAGTCACATTTTGAAGCAGTGATCCTTGCAAATGTTCCCTTTGTTTATTTATTTATGTACTTTCATTTACTCCTGAATAGTTGATCAAAGGGATGGAGACACAATAGTAGCATGTGAACATGTTGGTGTGATCTAAACTGGCAACTGGCTCGCTACCTTACATTTGGCAAGGTTATAGGAAGACCAGTCTTTTTTAGATAAAGGCTACGGAAGCTGAGAAATGCCATGTTCACAGATATTTTTTCTATCCCATCATCTCGAGATCACAAAGCTCATTATCTTGAGATGACGAGATATTATCAGGAGAAAATGATTTTTTTTTTTTTTAAATAATGAGATAATTATTCCATTATCTCGAAAATTTTCTGGAGATAATGGAATAATATCTCGAGAAAACAAAAAGTTGTTTTATCCTGTTATCTTGTGATGACAAAAAAATGTGTTTTCTCAATAGTAGTTACGTTAATGATCAGTAGCACAGAACTTTGCAGACTTCAGCTTTAATCCTGTGAATTTAATGTTTTTTGGGGAATGACTCCCTAACTGACTTTACATTTGGTCATTTGGTTTGAAAATCAGAGCGTTCACTTTGGTGTACACACCTTCCTTCCCCAGCAGGAAGGAGTAGAAGGCCATGTGATTGATGCTGAGGTAGAGGAAGCCCTGCCGAGGCACCCGGCCCTTCCAGCAGCAGCAGGAGTAGTACGTCACCAGTTTCTCTGATGATGGGAGGCCAAAGCGCAGCTCGAACTTCATCAGCGCCTCTCTGAACTTCTCCGGGTCCTCCTCCTGGGCAGCCTGTCGGCCCCGAACCTCCTCCGCAATAAGGCCCTACAGAGGAGGAAGCTTGCACTCATTACTTCACAGCCCTTTATATGGATTTGCATCATCAAAGGGAACAGAATTTAGGTTTTAGTCATCATCATATAATCTACAGTGAGGGTGATGTTTCACTTTGATCTCACAAATGCCTTAAATCCTTTTTTAAAACCACAGGAAAATCTTTGTCAACACCTCTCAAACTTTGAAATCAACCCCCAGCGGCACTGGCAGGTCTCACACCTTGACTTTTCCTTTGACAAAGCTGGCGACATCCTCCTTTTTTTCAAACACGGACAGAGAGTGAAGCAGGTTGTGGACCAGCCAATCCCAGTGCTTGTTCACCTCCTCTATGGCAGCTCCTGATAGACACAAAGACAAAACAGCTGTGAATGAATCAGCTGAGGGTACAGAAAACCAGAAACCTTCCCAGGCAAACCCCGACCACAGATGGCAAAAACAAAGTACACAGACACAACCAACATCTGAGATGAACTGATAAAGCCAGAGAGCTCAGAGTGAAGACAGACAGCAGGAAAGAAAGGAGACTTGATGGTTAAGCTCACCACTGGCGATGACCCAGCTGATCTGGGAGCCGGGAACCTGGAGGAGGATGCGGAAGGGGGTTACCCTGGCATTTGAGTCCAGCACCGTGTCCAGTGCTCCCACTAGGAGACCTGCAAAGACAGCAAACACAGAATTCAGACTGGGGTTGAAATTGTGTGAACATATTCCAGAGACAGAGATTTTTACTGAGTGTGTCCAAAGTCTGTAAAGCTGTTTTGTGATGAATAGCAAGGTGACAACTATTATAACCATGACCTCGCCTTGGCATAGTGGAGTCAAATTAGCCCATAATGAAACATAAAAACCAGCGAATAATGAAAGCAATGTCCAATTTCATAGACAGCACACTACAAGCCTCCCCACTGCAGTGAAAGAGGGAACAATTTGATATGGAGCCATGTAAATGTTTGTGGGCAGAGCCATTAAGTTAGCACAAGTTAGCTAATTGTATATCTATATTTCATTATTTTGAAAAGTATGAGTTTTTAATTATTATAATATTATAGACAGCTACATGGATATATGCTCTATAGCTATGCTAACTTGCTAATCAAAGTTATAGGCTACAATTTAGCATGGTCACACTGACTCTATTGTCAAGCAGCAGCAAACTTCACGACATTTCCTTGATTTTTTTTTTTTTTTTCCAATTAATGATCAACATAATTGGCAAAAAATAATTAATTAGAAAAAAACTAAATGCTGCTTTGAGCATGCTTATTCAACACAAACAATCTCATTTATGTTACTGTGAACAATCATGTGAGTACATGAATGTCATCTTTCAGTCTTTCTTTGTGTTCCTCACAAAGGACAGAGAGGTGAAGAGTTCATACACACACAGTAATATTTCACAGACGGACGACACAAATACACCAGCAGCTTAAACGGAGGCCAGAGAGGTTTTGACTCGAGCCACAAGAGAAGATAGACAGAGAGGAGAAGACGGGACAAGCCGGTTTTATGGGTTCTCTTAAGCAATACCATCAACTTATTAATCACTGAACTGATATTTAAGCTCAAGATTCATTTTAAATTCTACTGATGATTTTCACAACAATGCATGGTTTTATTGCAGTGCACAGCCTTCATCTGAGATAGAAGACAAATGTCTATTAATTACATTTCCTTACCATTAAAGTTTTTTAACATTTAAATTTTAAATGTTACTCTTATGTCTTCATGTGTTCAATTCACATTTTTTGATGCACCCACCAGCTCTTCATAGTTTGTAACTTTGTTTTCGAATTCCCTCATATTTGAATTAATTTCACTTAATTTATTATATCAATTTACTTTTTTTTTCTACTTTTAATTGTACAATTTCATGCAACTGGTGTTAAAGTTGAGCATTCAATTAATTCAAGAAAATAACACCTTGTGTAATTATTGCCCTGATTAAATAGACCTTATAATGAAATATTCCTTAAATGAATGAAAGCATGGCCAGCTGGGATGTTGACCATGTACTGAAATGTGTCACTGCAATGGAAACATTTCTGTCTACATACATATTTGCTTTAATCAAAGGCTTAAACACAATAAAGAGCCACAGAGAGCACTGACACACGGGGAGCACTACAGGGCAGAGGGAGCAAACCTTATTACAATTTAGAGGAGTCTCATTTAAAAACAGGAGGACCTCAGTATGTAATCAGGCAGGTAATAAACTCCTGTCTCTTCAGTGGACAGCTAAAACAGTCAACCAGTTCAGTTTTAATAGTAAAATCCAGCAGGAAATCTGTTCAAAGTGAAACTCAGTGGTGATCTCTTCAGTTGCAATCAACTCCACAGATGCTCTGAAGAATAAAATTGACCCCAAAGACCCAATAACATTGAATGAATTCATGCATTTCAGTCATCAGGCACAGAAACAGACCAAGAACACACAGATCCACACTCTCTGAACAGGCTGCTGTCATCACGTTCTCATCTTTGTAAACCACTGCTAATCCGCATCATGCGTTTCCAATAGCAACTCTCTTAGGGGTCCTTTAGATTCTACATCGCCTCTTTAAGAAAACACAAGCCGAGGGAGTCAATGTTCTGCCTTAAAAATGGAGAGGGTATCGTACGGGTTGTAGCTTCAGATTTGAAACTTTGACTCTCTCAGCTGATTTTACACATTCAGCTTTGTGACTGTAATTTTATAAAAGGGTAACAGACAAAACCGCCATGTTGAACCACATCAAAGCTTCCACATAATCACACATCTGCATTTTAGGATCTGCTTAAGGGACAAGTTTAAAATATTTTACACTATTCAATAATGAGTGTTAGTACTCATGTTGCACACTGCTCTGAATGAAGACACAGAAAGAATGCATGTGGTATGACTGTGGTAGCATGTGACTGGGTGTGGAAGCTTTTTGGGTTGCCTGCTGGGTTTTTTCTAGGACAGTTCACCATTATCATATGGTCTTTGAGCTCTCCAAGCCAGCCAGAAAAGCTTTAACCCAACATAAAGACTTGGGTCACTAAGGGAAAAATAAATGTATAATAACTGCCTAACTGCTAGATCTCAGCTCCCAAATTATTTAAGAGAGCTCCAGAGGCCTCCTAACTCAGCAGGACTTGACCAGCAGAAGCAGCAGATATGCACTTTCTATATGTTAGAAATAGAAAAGTAAAACACCCACACAACCTGTACAACATATAGAAACAAATGTTCACGTCTTCTTAATGTTTACATTAACCGCATCTACAGTCTCATTTATCAGAAGTGCAAGACATATATTAGCTGAATTCGTACGATGATGTTGAATAAGAAATGACAAATCTACATATATAAACTTGACAGTAAACATTTTATGGAAATGGAAATCAGCAAACATTTTACCTTCACACTTAAATGGAAATCAACTTTTAACTTGTTTAAGATTTGTATGGATAATATCCCTAATAGCATAAATTATTATAATTAACATAACAGCAGTGAAAATGTCTTTTATAAGCTCTCCCTTACATGTTTCTGTTAACTGAAGCACGCAAGTGTTTGAAATAGTGAATGATGGGTAGTTTGATCATGATGCATGAAGCTGTGATGCAGAGGTGGCAAACCTCCTCTGGAAATCTGCCATTGGTTGATTCAGTACATGACTGTGGCCTTTTGAGGTAGACATAACTGTAGTCCTTATTTTACAACACTTCATGCCACGTCAGATTCACACAGTCACATTTAGCTTCTTCATACAAAGCTCCTCAATCCACCTTTTAACCACAAGTTTTTTAATAAGTCATAGTTCAGGACTTGACTTTAAACAATTTCTTAGATGTTTCATACAAACTAGCCTAGATAAACAGGTGATTTTTAACAGGCTGGTAAATTTTATGCTTCTCACCCGGCTTGACTTTGAACTTTCTAAGGCACCTTTATCACTCAGATCAACACAGTGTAGCACAGCTAAGTACAAGCCTGCATGTCAAAGTTATGACGGGACAAATGAAGGCAGTCAGATCTCTATCTCTGTGTTTAAAAACCGGGTACACATGAAAATAAAAATATACACCTACACCAGGTGAGACTTTGAGAGAAAAGGACGAGGAATCGGCATCAGTTCTTCCGCATACTGGAAGTTGAATATATGATTTAACAGCTTCAGGACTGTCAGCCTATAAAACCTACAGTGAAACCACCTTAACAGCTGCTGGGATTCACTGGAGGCTTTTATAGTTTTGTGAGTCAAAAGGCTGTTTAAAAGGCTTTTACACCTTTGGAAAGTACGTTGTTTTTAATCTTATATGTGAATATATATGAATCATGAGTCAGAAGCCTCAATGCAGAAGTATTATAGCCTTCAAAAAGCCCGTTCTGGTGGAATCATGCAGGTGAAGAAGTGTAAATATAAATTGTCTTCCAGCAGACAGCTCTGGCTCTCAGCCAACCAGAAGCCACATCTGAGTCGACCTGCCTGAAGCTGTGAGCCCGGCAGCCTGGCAACACAAAACCATCCGTCTGTCACCACAAAGCCCAGAACGGGTTCACACTGGTAAACCTTCCCGAAGTGAAGAGAAGGGAGAAGGGAGTCAATATGAATCATCGGCTTTCTCTGCGAACGGTCACGTTGTGGGGGAATACTGCTGTGGAGAAATGAGGGCTGCAGCTTGGAGAAAAGCAGAACAGAGCTCTGCCCTCACAACTACAAGACTGTTACGTCTGTTTGCATCTAAACTAATTAGATATTTCCCTTTTTCTTGTCTTGCTTTATGTCAGAGCATTAAATTACAGCAAATTGGTCATTAAAGTCAACTTTAAAGCTACTTTAAATGTGCTTCAGCTTTATAGAAAAAAATATCTGGTTGGAAATAAAAACACAAATACTGGTATGAAGGGGCTGATCAGCTGCAGATGTTGTTGCCCAGCCCCTCTCAGAAATCCAGCTGGAAGTATGTCCTCACTGGTGTGATAGGGGCTGGAGAGTGTGTTTTAACAGCTTTGAGAACACATTGAATGTCAGGTTCTGCTTTCATCTAATAGCTGGAAACATTTAAAAAATAGAAAACTCTGTGCCGTAAAAGAGACAACTCTGCTCTGTGTTGTCTCCTCCGCCTGTGTGGCAGGAATGCCAAAATGAAGGTCATTTAATTAGTTAATTTTAAACACCATGACAACAGGACTTGACCCTTAACCCCTCTTGCTATGGAAACAACGGGAACAAACATACTCACAAAGTAAACCCCAACCAGGAAGTTCCAACTATTCTGTTCTATTTGAGAGCTGGTTTTACCACAAGGAAGAAGGAAAAGCGTAAGGAAGAGACTGGATGAATTGTTTGTCTGGTTTAATGATATGAAATGTCACTCATCGTATAAATCACTGTACACTCCACGACCAGTGTCTCAGTAAATCCAGTTGCACAGATACAAAACACAGAGAGGAAGCAAGACAGAGGAAGCAGCTAACAGGCCGAGCTGTAACTCACAGCGGCGGGAAGCAGTCAGACGGACTACAGCTGCGACGAGCACATGCTCAGACATTTGTATAATGAAGATAACACAGGGATAGAACTTGTTCTGCAGGGTGAACGGCTGAAATCACAAAACAGCGACACAAGCATTTTTACCACTGTCAACATTTACCACAACACAATCCCAAGGAATGACAAAACCCGTAATTCTCCTTCAGGAAATTACAGCGACAGGTCTGTTTCCCAGACACAGACAAAGTGTAGATTAAACTGACCTCTGTTTGGGAATTCTTCAAACAAAACAGCCGCACAAGTCCCAGAAAAGACAAATGTCCCTCACAGGATTTCTACAGCTCTTAAATTATGTATGAGAGAAGAAGAAACAGACTTGTGATTGAACAGAACTTCTTTTTTAACTCACAATTTATTGATTAATTGTTAATTAACCATTATAAAACAGTCCTATAACAATTAATTATATTGAAAGTTGTTTGTTTTGTATGATCAACAGTCAAAAACCAAAGACGTTCAATTTACAAAGATATAAAACAGAGAGAGGTGAAAAATTCCCACATTTCAGAGGTGGGAACAAGAGATTTATTTTTGGGTGTGTTTGCTTGAAAAGTCTCTCAAACAAATAATCACCTATCAGAATTAATTTTCTGTTGATAAGTTGATCAGATAATTAACTAACCATTTTAGCTCCAATATAAAATGTCACAAAACAGAGCAATGTTGTTTTATTGTTTCCTGTGTGCTGGCTCCAACTGGCAGTTACACTATAAAGCAGTGGTTCTCTTTTTTCACGTCTGATAACATTTTGTCCCAGGGTCCCCCATCTGATAAATACATAAAACCAAAGTGAATACTCAGTATACTACTGAGTCATTTTTCAAAGCAGACTTTTGGACTTGTCATAGTAGCAAAAGTTCATAAAATAAGTTGTTCATAAAATAAACTACAGCTCCAGTCTATTATACTAGGACCTCGAAACTAAGGTTCAGTCACCGTTCATTTGATTTTGTTCGTGACATGTCAACATATCACAGCAGAAAAAGCAAAAGGCCTGTTGGGGAAAAGTAATGTGCAGTTAATTAAACCAAAATTAAGTAATTAGTTAAGTCGAGGCGACTCAGTTTTTGCTGACATCCTCTTCTATTCTTTCGGTGTTGGCTGTTATGGCAGTTCTCACTATAACAAGAGGGCCTAGACTTTTGACCCTCTCTATTCTTCATGCACATCTCAAGCAGGTGTGGCGGTGCCTGAAACCCCCACTCTTTCTTCTCGGTTCTGAGACCTGAATACAGCACTTGTCTTCATAGTCTTTCATAGTGAGAAAGTTTAGCTATGACACAAAGAATTGAAGCAGACATGTATTAAAATGTATGTGTGAGCCCCATGGCTGGAGCCTGAAAACTGGCCCAGGGCCAGTGGTTGAGGTCATGTTGACCTGCCACATAGTTATAATGATAGTTTCAGTTGCCATAGTAATACACAGACTTGTAGACAACATGCAGGCCTATCTGGAACATGGGTATTCCTGTCGACCCTGTGACTGGAATCCGGGATTAATAATAACAATCCAGGATTTCCCTGAATTCTGGTTCAACAAATCTAGTTAATTCTTTCATCCTTCTTCCTGGGACCCCCCCCCTCTCGGACACACCCCCCTGGACTCACCCCTTGTTTACCTGTGAACCTGCCTGCTGGCGCTTTGGGGCCTGTATTGCTCCTGTTGTTGTTGTTGTTTTTATGGATTGACTGACAGCTGGTTTTCCCTGGCATCTTCAATGTTGTCACTGTTTACCTGTGGTTCTGCCTGTATTGTCTGTGTGGCCTCTGCTTTGCTTGTTGTTTTTGTGGTGTTATAATTGTTTTTATTTACCTGTGATCCTGCCTGTCGACTCTCCATGGCCTCTCCTCCTCTGCAGGAGAAAGAAGTCGTTGCTCCTCTCGGTCACCCAGAGCTTCAAAGCGTTTTTCAGCAGAACTTCCTCCGGGTTCAGCCACATTTCTTCCAGCAGGGAGGGACCGGAGGAAGCCGTCTGGGTCTCTGCGGCGGCGGTATACGAAGTTGCCTCTGCCTGTCCTCCGGCTCGGGAGCGGCCTGGTCGATCCTACAGCGGCGGGCTCTCAGGTTTATCCATGATCCCCCTGCGCTCAGCCAACAGCCGCAGGTTTCTCACTTCCTCGCCTCACGTCTGCTCCCTCACGCCCGATTTGCAGCAGCTGTACACACCAGACAAAGATCGTCTACGTGAGACGATGACTTACTCTGTAGTTGCATCGGGTTACATAGATACCAAAAGAAATTGAAATTAGTTTGTTTTCGAGCCAATAATTACGAGTAATTACAATAAATATATTTAAAGAAGCCTATTACGGACACTTTGATCATCTCTGCTCTGGTCACTTCAGCTTTTGTCTATTTCTATTCTCACAAGTTTACGAGAAGAAAACAGATCAGAAAGCGCATCAATCCCCATTCATTTTGCCCAGGAATAAAAAAGAGAAATAGACGGTATAACTAACCCCCCCCCCCCCCCCCCCCCAAATCATTACAGTTCAGTATTGTGCACATTGAAAAAAACATCTTAGAAGTGCACATGTTCAAATTACACTCACAGCAAATGTATTTGTGAATTTAAAGCCCCGATACTCAGGATTTAAAAGATTTGAACTCTCGTTTGAGCTGCGGCGCTGCGATCATTTACCGTAACTGTCTTGTCAGTTTCTCTCTGTGTTACTACTAATTACTTTTTAAATATTAGAGGTTTGGAGATAAATGCAACAGTCAGCCAATCAGCCATATGTCAAAGCACAAGAAACCATAGGAACACAAGCTGTAAACGTGAAGTAGAATAAACCTAAATATATTATTATCATTATTATTACTATCATCAATGATTATCATTGATTGATTGATTGATTGATTGATTGATTGATTGATTGATTGATTGATTGATTGATTGAAGTAGGCCTGAAGGTTAGTCATTTTGTAAATAAAATACGATATACTGATACATCAAGGCATTTATGACATTTCTGGTTTCTGAAAAACAGGGACAAAGTGAGAGCTCTTCACTGTATTTTCTTCTCTTCCGCATTTCACCAACTTTCCCTTCCGCCAGTTCCGGCAGAGAGCCAGTAGCCCTCCTGTGATTGGCTGTTGAACTGACACAGCGTTCAGGTGTTCGCTACGATTATTATCACACAAAGGCTTTTTGTTATTCAGTCCATTCATTAATACGACAAACACTGAGCCTTAATTCTCCTGTAATTTCTCGCTGGTTTTGATTCAATCGATGATGACTGAATGCCAACTTAAACAACATATAACAATCACTTAAATTTTACATTTAAGGCCCTTTAATGATGCTGTGTAATATCCAGAGAGAGTTATATGCTAGTGAGTGCAGAATATCTTTAGATAAGAACTGTGGAAACCAGAGGAAGGAAACATAACACAGCTGATTTTCACTTCTAATAGTCAGCATTAAAAATTGACCAGTGTGGGATTTCCTGACATCAATACTAACAGAAAAATCAATATTTTTTCAGCTGCCTCTTTAAGGGTCGCATTTTTCCAAATCTGTCTAAAAACAATAGTCAGGTGTTGAGACGAACATCGAAACTGCTGTTGGTTGCTGTTTCATTCCTCATTTTCATTCTGAATGAAGAGATGTTTTCAGATCAGTGTAAGAGATGGCGGAGAATACCTGCAGCCCTCTTTGTGTTGCTGTCCCTCTGATGCAGCTCAGCAAGAAGAGACTGTCTGGGGGAAGACAAAAAGGTGGGTGGGAGGGTGGGGGCTGGAGGCTTTGGAAGATATCCACATGATAAGATTGATGAAGTCTTATGTTGACCTCAGATAAACTGGGAAATGTATTTTTACACAGAAGGGTTTTGGATTGTCTCCAATCACTTACAGCTAAAGTGCATTAGAATGGCCAGTTAATGGCTGGTTAATAACAGGAGGAATGATGTTTACAGCAGGCAAACCTGCTGCAGTGTCTGGGTAACAGCCACTGTTTCAAGACAGACCAGTCCTTTAAAGAGAGGCAACAAAGGAAATGAGCATGAAAAATTCATGTTTTCTAATCTTTTATGGGACTTTACTTCTCAATCTTTCCAAATAAAATGATTGCTCAAACTTAAAAGTGCAATTCTTACACAAATATAATCATCCCTTTCTGTTCAGTCACTTTTTTGGGTTATGACAGAATTTTTATTTATCCAAAGCCCCTCTATAGTTTCTCTGACAACCTGCCAATCATGTATTAAGTTATCATGACATGAGCCAATAGTTTGCATGGCTGGATTAACCCATTAGAGGTCCCCAGGCCACCCACATGCACACTGTCCACCATCTGTCCATTGTGTATGTACTCTCATCTCCAAGGTCCTGTCAAGTACAGTACACATCAGACTGCACAGTGCAGCTTCAACGTTTGACTAGGAAGCTAACCACCAGTACTCCTGCTGAAATAACAGTATTTGGCCCAAGCACCCAGGTTTTCTGTGTGTTACTTTATGACATTTCTTTAGGAAATATGAACCATGTGCACTCAGTGTAAACTAAAACAATAAAGGTCTTTTGACAGCAAGACACGATTAGGTATTATTTTGGGGCCCATCTTAACTGATAGTGTACTTCAATGGAATAAATACCTTGTTAAAACAACCAAAACAAATTTAGACAGTGAAACTAGGGCTTCTAGCACCCATCCCATCTTCAACAACGTCAGACCCGCATTTCATCATATAAATGGGGTGGGCAAAAATAGCAGATGTTTCCAGGGAAGGGTGTTATTTTTTCTTTTCTTTTCTTTTTCATTTCATACATATATCAATGAATAGAGCTGGTGTATTGTATTCTGTATTCTAAAACTTTTTATTGTTTATTCCTTCTCAGATGTTGTTGTTTTTTTTTTGTTTAGTTTTTTCATTTTTAATGGGGAATGCCTTACAAAATCGTGTGTAAGTGTGTGTGTGTGTGTGTGTGTGTGTGTCGGTGTGTGTGTGTGTGTGTGTGTGTGTGTGTGTGTGTGAGAGAGAGAGAGAGAGAGAGAGAGAGAGAGAGAGAGAGAGAGACCAAGCACCTGTTTAGTTTGAGCCACAAATGGAATGCTGCGCTCTCATTCCTTATATGGTCATATTGAGCCTCAAGAGGAAGTTGGTGTCGCTTTTATTATTGTCCCATCAATAAAGCATCTGTTCCTTGTCTTTTAAAATTGAAATTACTCAGCGCAGCGTCATAAAAAAAGACAACCACGCCTGACTTAAAATATACTCACTTAAAGTGATTTTACTTCAACCCTTGACGTATTGTGAGTTTATTTGACAAAGTCGTAGGTTTCTGTTTCCTGCCGGAAACGCTCCATGTGCGGTCCTTCTGTTTCCGTATCTGAAAGGAGAACAGCGGTGTGATTTCAGGGGAGACTTTTATCTGTCAAAATGCAGGTTGGTAAAGCTTTATAAAACTTTTAAAGGCTTTTAGTTTTACGTTGGTGAGTGAGACGATTTAACGAAAGTTGTTGTCGACAAAGTTTTTCGAGATAATTTCAGAGCAGAGCTGTGAAACCTCGCTAGCAGTGAGGCTGGGCGTATCAACAGTTATCATGATAGCTTCACTATTAGCTAGCCGATTGCTTAATCCTCCAAACCTGTCCATGACACACACACACACACACACACGTCGTTGTTAATGTTAGTGTACTCAGCAACTTAAATTCAGTTAGGCTACGTGTGTGGCGAACAGAACTACACAAATTAATTTGATACATTTAGTGTTTGAATAAGCACAAAACTCATCCAGGCCCATGTCGTGTACCTGCTTGTCTTAGACCATGGCTTATTCTCAGTTTTGTGATGCAAGATTGGTAGAGATAGCAGAGTTAGTGAACCTGTGCAATTAATTTGTTAGCAAAGAAGTTGTAAACATATCCCTGGCCTTTGTAATTTGGTTCTGACCCTCAAAAATGAACAGATCAGTCAGTTATGAGATTGGTGTCATATCAGAGGTCAAAGAAACACTCAGTAACAGGGTTTGTCTGTATGCTTTGTTTTCTCCCCAGGACCCAAATGAAGACACTGAGTGGAACGATATCCTGAGGAAGAAAGGCATTCTTCCTCCCAAAGAGATACCTAAAGATGATGAAGAGGAGGAACTGGCCCTCCAACAGCAGTCTGTTGGTAAGTTGGTTTAATGTGAGAGATGTATGTTGATCATTGAGTGTTAGATTATTCTCAGAACATGAAAGATCAGCTGCTGCGACTGCTGTTGTTTCTCTTAACAGTTAAAACGTATGAGAGCATGACCCTGGAAGAACTGGATGAGAATGAAGATGAGTTTGGTGAGGAAGATGAGGCTGCCATTGAGATGTACAGGTGAGTGGAGATTATGCAGGAGGGGGATTGGTGAACGGAAAAAACTCCACATCATGTGCTTTATATTGTTACTGTGTGAAGAGCTTCCTAAAACTTTACTTTTGTCACAAAGGTCACCATAATGGCTAAATGCTCCAGTAAGCTAGCTTTTAAATATTGGTGTGATAACAACAGAGCAGAACTCCAAAATTTATGATAGTTTCCAGAAAAAAGCTAATCCTTTAAATATGTTATTAGCATAAGTTTCAATGTTGAGTCAGACCAACCTGCCAGGTTAGTTCAGCAGAGGCTCTGCAGTCTGAAACATTTGTCAATCTGCTATAGAGCATGTTTGTAAAATTTGATTTAAATGTCAAGGCCACATCATCCCTGAATATATTAGTTAAAAATCTACTTACAATTTCCACATATGAATCTTTGAATCTCTGACTGAAATTCTTGCAGTAGACTGAGACTCTCAGTCTGCCTGTGTACTCACATGAGTTGTGTCTCTTTGCAGACAGAAGCGTCTTGCAGAGTGGAAGGCGGCTCAGATGAAGAATGTGTTCAAGGAGGTGGTGGAAATCTCAGGGCAAGACTATGTCAAGGAGGTCAACCAGGCTGGGGAGGGCGTCTGGGTGGTGCTGCATCTCTACAAACAGGGGTAGGTCATCCAACCACATCAAGCACTTGAACTCTTGAAGGCTTATAGAAATAGGGCAGAAAACATTGAGATGACATTGTGAGTTATATTCTGAGTTTTGCCTTCTGTTTTTTATGCTGCTGGGAGTAAAAATAATACAATATAATAATAACACAATAATATCTTACAATGTAAGATAACATACATCTTGTCTGAGTTAATCACATTTTTTGGTCCTCTGTTAAGCTTACGTCAGGATGTGCTTTTACTCTTTCAAATCAATATTTCAGATATATAAGGTTTTCAGCAGATATGTATGAACTATTTTATTTGCTCCAGGTGTTGAAATGTTAGCTGGGCAATAATCAAGCTAGTCTACAAATTTGTTTTCCTTCATGCGAGAAGCTGTTTTAGGAAAACTTTAATCCAAAATACCTTCTGGTGAGATATGAGCGCATACATGTTGAGAGGGACTTAAACCCTAAACCTAAATACTGTCTTTTGTGGTTTTTTTGGTGCTAGAAGATAAGTCAACTAGTGGATTAGATGAATGACAGAAAATCAGCAATAATTTGACTTCAGTTAATTGTCATTGATCAAACAAAAATCTCAAACATTCTCTGGTTCCATCTTCAAAAATGTGATTTTTCCTGCTTCTTTTTAAAAATATTTTATCAAAGTAAATTGAGTGTTTTTTTGTTTTGGGATAACCGCAGCCTGTGGGAATTTGTGAACAGAACATTTCACTATTTTCTTCCAACCTTCTCAATGCAAACAGACACTAACAGGTCTTTCCATGCTTTCCTCTCCCGCCATGTTTATTTTCCCAGCATTCCTCTGTGTACCCTCATCAACCAGCACCTGAGCACCCTGGCCAGGAAGTTCCCTCAGACCAAGTTCCTCAAGTCCATCTCCACCACCTGTATCCCCAACTACCCCGACCGCAACCTGCCAACCATCTTTGTCTACTTTGAGGGGGAGATGAAGGGCCAGTTTATCGGGCCCCTGGTCTTTGGAGGCATGAACCTCAAAGTTGAAGGTAGCGGGAGAGTTTCTCACTTAAAAACTGTGTCACTGGACAGCTGTTTTTTTTTTTTTTTACTCAAAATATTGTTTACTAAACCCTGACTGCAGAATAGAGTCATACTTTTTATATTTCATCATACTTAAAGCGAAGGGTTTGTAACTTGCCTTGTCTCTCTGTCTCTCTCAGAGCTGGAGTGGAGGTTATCAGAGACTGGGGCAGTGAAGACAGACCTCGAGGAAAACCCCAAGAAGCAAATTGAAGACAAGCTAATGTCATCGATCAGATGTTCGCTCCCTACACGAAAGGACAGTGACTCTGAGGACGAGGACTATTAGAAGAAGAAGATTGTCTGTTACTCCAATCAGAAAGATCATGTGGCTGCTGCGTTGGAAACACTCAGAGGACCTTGAAACATTTGATGATGCTTCGTTCAGAGACGGCATCTCCTTTATAAGCAAATACATTTCATATTTTAACTGTGTAGGCAGCACTCTTACGCAGGGCTCAGTCCTGCTCAGGGGAACTTTGACAGGACACTTGGCTGGAGAGAATCAAACCCACGACCTTGTTGTTGAACCTCCCTGTACATCTCCTTGGGAAAGTGGGGAAAACAGCAGCAACAGACACCCTTTGTAATTTGAATAACGTCCAACTCCATCACCTGAATCTTTACAAAAGCATCAAAGACAAATTTTAACTTTTTTATTATGTTTCATGATAATTTTGTCACAAAAAGTACACGTACTGTATTTAAACCTGTTAAATTAAACGTGAGTTCACCTCTTTGCCACAATAATCATTGCCAGTTTGTTTCGTAAGTGCTAACTTTTTTTGGAATCTGTGTCACTGCCGACTATAAAGGACTTGTTTAAGAGCTTATTTTGAGTGTTTTATTTGTATTTTGTGACACCCCCCCCTTTTTCTTGTGTGACAGTGCAACTTGCCAAATTTGTGCTTGGGAACATTTCATGTTGAATTACAACAATTGACATTTGGAAGCAGGAAGACACGTAGCAGCCATGACAGTGCAGTTCTATATTTTTTTTCCGTCCATACAATAATTTATTTTCTGTTAACAAAAAGCTGCTGGAGATGCTCTGCGTCGCTCCGTCAGCTGATTTTCAGGGCGTGATGTCCAGAGGAGAAGCTGCCTGCTGCTCTTCTTCGGCTCTCATTTCCTTTGTTTGTTTTTCACAGTCTTCTTCTACAACATCCCCTCCGGCAGCCTTCAAATCTTCTGTTTCATTAGCAAGACAGAGAGAGAATGAAACGTCAGCAGTAAATCGAACCTGAACAGTGTGATTTATAATGACTTCTTCTTAATCACCGTGTCACTACTACTTTGCTACCTGGGCAGGAAGATTCCTGAAAAGGTAAACTCTTTGTAGGCAGAGGAGAAATAATGGGAGATGTCTTTTTTAGGTGTGTTCTCTGTTGTTCACTCTCCAGAGGGTTACAAGATGATTAATGGAACGAGAGAGATGAAAAACAGTGTGCTGCCACTCTAATTTAGATTCCTCTAGAATTTTCAGTAATTTTCGCTTTTGTTCTGGTAATGAAATAACTAAGCACGTTGGGAAATATTCAGGCAGAAAGGCAGTTAGATGAGAATGCTTTCATCACTGTCATGTCTGTTAAATCTGAAGGTTAGCTTATCTTAGCACAAAGACTGGAAGCAGGGACAGCCAGCTACCCTGACAGTTCAAAGGTTAAGAAAAAGTAAGCCTACCACAAAAACTGCATCAAGCCCTAAACTGCACACAGTTCATTGCACACGAGAAGATATAACATGTTCAGAGGTGCTGGCTGCTGTTTTTCCTACCAGTTGAGACAGACAGGAAAATGTGGGGAGAGAGAGTAGGAAGGTCTGGACGGCCAGGAGTCGGACAGGGGACCTGCTGTTCAGGGTTTCATGGTAAGCACCTTAACCACTTGCCATCAGGTTGCCCTAATAATGATCTTTTCATCTACATAATTCCTGTAGATGAAAGGGAATAAGTATTTTCCCAAAATGTTGAATTTCTTCTTTAAATACAGATCACTTACGGATCACTTTTCCTCAGATGCTGCTTCACTAGCCACAGAGGTTTGGAGCCACTGTTCTCAAACACACTCCCACAACTTGAAAACTTCCTAGAAACACATTGGTTAAATAGGAGTTTTCTGCACGTGTCTGTGGAACTTTTTCAGTGTTTCTGATTCTGACCCATCTGTTTCTTGTGTGCATCCTCTTCCTACAGCATTTTCTCATGTGCCTCCGGGGGTCATAGCCCTGTTTCATCTTCATCAAGACTTAAACAGTGTGTGTAGCTTTAGTTTTCTCACCAGAAGTAGCACCTTCTTTCTCCTCTGGGAAAGCTTGGGGGAAAGTCGCATCAGAGGGTGAACTGAGTGAGACTGGAGGAGGAAAGAGAAGCGTTTTCTTATTAATGATGATGACCTGCTGTTGCATATGCAGGATGTCTGAGTGAACTGAAAGTGGACTGTCATCGTTCCATGTTCAGGTTAACAAAGGACTGCTCTAAATCGTTGATACAATTAGTGGAAGTACAGAATAGTACAATGGCGTAATTTGTTAGTTATTAATTTGAGTGTAGTAAGTCGAAGGAATCAGTCCAGTGAATGGAGTGACTCCTTGCAATCATGTTATTTGAGCTGGGTATAAAACCTCAAAACCTTTTTGGTACTGAACTTTGCAGTGCAAGTCATTCTCAAAAGAGTGTCATTTCAGTTCACCACAACTTCTATTCCTCGAAAAGAGATTTTAATTCAGGTTAAAGTTATTTCTGATGTGATGACCAGAAAAGTCAGGGACCAGCTCACTGTCATTTGAGCAGCTGCTGTGTTTCACAAACGCAAACTGAAGGAAAAATATTTTACTAAATGGGTGTCATTCACCTTTGAATGCTTTTAAGAAGTATTAGCCACCTGCTCTAATGCACTGTGAGCTCTCAGCGTGAACCAGCAAGACTCTAATCAGCAACAATGGGCAACATTTTCAGACATGATGATTCGAAAAGATGATTTGTTCCTCTGCTCACCTCATGCTGTACAGCTCCAACAGAGTTACGTGCTTTTGAGTAATGAAACAGAAACTGAAAAGAAAGGAGAAATTTCAACATCAATGAGCTGCTGCTGAACAAATAATAGAAATCAGAAATGAAATAATAAATGAACACAGCGGGGGAGGAAGACTTACTCTTTTAAAAACATTCTGGACTTGTTCCTGTGGGGTAACATGATCTCAAATTAATAACAGGAGCAACAGGTAAAAAAAAAAAAAAAAAGTTAAATTCATACTTGTGACACACAGCTCAGAATATAACAAGGCCGGTATGTGTCATTTTAATGCAACACAACAACCAAGAAGCCAGTGACTAATATCACAGACAAGCTGATGTCATCTCTGAGGCCATAGTTAATTGTGGTGTTGTGTTATTTCGTGTTCCTGTCGTTTAGTCCATCACCCCCACACTAAGTAATTCACCCAAGCAGACTCATGTTTTTCACATTAATAAATACAATCGTTCCCTCTCTCTAACTACAGACTTCTGTTCGCACTCTCCTCATTTCAGAGTTTCTATTTTATTCTGCCTATGTGAGCATTTCTCATTTCGTAAGGTTTTACAAACAATATTCTCATTTTTGTTACTGTCTTGTGCTTCTATCACTCAAAACAATTATTTTACTTACTTCCTGAATTGGTTGGACATTTCAGGTATTATTTTAGATTTCTGTTGGGGGCTGTTTACAGTGGTGATATTTTACGGTTTGTTTGGCTGTGATCGGGTCGATGACATCAGGAGCTGAGATGGCTGCTAGAGGGACAACACATGCAGTTCACTGTTTTGAAGCAGTCCTGGTTTTTCAGTCTTGTTTCCACCATCAAACCATCACAGCTCCTTCTGGCAGCATATACTGTATCACTGCACCACACTGCAGTGAAATGTTAGTTATTGCATAGAAATCACAAGCTAATTAACTTACTAAAAGCTGCAGCATATGATTATTTAGTCCTTAGCCTCATTGTAGCACCACCTATGTCTGTGACAGATGTGTTTCAAGTCCAGTCCCTTGTGATCTAGAAATGTGCTTCTACCCTAACAAAGCCCCTTTTCTAAAAAAAAGTTACATTAATTCTGTATAACCAGCGGCAAAGGAATAATTATGACTTGAACAAACATCTCCAAGCACCACAGTGTGGCGTTCCCTTACTGACGCTGTAAGTCAAACGTTACATACTGTATATTATATAGAATATCAGGAACCTTTAAAGTGATCTTAAAGTGTTTTTTTTGTGTTTGCTCTTCACCCACCTCATTCTGGTCTCTCCACAGAACATCACTCAAATCATCACTTTGGATGCCGCGTACCTGCAGACAAAACAACACAATTCATTATGAATTACCAATGGATCGCACCACAAGGCCGACATCTCAGTCTCAGCACTGACCGCTGCAGTTTCCAGGAGAAAAAAGACATGTTGTCTTTCCTAATAAAGACAGCATGCTGGTGAGCCTGTCTGGGCTTTAACTTAAGTAACAAGAAAATCTTACAGTCAGTCCCGATTGTTTTCCTCTCACACAGCTGCTCCCTGCACTGAGTATTTGGACTGAATACATCTGCAGAGTGGATCTGTGGACTCATTCTTTGGTCCGATAATACTTCATCTTGTATGTTGCTCTTTAAACAGACCAGAGGTGGTGATGGTCACAGGAGACTGTGCAGCCACCAGATGCTGGTTAAGCACTGAGACAGAAAAAACTGTGTAGTCGAGCTGTTCATGAATTAAAGTAAGAACTCTCTAACCAACACGCCTCCACTGACGATTTAATGAAGTTCATTTCATTACTCACAGCCTAGAAATTATTTATCGTAATGGCTCAAACACCACTTGTGGAAAGAGGAGAGACTTAAAATAAAACATGCATGCAGTTGTCAGAAAGTCGGACTGAACTAGGAACAATTTAAGTGTGGGTGAAGGTAAAATGAAAAGATAATTCACTACCTGTCTGAACGCTACGCCATCTTCCCACTGATCGTAAGGGCTGGCATCTGGAGAGAGAGCACGTGAATATTTTCAGTCACACTGTAAAGATGGCAGCATCTCTAAGTATGTTCTAATTCTAATGGACTTAATTTTATTTCTATGTTCTATAAAAATCTTTACACAATATTCTTATAGGAACTGGTAGGAAATATTAGGTAGAGTATTAGATTTACAGTGACTCATTGATGCAGCTGTTTGTGTGAGCAGCTACACACAGAGCACAATCTGAGATAAGAAAATACATTTGAATGAAAATGTAGAAGGAAAGTGTATAATAATAGTCTTAAATTCAAATCTGATCATAACCTACAGTATCTTGAGATAATGTTGTGCTATACAGTGATTTGTTGGTTCATCGTGGAGGAGTGTCCCTCAGTCTCAACACTCTTGTTTTGGCTGACCTCCAGTGGTTGAAAGTGATGCTGGCAGGAATTTAGGATGTGTTCAGTACATCATGAAGTCACTGTTGCTGTGTGGGTGTATGCACAAACTTTTAACAAGGATGCGTCCATTTTCAGCTTTATATTAAGTTGCGTGGTGATGTCAGTAACTAAATGCATCTACTCAAATAATGAACTTAGGTATAATTTTGAGATCATTGTATTTACAAGTTTCCACCTTTTACTGCATTTAAAAAGCCATAGAACAGGTTCATTTTATATGCAAAAAATAAATGATCAAAAACAGAATGCATCTTAGATTAACTACACAATACTGCAACAAATTACAATGTAGAATAGACAGTTTTGATAATGAGCACTTTCCCTTTTGATTCTTTAAGTTAATTTTGCTAATATCTCTGTACTTTTACTTAACCTTAGTATTTTTTTTTTTTACGTAAGGAATAATTTCAATATATCACTATCAATATATTTTGTATATTTTGTGTTTACTTTGAAATTTGAATTTAAACTTTTATCACTTCACCTGTTATTTCTTTCCTCTAATAAGAAATATTTTATAAAAATATGTCTATGTGGTGGTGGTTACTAATTAATTTCAATTAACTTTACTGGCTGGTAATAAGTCATTAATAAGAAGATCTTATTTTATGTCCACCACAACTTGCTTTGCCAGCTCTTTAGTTAATTTACACCTATGCTGTACAGTGGGAAACTCATGAGCTTTTGTTATGGTGGCAAATTGTGAAGTCATTAATAAATAATAATTACTCAGTTTCTTACTTGATCTTTTTCCAATGATAGCCTACTTGAAACTAGTACTGTCTAGCAAGTATGGTGTGATTTATCACCTTCCTTCACAATGATCAGTCAAGTCTGCAGCTGTTGATCAGCTGTTGATAAACTGATTTCCAGCTCATTTCCAGTAGAGAAGTGGTCAAAGCCTCTGTCGGAGGGCTCCGTCTAAAGATCAGGGGTGAAAGTAAGCCGGTCCGGTCCGGTCCGGTCCTGCGTCCCACTGAAAGACTGAGTGGCGGTGCGCAGCACCAGGAGGAGGGGGAGCGGCTGCCGGCTAAAGCCCAAATCCAGAACCAGTCCCGGCCGCACTTTAGGCCACAGAGTAGATCTGCTGGCAACATGCAGTCTTGAACATCTCTGTTTATAAACCGCTTTGAACCCGTTCAGAATCGCCTCAGAATCACGTCTACATCTGAAACCTATGCCCGAAACACAGCGGTGGCTGAGGGGATCGGTGCGTTTGATTTATTGCACTGGGACGTTTGATTTTTCCACAAAGTACCAGCAAGACTTTAAAACTCCTTTCTCTCCTGCTAAAAACCAACCAATTCAACCCAACAGTTCTAACTGCTTACTGAAATATAAAGCAAAATTATTTAATAACTATCAATGAAGACATTAGTAACACATGATAAATCAGTTAAAAGTACAACAGGTTGTTCCCACACATCAGTGTAAGGTTTTTACTTTGTGGCATTGACCACTTTAACTGAACTTTATCATATTTACTATTTTATCTCCTACCATCACTTTCATCACACAGATCACAGCTGTAATCTGATTTTCTATAATGAGTTGTTTGCATCCCAACATTAACCTACAGGACGTGGCCACACAGTTTACAGGTTCATCAGATTATTAATACATTTAAACACGATCACCCACCTGTTGTGCTCCAACATCCAAGAAACCAGAACAGACACAATAGGAAGAGTTGTCGCACGGTTGACAGAGTCATGTCTCTGCGCGTCCTGTCTCCTCTTCCTCTCTGTGGTTACCCCGGGATGCTCGGTTCGGCTCGGTTCACTTCGGCTCGGCTCGGCTCGGTCGATCTCGATCCCCGGCAGCTGTGTGGTCTGACCACCGTGCCCTGTGCCCGCCGCAGTTTAAAAGCTCACAACTTTGCGGGCTGACAGGCAACCTCTCATCCCTCACACGCAGAGAGTGACCAATCACACCAACCCGCTCATCAGCACACCCACTTGCGCAAATCCAACGCTCCCTCGACCCCCCTTTTACGCACACACACACACACACACACACACACACACACACACACACACACACACACGCAGTTTTCTGGGAATACCGTTGGACTGGGAATACTGGGCTGCTTTTCATAACACAACTGTGTGCTGACGGCAGGTTTTCATCATGAGTTAATGTGACTGGAATCTCTTTGAGCTCTAAAGGGAAATGAATGATAACCCTGACAGGCAACTCTTATGGTGAAATATCTCATTTTGACAAACAGGTTACAATATAATATCTGTAACACTCACTGCATATTATTCCTTATGTAAAGAAAAGATGGTCTGCTAATGTATGCAAGCTTAAATTACACACGTCTCGTTTTAAACTCCTTTGTTGTGTGATTTAGGCAGGAAGTCAAGGTCCATTTTAAGAGCTTATTTTAGGTCCTTCAGCGTGTTTTTGGCACATTTCACTGTGTACTGGCAACCATCACAAGGGCTGGGCTGGACACAAACAAACTACCACTCTTGTTACCACATATACATACATGCACCAAGCATGTATTTATATGTATATGTATGTAGCATGCATTATGAGGAACACCTGTCCACCTGCTTATTCATGTCATTATCCAACCAGTCAACCACGTGGCAGCGGTGCAGTGCATAAAATCCTACTTCAGAGCTTCAGTTAATGTTCATATCAGATAACATCATAACATCAGGTTGGGAGAAAAATGTGATCTCAATGGCTTTGACCGTGGCATGATTGTTGGTGCCAGACAGGCTGGTTTGAGTGTTTCTGGCTGATCTCCTGGGATTTTCACACAGAACAAAAGAGTTTACTCAGAATTGTGCAAAAAACACAAAACATGCAGTGAGTGGCAGTTCTGTGGCTGGAAGCACCTTGTTGATGAGAGAGGAAGAAAAGCAGGAAAGCATCTCAGAGTGCACAGCATGTTGAACCTCGAGGTGGATGGGCTACAACAACAGAAGACCACTCGGCAGAACCCGATTAACACTTCACTGTGCTCATGGGAACCAACATTCAAGTGACGGGAGGGTTTGTCATCTGGCAGACAGAGTGTGTGTGAAAAGCTACCACAGTACTAACAGACAGGTTAACTTAAAGCAGGTTCTAACTAGATATTTCGCTTGTCACTGCCCTGGCCCCTTAAGAGGTCTTGGACCCCTGGTCAATCACCATGTTGCCCATATAATTAATCCAGCCTTAAGCTTCAGTGGGTCTTAACATCATTTTACACAGCCTCTCTGTGTGCCTGTCCTTTGGGGTGCGCAGAGCGTCCTCCACACTGAGGAGACTTCTAAAAGAGATTACATTGTAATTTTTGTCCCTGCAACTTCTGTCACTATTAGTGTGCAACAGCAGATAGTGACCAACGACCTTTTGACCACAACTCTGAGCAGAAAAAATATTAAATCTGGCACATTTGCATCATAATGATGGCACTTAAATAAAGATGAAGAAAGATATCAATCAATGAAGGACAAATAACAGACAGTTGAACCAAAGCCTGACTGACTGTTGTTTTATTTAACTGATCAGGTAACAGACCTGTTGCCAGGTTGTGCTCTGATGTGGACACTCTATATTGTTCTGTTCAGGGATTAACTGCTCTGATCAGGTAGACTGGAGACAGAGCTGTATTTAGCCAGACTGGTTGTCACATTAAACCAGGGAATGACATTTCACTGACAGCTGATTTTACACCAAAACCTGACCTTTCCAGAGAGAGTAAAGGTGACTCCTCATTGTCACACAATTTGGCCTAATGTCAGACTGCTCACTGCCCTGCGTTGTGGTGTAGTTTGATGGAAGATGAATTAGACAATAACAGGTTGTGGAAAAGATCTTGAGTCATACTTCAGGGAGTATGTACTGTTTCTTCAACTGACTTATTTTCCTCTGCAGCACACTGACAGTTGTTTTGGTAGAAAAAGTTAAAATAGATATGACCTCACATGTAGTCCATTATGATGACACACCATGTCCCAAAAGTATCATCTGTCATAAATGGTCACAGAACATGCACTGACTTTCTGTCGGTGAGTCTATCAAAGGGTTTAAAAAGATGAATAATGCACTTCAGCTGTGTGAGAGCATTTTTAAAGCTCCAGTAATCAATATTTTCGTACTAACAATGAATGAAATGATTACATCAAATGTGAAAGCAGTCACTCACAACAATGAACCCACAGAGAATTACAAACAACTCTGCAGCTCTGCTTTGTGTTTTAGCAACTATTAGCCCTTTGTTTTTGTTTTACAACACATGTACTGTATGGTCTTGTCTCAACACTCTCATCAGCCTTTTTTATGGCAACAGCAGGTGGCTCTGATAAACCTCTGTATACTACCTACCAGGAGCCAACAGACGGGCCAAATCAGTGGTAGCTTGTGAAGAGGTTGGAACATCCAGTGGTTGAAGAGCTAGAAATTTTTTCTCAGAAGTTGGTCGAGACCAAAATTGAGCTAAACGGAGGATTAATATTGGACTTCTATTCATCAGGTCCTCTGGACGCACAGAATTGTTAAAAGTTTTTTAATTTTCAAGAGCGGAAAGAAATTAATGGAACAGGGTTACCTGTCATGCCTGTTCACTATACTGGCAGCTTCTTTTTATGTACACTTTATAATATTGATGTGATGTATCACACTGGGCTCCAGATATCATTAAGAAGAATAAAGACATGAAAAATGATTTAAAATCTACATTCAGTATTATTAAATTATTCACTTTCATTGAAGCTCATTAACAGTGTTTGCATTTTGTTTTTCTTTTTTTTAAGAGTAATTTTATTTAGTCTGTTTAAACCTCTGGATTTATCTCATTTTGCCTTTCAAATCGATCGCATCTGTTAAGTAATAAGAGCTATTCAGCAGACTGATTGAGCCAGCTTCCCTGTCATATGGCAGAGATAAAAAAGCAATAAACCCAAAGACTGTTGACTCTTGAATCTTCTCAGCGTGCAGTGTATTTGAAGATCTGGTAATCACAGTCCATTTTGTGTGATTGGCCTGCACAAAAACAAAGGAAATAGGAATAATTGAGCCACAGAGAAACAGCTGAAGAGCTTCTTATTCACTTTCTTATTTTGAAAGATGGACGCCACTTACACAACCACAGAGTTACAAACCCAAGTGCTTAGTGTAGTCCATTATGATGACTTTGGACTATGAGGCATAGTTACAGCCTTGACTGGAAAACCAAAGGCTGATACAGTAGTTTGATTATTAGTTTTATATGGGTATATTTATTATCTAAAACTTTAATTTATCTTATATTTTCATACATATCACTGCATTTGGTATATTGATTTTATACAAATTTGATTTTATACAAATCAAGCAAGGAGCAACATTATTATTATTATATAATTTTAGTTTGGGTTAGGATTAGTCCCAGACCGATATTTGTTCAGTTTTACCATCCAAAACACCAATGTGATAAGATTGTGAGCATGGTAACTCAGAGAGCTGCTGTCATAGCTATCTTGTTCCTTGATCTTATCCTTCAGATAAATGGATGATCTGTGATGTTTTTGTGATAATAATACATGAGAGGCTCAGAGGCTAATTCTTTTTGATGTGTTAATGTGTAAAGAGTCATGTGTTGTCTATGTCCAAACCTGGTGTAATATTTCACTGATTGAGATACCGTCTGTAGGGTTTTTAATGAGAAACATCACTCTCAGTCTCTGTTTAACAACATTTTCTCAGTTAATCCCACTTCTTATTTAATCCTTAGCCCGATTAAATAGGTGGTTGTATAATGGTGAGAGAAACACCTCTGAAACTGCTCTTCTTCTAAATCCACAGCAAAAGTGCTGCTTCTCTGTTTTCATAATGTGACTTCCATATTTCATGATTTGGTTTCTGGTGGGATCAACACAGGCACTGTGTCTTACTGCTGCCCTGTAAAAAAAAGGACTCTGAAGCTCCTCATGGTGGTCATTTAGTGACCAGTGAAGCTCTCAGGTTCAGCTCTCACTGCTTCTGCTGTCACACATATCTCTATATATGTGTGTGTGTGTGTGTGTGTGAGTGTGAGCGTAGCAAAGTGTTTCATTAAGTCCTACAGAGGCACTCATAGATTTCACCCTGTCAAAAAGACTCAGACAAAAAGGCCACATTCTCACCACGGGGCTTCATGCTCAGCTCTGAACTGAACCTATATGTGAAATGTTTGGATGGTTGTTGTTGTTGATGGTTTAACTGCCATGGACAAAATGGTTGTGGGTGTACAGAGGAATGGACCTTTTTGGATATACTTAAAAAAATATATGTGTGACCCACTGTTTTTCTGAAGAAACATTGAAGGCTAGAAATTGGCCGTAGCCATGGTCATCATCTTTCCAGACAATCTATGTTTGGCAACATGTCTACGCTGCAGACATGTTTTTGTCTCACTTTGGGCCTCTCGGATTGGTTAGATGGAGGAGGCTCACAAAAAAAAAACTTTAGAGGGGTATATCTCTGCACTGAGTCTGGAACCTTTCACAACCCGTCTCTGCATTAATACGTGTTTTAGAGCATAATTCGACTTCAGATAATCCTCGATATAGCTTTAAACAAGTAGAAGTTTGTTTACAGCAAACTTTTAAAAAATGCATGTTGACTCAATTTACTTCCACATAAAACATTTGCAAAGGCAAAATGTCAGTTTATATTCATGTTTGCTTGCCAGAATATACTGAGCTAAAGAGGTGTTACATTACTCAAGGCAAACATTTGGCCATCAGTCTCTTCCTGTAGTCAAGGTGCAACTCTGTAGCTTTCTGCTCATGTTCATTAAAAACATATATTATAATATATATTAGATCTGAGTGAGCTTCAGCTGTCGCATCCGTCTGATGACATACTGCAGCATGTGTGACAGTAACATCAGTGTCAGTGTCCCAGGGCATTATGGTGCATGTGTGTGGTATGTTCCTCAACAAAAATTGGCCATTAGCTTCCCAACCATCCCTGCTGTATCTCCCTGTGGTCATATACAAAGGTCGACATATGTGCTGTGCCTGTATCACTGCTACCTGTGGGATGCACTCACCAGCAATAGAGCATGATGGGAAAGTGTCCTGCAGTCTTGTGGTTTTCAATGCAGCCTTTTGGACTGATTGGTTCATTGTAGCAGCTGTTTCATCACCATGAATGTTCTGTGGTTTTTTGAGATGGTCTGATGTTGGATAGTCCCTGATTGCTGCCTCTGTTTGATTTGCTGTGGTGTCCTCCTAAAGTGTGGAAGTGTTGCTGTCTGATTGCATATGATTGTGCAAATGAATACAATAGTCTACTTTGTGTCACAGACTAAAATGAGTTTCCAGAACGCAGATGAATTTCCTGCATCTGACAGAAAGCTTGATTTTAAGTAGTTTTGCTGCTTAAATGATAAGACTGGATTTGTTTTTGTCTCGTTAGTATTGTCAACAAATCCCAGGAAAAGGTTAAAAACCACTTTAACACCACTTTGTGCGTCTGATATATCTTATTCTTCTGAGCCACAGAACTCAATTGTGTTCAATTGACATGTTTGGTCATTACCATTAAAACACACACTGTGGTTTATTTTGATCCAAACATCATCAGTCAACATCATCTGGCTGCTGGAAATACTCACCAAAACACCAAATGTGTATCAATCCACATCTGAAAATAGTCCCCAATATTAGAAGATTGTGCAAATGTACAATTTGCTCATGACTGAGTAACATTTGCTACAAACTACATTGCCCATGTGTTTTAGAAAATTAAAATGAAACCATATATCTGTGACCCTTTTTTAAAGAATTACGTATTATGGAAGGAATGAAGGAGCTTGGGGCTAGGAGGAGTTCTACAGACAGTAAGGAATTTAGGATAACACCAGCTTTAGTCTATATATTAATACTCCCTGTCACTGTTCATATGTAAAAAATTCAAAATGAGCGTCAGTGGAAAAAAGACAAGACGCTGCAGCCATACATTTGTCTCTGAGACATATCAGAAAAGCTACCAGCTCTTTTTCATAGAAAATGATTCCTTATTTTTCATTGTCCTTTTTTTTCTTTTCAGGGTGTTTATCAACCTCTGGCATTAATGAGCAAGTCAACATCACTTTGTTGGTGAAGAACATCAATGCCCTTTCCCTTATTAACCCCATAACTCAGCTTGGCTGCCAGCAGACCTCACCTTTAAAATGACCCACTGTGTCACACCTCACTTGGTCGATGAAGCTCAAGTGCTGTTCGATGATTTGTGATCAAATTAAAAGGTTTTTGGTGGAGAAAGTGCAGCTACTATCATTTTTGTGGTTCTAGTTTCAAATTTGCCTTTTGCTCTGCCTCTCACAGGCATGTCAGCGACAGTGCTGTGATCTTTTTTTGAAAGCAGGGAACTCAGAGAGAGCAGTGTCCTATTCTTAATAAATAACATGCTCTATTTAAAATGAAATTCTGTTTTAACACTATGCTGCGGCGAAGTGTTAAAAATTAGGACTAAGTGTTTAGACTGAATTCACCACCACACATTTGAAAGGAAGTGGAAAAGAAATACATAACATGGAAATACCTAAGTACTTCAAAACTAGTGAAGTAAATTTGGTTTCTTTGCCTCTCTGTTATGTAGCACATCGCAGTAGTACTGCAGAGTCAGAGCATGGAGTTAACGCTGGCATGTCTATTTGTAGGGATTATTTGTAAGTTTTCTCTGCCACCAAACATGGTTTCTTTCCGGGAGCAGGTGGTGGTGATGGTCACTTGACAGGAGCTTCAGCCATCATTGTCTTTATAATATATAAAGAGGTTATAATACGTCTTCTGAGCAGCGTTGCTTGTTCATGGTCATTGGTCATGGTTAGTAAAGGAATGACGTTTCTTCTAAACTGGTAAGTAAACAGCTGTTAATGCTAACTTTGGCTGCTGTATGGAAACTTACAAATAACTCCTTTAAAGCTTTGCACTCCTATGAAACAAAGCATCATCATTTTTAATCATCACTGTGGAGTCTCTAACAACGGAGCAGCTTGTGCAACATCAAGTCGAATATATTGTGGGAGACAGATGCTTTCTATTAGCTCACAGTGACCAATGCAGCCAAGTCAGTGTGAGTCAGAGGAAAGCAACACCGTCCACTGATGGGGGGGGGGGGGTAAAAGACAGAGGAGAGACAATCGCAGTTTGTGTGCAGCAACTGGATGACAGAACAAAACAATACTAAAGAAAATCTGATCATTTCCCCTGTGTCTATATAATGTCATTGTATATGTGGGCTGGAACACACAAAGTTTATTAAAGTGTAATTCAGTTTTTATTTTCATTTTCGTTATTAAATCAAGAATGAGAAGAGAAGGCTAGATTTGATAACCAACTGTTTGTGAAGTAAGTCCAGTATTCAATGTGTCACTCATAAACCACACCTGTATCATAGGAGCACTACACCAAAGCCCCATGTTTTCACCTCGGAAACAAAATCAAGATGTTTATAGACGAATGTTTCCTTTATTTTATTTTATTTTTTGCAATACAATGAAAAAAAGGCTTTCTATTCTATTCAGTTCTATTCTATTCTATTCTATTCTATTCTCTTACAGTACAGTATGGTAGTTAGCTGGTTCCATTCTTGTTTGTTTGCTTGTTTGGGTCTTTTAATTGCATCTGACATTAAACAAAATAATATTAGCCTTTTTCTGTAATTTAGAAAAACATGACAAACATCACAGTCGGAACAGATATGGATTTTTAAAAGATTTTTTTGTATTTTTGCATTTATCTGATTAATTAAATACAGTGCAAAATGGAGGTGTAATTATAACAGTTATATACATTTTTTTATTTAAAAGTGAAAGTGCTGCCTGTCTGCCTTTCGTAGTTTCTGCTTCTCAGCATCTTCTTTCCAGCATCCAAGCATCAAGATCACACAACAGTAAATTGCACATGATGATTCTATCATGTTGTTGCCTCGTTGCAAAAAGATCTGTGCCAACAAACACTTGTTACTTTCCATTATCCATATAAATAGTCATCATAATTCAGATGTGGTGGAAATGAGATGACTTTCAGTTTCTGATTTAGTTCTTAAATTCAGTTTTGTTGCTGCTCGGTTATTGAGACTATTTGGTTGAAAAGAGACATTTGAAACTACGTGCTAGCTTTTTATGGTTTTTAAGATCCAAAAACAGCAGAAGAAGAATTTGGGATGATGAATAGTAGAAGAAGAATAAGTAGTGCAAATAGTACGTGTGCTGTATGTTCGCCCGCAGAGAGCACTTTTACGTTATCCACACAGGGAAGGTGTTTGGTTTGTGTTTGCATGAAAGCTCCATTAAACATGCTGATGATTTGCACTTTTAATAAACAAATCTTTGGAGTCCACTTAGTCGAGTAGTAAAAGTTAACAACACACAAGCGTAATATCAGCCCAGCCTGATGAAGCACCTCACTCACAGCTTCAGTGAAAACACTTTTACTGCAGATGCCAAAGCAAAAATTAAACAACAGAGGATAATTTACAAAACAATACAGAAAAAAATCCTACAACTCTGTGTACCAATACAGAAATGTGATATATGACATACATGTCCCTATATCAGGAGCGATGTTGCTATATATGTCACCCAAAAGGGGATGTATTATTATTACACATATACATCCTCTGGATATATGGAAATATAAGTTTATAACATATATGAAATACCCATAGTAAAATTTGTATATGTACATTTATTTAA
The DNA here is from genome assembly GCF_046630095.1 of Trachinotus anak. Lineage (NCBI taxonomy): Eukaryota > Metazoa > Chordata > Actinopteri > Carangiformes > Carangidae > Trachinotus > Trachinotus anak. Next base: position 17,131,942 of record NW_027273852.1, read on the forward strand.
AATATCTATATGATTATTTTTTCTATAATATAACATGTTGCAACCATATATTTAATATATATAATTTATATATGCAAGTTTAATATATATTTTCTATACATTAAATTGTTCCAATTTGTAAATGGTTGCATGTATGATTTTTACATATATGTTTTTATTTTATATGTATCTATATTTAATATATCCCCCCCAATAAAACTGGGGGATTTGGTGGGTCTGCCATTCATCTTTCACACACACAATATCTGACACATGACTGAATTAATGTAGAGAAAACTTCAATGATTTGTTTTGATTTTTTTTATTATGACATTGACTCACTGAAGATCTCAAAACGCCCAAAGATACAAAACACATCAGGCAAAGACATATAAAATATTCCCACTTGATGGAATGGTGCAGCTGTAAAACTTGAGGGTTTGAATATTTCACACAGCTTCAATTGAGAGTTGGAAAATGTTAATACTGAATACTGTCAGAAAGTGTGGAATAAAATGATTTTAATAACCTATGTAAGGGGAGACCAAAGGGGTTAACAATGAATCACATACACTTTTTCTTCTACCAGCTACTTTTAAAGTCATGTCACTACCCTATATAATACAAGGCTTTATAAGTAAAGAACATAGATACAATCTGTGCATACTGTAGCCATAAAATGCTCCTGGTTTCTGTGCAGGTTATCATACTTGCTATGTTGTACTGTAGAGCACATCTACAGTACAACATTTAGGGTACGTTACACAACAAGTTTTCTCACTACGTTCCTACTCACTAAAATAATAACGAGGACCACACTCAGACACAAGATCAGATAACAGTAACTGTTGGGCACTGGATGCAGAATGATTTTTTTTGGAAAGCTGACTAAATTACTAAAGTGACCCGCATCACCTACTGGAGGCAGGTGTAGGTAGGGAGGGGCAAACAAACAACACTACTGAGTTGTATAATGGCAGATACAGATGTTGCAGGGTTTGTGGAGCTTGACATATATCAAGGACTGAAAGTTGGTATCTCTCATCTCTGCTGCACCAGTTTTGATTATTCTTTTTTCAGCCTGTCCATTACCATATCAATCTCCCAACTTTTCTTGTGTGCGCCTCTTTAATTGTGCAAGAACAAGCTTTCTTCATCAACAAAAAGTTGACACTGTCACACCAATTTCTTTCCTGAATTTCCTGACCAACCTGGGAGTTCAGCCTGTTGTTCACATCAAGTTCACATCACCACTTCATCGCTTCACATTTAGCCTAATAAAGCTCTCTTTCAGATGAGTCAGAGGTGCTGTCATTGTGGTGTCCAGGAGAAGTGAAGGCGTGGAGAGTGTGAGCCCTGACAGCTATCTGCCGGTAGTGTTGATTGGTGACAAATTAACTGTGGTGTGTCACCACCTTGGGCTGTCCTGATTCAAAGGTCAGCCTGAAAACTCATTTGTCTGTTCACGCTCAACTACAGTTGTGTTAATGGATCCCTCTGACCTGGGTCCTATTCACTGTCTACTGTACCATCATGGGCGAGGACAACATGCACAGAAATTCATATATATGGATATATGGAGCTGACATATGGTATGCGATGGGCACAGTATCTGTCCCTAACTTGTGTGCACAGTAACTTGTACCCACAGGACAACTTAAAGTCTCCCTCCACTCAAAAATGTGCTTATTGTTATTTCACTTGGATGTTTGAGCTGTGCAGACTGATGCATGTGCACAACAGAAGGCAGTTTTTACATCTATTTAATAAAGGGGGAAAGAACTTTTAAAGAATTTGAGCTTCAGCGTGGAAAAACTAAATATAAAACACAAATTATGATTCCAAGCAGGGTACTTCTTAATGTCTTAACAGGTGACTGGAGGGAATCTTTAAGAAAATGTAAAGCAGCTATATTGTATGTAAGTTCTTGCTATCACTACACGGCCAACTACCAGCATTAACAACAGTTTACTTATCAGTCTGAGAAACGTTGTGAGTACTGCATCAAGTTTTACTTGCCAAGAGCTGGCGCCAGAGGTGAAAAGCAACGCAAATGTTAACTCTTGATTCCTCCTATTTCTATCGTATTTTGTCTTCCACTGAACATGCTAACAAGCTAGCCCCCAGCCTGGTGAGTCACTTTTGTGTCCAGGCTGTCCCAAAGAAGTAGCACTGCTGAGAGGGTGTATTATAACCTCTTATATTGTAAACACAACAATGGCTGAAGTTCTTGGCAAGTGACCATCACCACAAGCTGCTGCCAGTGAGAAACCATGTTTGGAGGCGGAGTAGACTTACATATAGCTCCTTTAAACACACAGGGGATGTGAACAAACATGTATCTTGTTTGCACAGAAGAAGAAAACACCATCATTCAGGACCAGTTCAGCCGGTGAGTGGTTTTCATATGTGACCATATTCAAAAGCAAACTTATTTCTGCTTTCTCAGGTCTGACTAGCTTCTAGATGGATAGACCTGTATCCAAGGTGTACTGTTTTTGGGATAGGTCTTGTGTTGGATATATGCTGATATAATTCAATGTAAAGCAAGCTGACTTTCCTTGCACCAAAGTGCTAAGTAAATATGGATGGGTGGATGACATGGGTTTGTATCATCAAAGGTTTGATGGCCAGTGGAACTGTGTCCCCAATCTTCTTAGAAACCTCTGGTAAAATTTGTGTTATTGTGCTTTCCAACCCAAGAAATGCTATATGCTATGCTAACAATTTCTTTCTACTAGATGGAAATTGAAAAATTGTCTTTCACTCCGATCACATCTGATCAGCTCATGCAGCTTTAAGGGCTTTTACTGCCCACGCAGTTACAACTGGGAGCATCAGAGTGCCTCATATAAGTTGCGTTCTGCTGCGTCCTGTTAATGCACACAGTCATGCGGTGAGTCATGACAGAACAGAACAAAGTCAATCTTTACGGCTTGATTACTAACAACAGTTTCCCAGAATTGACCCCAGCAGCTCTGTGAGTGTGAGTCTGGTAGGAATCCATTCTTCTGCCATCCCCTTTGATCAATAACAGACCACAGACGCTGCCATAAAACTTTTTTGTTAGCACAATAGCTTATTGGCAGCTACTAACTATGTGGTTCAGACACAACAGGAACACTGTAAACATTTACTATTCAGATTTTATTTAAATGACGAACTGATGTTCTTTACTGCAACAGTACATTGCACATCCATCTGTCACACAGGGGCAACTTGAAGAATATGAACTGGGATGTGACAGAAGAGTGACCACTTCTGGTTTCCTCATATCTATCAACATTTGCAATTTCTCATCAGCCCAGAATTAAACAAAAAAAAAAGCATATTATGAGTATAAATATTTTGAACCTGATAAGAGTTGGATTTCACTTCTAATTTGAGACTCCTTATAGAAAAAACCAGCAGTCCAAAGGTGTTTTTTCATGTTTAACTTGCTATTTCACCAAACTCCTTGCGATTACATTATCCTCCTGTTTCCTGAGGTATTGACATGAATCCTCTATAGCATAGACTTTTTAGACATAATAGGTGAATTGTAGATAAGATAACTAAATGTATCTCTTGATTGTTTCCTGTATCTTATGCTCATGTGCTCAAAATTGGAATAACCATTTAATCTTTTGAAGTTATAAGAAGGTCAGAGGTAAAAGGTCTCACCACTGAAACAATATGTGGGAAAAATCTTCCAAGAAAAAATGATCAAGATTTATTTAATGTATATTTGGAAGAAAAAAACAAACAAACACAAATAAAAACTAGGTCCATGACAACAATTTAAACAAGAATGGCGAAAAAAAGGGAAATTGAATTAAATATATTGAATACAATTCTATGTGTTGCAGAGAAAAGGCAATGGTTCACATCAATATCAAGTTTAATTTTCACTTATATATAATACCTGTAATCTCCTATTGTACTTATATTCTAATTCTTAAACAAATATCTGTATGGTAGCATCCATATATTCTTCCGATGTAGAATATTGATATTGAAGCAGGAAAAGGAGGAACCTGATTAAACATGACTTCTACCGGCTGAGCGGCTACTTCACACTGCCATCTCGTGGTGCACTCAGCTGCCTACATGGTGCGTGAAGTCTTTGAGTTGTCAGTTTTGATAATAGTGCAATTATGCATTAAGACTTTCCCATCAAAACACAGCAAAAGTGTATATACTAGTCACATTATTGGGATTAACTACATAATTAGAAAGGTTAAGCTGAATGAAAACAGCAAACAAACAGACTCATCAGAATATTAAAAAAAAAAAAGGTTGAGGATGCTATTAGTACACTGGTCATCTATAAGTACACAACAGGTCACCTGCTTGATATAAAGTGGGGCTCCCTTTTGTAATGACCTATAAAATCCAATGTTATATCTGTGTAATAACTGATATGTATCATTATCTGTCAATGCTTATTCTGGTGTGAAAGAAACCATTTCTTATGTTTTTTTATTTTAATCTGAAAAAACCTTTCAGGTATGTCAGACTGAAACCAGAGTTGTGCTAAAGGATATGCATCTATAATGCAGGCCGCTGCATTTTAGTGTCATTGTTTAAATTGTTTAAGGATGTTGTCGAGCAGAAAACTGAATGAAATGTATTCTCTATAGCCCTGCTTTCTGTGGAAGAGGTATGTGTATGTGTGCATATAAGCAGTGGACAGGGTAAATGCAATTGTCACAGGCACCATGGCAACCACGGCACCCACCCCCCCTCGCTGCATGTGTGAGGCCCAGCAGGAGACATGTTCACGTGTTGCAGCTCACCGCTCTTATTTTGTGCTCCCACTGACTCCATACACAATGAATATTACACACTGCAGCTGGAGGACAGGTGGTGCTGTAGGTGTGTGTGCATCTGTGTGTGTGTGTGTGTGTATCTGCGCGTGCGTGTACTGTTGTAAATGGCCAGCAGCCTGGTCCCATGTGTTTTTACTGAATGGTTTTGGAGCCACGTGCTGGTGCTGAGGGACATGAGAATTAATGATACGAGGCAGAGACTTCCACTAGTTTCTGTTATGTGATATCAGCAGCACAGGAGGAGAATTCAGTGGATAAAAACAGAAGCAGCCTTGAGGGATCCAATTTAACTGATCTGGTTATTAAGTATTTTGTGAAATCAAGAAAGAGACTCCTTTGTAAATGTGACATAAAATTTGAAAAAAACAAAACAAAAAAACATAGGAGAGTGGCGTCCCCTAGAGCACCTACTTTTTGGAATAACTGGCTTGGGAGCAGGGAACCAAACTCCATTCTTCTTCTAAATTTTAATAGATGTTGGGGTTTAGCTTAACTGCCCTTTTAGCTATTGTTTTGAACAGCAACATGTTATTGCAACAACTTGATTTTTTCCATACCCAATTATCCTGTTTCTGAAATTTACATCATGATTAATCTAATTAATTCTGTGAATGTGATTTTTCTCTATAGCTTTTCTCTTCTTTTATCTCTCTAACATTAAGGAAATAAGGTCACATTGTTTCCAGAGACAAATTAATTTCAGTAAAAATGTCACTGTTGACTGGGACAGCACAAAGGAGAATGAAGCATTGATAACCCTGAGATACAGTATCTAAAGGAAACCATTGAGACTCGACCTATTCTTGGAAGTGTCTGCAGAATAACTGCAGGCCATCTGAGCATCAGCCAGGACAGCAGAGTGAGCTGTCACGTGTCACTGCTCGGCTAATCACATAAAGACAACCCTACCAACTTGTATAACATTCTGTGCATCCTCCCTCCTCCCTCTCATTTCTACCTCAAAACAACCACCACAATCAAAAAAGCAGCAGTCAATCATAATTTCATGCTCATTGTCACAGAGATTGTTCTCCAACTGACTTGAAAAGACAAACATCTTGTCTGAAGGTTTTTGAAGGAAATGATTTTCTAATAAAAATGTTTCTGACAAACAAACCACGGTGCAGGCAACAGACTGAGAGGGGAAGTAATTATTTTTATATGATGACAGTAAAATAGTGTAGCAGCTGTTTCATGTCTTTTGCATGTACAGCCAGGAGGTGGTTTACCTCTTTGTCTTAGCTCAGGTTAATTTTATATCACAACACTTCATTCTTGAAATACAATCACTTTACCTTAATTCAGCAACACTTTCATACCTTTTTTATCCCCTCAAACAGTGATGGTTCTTTCTCTAAACTATTAAATATTTGCTGCTTTACATCTTGTACATTTTGCATTTTAAAAAAATGGTAACATATTCCGTCACGTATTGTTATAAAAGCTGTTTCTAAAAGGATTCTCCTTATAGAAACAGCTTCCATTAGTGGAGAACCCTTTCTCCAAACACCTGACTGATGTGCACATTAGGCTGGTAGTTCATCACTTTCATAGGTGTACCTAAATTTAGCCAACTGGGTCTCACCTTTGAGAGAACAGCTTCATTCAACTGTGCATTCTTTGCTCATGTGAGACCCACAAAAAGCAGACACACCAAATAACCATCACTGGTGACGAAAATCTATTGTATTTTCAGATAAATGACAAACTCTCAATAAACCCAATCCTCATCTGAATTATATTAGATTGGCCTGTTTGGTATAAGGAATGTGTCTCTGGTAAAGTGCACGTGGATGAGTTAACCCATTATTACATCTGACTCCTAGTCAAAAAAAAAAAGTCACGTGGGGCTGTGAATTGGCAGAGCATGTGTTGTGTAAAGACTGTGTCCCTCAGTTACGCACCACAGATGCTCTATATGTGAGGAAATGAGAACAGCTTGATGGTTATGGCTGTGTGTATTATACTCATGGTCATCGGTCCTGTTTTCAAAACACAGTGTCATGCTTACATGAGCGACACCTCACCAGTCCATCAGTTTATGGAAATGTGCCGGCTGTTTTGCCCTAGGTCACGCAGCAGAGGCCTCTGCACTGGCAGGCACTGTGGGGGGAATCCTGAGGATTACACTGCAATTGTAGTGAGGCAGCCAAGACAAGTGTGACGGTTGGGGTGTAATCTTTTATGGAGTAAAGCAGTTTTCCGATAGCCTAAATGCTTAACTCAAACCTTCTGTATACAGGCTAAACCTTCCCATCATCCATCAGTGTCACCATCTAGTGGATATAATCTGATATAACAAATATCTCTGCAGGCATTCAACTCTAAATTTTGCTTTTCAACTGACTTTTTTGGCAAAAGCATAAACAAAAAAAAAATCCCATTACAACAGTGGCCAACAGAGTAATGGTTAATAGCTTGTGTGCTCTATGAAGGGCTTGCTTCTGACAGCCACATTTGAGATTTAAACTACACTATTCTGTTATTTTGTATCATGACCAAACAGCTACAAGTATTTCCTGGGATTGTGCTAATAGCAACTTTAGCATTGACACAGAACAGTCGGGTTAACATGATAAGTAGCAAAACCTTTAATTGGCCTATGGACAAGGGCCACAAACTGGTTGTTTTTCCTTCTTCTGTTCTTAGGAATGCAGAGGTGTTAAAGTATGTTTGACATCTTTCACATCCATTTTTCTTATAAAAAGCTAAAAAGCTGACATCTAAAGTTAAAATGTGTGGATGTAAATGTATCTTAAGCTGGGCCGTGCATTGAAAGGAAAATTTTTCATTATGTCACCTCATGTGCTGACACACTTTACGAACAGGCTTTGGCATGAAGTGTTCCAGCATTTCTATTTCAAATATGAGATCTGTGTCAAGAAATTACAAAACATCGTGAACAAATGCTCAAAATGTGGGTCACTCAAGTCTGTTTCATAAGGTATTGAACTATGGTAGAAAGTAATGCAAGTCCTGTGGGTTAGCATGAAGAATGGACCTTTTCATGATGCTCACTATCACTATCACAACCACTTGCTGTTGTTCCCTGAGGTGTATATTTGCATATTAATGCAGACGTGTGCATGGGTGGTACATGTGTCCGCACATGTCTGTACCTGTGTTAGTGCGCAACTTATATCACTCCATGATACCTTATCAAGATTCATCTCCCCTTATTGTTATAACACCCACAGCATCCTGCAGGACATGCTGAACAGATAGGACAGCAGTGGTTTTATGGAACTTCAGGGAAATGGGTCACAGTGGTTCATGCAATCTTTATACAACTTTCCAGTTATGAAAATTGGAAAGTTTGTTTCTGTGGAGATGCTATGTGCTGAGAATATGTTCTGATACACATGTTTTCACTGTAGACTCATCTGGCTTTTTTGGTGATACATGCAGCATTTTTAGATGAATACATGTATATAACTAACTATATGTAATTATAGTTGTGAAATCTTATAGATGAAACAGCTTTAAGATTTGGTTCACCCAAATTCCAACAAAAAGATTTCCTCACATGTCCAGATTTTATGTCTCTGCCGTCTGTCAAATACACTGAGGCAGAATAGAATTTGATTTGTGTTGCTCACAGCATTGAAAAATCACATCTAAAAAATCTACAGCTTTCCAGAAAAAGTCTTTGTGTTCCCGAAGGTATTAATAAATTGGTGCATGATCACAGCTCTTTCTGACAACTTAGTGGTCTGTTTGCTTATTCCAAGCAGGAAGTGAGGTCATGCGGCAATTCAAATGATAAAACAGAACTGTAAATTATGTTGGCAGTGGTTATATCTGAACACCAATGTATCTATTAGGGCCCTTATGCAGTTTCTCAGTGACTGCGCCTGCGAGCATTTCAGTTCCTGAATTGGGTCATCGCTACGTTATTTGAATAGAACCACAAAACTTGAGATGGGTCTAAATAAAGCAGTGTGGGAACAGCCTACTTTTTCTGTTCGTTTTGGCTGAAATGATAAGTATGAAAAACCAAATGCTGTCACCAGATTTAACTGCGGAACCATACCTGACACGCTGCTTATATAAAGCATTACATAAACAATGAATCCATCCCACAGCCGGCCACATGAGGAGTTTACCAGTGACAAAGTGACACTTAGACTCCAACACAACATGCAGGTCCCTCTTATTTCACCTGAAGGCATCCTACTGCGGTTTCACGTCTTAAAGCTCGTTAAAGCCACTAGCTGTGAGCTTGTTTTGATGAAGTTCACAGCCACTCATTCACTGTTTTCAGTAAGAGGTTATACAATACCATTGCGTTATATAAGTGAGCCACATAATGGACCAATCAGAGCCCGCTTCGCGCGTCATGTGACGGCTTGTGCTTGGTTCGGCGAATTGCATGAAATCCAAAGAAGCGACAACCTTTAGCCGCTGAAGCTAGCTGGCTAGCGACCCAGATGGAGTACCGTATTGAAAGCTTTGTTTTCACCGGGGTTTCTTTTACATGTTTAAGAGGAGGACATGGCATCCGGACGCGTTAAGACACACGCGTTTTGGGACATCGGGTCGAAAGGACTTCGTTTGCGGAGCTCGACGCCGGTTCACCCGCTGTAACGTTAGCTAGCTCCCTCGGCTTCACCGCTCCCGGGCTCCCTTACATAAAAACAACGGCTGCGGTTCACTTGAGAAAATACGGGCTTTGGGTCTGTCGCTGAAATATATACAATTTATCCTCTACTTCCTTTACTGTAAACTATTTTAAAACATAAACTCTGACTTTATTGAGTTTACAATGTATCTTAAAGCGCAATAGAGCAAATGGAAATTAAGCTTCTTACTTGCTAACGTTAAGCTCTAAGGATTTTACCCTTTGGTTCTACACGAACCATGAAAAAAAGCCGCAGGGTCGTTTTCCTCTGCTGGTGAAAGCGACATTGTTTCGGAAAGTTTTTGTTTGTACACGAGAGACGCTGTCGGCCCGCCTCCTTGTTGTGGAGGCAGCGGCAGAGGTTTGATAAGTGGACTGCTCAGGTAGTAAATAACACCGACCTCCCCCCTCAAACAAACCATAGCCGGCGTTCGCGGTGAAGCCACATCCCATGTTAACTTTATTGCCGGAGAGGCCACAGTTTAGTGTTTGAGGGGCTTTGACATAGACCCGCGATGTCATTCAGACGTCCTGTTTTATCGGGGTTTAGGTCGCATGACTCGGAATTGGTCCTAACCCGCTTCCAATGGCCAGCGGTGAGAGTCAGGCTCAGTCCGGGGGTTTGTTTGGCAGCGAGGCATTAGATGTCAGTGAGTCTGACTGTAGAGGTATGGTTTCTGAGCAGCGTTGGGAGCTGGGTCTCTTTTTGCCAGACAGTCAGTGAACCTCTTCGTCTTCTTAGTATCTGACTTTCCCTTTGGGAGAAGAAGATGGAGACGGGAGTAAGGTCTCACCAGGGCGAGCTGTTCGTCCAGCCACTCTCCAACCCTGGGGCTGCGGGCATCTGCCCCGAAATGCTGGAGGTGGCAGAGGAGGCCAACCGGGCTGGGGACTTTAGTCTGGCCGTGGAGATCTACAGCTCCCAGCTCGCAGACCTCCAGCAACCGGACAGGGGCTTGTGTCTGAGGAAGGCTGACTCTCTGGCCCGCGCTGGACGGATATCTGAGGCGCTGGACTCGTACTGCTTAGCGGCCAGCCTCGGTAAACTGCGCCCGGAGGAGCTTCCCCTCCTGGTGGACACCATCACCCGGACTCTCCGTGAGAAAGAGCTGGCAATCCCCGGGACGTTAAACAACCACGGTGTAAGCAGCGGCGGGGAAGATGGAGATGAAAGTAACGGGGAGTGTGAAGAGGATGAAGCCCTCGATTTGTTTTCTTGTCGCCTGTGCAAGTGTCTGCTCTATGAGCCCACGACCGTGGAGTGCGGACACACTTTCTGCAAACGCTGCTTGGAGGACGAAAGTGTCAGAGACTGTATACACTGCAAGCAAAAGTTGAACAAAAAAGACGGGCTGCCAAACTGCCGAAGAATAAACGTTGTTCTCAGCGGCCTGTTGGATAAACTGTTTGCAACTGAGAGTAAAGCTAGGAAACTCTGGATCGAGGGAGAGGTTTTGTGGAAAAAACAGGACCTCTCAGATGCGTTGGAGAGATACGATGCAGCGGTGGACCTAGGTAAGAGAGCACAGTCTCCGTATGTGCAACGGAAAATGTTTAATGTAAACTTTTCTGTGGTAAATGTGACGGATTGTAATCAAAACGGCAGTGTTTTGTACAGGTGACCTACTTTTTCTTAGTTTAGCTTCCCGGTGTCACCGGTGAGCGGCGCCACTCCTCCCAGTGTACACTGTAAGGGGTCAGGCGTTACATGACGCACCGTCCTTCATTACCTAAGTAGCCCACATCTGATCTTCTGTCTCCCACTGCCACGTCCATACAGTGTTTTATATTTATACTCTGTCCTTCTGTAGTTATGGGTAAGGAATGTATACTCTCTGGACACTCACTTAATAATCTCACTTTTTTTACATCCAGAAAATACTGTATTTATTTACTTAATGCTTGCCTTGTGCATGAGTACATTCTGAGTTGGAAGTACTCCTCCCATTACCAATGGTGTTTCATAAACTGTGTTGGGTAACACTCAGGGAAGGCTGGCAGTGATACACTGTAGTTGATCTGCCGCATTAGCAAAACAACAACTTATATTAACATTTAAAGCTACTGTTTCATATTCTTTGGGTTTGATGTCACTGTAAGCAGCTATCTTGCCTAACCTGCTGAGCCCAAATACGGAATGTTCCGTTCTCTTGGCACATTACACAAAGAGTACCTGTGTGTTTCAGTAATTTCTGTGCCAGGGCAAGTCTCATATTGCACAGTTTTAATCCTTAGAGAAAGTTGAGCTGACCCCTTCCCACCTCTGGCCCTCATATTAAAGTCACATTAAAAATTAATTTCCCGTGGTCCTCAAATAGCTAAATGGGTGTCAGGCATAAGGACTATACTCCAGTCTCTCTTTTGTCGTTTTGAGTGTTCAGATGGCTCCTTCTCAAATATGTCTCTCCCCAGATCAATATTGATTCATGCCTTCTGTCTTGTGAAGGACTGTGGATGACAGAGTGCCTTCACAGCTTTGGTACTGTCAGTTGGTGTTTTCCCAACAAAGGCAGCAGGAGGCCTTCTGGTATCTGTGATGGAGGATGAGTGTAATAGTCTCATAATGCAAGCAGAAACAGAGCTGTTCTCCAGCCTGTGCCTTATGCAGTTTCCCCCCACTTTGCTGGTTATCTGTGCCACATGTCTTATGCGCTGCTCTTACACAATGAAAGTGATATAATGATGTGCGTTGTGTTTGATAAAACGAAAGGGACGGGTGCAATATTGGAGGAAGAGGCTGGGGTATGTTTTGCATGGAAATGCCACGATAATGCAATGCCACAGAACTATTTTGTATCCAACTGCAACTAATGATTATTTTCATTGTAGATTAATCAGCTGATTAATTTCTCCATGAATCAGTTTATTTTTTTTCTTTTGGTATGTAAAAATTGAGAAAATGGTGAGAAATGCCTTCTCAAATGCTTTAAACAATTATCAAAATAGTCGTCAATTTACATAAATGCACAGACTGATCCTGTCTGTGTCTTTTACTCACAAATGCATTTACTTATGTCAGCCCCTCGAGCCGGGAAAGTTTGTGTGTGTTTCTTTATGGGGTTAGATCAGGGTTATTGTGTCAGACGTTCACGTTTTTTTGTTAGGAATTAAAGTTAAAAACAGGACACAATCTTTGATCTGCATGGACGGATGGTGTTCTCTGAGAGGGGCAGCCACTTTGCACACTTCACTTCACACTTCCCACTTCCACATTTTTTTCAAACTGGATATCTGTCCTCAAGGACCCCACACTCATTTTTGGAATCCAAAGCAATCCCACACTGCTGATTCCAATTTCTTTTTCGTGGGATTGAGATTGGTTAGTGCTGTGTCTGTGGTGCCAGATATCAAGTCTGACAGGCAGTTAAGGAAGAAAGGAAATGTGCTGGTGAGATTCTCTGTTCTCATTTATTTTTTTAATACTGGCAATAAGCAGGATGAGCCATGGTATAATGTGAAGACAGTATACCACTGCAACCCTACTACCAAGTTTTTTCCGTAGCCTAAGTGCAACAGCTGTCCCTAGACCAACAGATCAGACTTAGCAGTTTACCTGAGGTGCAGCTGAGACACGTGTTCAAAAAGTCACCTTTAAACTACATTTAGTCCATTAGTACCATTTTACCAATATTTGTAATCACTTAAAATTCAAAGAGGTCCAGTTAGGCAAAATTTCCTCAAGCAAAGGTCTGGGGGACCAATTAATTGTTCTTTTGTCATTTCAAGGAAAATAGAGCAGAGAGTGTTTGAAAAATGTGCATCTTAAAATAAAGTGATTCATTTTAGAGAAATTAATTAAAAGTAATGGAGATACACCAGTCGGACTACATCATCTATTAACATGATGAGTATATGTTTTTAATGTATTTCACAAGTTGCAAATAGCTTGAGTGAACATATCAGTAAAACCTCCACAGACAACATATTTGTTTTCCACCGAAATGAAATGTAACACTTTATTTATTCATAAAATTCTTTGTGACTGAACATAATCTAGCCAACAATTACGTTTCCTACGAAACTTATTTGCTGTGCAGTTTAGTTGTAGCCTATAAAGTGTAATTTCTAGGAAACAGAGCTTGTCCATATAAGGACAAAGATCACTGTCTCTGTCCTGGCACTGATGGCTGATTGATCATAAAGGTGATAATGTTAGTAAAGATAGGTCTTTAAACTATTATCCAACCAGGATGATCTCTTTTTCCCAATGTTAACTTCTGCAAATTTATTTGGACCGATATATGCTTTGATATTAACTGTATAAATGAGGAAATGAAGTGCACACATGAGACAGCTTCTTCAGGCTCGACAACAGGGGAGGAAACCGACTCAGCGTTCATCAAAGAAAAACCCATGAGTGAACAGGTTAGGTTTACAGAGTAAATTACAGAGTTAAAGTTGTCTCAGCTTCTGGAGCAGGAAACTCAGGATCAACAAATTCAAATTTTCACAAACCACTTCCTGGAATACGCCCCTGGTGACAGTGAACAGGCAAACAGCTCCTCACATTTAAATCTGAAAGATCGCAGCTCTTAATTGAGTTGCAGCAGTTGTAGAGTTATAGCCACATACAGAGCCACTCACAATATATTTATGAAGTGACGCCTTCTGAGGCACCACAGATCTGCAAAGCAGTGTCAACTCTACAAAACTACTTGTGTTTGAATTTAAATGTTGTAGATTTCATTGATTCCAGCATCAACTGCATTAGAACTTCATCTATTACTCGTGCTGGGGATCAGGACAGGGTATTCAGTTCTGTCCAAACTGTCCAGATCTCTGGCACTCCTTATTCCATGAGCATTATCCACAAAACTTTATTGAATTATAGAAAATGTTGCAGGAAGCTATTAAAATGAAAGGAAATCATAATTGTCAAGAGGTGTTAATTGCAAAGTCCTTGCTCAACAAACAATTGCATCTCTCCAGTGGACTGAGGCTACAAAGTTTTCAATGTGCAGCTCTTTTTTTTTTTTATAGTTTTTTTTTCTAATGTTGCCCTTAGTAAGTATGAGGTACCAACTTGTCGGCAAATGCTCATAAGATAATTGTTAATGAAAAAACGCGGTTGAAATAAGACATAGACTTTAGTAAGCTGTGCTGCTGGAAACAGCTGTTCTTCAGGCATCATTAATTATCATTTATTCACAAAATGCAGACAAACTGCAGTTTGCTCATAGCTCAGTGTTTTGGTAAATTTTTAAATATTGTCTGTTGGTCCTGCTTTTAGTGTTTGTGCGTGAGCCTCATCCACGCACAAACACTAAACACTGCTCAGTCAAGCAGCCTCTTCTCCTTAGTTCTGAGAAGATGAGAGATTCAGTCTTTGGAAAATGCTTATTCAAATAACTTGCCAAAGGGTTTCACAACTCAAAGTTCCACCTATGAGGTGCCAAACACAAGGCCATCAACCTGGTGAACTGCAACTAAACTGTAGAACCACTGTGTTGACGTGTGCTGGTTTTTCCCTTGAAACGTTGTCACTGTTGTGTACACCCAGTCTCTAACCTTGAGCCAAACAAATAATCGCAAAATAATTGCTTTGAATTAAAATTGTATTGAAAAAAGGATTTAAAAAAGTATAAGTTGTAATTACTTGCATAACTAACACAAGGAGACAATAACACAAACTGTTTACCTGCTGTTTCTCTACATGATTGGGCAGTTTGGGGCAGTGTTCCGCTATCGTGTATTTATTTGTTTTGGTTCTGTATGTTTTGGGTTTTTTTTTTTTTTTCCAGTTAATTGTCAAGCTTGATTTTAATTTTCTAAGATAACACAGGAAGAGTTTGGTTCCAAAAATAAGATTATTGATTGATCAGTGGCATCTTCTCTTACAGAATGAACAGCATCAAAGCAATGCAAATTAAACTTTGTTTTCCTGTCAACTAATCCCATGAAATGAAAGTCCCTTGTTGAAATAATCATCAGGCTGGAACTAAGTGGTTCACAGGAATGAAAAGATTATTACCACTCATGCATATGCAGCAAATAGGGTAAAAATGTTCCAAAAGTCCAAGTTGGGCGTACAGCTCACTTTCTATGACAATTAGTAAAGTGTATCATTTGCTAATGTGAGCACTGAATGACTGTTGGATGACAAAAACTGTCTAATTGTAATTGTTCACTGAGACATAAGTTCTAACACGTGAAATAGGGCTCAAGCCACATGTTACATTGCTGCCCTACTTCCATCAGACCTAGAAAAGCCTGTCCAACCCCTGGAGCTGGAGGTCTATCCAGTGACCTGATGGTGTGTGTGTGTGTGTGTGTGTGTGTGTGTGTGTGTGTGTGTGTGTGTGTGTGTGTCCTGTGGTGTACAGTGCCCTCTTCAGGCAGACTGCTGTGTCAACGGGCTGAGTTGCACATGGAGATGAGGAACTTCAGCCAAGCGGTGCAGGATGCCACCAGCCTGTGTCAAATAAAACCTCTCTGGACAAAGGTGAGACACAGGTTTGAAATGGATCTGCCTGTTAGAGCTGAATATATCTGGGTAAGGATAAAGATAAGACATGGCCTGTACCCACAATAAAATCAGTAGTTTAGCACTATGTAATTAAAGGTCATTGTTTTTAAGCATCAGAGAGTTGATCTCCCTCCTGCTGTCAGACACAACTGAGCTACAGGTTACAGCGAACAGGACGGCTCAGAAAATGATTTGTATTGTTGAACACATTCTAAAGTAAAATGTCTTCTATTTGCAAGTCAACCTATGAACTGCTGGTATAAAATGTAAGAAGATTATAATTTAAACCCACAGTGCTAACCACCCTTATATAAAGTGAGAGAAATATTTTGTGAGTGCTATTACTACAGTTTGTAATGTTTTTGAGACACTTTGCCTACATTTTTGAAGACTTATTTGATACCTTATAGTACGTTTCAATCTGTTTTACAATGCAACCTATAGACAATATCATGTATCATGTAGACATCATCGGAACAATATCAGACATACCACAAATGTGCTGTCACTGCAGCAACAAAGTTGTAAGAGTTCAACACAATTATTATGTGTTTATATTTTTGGAATTTGTGTATACTTGGAAGCAGTATTACTTTATTATGTTATTACTTTAGAATTGTTTTATTCAGGCTAGATAAGATACAGAAGTTTATTGTTATTGTAGTCCCTACAATGAGATTCTGTTTGGCATCTCATCAAGGAAAGCAACAGGACTCGAGATTAAAAATACAAGTGTTCAGGGCTGTCATGCCTGTGTAAGTGGATAATAAATGAGTTCTTTATACTGCAGATTTCAAAACATGTTGCTAAGCAAGGGAAGCTTGGCTTGATGTTAATAATGGTGTTAATAATAAAAATACAGTAATAGAGAAACAGATCACACAACATGTCCCATAAAGATCAGCTGTCAACCAGAACAGATGGCAACACTGAGGGGATTTTTTTGTTTTTGGATGTAGACCAAAATACTGGATTGTCTCAATCACACTGTCTCACACTTTTTGTTGATTTCAGGCTCACTACCTGAAAGCCACAGCACTGAGTGCTGCAGGCCAGAACGATGAGGCCGTGCAGGAGTACTTCCTGTGTGTGGCACTGAAGCCTGACTGGACCAAAGTCAAACTGGAAGCTCAGAAGGTAAGAGAAACTTGATTAAATAGCTGAGATATTAATTTGCTTAATCACATTTATTTAAAAAAAAAAAAAAAAAAGTTCTGGGGTGGCCGACAGTGGAGTGGTTAGAGCGTGTACCACGTGAACTGATGCCTGACTCTTTCCCCCTCTCTGCTCCTATCCTGTCACTCTCTACTGTCCAGTCAAATAGAGGCAAAATGCAGCCAAAGATATTAATGTTAACATATGTTTTCATATCAATGAACCTCAGTTTTTCTAATAAAATGAGGTGCATAATTGTAAAAAATACATAATTTTTTTGGAGGAAAATGTTTTATTTCTATAAAACTGAAGAATAGAAATAAAAGTATATGTAGGGGATGCTCCTGTTCAGGTGTAATTTAACAGTGCAAGTTGTGGCTGCTGTTGAATCAGTCTCAATGTCAGATTTTGAGAACAGCACATACAATAAGGTGCAGACAAGTGTGAGTGAGTCTCATCACATTGTCAGTACAAAGAGAAGAAAACAGCTCTTCATCTCAGGCAGAATACAGGAGGGGAAACAAATTTCCCCGCATTCTTCTGCTCATCGCTCTATGTGGATTATAAACATTAATTGGGCGCTACCCTCTGTTTCTGCATGCAGGTCCTTAGCGAGCTGTTCTCCTCCGTGTTTGAGAATGAGGACCTGCCAACACCGGTGCATCCTCTGCAGGGAGGGTTGGCCACCCGCCTCATCAAACCCCCTGCCTTGCTCAGGTCCCTGAGGCCACTCACACAGAGACCAGGCTCCTCCTCACAGGTGATTGTACACAAACAAACACACTCCACCCACTGAGACCAGTGGAAACATCTGTGAGAAAGGACATTTTTTTCCAAATTATTTAAGGATCATTGAAGCATTTAGAAGAAAAAACTCTAATATTGAAATGTTGCCTAGCCTTATACAAATGTGTATTTTCCAATGAGTTTCTTTTATCTCCCACCCTGTGTCTTCATTTAGCTTTTAAACATTTTGGGACACGTCAGCAGAGTCAGTTACACAAGTCATAGAGAAATTGCTCTTATCTGAGCACATCTTACTCAGTGTATTTTCACCACTGCTGACAAGCCTGTGCTTTACCATCTTGTATAATAATGGTTATATAAGTCCTTTATCCCCAACGATCAGAAAACACTTTTGTGTGGAGGGAAGCAGTGAAGCGCGTTTTTCTTACTTGTGTAATTTGGACAATTATTGTGAACATGGCCTTAGGCAAAGTATGTCATCATCTCATTTGTGGATGTGTTTGTGTCAGCAGGTTCATATCAGGGTAATTGGTTCTGTCTGCATCTTTATTTAGACTTTTTCACATTTCCACCACAGTTGGCATTTTGTATTGACATTTTGATGAGAGATGAACTGGAGCAAAGTGTGGCTGTCAAAGGGATGATCCCTTTATAATCGGCCCGCTCTGGAAAACTCGAGCTCTAATTGCTCTGTCTGTCTCTGTGTCCAGGACTCAGAGTTCAGTGTGACTAAAAGCGCTCCAGTAGACAACTCATCCTCCAGACTATCTGCTGTGATGCCTGTTAAATCGGACCATGCTGCAGGGGAGGGCAGCACCAAGAGCCTGGCTGAGGTTCTGGCGGCACTACCAGCACCCCCTGGTGGTCTTAAGAGGAAACACAACAGTGATGGAACCTCAACAGCTTTCAACCCCCCCTCCAAGCTACTCAGACCTGGTGAGTATCATTTAATACATAATTATTCACTCTTGCATATAAAAGTTATGCTGATTCAATTGATTTGTTTGCAAAAATACCGTATTTTCCGCACTATAGGGCGCACTGGATTATAAGGCGCACTGTCAATAAATGGTCTATTTTCGAACTTTTTTCATATATAAAGCGCACCGGACTATAAGGTGCATTAAGCGAAACAAAACAGTCAGATAAGTCAGTCAAACTTTATTACATGCGTTCACAATAACTCTCAACATTGTTCAAACGTTAATGAGCGTATTCACAATAACTCCTTATAGGTCCTTATACACATACACTGTAATATTATGGTGAAGCACAGTATGTATTACTCCGCGACGCTCCTGACTATGATAGCCGTAATGCTGCAAGCGGTGCAGCTTTGTAGTTTACCAAAGTCGTCCTAAAACATTTTGACAGAGCGCCGTGAGTGCTGTGTACCACACAAAATCTCTTCGAGGTCAGTAAGCACAACCGGAATTAATCTATACATAAGGCGCTCCGGCTTATAAGGCGCACTGTCGTTTTTTGAGAAAATTAAAGGCTTTTAAGTGCGCCTTATAGTCCGGAAAATACGGTAATTTGTTTTCATTGGCGTCACCTGCTAATTATCAATGGATGATAAAAGTGAGGTTGTTTTACGTGGCAATGCATGTGTGCAAGTATGATCCCATTAGTAAAATAAGTCATTGCTAGTCCAAATTCAGTATATACAATACTTTCATATTCTTTCTTTGCTTTCGAGTATAGTGGGAAAATCAGAGTTTGAAGTAGGACATGAGCAAGCCTTCATGAGTCTAACACGGTCATTATAGGATGCAGAGCAAAAAGAAACAGAACAAGTAGTACAAGGTATTACTTTCGTCATTGAGTATATTATTAAGTTGATAGAGATGTCTCAGTCTCCTCCTTAGAGTCCCATGCGTCCTTGTGCTGAACCAGCTGAGCTACTTTTCCAGCCAGAGAAGAGAATATTCTCTGTCAGTGCCAATGTTTCTGTTCTGGTTGACCAAATAAACACCCTGTTTAACATCATCAAATAAATGTTCAATGCAGTAAACTTCGGTCCAGTACTGTGCATCACACAAAAACAAAAAGATCATTCATGATTTTATAAAATGACTTGTTATGATATGAACACAGTTAAACTGTATGATCATTGCAGCATTATTCCACTGGATGTTTTTTGCCAAAGGTTTTTTATGTCCTTCTCTTTAATAGTTGACACAGCTTCATGTATAAATCTGCCCTCTCCGTTGTGTAGATAATAAATAAGATGAACACCCACAGAAATGTGTATCCTGATGTTGTGATGATGTTTTTGTGCAGATGAGGTGAGCAGCTTTCAGACGGTCTCAGTGTGCGGAGGGAGGATGATTCCTTCTGATCTGTTGGACAGTGGAGACATGGAGTGCTCACTCTGCATGAGGTGACTGTATACAGTCTTAACACACACACTGCATGCAGACACAATATTCAGATTTTGGCAGCAGATAGGATCAAAACTATAGACTTAACAACTTAATGGACTGAATATCTAGCTGGCTCAGCTTGCTGTTTTTTGGTCATTTCTCCTCCAGATTGTTCTATGAGCCCGTGGCCACTCCCTGCGGACACACTTTCTGCCTCAAATGTCTGGAGCGCTGCCTGGACCACAACCCCAACTGCCCTCTGTGCAAGGAGAATCTGTCTGAGGTACACACACTTACTTTATATAGTAAAATATTCAAATAACCTTTATTCAAAACGGGGTTTCACATGGTAAAAACATGGTCAGTGACTGTACTTTGTAGTAGTACTGAAACAATTTATTGTTTATTGAATTGATATACTAACAGATAATTGATCATTTTTATCAGTTATTACTTGTTTGTTCATTTATCCATAAAAATACCACCATCTTTGTTTTATTTCATTGTAAATATAATACCTATGGGCAGTGGATTTAAAATTTCAGTGGGTGTTTTTCTCTATTTTCTGACCATTTTATAAGTTAAAGACTTTATAGATGAATCCAGAAAATCTTGAAAGATTAAATGATAATGAGATCATTTGTTATTTGTTATTGTATTGCCTGAGTATGTGATAAAAAGCATACTTATGGCCTGTGTGTGTGTCATGTAGTATCTGGCCACCAGGGGTTACAACAAGACACTGCTGATGGAGGAAGTGCTGCAGCGTTACCTAGGAGATGAGCTGGCAGAGAGGAAGAAAATCCATGAAGAGGAGATGAAGGAATTATCCAAGTCAGTTTTACACACACACACACACACACACACACACACACACACACACACACACACACACACACACACACACACACACACACACACACACACATTAAGTGATCTTTTCCAAAACTTTCAGATACTCAGAAAGTACCACAGTCTCAACCCCATCATCACTGTTTGTGTTGTAGCTTGAACCAGGAAGTGCCGATCTTCGTGTGCACCATGGCCTTCCCCACCATCCCCTGTCCACTGCACGTGTTTGAGCCACGCTACCGCCTCATGATCCGCCGCTCCATGGAGACAGGTACCAAGCAGTTCGGCATGTGCATAGCTGATGAGCTCAAAGGCTTCGCTGACTACGGCTGCATGCTGCAGGTGAGTGTGTGTCTGGAGCTGGTACAGGATGTCACTCATTTGCTTATTTCCCTCTTCCTCGGACCTTCTCATCTCAAGTTAGTGTATGCACTCAAATAACAGATTCCATCAGTTTAAATACAAGATGAACTGTGTTTCAGGTGCGAGATGTGAAGTTCTTTCCTGACGGTCGCTCGGTGGTTGACACCATCGGTGTGTCACGGTTCAAGGTCCTCAGCCACGGCCAAAGAGACGGCTACAACACCGCCAAGATAGAGTACCTGGAAGACAAGAAGGTGAGCTGAGAGCATGGCTGCACGGATGTGTTGTCAGTCAGAGGATGTCATTTCAGACACTTTCCATCATGGTACTGTCAAGCAAATGTCACATAAAGCAGGTTTTTTATTTTTATTTTTTGTAGTCGTGACGCTACAATGAGACAAAGAAAAAGGAGTCTTCTTCTGTGCCAAAGGCAAATTCAATCATGCCACAGGGGAAAAACCTACTCTTTCTGCACACACGAACACACAAGTTGTTGATGTTAATAAATATATATTTCAATTATTCTCTTTCCAGTCAGGTGGAGATTTTTGACATGGGAAATTTTTCAAACTGTGCCATCGTTCCTCTGACTGAAAAAAAAAAAAAAAACTCTTTCCAATCAGGTGGAGGGGGAGGAACTGGTGGAGCTTCTGAAGCTGCACGATTCTGTATATGAGCAGGCCAGCAATTGGTTCACCTCGCTGAAAGACAACATGAAGAGCCAGATACTCAGCCACTTCGGACACCTTCCCAGCAAAGACCCTGACCCTCAGGTCTGAATACTTCTCTAGAGCATAGTTTGGCTGCTTTTAGCACCGACAAACGTGAGGAAACAAAATGCCAGTTCACTAATGACTCCTGAAACAGCTTTAAACAACACTGACTGTACTGTACTAAGCTGCACCCTTTATCAGCTTTGCTTATGACGTATAAGAGCTTAAATAAAAAATCTGCCAAGTTCAGGCTCATTTTAGTTGGGTTAAGGTTGAATTTGTGCAACATTATAACTAATGCTTCCAGTCTCTAATGAGATACATGTCATAACATTTTGAAACATTTAATTTTGTTGGGCTAGACTATCATAGGAAAGTATGAATATGAACATCATATGCTTAAAATTTTAGAAGGAACATTCTGTGTCCAGCCAGTGTCATTAAAGCAGCTAGGTACTTTCCTAGAGCAGTAAGGGAGGGTAGGATGGTAGCTGTTTCCACTCTCCACTTAAAAACCTGCCAGCTGCCCCAGGTTTTCTGTTTGTTATTCTCTGCTCACACTGAAAAACTGCTCTAGCTTGGCAGATACCTGGTGAAAACCAGTTATTGACAAATGTCTGTACAGACAGTTATGGAGCTCGTACTTTTGTTGTCTGCATCTAGAAATGGAGTCAGATTTGTGAGAAGAAAATTTACTTTCCATTGTATGGGAAAGCAGTGGTTTGGAATAAAGTGCCCGAAAGCCATTGAAATCATATTTTTTTTAAAAGATGCTCTAAAGCCCTGTGAGAAGTGAAAGTTTTATAATGCATAGAGAGAAATGTAGACTGCTTTTTAAAACTACAATCACTGTTTTTATCTTTTCCCTCCTGCAGGCCAGTCCCAGTGGTCCGGCCTGGTGCTGGTGGCTCCTCGCTGTCCTTCCACTGGAGAATCGAGCCCAGCTCACCATCCTGTCCATGACCTCGCTGAAGGACCGCCTCATTGCCATCCGCAGGGTCCTCATCTTCGTCACGCGCAAGAGGCCGCGGTGATTGCCCAGCCACACGGGAGACGGACCGGAAACGCTTGGGCTTCTATGCAGTTCAGCAATCCGTTCATTCATGTTTTTTGGTCATTCGACCCCTCATTGACTGATTACGTCACTCATTTATACATGTATTTGCTCATCCTTGAACCCATCTACTTCTACATCAGTTCATTCTCTCAGATGCTCATGAACGTCTTCCTCTGTCATGCGGCCTTTCTGAACGCACACGTCTGTTCTGTTGAGTGTCAGTGGGTTGGGATACTGGTATGAGGGCATTCTCTGTTCATGCAGCCATCCCTCCACCAATAACTGTATTTGCTGAAATGAGCTACAGTACATTTTTAAACAAGTGACCTCTCACCTCTTGTTCTCTGTAAAATTGGAGGTAAAATCAGCCCGGCTGAGCCGCGTCGCTTCCATTTAGGTCATCTCTGGCTGACTTTCTTGACTCTCTGTTAGAAAAGAACAAAAACCTGTTATCACACAAGCACTGAGCAGGAAAGGATCAGGTTCAGGATCGGGGTCAAGAGGAATTGTTTTTTTCCCCCACATATACAAAACAGTATTTCACATAAGCTGAAACAGAAGTTGGCCTGTCGCAGAGCCGTGTGGCCGCCCTCATCCTCAAGCGTGTACAGGTACGGAATCAAAACAAAAACTCACTTAGTGAAATATGAAGCAAAAACAAGAACACTTTGGCATGACAGTAACACACAAAGGTGAATGTACTGGTCTGGCTGTAGTATGTGGATGTCTTTTTTTTTTCTCCCTACTACATTTATAGAGTCCGTTTGGTGAGGTGCATATGAGGTATGTGCACCAGCAACAGCTGCTTCACTTGAAATCTTCCTGACTGAGCCAAAATTCATGTGCAAAAACCTGGAACTTTATATCTGCTGCCTCACCGGGCAGCAGGCATGTACCTCAGATTGTCTGATAGAGAGTCAGTGTTTTGACATAGGATTGTGATTATGCCCGTGTTCACACTAAAAACCACAGACTACAATGTGTGAGAACAAGTGCAACTCTACAACAACACGCTCCACTTCACTTGTTCTGAAAGAAGATTCAACATATGATTGAAGAGCAAAGATAAGTCGGGCTATCACAGAAAGTTCTAGTTGCATTTAGCAAAATGCAGATTTAAATGCATCCTCCCAGATACAGTCGATCTGGAACATTTATGTCCTATTGTAGCATATCTCTGGGACGTCAAATACAGACTTCGTTATATGGTTGTTTTTTTTGTCTCTCTCTCTTCGATGCCCTTAAGTGTATGTGTATGGTGAAATTTTAAGTTGGGTGATTTATATGTATATCAATGTAACTCGGAGGCCTTTTTAATGTTTTATTTAAGGAACGTTTTAACCTCTCTTTCAATCCCTTTCTCTCTCAGTACATTTACATGCACACTGTAATGCAGTTGCCGGGCTTGAAGTTGCCCTGCAGAGTTCTCTTGCAAACAAATAGTTGTGTTTACAATCAGTGTTTCTCACCAAAATGTTCTGTGTATCCCTGAGACTTGACAAATGTGTTGCATAGTTTTCTTATTATTTCCTTATTTTTTAACTTGCATTTGTTGGATTACAGGTAACATTGTGGGTTTTTCACCGTGTGGGGCAGCAGAGCAATGTTTTGAGTGGGGCCCACTTTTGTTTTTTGTCCTGTGCAAGAACATGCAGGTGAGCCAGTCCCACTTCCTGCTGAGTTATTCCACAGATCAACATCTGGCTGTGGTAACCTGTTGAACATGCAAGGTACCAGCAACCTGCAGAGAAAAAGAAGATTGCAAACTGATGTAAACAATGAAGGTGTATTCAGAGCCTCAGCTTTGCAAACTTTTTTTTTTTTTTTTTTTTTTTTTTTTGCTAATGAGGATTTAATTTGTTTTGGTGAGAAACAATGAAAACTTTACTGTGTGCTTGTGAGAATATTCTCCAGTGTACCTTTTAATCTTAAAACGGATTAATGGTGAAGGAAGTGTTGATGGCTTAGATTTAACAGTGTCTGCAAGTCTTAAAATAAAAAAATGAAAAATCAAATGAGCTACAGAAACTCCCAAGTTGGGAAAACAACACTTTGTCACATCAACTTTAAGCAGGTTAAAATGTTTGCATTGGACAGCTGTGGTTGTAATTGCATTATTAGCATACACGAAAATGCACTGTCTCTCTGTACAATTCTGTCCTCTCAAAAGTTTGTGACTCCACTGCAGTCGCTGGCTCTTGGTATGGGAGCCATGTTCACAATGTGCTGCATTTCCCTGGTATATTTGTAAAGGGAGCTCTTCTACTTATTTTTTATTGCAAATAAAGAAAAATACATTTAGTCCTGTCTCTACTTGATGTTTTGTAGCACCTGTCTCATATTATGGTTGAGGGGAAAGAACACTACAACTTTTGTTGCACAATAGAAGTTGATAAACATTCCCATACAGCAGCAGCAACAGCAGCAGCATCCTCCTCTACCCATATCTGACTCTCATGCTCATACTTGTATATCATTATTAAGTGGACGCTTGTTCCAGAGACTTGTTATGACAACTAAAAGTTTCCTAAACCAACTTAATGATGGCGCAACACAGCATTTTGTTCATTCTGAACCATTCCTCTATAACTTAAAGATGGAGACGAGACCATGACACTGTCACAGACAATAGTGTGACTTGCTAAAGGGCACCTTGGCAGTGGTGGTGTGAGTCATAGACTGCTATTAGATGCTATTGTCATAAATCATATCAGCCCACTGAGGTTATATGTGGCTTTAATCCAGTGGAACTTAAAGCTTCAGTACTAGTCACACAACCTGTCTCCACTAAACCGTCCTCTATTTCTCTCAGAGAAACAGAAGTGACAGTAAAGACCAAATATTCAGGGTTAAGACTGAAGATTAGTTGGTGGAAGGTATGGCAACAGAATGATAAATGTACTTTACGTGCACGTGTGAATATGGTAGGCAGAGGTCCAGGCAGCACATGTTCAGATGAGGCAGATGTAACAACATGACGGATCTCAGAGAGACACCCACATGGATCACATGGTTTGGCTAACCTGGTTTGAAACTAGATTATTTCCAGTCTAAGAGAGGGATACTGTCCTGAGCTTTTGAGGCTTGACGTGGACTGTTCTGACGCGCCAGCCCATTACTGCCCTGACTGAAAAACTGAAACATATCATTGACAAGGGAGGAGAAACTGAGGAGGCGCTCACTTCCACACATGCAGATGAGGTGATCAGCCACCTTCCTGTTGTTCCACCCCCAGACTGGTGTTTTATATGGTCTTCACAGTGGGGCTGTTGCTGGGCAAAGTCAATATTGGATGTTTCTGTTTTGTTTTTGTTTTTTTGTCTCCTTTTTCTGTAGGACACAGTGGCACCAGAGCCACAAGGGGGCAGTGTTTGTTAATGAGATGAATTGTGGGGGGGCACTGAGTTCATACATGGTGCATAGACATAATAACAGAAAGAAGGACACCCCAGAGAATGATTTCTGGATCAAATTAGATTATAAGCATGTCCATTTTAAATATTCTTAATTTTTTTTTAGGGGGGCTCAAAATGCAACACAATTTACACATCCAATATGTTTTGACAACGCCTTTGTGCTGGATTAAGTACATTATGTAGACTGAGCTCGAATCAACATCCCCACAACATGTCAATGGTTTGACATCGGGATTTCCTGATCAAAACATGCAAGACTTGAAGGAAACATGACAAATGTGGATGTTTCTCCCTTTCGCAGTGACAGACACATAGAGACTGCATCTAATTTTAAATCTGACCATTAGCCTAGCTGAGTGTTGACTCAAATCCTGTCTGTGAGGAAGGACGAAAAGTGTTAGTAAGCTGTTTGTTCCATCCAGTGCCTTTTCTTTTCAAAGGTAATGACCACCACACTGAATTTAACTTCATTTGTCTGTTGCTCTCTGTTTTTGATCATAGCTGGGAGCTTTATTTATGCATGCTCTCTGTTGTATGTTTAAGGATTTATGTGCAGTGAAGGTAATGGGTTGGCTCAGAAATGACCAAGGTGTTAATCTGTCTAAACTATCACAGAGGTAGTTGCCACATTTGATGTGATAACTGTGTAATTGTTTCCTTTACTGCAATCTGACAACGTTTTTGTGATGGGAGAGAGGAAGCCAGACCAGATTTTAGGCAGCAACAACATGGATTACATTTGTCAGGACTGTGTTTTATCTTTTAAAGATATTGCCTATAAACACACCAGAAGCCAGTGACGTCAAACCAGTAGCACAGAAAAGATTACAGGGCTTCTAGCTGGGTAATAGTGCAGTGGGACTAGAGTCTGAATCTCAGGCTTTAATGACAGGTGGAGAAAGGTTAAATTCGGACAGTGCTATTGTTTAATTTTCATCGATACTCTCAGTTTCATCCACATGCCACCACCTCCTCTTCTGTTTGTCCAGTTGACTGAGCGTGGTGCAGTTTTCAAGCACCGCCCTGTTTTTCATTCATGCAGTTCACACCTTCAGTCCTGGCAGGCTGTACAGGAGAGGAAAACAATTACCTGGCTCGCTCATGGGCATCAGGGCAGAGGTAGAGCTGGTTTATTTTAATCCTTTTTCAAAAAAATATTTAGTATAATGTGGTGACAAACCTGATATTCCAGCTTCACTGATACCAATTCAACATTGTGATGCAGCTCTTACTCACCGTCTTTATATAACTGTGATACATACACACACACACACACACACACACGCACTCAAAGGGAAGCATACAGGAGGAAGCAGTTACATATCAAACACAAACAGACAATGTTTGCCAAGTGTTTGGCCCATCCAAACACAGAGCCCCAGACACACACTCACACACACACAAAAGACATGACGGATTCAGGAAGTGGCAGAAAGATATTGAAGTTGCCTCAGGTTCTGGATGTTGTTTGTCTTACCCATACCATGTTGCCACAGCTTATTTAAATAGCATCATACAAATTGTGTGGTTTATTAAAGTTGTGTTGGAATGCTGTCGGAAATGTGTCTAATAATGCAAATACAAATGAGGATCTCCATCACCTCTGACGCCTGACAAAGCCATGCTGGCAACCACTGGGAGTGTGTGTGTGTGTGTGTGTGTGTGTGTGTGTGTGTGTGTGTGTGTGTAACTGTAACATTGTAAACTGCAATGCTGCTAATTTCAGGCTCAGCCAGGTCACTTGTATTGTTAGAAGCTTCTTCTTTAGACTTCTCCTCTACAACACTATTTTTATTGTTGTTCAGTAAAATACAAACCATGTGATGCTGAGTGACTGGCAGCAGAAATAATGACAGTGAGAAGCGTCTTCTTCACTGAGCTCTTTGACTTTACATTATATTTGTATATCAGGACATTTGGTCGTGTATTATCACTTACATAATATCTGCTGGATAGTTCAGACAAAGTCATCTGACTTGGGTTCAAAGGAACACAATACCTACTGTACTTAGCTTAGCATCCCAGCGATAGCCGTGTAAATAGAGGATAGCCCAACATCCAAACTTTATTTTTGACCTTCTGAATGTAATAAAAACACTTTTATACGCTGACTAGCTCTGAAGAAGTGAAGAAGCAGCTGAGACTTTGACCTGTATGTGCATTTAGTCTGATTTTTAAAAAAAAGATGCGAGAGAAGGGTCGGGATGGAAAGTAGCTAACACATAACAAATCTAAACACTGACCTTCAAGAGGGATTGAACTGTGCAGTGTAACTCCCAGAGCCACTCTGGTCAGTCTAACAAATAGCCTGAGTACATTTTCTAGGTCTAGGTCCCAACCCGTCACCTTCAAAGGAAAGACTTGCTCAAGAACACAGACCAAAGCACAAGTTGACATGACACATGATACAGCATTTAACTCCTGGAAGATGTGACACGCGTTTGTATACAATGTATTTTTCACAGATTAGCTGGCAAAATGATATTTAAAGTTAAAGTTGTTTTTGTTTTGTTGTTTTAAATTAACTCTTCATCTCCTTTTGCATAAAATTAAAATAATAATATTCAGCAGGTATATCTGAGAGGTTTAGTAGAGCTACTGATGAATACAAAAGATCCAAGGTCTACTGACTGTCCCATTATAAAACCTTGTTTTATGTAAATGTGCTGCCTGTAGAATAAATCAGATAATGAGCTGTATAAATGCCCTGCTCTCCTCCGGTTCAACGGCTCTGGAGTCCTGCGGTTTCTTTACTGTGCGTGCCAACAGATGTTCACTTCTTGGCATTTGTGGAAAGTGAAATTAAAGTGAGTGAGGCAATGGAATAAGCTTTAACATCTGCATTTAACCACCACCATTAAAAGGCAATAGTAAAGCTGTGTTAGAGAGAGGCACGCGTACATTCCAGTGGATGAGAAAATAGAAGCACAAGACGAATGGAGGGAAAGAGCAGTTGAGGGTGTAGGAAATGAAATCTGCTGCATTCACATGGAGCTGTAACTGTACAACACATGTTAGTTATAAACCAAAGTTTGGGACAAGTTGAAATTTTGATCTGACTTCAGGGATCAATGAAGTCATTTGATTTTATCCTTTGGGGGCCTTCAATGTTTGAAGCAAATTTCATTTATCCAACCCATATTGCACTCAAAAGCAAAAATATGAGCCCTGTGATGGTGCTAAAAATGTCGGCTAATGTCAGCAGTGACAAAAGTAAGTAGATAATGAATCTTTGTGCCAGTTTTCATGGCAGTCCATCCAATAGTTGTTGAAATATTTCAGTCTAAACTGAAGCAGTGGACTAACCAACAGACAGACCTATCTATAAAGCTACGCTTACTCGTGGCTTAAAATCTTACTTATCCAACTTATCCAACTTATTCAGAGCAGTGAAAAAGTCTGACCTAATTAAAAGAGAACCAAAGACTTTAAGGGAAGAGGTGAAAAAGAACATTCAAACCACACAGTATCCATAAAAACTACAAGACCATCAGTCAACAAACCCATCTAGGACTTGAGTTCGACAGGACAAACACGTAACACAGTTTATTATCTGCGTGTGTCACTTGTTCTTGATGTAAGTGTGAGTGCTAATCAAAATCAGGCAGGGCAGCTGACAGGTAGAGGAGTGATGGCGGCGGGATATAATCCAGTCTCTGTGGATCTCATACCCTCCAACAGAACAGCACCGCAGTCACAGTGGTGCTGAAATATTTACCAGTTTTCCATATCACATGCTCTAATTGCTCTGTATCTGTCTGATGGAGAGACAGAGGGGGGGATACAAAGGCTGAGAGAGAAGGAGACGTGAAGAAAACAGAGAGAGGAGGACAAAATCCACTGTAAAACACTAAAGTAATGAAAGCAAAGTAAGCAGACGCCTATGTGACACATATTTACATATTATAATTCAGTGTGCTTGTTCTTAAATATCTCAATATAGCACTTGATTTATAAATTCATTTTTCATGTGCAGTGGAAACACAAGCAGAAAATGTTGGTTTATCTTCTACCAGAGGTGGAAAGTAGCTATTTAGTAAAATACTTTACCTAAGTATCATTTTGAGGAACTTTTACTTTACTGGAGTATTTCCATTTTGCGTGGCTTTACAGCCTACTACTCCTGTTTTTACTTTACTGTGATAATTGTTGTTGATAATTTGTGTGTAGACGATAAAACTATTTAAATCAATATGCAAAACACTAACAAGCACTAAAAGCTGTCTAACTTTCAACCAAACTGCAGCGGTGAGTCTCGCCAACCTCTGTATGCAGCCAGGAATGATAGCCACAGGCTAACAGGCTAGCATGCTAGCATGCTAACAGCTAACAGCTAACAAACAAAGAGTCCTGTCTGACTCACACACCAAATTGCCAAAAGCTGCAGTTCCTCAAACGGCCACTTGAGGCTGGCTCCAAAAGCGATTCAATCCCGACAGACTCCCCTGTTAAAATGAACTTCACAGCAGAGGTACAAAAAGAGGTTTTGGTCTCTATATCTGATTCCCCTCTTCATGGCAGCTGTACGGAGAGAGATACATGTCACAGAAGCCACTCGTTTCAATTGTATTCAGGCTAAAAATTATTATTAACATTATTTTATTGATCTATGAGCACGAATGAGCAGGTATCTGTGTCTGCGCTCACCATACCTGGCATGTTAGCTTCGCGTTTTAACTCGCTAACCAGGCAGCAACTGAATCAGCCTTGGTTTAGCCCAGCTGTGCTAACAATGCTAATAAGAGCACAGTTATTAAACCGGCATGCACCAGGTGTTGGAGCCCAATCTGGATTAGCTGGGAGCCCTCTCTGAGCGTTCACACCATGGGGTAACATCACGGAGGCAATGTCCATCTTTATATACAGTCTATGCTATAAACCAGTGTTACACCTGAGGAATACCCCTGAGAGAGAACTGGTCAATGTACAGTTCCCTCTTTAGGGAAGAGGGGGACACTCTGCTCAGGGCCCCAAAAAGTGTTGGGCTGCCCCTGTCTGAGTGACTGAGAAGGGGCGGAGGATGAGGAGAGAGAGGGAGAGAGAGACATACGGACAGCCTGCGAGGAGAGAGGGCGGAGAATAGAGACAGAGAGACCTACACACAGGCAGGGAGAGAGAGAGAGAGAGAGAGAGAGAGAGAGAGAGCGAGCACGGCTCCAGTAGGTCGGTATGTAGCAGCAGCAGCGGAGCCTCTGACTGGGATTACAAAGAGGGAAAAACGCGCCTTGGATAAAAAATATCTGCAGCTGGATTAAAAATAAAACCAGCCGAGGATGAGACACACACCGTCCGCTTGAAGGAGAATCAAAAACACGCCGTTATTCCGCTTATTTATCACCGTTTTTTACGAAAATGGCGAACGACTCTCCGGCCAAAAGTCTGGTGGATATAGACCTGGCATCCCTGCGGGTGAGTGTGTGTCACTCAGACATTTCCACGGTGCAATTTATCTCTTCGTATTGAGAAATAAAAACGCAGTAACATAGAGAGAAGGGCTGTTGTTGACACAGCCCTGCGGAGGCTTCTCTTTGTCTAATATCCGCTGGCATGGGAGGCCGGCGAACCGGGCGCAGCCGGCTCTTACATCGAACTAACCCGCTTGTAATTACCACGGAGAACCAATTAATGATGCTGTTGTCTCTGTGTTTGTTTCTTATGCTTTTGAAATGCAGGACCCTGCGGGGATTTTCGAGTTGGTCGAAGTCGTCGGAAATGGCACCTATGGACAAGTCTACAAGGTTGGTGTGAGCCTCCATCTGTCTGTGTGTGTGTGTGTGTGTGTGTGTGTGTGTGTGTGTTAAAGCCCCAACCGAGAGAACAAACAGGCGGAAACTGGAGCACAAACATGCATTTATGTATTTTTTCCCCTCTCACGGTCACAGGAACACGTTTATTACAACATGTCCCCTCCCCTCCTTCACTCGGGACCGGTGCGGTCTGGCCTGGATTATCTCTCAGATAGCGTTTTGGCCTCTCACCGCTTCCCATCCATTCGTTAGTTTTTTATTTTACCGATGCAAACATCACCCCAGCTACACCTATTTTGGTCCCAAGGAGGTCCCAACCCCCCCTTCACCTCCTCCCCTCCTCCCCATCCTCTCATCCACGCCCCAGTAAAATAGTCCTTGCATACTGCGCGCCTTGCTTTGCACCGATCAGTCCAACCCCGTCCGTGCATGACAGTCCTTCACCACGCTGACCGACTTGTGCGCCATTGGGTGGGCGGTGTTTCATTGCGCATTTGTGCACACCATAGCCCAGCAGGCCTTTTGCTGGAGAGGCTCTGTGCTGCATTTCTGGGGACAGGCCCGTCCATCCCATCACACATACACACCTAGCGGAAAAGATATTTGATGGAGACCTGGTGCTTCTGCAGCCCAGATTTCTGCCTCCATTGCCCCATCGGAGAGGAGCAGCAAGCAGCGACATCATCCTGCTGTTGCCTGGTAGAAATGAGAGCAGGGGAAAGAGGAGGACCAGACTAGAGCTGCTGGGTCTCTCCAGGCTTGCACTGTGCTGTTTTACTTTGAAATCAACCATATGCAGTGCTCCTGTGAGGAAATGTGTGTTTTGTTGTTGTATGTGGCTGAATGAAACCATGACCCTGTGTTTTCATACTTTACCAAAGCTTTTGCATTTCTGAACAGTGGCGCCTGCTGCAGGAAAGTGGTTTGTTTGGAATTATGTCATGTTAATGTCACGTGAGACAGAGGGTAGCAATGGGAAATATTCCCATGGTTATGACCTGCAAGCCTTCACACCACTGGATAAACTTACTTGCAGACATTTTGCGTACCACAAACAGCAAGTCAAAGCTGTGTCCCACTGTGACTGACTCTCATTTGCTTGTGGCTGGAAAATAGACCCCTGTGCTTTTTTTCTTCTGCGTTGTGTTGGAGATGGGGTTAGCCATTTCCAAACCCCTTTGGAACAGATCCAAGTGAAACTCAGCGAACATAGAACACCTTGACTTGCAGTTTGTGGTGCAAGGCTAAATCAACATGATCATTGCCATAGCCTACATATTGCTGCTTTAATTTAAAGACAAACTGAGGTTTTCTAGCACTGAGCACTAGTTGTATGATTGAGTTGGTCAAGTGTGGGTTAAACAGTCAGCATTTGCAGAATAAGTATTACATCATGTTTAATGATGGACTTTCCTGGATATGTACAAGCTTTCAGTAAAATGAGATGAGCAGTTGGATGTTGGTGTTAGCTGTACATGCTGCTAGATGTGCCAACTTTCATATGATATTGGTGTAGCAGAGCCAGAGGTTGGGATGAGAACACACACTTGGAGACAAGTCAGTGTTGTAGAAAGCAGCAAGATCTGCAAATGACAGATCTCCATCCTCAGGCTTCCTTTCCACCACCGCTGCACCACCCTCAGCCCCAAATGATGGTTTTAAAAGGGTCACATCAGCCTCCTAGTATGATGTGGAAAAAAAGTTGATCAAGGTATATGTGCACAATTATAGTCAACTGTACTTACAAAATGCTTACGATATACTACAGTATGTATATGGCTGATTTAAAAATCCTACATTCTCCAGGTGCCATGTATTCAGGGCCCTGCTGCAAGGTCCACATGGATCCCTGCAGACATGTGCAGACAATATGTAGAAAATGTGGTTTGAGCTTTACTCTACTTCTTGCTTGATATGAAACTGCTGTTGCTCTGCAGCTTGTAGGCCGAGGCTCATGGTAAACATAACGACAAGTAACTAACGTACAGTATGCTGTCCTCCAGGAAACCATCAAGTATCAATGAGGAGCCATTTTAGGTGGAATCTGCGGAAGCACAGCTGAAGGGGGGGTCTTACTCACCTGAGCCGCTGCAACAAAATTAGGTTGTGAGATGTTGACACTGAATCATCACTGTTCAGACGTAAACTCACACATACAGAGCCTGTAACTCTTTCTGTCACATGATGATCAGAGTTACGCAGAATAAAAAAAAAAACCCATCCAGGAGTTTGAGGAGCAATGTGCTGACACCTGAACTCTTGGTCTAAAGGCTTATTTTACAAATACACAATATGGTGTTAATGTCCAGGGGACAGTCTGAAGGTCCACTGTATCTTTGCCTCTGAGGATTACACAAGTGACCAGCAGCACTGAGCGATTCCACTGCTGAGACCAGTGTCACTTTGAATCATATAGTATAGTCATGGACACTAGGGCCGGCCCTGAGGCGCTCCTCAGCTCAGCTCAGCTGTTACCTCAGCGTGCACCAAGACTTGTCTTGTTTATAATTAAGCGTAGTGATGGCAGTTGGGGTGCGTTTGGTCATTTGCTTTTGTGCTGGGAGAAAACAATATCGCCGAAATCACATCTTGATTTGGTTTGAATTTTTTGTTTGTTTGCTTTATTTGTGTTTTTCTGTGGCTTGGGGGAGGATGACGGTGGCTGTAAACGTTTCATTAAAGCGGGGGGACAAGTGGTTGTGGAAACGCTCAGATGCACTGGAACATAAATTAACCTTGACATTTTGAGTTTAGTTCCTCAGGATTCAGTGAATCATAACCACGTGTGCCATGCGAGTGTGAGTGAGGATGGACTTTTTTTATTTTTGTTTTTCCTCCTCTGTCTGCCTGCCTTGCAAACATCTGACTCAAAAATGTATGTGTGTGTGTTTGGGTCTGCACATGTGCACTTGATCAACACGTAGCGATTGGTTGGGCTAGCGAATAGCTGCAGAGAGTGACTGACTGAGGCTTGTTGCAGCTGTGTGCACTGACAACAGCTGTTGGAAAAAAACAGAAGGGAGGCTTGGGGATAGAGAGAGACGTGGAGAGATGTAGAAAAAAGAGGAACCACAAAAGAGGGACGCACTCACCCTTTAATCACCAATGTGTTTTTGTGTAGTTGCTAAAGCAGGATGATGAAGGACCTGGATGCATCCCCCACACTGTTTGGAGAAATACATACTGAACCTTCAACATTTCAACCATCAAACTTGTGTTTGCATACTGTAAAATCTCCAGCCTAAAAATCACTTAGTCTGCCAGTATGTTTTCATTTTCATCTCGCCCGCCATTTTCCATGCATTCCCACAGGTGACCATCAGCTATATTTTTTCCAAAAAATAGTTACAAAAACTGGTAGAAAATACATCTGGGGACAGTGGGAATTTATCTAAATTATTTAATTAATATTTACATTTCATTGGCTGAATTCTCCTGTATGAAAAAGTTAAGGCATAAATCATCTACAATGTGGAAAACTGTGTTTTTTTTTAAACAACAAAGCAGGAAGTAAAAACAAAACAAGGCAATGAATTCCGGACATTAATCAAGAACATAACATCACCAGTCAGTGTGACTGAAAAAAATAATCTCGAATGCAAAAAAACAAACAAAAGAAAAAAACACCAGAAAACATCCAAACAACAAAATGAACCTGAACTTCATTAACAGCAACCAAGAGTGAAGAGGTCGGGGGTCAGGGTGTTTCTGTTTCCATTAAACAGTGGGAGGTAAAGGGGGGAAATCAAATGAGAGGCAAAAGGATTTTTTAAAACTCTGGGGTAAGATCACACTCAGCATGTGGGGCTGGGAATCCCCCTCTCATAGGAAATGGTTTAACCCATTTATGAGTAGCTGAGTTTCAGACTCAGAGCATTTCCCTTCAAACCACAGCTGTAATAGTTTCAGCCTTACTGAGACGGGCGACATTCAAGTTAACAAAATGTCCAACTTGAGCAAACAAATCAAAATGTTCATTTCTTTTTTATGATTCCTCAAATTGAAGGAAAATGAAGTTTTGGTTGATACCTTGCTTGTTGTGGGTGTTTGCAGAGAGCAGGTGGATGTCCGTGAGGAAGTAGTGAAACGGAGGAAGTCATCAGCACAGTGAGGAGAAGTTGGTGGCTTTGCTGTGATTGCTAGATTAGAAAACCACAGCCCTATTCCTGTTGCTCTGTCATGTATCCACATGAAATGTCTCAGCAGTTTGGAGAATGACAAGTTGACACACTGTCTCAATCCTGCTGACTGAGAGATTTGGGATTTAGAAATGCAGTGCAGATAATGGTAGTGTCGAGATTGGGGTAATTGCTTCAATATTGTTAGTGTGGAAATT
Organism: Trachinotus anak; assembly: GCF_046630095.1. Taxonomy (NCBI): domain Eukaryota; kingdom Metazoa; phylum Chordata; class Actinopteri; order Carangiformes; family Carangidae; genus Trachinotus; species Trachinotus anak. The sequence goes on from NW_027273852.1 coordinate 17,168,571, forward strand.
AATTTAATTATCTCCAAACTCAAGAATACAGAATATTAGTTCAAACTCTTCCAGGGCTGTAACTAATAATTATTTTCATTAGCGATTAATCTGATGATGATTATTGTCTAATAAATAGTAAAAAAAATACCCATCCCTCTTTTCCAGAATCCAAGGGTTCAGCCTGATATTGTTGATTTCTCAAAGTGACTCAAATGATTAATTATGAACACTGTTGATAATTTATTTCCCGTTGATCAAACCTAACTGGAGTTATATACCACTTAGGCTACATATGCTACATATATTATCTACATATCATACAACTGTACCGAGTGTACTTGGTGTGTATTTTCATGTGGAAATATGCAAAAACCAAAGATGATAAATTTCAATAATGAGACACTAGAACTTTGCATTGAGACCACACTGTAAACGTTATCACTGCCTTTCATTTAAAATAAACGGAGATAAAATCTGCAAAATGTAATCTAAGCAATGTTCTGTAACTGTGTATCTGAGGACAACCCACCCTCGTATCAGAGGTGGGATATGCACAGTGTTGTAATCTTAGCTCCCTAACCTGTCATTTCAGTGGTATGAGAGGATTTCTCTGAAGCCTTCTTAAAGTTTACCAGGGGAACTCCACTGTGACAAGTGTCCACTGTAGATGAAGGCTGCATGCCCGTGTTGTTCTTCAGTAACCACCAGTATGAATTCTGCTGGTTCAAATCACACAGTTTTAGTTTTTTGTTGACGTCTCAGGAAGCCAGTGAAGAGAACGAAAAGTAGGTGTGACGTAATAACGCTGTTTAGATTTGATTAACTGCCTACTGCTGTATCAGCTGTAGGCAGGAGACATTTATGTTTTTTGTGGGATTGCAGCTAATAGTTATTTGCATTATTGAGAAGCTGCTTACATAAAAACAGATAAGACAGATAAAGAACAGCAATTCTAAGCAGTTTAATTTCCTCTGCTTCTCTTCATTCTGACTTTATAACAGGAAGGATGCTTGTTTGATTTTCTGTTGCTGACAAAGTGAAGCCGGGTGTGGCTCTCCACCAGCAGCCTGTCATCAGTAGAGCACAGCACCATCACTGCAAGTCCCTCAGGAAATGCACTGCAGCACTTCACTGAACGCATGGCAGATCTGTCAGATGCATCCACGTCTAAGAGAGGAGGTTTCCATCTCACTCTATCCTCCTGTAAATCTGCTTCTGGAGCCAAAACATATGCATTCCTAGTGATGTTTCAGCAGGTCAAACAATCTGGGCTGTCAGGACAATACTGGCCTTGCATTAAATACTGGATATTGAACAGTTAGTACAAGTATTAGTGGCCACAGCTACAAAAAAAATCTGTAAATCCTGCAACGACATTAGATTTTCTTTGCTTATCTTATTAATAGATAAACAAATTATACATTACTTAATTTAAAACAGTAATATGTCCTGTCTTCTGTTTACAAAAACTGAAAACACTGAAAAATGTCATCAGTCTTACATTTTCATATCCCATGATGGTGTAAAGGGCTGCAACCAAGGATTACATGAATTTACTCTCAATCATTATTTAAAATTTTATAGACAAAATTACTAAGATAAGAGTGGACAATCTCATAACAATGTCTGAGCAACAGTCCAAATATTAAATTAACAATCAAATAAAACAAATGCAAATCCTGATATTGTAGAAGCAGACACCCATGAATTATTGGCATTTTTCTCTCATAAATCACTTTTGTCAAAACTTGTTGATTAAATTCTGGTTGACCAACTAATTGTCAAAAACACCTACAAAGTAAAAGTAAAAACCCTTGCATTGCACACCGATTCAATTTCAATTGTTCTCTGCTAATTCCAGTTGTATGAGGAGCTATTTATAGGCTGGTCCCAACTCTGTAAAGTGGAGAAACTACAAAGCTGTCAGAAGGAATAGACTCATGCAAAGCTGGCTCACTGACCTTCCGGCTATTCAAACTGGAATGTTAGCCGTGTCTGATGTGACCTTTCATGGCACAGGAAGTGAAGCATGGCTGCAACCAATAACAGCAGCAGCAGCAGCAGTAAAGCAGGCTGCGTCTACACCGGGAACTTTTCTTTACAATCAAAACTACTGTTATCTACTATGACCTTTCCAAACAGAAGAAGTGGAAGCTCTGCTGCTAATCGCGGCAACAGGAACTTGACTTTGTCATGATATTTGGTGGTGAAGTTGTGCTGCTATGTGTTCCCACCCGCGGCTGCACATAATCATTGTTTTCAGTGCTGATGAACAAATACTGAATCTTTCAGTGTGAAGGTTCCACCACAAGTGCTCCAACACCCAACACCAGAACACAGAGTGATTTCTTCAAGCTATATTAATTTTCAGCTCTGGGTGCTAGATGCTGGAAACATTTCAAATTTGATCAATGCTGAGCTTCAAACTGGTTTGTCCACCATGATGTGTCCTTACAGTGTTAGCTGCTTTTTATGGCTCTTTACAGCATTAATATGTTGCAGAATGCATAGAAAACATAAATGTTTTTAGTACTTAAATGATTAATTGCTAGAAATACAAATGCACAATTATAGATTTAGTGCTTATTTTGATTACATTACTAGATAATTATTAAGCCTGTTTATTCGTCTTACTGAGCTGACTAAGAAAAGTTTCTGTTTTATTAAAAAGCTTCTGCTGTTTGACAAAGGGTATGTGATGAACTTAAGAATACTACAGCAGAGATTATACTTTGAAAGTTATATTGCACACAAGCACAAGTGATATCATAAAATAATTATAGAAGTTACAATGGAGATTTTTTTTTTACTTGCACACATTTGAAATTCTTCGTACCATTGTTAATGAGTCAGTTAGCAGTGACCAGCTCTGCCTGCTAGCTACAGTTAAGCTAAAAATAAGTCACAGCCTCAGACAGTATCTGGGTCATGTTCTTTGATGCTCACTTTGTGGACTGATGCAGTGACTGTGCTGCTGCTGGTGATTCTCTGTGGACACAGTCATACACCAGCAGCAAAATTGCTGTTTTGTTTCATATTTGTTGGCTTTTTGACATGTTTCTGTCACAGATGCTATGTATTTGACACAACGGGCAGGAGATCAAGAGAATCACTTTTATCTTGTGTGGAGACTCAACCTCTGACTCACTGCCCTCTCCTTATACTCCAGATTATTTTCTGTTCACCTGAACACGGCACTGATTTCTGGCAGTTATAGTGACATCTGACCATAATTTCTTTCGAGCCTTCATCTGTCCGTCCTGTTCTCGTGAACTTGATATCTCAGGACTGCTGTGAGGGAATTTCGTCAAATTTGGCACCAGTGTCCACTTAGGCTTGAGGATGGACTGATTAGAATTGGATGGTCATGGGTCAAAGGTCAAGATCACTGTGGCTTCACAATAGCATGTTTTTGGCTATAACTATAGAATTCACATGCTGATCGTGAAACAACATGTAACAAAATGTCTAATCAAATGAAATAATGATGACATTTTATACCTAAATGGTCAACTTGACTGTGACATCATAATGTTCTGTAAAAACAGTAAACACAGTAAAAAGAAGGAGAGATTGTGACCATATGTGCTGCAACTTGACTGGTTAGCGAGGCAGACGACCGAGAGGAGGTAGTTCTGGTTTATTTGCTAATAATCATTTAGTCTGCAAAATGTAAAAAATTGTGTTTAAAAAATGCTGTTTGCCCCGATGTTACACCTTCATATTGCTGGTTTTGTCTGATCAACAGTCAGTTGTCACATTTGAGAGGCTGGAACCAGAAAACATTTGACATTTTTTGCTTCATAAAAAAGTCAAATGATTAATTATTTATCTAAAAAGATATCATTTAATTTCAGTGATTGATTGTCTCAGCGCTGCATTCATCATGAACTCTTAACATGTAGAGTTCATGATCTGTTAACTGAGGACTCCCACATCTTGTCTTACTTATCACCTTGTCACCATCATGTGGTTTCCCTGCTGACGTGCTCCAGGTGCAACACAAGCTCATATCACACCACCTGTATTCTCTGGATTTCTGCTTTATTAGCCGGTAAGCAGCAGAGTGTGAGAGCGGAGACAGAACAGATCATGATGCTGGAAGTTCACAGTAAGCTTACTCAGCTGCTGAGACGCACTGTTAAACATGAGTTTAGGGGAGAGAAGAAGAGCTCTCTGTTTCTCCTTTTCCTCCTCCGTCAGTCCACCCAGCCACTCAGGCCCAGTCCTGAAACTGGTTGAGGATGGAAAAACCTTCTCCAACCATTAAAAGCCCATCCTTGAAATGGAATGCAAGGGTCAGGATGCTTCCACAAGGGGAGAACGAGGCCAGAGGTGTTGGGGTCAAGCAGTGGAGGAAAAGGGCTTTGGGAACGAGGGATGGATTCAAGAGAAGGAGGTAGAAAAGAGCAGCAGAGGAAGGTCGTTGCTCCTGAGCATCCCTCTCTCTCAACCCTGGTCATGTGCCTCTCAAGGGGGATGAGGAGGAGTTTCAAGGTGGGGGGGGGGCACATGGCGGCTTTAATCCCTAAGCATGAGACAGCACACGCTGAGAGGAAAAGGAGGCAGCAATCAGGATAAAGAACAAGACATATTAAAAATCATTTGCTAGCTGCTCTTCAGTTATCAAGCACTTAAACATTTATTTAGATGTAATTACTTTTTATCTCATAAGATGCTGTTTTATTATGATTCCTCTGTGCAGAAGAAATATAAAATGTGTTAAATGTGCGAAATTACATTTAAAGCCTTAATACATTTTATTGCACTCTTTAGAAACTTACCATTGTTATGACTTGGGAGCATTCCAGCATTATTCGAAGACAGTTACCCTCACTACTCAATTTGTTGTCACATATAATGTTGGAAATAAAGTTCCCTATTTTTATCAGATCACACACTGTATGTACTGTTCAATAAGAAAATAAACCAGTTGAAAGGAGTACATTTGTATTTTTTTACCACCAGAATTTCCCTCTCTCACATGGCTTTTTATATATGTGATATTTATGAAGTATATTATTGAAACAATTACATAATCCATTGTTTAGACAACAAGAAGTAGTTGACAGCAATTTTGATAATTGATTCTTGAAGTCACTTATTAAGCGAAAATACCAAACATTCATTGGTCCAGCTTCTCAAATGTGATTCGGAGACTGAGTTGAATATATTTTTACTGTTTAGTTTCAACTGTTGTTTGGGCAAAAACAAGCAATTTGAAGATGTCACCTTGAACTGAAATTGTAGCATGCATGTGACACCATTTTTTATAAACCAAAATTAACTGAATAAAAACGAAAACAAATTAATTGATGATGAAAGTAACCGTTAGATACAGCTCTAGTTCAGTCCTTTCTTTTCTTTTTATGTTATCATTAGAAAATCTTTTTTTAGCTTTGTTTTTGACATTATCCAGTTTGAAAAGGGTTCACACCTTTGAGATTCTGGAGACTTTAGAGGAGCATGTATTGAAAAACCAGTGTCACTATGAATTGAAGATAATCTGAAAAAAATGGAAATTTCATTTGTAATGATGATGTAGGAGCTTGTTCTGCTGTTACACTCTGACAGTCTCTCAGGCTCAGCTAAATGCTGAACTGAACTGAAGTGGAAATCCAGACGGCAGCATCAGCTGTGTGTTTGTCCCACTGACACTTTCCTTTAAAAAAAACTCTTCATAATTAACAAATGACCTCTTTTTTATTGTTCTGGTTTTGTGTCTGTTGGCTTCTGTAAAGGTTGTTATATAATACTCTCATCCACACTGTGTTACTGTGGTGTTGGGTGGAGCGATTGATGCATGCAGACAGTGCAAACAGATGGTTTGTTGTTGTAGTGCGGAGGCAGTGATGCTGAAGAGACCGGGAGTATGAACTATCTCTGTGTCTGTTGCGTAAGGTGTTGCTGAGACAATGTCTCCAAGGGGAAAAAAAACACACTGTAGCTGCAATATCCAAATATGTACTCAAATTTAATATCTGGTCATAATTCATAGTCTTGTCTTATTCTCTCATCATAATTCCTGACTGAAATGACACCTTTCATGTTATTTTGTAGAAATGTATTCTTAAAAGTAAGGTATCATGTAAGGTATTATTTTCACATTTTTACATCTGCTGTGAGCATATTACAGCCAGCATATTAAAATATTAAAATTAACTTTTGATAGTTGAGAATTAAACTTTTTTCCAGATGAGTGATGTCGGTCTTTAAATTTCAGCTGATTATCCCAGCCTGCCCGTCTACTGATTCTGCTTCCTCTTTTTCCTTCCTCTTCCTTATCATCCTCATCTTTTATATCCTGTGATCCCCTCTCTTTGTCCTCTTCTTGTTCCTCATCTTTTCTTATATCTGAACAAAAAACTAACTGAAGGTTCTGTAAACAACATTTTACAACAACAATAATATAGGAGTAAACAACTACTTTCTATTAAAAGATATAGTCCTGAGCATAGAAAGAAGTCACACCCCGTCTGTGTGGGGTGTAATCTGAGTTTCTCGGTTCTCTGTTCTGGTAACTGGGCTGGGAATATGGGATGTTAATGCATTTGAGTCCCTCCTGTTAAACCGTTGGCCCTCCCCATGTTTAAACACACAGGAATTGCCCACACTTGAGCTGACACAGTGCAGTATGCAGCCTTCAGGTTAAAGTGACCTAACATAATTTCCTCCACTGAGGAAACTACTTTTTCATTTGAAAAGGCCTCTGACAAAGAAAGAGATTAAGACCAGAGGCCATAGGGACTACTGGCTGAAATCCCAGCTCAGATAGACCGTCAAAACATCCAGAAACTTTTTTAAGGTTTTGCCAGCTCCATCAGTGTCTTTACCTTCTCCATCAATGTCTTTACTGGCTCTATCAGTGTCTTTACTTGGTCCAGTGGGTAGAGTCCAAGGCTGAGTTTCTTTCCCAGTCTGACTGTGGAGCCAATACTGCCCTGGCTGAGACAGAGAGCCTTATGAGCTGCTAAAGTGTGAATGGAAGTAGGAGGTGTGGGTGATGTAGCATTTGTTTTGGTCTGAGATGCTGGTGGTCTAGTGCGACATTTGGGGCAATGACAATCGTTTACAGAAACTTTAATTATTTTACATGACATTTTTGGTCAAATTTCTCTTAAATCTGTGTTGTTTACATCAGTGAGTAGAACAGGACTTTAACTCTGCCAGGATTTTAGGTTTGATTCCCACTCTTCTTCAAAAACATTCACCTAATTCTCATGGAGGTGACTCTGTTGGCTACAAACTGTGAGCTTCAGTGGTTCTCATTGTACAACTTTACAGATAAGAGTGTCAGCTAAATGCCTGAAATGTAATTTGGTAGTCGAGGGGTTGTGGGGTTGTTTCTCTGTGTGAAGAAGCTGTTGTATGACTTAGACGGAAGGCAATTAGTAGTTTATTCGGTTGATTACGCCTCCTTATGGACAGACATCCCTTTGTGTTTGCTCTTCACTCCTCTGCTGCAGTCATACTGACCAGCAGATGTGCTGATAGACTACAATTCAGGTTTCCCAAGCTTCCAGCTTACTAGCTACAGCTTTACATATGGGCACTGTTGAGCTGGCTGATTTTTGTTTTGTTTTTGTTTCAACTTGCTCAATATTTTCCGTGTGTTAGATCAATCATGCTACTGTAACTGCTGACGGGCCACAACCTCTAAATATCCATGTGACCAAAACTGAAGTCCAGATGGAGGAGCAGCAGGAAAACTTCAGTCAGTTTCAGGAAAATGGATCATCCAGCAAAATAAGAAATAACAGATCCATCTGATGAACAGCTGGCGCCACATGACAACACTAAGTGTAATGACATGACGAGATTTTATAAGGACCAGTGTGTAGGATAATGTGGGAATCCTTTGGCAGAAATGGAATATAATATTCAATTATTTATAATTATGTCTTCATTAGTGTATAATCACCTCAAACTAAGAATCGTTGTGTTTTCGTTAGCTTGGCCACAGAAGGAGCAGGTCCTCTTCCACAGAGCCTGACGTGTTGTATTGCCGTGTTTCTACAGTAATCCAGAATAGACAAACGAAAAACTGGCTCTAGAACGGGATCTTTGCTTTTTTATGTTACCTGCAGGCCACCGTAGGTTCTTCTACAGGCCTGGAAAGGCAGGGATGAGGGGAGCTCCTCAGTCCTACAAACTGGTCCTTTTAATATTGCTATATTATACTAATTCATCTCTCATGCTCATTCTTAAAATGGATCTTTTAATACTTAAACCTCATTATCGTAGGCTATATCAACTCAGCTTTAATACAAGCTTTCCTGTGGCTTCTCTTGTTAGCATAGCATTTTAACCATGATAGAAAAAAAAAAGGAAAGTCCTCAATGTTTTTAAAAAAAATATTGCTCATTGTTGTTGTCCAGTTAAAGCTCCACACCAAAGTAATAAAGCAGGAACTTTTGGAATTTGATACGTAAGGACATGTACAGTAAGACTTTGTAGCTGCTGCATTGAAGAAGTATCTCCATTCAGAGCTGAAAGTATGTTAGATACATTAGTGCTGAGTCTGGAATTTAGGATTTAGTGATGATTTGTTATAGTTACCTCACAATAGACAATTTGAAATTATTTTTTAGGAGATAAAAGAAGGCCCTTCAGCAGCAGCAGCAGCAATACCTTTACATATTATTTTCACATTTATCTTAAAAAAATAATTGAGTTTTTTTTCCTATCCTTGAATTTGGGCTCAATTGGCTAAATGATCAAGAGTCTTGAGTACACACACATACACATTCAAAAACACACACATATTTCCAAGGTCAGTGTCAGTCCCACGCGTCCTGTGTTTCTAGATGAGGTTCGTGCCTCCCTCTCCCTCTCTCCCTCTGTTTCTTCCCAGGATTCTACCCTTATTGATTTTCAACTGCACAAGAGAGCATTTCGTACAACAGCCCCTTCATTCTGTTATCTGTGACCTGCTCCTGGCTGATAAAACCCACTGAATGCCTCTCTGTTAATAACCAAAATGGCCGCCACCTGGGCGCCGCATGCCCTGAGTTGGGAGTAGGGGGCTTTAGTTGGCCATGTGTGCATGTTTACGTAAGTGAAAATGCAATCAGCAGTGATGATATTTCAAAACAACTCAACTTGTCTTTTTAATTCTGCACTGGAAACATCCGTGACCATAGGCAGTATGTTTTCAGGTCATCTGTCCATCTGCCCCATTCCAGTGAACGTGATATCTCAATAACACTTTGAGGTTTTTCTTAAAATTTGGTATAGATGTTCACTTGGACTCAAGAACGTTCCAAGTGGCAACACACCATGATGTCACCCATTGGTTTGTGAACTGTTGTTTTGAAGCCTCAAGTTTGTAATTTGGCCGTCACCATCTTGGTTTTTTGAAACCATAACAATCTGGAACATTGGTCGTAGTAGTTTTCAGGTTATTTCACTGCGTTTGGTTGTAACTGTGGTGTACGATCTGTATGCAAGTCTTGTACACTCTCGATATCACAATGCTTTTGGTTGCAGATCTGTGTGTTATTGTCTGTTATAGGGTTTAAAATATCTGTCATATACTACTTCACTGTGTCTTGTGTATCACTGGGTTTTATGTAGACATACAGCTATGATCCACTTTATTCATGAAACAGTTTGGAAGTTTGAAATTTCTTGAGGACCATCAATTTGTTGCTTGCTTGTTATTTTTTCTGTTTGTACCTTTTGTTGCCCATCCTTTATCCTTTGATTGCTTGCTCCAATTTGCAAGAAGGCGGATTTGGCACAACACCAATGCAGATCAGAAGTTTATCAAGAAAATGTGAGTAGTACAAATCACCTTTCTGCAATTAAACTGTTGTCCTTATTTCTGACTAAAAATTACCTCATATGAAATTATCCTGATATTTTATGGAAAACAAACCAGAAACAGCCACGAGTCGCAACATAATTTTCAGACTTAATACTTGAAAGAGGTGGTTGAAAATGGTTTGTTGAATCCAACACATTATGATAAAGGAAATGAATGACCCTGTGAATAGTTTACATGGGGGCTGAATAATGATCCTCGGCTTATAAAATAGTTTTTGAGGTTGAGATCCTGTTTGGAGACAAAAATATTTCTTTTCAGACAAATCTGTGGCTGGACCTTGGTCAGTGAGTCTGGCTCTGGGTAGTGTGACTGAATAAGAAGTGGACTGACTGGCCCGCCACATAGAGGCACGACCCCAATGTTCCTCTTGTTGGCTTATTATGGCCCCTCCCCCTGGATGCACACACACACACACACACACGCCAGCTAACTCTCAGCGTCTGGCCCATGTTCTTAATAGTTGTTGGCCTGTCTGAGCTTCTCTGGCTTAAACAGGTGAACATGGTGGACTCTGTGTGAGCGTGTGTGTGTGTGTGGTGTAAGGGGGCGGTTACTGTATAGCGGCCATCTGGATAGGGAAAACAAAGCTGCTCTGGAGTAAGGGGGGGTGGACTGTGTGTCCTGGGTACAAGCTTAAGCGCTGTCTTGGAGAGCATATTGTTGAACTGAGGGAGAAGTTTGTCTCGTAGCTCAAAGATATGATATCAAACTGTACAGTCAGCGTGTCTGTGATACATCTGCACCACTCATCTGTCTTTGCTTCCATTGTTCAAAGTGAAAAAACACATGGTCCTGGAAATGCTGTCATATTTCTTCAAACAATCTCCCAAGATCAGTATCTGGGCAGATTTAGGGTGAAAATAGGTCATGTAGTTGCAGAGTCATGGTTCTTTTTTTTTTTTTTTTCCTTTTTAAATCTACAGTCATGTGAAGTAATTATGTTTTCAGAACATGCAGGGAGGGCAGCCAGCTTTATCACCGTCTGGATGTTTGGTGAATGGTGCAGTATCTATTTTAGCCTCCAGACTTAAACCAGACTAACGGTAATCTTGTAGAGCTTGCATGACACCCAAAATGTCCCCAGTAGCACAGAAAAGGTCCTTTCAGGGCAGCAACTAACAACCACTTCCCACAGTCTGAGGTGACCACCATCATTCTTTTGTCCATGAAACAACAGAGTAATGGGGAACATGTTGTTTGTTTGTCATTTTGACGCAGCAAATTTTCATATTGCCATTTGAATCAGTCCTGAGGTTTTTGTGGAAAGCTTGCTTTGTTATTACAAACGGAGAGGTTCGGTGAAGCCACGCTGCGAGTACACACTGGATGTTAACAGATTCAGTCCTCTCAGAAGCTTCCACTTAGAAGCTGGTTTCTCTTGAGTTGCAGGAGTTTCATTATTGATTCATCTGATCAATATTTTCACAATTAGTTGATTAATTGTATGGCCTTTAAATTGTCAGAAAATAAAGAAAACTGCCATCATAATTTACTAAATCCCAAATGAATGTTTTCACATTGTCAGTTTTGCCAGCAGCCCAAACATATTTTCTTTACTTCCCCACAAGATGCAGAAAAGGAGGAAATGCTTATATACAGATGGAATAATAATGATAATAATAATAATAATAATAATAATTTTGATTTAGGAATTGATAAGTTGACAAATAGTTTCAGCTCTAAACATAAAACATTAATAGTAAGTGTCATGTTTTCTTTTTCCTTTTTCACAAAAAAATGTTCATGGAACTGAAAGTACAAATCCAAACTTTCCTTCCTCTGTGCTTGTTGCCCTGCCTTTCATTCACTGTCATTCACTGTCACAGACACACTTGTTGCTGCAGTGATAATAAATCTCTTTTTTCTTTCATGGACTTGTGTAGCTTCTTTCAGCCGCGCACACACAAGGCAGCTGGCTGGGACGACTGACAGCCTCACTTGCTTTTGTTTTCATCAGCTTCAAAACACTGTGAGCCGGCCTGAGCTGTCACCTGACCACAGACCCTGCTGTGTGGTTGGACCGCAGCGATGAGCCTCAACCAGCTGACCAGAACCTAGGCCTGTGATTGGCCCAGAGTTTCTAAAAGCACTTCCTCCTGTAGCCAGGCAGACTCTGTGCAAACTCCCATGAGCACTGAAGGGGTTGAAAACACATATAGGCTGCAGTCAAGAGACTGACAGTTACAGCTAGAAGTAGCGTTTTGTACATGAATCCTCTACAGTAGTTAGGTAACCATGCAGTGGGCAAGTGAATGAATTTTAAGTTTCATTTGTCAGATGATTCCTATCAATGTATCAGGAGCTGCAAATATCAGCTGTTTATTTATTTTTTTAATGTTAATGACACTGCTACCCCTGATGTTGACATAGTTGTTATTAAAGGCTTTAATAAGACGAGACGGTTCTCTGAGCTGAGGAGAGACACAGTCCTTCAGCTGATGTGAAAATAATGTGAAGATACAAGGTTTTCACCCGACAGCGCTGACATATGGGAAAACCTCACGAATGCAGGCGACGTTGTCTCGACTCCGAGACTGTCTGTGTTACCAGGCAGATGCAGCTTCTTCAAAAGTTCCTCGTGCAGGGAGCCTCTTTTTTTGTTCTTGTTGTGGGCGTTTGGCTGTTGGACGCTTGTTGCTCTGCCCTGGGCATGTTGACAGCAGCTGGTACACAGGTTATTGTAGGGTCAGATGTGGCAGTTATACCCTCCTACTGCTGTCTTCCTACCAGCCTGTACAACCCCCCACCCCCCCTCATCCCCACCCACCCGTGCTCTGTTCACCAGGTTGCCTTGGAGACTGGTTTGGAAAGTGTTTAGCAGTGCAACTGTGCTTGATAAAAGGAGGGGATCTTGCAAAATAAGCTGTGATGTTCAGAGATGTGACATCTCCTTTCATGTGCGGATCAATCGATTGAACAAGGCAATAATCAGGGAATTTCCAATCATGTTTTTTGACCCACATCCTTTAAATATTGAGTGTGCCACTGCCAATCTAATATTTATGTCTTAGCATTCACTGATTTTTCTATATAACCCTAGTAATTATATTATGATGTAATATATAATATTTATTTGCTTAATCGTATAGTTACACAGTACACATTCAGTCTACAGCAGGCTGACTCATATTAAAAGAGCTGAAGCAGTTCAAATATGTCTGAAAGCATAAGTGAGGAGAATCTGGAGGATTTTCTATGATATTTTGTAGCGTCTCCTGTAGTACTTTCTCCATGGAGAGAGGAATTTGATTTATTTTTTTGCATTTAGAAGTACTAGCTGTAGTTAATATATTTTATTTGCTTTGCAGTTCACATGCAGAAAACATTGTGGTTCCAGTCTTTTAAAGGACCACCATGTGGTGTTTTTTTCAGAATCAGAATCAGAATCAGTTTTATTACCAAGTATGTTTCCACATACAAGGAATTTGTGCTGGTGGTTGGTGCAAACAGTATCATAAATAGACTTAGGATAAAATAAGAGTAGAATTTACAAGTTAAAAATTAAAATAAGATTAAAATAAAATTAAGATAAAAAATATACAACAAAGATGTGGGATATTTGCAATAATGATAAAGACATGGCATTGACATTTTTTCAGCTGAAGTACCCAAAGCAAACTAACAAAGGACTGGAATTGGATTTAGCCTCATATAACTGACAATGATCCATCAAAATTACCATATCAGGCTTAATCCCAATCCTGCAGATAGGCTCCTGACTTTCAAGTGCAGTTTGTTAGCATCATGTGGCTTTTTGTGGTTTTAAGGTTTTTTGGGGGGGCATTTTACACCTTTATCAGACAGGACAGTGTAGGGAGGCAGGAAATGAGGGGACAGATTGAGGGGGAATGACATGCAGCATAGAGTCGAGCTGCCGGGCAGTCGAACCAGGAACTCGCCTGCTCAGAGCATCAGTGCTTATGTGGTATGCGCCATAACCATTCAGCTATCGGTTCGCCCAACCTGAGGAACTTTCTTAAACCAGCAGTCTGGAAGTCTGTGTTTTGTGGATGTGCTAAGATTTGTTGCCCTGGAAATGTTACTCGGTACAGCTGCTCAACTGATCACGTTGACTACCTTCAATGTAAAACTCTGTACTTTTCCACCTCCTCTGTATCAGTTAGCTTCAGCAAAAATATGACCTGTCAGACAGAGCCCCATAGTTTTCTAAAGTAATCGCCCGGGGTCATCTGTCACAAAACACTTCCTCAGAACATAACACATGTGAGACAGCAGGAACTTAGTACAAACCCTGAGTTTTTTTTCTTTGCATCAGCAGATCACCTGTTTAGCTGCAGGTGAAGTTGAGTTAAAAAAAAAAAAAAAAAAAAAAGGAAAGACTGCTCGAGGCTTTCGATATTCAGTGAGCTGCGACAAGTCGGCTTCAGCTACTTGGAAACACTTGATCCGTGACCTGCTCTTTTCTGTCTCTTTAAACCTCACTGACATGCCACCAACCTCAAGAACAAGCCTGGACATGTCTGTGGATAACACTGCTATATGTGATGTATGCAACACACTGCACACGAAGTACGCTGCACGTTTACACTTTAAAAATACCACGATACACTCTGGAAGTGTTTTGATTATGTGAACTCCTGCCCCTCTGGAAACACGCAAAATTACAATTTTGCTGACTATTTTTTGAAGGTTTACATTTTAAAACTGGCAGCAGCTCTAATTCCTGATCATTATCAGCTATATCAGGATAAAGTATGGAACTGGGACACAGGAGGTTTGTTGGTATGTTTCCATCCAACAGTTGAAAAATAACATATACAAAACTGATATTCATACTATTAACAGGCATTCTGAGGAATTGCAGTTTAAAGAAAAGGGATTTAAAGCAGATATCAACTTGAACTTGAGAAATAGAGGGAGGGCACGGTGTGTAAAAAGAGTGAAATAACTCTTTGTGGAGTAATGTGACCCTGCAGGGGAATATCACCTGTCACCAGTTGAATAGTGTGAGCATGTGTGTGTGTGAGTGTGTTCAGTGCCCTTTGGAAATAACTTTGACCCCTCCTAGATCTGTCTTGATGGATTGCTCACTCTCTGCAATATTGCAGATGTGGGAGTTTGCTGAGTTTCAGTTTAAAATGTATTTTTGAGCTTTGTTGAGCTGCATTCTGCTTTAAAATGTTTTCTTTCTGCACATTTCTTCTGTCTATGAGAAGACTTCTGGAGAGGGGCATCAATAATTATATGTTTTTCAAACTGGCATCACTCCTGTATGAGGCAGCGCTGGCCAGTTAAACATAGTGGCATGAAAAAGTACTTAGACACTAAAAATTGTGATTTTCAACAAGTATTATAATAGAAATTGAGTGGAGTGTTCTTATAATTTTTAAAGAAAATAACAGCATTTAATTAAAGAAAATAATTGGACTATGTTTATAACTATGTGAACATGATTTAAATTATTTCTTAAAATAAAACCTTATTTCCAGCATGTTGGCTCAGAGAACATTGATCTGTTGGATGATAAATTAATACTGGTGTTAAAGTCAAATCTGTATCATGACAATACTATTTTGTTGACACTCCTGGCTCTTTCTGGAAAGTTTCCTGGTGTTTGAAGACCTCTCCCTGTCTGCCCTCTGTCATGCACCTGTCTCTCAATGGCGGGGACAGTGGCACTGGTGATAGATGCTGGTGGGTGTTCAGGGTTTTGGTGTGTGCACTCCGTCCTACATACTGTAACTTGTCCTACTTCTGATTGGCGCCTGCACAGAGCTCAGGGGTCATTCACACTCAGGAAAGTTATACAAAGCCAAATAAACACTCACAGAAACGACTCCCACCCAGCCTGAGAGCTTTTTGTTATGCAAGGCAACACCTAACTGATTCGTGACTACAACTGTCAATGAGTCTGTGTCTACTACCTCTACAGATTAGGGTATGTAAAAGAAAAACTGATTTTAATGTTTCTTTTGTTTTGTTTTGTTGTTATAAAAATCAAGTGTTTTAAGGATAGCTGTACAGATTGTAGATCCCTCAGAGACAAACTTGTGATTTTTGGCTCTCAAAATAAACTTGACTTGACATGTATACAAGGGAAAGACTGTGTGTGTGTGTGTGTGTGTGTGTGTGTGTGTGCGCGCGCGCGCGTGCGTGCGTGCGTGCGTGCGTGTGTGTGTGTGTGCGTGCGCGCATGTGCGTGTGCATATTTACAAGCAGTGAAAGCATCCATGGAAGTCTGGCACTTTGACAACAGTATAAAGGACAAAATAAAAGACCTGGATCTGCCTAGTCATAAAACACTCTACACACACACACACACACACACACACACAGATTTACTCCACTGTAAATCTGTCAGTCAATCATCTCAGTCAAGCCAAAGGGCTTATTGTTCATCTTTTATCAGCACGACATTGCTCTGCAGTGAAATCACTCTGTGATCGCTCATGCTCCCTCTTTCTCTGACTGTCTCTAACGGCCATTACACCCCCCCCCCCACCATGTGATTTAAACAAACCCTTGGTGTCCAGCCTCCTCCCCCTGTTGTTTGATTCCATGGTAACTTGTGAGGCATGCTGGGATTGCTGGTTATTTTTGGCTACTCAGCTGATGAGCTTTGCAGGCCTTGGACAGGAAAAGGTTAACGCTTTCAGTGGAGCTGTTAATGGCAAAGTGATGCTATGCTTTTTCTTTGTCTCTTTCGGGTCAATGGGTTTCGATGTTATGGCCTACAGTGTGTGTCCTGTTGTGTTGTGTGGTAGTAAACCTGCAGTGTTCGGGGCTTCAGCCTTGGGTCTGATCAATTTGAGAAATTCTGCTGTACATGTCAGTGTACACACAGTTGAATGATTGTGATGTAAAACTGTCTTTCATTCATTCAATAATTGTGATGTTAGTCGATTAGGAAAATAATCAACATATTCATTATCTCAATTCTTTACTTTCACCTGAGTCAGAATGCCGTTGTTCCCAGCTGGATGTATGAAAGGAGCTAAAGGATTTCAATAAAGTTGTTTGAATGAACCATGTTCTGGGGCAAAAGGTGCTTTGAATCAGTGGTTCTCAAAGTGGGATCTGGAACCACTTGTGGTATTTGAGCTGGTTCCTGGGGGTTCCCAGCACAAAGGGGAATCATTTATTTCCAATACAGTTCCATCCATAAGTAACACAATGACAGCATGTATGAATATTTGGACATGGGTTTCAAACACTTTCTGTAATAAAACATCTAAAAGCAAAACATTTTATCAGATGGGCACCTTGGGACCAAATCTGATCAAAGGTTTTTTTTTCTGTAAGCCAGAAAAGTCATTCCAGAGGGGGGTTGAAAATCTAATACTCTGTTTTTCTTTAGGGACAAGTATGGTCAGATTTCCAGAGAATAAATATTGGCAACAAATATTGTCAGTCACTTCTAAGCAACATTTTTGGATTTGCATCCCTGCGTCGACACTCACAATGACTCAGCCAGTCCGGGTCTAGATGAAAGTCCCTTCGGCAGGGAGGGTGTCTGCTGTCGGACGTGATTGGTACAGTAGGGCCTGTCTCTCTGCCAGCCGTGCTGTCCTGCTGTCACGCCATGTGGGTTGAGGCGGGAGCATAGAGGGCAAGAGGGTGACATCATTCCTGAGGTTAAAAATGAACCAGAGGCAGATGAAGGGTGGATGATGCAAGCCTGGTGCAAACCCACCTGAGTGGAAACCTGAAGACCTGAGGAGGATTTACAGTCGTTCGCTGGGCAGACGGTGCAGGCTCTCTCCGCCTCTCCTGTCCTCTCCTTCTCTGTTGTAATCCCAACTCTCCCCTCGCTGGCTAAATAAATCATACCAGGCTTTCCAACGTTGGAGAGCTGGAGGGTTTGTGTTGTCAGATGAGAGGAGCCAGGCTGCGAGGATTATCAGACAGAGAAGAACAGAGGACCTGAATGTTTCTCCTCTTCTCTGGCTGTGTTCACACTGTGACATTGAATATTTGTTGTCCTCAGTATAAACAGAAGAAAACTGCACGAACTCTTTCTGTTCCAGTCAGATGGCTCAGTAATCAGGTGTGTGACTTCTCTGAAGTCTAAGTTTACTCATTACATCATATTGCCAGGTGTTCAACTTCAGACCAACATTTGACTCTGACCAAACATTTAGGTTGTGTCATGTTGGTCACATCTCAGCACTAATGCAGTTTGGTCTTATTTGACTGATGAAACGTTTTTGATGAAATCAGTTCTGTCCTGGTATTGAACCTAACTTCACTGTTACTAACCTAAATTTTGGCATCGAGTGCCTGGTCATTTTCAGATATAAATCCAAAAATGTAGTTCTTGATGGACTGACTGTGTTTAGACAACAGAGAAGTTTTATCGGCAGAGTTTGTAAGGTATTGAAAAAAGTATCGTACTTAAGGTATAGTAGTGGCACTACTATCAAATTTCAAATGATTTGCAACCCTATTATTGTTAATTTTAGCCATTAATCAATTAAAAATATATAACGTTGTATGCATGAGTATGTACAACACTTGTGTTCTGTGTGTGACATAGGTTGATGTGCAGGCTGTGAAAACAAATATCCCCATGGACCATAAACATGATTATTCTTTGGGGTTTTGTTCTACTTGTCAGTCAGTGAAATTAGTATTAACAGTATTAATTGATTCATCAAATTATTATTGAATAGATCAACGAATAGTGAAAATTTTAAATTTGTTTCAGACATCAGTGTCACATTCCTCTTTGTGTTATGCATCATTTAACCTTGATGCAAACTCTCTGTTTTATCATGTTATCAGTCTTGTTTTTACTGTCACTTTTATAAGAGAGAGACCGTTTCATGATCTTCTGACCAGCTTCCCCCTCCCTAAATTCCCATCTTCCCATGAAAAAAGATGCTCTTTAACTAGTTTGTCTGGAGGACAGATGGATGGGACTTCCTGTGGCTTTTGGTGGCTCCCAGGCCTTTTCGACATCGCTGTCACTTCATATTGTTGTCAGATATGAGGTGCATCTGCGGGAACAATATCACCCAAAACAAAATCAGATATATGAACATCAATAATGTCAGAGTGGACCTAGAAGACCTCTCTGCTCATGTTTGTCTCTGCCCTCATCTCTCTTTATCCCTCTGCACAGCTCTTTCATTCTTTCCCACCCTCCCTCTCTCCATTGCTGTAGGTTAAATCTCTGTCTATTTATAGAGTGCAGCAGCAGAGAAGAATTGTGGGTCAGTATGTTGAGAGGGAGGAGAGGCTACCGCTGATGCGTGGCGCATCACAACTCGCATGGCTTCATGTCATGAAGGAGAAAAAAAAAATGGACCGTATTTGCTCAAAGAGGAGAATAGTCTTTTTTGGGAATTTGCAAGTACAAACAAAAACAACTTGTTGCATGTATATTAAAGTAAGCTATGAAAGGAACAGGAGAACCACAAAGGTCCTCCTCATTTCATTCATGGTCATATTGTTCACACACAGCCTACTGTACCTGTCAAACAGCCTGTTGTGGTGTGCTGATGTTGACAGAGAGAAAAAGTTGGGTAGGGCTGAATCCAGGTGAGCAGGTGATGAACTTTAATTAGAATAACCTCCACCCAAATATTAGTCACCTGAAAACAAAGACTGCACACTATTGCTGTGGACAACATATTGTGAATTTTGGGATATCTGAGGTTTACGTTGATGTATCAGGAACTAGCACCCCAACCCAAAAATGTGTTCCTTTATACTTGGAAAGGGTTCAAAATGAACAGACAAAGACACAAAGAGACAAAAAGAAAACCAAAAAGAGGGTGTATAATTGTCAGGAGCCTGCTTTTAGCAGCACAGTCTTGGGTCATGGCTATGTTAGCAGCTAATGCTAACAGCTAACCAGCCTCTCCTTTAGCAGCACAGCTTGCCCAGGAGTCAGCCGTCAGCCAGTGTTTGTGCAGTTACTGTTGACTTTAGGCTTTGACTGAATTACTCTTTATTCCCCGTAATCCCATAGCTTTGTGCGTAGCAGCTCTGTGGCGCTTTAAAGGAGCATTTTCACCCACACAACTGAACAGTTTTTGCGTTTTTTTCTCTGGCGTTGCTATGAATAGTTTTCACTGTGGCAGTTAGATATGTGGTCCTAATTCTTTGTTTTGAAGCCCTACAAAGGCCTTTTCACTACACTAAGCCCCAGCAAAAGTAGTAATATTCTTTGAATGTGATGTAATTTGAGAATGGAGGCATCATTTGTTCTGTGTCTGAGCCAGAAAACTGGCGACGGAAAAGATGTTGTGTTGCAAGTTGACTTACGGAACATGATGCTGGCAGGAGCTTTTAAATTCAAACATCACAAGGGGTTAGTCATATTCCCAGTGGAAATTATAGATGCTACTTTGGAGGTAAATTATGAAGGTTGGATGCCGGTAATATGTTGT
Source organism: Trachinotus anak (assembly GCF_046630095.1). Lineage (NCBI taxonomy): Eukaryota > Metazoa > Chordata > Actinopteri > Carangiformes > Carangidae > Trachinotus > Trachinotus anak. The sequence goes on from NW_027273852.1 coordinate 17,188,740, forward strand.
TTATTTAAATCTATCTTTGTTGACGTGTTGGTATGTGGAAGCACTTGGGAGAGATAGATCACACACCATTATCACAGCGACATTTGGCGTCTATATGGGGACCTTTCATAATGGTTGTCACAAGGGCCGCCGTGCAGAAAACCCTCTTTGTGCTTGTTCACTCAGAGCTCCAACAGACTCTGCACTGTCCTCTATATTTAAAAATAAAGTAAAGAGGCTGACTTATTGCTACAGTGGAGGAATCAGATATTTTTTGGTCATGCTGAACAGACAAATGTTTCCACCAACCTCTGAGCCTGATGATCTCATGTTGTTGGAGGAAAGGTTTGCTTTAATATGTTAAATACCTGTGCTGAAAGAAAACAGCGAAACAAATGTTGAATGTTTTCTAGGCACGAGAAGCTGTACAATAACTTTCCAAAATAAGAATAAATTTTAAGTTGACAGGTAGAAAGGCCACTTTACTTGACTGATCAACTTCTGGTTATGGTCACATGTTGAGCTGCATCAATTGGATACGCCACCAACACTGAGCCCACATAAGATTTATCCCGTTCCACCCAATATGGTACACTGATTTTATAGAGATAGAGACTACTAATTCTGAATCGGGATTGGTATTGGCAGATACCCTGAGTAATATTTAGGAGAGAAGTCATAGTTGTGTTGTGAACTGGGAAAAAAATCTCACTAATTGCGTCTTCAGGGTGTCGTACTGAGTCTGTTTTGTTGTTTGACAAAATTTTCACTAAAGCTCCAGCAAAAGCCAAACTAAATTCATATCTTTCATTGCACCTCATCGTGGTTTTTTTTTTTTTTTTTTTAAGGTGTTTACTTTAGAAGCTCATCTCCTTCAGTGCCTCAGTGTCAGCTTCAAAACTTGGATATCTGAGGGGATTTATGTTATTTACTCCTTGTTGAGATTTTAATGTCACGATTTGTCATTGGAAGCTGTGTTTGTCTCTTTTGAAGCCCTCCTGAGGATTTTAGTATCTCTGTGCTGGTTTTCGTCCCTTTTTCTAGCCTCCTATCACTTGTCTAAACAGAATAGAACTGGAAAGTGCTGAACAGTAAAGGAGGATGTCTCACACAATAGAGACCCAGTGTTATCCAATCCTCGGTCTAAAATTTCCCCTCTCTTTCCCTGCCAGCCGCCCCACTTTTCTTTTTTCAGCTGTGTGTTTTCACTGGCGGTTAAAGCATCTCCGTCTTAATTAAGTGCGCCTCACCCTTCCCTGCACTGAAAAAGGAGCCGCTCTCTTTTATTACGGCCTGCTGTGAATGTGAAACCTCATTCAGACCTCACTCCTCACCATCACAGGGCCCTATATTTACCAGAGCAACCACCCACCCCCCCGCTAAACCCCCCCATTACTCTCTTGGGCCTTTGAAGAGGTGAGAAAAATGCCAGTGTGGAAGGTTCCAGTGGTTTGGATATCGCCCTGCCCTTGTGTCTGAAAATGAAGGGCGTAGTGTGTGTCCCTGGTTGCAACTAAGTCATCACAAGGAGATGTCACTGACTGAAAAACACCGAATCATCAGATTATACAAAAAGAAAAAGAAAAAAAATATCTCTCCATAGCAGCGACGTACCCCAAACCACTGACTTCCTGTGACTTTGACCGTTTGTCTGACAACAGCTTCCTGTCTGGTGAGATGCAGAGAGGAAGCTGAGCATGACTAGAAATCACCCTGCGGGGAGGCTGCAGAGGTGAATGCGGTTCAGACTTTTGCTTTAAATGACAGAGCAGGTCGGACGAGGAGAGCAGTCGTTTTCCTTGGCCCTCTCTGAAAAGCTTGGCACAGGAGTGCACTCTTTGAAGATCTCCTCCTTCCTCTCTTCCTTCTTTCCCATCTTCCTTCCGCTTGTACATTCAGAGGATTTTGTTTATCTGCCAGGTCTTCCAGCCCACTAAACACTGCAGCACCCTATGCACCATCTATCAAAGGGCCAAATCATAAAGAGAGCTAAGGTTTGGTTTGGAGCTGGGCCTCGCTGTTTCGCTCAGTAAGATACATCAATATATTACCCACTGCAGGGGGATCTTCCTCCCCCTCTGTCTTTTCCCATGCCTGCCTTTGCGTTTCTTGTTGTGTCGCATTAGTTTCCATCCTGTTGGGCTGTTGAACAGGAGGGTTGCCAGTTTGAATCAGAAAATATGCTTAAATATCCCCAAACGTACTTGTGAAGCTGCACAGTGGTGGACAGTGTTCATCTGGTGCTACTGGGAAGCTCTTAGATCCAAATCTATGCAACCGTGATTGTGAAGCAGGACAAAGAGCTTGGACAGCAAGCAGCCCACTCAACCCACTCTAATCTCATCATCATGTGGCTAGCTTGTGGCTTGTAGCTTGGGTATTAGCAGTTACATACAGATACAATTACTTACTATAAAAAGTTTAACTAACTAACATGTTAAACACTGTTTACTGGCCCAGACGACATCTCCATGTGTAATGCTAGGAAGGCAGATTACATGTAAGCAGCTGTAATGGCTTTCACTGCAGCGCATGTGTGTGAAGTCTTATGACTCCATCTTTGTTAGACAAGCCAACACATCCAATTATTTGAAAACTAAATACACATAATAAATACACTCACTGCACATAATCTAAGTCACCATATGTAGGTACACCCACGGTCATAAGTCTGAGGCTCTCAGTATGTAGGTGTTTCTACCTGTTCCAGGTTTTGATGTCTCAGACCAGGTGATATAGAATCAAAAGACAATGTTCATGACCTTTGACCCCCCCACATCGCCACCCCCTCACCCCACCCCCTGCCCCCACAATTTAAATCACATTGTTGCCTCCACAGGATCATAGTTTACTCTGTTTCCATGGCAATGCAGTGTCTGCTGAGGGGGCTGATGCATTATGGGAATGAGCACATTAGTGGCCTGCCACACACACACACACACACACACACACACACACACACACACACACACACACACACACACACACACACACACACACACGCTCACAGAGGTTCTTTAACATATTGGGCAAAGTTGCATCACATTATTGCTGTTGTATTTACATAAATGCAGAATACTCAGAATTAGGAGAAGTCCTGTTATATTCATGGCTTTTACCCAGTTATGCTACCTGCAGAATCAGACTAAACTTAACAGTCAGTCAGTCCCACATCTTACCTGTAGACTGGCAATGATGGTGAATTTCATGTAGTCAAAGAGCTGGTGTAGCCTGCCTGCTTCACAGCTTCAGACTGCTTATTTTATTGGACTAACAACAATTTAAAAAAGAAAAGCAAAACAAAAACTGCTATACACTAGCTGAAATCAGTAGCTGTTTTGCATTTAACTTATAAATACTTTATTAATGTCAGTTTTGCGTCTACTGATGAAATCATCTAATCATAATTAATTATTCCAACATGTATGCAGTCATGCATGTATTTATTTATTATCATATTGGTGTGCAGGTCCGTGTACCTTTAGGATCTGAATAGTCTGCTGTAGGAGTGGCCATCTTGCATCAGTGGCTGGGGAAAGTAGGCCACCGGCCTCTTTCACACAACACAGGAAAACGGGGCCGAGCGGACACACAGCTGATCTCCACAGCACGCTTGTGTCATCAAAACGAGCCGTGTCTGACATGGCCGACTGCATGCACATGCCACACTTCAACTTGCGCAGCGTTTCCCTCCTCAGATGGAGCAGCGCGATGAGGGGTGATGTGTGGTTGGTCCTGTTTTACATTCAGAGGCCCTGTGATTGATGTGTTTCAGGGATGGCTCCATTATTATAACTTGCTATAGTGTTAGATTGAAGCCAGCACAAATGTCAATCAATATCAATATTTGAGAATTATAGTCTGATAAAGATAGATCCCTTAATATTTCATCAGTCTATATCTGACCTGGGATACAAGTTTGGACCCAAGACCAAATTATTTTTGTTTGGGGTTTGCTTCATGGTTTTAGGTCTTGGGTCTGCATAGTAAGATGTTAGCATTTTGGGTTGACTACAGTGTATTTCAGACCAGGTGTGACTGTGGTCAGCTCCCTTTTCTTGAAAATAAATGTATGCACGTCAAGTTCGGGTAGATTATCTGGTTCTGATCGACTCCAAATTTGGTGAACAACGAGAACCTCCTGTGTGCAGAGCTTGTCTAGTATGATAAGCAGCAGTACTGCTAACGGCAACAGTTTCAGTTGCATACAGATATTATCGCTAACTGGAGATTGTTGAGTTGATTCACTACATTCACTAATACAGTTTGTCGATGATTGCGTTTAGCAGGTAGTTCCCTCTTGCTAAAGGTTTTGTTTTAATCTCTTCCTCACTATTAGACTTCATCATCATATATTTGAATCCCTAAGAAGAAGAATGTCCCTCTGTCATTAAGAGCCTCACAGAATCATTTTATCTGGCTACACTGCCGATCTCTAATAAGTGAAGAGCTGGTTGGTTGCTTAGCTGTTGTACCCCCCACTCACAGGCTGAAAACACAGCCAGCCCCGGCTAACAAGCTAATTGAGGTAGCACTTTAGCCTGCCATGGCCCTGCTCTGATTAAGCTCAGCATTGGTTTCCAGGTTGAATGTAAGCAGCTTTTAGCCCCTGTGGATTAGTCAGCCTCGCTTCAACACTGCTCAGAGTCAGTTATATGCCTCTTGTTTCACCGCTAATTTTCACTCCCATCATTTGCATTTTGGAGAAGCGTTTTTCAGAAATTAGGCTGGGAGCCCACGGTGGGTCGTGAGCGGATTTAAATCCCCAAACTAAGCGGGAAAATTAATAGTTTAAGCTGCTGATGCCTACACAAAATCCCTGTAATAGAAAGCGGATGTGCTGTTTGATATTCAGCAACCCTTAGATACAGAATCTGTGTTAGATATTAGCGTTACTGAGTCATGATGAATCAGAGCCATCTTTCCTGACTGAATTTCACTTATTCACTACAATAACGAAGATCTGAGAATCTCTCTGTAGGCGTGCTGACCAAATCTGTGCCAGGATACTTTAAACTTTGAGAAACAGTAGTTGTGAGCGTCCCCTCGATGAACTCCCACTCCTGTTTATAAGCAGGACATAAACAGTCACAGGCTCTCGTCTGATGTTGGGTCGGTAGGCGGAGGTTCACTTTAAGCCAGGCAGGAGATAAGATAGAGTGTGTAGGAGTTGTGGGTCACTGAGGGAGCTGAAGGAGGCAGTGAGCCAACCAGGAGATAAAAACAGATGCTCTGTAGTCGACATTACCTGTGTCCAACTCTGTTCCTGAGTGTTCAGCCTGTGGACATCATCATTCCTCTGTTTCACCTTTGCTTCCCGCTATTGTCATTGTTGATACATCCTTGAACAAAGAGATAAAAACATTAGCTTAAAAGAGCATTTACATACATTTTGCAGACTTAACCTCTGGCCAGAATAAACTCAGTGGCTCATAACAGTTGGAATAGGAAGAATGAACTGCAAGGGTGGAATATAATTTGAGAATAATAAGTATTTTTAAAACCACTGTATTTATCAAGTCAAATTTGTATTTTATTGTAAATAATTTTGAACTACATCTCCTGTGTGAAAAAATTATTATTATTATTATTATTATTATTATTATTATTATTATTATTATTATTATTATTATTATTATTAGTCAGGCCAGAAGTCCAAAAGTCTAAATGACAAAAGAAGTTGGTGGAAACAAGATTCAAATTCATATTAATCCGTCTGTGGGCAAAATAATTTAATGAAATGGCTAATAACTAATACTAGACATTAAGAAGCAGCTCCTATCTAACATCAACAAGCTAGAACTTTGCTGTTTGCCTTAAAAAAAAAACAGCAACTGCTACAGTTGACATGAAACGTGTGAATCGTCTCCTGTGTGGAGCTGCACCTAGAGACGATAATTAAGAGATAGTTCTCTCCTAATTTTTGAGAGAAGATAACATTTTATTTGACTCAGAAGGTCAGAAGAATTTTTGTTTTACATTAAAAAAAAACTCAAACAAGACTGAAAATCTACAGCCGTGATGGTGGCTCAGAGCTGTACTCCAGCAGTGCTTTGAGCTATAGGCTAACATCTGCATGCTCATAATGACAATCCCAACAGAGCAGGGTTAATGTTTAGCATTAAGACCATCTAAGTATATACTGACATGCTAACATTTGCTAATTAGCATTAAACACAAAGTATAGCTGAGGTTAATGGACCAAGAGAATGTCATTATTTTTGCAGATATTTGGTCATAAACCAAAGAGGATCACCAAAGTCACAGTAATCACTTCAAATCCAACAGTTGTTGAGATATTTCAGTCTGAATTGACTGATGTGGCCATACATGAAATGAGCGTGTAAACCCCAGAGAAGTTTTCACAAACATCCCTGTTTACTTCCCGCTTTTGACTGAATTTAATTACCTTCTAGGGAGTAGCATTAGCTTCTTTCCTACAAAACATTGTTCTATCACTTTATCTAGCTTCATCCCGAGCCTCCAAGCAGGCCTCTCTAACAGGATTTGTTTAATAGTCTACTACTCCCTGATTCATATCTCTGCAACCCCCAGTCAGCCAAGATCAACACTAATGAGCCTTTGAGAGAGAATAATGAGCTTGTAGCAGTCGCTCGAGTGTGGCTTCTCTGGATGAGGCAGGACAGCCTGTGGAGGAGGAGTCAGTGCCATATCTCAGCAACAACAGAGGTAATGGCGTCCGACAGCGAGCTAATTCCTCCAGTGTACTCGTCCGCTTCATCTGGGCTCCATCCAGAGTCTTCATACCTTAAGATAGAGTTTGAAGAAGCAAGTTTTTTTCTGTCTCTTAATTATACTAAATGTAAAAACTTCACTTTTGTCAAACTGATTATGTCAACAAACTTTTTTCTGATGCAGTGGCACGCTTTGAAATCCATTTGAGAGTCACGGCAAAGACTTTTAGTTAGCAGTTGTGCAAAACAGTTGAGGCTGCTGTTACGGAGGTTGTCTTCTTCGGTACATGTCCAAACCTGAACTCTTTGGTCAGATGTACACCAGTGCTTGTTCCTTTAGCCGGATCTCCATCTTAACAAACCAGTGGCCTCACTGTCTTTTTTGATGGGAGTCACGACGTCAGGCATTCGACTCATCTACAGGAACACTGGCTTGGTTGAATCTTGATGCTGATGCCTGAAGAGTAAAGATAGAGACAGGAAAGATGGGCACAGAGACTTTTCCACCCTGAATTTCTGTACAATGAAAGGGTTGACTGCTTCTTTGGATAATGAAATATGGCTTTCTTTTGTGAAGCAGATCAGATACAAACAAAGCAGGAACTTGTCCCCTCATCTGGACGGAATAAACCAGAGAACTGCCTTAATCTGCTCGTCTCTCCGTCTATTTCACGTTTTTATTCACTAATCCATCTCTCTAGTCTCCTTTATGCCTTTCTCTCTGCCTTTGTCTCCACTGTGTCGGTATGTTTTCCCTGCTGATCCTCCAGGCTCAGAAGCCTGATGGAGGAATGTCATGATGGAAGCAACAGTGAGAGGACGTTTGGTCGTCTTGTGTCTGGATGTCCTCAGACTTTACAGTCAGGGAATGCATCGGCTTTGTCACTTTGACAATACCTGCATGAATGCGAGGGTCACTGGTGACTGAGCTACAGTACATCTCAAGGATTTCATTTCTCAACGACTTTGCACATTTAGACTAAAATTGGAGGAAGTTTCTTAGACCATGTTATTTGCAGAAGTTTCACTTGGGCCTTGTACAAAAACTGCACTCTGTTAGGCTTGGTATGACTTGGGGTCTATCTTAAAGTGAATGTTTTGGACAGCAATTAAAAAGAACATAGTTCATCTTTAGGTGTACTTCAAGTTGATCTTTCGAGGGACTCAGCGTTTTCCCAGCTGCCTCTGCATGGCGATGGAAAAGCCCTGATGTTAGTGGTTTGTCGGCCTGGTTATGAGCGATATCCATTTCACTGACGGTCATTCCTCCTCGTGTGGCTAAAAATGGGGTGACAGACCGTTACGTTATGGAAAGTTGCAGCAGTGCCCAGAATGTAACCCCCTTACTACTACTAGATCTTATTACCGCAGCTATGCAATACTGTCTGTCTCTCTAACTACCTGTCTCTCCTCTCTCTAACACTATGTCACTGTGTGTCTGACTTTGACTCTTTGACTTTCTTACTTCTTGACCCATTTGATTTTTCTCCCTCTGCAAATCTCTAAAAGAGACACAAAATTACCTTACACGCAGGTGAATACAGTGTATCTGCTATCAGACATGTAAATTTGAATTATTATTAATATCAAAATCTGAAATTACATATTGATTTTTCCTCATTTGTATGTGGTGCCTACCATTATATCAAAGGAGCAGACAGGCCCCTAGTTTTTCAGCTGCACACAGCGATCAATAGAGATTTATAATTGACCAGCCTCTCTCTTTCTGTCTGTCTCAGCCTCTCTCCCCAGAGTGAGGCTGTTTTCTTGGCCTACTTACACAGAGCTCCCTGTTTGCACACTCAGTCAGAGCAAAGCTGCAACAGAAACTGAGCCTGAGAGCAACATCTCTTCACGTCTCACCAATGGATTTTTACCTAAAACGTGTCTTGAATTTAACCACTTAAATTTCAATTTCTTTTTCAGTTTATTTGAATTATATAAAATAAACTATTCTTACAGGCCTGTCCTCACCCAGCAGAACCGGACGTCCATGGTTTCTAACGACTCTGATGTCTTACGCTGGAAATGAAAATTGGGTCAACCTCAAAACCCAGCATCGACTAATCGACGTTGTTTAGCAGACGATTGGTTTTGCTTGCGACTAGAATGTCGGTCTTTTATATGTCAAGATGGCGTTGGCATGAGAAATTTGGATGACGTTGGATTTTGGTTACTTAACAGCACGACTTAAAACCTACAGCTCGTCAGTATTCTACGTCAATTTGACCTTGGCGTTAGACGTTGTCCTGACTTTGAATTTTGATACCAGACATCGCAACTGCTTTCCTTGAAGATATTTGTTCTCTGCTTTCTGTCACTGTGCTGTTCTCCCAAATTTAAAATAAAGGCAGCAGTGGCCGTCCTCAGGGAAAACTGTTAAACATGACTCATCACTACAAGCTTTTTACATTAACTGTGTGTTTTTGTGTGTCTGTTGTAAGGAAGCAGCATCAGTGCAAATTGCATGTGGTCCATCTGCACAGTGCCACGTCATACCATGCAGCTTCAGGTGCTGCGGGACCTGTGTAAAATCTGAAGTGTTGACTGAATGTGTGATAGTTAAAGATCAGGTTGCAGTGGTGTTAATGAATATTTTATTTCCGTTAACTCTGTGAACCTATGGACTATGAATCTACGAACCTGCCACAGTGACAACCATTGAAAAGCTTTCTCAAAAGCCAGAGGGGAAATAAGTCCTGCTGTTTTTCAGGCCAGTCACGAAGTTGTAAAGAAATGTGATGAATCCCTGGGATCATCCGTACAAGTACATAAAGGAAATCTTTACCTTGACAGCAAAATATGATTTACTCTTGAGTCAGAGCATCACTGAGCAGACTGTCAGCTCTCAACTGTAAAATCACCTGGGTAGAAACAGGCAGAGGGTGTTGTTCTTCTAATGCAAACAAAGATAAAACTCTTTCCGCTGACATCAGAGGGTAGAAAGTTAGTTGCTGGAAACGTTTCTCCAGACTGCAGCTGAAACAATTAGTCATTCGTCATCAGTTGAGTCGATCAGCAGAAAATGTGTTGTTATTTGTAATAGTTGCTGAGATGTAACAGCCTGTTGTGCCTGCAGCCGTGCGATGAGTTTCAACGTGAAGCACAAACACATGAACTGAAGAAAGTGTGAATTCCTACATCATGGCCTCTTTAAAAGGCAAAAGATCAGAGGACTTAAAATCAGTTGGGAAATCTGCTCTTCAAATCTGATCTTTATCGTCCTCAATGAAGTTAACAGTGTTTTTAATAGTACATTTGAAATTTCAGTGGAAACTCTGTAGAACTGGTTGTAGCTCAGTGAAGCTGTGCTTGCTGCTGTTGTTGTGTAGCAGGATGTACAGAACTCAGCGGCAGCTGCTGTCTGTTCGCTCGTCTGGAACCATCCAGAAATATTTTAATTCCTCTTCTGGACCTCACCATTTTTCTCTATGTGTGTGTGTGTGTGTGTGTGTGTGTGTGTGTGTGTGTGTGTGTGTGTGTGTGTGTGTGTGTGTGTGTGTGTGTGTGTGTGTGTGTGTGTGTGTGTGTTTTTTTATGATGTGTTTGTGCTGCTGTTCAGTTTGTGAAAAACACCATGAAATGTGGAACCCCATCATTATGACAATGATTAGCTTTTTCAGTATGCATCACTGCTTTGATCAATACAGACTTATTAGCGAGACGGTTTTCGCACTTGCCGAGCTGCAGAAATAGGAAGTGTGTGTGTCTGAGAGTGTCTTTCTCTGTGCCAGTGTCTCTCTGTGTGTTTATCTGTGTTAGTGCATCTGTGCATGTGACACTGTGTGTATTGTGAAAGTGTGTGTGTGTGTGTGTCTGTGTGTGTCTGTGTGTGTCTGTGTGTGTCTGTGTGTGTGTACCAAAGCTTGCACCTGGCTCCTTGTCTATGCCCCAAAGCCCAGAGAGGTGCAATAAAGAACGCCTTGTCCCAAAAACCATGATGCACACACACACACACACACACACACACACACACACACACACACACACACACACACACACACACACACACACACACACGTTCTCAGTGTAGCCAGATGTATGTCCAGATTTAGGATAAACACAAAATATGTGCGTATGTTGATAACAGACTATTATGTGGAAATATATGTTACCTGTTTAAAATGACACATGTATGCGATGAGAAACTCTTCCTCTGTGTGTGTGTGTGTGTGTGTGTGTGTGTGTGTGTGTGTGTGTGTGTGTGTGTGTGTGTGTGTGTGTGTGCAGGATGACTCCATTCCCCTGGCATTTCCTTGTGGGGAAGTCGCGCAGCTCCCTTTTTCCCTCATCTTAGATATCTGGCCATCTTCTACAGACACACACACGATCAAAAACTCATATTGTTGTCCCTGCTTAAACCCTCTGACACTCAACCCTCTTCCTCCTGTTCATCGTCCTTCATCCCACTTTCGGTCCTTCTCCAGACCTCCCGTGTTTTCTGGCAGCAGCCTGAAAAAGTACGGAAAACAGATTTCCAGGTCTTAAAAGCAAAAGCACAGCACCAAAAATGGTTGTAAAAAGTAATAGGAGAGAAATGTTGCTGTGATACATTTCTGGCCATTGAATCTAATGATTCTCTGTTGCATCTGAAAAGACAAGAGTGAGATAGGGCAGCAGGGAATTGGGAATATCAACATGAAAACACAGTATCAACAAATAGTGTAATGGGGCGCGAGTGTAATAATCCTGGTTGATAACAGCTGTTGGACTTTGTTGCATGTGATTAGCCCACACTCCTCTCTCTCTCTTTTGTGTCTTGTTTATTGGAGCTTAGATTTTACTTTCATAGTTTCATAGAGTTTTTCTCCTAATGTTGCAAAACACAAGTGATTTTCTCTGATCACCCTGAAACGTAGATGGGAAACTGACCACAGATCAGCACCTGGGTTCAGCTTCCGTCTCTTCTCCTCTAATGAGAACCCCAGATCACTAATACCCCCCCCCCCCCACCCCCCCACCCCCACCCCAGAGTGGAAGCTTTAGGTCAAAGGTCACAACAGCTGGGCCGTGGCAAGGTCTACCTTATGAACTCTGGGGTCAGGTCGTCATTAAAGCTGATGTCTGCTCCTTTGTTGGGTCCTGATTGGAGAGAGGAGTGATCAGAGTGAAGGAAGCTTTCAAGGTCACTGGGACATGACTGACCCTCTCTAAATGTCTGCTTTGGGGCTCGTTCAGCTTTGATGATTGTCGTTTAAATTACTGGCCTTTATTTTTTACTTTTTACTTTTGCAGCACTTGAACAAAATAGCTCCAAATATCACATGGTTGGTAGGTTACAGGTTATGAGCATTTGATGAAGATACGAGATTTTACAAACATTAAATGAATAAAGGATTTATTTTGAGACAGTTGCATATAATTATAATGAGCAAACAGGATCTGGTCTGAATGGTCAAATGTGAAAGATAGTTTTACAGCACATAAACAGAGGGTGCTGTTTGTTTAAAAAAGCAGATGAAAAATAATTACACTGCTAAAAAATCACTAATTGAATTTTGACCACTTGGGGCAGCAGAACAAGCTTTAAACACAGCATGGACATATTATGACATTTATAAGGTTGATATGCTAAATGTGTTAGCAAACAATTAGCTACTTACACACCCAGCTGACACGGAGCAACATTAGCATTCATTTTCGTGTCCTGGTGAATGTATGTCCCATATTTGCTCTTTTTCTAGATCTGTTTTTGGTCTGTGCCAACTTCACAGAAAGTGATGTTCTGCTGCCAAATGTTCCACTATGTTCATTAGCTAGTTGCTAATTTGTCTGTCTGTTGTTCGGTGGCTGACAGGTAGTGTATAGTTGAGTTGTGTCTTTTAGAAACAGCCACCTGCTGCTTCAGGAAATGTGGAGATAAGAGCGCAGGAAACATGGAAAACAATGAGCTGGAAGACACTGAAATGCTCATGTAGAGCTGAGGGGAACTGCAGAGACCAGTGATAATTCATCACTACATGGGACCCCTTTCTCATTACACATAGTCATTTACCCACAGTTAATTTAAAAAGATTGATCAGTGCAACTGTAATTTGGTTTCATTTATCTGGTCACTCTTTAAGTCTGTATTTACACTTATGAAATCCTACTTATTCCCAGCTATGTTTTCTGTTACAGACTTTGTTTTTAATAGAAATGGGTGTCAATATCTTAAAGCAAGACAGAAGTTTGGGCCTACTACTAGATTTTTTTGGGGGATATTTTCAGCGAAAATAATATGTAAGGTTAAGTTTTTGCAATTTTCCAGTATGTTTTATTGACACAAAGCAACAGAGCTGATGGGAAATGTGTTGGGCCACAGTCTCAGGTTTTCCCAGTAATTATTAGACATTTTGTCTTTATCGCTCTGTATTAGACTAATTCATTAAACTTTTATGATGAAATCGTCTGGCTAGCTCAGCAAAACGAAACTCTGCAGTCAGCAGTTGATAAGTGTAAGTGTTAAAAAAAATGACATCAGCGGAGCTGGTGATCTGTGGGGAGGCACAGGCCGGGCAGTGTTGGCAAACACCGGCGGATTAAAGTGACTGCTGGTTGCCGGGGGAGGAAACGGGTGAGTCAGTGATGCCCTGAACCCAAAGCAGAATCTCTGAAGTGAAATGCTCCCAGAGTGAATCAATTCATCAGCATCTCAGCACATGACCTTTTCAAGCCCAGAGCTCCTCATCAGTCTGCTGACTGAGCATTTGCTCTGTCGTTTGTATTTGGGCCAAAGCCCGGTTAAGACTCAACATGTGCAGATTTACAACCATGAATTAAATATTTAGACTTCTCACTGTCATCTAGCTCTGATGGGATGAAGGCACGGCAACTTGGAAAACCCTGAAAATCTGTCAACAAGAAATGAACTCATTTATCAAGTACAAATGTGCAACACTGTCAGGGGCCAGTGTCTTAAACATTGGGGTTTGCTGCTTTTTTATAACATTGGAAATTGAATATCTATTGATATTGGAACTTTCTGTCAGACAAAGAGACTAGTGCTGCAGCAGTCACCAATTAATTAAATGCTGGGTTGACAGAGAATTAATAGGAAACTATTTGTATAACTGATTAATGATTAAGTCATTTTTCAAGCAAAAACGCCAAACGTTTCTTTTAAACTAACAATTATTTTAATTATTGATTAAATGTTTAGGGCTGCAACTGACAATCATTTTCATTATTAAGTAATCGCGTGAAGATTTTTTTATTGTCTTTGACCAAACAATTAATCAGTTCACTGAAAAAATCTTCACGCGATTACTTAATAATGAAAATGATTGTCAGTTGCAGCCCTAAACATTTAATCAATAATTAAAATAATTGTTAGTTTAATGCATATGTCAAAGTTTTTTTTATATATATATTCTGTATCTGCATGTTACAGTGCTGTGTTGAAGTTTTATTGAATGAAATATTAAAGCCTAAAATAACATGCATTTCAAGGCAGGACCATTCAATCAAATAGAAATATTTTAAATGTGTTGTACATTTTCCTCAAAACTCAGCCTGTGTATTTGGCATCTTTAGAAAATGTGGGGTTTTTCCCAAAATGTAAAATATTTGGGATTAACAGTGGACACATAAATAGGTTGAGCTGGACACTGTCACATCACTTTTGGTTGTGGTTGCTGGTGCACTAAAGCACTCCTCCGCCCACACCTAGCCAAACGCTGTGGTAATACTTTTCAGTGTAAAGTTACTTTTTAAAGAGCTGTTATGAAATAATCAATGGAGAGTTTTCACCTGTGGGAACATAAAAAATTTGGTCCGACTAGATTGAAATTTTTGAATCTCTGTTGAATTTAAAGATAATATTTAGTACATTCACCCCACGTGCCAAAACCAAGGGTGTATTGTTATCTCAGACATGGTTTCTTCTTCCACAAATAAAAACCTACCTTTAGGGTGTCTGAAAAAATATGCTGAGACCTTGTGAGGCATTGAAACTGACTCGCATTGGCCATCACCTCCCAGGCCCTCCAGGCTTTTCCACGATCAGGGAAACTCTGGTCCAAACATCCCCCACATAGACCTGACCACAGTGGAGAGAGATCATGGTGCAAGTCATGGGAGAGTCGGATGACAGAAGGATTATGTCATGTTGGAGTGGAGCTTGAAGGCTTTAAGAGTTTCAATAGCTACATTGATGGTTATAAAAGTTCTTGGAAAAAAGTTCAATGAGAGATTTATTTAAGTTTAGATCTCTCTGCTTAGATCTTCTGCAAAAACAGTCTTAACAGAGCAGGAAGCTGTCAGACAGGTTGTAAACAAAGCCAAAGTTATACGGAGGAGAAACAAAGGCAAAAACCACTGCCCAATTTGTTAACTTCAAACACTGGAAATTTGATTTTGTAGACTGACTTCTTGTTCAGCTTTCACCTCTTGTACTGACTGTGTTTGTGCATGTAGATTTAAGGTGCACGTGGCTCCCTTCCTCTTTCAAATAAATGGTTTAGATCAGTAGTATACAATCTTTTTGGCTTGTAACTCCCTGAAATGAAGCAAAGTCTCCCTGCTAATTGTCCATGTCTGTGGTTATAACATGTTGAACCAAAGAGTGATATATATCTGAGTGAGTGATATATATATATATATATATATATATATATATATATATATATATATATATATATATATTTGACCTCATACATATTCAGAAGAGGTCAAAATTATCCAATAATTCACAAAAACAATTTAAAGATTAGAGGACTCTCTGAAAAAATGTTCTGCTTTTCTGCTTTCTTATTCTTTTATCATCCTGTGACCCCTCAGATTTACCTTTCAGCCCCTCAAAGGTTGCTGACCCCCAGGCTGGAACTGCTGGTTTTCATCATGTGACTAAACTGAGGGTTTATTTACAACCTGTGTTAATCTGAACACTGAACAAAGTCGTCGTTTCCCCAGATGTAATTAACTTGTTTAAAAAAATCACATCATGACTGACAGGAATGATGGACAAAACTGCAGCCAGAAAAAGCCATGGTCCCTGTTTCAGTTCTGCTCCTTCGACAGACTGACGGACTGTCCCTATGTCTGTTTCCCCGCTTTTATGTGTCCATATTGGCCAGGTGTGAGAGTGTGTCTGTGTCTCGTTTCTGAACAAAGGAACCAGAGAAGATGATGTCATCTTTTAGCCATTGTGCTGTGTGTGTGTGTGTGCTGTGCTGTGTGTGTTGGCAGTTGGGGGGATTCTGTAATTATTACAGTCTGTTTTCTGAGGTCACCTTTCTCACGTGGAGAGGACACACACACACACACACACACAAGAACTTTTCATCATTTAGGCAGCATTGTGTTGATTTTTTTTTTTCTTCTTCCTTTCAAAAGGCAGCTTCACGAAAGGAAAAATGGTAATATAATATGGAAAATCAGGGGACAAACCAAGAACAAAACTGAGCAAAACATACACACATTGGTCTTTCTCATTTCGCGTTCTCTAGCCCCATTACCCGAACCTGAAGCATCCCGCCTAAATGCCTAACCCTAACCATAAACTAAACCTAGTTCTAACTTTATATCCTTAAACCAAATCTTGACCCTCAAACTGACCTTTAAAAGGTGTGAGGACTGACCCAGAAGTCCTCACAAAGCACAAATGTCCTCGCAACTATGCTTTTGAACAGAACTATGTCCACACAACCGTAGAAAGACATGTACACACACATACATGCACACAACAACTGGGCGCCAGGCTTGAGTGGTTTTATTCAGTTCATGGACTCTTATGAAATTAAACCTCAACAAGGAAAGAGACAAGTTGTTGTGTGTGTGTGTGTGTGTGTGTGTGTGTGTGTGTGTGTGTGTGTGTGTGTGTGTGTGTGTGTGTGTTAAAAGCTGTTCATTCATCAGCATCTGTCATGACGTCACTGGTGTCCATACAGCAGCTCCTATACAGTATATTAGCCTCAGGGTGTGTGTGTTTGTGTGTGTGAGGAATGTGAAGTGTGCGTCTACTTGAGTGTGGTAAAGTGTGCAGCTCTTGTAGTGTTTGTAGAGTGTGTGACGTTAACATTACAGGTCGGCCAAATGATGTGCTCATTTATACATAATACATTATACATGTAATTATGAATAATCCCAGTCGACACACATTCTTAAGCCTTCACCAAACTGCATCGTCAGCAGAGATGTGCTGGTACCCGAACCTCCTCACACTCGTACCACACGCGCGCTTTTAACACACACACACACACACACACACACACACACACACACACACACACACACACACACACACACACACACACACACACACGCCCGCTGCTGCTTCTTGTTCTCCCGAGGCAGTATATTGTTGAACTAGTCTGTTGTCACCAGAGAAAAAGAAATGCAGACTCTGGGATTGAGATAGTGAGGTCAGACAGAGTACGCAGTCAGCCAGGGGAAATCTTATGATTCATACACTTTTTGTGTGTTTAAATGTAAGTGTGGAAGGTAATTCATTAGTGCTGCTGAGTTTGTGTGTGTTGTCAGAAATACCTTCTGCATGTGTGTGTCGTGAGTTAGAGACAGATGACTCAGCAGTGCCAGGGTAAGATGGATGCTAGAGTCTAATGGAGGCTGATGGAGGTCGGCCTGGTGTGGCTGAAAAGCACAGAGACACCACACACGTAGCACACACGGCATTAGTCCACGACATTACCTTAACTACAGTCTGTAGTTCAAGGATTTCCAACTTAGCTTTGAGGACTTTGGGTGTTTGTAGGATTTGGTGATTTGGTTTAATTTTGGATTTGATCCAAGTTGATGAAGTCTGCAAAGTCTGACACGCACCAAAACAAAGTTTAGCCCTGACATATAATCACCTTATATCACCTTGTAAGGCTGTTTGGATAACAGGTTAGCCAACTATTGCCCTTTTCCTCATCAACAGACAAGAAGGAACATTATCATTCACCACATGATGAACGTAGGCCCAGTGTTTACTCTCGATCTCTTTAGCTGACGCTCCGCTGTGTTTACTGGCCACTTACTAACTTTGATTGTCCGTTGTTTTGGAGCTGGAGATGTAGAATGTCATGGTTTTCTTTTTGTATGCCTCCACGCCGCTGACAGCCAGAGCAGGAGGCCTTAACAGAACTTTTTCAAATTTGGCTTTAACATTCATTAGGACGCAAGGATGAACTGATGAGATTTTGGAGATCAAAGGTCAAGGTCACTGTGACCTCACAAAACACATTTTTTGGCCATAACTGACAAATTAATTCACTAATTATGACACAGTTCAGCTCAAATGTCTATAAGAATAAAATTAACTGATGACATTTTATATTCAAATGGTCAAAGGTCAACTTCACTGTCACATCATAATGTTCTGCAAAAACACTTCTGGCCATTATTTAAAGCTGTAACATAGGGAGTGGAGATTGTGACCATATTTCCTGCAACTGAAATGGTTGGTGGAGGGATACAACTGTGAGGCAGTAGTTCTAGTTTTTTGCTGAAAACAGCTGCCTGCTGCTCTTGTAAATTCATTTGAGAGGCTTTAATGTGTCTTGGAACCAAAACAGTGAGCTAAAAGAGGCTAAAAGTATTTAAGCACTGAAGAGTTGGTGATGATTAAGTGATCATTACTGTCATTGAACTCTTTCACATTACATGTAGTCATCTGATTGTTAAGCGTTTATTTAAAAAGCTATTAATTGGTGACAGTTTCAGTTTGTGAATCGTTGAGTTTTAATTTTAATTTTAAAATGGTAAAAAAAAATTAAATCATAATAAATTCAACAAATGACTTGAAAGGATCTCTATGAGCAGATTTGATCAAATGCAATTGAGCCGTTGTCCTTTGCATTTTGAACATCATCCGACTCACATTATTACAGAAACATTTCTCAAGTGGAGTTGAACGTTTGCAAATGAATTCCTGGAAGAAATTTGTCTCTTTATAAATATTGCCCACACTGCTCACACACACAAATTCATATTTTGTTGTTATAATATACCATTATCTTTTCTGGTTTTTTAAAATAACTTTCCCATTCACATATCCTGTTAATGACTCTTGTTATTTTCAGTCTCTTGTCTGCACTGAAACTGCTTTGTTTGTCTTTCCCTTCCTCTCCCCTTCGCTCCAGTTTGTCCTCTTCCTCTATGGTCACTCTTTTCCCTTTGTGTTTTATAGCTGATAAGGTTCGACAGCAGCCCACCTCCACTTTAATTAGTCACCATATTCATTGTCTACGCTCCTCTCCCCTCGCACACTACTGCCAGATTCAGATGTCAACAAAACAATAACAATATAAAAAAGTCACACATCCTCTCCCACTGTCTTTACTATTTCTTAAATTCTCTGTTTGCTTGTTACGTCATGAGTTTTGTCTCATGCTTACTTCTTTTTTTAAATTTTTTAAAATTTTTTTGACAGTTGACAATTTTGTCCTCCCTCACCTTTGCATTCCCACAGTGTAGTTCCCACAGTTTGGTACCAGCAGAGATTTGCTTCCTTGTCATCTTTGCAGTTCGCTCATTCAATCAGCCTTGACCTTTTAGTCAACCCCACCTCCACACACACGCACACATATACACACACTTGTCCCCCGTGGCTAAAACCAAAATGGGCTAATCCGTCAACACTCAAACTGTGGACTGCGCCAACTCATTCAGGAACAGGGGCCGGTGGCTCAGGTGTCGCAGTCCTGTTTCTCACAAAGGAAACCTGATCATGTGGCAGTTCAGACACACATGCACAGACACAGGCTATCAAACATATGATGCAGACTTGTGAAGGTTTGCAAAGACTTCCACTCACACTATCTCTCTCTGTCTGTTTGTCCTCCCCCTAGTTTTCCGTCTGTGAAAACATTTGAGATAGCATTGTTAGCCCACAGAGACAACTGAACCGTTCTGCTCAGGCTGTAGGGTGAAAACAGGCTTTAACAGCAGGGTCTGTGCTGCTGTGTTCAGCAGGCGTACTGCACTGTACCTCCTCTGTTGGTTCAAGCTGTTTTGTCTCTGTGGTGATTACAAAATAAACCCTGAGTGGACTGTAACAACTCCAGTGTGGCTGTGGGGTCTTATGGCAACTCGCCACAATGTATGTACTGTTAGCATAAAGCGTCTACTCAAGGTGCTATAGAGGCAGATCTCTTTGCAATGTTGACTTGAACAAGAGGGCCTTAACTTTTCAGCTCTGACTTGAAAACTCTCTCATTAACTTGTGTTTTGTGTTCACTGAAAAAGAGGAGAGTTATGTTTTAATTCCTTGCACCAGTCCACAGCGAAAACACTCAAGTCTGTTAAGGAATGCTGATGGTTTGGAGCGTCGCCCGTGATTCTCCACACTATTGTAGAGGAAAATAACTTGTTGTCAATCTGGTTTTTGTTTTATGACACACTGAATCAGCCTGTATGTTTACTCAGCCGGTGACGCCTGGAAAGCTTTTTGATTTCTACTAACAATTTGCAAAGCCATGACATTGGTCACTTTCTGGCTTCTTTCAACAAAACTAAAAAGAAAAAAGAACCATCATTATTGTCATATTGTGCTCTAAACTGACCTATAACTGTGCTATTCATATCTGAACAATAGACACACAGATTAGTAAATGACCATGATGCTGTGTATGCTGCATGGGTAAAAAAACTACTGGTTTATTTTGTCCTTATGTCTCTCTCTTCTTCTCTTCTCTCCAGGGTCGACATGTCAAGACGGGACAACTGGCGGCCATCAAGGTCATGGATGTCACCGAGGTCAGTAAACATCATAAATTTAAACAGAAATTTCGGTAAATTAGTCATCCATCCATTCATACACCCATCTATGCATCTATTCATCCAGTACTGTTATGTGAGTATTAGGAGTGCATCAAGATAAACATATGGTCATGCTAATTCTCCAGTCGTGTGCTATCAAATAATTGCAGAGGAAGAGAGCACAACAAGATGATGTAATTAAAACAGTGCCAGCCAAACCTCAAATGGTGTGAAACACAGCATAACATAACATGTTTGTTTCATGTATTTATTTGTGTAACGTTACAGTCTCCTCATAGCTCCACACAGATATGGTGTTTTCATCTGCCACAGCTTTTTATCTCGTCATTGGAGCCAAAGCTTCAGTGCACATTTAAGTCAGATGCTTGATGTATGTAAGGATTTATTTTCTGTGTCGATTTCAAGTTATTGTTGTCAGTACAGACGTCTCATTTTGAACTGCAGCATCATTGTATTCTGTTTTTTTTCTTTTTCATAAATTTGGAAGCTGATTTTTCTTTGCTGCCACAGTTAGTGGTGGATGAAACAAACATTGACTCAGTTGTGTGAGAGATGTCACAGTTTTACACAGCTATATTAAAATATTTCCACTGTGAAGAGAGAATTGTAGACAGTAGCAACATGGAATAGATGCATGAAAAATGTATGAAGTGGGACTGCAGCAGTTACCAGACTCACCGCAGCAGCCACAAAATACAGCTTTTGCAGATTTGGAATTGATCCCAAAATTAGATTCATTGCAATGGATGGAATAAATCAGAACTAATTCTAAAATCAGACGTACAGTTTAACAGTTAACACCAAAACAAACAGTTTCTCCGACTCCCCTTCCTCTTTCTACTCTACACCCTTATGTCAATGTTTTCTCTCCAAAAATAGTCATAGTGTTCAGACTTGTAATCACACAGCTTCCAAACCTCTTAGTAGTTAGTTTTTTCATTGGATAAAGCTAAGTTTGTGTTTAAAGCTCAACTGATTTCCAATTGCCTGAGGGCATTTTAGCAATAGTCTTAAAGATTGAACATTGGTGTCTGTGTGCGTGTATTGAAGTCCATGGGTGCATGCTGGCCAGCTTCCACAAAGTCGAGTAAGGACCCAGAGGGCTGCGTCTGCCTGTGTAATTGGAGCCTGTTTTTCTTGGAGTGTGTACATGCAGAAATGTCCTGGTAGTCTCCTACAGTAAAACTGCGTCTAACTACGCTGATGAAGAGTATTTGCCGCTTTTTCCTGCCTTTCGTGTTACTCATCATTGAATGAATAACTAAATGAGAGAATGAGAAAAATATTCACAAACACATAGTTGAGGCCACTTGACCATTTCCTGCCCAAACGCCTTAAAGAGGAATGAGTGTATCATCAAAGCATAAAATCCTTTAATCTGGGTGAACCACTGAAGAGGATTGTACTGTCTGTCCTTCAGGACCCCAATGGTTTTAGCTGCATCTATAAAAACCCTAATAGTTCTGTTTTAGTCCTGTTTTAAAGTTCTTCTCCAAACATTTCACATTTTAAACAATGTGAAAATACTCTGCTACGATAGACATTTTGGACACCATGGTATTCCCACACAAAATGTGAAAAAAAAAAAAAAAATTCAAGGACTGGGTCAATCCTTAGGCTTCACCCACCACCGCAGCTTGCGCTAGATTGACAGGTGAAACAGCAGAGTATCAAGATGATTAGTGGAGGAGATGACCCAGACTCAGGAGTTTGAGGATGAATCAGAATAGTTAGCATAGTTACTTGGTTATGTTGTTTGTTAGCTTGTAACTTGTAGTGGCTGACGCAGTGTAAGTGGCTGTGCTAATGTACTCTTGCTTTCTTTAACGACAAGATCAGGTTTGTTTTTGCCCTCCCCTCGTCCCCGAACGTTGATGGGCTTGGTGCCTTAGTTATGTTACGTATGAATCCCTGGCTGTCTGAATCTGTTTTACAAATAGGTTCACTACAGTTCTGAGGTTGAAATGCACAGCAGTGGTGTTGGCTGCTTATTTAGCTCATGACATGTCTTGTATTGTATAAAAAACATCATATGGACATGTTAACAAGGTTAAAAACTAGATTTTCTTCAGAGGAGGTCTTTAAGTAGGTAATCTGTGATATAAACAGGAGATATTGCTGTAATTAGTCTCCAGAAATAGTGAGATGTACCAGAGTACATTTTTCAGATTTGTGAGTCGAAAGTTTTGAGTCTCAACATCAGAATTGTTCCTTGTCTTTGGCTGTGGTTGAAGTATAAGTCTTACAACAATCACTTTATATGGAATTGAAAAGCAAATGTAGTTCAGTAGTACCATATTAACTAGGTCTATATAGACTTTCAGGTCCATTGACATTAGATAATCATGTCAGGACTACATGATATTTACAGATCTACTTAAAGATTTCTCATAGATTAGGACAGTGGTTCCCAGCCTTGTTGGTTTTTGACTTTATTAAGCAAGGCCTACTTGTGACCTCACGGCCTTAGTGTAGATATGAATTATTAGCAGTTTAACTTGAATAATTTTTAACTGCCTGAATGATTTTTAGAGGCCTGAAGAGGTGAAAGTCACAACTAAATCCAATTTGAAAAAAATTTGATTTCCTGACTCATCCATGTCCTCGTCTTGTGACCCTCCCTATTTATCTTGGGAGCTCTGAAGGGGAGCATTATGAAACTGTTATCACTTTACATCTCAAGTAGAGTAACGGGCAGGAGAAGCATGTTAAACTTCATTTCCCCACCTCTGATATCTTGTATTTACTGGACTGACTCATCTTAAGATAAACATTAACTTTATTAGTAATGCTCATTTCCAGTTTTACAATCCGAATATATCTAGTGGGACAATGGGAGGAAAGGAAAGAAGTGACTACTGGGAGATAGTCTCGATGATGATGATGATGCTGGGCAGATTGTAGCCTTTTATTTAACAATGAGTATCGATTAGTCATGTTATCCATTTTCCTGTCTTCCTAATGCTGAGTAAATGTAATCAACATGGGGTTTAGTGGGAACCATTCTTAGTGTCTAAGAATGGTTTAAATACTGTTGAAAGATGCCAAATGAAAGGAAATTCAATAATAGTGGTTACTACTGAGTTTAGCTGCCACTGTGGCAGATAACCAGACACATTTTGGAAGTGCTGTTGAAAAAATCGAGTTCATGGTGAAATGTTGCAAAAGCAGTTTGGGAGTTTACCTCTCACTGTGACCTGCAGGCACAAATCTCCGTCTCCAGCTGTGGAGATTAGAGACAGGACATGAAGAAGGGTCAGGAATATTTGATGGGAATGTGTTTATGTATTCATACGAGCTGAATCACTGAGGAGAAATACACATGTAGGGAATATTCAAGACATGACGGTTATGTTTTTTTCCTACTCCATCAAAACTGTTTAGATTGGTCCTTTAGCACACAGTTCAACCGTTTTCTACAATAAACACACTCAGGTCGTCTGGAATTTTGCCAAGAATGACGGTTGAGGAGAGGAAGTTGTTTGCAGTTGGAAAAGCTTGAGATTTTCAGATGCACATACACATACACACTAATCGCATACAACATTTATTTGTGTGTATGTGTGACATCTGAGGGGAACCACAAGAGCCTTTCATACACTCATGTGTGTGGGTGCAAAACAACACAGCTATACATCTCCTTTCCTGTGTGTGTTTGTGTGCGTGGTTTTGTGTGCGTACAAGTCCACTGTCGGCTCCTCGTGCACTTCTCGGCATATGTGCTCTGACCCACATACCACTTCCTGTTCCATATACAGAGCAGCAGAAAGGAGGGGGAAAACAGACAGAGGAGGAAAGAGCAAGTGGACAACGAGTGAAATGCAGGGGCAGGGCTGTGTTGACATATCAGGCAGCACTGAATATACATATTGTGATATAAATCAGTTCAGTGTTAAGATTACTGTGACAAATGTGCTGCAAACAGAAAATCTGTACAAAAGCAAACAAAATCTTAAATCTTTTCATTTGAAAGGCTTTAAAATTGCATAGTGTGAGATGTTTGCAGTTCAGTAACCTTCACCAGTCAGTTGCGTTCAGCAGTTTGTGTACCAGCATCATGTCTTTGCAATATAAGACCAACATCATGTGTGATGTGTTCAGGCTCAAACCTGTCTTCAGGCTGAATATAGGTGACCATGCATGGCTGGAGATGCTTGAGAAGCTCTTTTGTTAATAGAGAGGTGAAACCATTATTCAGTTAGTGGACAAAATTTATCTATTTTGATTATTCATCTTTTAAAGCAATAATGCCAAATATTAGCATGTTTCAGCCTCTCAAATTTGAGGAGTTCCTTTTTCTTGTCTCACATTATAGTAAATTGAACATCTTTGGGTTTTAGTTTCACTATTTTCTGGTGTTTTATGGAAACATAGTAATAATAATCAGCAAATTAATGGATAATTAAAATCATCTTTAGTTGCAGTCCTCCTCTTTATACTATGTCCAACTCATGCAGCATAGAGTTTACTTGCTTTTCAAACTGACTCCCGAGAAGAGCTTAACCAGTCAGCTTGTTTGATGCAGACGACACTGTTGGCTGTTTGTGCATGATCAAGCAGGGCAGCATGTCGACAGTATGTTATAATGAACACTTCTGAGTACGTGATTAATGTGTTGTAAGAGGAGAAGAAGGGCAGGGGGCGAGGGGGCGAGCGAGTGAAACCTTTTAGACAGAGAGAGAGAGAGAACTTAGATAAGGAGGAGAAATCCACTGGGGAGTTTTTTTCCCCTTTGAGAAGGTTCAGCTGAAGTGCAGTGGGATTGTGGGAGGGTCTATCACTGCTTACATGCTCACATCCATCCTCCACCTCTCTTCTCTCTCCTCCATCCATCCTCTCTCTCTGCTCCATATTCTTTTCTTGTTGAATTCATCCACATTCTCCCCTGTGTTTTTCGCTCTTCCTTTTTTTTTTCCTGAACTGATCCTTCCTCAGTCACCACCTCGGTTTTCTTTTGAGAAATGAGTGGGTGTGGAAAAAAATAAAGAAAGAATGAAGTCATCTTCATCCCAATAGGAAGTGGGAAGGAAAAGGAAGGACGGAGAGAGAAAGAAGCTGCTGCTCTGCATCTCTCGCTGCTGCTGCTGACTTGATGTAATCCAGTGGGATTCAGTTGGAAAAAATCAATCTTGGTTAATCGAAAAACTTCACAGCCGGCATCTTTATCTCATTTTTTTGCTGTCTGCGGGGAATGAGTTGCATGTGTCGCCATAATTTGTAATTTGTATCTTCCTTCTGTGGATTCTGCACATAAAACAAACTAGAGACATTAAAGCAAGTCGACTCAGTCTGTCTGTCTCTCTCACCTCCCACCCTCCCTGTCCATTCAGAGGTGTGAAAGTGAAAAGTAGGAAGGTGTTGAAGGCATGGGATTGTGTTTGTCTTGAAGAATAAAAGCAGACTCTGTTAAAACTGTCCACCCATGTCAAAACAAATGCAGATACATTTGAACACTTTCTGTTTTCTCCATCTGTACGTCTTTACAAAGTCTGCATTTCTTGAACAACAACTAGCTGCAGCGTTGAAGTAACTTAATTTTTGCTCAGTGGCTGGTACAGAGTGAAACACCTCTGTTGGATGGATTGCTACAAAAGCTGTCCAGACATTCAGGCTCCCCAGAGAATGAACCCAATGTTTTTTTTAGGTCATTTCAGCATTGAGATATCTTGAATATTTATATGTATCAAGATGGATCGGCACAAGATTTGAAAGAGATACTCTTGCTCCACTCAGGATGAATTGTAATGACTTTGATGATGATGCATAATAATCAATGTTACTTGAATTCAGTGTCGGAGGCAACTGTAATCCTGTACGCACAGTGTGGACATTTTTTATGATTTTGTTTGTTTATTTAGCTAAATGAGGGAATCAGTTGCCTGCTTAATGCTGACTTTTTCAAAGAATTTTAGAGATTTCAAAATACTGATACACACTCTTTCATTTGCTTATAACCCAAAAATAAAGGGTAACAAAAAATGCAGTGTACTACTGCTTTACTATCAGTATTATAGAGGACAGCAGATCATTGCAGGTAAATATAAATCTTTAAGACCTGTGTTCTACGAGGTAAGCCATCAGTCCACCTCACTGTATTGTCACTTTTGTATAAAAGGCGACCATACATATATTTTCTCACAGCACACAGAGGCCATAACTAGTTTGGTTTTACTTGACATTACATTATTCACAGCACAGGACAAATTGTGTCCTGTAATGATTCAATACAGGATGAAGCATTTAATCTTCAAATATGGGACGATCCTGTATTATACAGGATGGGTGGCAACATTAGTGGGTAACCTAAAGGTAGCCTGCAAGCTGTTCATTCTCCTGCCAATGCTACTGCTAGAATCTATTCATAAGTGGCTTTACAGATGGATCTCTCCCCAACATTTCAGTATTACTCATTCAAAGTGTTCTTGGTCACTATATTTTTTCTCATGTTCCTGTAAATGATTTTAATGTAAATGATGTGGAGTAAAGTCCACGGTCCTTTACTGTATTAGGCTTCAGGAGTCCAAGTTAGAGAAATCAGGTGGGGCTCTTTCTAAGTTACAGTGTGAAAATCCCGCTTTGTCCGGTGCAGTGGAGGGAAAGCAAAAAGAGAGAATATGGTATTAATAAGACCGTAACCTAATAAGATACTTGCTCAATGTGTCTAATTCAGACAGCTGAGGCCTCACATTGGCTTCAGATGAGATATAGAATTTATTTTTACAGGGAACGAGGACTGTCATCACCTCCCCATCACCTTTACTGAAAAAAAAATCAGTAAAAGGTCAAAACAAACTCAGTGTTTATCCATCTACCAGTATGCTCTGTGTGACATTACAACCTCAGCCACTGTGAGCGTGTAGTTCCCATTTGATTTCAGGCATCTGTCTTGACTTGCTGGCTGATTGATCAGACAGGAAAACCCCTCACAAACAACAGATTGACCCTGTGCTCAAGTTTTCCTGTGAATGCCCAATGAAAGTAAACTGAATAGTTTCCCTGATCTGTGTAATGATCAGGAAACAACTTGGCAGCAGTAATGAACATTAGAAGCCTGAGGCTTCTTCAGATATGACAGGATCGCAGTGAGTGTTTAAAATAATCAATGAAACAAGTCCCCCCAGGTTCCTGGTTGCCTGTTAGAGACGTGTCGACCTCTCTTGGCCTCCATCAAAGCCAAAGCCCCCCCTTCCCACTCAGCTCCCATTTTCCATTATGCTTCCATTTTGCGGCTGTCCTTTAGCTCCACTCACATTGTGTGCTGTAATACTTCAGCAGCAATATGGCCGCCGCTGAGTCTCCCCACCATTTCATGCCCAGGAATGATAATGAGTAGCTTCAGGACGCCTTGTTTTGAACGACTGACTGTGAATATATGGTTCAGGGAAAGTGAGAGAGAGAGACAGAAAGAGAGAAAGAGAGATGAGGTGTCGTTGTGATGGGACTCATGAACATGGGACTAAAGTCATTACAGGAGACAGTAATGGAAAGTGATGCTGCAAGGACAAGAGGGACACAGACAATGACTGTCCAAAATAAATTGACAGTGTAGAAACAAGATGGAGAGAAATAGACAGAATGAATATATGAGAGGGAGAGAGAGAGAGAGAGAGAGAGATGATGATGATGTCACTGTCTCCTTGTCCAAGCAGCTGTATTCTGACCTCCAGGTCATTTTCTGTCCGCCTGTCTCACAGACATGCACCAACCTGTGTGTGTGTGTGTGTGTGTGTGTGTGTGTGTGTGTGTGTGTGTGTGTGTGTGTGTGTGTGTGTGTGTGTGTGTGTGTGTGTGTGTGTGTGTGTGTGTGTGTGTGTGTGTTTCTGTCTGCGTGTGTGTGTGTGTGTTTCTGTCTGCGTGTGTGTGTGTGTGTATTTCTTTCTGTGTGTTTCTGTGTTGTCTCTGTTGAATTCAAATGATGCTTTCTGACAGGCTGAAGTCTAAGTGACTGTGTGACTGGTAGAGCTCAGTGCAGAAAACTGTCAGGTACTGAAAGATGGCAACAACTGCTCCCCCCTATTCTTCTCGAACCAGTTTTATTAGTCATCGATCAGAACAATTTTAACTCATTTTTTATTTATTAAAATACAAATATTTTCAAATGTGAGGATTTTCTCTGTTTTGCTGTTTTATATCAAGTATATTGAGCCACTTTGGATTTTGGACATTTGGCTGAACAAAATAAGACGCCTCACTTTGAGCCTTGGGAAATTGGGCATTTTCTTCCTCGTTTTAGACTAAAAGATACATTGTTTAGTTTGACAATAATTATCAGAGAGATCAATAAAAAACATAACTTGAAGCCCCATCAAATTCTTCAAATAATCAGTCTGAATTTTTTTGCATAATCCTGCTGATAAACAAAACAGACAGGGGTGAAAGTGTAAAAAAACCAACAAATTTAAACTCAGGTGTCAAACACAATTTTTGAATCAGTGCCCAAAGTTACTGTCACCATCTTCCCATAAGATGCAGGGCAGTGACTTTTCTTTCTGCCTTGCAACTTTTATCGGGACATCAGGATATCTAATGTCTACCGGAGCGAGTGTGAGGTTTCTTCTGTTAACTGCTAACAGGCTGCCACTTCTCAGTGCATGATTTGCTCCTTTTTATCCGGTGATTTGAGTTTGATGACACTCCTCCTTTTTAACTAGCTGATTCAGTCTGATGTCGGTCTGATGTTTTGGGATGTGATGTTTTCTCATGAGCAGTGTAGCCGTCCTTATGTTCTGTCAGTTTGAGGTGATCCTTCTCTTCCCCTCTTTTAGCTGTTATTTTGACCCTCTGTTCATGTCCCGTGGAGGATAATGCGTAAGAACATTTCGGCTGTATCCCTCCTCCTTCAGTCTGGCTGCGGCATCTGTAATTATGCTGACTTGTTCCAAAAACGTTCACATGACTGACAGTTTGTGGGCGATGGGATGTTCTGGTGACCACAGAAGGTCCTGGTGTCTGTGTGAGCTGATTTTCTCTACATCTCCTGTACGATCTCGCGTGGTTCTGCTTTTATTTCCACAGAAGCATTTTCACAGTTTACATATCTGACTGACTGATTGACTGACAGGTCAGCTGACTCACCTGCTTCGTGACTGGTTGGATGACTGCTTGCTTACTGATGGTCTGATGCTGATGAGTGGATTAACAGAAGGACTAGGCTGGCCAGCAGTCTGGTTTGTTGGCCTCCTGAGTGATTGGTTGGCCAGCTGCCTGGCTAAATGACTGGCTGCCTGGCTGAAGCAGTAACCAACTGGCTGGCTGACTGACGGTGACTCAAGGGATTGGCTGACAGGCTGGCTGACCGACTGACCCCATCATCTTTACGGGCAGTCCAAACTCCTGCTGAACTCTTTAAACAGCAGCAGATTAATGCAAAGTAAATAACAGGCAAACCGTTTTCTGTGGTGTCCTCTCATGAAAACCTCCTTAGTTACAGATCTCATGAGAAGATGAGTGTAGCATGTATATACTGAAAGCTGCTCAGACTGTCGAACACAAGCTGAGAGTAAAGAAGCCTTTATTTTTAGCTGCGGAAACAGGATGACATATAGAAGCAGCTTGGTTAAACTTTTGTCACAGTAATAACAGCTTACAGTGCAAAAATAGTTGTGGCAGAACCTAACAAGAACGTATGAACAGTTTTGTTCCAAAATGACGCCCCTACCATCTGAAAGCGCTCTCCAAATGACTGACAGCGTAGAAGTTGCTACTTTTTAAATAATCATAGATAAGTCTGATTGTCAGTTGACCAAACATCTGGTTTACAGGGTGTTCTGTGTTTCGGAGATAGCGTTACTGAGCTGCAGGTGATGTGTTTTTAAAGACACGGAGAGGCTGACAGCGAATGCATCTTTCATCTGTAAATGCTGAAGTTTGGCAGAGTTGCCCTCCAACCTCTGGACCTGACTCAGAAATGTCAGCGGAGACACTGGCTGCCTGTCATCTCTCACCTCTGCAGCTGCATCGCTCGATAAGAAATGTGAGCTTTAGTTTCTTCCAGTACCAGCATGTAACACCAATCATTTCCTGTTTCATTCGTTCTGACAGCCAGACTGAACTTCACGGCCGACAGAGTGAGGTAGCTAGCAGCAGTGGTAAATGTGCTGGGTGGTGAATGTCTTGGCACACAAGCAGCATTAATTCACCAGCATGAAGACGTATTTATTGTAGTTGCATTACTGCCAGTAGGTAATGTGGCTGCTACAGTTGAAAGACTGTTCTTAAATAACTTAACGTTCTGCAGTCTGGACTTGGCTCCTGGAAAACCAGCTCAAAGTCCGGCTTGTCATCGTCTTCAGTGAAGTGATCTGCTTCAGATTGGTCTAAAGATTTGCTTACTTGGAGCCTCTTGTGTTTCCTCTCACATCTTTCTGGTGCTAGTTGTGTTAATTCTTAGTGCAGACAAGATAAATGGACCAAACATCACTCCAATAGGATTCACTGATCAGTAATTTTGTTTATCATCTCAGAGAAGAAACATTATTGAAACCCAGAAAGACACTAAATGTTTGGCCCCTCAAAATGCCACATTATGTAACCAAAGGTATGTGGATACTTTGATATTACCCCCATATGTGATGGCATTAATCTTCTACTCTACTACAAAGTCTTTTTCCACCAGACAAACACAAGAGTGGAGACACACTTTTGTCTGAAACATCATTATATCCTGTAAAAACCAAGCAAATCCTGATCTGATGTTTTTCAAATGGAGCCAAAGTGCAGCCACAGTGAAACGAGTGTGGATGATATACAGCTGTTTACATTTGTACTACAAACTGCCAAAATGTCACAAGTGTCGATATGAGAAGCCAAACACCCCCCCCACCCCCTCCACCCCCCTCCACCCCCCTCCACAGGTCCTCAGAGCGTCTCCTTTTGTGGACTCGTGAGTTCGGGCCGCAGCTGCCCATCACGCTCCTGCTTATCGACTGGCTGTTGTAACAGTGAAAATGTCACGTCGTGTCTGCCCCAGTTGGCCTGTGGGATGAGATTCACAGGCTCGGCTGATGGAAAGTGCTTGCAAATAAATGTCACAGTCTCGGTGATGCCGCAATGATTGAGAAATAATCACTTGATCTTGTTATACGTGTGTATGCCTGTCTGAGTCTGTAATATCCTGAGTGTGTGAGAGGGAGAGGGCGTAGTTTGTTTGGCTGAGTTCAGGCTGTATCTGCATTTTTGTTTGGAGTAATATGTGTTTATTAGACTGGTTTGAACAGCGTGTTTGTTTCCTTACTTGGCTCCGCAGCAGGTCTTTCATCGAGGGACTGAACGCCAACAAGCAGCACAACACTTTAGATGCTGGTTTATTATTGTATTTTTTCTTATCTGCATAAATTCCTGATAACAAGCTTGAACTTCAGGCACAAATACACATTAAAAGGACAAAAACTGAATATATTCCAAAAATCTCCTGCCACTGTCACCACTTTTCCAGGTGACCTGATCATGATGAAAATTCAATAATAACTGTTATTTATCTCTCAAATGTCCTGGTGCTAATCTTCCATCCTCCCTCTGTGTCTCCACTTTAACAGCCTGACCAGAGGAAAATAGATTCATACTTTTTGTTTTGATCTGCTCCGTTAGTTCACATAATTGTTTCCACACTGATGGGTCTCCCTCTGTCTCTCGTATAGGATGAAGAGGAGGAAATTAAGCTGGAAATCAACATGCTGAAGAAGTACTCCCACCACAGAAACATAGCCACCTACTATGGAGCCTTCATCAAAAAAAGTCCACCAGGCCACGACGACCAGCTATGGGTGAGTAGTTTTTTTTTCTTTTTACCATTAATAATGATGTAATGTCTTCACAGCAAAGTGTTTTTAGGTTAAATTCACCTCAAACTTACTGTAGCAGTCATTCTTCAACTGGTCCTGACCAATCACAGAGTCTAGATTAGTAACACAGCTCTGTGACGCTGAAATTAACAAGCAACATAAAAAAGTTAAATCAATTGTGGAAAAATGATTGATTAAGTCCTTAAAGTGGTTTATTGCCTGTCTTCTGTCATAATGATGATTACACCACATTTTCGAAAAAATAAAGTTGAATTTACTTGAATTTACATGATTTATGTTACCATAAATGTTTTGATGTTTACTAAAACAAATATATTTGCTGAGTGAAGTCTAAAAAAAATTAGGAATTCATTATTAGGCGTCTCCACATGATATTTGCAGTGTTATTTTTAGTAAGCCCCTCGACTCTATCAGAGAGATATTACAGATCAGCACTCAACAAACTCTCCATTAGGAAGTCCAGATAAGGGGCTTGATTTGGCTACAGTACATCAGGGCGATATACAGAGTGAATATGCTTACACATACCCTATCTGTTCACACACTTTATTACTTGCAGACAATAATAAATGTGTTCTCCCCAACGTCACAGCCCCGACTGGCTCTCCTCCCTTGGAAGGGAAAAAGAAGGAGAGAGCAATACAAAGGCATAACAAATCAAAAAGAGTGAAACAAGACAGAGAATAGGAAATAAAAATAAAGCAAAATGAGAAACAACATTAAATCGGAGAGCAGTGAGAGAAACACGAGGAGAGGAGCAGCAGGGGAGATTTATAGCTTCTCGGTTTAGAAGGACCTGGTTTTATGACCCAGCAGCTCTGCTGATCCTGGAAGAGAAATCTCACTCTCACTCCACAACATAGCCCTGTATTTGTTTTTACAGCTGCTTCCACGACCCCTTCACAGCCCCCACTGTTGGCTTCATGCTGTCTGAGAGTGAGAGTAAAAGTGTCACTTTCTTGATATTCATTGTCTGCACTGACCTCAGTCAGGACTACTGTCTTCTGAAGAAGACCAGGTTGTGTGTTTATAAAATATGTATCTTTGGGTCACCATGTCCGACGCAAACCATGACAAGCTTTGTGATTGTTTAAAAATAATGCACAATGTAGAGGCAGATATGGGGGGAGGGGCTCAGCTTCTATGGAATTGATTGATTATATCACAGCAAATTGTTCTGTTTATATCATGACCATTTGGTCAAAGTGTAAAAATTATTTCTTCATATTTCCATATTCCCTTTAAATATAAACTTTCTGTTGCCCAGTCTATAGGGCTGGGTAATATTCATTATTATTATTATTAAGTGGAATCTTATCATGATGTGATCATTATGGGATGTGCTAATGATGCCGTTGTCCACATCAATGAATCCAAGGAAACTGTAGTTAAAAAGTAATAAAATTAGTTCTTGAAGTTTTAGTTTGACACGTTTGAAGAGTTTTATTTGAAGCACAGCAAACATTTCTTCTGTATGTAAACATTTATTGGATTATTTTATATGTGAGTCTAAATTATAGATGACACATACTGTAAGTAGAATAAACAGTCTGTCAGAAAGGTAAATGGACCGCACCCACGTAGCACTTTTCTAGTTTTATCAACCAGTCTAAGTGCTTTATATAGAGCTTTTTCTGCCACACACACACACACACAGATACATCAGGAGCAATTTGGGCTTCAGTATCTTGCCCGAGGACATTTCTGCATGAGGACTGGAGGAGGTGGGAATCGAACCAACGACATTCTGATTAGTGAATGAGCTGCTTTACCTCCTGAGCCTGTTGTCAATGTCTACACAGTTTGGCAGTTTGTCTGGATGACAATGTGCATGGATGTCATAAAAGTTTTCTTACTGACCCCATGATGTTCTAAGTAAATCGTAGAATGGAAGTATCTGACTGAGCAGCAGAGAAGAAGCCCCCCCAATGAGTGTTAATGTGACACATTGATGAGGACAATCAGGATGTACCATGCAGAATTTAGTCCTTGCATATGAGCTGTGTTTGTTAATACACATGAAAACCACCTCACCCATTAGCCCTGCTGTTTCCTGTTTCCAGTCACTGCACAGGGTAAACATGTTTGAAGGGATTTCTTCTTTGGCCACTTCTGCTGCTGCTGCTACCATTTCCTGTCACCTGATACTATGAAAGTGTTTTGTGCATAGAGCAGTCCATCAGATTTGCATTCAGACCATCCTGGTGGCTCATCAGTGGAAAATGCAAAGTATAAGCTGATAGAGACCGACAGTTTTCTCAGTGGTTGTCTCCTTTGTGGTTAGTAGTTATACTACAAAATGAATGTGGTGATGATTTATTAATGGTAAAAGGCAGTGTGTTGGTGTGTAGGAACTTGCGCAGATGATCTCTGTAACACACAAAATGATGACACACGTGTGTGTCTGAATGTCACAGTCTTCTGAGTATCTTCTGTCCTCTGTCCTCCAGCTGGTGATGGAGTTCTGTGGCGCCGGCTCCATCACAGATCTGGTGAAGAACACCAAAGGCAACTCACTGAAGGAGGACTGGATCGCCTACATCTCCCGAGAGATCCTCAGGGTCAGTCACAGCTAACCGCTAACTTCACTGCAGAATGATGGGATGTGTGGTTTTGACACAGTTATTTAATAAATTTAGGATTTTAGCTGGTTAATTGGACAAAAAGGCAACTGGACCTGGAATGTAATGCAGAGAAGACAGATCATACAGCTGCTGAGTTCACTTCCAAAAGTGGAGATACTCGATGCTGATACAGATCAGTGACCTGTTGACACAGATTTATATAATCCTACCATTTTCCCCTCTCTAATTTTAAGGAGGTTATACATTTCAAGACACCAAATAATGACGCAAATATATTTGTGTGTCCATCAATCCTGTTGCCAAATTCAATTTTCGATCTTTCATAGGGTTCATTTTTTCTGTTTTCTTGGCATAACTGCTCTGTGAAGCTCTGTGTGTGTCATGTTTTTGAATCCCTGTTTATTCTTACAGGGATTAGCTCACCTGCATGCTCATCACGTCATCCACCGTGACATTAAGGGACAAAACGTGCTGCTGACTGAAAACGCCGAGGTGAAACTGGGTATGTGCTGGTTTTTTTATGGTTGAACTGTGGGCCCAGACTTTAGACTGGGTGTGTGGAGCGGGAGCTGAGCATGCTCCGATGTCTGGACATCTACACTGAAAAAATACTGCAGCACCAGATTTGAGTCAGCGTCATACGTGTGCCAACTTAGGCTTTTTCATTTCAATTTTTATATGATTGCACAGTTGTATAAGTAAAATTTTTAACCATCATTTGCAGGTGCAAAGTTTAGTATTTTTGTAATTTTACTACAAAATGACACCGCAGATATCATTTGATCATTATGTTGCAAATTATCTTGTGACAGAACCACAACCGCACAGACACACAAATAGAGCCTGTAACCACAGCTCAGATTACTTTGATTAAACAGCTGGACAACATCGCAGCCTCTCTCTGGCTGAGTGTCAGTGAGCACACTCACTTTAACCTAATGTCAGACAGGTGCACCAGCTGGCAGGTGGAAACTACCCTCACACTTTAAATACATTTTATATCATCATCATCATTTAATAAAGTACCTAATAGCCAATTTATTGGATAAATACACTGTGTTACCTTGTAACTAAGATTCCCAGAGTCTGGCTTCTATAATCTAACCTGACAGTCTGAGTCATATTTTGCTTTTAAGTTTGTTTTTAATCAGTCAGTGGGTTTTTTTTTTCTTCTTCTTCTTCTTACAGCAGCCCATAGTTGTGTCGTTGCTGCAGTGAAAACGGTGACAAGCAGTCGCGGCTGTGACACAGAAAATGATTCTGCCATTCACAATCCCACCAACGAATATCTGATTGGCTCAGCTGCTTCCTCACTCTGACAATCAAACCATCAAAATGCAAAAGAGAGAGAAATGAAATGCATTACTCTATATTCAGGCTACCTCTGGTCACTTGTGTATGATTAAAACATTTGAGCCAATCAAAGAAAATTGAATATTTCCTGTTTGGGACCTTTTCTGTCTAGTTGCATTTTTTCTTATTTTAATCTCTTGGTCTTTCCCATCTTTTAAGTTGTCAAACATGATGTTTTATTTTAAAACATCTGCACTAAAATAGCTCCTTCGTTCATTTTTATTAATCTTCCACTCATCACTCTTGTTTTTATTTATCTAATATCTACAATTAGGTTACTATTTGTAAAGACGTCACTTCTTCTGGCCTTGTTTATTGCTGTCCTGTGACACACAGTATAAACCACATGTCTCTACTGTGGCCACAATAAGACACTTTCGCTAAAAGGAGGTATGACAGAGCCTGGACAGGCGGAAGCATTTTGACCTTCGTGCTACGAGTCAGGACCCGACATGGACTGTGACCATGAGGTGGTGCTTTCAACGTGAAAAGAGAACGAGTAAAATTTCAATTAACAAAGGTCCGAGGACAAGAGACTGGATCTTTCATGTGGCGTAGAGGCTGAAATTTAAATGACCCCTGTGTTAATCTGTTTTCACACAGGATCTGAACTGTTCAAATGAAATTTTTAAGGTATAATCCACAAGTTGAGCACTGTCACTATGTTCCCAAACAAACTGTTCATACTTGATTAGTTTACTGACTTAAACCCAAATATATAAGACACACACACACACACACACACACACACACACACACACACACACACACACACACACACACAAACACACAAAACGCTCCTTGAAGGAACCTGAATCCATCATAACCAATTTTGATCTTGTTCTTCCCAGTGGACTTTGGTGTGAGTGCTCAGCTGGACCGGACAGTGGGTCGGAGGAACACCTTCATTGGGACGCCATATTGGATGGCTCCAGAGGTCATTGCTTGTGATGAAAACCCTGATGCTACCTATGACTACAGGGTAAGAAGAAAAAGTGGATCTGCTGTTTTTGAGTATAACAGGGGCTGGGTGGTAGGAATAGATTATAACACATTTAATCGAGGTGAAAGGGATGAAACTACAAAAAACTACAGCTGTAGTTTTCTGTCCATAATTAAAATGTCAGTGCAACCAAAACACAAAAAACTATTTTTTCAAAGGCTCATAGTTCAGGATTTTGCTTTTGTACTTTTGAATCTCTGTGGCTGAGACCTCTACCGCCACAACAGCCCAACACAATGGAAGTGAGGTTTTATAGGCCCTGTTCACACCTGGTATTAACTGATCTGATCACAAGTGGTCAGCTCTAAGTACGTCAGGTCACACCTAGCTTTAAAATGTGCCTCACTTTATATGCAAATAAACATGTATGCTTTATTGTTTTTAGCAAATCTGACAGACAGGTCTGTTTGTGTGTGTGTGTCTGTGAGAGAGAGAGAGAGAGAGAGAGAGAGAGAGAGAGAGAGAGAGAGAGAGAGAGAGAGAGAGAGAGAGAGAGAGAGAGAGAGAGAGAGAGAGAGAGAGAGAGAGAGAGAGAGAGAGAGAGAGAGAGAGAGAGAGAGAGAGAGAGAGAGAGAGAGAGAGAGAGAGAGAGAGAGAGAGAGAGAGAGAGAGAGAGAGAGAGAGAGAGAGAGAGAGAGAATGCTTGAGTGAATCAATGCGCTGCTCACAGCTCTACAGTGAAATCAGGTTTTATCCATTAGAGATAGTAAAATATTTTTGGTCCAAAACGAAACTGTGACGGGGCAAATCAGACTGTGGCAGAGGACGTCAGTGGAGAAGGCGGTCCTTGAGGATGAATTCACGCCACACTCCTAAAAGAATGTGGCCACATGTGATCCAGACCACCTCCGAATGTGGTCTGAGTGATGGGATCTCAAACAGGGCCTTATAGACACACACCCTCCGCAGGAAGTAGTTTGTGGATTATCCACTGGGACGTATCAGAAATCACAGTTTGGTCTGCTCAAGTCTGCTCTTGTGAGAACTGAAATCACTTCAAATATATGTGTGTTTATTCCTCAGTATGAATAGACGTGTGAATAGAAACATGCACACTCATGTGCACACAAACTCACTCTGACTAATCCTCTCCTCTGTCCTTCAGAGTGACCTGTGGTCCTGTGGAATCACAGCCATAGAGATGGCTGAGGGAGCTCCCCGTAAGTACACTCGCATTAACCTAAAGATGGTTTGTTTGGCTCTATTACTATAGTAATTTTGAGAAATTGGTGTAATTACTGTGAAAAAATCAGAGCATCACTGACATGTTTTAGTCTCTGCTCTGCATGAATTATCGTTTGTCACTGTGTTGGTCCGACATGTTGATGGCAGATAGTGGAAGCAGTGACAGATAGATGGGTCACAAGTGGTGTAAACAGAGGAGCTGGTGGTTAAGACTATAAAAGTGCTGTATAACTGCAGTCCATATACCAAGAGATCATACCAAAGTACCACAGTTAATGTTACAATAACATGTTATTTTTTTAACCAAACACTTCATCCCAACAGAGAAAAAACAAACTCATTATTGAATTTAACTTTTCTAATTAACCTGCTTCTTCCTGTTCAGACAGTATCATGAATACACAAATGTGTGACTTCACTGTGTTTTCTGCTCTCGCTGATCCCTCTCGTCTCATTTCCTCCAGCACTGTGTGACATGCATCCAATGAGAGCCCTCTTCCTCATTCCCAGAAACCCTCCTCCTCGACTCAAGTCCAAAAAATGGTGGGCTAAGTTTTTAATCTTTATCCTCTCGGCCAGAAGTACCTCCCACCTTAACAAAGCAGACCTCTGGCTGAATATGTAACACACACATCTCACCTTCAACTTAACAGGTCAAAGAAGTTCTTTAGCTTCATTGAGGGCTGCCTGGTGAAGAATTACACTCAGCGTCCCCCCACCGAGCAGCTGCTGAAACACCCCTTCATCCGGGACCAGCCCAACGAGAGGCAGGTCCGCATCCAGCTCAAAGACCATATCGACCGAACCAAGAAGAAGAGGGGTGAGAAGGGTGAGTCCAGGAGGAAGAGCTGTAGCTGTCGGGCTGTTTGTCACTTCTGAGAAACTGGAAGTCCTCGGCAGCTCTGGTCTAAACCATCCAACATTTGTTAGTGTGAGACAACACTTGAATATGATCACTGAGGAGCTGCTCTGTGGAAATGTCTCTATCAGTGGCAGGAAGGACATAATAAAAGGACATATCTGCTGCAAAATGATGGTTTCAATTTCACTTTAACATTTTAATAACTGTTGCCTAACTGTTATATTATTATTCTTATATTATTGTTATTCACAGATGAGACTGAGTATGAATACAGCGGCAGTGAAGAAGAGGAGGAAGAAGCATCTGAGCAAGAAGGAGAGCCAAGGTAACGACAGTCTTAAAGATACATCCATTATTATTTTGTTCAAATAAAATAATGAGTACTTGTATGTTTTATTTAAAATAATAATAATAAAAAGGGAAAAATTAAAGGAAAAAAAGTGCCATGGATGAATAATTGTTTCGATTTTCACATGTTCATTTCTTAGAATTACAAGTGCAGTGTAATTTGTGTAGAAATGTGGCTGTGACTTAAACTTCAGACTCTCATTGTCCTTACATGGGGAAGTCATATGATTGCATTTCTGTCCTGAGCTAAAGAAAACTTTGAGTGCCTCCTCTGTGACTGTGATATTTAAAAAATGAAATATTGATATTATGTTACTAATCCACATATGATTGATATGGTGATGGCAGATATTAGGCCTGTTCTTTTTTGTGCACTTTTGTACAGTTATGGTTACAGACTCTCTCGTTACACTTGTTTTTGAGTCTAATTCAGTCGCAACAAAAGATTAATTTCATAAGTTTAAATGGTAGTATCATCATTATTATTATCATTCTCAAATGCTCTATAGATATTATGATAATATTGTTATCATGAATTCTTATGGCCGCGATAGTTGTATAGTGAAAATCTGATATCGTGACAGCCCTAACCCCCTCCTGTCTCTGCGTGCACTGTGTAGCTCCATAGTCAATGTGCCGGGTGAGTCGACCTTGCGTCGTGACTTCATCCGGCTGCAGCAGGAGAACAAGGAGCGCTCGGAGGCTCTGCGCCGCCAGCAACTCCTCCAGGAGCAGCA
The DNA here is from genome assembly GCF_046630095.1 of Trachinotus anak. Lineage (NCBI taxonomy): Eukaryota > Metazoa > Chordata > Actinopteri > Carangiformes > Carangidae > Trachinotus > Trachinotus anak. The sequence continues at coordinate 17,228,992 of NW_027273852.1, forward strand.
GCTCCGCGAGCAGGAGGAGTACAAGCGCCAACTACTGGCAGAGAGGCAGAAACGTATCGAGCAGCAGAAGGAGCAGAGGAGACGGCTGGAGGAGGTGAGCACAAAGGCTCCACAGATACATTTTCATACCTCAAGCTGAGTTAATCATTACATGATTTTTATTAACGTCACAATAATGGAGAAGAAGGATTGAGTCAAAGCAGTGTGGTCAGACTGTGTAAACAGAAGAGGCTATAAACTGCTGGCTTCCTGTCCAGATGTAATCTGCTTGCTTTACAAATTGAAGCTTATAATTTTTAGTTATGATCATTTTTTACTGACAACTTAACGGAGATCTGGGGATGTGGTGACATCACTGGGACAGGATCACAAACATTAATACCTAAAACACCTTTTTTTAAAGGTGGATATTAAAGTTATGAACAATACAAAGTTATTGTAAAGGTCCAGCAGGGAAATTCATTATGGACATTGCAGTGCATAATTGTAGTGGGCATTTTGGACACACTTGCTTTTTAAATTTCCAAATAATTTAGTTGAGATGATTTTAAAAAAGTTAAACTGGACATCTCATAACTTGTTTAACTTGACCAAGTGAAACTGTCTTTAGTTGTTGTCTTGTGCAAATGCTTCAAATGATCAGAAAAATGTTTGTAAAATCTCTGATCCACCGAACTGCTATTAAAAAAAGAGAAAAACAAACTGTTACTTTGCTTGAACAGTCACCTGTTTCACACTGAAAAGTCAGAGCTGTTTTGATGCAATAACAAAGAAACACATTAGGATGGATGCATCATGGAAGTATAAGAAGCTGCTGTGATACCAGGTAAAGGGAACTCCTAACAAATGTCTGCTGCTCTGATAAAACCTGGTGGGTGTTAAAACAGCTGATGAATAGCTAAATGAAATTCTTCATAAATAGAGGCAACAGTAAATATAGACGTAGACACTACGCACTACGCACAGCTAAGCACTTCCCATGCTTAGCTGTGTATATGCAGACCACACTGGTTGTCCTGTGATGTGTGTTTTGAAAATATGCATCATCTTGCATCCTGACTTGTGGGTGACTCTGACTTAACCACAGCCCAAAGTTATATTACAGAACTAAAATATCTGCCTGATAGGGCCTGATACCTTATCATAACTACTGTGGTGCTAAAACGATCAGTCAATTTAGCTCCAACATGAATGTCTGATAATCAATTAATTGTTTTTATGACATTAACCAGAAAAAAGCCAAATATTTGATGGTTCCAGATTCTTAAAACTGGTAATTTGCTGCTTTTCTATGTTTAATCTCATCATTAATGGAATGTCTGACTTTTTCTTTGAGGGTTGCTCAGATAAAGCAAGCAACTTTAAAGACGTCATGTAGATCTGTAGGAAATTGCAATTACATTGTGACACTTCTGACACTTATGACACTTCCTTTTTTTTATATTTTACCAAAGGACTAATAAGATAAATTGTTAGTCTAAGTTGCAGCTCTAATACAAAGACACACATTCAAACTGAAGAAGAATCTGAGAGGACTTTTGTTGTACATGAGATATATGGATGAAAACAGTAGACAGAGAGAACCTGGAAAAATCAGCCTCTGCTCCTCTAGTGAGTGAAATGCTTGGTTTACCTAAACTACACACCTGCAGACAGTTACTCTGGATAATCTCCAAACACACAGGAATTTCAGGAACTATTTGTTCAGTAGGAGATAACTGTCACTGACTCAAATATCCTTCCACTGGGGACAGCTAAACTCTACTCTGGTCTCAGGCTGTCTGTGCAGCTGATGATGAGCGTGAGAAGCCAGGGGGATTTACCCAGATAGTCTGGTCCAGATTATATATGTGTACATTATCTCTGAGTAATAAGATTAGTGAGTTTTGACCTGGAGGTTAGTGGTCAGATTTTTGCTTGATACCTTCATATAATAGACTCCAAAATCAATTTCAGGCTGCAGTGAAGAAAACTTAATTGGTATCCCCAGAGGACGAGTTTGAAAACCTTTTTTGTAATCATCCTTTATCTCTTTGTGCTGTGGTCCCTTTGTATTAGCGTCTGTGTGAGCTTGGGTGCATTTCCTCCTCACTTCTCTTGGAGGAGAGAGAAAAATGTATCATGATAGAAGTGAGAGGGAAGTGGAGGGAGGACTGAAGACAGAAAGAGATGATTATAGATTTGGACAGAAGTAGACTGAGCTAAAGAGAGAGACCTAAATACTGACAAAGAAGTAAATAAATGGAATAAGAAAATCTAAAATGAGACTGGTGCAGTGACTTTCTGCAAACAGACAGACAGCAGATGTAAATTTACTGCACCTCCTAGGTGCAAGACATCTGTAAGAAAGAGAGAGAAAAAGCTCATGTTTTCTCACAGCAGTCTCAGCTCGGGGCTTTGCTTGATTCACGACCGTGTTCTTGTAGAAGCCACAGCTGTACACAGAAATACCACGGACTGTACATGTGCTCTCCTGTTTCGATAGATTACCTCCTGTGGATTCCTCGATGCTGTGCTGACATTGTGCAAACATGATGCATCATGATGCTAAAGCCACAGCTGATGTCCTGCAGCTTCCACTGCACCGTCTCATACCACACTGACAGACATAAATCAGTGTAATTTCTTCATCTGTCTGCTTACAGAACCAAGTGTGAGATGACTGCCTGTCAGACTTATACTATCGCTCTGATTAAATCATTAAGTCTTCATGCAGTGCTTGTAATGTTGACATTTTAACTTCCTTCCTTGTCACTTCAGCTCATCCAGTGTTCGTATTTATTTATATATGCTCCACTCAGACTGGTAAATACAGGCGCTCGTGCCCCCAGACTAAAAACCATCCATCCAGAGAATGAGCGTCATAGTTTGGACTATGTGAAGAGCTGCTAAAATCCTAATTCTTGTTTAAGCCAAATTAGTATAGCCTTGAAAATCCTTGACTGCCTGTGAAGAGTTAGCACATGTCCTTGAATAGATGGCCTTGAATGTCCTGGATTTAAAAAAATTTTGAATGTAGCACTCAGTCTTTGTACACCACTGCTGGTGTTAGTGGTTTATTATTACTATTACTTTAGTTTATTACTTTTGATCAGTTTATCATTATTATCATTATTATTATTTATAATTTTTTAATTTCATAATAACTTTATTCGTAGAGGACTTTTCATGCAAGAGATGTAGCTCAAAGTGCTGTACAGTAAAAAATAAAACAGTACAACAGAATAAGGGTGGATAGGACAATGAAATTAGACAATATAAAGACAGTAGATGATAAAATATGGAAATTAAATAAAAACAGAAACTAGTAAGAAAAGTGAAATATGAGAGAATTAGAAAAACCATATAAAATAAATAGGTTTCCGGTTGTTGTTTAAAAATGTTCACAGAGCCACTTCTCTTATAGCTCTTGGCAGAGTATTCCATAGTTTTGGAGGATAGTTCAACAAAAGCTGCACTGCCTGTTTTCTTGTGTGTAAGATTGTGTGTATTTAAAAGCCTGGCAGTAGAGAATCTAAGAGCTTGTGAGGATTATAAAACGACTGAGAATCTGCAATGTAAGCTGGTCCCAAACCATTAGGAGCTTCATAAACAAGTAAAAGGACCTTAAAATATACTAGGATACTGGGAGCCAATGGGGTGTAGCTAAAACTGGGTTTCTTTATTAAGTTGTTGACACTTTCTTCAGTAAAATGTAACAAAATAGTGAAATATGCCTTCATATCTTCAGACTGCTTATTTTGTCCAACCAACAGCTCAACATGCAAATATATTTGATTTACTTTATATATGACAAAGAAGAGAAGCAGTTTTTTTTTTGCAATTAGTTTTACTATCAACCAACATAACATAGAATAATATAACTAATCATTTTAGCATCAATAATGTCTTGTAAAAGTCTCAAGAAAAGACTTCTTGGATTATGTAGACCAGTGTCACTCACAGCTCAGTTCAGAAACTGCTGTGCTTTGTGCCACTGTGTAAATATGATCAGTTATCACAAGTATTTGTCTCCATGGTCTGAAAGAGATTGATCGTCACCCCAGATGATCATCTGTGTCAGGCCTCGACCTGGCTCAGGTTGGTTTTGCTGGCAGGATGATTGTTGGGTTTTTTGCTGAATGGTCTGAAGAGGCTGATGAAGGACTCTGTCATAATAACCATCTTCTTCCTTTCTATTCAGTTCATTTCCGTACGTGACACTTTTTAAAGTAGTTAAACCTTAATCATTTATGTCTTGGATACTTAGACAGTATCACACACACAAAAACGGGTCATTCACCATGGTAATAATAAAAACAAACCCAGTGTCTGATAACAGTAGAAAAGAATCCAGGACTAGACCTCAGACAGTAAACAGGTTTGTTCTGTGTCCTCCTGCAGCAACAACGGCGTGAGCGCGAGATGAGGAGGCAGCAGGAGCGAGAGCAGCGCCGGCGTGAGCAGGAGGAGAAGAGACGCATCGAAGAGATGGAGCGACGCCGAAAAGAGGAGGAGGAGCGAAGGAGGGCCGAGGAGGAAAAGAGGAGGGCCGACCGAGAACAGGTACAAGCCAGAACCGTGAAGGGGAAAAAAAAACCTGATGCTTGAGGAAGTTAATTAAATATTTAGATCTTATTTATGTTCATGCCTATGAATATATCCAATAAATCCAAAATAAAGTGATAACTTTGGAATTCAGATATATTGAGTGGGATTTGTAATATTTCTTTTAAGTGCAACGCATGTCATTACAATATTTTCTTATACTTTATATAAATTTGCTGCTTCTTTTTTTATTTAATGCCTAAAATTTTGGGACTGTGATTGTGTTGCTTTGCAATTAACTGTGGTAATTAAAAAAAAAAAAATTACCTGTGCTTAAAATTTTTTTAAAAAAGCTTGATTTTTATTAGTATAAGTATTTTGTATTTGTGTTTTATTTGTATTTTGTGGAAAAAATGTGGCGTTTTGGGGAAAAAAAACAAGAATTGGTTGAATTTGTGTTAATTCTTACAAAGGAGCTGCTCATTGTTTCCAGATGTGTGTGTTCCGCCATATTTTTCAGACCTTTCACATAATTTAAGCAAACATGTGGAAATAAAATCTGTTATTTCCTGTCATTGAACTCTTGTGCTGTGTCTGACTGACAGGAGTACATCCGTCGGCAGTTGGAGGAGGAGCAGAGGCACCTGGAGATCCTGCAGCAGCAGCTGCTCCATGAACAGGCCATGCTGCTGGTGAGTGTTTGGCTGCCCTGTCTACACCTGGAAAATCATCTGTTCACTTTTTCCTTATAAAAATATAGAAAATGTTTATTCTTTCTCTGAGTAGTGGCCCCTGTTCTCATTCCTCCTCTCCTATCTCCCCCATGTCTTTCATCAAATAGAGACTCTTTCTTTTCCCCCTGCCTCTCTAAATCTGTTTCCTTAATGTTATCCCATCTGTTCCTGTGCCCCGGTGGTTATGTTTCCACAACTCCCAGGTTGTTAAATTTCATAATTCAGGTACTTATTATTCCTCCGTTACACAAACTTTCCTGTTTTCCTTCAAATCTAAACCAAACCAAGATTCTGGAGCTAACTTATGACTTTTGTAGATCTGCAGGGAGCCGTTAACAGCTGAGGTCAAGACATAATAATTCTTCTTAGGTTGTTGCTGGGGAAGTTGGGATGTTTACAGGGCTTCAGTGGTGGTGATGTCATCACCAGGAAACCAGTCATCCAACAGGAAGAGAGGATCTGTATGACTTGATGTTTTTCATTTTTAAGGATTCTGCTCCTGCGGGGATTACAGAGGATATTCAGATAATGAAAGGATACGACCACTCATATCCCCACTCCCAGGCTTCACTTCACACCATCACTTTATCACTGGCTGCGCTCTGCGGTTCCCACTCTGTCACCATTCATAAACTTTACTATGAAAAAAACATGTTTCCCTTACATCACATTTGGCTCTCACACTTGTATTAGTATGAAAACATTTGCTTTGAAAAGATTTAAGAGAATTTTATACTTTAGATTTAATGTCTTGCTATATATAGATGCAGCTTCTGGTAACGGGCATGAGTATCAAAACTCATAAAAGTCATTACTGATTTAATAGCTCTGTGGTTTGATTGCTTTTGACCAAAGTTAACTGCTTTAACAGACGTGCAGTTGAACACTTTTTTATTGTTTTTTTTTTTTTTCTTTTTTATGAAAATGATTGAGGTTGGGGGTGAGGCTGAATCTTATATTTGACTTTTCCAAAAAGTAAAACCCTTGCCAAAGTTATTACTATTTGGTTTGGAGCCTGCAATATCCCTCCTCTCATTTCTCAAAGCAAACCTGATAAATCTGTGCGCTCGTTATTGCAGGAGGTTGGGTTTTTCATTATTTTATAATTTAACTCTAGATGATGCATATCATGCCCAATTTAGAGACATGATCATCTGCATTTGTCTAAAAGCATCTTAATGATCCATGGCACATAGAAAAAGCAGGTTTCTGAAAACTATTCAATCTTTTTAAGGATACATTTGTAAGAAAAGGAAAAAAATCATTATAAATCTCTCCCCTGCTTTCCTAAAAAAAAAATTCAGACAAGGCCCTCTTCAGCAAAAACTACATGACCTTCCCCCCTCCTCAGAGACCACCTCGCAATCCTAATCATTTTCATACAGTGCTTTAGTTTCAGTTTACACCTGGTATTACACCATTACAACATCATGAGGTTTACAACTCCTGATACTTTACAGCAAGAAAAACATTAATGTGGTTTGCTCTCAGTTGGACTCTAAACTGCTTGTAGGTATGAATGTGTGGAGGTCAGAGAAGGAATTAAAGTTGCCGAGGCATCACCTAAATGTCCCTGAAGGAATCAAGTATTAAAAACGCACAATGTTGTGGAAGCAGTTTTGGTTCAGTCTGACCCTCCCTGTACTCAGGAGTATAAATGGCGGGAGCTTGAGGAGCAGCGCCAAGCACAGAAGCTCCAGAGACAGCTGCAGCAGGAGCAGGCCTACCTGCTGTCCCTCCAGCAAAACCAGAACCTGGACAGTAGCAAAACAGCCCAGCAACAGAGCACCAAACCCCCACAGAACCTTGAACCTGATAGGGTAAACCCCCCGCAGAGCCCTGGCCTGGATACAACAAAACAACCACAGAGCACCGACTGTGAGAAGACACAGTCGAGTCAGAACCACAGTCTGGAGAAAACTACAGACACCAAGCTACCTGTGGCTGACCTCCAAGGCCCCGCCCCTGACTCTGAGTCAGTCAGAGAGGTGAACCCTCACAGCTCGACGCCGGCACTGACTGACTGCTGTAGAATGCTTCCCTTTGCTTTTGTGTACTCACTCCCACTGCTCAGGGTGTGCTGTGTGTACATGGTGATGGCTAGCTGCTGGTGTGGGATGTGTGGTTGCTTTGTAGACGAGCTATGTAACCAGAATCTATTGGTGTCTCTTTCTAAACCTCTAAGTTTAACAATTAAACAGGTCCATGGTGCAATTTCCTTCTAGTGATGCTGGACAAAGACTGGGTTGCCTTTCTCTACATTCACCTCTAGATGAAGGACATTTCTTGATTGATTGCTTCATGGAAAACTGAAGCAACAGGAGATGCAATTTAAAAAAAGAACAAAAAAAGTTTTTGTGCAGCAGAGTCAACATGTTAGGTAACCCACTGTTGCTCAATTCCTCCCAAATAGTAATGACATTTTTTCAGAGCTTAATTAGGTTCAGAAGACAAACATCTCACATCGTTGAAAATATAGTTTGTGACTAATAAACTCAAGATAACATACTTGGTTCAGGAAAATGAGAATACCAGAGGAATCAATAGATGAAGCAAACAGAAACAATTTGTACAAATATATAATCGAAAGGGACACAATAGTTTGTTTCGACAAACATATTTTGGGCTTCATTGGTAACACATACTGTTGGTAAATTATTGTTGAATTCCTCTCAGGCCTTCCTCTGGCTGTGTCAGTGACAATGAGAACTTTAGGGCCTAATGACAAACCTAATTCTTATCTCCACCTCTTCACTCCTCAGAATGACAGCTCATGCTTCCTGGATTTATTTTAGAAAACATCATGTGACTATTTGCTGAATGCCCTATGCTTTTTTTTGTTTTCTCCCTCTTGACCATTGCAGAGTAGCAGTTTAGTGTTTACCTCAACAGCTCCTCCACCTCAGCGGGGGCACGACTGCTCCTCTAATTGGCCTCACTGTTTTCTTTGCCACCACATTAATGACGTTACTGTAATAATGAGCCACCTCATTAGTCCTCAGTGTGACTCCCTGTCTCTCTCCTTTTGGCTTCCTGCTGTTGCCATTTAGCACCTGGTGGGGGAGGAAAAGGAGGGAGACACAAACCAGATCCAACAGCACCTGACTGACCACATGCAGTTCACACGTAGCTTCTGCTGGTTTTTTCTGTGCTCTGGAGCAGGTGGGGTTTTATGGAGCAACTCAAAAACTACCAGGACATTCAGCAAGTTTCAAAAGTTGAATTCTGTCAGGTGATCTGTCAGCCATGTTGCAGGATGAACCTGGTGGTCAGGGACTGTGAACAGCAGCTGTTTGTAGCATTAGATTAACATAGAAGATTCTAGTTTATTACAACTTGTGTCTTATTTCTGTCTCATTCTCATTCTTAGTGCACCAAGTTAATGCTGAGATGTTTTTATTTGCTGAGTAGTTTTCAAAGTTAAATTTTCAAATTAAAGATTGGATAATTGGATATTTTGTTTTGAAAGACTTGCCCATAATTATTAAGTCTATAAAACACACACAATCAGTTTTTACTGTGGCTCAGTGTCCTGGACCTTGACGTGTGTCCTAACCTTTCTGTTTTCACCATGAATGTTTTTCTCTCCACATGAAAAATGCATGACGCTCTTTGCCGGTCATGGTGCTGTTGTCCTACTAGCAGGGATGTGGGAGTATTGTGGCAACAATAACATTGCTGCCTTTGAGGAAGTGCTTTGTCGTTCCTGCTGTTGTGCCTGTATCAGCAGATGACTTTCTGATGTGCTTGTACTACTGCTACTAGAAATTGTCTCTTCTCTGTGGGAGGAAACTAACAAACCGTAGCGTCTGATGGCTTCTTTCCACTTACCCTGCTCTTTAAGAACTGACACACACCAACCTGTACTCTCAAACCACCGCTAATGCTGCTGTCTGTGTGGGTGTCCTTCATCTGTATGTGTGTCCTCCTTAGGCTGATGAGCGGTACCGCAAGAACATCCAGGGTTCTCCTCAGGCAGCTCAAACCAAACCACAGCAGCCTCCAGTGCCGCCACGCTCCGAGTCTTCCTACCCCAACGGGAACTCGGCATCTGAGGCGCCAGCCATGCACCGCCCCGTGGAACCACAGGTAACCACAGTAGCCTCAAGCTTCTCTCCCTTCTCTTGAGTTATTCCTTCTTCTTTACTGTCACAGCTGTTGTTCACAGGCAGCATTTTCAGTTGGTGGGTCATGTGGGTCATTTGCCACTAGTTTAAGTCCACCTGTGCTTTTTCTCTTGCATGAGGATTAGGTACAAAACAAGTCAGTATGTACACTTGGTACTTTCACATTTTGTAGATCTTGATGATTGGGTAGATTTCTGGTGCCGTCATTCACAGCAGGGACTTGAAAACCTTGTATCTCTCTATAATGCCAGTTAACTGGGAAACAAGAACGTCAGCCTTGTTTGTAGCTTCACCCTCTTGTGGCCGTACCCCCCATCTTCACTGCCTCCAGATGCTGCCTGTGCCTTTAAAACCTTTTTCTTATCATAATCTCGCAGTAAGGGTCTCTCTTTCAGGTGATTTCAGCATACTTGAGTCTTTGCTCTTGCTCTTTGTGGACGACTTGCTTGTATCTGTTTTTAACCTAATGTAGATTTTGTCACTAGCTGTGTTGCTTTACTGTGATTTCCTCCTTCCTGTGCTCTGCCTGTAGCTCAGCTCTTTTAGGTTGTGTCATATGGATAATGGATCCAGCTATCTGCTGTTGTTGAACTTCTCTAGACTCTTTTCTACTTCAGGGTTGTCATCAATTCTATTTCAGCTCCCTCATTTTCACTAACTAAACCGTGACACTGCATTAAACCTCCAGTGCTCATTTTCATTTTCAGACAGAGCATCTTGTCGTTATGAGAACAAAGCCAGTGGTTGTCAGTGTTTTTGTTCATCTAAAAGAAGTCTCTCTTTTTACTAAACTTTTTGAGGCAATGGAGACAAAATGATCACAACCCTGATTATATACTCCTCTCCTAAACTAACTCTTTGATTGACAGGTTGTCCTCCCACTTGTCAAATGTGTAATTATTACAGAGTTACTTGATTGTGTGTATGTGTGTGTGTTTGTGTGAACATGAGGATGTTTGTATGGTTGTATGTTGGGGGTTTGTACATCTCAGCTCTACACACTGTGCCTCCTCATTGTGTGCGGGTGATTAAAAACATCCATAATTCATGGGCACCCAGTTTTGCAGCAGGGTGACTCAGGCAGTGTTAGTCATCTTCAATCCATTAAGCATGAATAATCACAGTTCAATGAATCTGTTTTGAATCTGTCACACAGATTAAATTATACAGACACGATGCTGTAACTTGGCAAAATGGGGGTGGGGGTAATGATGTAATTCACTAGTGCGTTTGCCATAGTGTTAAAAGTGGATTAATCAGTTTTCTCTCATTAGCCACGAGTCATCAGGCTCAGATGTGCTGTGGTGTTTCAGCACTGATACACACATACACTGACTTCTGAATCAATCATGGATGGATTCATCTTGAGGTCTTCTGATCAAGGCTAATTTCATAGAAGTGAAAATAACAGCATGAACTAAATAAATAAATAAATAAACCAAATAAGAAGCTGCAGTCAGGGAGTTTTCATGCTGTACCCAGTTTCCAGACACTTCACTGACATTTAAATGCAAGTTTTCGTACTAAATAGCAAGATAAGTTGACTGTTCTGAAACATCTCATATGAGCTTTAACTGACCCGGCCTCTGTCATTAAGTTTAAACAACTAAAACTGAGACACGATGTGAACCATTGTGTCCAGTGACAAAGTTACGAGCCTTCTTGCCTCGACCATGAATGTGTGCATGCTGTATGGCCTGTATGTGATCCTGCCCACACGTATGTTTGCATGCCAGCCTGTGTTCATGTGTTAATGTGTTAATGCTCATGCTACACTGGTGACGAGGCTCAGTCCTCCTGAGTCATAAAACTGGTGAGACCGAGGTTGTCTGACCCTGAATATCAATGTCATTTCAATGTCCAGTCTCACTCACTATTGATGTAAATAAAACTTGATGGGAGACTAAATTTAAAGCTGAACACATATGGAGACACCTCTCTTTATGAGTTTTAATTCATAATAAATAAATCACTTCAGCTGAGGGTCTTTTGTGAAATGAAGAGTAAGTCAATAGTTTGCATACTTTAACTTTGTCCTTGTTATTAACGATTTACCCAAGAGTACTAGTTTTTATCAGTTATTCTGAATATTCAACAAGTTGAATCAAAAAATGAGAAACAGTGTGAGGAGAGCAGCCAGAGTTTAACCCCAGTTTGACTCAGGATTCACTGAGCTTCATCTCCCCATTTACCACCTGTGCTTTTTGTTGTTGTTACTGTCTTTGAAAGAAATCTTTCCCCCTGTGTCACTCTCCAAAATCCAAAGAATGACCTTTTGTTGCTCAGGCTGCAACTTTTCCTCCAACAATTGATAAGTAAAGTTGTGGCTGGAATAAAAACTCTTACAGTGAAAAATCTTCTCTCAGAAAAGTGCAGCCTCTGTAACAACAGGTTGTGAATGTTCCTTCTTTTCTCCTGTTGCGCACTAAAATCCTGGGATCTTTAGGGGCTCTGCTAAGATTTGGAGCCATACCTAAAGACCAAAATGTCTTCAGGTTTTATCTTCAAACAAACATTACACCATCTGATTTCTCTGATAATCCCGCCTATGCTGTTGGAGTCAAACTAATAACTGAAATCAACTCCTGTGATGTTGAGCTGATACTGAAATTATCTTAAGGCAGTGGTTCTTAAATTTGGTTCTTGTATTCAGCACTGAATACATATTTTTACCAGGTTGTACTGTAAGGCGGTTGGTTTTAAATTCTTTCTGACACCATGTCTAGAATATTAATCAGAAGTGCTCTGAGCACTGAGGACTAAGATTGAAAATCACTGCATTAGTTACGGAAAAGAAAAAAGTTGCTATAAAGAACCTCTCAAATCCCTTTCAGACATGCACTGTGTTGAGTAAACGTGGCACCAACTTTACATTACATTCATATCTGAAGAGCCCGAGGCGCTTTACATTCTGCCCTCCATCACTTTCAACAGAGCAAGGTCTGAACTGAGTGTGGGCAGATTAACCTGAAGGCTGCAGCAGCAGAAGATTAAATCAATGCTAAATGCACGCGCCGTAATACATCTATACATATTTAATCTTAATCTCTAAATTTGCATCCATGTCAACTGCTGGGCTGAAATCATGAATGTTTCAGTAATGGTGTGCAGTGCAGATTTAGATTTAGATTTGTGGTGGTGGGTGGCACAGCATGGGAGCACACACTTGTCAAACTCAAACAGGTGTGTGACCAAAAATTAGTCAGTATGAAAGAGTGAAATAAGGCGTTCTGATGTAAGATTCACAGAAGTTGAGTGATTTTATCTACCTGGGTGGGCTGGCCAAGTATAGCCTTTGTATGGGAAATGTTGGGTGTGTCATGTCTGAATAAAACCATAATGAAGACCTAATTTTGGACAACATGAAGCCAGTAATGTTATCACATTACACTGAAGCTTTTACAGAGGGCTTCCTCAAGGAACTGCTTTAGGCTCCTGTATGGCTCTAGTCTGACAAACCCCTGAAGAAACCCTGAAGCCCCTGTTTTTTTCAGAGTGCCTTGCATGCAGACTGACCCGTCCTCCCCCAATGTGTTCTGTTTTTGTTGTTTGTAAGGTCCGTTCCCACCTGGCTGCTTTAAAGAGCAGTGGCAGTGTGGCCTCAAACTCCTCCGCTACCACCCCACCCATTGTGTCGCGGTCACACTCTTTCAGCGAGCCGCTCGCCCCTAGCTTTGACAATCTTCACCTTCGCAACAGCCAGGAACCCCACCAACACCATCATCCTCCATCTTCATCACCATCCTCTTCATCATCAACGCCTGCACGCACTGACCCACAACCCCACCCTCAGCCTAGGCCCTTGCCCCATGAACCAGCCCCTTCAGAGGAGGTCCCGCCCAGGGTAAGGACAGGAAGACCCCCGGTGTAGCCTGGCAGCAGTAGTTAGTTATTTGATACAATCATTTGTTAACTGACCGAACGGGACGATCGTCCTAGTTCCCAAGAGATCAAACTGTCATTATCCAGAACTGTTCAATTTATCACTTTAATAGCTTCCCACCCTCTGCCTGATTCTATCTGCTATCAATAATTCATTCTTTTCTCGTGGTGCTTTTAGGGGAATTATATGTGATTTAATTAAATCCACATTAAATTAACATAGAAATTTTTTAAATGAGCAGGTTGGTTGGAGGCTTTAAATCACTTTTCTCCCCATATAGAAGATTCAGTGTCTACCACAGTTTTCCTGAGGAAATCAGATAATTGTCCGAATCTACTCCCCTGATTCACAGAATATCACGAGACAGAGGAAGTTAACATCACTCTGTGTGATATGAATCAGTGTTGACACAAACAGAGGTGACCTGCTGGTAGCATGACCACAACACTCAGTCTGTGACCCCTTTATAACCCAGCTGCAAGTACTGAGACAATGTTGAACAGCAGGACATGTTGAGACAATCTCTCTCATGTTGCTTTATCTTCCCTCTTCAGACAGATTTAGTCCTTCACTGTATGACCACAAGGACATAAAAAGGACATCAAATGACTACATAGGGAGAAAAAAATAAGCAAGAAGGAGAAGAAAACTGTTTTTTCCACCTGAATGTATAGGGCGTTGGATGCTCTGGCTAAGTATAGGAAAGACAGGAAAGCTATTTGGCACTACCCACAAATGTGGGCAGTGAGAAATTTAAAAATGTTCAGGACAATCTAAATTTAGTCCTCAGAGCCAAAGTTATCTGTCCTCCAGAAAAGGAAACCCTCTGTTATGAACAGAACTGCTGCCAAGCCGAACCACAACCCTGCCGAGACTTAACTGTAGACTTCCAGTACAACATAAACGTCTCCACAAGCATGAGATAAACATGGTAGACGTCACAGGAGAGATTTCAGTCTGAAATACGGGAGATGTTACTAAGGAAAGAGTGACCTTTCTTTAACATCAGTCCATTTCCATGTTGCCCCTAACTTAAACTTCTAAACAAAGCAAAACAATGGCTGTTTATGTTCTTCTCAATGACTCTGGCTGCACTGACTGAGCTGAGTTATGTTGTGCACGGCTGTGTTGTGATGCGCTGCTTGTGGATGCCATCAAATGTTCTGCATTTGCTTTCATGAATTGATGCTCAGTATCAGTGTGACCGATGACTACTGGTGTGTTTTACAGTGGTGCTCTGGGTGTAGTAGGGAGAGATCAAGACTCAGATGATGGAGGGTGACTTGTTTTGTGATACATGGGTGGAATTTTACAAGCGTGCATTTTGGAGAAGTCCCATATTTTCCTGGTTTGCAGATTATTTTGCAAGCAGGCAGTAGCCAGTTTGATAATAACACAGTGTGATTTCAGGCGAAAGAGCTGCCATATTAGAGATCCACAGCTCATAAGCAACAGTGACTGTGGTGAAATGAATATGCACAGTTCAGGTAACATCCCTGAGCTTTAGACAAGATAGAATGATATCATCTTAGTTTTGTAGAGGACGAGGATGGTGCCAGTCAGGGTATTTGTGATGCTGCTACAAAACTGCTAGAAAAGGGATTTTGATAGGTTGAAATAGGTTCGTTGTATCTTGTGCATTCACCGTACTATCAAGTGCACTCGTGCTCAGAGAGTGTGTATATGTGAGCTGGTCACTGTCTTTATCATAAAAGGTTCCTGTCAGGACTACATCAAGGTCTCCAGTGTTGTCGAGGCGAGACTCGCCTCATCACCATGGCAACGCCTCACACAGCAGCCATGCTGGTCATCGCAGTGCTGCCAGGTAAACTGACATTTTTGTTTTGCTTCAATAAGGCACACTTCTTCCGGTCTTTTTCTACTCTGTCTCAATTATTCAAGTCCCCTCTCTGTTGTAATACAAGTACCAAATCTCATTAGTCTTGTGGTTTGGAAACATACACACAGTTCATAATATTATTAAATGGGCTAGAAAGGATTTCCTAAGAAAAAAGCTTGCTGTAATACGATATTCATTTAATACTCATTGACTTCATGTATTTCACAATTTGTCAAATGTAGATGCTGTTATTATGAGGCTCAGTCCTTGGTTTGTGCCACTATATGGTTAGTGAGGAGCGGCTTAGTGATTAGTGTTGTAGGTTGTTAGTTAGAGAGCAGTACTGAGCATTATGAGTTTTACTGTGTGAAGCGTCTGAGTTACACAATTATAGGGAGAAACTGTTTTTTGTTTTTTTTTTTGCAATATCTTATTAAATTTGTAAATGTATTGATAGTAGATGAAAATCCCTGAAGCTACACACAGTACATAAAGGGTCTGTAACATAAAATCTGCATCAAATTACAGATGAGAGAAAAGTAAATAGGACAGACCTGGGTCCACAATAGTGCTCTGTAGGTCTTCACTGGTTATATCATTACAGGAAAATATGTTAGTGCAACGACTGTATGTTTACACAGAAGATTTTAAGGAAGTTGAATCTGAATCAGTCTCTGACACAAAGTCATTTGCAGCCTTCAGGAGACGAGTCAGGGTGCTGTGAAGCAGGGTGAATCCAGGCTGCTGTTTCCAACTATGTCATTAAAAGGACATGAAAAATTGTGACTTTCTCAAAGACTCTTGAGGAAAAAACAAACACTTGCCTTATTTTGAGATAGATCTAACACATACACACACACACACACACACACACACACACACACACACACACACACACAGACAGGAGAGAGGATTGTGCAGTCAGTGTCTTCACTGTCTGTCTGTGCTGCTACAGTCTTTGTGTATGGAGTTGTGTGAGAGGATTTATGTAATAGTGCTAGCTGCCTAACCTTGTGATACTTCTTGACTTGTGTGTGAATGTGTGCTTTCACAGGCACAGTATTTTATTTCCAAACCACAAGCCACCTTATGAGATATTCTATGTCGTCTCCTTCTCTTCCTCTCGCCCTGCAGTGCTGTATGTTATTTTATCTCTAGAATGACACACACTCTCTTATTGCACTATTACTGATTAAGCATTTTTGTTCTCCTCATCATGAACTTAAAATATTATCTAATGGCCATTACAGAGAAATGATTAATGAAAATAATACATGTTTTTTTTTAAACTATTGAACAGAATATTCATTTTTATGTTTAATATTAAACCACATTATACTTTTACAGTCTGTCTTTCCCACTGTGGTTTAGAGTAGCTTTGTGTACGAGTGTGCTGTGAAGCCTGTAAAGGCATTGTAGCATTCATTCAGCTTTTATTTTTCTCAAAACCAAAGGGTGGAAAAGCAAAAACTGGTTTGAAAAACCAATTGTGCAAAAATTCTCGTGAATTTCATAGTTCACCATTTATTGTTTTCTGACGAGCAGATCTGCTCTTCATCAGCCAAAACAGTAATGTTTCAATTGAATTTCAAGATATTGAATATCAGCCCAAAATATTAGCAATTGGCATCTTGACTTTAAAACTATACATTTCTGTGTCAGAATAAAAAAAATCAAAGTGCAGTAGGTGCAACGGCACTTCTCCAACCCTACCAGTTAAACGTTGCTGTCTCTACAATGGCTTCATCTCTGACTGTCTTGGCTCTACAGTGCAGCGGAGCCTCGGTTGCTGTGGGAGCGAGTCGAGAAACTGGTTCCCAGACCAACCAGTAACAGCGGCAGCGGAGGCTCCAGTTCCTCCAGCAGCTCCAGCAGCTCTCAGCCCAGTTCTCACTGCGGCTCTGGAGAGAGGTTCAGGGCCCGCTGTGAGTCCACACACACTTTAACAAATCAGCACTCACAAATCTGCAGGAGGTGAACGATGTAACTAAAACACCACCTGAACATACAGTTGAGCTGAAGTAAATATCTTTTTAACAAACATGCAGGTGAACACTCACAAACATTTGAATTTAATAATTCAAATAATTTTGAATTTGTCCAACATCACTTTTTAGAATAAACTGACCGTTTCACCTCCACCTCCTTCAGCATCTTCCAAATCAGAGGGCTCACCCCTCCAACGGCCAGAGAATGCTGGGAAAAAACCAGAGGAGAGGAGGGACTTGGTCAGGCCGAGCAGACCAGCGGTGAGAGTTGACTCAAAGCTGACTGGCCAGCTCTGTAGCTTGCTAGCTGGGATAGATCTAGATGTGCTCTGTGTGTGGTGATACTTACAAAGTGTCCCAGGAAGCTGGATGAGTGATGATTTGACGTGGCCTGATGGAGATTTTTCTCCTTTTTTTGTGTGTGTGAGAGAATAGTAATAAACTGAATCATTTGGATTGTGTCATGTGATCTGGAGACTTTGTGAAATGGTTGTTTTGTCTTTGGATTGATCACTGGCTGAATGGTATCGCTTGCTTTTCCTCCACTGGTCTCTCTGACTCGGCAGCAGCCTCTTAACTCATGCCTTCTCTAACCTCAATACAGAATTTACATTTTCCTCTATACTGTTATAATTTTTCGTCTTTGCAGCTCTAATAATTGTCTCATTATTAGAATTAATCCACTAACCTCAGCTACAGTAGCTTGAAGAGCATCAGCTGTTCGACAGTCATCTCTCTCCTGGCTTCATCTCTTGGCTTTGCTGCTCTCACGTTGGCTTCACATTGGCTGGTGTACCTCTGTAACCTCTCTTCCTCTCCAGCAGCTTTTTGTTTCCTGCTTTACTTTTTTTCAACGATTAACTGAAACTCTTACATGACATCTTAGCTGACAGTTGACTGAGTGAATGGTCAAACTTCCAACAGAGGGAGAAAAATAGAAATCAACGACATTAAAAAAAAAGACCTTTGACTCAGGTTTCACCTTTCACCACCTGACTTTTAGGACCTGACAGCTCTGGCCAAGGAGCTGCGTGCCGTGGATGATGTTCGCCCCCCAAATAAAGTGACGGATTACTCATCCTCCAGTGAAGAGTCAGACACCACCGATGAAGATGACGATGAAGAGGTGGACCAGGAGGCAGGTGAAGAGTCAACCTCTGGCCCGGAGGACTCCAGAGCTGTGTATGTACTCAAGCTTAACTTCTGATCACAACAGTGTTCATCAGTGGGTCAGATTCCTCTTACACAGAACCACATGTTGGTTAACATGAAACCTTAAAATAGGGAATATAGTGATTGTATTTTTTCTTAGGTTATACAAATGTAGAACAATATACAATAATTTTTCCCACGCTGTGTTTGTGCTGAACAGCTCTCTTTCTGTCCTGCAGTTCTTCCAGGCTGAGCAATGGAGAGACGGAGTCAGTGAAAACCATGATCGTCCATGACGAAGGGGAGAGCGATGCAGGCTCGACGCCCTGCAAAGACAGCACTCTGATCGTCAGACAGGTACAGGCTGAAAAGACAAAAAAACTAATCGGACAAACACATCAGTCATTTACCACATACTTTCAGTTCTGCTTTTGTGTGTGTGTTTTGTTCATTCATACCCCCAAGTGTTTTTTCATTTTGTTTGTATGTTGTGTTGATCATGTTTTGTTCTTGCATCCTCTGTAGCTCCAGAGTGTAACACCAGAGTTACAAAGCAGCTTAGTGTAGGTTGGGTACACAGATTTTAATTATGCACATAAAGACTGCTAGTTAATTCAACAATGGGGATTTATTACATTATCAAACATTTATTCAGGTTTGTTACATCTTCAGTTCATTTAGCACATTTAGAGTTTGAATTTGAATTATTTCAAGTCGAGTTGATAGACATGCAGTCAGCACTGCTACACACCACAAAAGATTTCTAGTGTCAATAAACACCACAAACTGAATTACCATCTTATCATACCAAATAATTGACTACTAACAAGAGTTTTCTTTCCGCCTGTAGAGTAGCCACTGTAGTTTGCCCTTTGCTCTAGCTAACACCTTCCCTTCCCCTGAACTCATCAGGAACACATCTAGACCCAAAGTCGTCTACCCCTCTTTCTACTTCCAGAGTGCAGGTGACAACAGAAAGCGTCCGGGCCCTGGTCCGGGCCAAGCCCAGACCCCTGGCCTGCTTGCAGGCTTTGCCCCAAGCCCTGGCTCAGTGTCGGGCCCAGGTCTTGGCCACCACACCCCCGGCCCCCACCATCATCATCATCACCATCACCATCACCCCACACAGCACACGGACAGGAACGGCTTTGCCGGCCGCATCCACCATCTCCCTGACCTGATCCAGCAGAGCCACCATTCCTCCCCCTCCTCCTCTGCATCCAACTCCCCTTCCTCCTCCAGCCTTGCCAGCCCCTCCTCCATGTCCCCCCAGAGTCCCCTGGACAAGCTCGGCATCCTCGCAGAGGTATGTCCCCTCAGCCCCAACACGGAAGCCTGTTTAGGGGCACCAGTTCTTGTGTAATCTTGAACAGGAAAAGTCAAAATCATAATTATCTGCTATATGAGAACACAGTAGAAATCAGTTCACCCAGTTCATTAGTAAAACTAACATTCTTATTTAAAAACACGTGAAATTCTGCTTCTGACGAGCCACGATCATGATGTCTTCTCCTGCATCGATTTTTATTTCCTGGATTTGGAAGGGCGCCCCCTGCTGATCACCTGTGGCACTAGCTCTACATGGCCATGACAGGCGCTTGATTTTCTTCTCTACTGACACAAGCTTTTGGCAGAGAGATGGAAGTGTTGGTGGAGAGCTGTATTTTGGGAGTCTTTTGGAAGTACAATACGAGCACAAAACAAATCTTCATTTTTTGCCCTGTGAACATCCTGTTAAGTTTATTTTACATAGGTTTAAATCTGAAGTACAAAAATATCAAATTTACTAGAGGGGAAGGATTTCCAGCTGCAGTCCCATCGCTCCATCAGGCCTGTTAGCTCTGCTTTAGAGTTTTTTGCTGAAGTGTCCTCTGAGGCTAGTTGTGGTTTTACAAGCATTCCCCCAAAACATCTAAATCTCATTTTATTCCTTGATGTTGCCTATTTTCAGCAAACGCATCATATTCTCACATTCCCCAGACAATAGATCATAGTGAACAGGGCAGTTAGGAGCATAACGGCAAGTATATTTCCCATGGAAATACTTTAGTTTCGTTTCCCTTTTGTTCTTCCTGCCAACAGCACTCCATATGTTTTCACCCTCCACCATTTTTTTGCCTTTTTCCTCAGTATTTATAATTTTACCCTGTGATTGAATGCCCCATTGTGTTTGCATGCAACCCATACAGAGACACCTCACTTTGCCAGTTTGTTTGACAACATTGTCTTGTTAATTGTTTACATTGATATTTATCTGATGATATAAATATGTTTTTGATCTTTCAAAATGACATTCAGAGTTGTGATATTCTGTCTCCACTGACTCTTATTCTCTCTGTGTAGAGCCAGTCTAGTAACAACATGCAGAAACACAAGTCTTCTTCCTCCTTCACTCCGTTCATCGACCCACGCCTTCTCCAGGTCTCTCCATCCACTGGCAGCGCCCTCAACAATGTCGGTACGTCCCTTCCCCCAGTGGCGACTGGGGAAAAAATCTGACATCAAAAGGTTCACAACCATAAAGATGTGCTTTTTGTAACTTCACTCCCAGGCCTCCATAGGGCCTTTCCATCAAAGGTTCCAGGAACTGGAGGAGCAAAAATTTTATGAGCTACAAAGTTCAGAAACTTAAAATTTGCACATCAATTTGCACAAATCATAAGTTAAGAGAAGTGGGATAGTCAGGGTTGACGAAATACAGTATTTACTTTTTTATCTTCACTTTTTTGGGTTATAATTCAGTTTTTTATTACATAGTATACAAAACAAGATTCTCATTGATCTTGTGTTTGACCAATCAGCAGTGTTTATTGTTGCAAACTCCACCACAGTAGTTTGAAGCCACAAGTTGCACTTTTGAGCTGTGGCCAATGAACCAAAATCAAAACCAGGTTCCCCTGGGGACAACAGAGGTAAAGATCAAGTGTGTGTATGTTTCTCAGAGAAAAGTTCAAAACCAAACCAAAAGCAATTGGTTAGCGTGGACTCACAGAGGTCACAGAGCTTGTTAGCTGCCACAGTTTACAAACAAAGCTTTCTTATCCTCCTGTTCCCACCATCCCTCAGAGGATTGGCCATCACCAAAACCAGATCTTTCCAGCCCTAAGGACTGCGGTATGCTGAGTCATTACCTCACCTGATGCAGCTGGTGACCAGCCACTGACCCCTTTAGCATACTAGATTGTTCAGTCTGCATTTAATCACTGATTTGATGAGTTTAGATTTTCCTACAGATGTTTTAAGTCCAGACGGCAATTTAAGAGGTGGAGACAAGCTGTGGCCCCCAGATACCATCAAATAATATGTTGCAGTGGTTGCAGAGGCGTTTTGAGGGTGCACAGTTTGTTATGTGTCCCAGGTTACATAAGAAACAAGATACTTTCATCATATCTGTCACTCTGTTGCCCTGAACTAAGTGGCCTACAACCACTGCTAAAGAAATTTGGATGGACAATTGTCTTCAGGATTAGAGTAGATCAGTTGGTGAAATGGTGAAATGATGCTTGTTTTCAGACTCCGCTCTACATTAACTTCCACAGCTTTCGATTTCAGACTATTTTATGAAATTCAATCACTCATGATTAACAAAAGCAATCAAAGGAGATCCATCCACCTTTCTAATGCTGACCATTTGACTGACCCCCACCCTGCCTGGTAAATTCTACATCCTACACCTTCCTTCCTAAGCCCCTCCCTTTGACCTTCTAGGCTATGGCAACGACGCCCGGCTGGCAGAGGCGCTGAGGGCCGACCCATCTCGGAAGGGCTCCGTGGTCAACGTTAACCCGGTCAACACTCGCCCTCAGAGCGACACGCCAGAGATCCGCAAATACAAGAAGAGGTTCAACTCTGAGATCCTGTGTGCTGCTCTCTGGGGTAAGAAGAAACTCATTTTAGCAGATCAGCACATCATTAAATAAGTGGCGTGTTAACTGTGACATCACCATGAAGAAACTGGAGAACTGGAGGTGTGTGGAGGACAAGGGAGGGACAGGAAGGAAGGGGGGTAACGGGAGATTTTAAATTTTGAGAAACACAATTCAAATGTGTCACTTTTTTAGGTTTTCATGTAAATTTTATTATTATATTATTAGGTCTAAATATATCATCTACATTTCCAGAAATCACACTATTTGCTTTCCCCATTATCATCCAAGTGATTTAGATAGAACTGATGCTGACACACACACACACACATACTTTCCCATAAATATATATTTATTAACAGGTGTAATGTTACTGAATTATGATTTTGGTAGATGGTGTGCCAGTATTTATTAATAATCTGTTTTTTCTGGTAGTTGTAGCTATAAAAGTCTTCACCACCTGGTGGCAGTAAAATGCTGGTAAAGTTACCTACTGTACTCCATCTGTCTGTCCAGACTGCACAGTGTGTTTCCAACTGTGGTCATTATTGTTGGTGTTGTCCTAAATTTGTGTGTGTGTGTGTGCGTGCGTGCGTGCGTGCGTGCGTGCGTGCGTGCGTGCGTGTGCGCGTGTGCGCGTGTGTGCGTGTGTGCGTGTGCGTGCAGGAGTGAACCTGTTGGTGGGAACAGAGAGCGGTCTGATGCTGTTAGATCGTAGTGGTCAGGGGAAGGTTTACCCTCTGATCAACCGACGGCGCTTCCAGCAGATGGATGTCCTGGAGGGACTCAACGTACTGGTCACTATATCAGGTACACACACACACACACACACACACACACACACACACACACACACTCTCATGTCTCTGTGACTTCAGAGGACAAAACATTGACCTACATTCATTTGCTGGAGACTTACTTTAACCTTTACCATAACTACTTCTTGCCTAACTCTAACCTTAACCCTAAAAGAGCTACTTGGAAGTTTGCACATAGCCAGTGTTAGCATTAACAGCTGTTTACTGACCAGTGTTGCCAAGCGCTTCAGCCATTGTGACATTTACAAGACAAGAGGTTATAATGCGTCTTCTGAACAGCTCTACTTCTTCAGGGCAGACTGGACAGTACAGTGACTCAGTATCGGAAAGTGATAAGACTTCAGTAGAAAAGACGTGATAGTAATAGTAGCAACACAAGAGGGATGCTCTCAACTGTTGGAGACAGCTAAAAGAATGAAGTTTGATGTTTAACTTACAATGTTTTTTTTCTAGACTGGTAAGTAAACAGCTGTTAATGCTAATGTTGGCAACAGCAAAACTGACAAACAGCTCCTTTAACCAAAACATAACCTTACTCTAACCTAAAACATGTCTTCACCTTAAAATGTAATGATTTAAATTATGGGACTTGCTTTTTGTCCCCATAAAGAAGACACGTCTCCTTAATGTGACTGTATAAACAGATTTTGGTCCCCACAACAGGAGTAAGACCCGGAGTGCACAAACATTTTAAAGATAGTTTAATTACATTTGCAGCTAAATTAGTGTAGGATTGATCAATGAGATACAATGAAACCAATGTGTAAACACACATAAGTGGGATATGGACAGACACAATTACAATTAAAATACACACAAATATAATCGTGCATGCAGATGCTTGTGCACAGACACCCAGACGCACACCAACAGAGTTAGGTGTAAATAATGTAGTGTGAGTTAATGATGAGACTAAAAGAAGAGTTTCACTTCTGTTTACGCCTGCTGTGTCAGGAGACTGTTTGTCTTGTTTAACTTCTTTTCCAGACTTGCGCACGTGTTCACACACATCTGCAAATACACACTGAAACCTGCTAGAACCAACATACTGTGAGAAAAGTTGTGTGTCTGTGTCATAAGTTGCATAAATATTTTTGTCCCCACACACAGTTAAGTTCCAAAATTTCTCAGATTGAAAGTGCATCCACATTCTGACTTCTCCTCTTTCTCAATTTCACCCACACAAAGAGGCAGTGCAGTGTCACAACAAATATTTTGAGCTAAACGGATATTGAGTAAATCTTCGCCTGTTGAGACCACGTCATGTGTGTGCACAATATGTAACGCTGACACAAACTTGCGCTTTCCATGATGGAATGAAATGCCACAGAATGTGTTTGCGTTACCAACATGCAAAGATACGCGTCATGGAAAGTTGTATCACTCCACTGTTTGAGAGACAAATAGTTTGTAAGACCACATGTAACTGGAGCTTAGATTGTTAAAATTTTCTCAGAGCATTAGTGGAAATAGTGGCAGTGCAGATAGAGTGGGCTACCACTGTAACAAACAGGTGCGCTAATAAGGCTGATGTATAAATGAGGCTCTCTGTCTGTATGAGCTTTCTTGATCTGACCATGCACTTCATTGTTATCAAAAGACTTTATCTGCATTATTGACTGATACTGTTGGTGCTTTTGTGTTTCAGGGAACATTAAAGCAATTTTTAAAAATAACACCAGATTAAAAGATACCAATAGTTATCTTTGTAAGAAGGTGTCTTTTCCAGATGCGTTTTGGGTTCAGTTGCAAGTATTCACAAATGGATAACTAGTGCTAGTGCTAAAGCATACTTGGTCTTACAGCATGCTTTTGATGGATACAAGTATATTCATTTTGAAATAGATCTCATTTAGGATGTACACAACAACCTTTTGTCAGGCCTGCTACTACCTACCTACCTACAGTGGTCATACAAGAATATGTTATCTAACATAAAAGCCACAGGCTGTGTAACTGCTGCTTCAATGCACATTCAAAGGCAGATTTTTCACCATTTTTCCTTATCACTTAAAGGATATGTGCATTAATAATAATAACATTAATAATAACTTTATTTGTAAAGCACCTTTAAAAAGGGTTTACAAAGTGCTTTGACAGACAATTAAAAATCAATGCTAGTCAAAAGCAACAGAGGGGAGAGAAAAAGTATAACAATGTAAAGGAGGAAGAAGCACTACACAGTAAAAACAGCAAAGTAAAGAAGAGATAATGAAAAGATTAAAATAAAAAGAAATGAAAAATAAATAAAAAGATGACATAACTTAAGAGCAAGTCTATAAAAATGAGTTTTGAGAAGTGATTTAAAAGAGGTTACTGACTGTGCCTCTTTGGGCAGGTCCTTGACTCTACAACTGACTGAAAGTAATAATTTATTTGAATATATCATGAATGAACCTGACCCTTCTCCTATCATCCTATAGCCAAACAAAGAAAACCTCTGTCTTTTTTATTGTTGTTATTCTTTTTAACAAGACGCACAGTAAAAAGAGGGACTCCTAGTCACACAGTGTTCCCTTACATGTTGTTTTGTCCCAGTTTGACCCACACTTAATCACCAACTTCCTGAAATGTTGCAAAATACTGCAGACATACAGGATGGAGGAGAGAAATCCCACCACAGGGTCTTCTAAAATATTACGTTAATTGGGCTGATTATTGCAGCATTAAAGACAAGAACGCAAGAAGGCAAGAAGGCAAGACAGGTCAAATTGAACACTGAGAATCATTGTAGCTAGAATTAAATCTCAGCACGTACTCAGCAGCCAATAAGGACATTATATGTGGCTTTCAGTGTTAGTCCAAGTACAAAGAGGTAAAAACGCCTGCAACACTTGAAGTGAAATGTAATCCTGACTTGATCTTTCTCAATTGACGGCAGGTAAGAAGAACAAGCTCCGTGTCTACTACCTGTCCTGGCTGAGGAACAAGATCCTGCACAATGACCCTGAGGTGGAGAAGAAACAGGGCTGGACCACTGTAGGAGACCTAGAGGGCTGCGTCCACTACAAAGTTGGTAGGTCATATTCCTAAATAAAAAAATAGGGATTTCACCACATTTCTGTGCAGAAATTCCTGCAAACAGCCCTTCAAGATGGTAAACTGGATGACAGCCTGGGCTGAGGGACGGTTACGGTTGGGCCTCCTTTTGACCTGGAGCTACTTTGCAATCGCAACCTCCTGGTTCAATTCTGCCTGGGAACCTTGGTTGCATATCATCCCTCTTAACTTTCTTCCCACGTTTCCTGTGTTGATAATGGATATGATAATGTAATGATTAGTAAAGTTTGGTATAAGGTTAAGGGTTAGGATTAGTATAAGAATATGGTTGGCACTAATGTCATACCCATAACTACACTGAAATCTGTGACAGTGTCTAAATACCATTTCATCACTTCATCACTAATTCATCTGGTTGACCTTGTGTTTACAATATGTCGGCTTTAAAGCTCAAACACAAAGGTATCTGTTCAGCTGACCATTGCTGCTTTGTCCACATTTCCCATCAGTAGTAAACCCACCCACATCTGGACAGAGACATGGTGTGTTTACAAACATCCCAAACTCAGTTTAAGATGCAGAGGGAGTGTATGTGTACGACAGCATGTCATTGATAAATGATGGAAGGAAAGCCCTCAGTTAAGAAATAATGCGGTAAGGACACCCGAGTGGACATGTAGCTGTCCTGTCTAAAATTCAGAATGTCCTTGGTGATGGTAAAGCCACTGACCACAGACAGGCACTTCCTGTTGGAAACTCCTCTCTACCGATCAGAGCTGTCATCCATTTCCTGTCAAGGAGTTTTCTTCATGTGTGTCAATATTTGTGGGAAACACACTGCCCACATGCAACTCTGCACAGTTTTCTGTGACTGTCTCCCACTGATGCATCTTGGTTGAATTTTAATGAACAGAAAAAGCAAATGAAAATATAAACACTAGTCAAAACTATGTTGATTTAAGAGGAGATGAAAAATTATCTTGTTCAGATACATTCATAAAATTCTAAATGGCTTTTAATTGAATCCCTATCTTTTCCTTTAATTCTTCTCATATTTAGTGCATAGTAAATGAACTCATTCATACCCTGGCTTGACACACACAAGCCAGAATTTTAAGATAAGATCATATGAAAATTAGGGCCAATAATGATAATTTTATTCAAATGCAAGCACTCTGTAGTTGTACAGTTTATGCATTTTCTATAAACTGAAAATTGCATCAGAAAAAGAAATGACCTAATCATACATGGGGTCATGAAATCCAAATAGACATCAGTTTAAATTGATTTTCCTGCTTTTAAAAAGAAAAAAAACATCAGTTGCTGGGAAATATGAGCCTGACTGCTACTTTGTCTGACCAAAAAATCTGTTGTCGAACAGCACTGGTAACTTTAACATCTGAGCTGTATCTCTGAAGATTTTACCAATCAGAGGAGAGAAAACCTATCAAAGTGGCAGGGAGAGTCAGCTGATGCTGGTTACTTACCCTGATGCACTTTTGTGTTTTTCTAATGTTTTGTGTGATATTTGTTCCCCAGTGAAATATGAGAGAATCAAGTTCTTGGTTCTGGCCCTGAAGAACTCAGTGGAGGTCTACGCCTGGGCACCTAAGCCCTACCATAAATTCATGGCTTTCAAAGTGAGTAAATTGACTAGCTTAGCCAGTGTGTATGATATTTCTAAAGTTGGTTGGGTGGATGGGAACTTTAGTGTGTCTCTGTATTTTTATCGCTGTATTATCCCAGAATGCATGCTGATGCCAGGGTTTAACACGGATCAAAGATGATCTTCTTAGAAAGTTGTGTTATGTGTTGTTTTAACTACAGATTCACTGACATTTGTTTTTACAGCTTGTTATCAGTAGTGATAATCTGTGCCCTGGCAAATATTTACCGATGTGGTGCTCAAGCTCCTGCTGGCTGAGTGACACACTTGTTTTTCTGACCTGTGTCCTTCAGTCTTTCGGTGACTTGGTGCACAAACCCCTGCTGGTCGACCTGACTGTGGAGGAAGGTCAGAGGCTAAAGGTCATCTATGGCTCATGCTCAGGCTTCCATGCTGTGGATGTTGACTCTGGGGCCGTCTATGACATCTACCTGCCCACACACGTAAGAACACACAAACATCTCACTTGCATGCTTGCCAGTGTCTTAAATCCTTTTTCAGTTTTTATCCCGGGCTGCGGAGCTATCGTGAGAACTCGGCTGTGATTGGAGTTTCCTCCTATTCATCGTACTTCAACACCATGTTGGTGTTGTTTCCCTGCAGATCCAAACCAGTATCCAGTCTCACGCCATCATCATCCTGCCCAACACCGATGGCATCGAGCTACTGGTGTGCTACGAGGACGAGGGTGTTTACGTTAACACCTATGGACGCATCACCAAGGATGTGGTGCTGCAGTGGGGCGAGATGCCCACCTCAGTGGGTGAGTGATGGGGGCAAAAGCTACCCTTTATACTTTTTTGTTTATGAGTGGTTCAATAACTTTTTACCCCACAACTGCCTAAAATCAAATAATACACGTCTACTTCTTCAAATTTTCCACACACTGTATTAAACAGTTGTTAACAGATTTTATTTGAGGTCTTAAAGAGGTACAATTTATTTTAGAAGAAAAAAATCTGAGAAAAATATTCTTTTCCTGACCTGTGTGACCCAGAACCCAGAACCACTGATCCAGAACCCATATTATTTTCACTTTATTTTAATGAACAGAGAATTTCACTTTGTGTTACTTTCTCAAACATGTGGCACAACAAGTTTACACATTTATTGTTCAATACATTCCTGATGGAGCAGATTCTTCATGATGAATTGTTTAACATTGATTATCTAACACACAATTACACCTGCACACTGCTATTGTATTTCACCTACACAAGCAACTTGCTTTGATCATTTGTGTTGTGCAGCTGCAAAGGAAATACATATACAGACAAAGAGTTCAGTAAACCTTGTGTATGTCTATGAAGATACATATTTTTCATAAATATTAGTGTACTGATTAAATTAAATACCTCTCCGCAGCCTACATTCGTTCCAACCAGATCATGGGTTGGGGGGAGAAGGCCATAGAGATCCGCTCGGTGGAGACTGGTCATCTGGACGGTGTCTTCATGCACAAGAGAGCCCAGAGACTCAAGTTCCTCTGTGAAAGAAATGACAAGGTGAGACCTCCATGTAGACATTCAACAGAACATTATAATCTGATCTGTGAGATGGAATGAGTTTCTTATCAATACTGCAATCAGTGGCTTCACCTGAGACTATGATTCTTGCAAATCTGGGATCTTGTAGTCAGCTGCTGGCTCGCTAGATAAAACTGAACAGGCACAAATTGTGGTGAAGGATCAACTCTGGAAACCACAGCACAGCGTGTTAAAAGTTTAAACTTAAACCATCCATTATACAAGAAGGGTTTTGTTTGTTTGTTTGTTTGGGATGCTGGACTGTGCTGTCAGACATCACTGCAGGGCATCTGAGAGGACACAGAGGAGCCTGCTCTCATATCCCCTCGCCGTTCAAAGTGAATTAGGCAACAGATTTGAAGTTTCCAAAGTCACTTTCAGTTTGCTCGGCCTCTGTAGGTTCAGCTCTGTCAGCTGCAGAAGTAATTTTAAAACCGCACTAGTTTGTCTTCTCAAAGGTTTGCTCAATTCCAGTCAGCATATAAAGAAAAAGCTTTACAGTAAAACTTGAAAGACCCAAGTACATGACATTTGACATATATTTTTAGCACTGGAGAAATAATGTGACTGATTTTTCTATTTAAATCTACTGACCAGTTATTTAAAGAAATCCTGTGACCATGGACTGAATAATGGCTAAAAGGTCAATGGAAAATATCTAACAGTAATTATTATGACCAATTATTTGTATAGCACTTTTCAATACAAGTAACAAAGTGCTTGTACAGCCAAACAAATCAAAGTAAAATGTGAATGAAATTAGAATGAAATTGCGCAAGTTAGGACTCGTCTCCAAACCCAAGATGGGAAATATCGATAATCTTGCTGTATTTGCACACACAATTTAAGTTTATCGTCAGTTATATTAGTTTGAAATAATATTAAGGATACTGTCATTCAGTCAGAAATCCAGATCCAGACCTGAGAACAAACAACACATTTTATATGTTTATATCAGTTGATATAAGAAGTATTCAAATTTGAACTGTACCTGAAAATGAAAGGAGTGAAAGGAGAGTGTGATCATACCTCATCCATCTGTCTGTGTCTCTTCTTCAGGTGTTCTTCGCCTCCGTTCGGTCCGGAGGCTCCAGCCAAGTCTACTTTATGACTCTGGGCCGAAGCAACCTGCTCAGCTGGTAGAGGTCCACACACTGCCCTCTTCCTCCTCCTCCTCCTCCTCCTCCTCATCTTCCTCATTGTCCTCCACCCTCGCTAACACTGGATCTCAGAACCCACCGTCGATGTCTCATCAGCCCTTGGACAACCAAAAGAGAACAAAAAACGACCACCAACCAGCCCTTAGGAGCAGTCGACAACTGTGGCTTCAGCTTCCTCTGCTGCATCCAAGCTCTGGGGGCCACCTGCCACGCAGTGACAACCGGTCACGCAGTCATCACCCGCTGAAACACCTGAAGGGACGGCTTTGCGTACAAAACAAAATCAGTGATTAATTAATACATGAAAGGAAGTAGAAATAAATTTAATGTGAATTCAAGAAAAGGGGACAAACAACCTTTAGTTTCCCTCTCCGTTTTCTTGGTGCTCATCAGATTGCGATGGGATAGATTTTGTACCTCTGCATCATTTCCATGCTCCTGGGCTGGTCAGTAAGCTTGAGGTCTTCTAACTGCTACCACTATTATTACTACTACTGCTACTACCTTCTGCAGGTCTGCCTCTTGTCAGAGAGTTGCCCCTCTGCCCCATCTTCTTGCCCTCCGCCCTCTCTTGCGAGCATTTCATGGGGCCGGTGGGGTCAGAGTCTGTTGTATTAATGCTACAGTAGTGTGTGTAAATGTACTTCTGTTTGGTCCAATTACTGCTGACATGCTGGTTAGAGGTCAAGACTTGTCAGCCAGGGGGAAAGTGTAAAACCCCAGAGCTGGTGGGACTCATCACGGTGACACACAGGTGGGAGGGACCTAAAGTTTGAGGTTTTACTGTAAGTCTGACTGATGGGATTTTGACAGGAGGGTGTGTGTGCGTGTGTCGTTGAAGTATTGTGTTGTTGGACAGGTGCTTTAAAAAAGGGGGATGACAGAGAGAGAAAAAGATGTTGAAGCAGATGGATTTCAGAATAGTATTTTTTGAATTATTACTATTATTATTATTATTCCTTGAAGATAAGTGTAACTATGTGGAGTTGAACATGTCTTTTACCTTGTTTTGTTTTTTTTAAGATTTACGCACATCCACCCACAGTCCACAGTTTGCTTGCTTTTACTCTGAACCCACAGAAGTGCGAGGTGTGTTTGTCTAAGAAGAAAGTGATGTGGGTGTGGTCCAAAAAATAAAATAAATAGAAGGTGTCTATGTACAATAAAAGTTAATTTAAGCTTCTGGATAGTGTCAGTGGTCATGTTTTTTCCCCCCCACCAGTCAAACATGACGACCTAAACTCAACTCGGGAAAGTTGAACTGCTGTGAATAGTCAAATATAAAATGAAAAAAAAAAAGATGATAATGGAGCGATAAAGTAGAAGGGAAAGTTCAGTAAGTGTGTGCGCGTGTGTGGTCGGAGAGTTTGGTGTCATCGACAAATTGGATTTTTGAGGCAGAGAGGTAAACGTACAGTCAGCAGGCTTGATTCAGTTTTTCTGGAAAGCGTTTTTTCTATCTTCCATTTCATTATCGCAAATCTTTTCATTTTTCATTTGTATCAATTGTATGAATGCAATGCACTAAGTGTCCAGAATGTAGAAAGACTTATTACTGTGTGGTGGTCTAAGGCATGAGATGATGTTTTTGCTTTGTATCTTGTCACAAGTGATCAATCCTAGATGTTCAATTTCGAGTTAAAGACGATCAGAACCTTTTCCACAGCTGTGAGACTCTGTGAGGAAGCAAACGCCTTGAGTGCATCAGAGCTGAGTAGAGTTTTCCGACATCATGCAAGTCCACTTCGCGTATGTCAGGCACTCTTTTTCCATCAAATGAGGACACAAACCTTATCAATTCAAAACTCAGACTCTGGATTTCAGTGTTACTGGGATGAAGTGTCACAAAACAGGCAACATGGAGCAGAACTTTTCCTCACTCGGCTGTTTGTGAAGAAACTGAAGACGGAAACCCACTTTTTGGGAAGAAATAGTTTTCTCTCTTTCGTGCTCTCCACTTCCTGCTCCAGCTGTTATTTAAGTTGTCTGTATATGTGAAAGACTGAGCAGCAAACTGCAGCATCGATCTCCTTCAGGCCATCTGCTGGGTTAGATTTTCCTCCGTTTCCACGACGACACTGAAAGATTGCACATAAATCTCTGAAAAAGAAGGGGGTGGAGGGGAAGGGAGAGTTCAATTTGTGCGCTGACTTCATGTCCAATCATGTCAGGTGACAAACAAGTTTTCCCCTGTCAATAACAACTACACACACAAGCAGTGTTTTGACACTCGCTCCCCCTTGTACAGAGAAGCTGTGTGGACCCCAGTGCTGTGTCGTCTGAGGTCTGTGTGTGCAGTAGTACCCAGTGTGTGTCTCTTATTGCATCAAGGCCTTGATGAGTGGCTGTTTTGACTTCATGAAAAAATTGTGGTTATTATTGATATTCTTCATGGGCTAAAAATAGGATGAGTTTTAAGTCTATATCTGATGAGAAAAAG
This sequence comes from Trachinotus anak, assembly GCF_046630095.1. Classification (NCBI taxonomy): domain Eukaryota; kingdom Metazoa; phylum Chordata; class Actinopteri; order Carangiformes; family Carangidae; genus Trachinotus; species Trachinotus anak. Next base: position 17,261,719 of record NW_027273852.1, read on the forward strand.
CAGTTACTTGCCGACTCACATTGGAAAAAGTGCCAAGAGGGCAATATATAAAACATGTAAACATATTGTTATGAAAACCACTACTTGGAAATCCTTTTTTTTTTTTTTTAAATCACTTGAAGAATTGTGTATTCTTAAGTTTTAGAGCTAGTTGAGAGGCTTAACTATAGTTTCTGTTGTTTCTGTAAGTCTACATACACGTAAATATGCGACTGCGGTGGTTTAATATTATTCCGCTCACCTTAGGTGGAGAAAATGTTTACAGGGGCAATGTTTTGTTACACTAATGTGCATCACAGTATTTATGTTTAACGCGTAAGCGTCTCGGTTCTTTAATTCTTTGTTTTTGAGCCCGGTTTTTATTGGATATTTTCTTTTTTTTGTCATGTCCCCCACCCCACTAAATCACCTACTTACAAAAACAATAAAGAACACACATGTTGTTCATTTCAGGTATTCACATAGCGCTGCTTCAACGTGGAAACATCGCAGTAGCGTTCCCTGCAGGCTTGGACGTGAGGCGACGTATTTTTCCTCTGCTGTTTCTGCCATGCTACTCTAACTTATGTCCTCTCTGTGTATGACAGGAAGTCATGTATTTTCCTGAAAGCTTTTTTCTTTGAATAAACTTTAAAAAGTAATTTTAAAAGATGAGTTTGTCCTTTGTCTTTGATGGGCTGCATACGATGAAAAGAGACATGTTGTAATACATGTTTCTCACAAAGTTGCACGATTTCATTTTTACTGACTCCTACATCATATTTCAGTGGGAACGCCATTTTAAAGTCTTCCACAATGCAGTTCTGTTGAATTCACCATTCACATGAAGATCTGCTTCAGAGAAATTTGTATCGCTGTGTTGTAATTTTTGACTTCTTGTTGAGGCCATCCTGTGATGTTTGTATGTCTGATCTCAGTGTGAGTGGGCGTCTGAGCCCTGCTGAAAAGAGAAGTAATGATAAATGTAATTTTCTGAGGGTGTCAGGGGTCATTTATTGACATTATCTAGTTGTCAGGACAATTTTTAGAAGCAACTGATCTAGCTCAAGCAGTTTGGTGCACTTGACCCTTTGGTCTCTGCATTACTAGCCTATTTTCTTGCTGACTTAGCCCATCTTCAAATTTATAAAATGCACTCATCACTTAAGGCTATTTTAGATTTTATGCTTAAACAATTGTTTAGTATTACTAAGTATGTGTGGAAAAAATAAAAGAATGAATGAATGCTAATTGAAACATCTTCAAAGAAGATGTCTTTGAAGAAGGAAAGGTCTTCAAAGAAGGAAAGATTTGTATCAGTTGACCATTATTACTGCAGTCAGTCTCTGGCTAATGTTCTACAAAAGTTGATATTGTTCTCAGCAGCGACTGAAAGTGCTGCAACACGTTTCTGGAAATGTTTTTATCTCAAGTTCCAGTTAGGGTAAGGTCATTCAGTTACGGTGCAATTGCATTACTGCAGACATGGTTTGGGTAAGGATTTTAGTCAGGGTTTCACCTACTTCAGTGTTAAAAACTATTCTGAGTACATGCAGCCCGGAGTTTTTCATACTTGGTGATGATTCATTTTCTGTCCAGCTTCCTGTGAGAGCAGGCATGTGTCTTCAAATCTCCCCACTATGCCCTACTGTATCTCTAGTGTAAAAAAAACTAATTTTAAGATGTTAAAACGATTGCTTCATCAGAATATTTAATTTATAGATGCCATAATTGTAAAATACCTACTTTAGCTTCATTCTTACTGCTGCATTATGGCTCTGTCAGGAAATTCTGATCTTTTGCTTTTTTCAGAGATGCACAAAATTATCTATCTAGTATATTGATAGCTATGGGTCACGTTGGACTTACAGTGTAATTATACGCATATGTTTAGTGGCTGGAAGGTAAATTTCTAAGCAGATGAAACAAAGCAGGCCTGTTCAACTGTTTACTCATCTGTCCAGTGTTATTGAGCACCAGGGTATCACAGATAATGAGGCGATCTGGAGAATTCCCAATACATGCAACATATCCGAATTTCTCAACGGCCAGTCTGAGTGTAATGAATGATGTGTTCTGTGTCACTCACCTTTTAACCTGCCTGTGTCAAAGACACTGGAAAAACAGTGCTACTGCATGTGAATGGTCTTTATTTTCTTATTGCTCAGTCTGTATTTATGGTTATGCATTTATCTCCCCCATAACAAAACTACAATATTAAACACATGAACTCCAATTAATTTTAAAGTTCTGCTTTGCAGCTGCAGATGCTCCATAGAGGCTAAGACATGAATAGAATCTGCTGAGTTCAGTGTCTAATTGTCCACCTTACTCTGAGTTAATGTTATGTTGAAATTAAATTTTAATCAAATCTGAGAGGCTCAGATTGCAGGAAAACTGTTTAGACCTACAACCAGACTATGAGTAGATGTATTTATTTATTCTGGTTTTAAAAATAGTCACTCATAATTTAGACATGTATCTGACACTTTTCAAGTCAACCACAAGCAAAGACTGTAGAAATAGTAGAGAAAGCCTCATTACCAACACGACAGTGGTCACTCAGGAATTACACTAAATATGTCCACAAACTAGATACATTTAAAAATGGATTGATTTTAAACTGGTACATTAATTGTTAGTTATGTAATGTGTAAACTAATAATTTCCACATTGTCTTTACAAAGAACACAAATAAATTATTGCAGCTGCGTGCGTTCAGCAAGACAGACTTCACCAATATATTAAGAATGTCAATATATCAGTAAATAGCAAATGACTTGTTAAAAGTAATTAAATAGCATTTGTAAAATTACTCTCACTACCAGTCAGGACAGAGGACGCCATGATTGTGGTTGTTATGACGTGTTACTGAGCGAACATTTCAACCTGCTCATGCTTTCAAATGATTTTTTCAAAGTCAGAGCTTGTAATTTCTTACTCGGTATGAACGCAGCAACACCTGAATCTCCAAACAAACTGTCAGTGGTGGAGTTGCATTGTGTCACGTATGCACCAGACATGGAAGAAGATTGTGTGGGATGAAAAAGGTGATATTGCTTGTTCTGACAAGCTCCGCTAAATCGTTGGAGAACTCTTTTAATTCAAGTTTAACATGAAAATGCATCTGTGTTTCTTCATGGCTTGGGTTACTTTGGTTGGGTGAACAATGTAATTCATATTTGCTACACCACAATACCTTAATATACTTATCTCTCTCCATCTATGACAGCTGCAAAGCCGATAGTTGTGAATAAGGCTGCAGAGGAAATCAGTGTGCAAGGTTTCATGGGCAGAAGGTGGCAAATAATGCAGTTCCTACACTTCAGTTAGTCCTTAGTTACAGGACTTGGATTCAGATTTGTTTTAAAATTCCTGATCAGAGTGTAGAAGCCTGGTAGACAAACTAAAGTCTCTTAAGTACAATCACTGAGCACTTTATTAGGAACACCTGTACGCCTTATTATACATGCAATTATCCAATCAGCCAATCATATGGCAGCAGTACAATGCATAAATCCATGCAGATACAGGCCAGAAGCTTCAGTTAATGTCCACATTAAACATCAGATGGGAGAAAAATGTGATCTCAATGACTTTGACCATGGCATGATTGTTATCATGATGTATGAGATATTATGATATGAGTATTTCTGAAACTGCTGATCTCCTGAGATTTTCACACACAACAGTCTCTAGAGTTTTTTTTTTTATCAGAATGGAGCCAAAAATAAAAAAAAGCCAAAGAGCAGTTGTTCAGTGGACAGAAACACCTTGTTAATGAGAGAGGTCAGAGGAGTATGGCCAGACTAGTCTGACTAGCTGACGTGCATGCTACGGTTACTTCAGACAACCACTCTTTACTACTGTGGTGAGCAGAAAAGAATCTCAGCATGAACAACCCGTTGATATTTGAGGCAGATGAGCTACAATGGCAGGTTCCTCTCCTGTCAGCCAGGAACAGAAATCTGAGGCTGCAGTGGACACAGACTCAAACCAAATCGAACCAAAACTGGACAGTTGAAGACTGGAGAAATGTAGCCTCATACTGGTTTCCTGAACATGACAGTGAGTTCAGTGAACTTCAGTCGTCTCCCCAGGCACCAAACATGAATCCAGTAGAAAACCTTTGGGATGAGCTAGAACAGGAGATTGGCAGCATGAATGTGCAGCTGACAAATCTGCAGAAATGATGTGATGCAGTCATGTCTACATGGAGCAGAGTCTCAGAGGAAAGTTTCCAACATCTTGAGGAATCCATGCCAGGTAGAATTTCAGCCGTTTTGAGAGCAAAGTGAAGAAATACCAAACATTAGTAAAGTGTTCCTAATAAAGTGAGCGCATTTGCTAAAACACTGGATTACAGTGTGGCCTCACCCTAACAGGATGACATAATTTTACCAAATCTCTGTCGCACGCTGATTCTGTTTGGAATCGATCACTGTGAATCCAAACAGACCAGAGACTAATTTAAACAGTTTCTGTGTTGCCTCACTTGCACAGGACCAACCAGAACCCCCCAGTTTTGTTTCAATGACAACCTCGTCACCCTACGTCTTGCATCACTGAAAGGCACTCATGTCACCTGCATGACTATGTCTTTATTGGAAAATACCAAATCATGATCAATATGTCAGCCAAACTGAGTAATGCACAAGAATGCACAATGGTGAATGCCATAGTTTCTGTCCAGGACAATGACAGATCAGTGAGTCACACCACTGTTACACAGCTGTTTTTAAACATTTGTTTATGCAGGAGGGGTTGTCTGAGTGCCAGATTTTCCTGTTCAGGCACAATCTGCTTCAGAGTCAATTATTAAGTACTCGAGCAAGTATTTTACTGCTTTTTAGTCACAGCCTTACTTGCACACTCATACAAAGCCAGAGAGGTTCACTGGATTATGAACTTGCTCAAGGACAGCCCACGTCCTATTTACTAGAAGCACAGATAAAGAAATAACTTCCTGGGTTCCTTTTTAGAATGGAGGCAACTATTTGATAAGATCCTTCCTCTGATTATGTAAAGTAGACAAAGTTCACACCATCTCAAAAACTGGACATTTCAAAATAGCTAAACTGCATAAATAAAATGAAGCCCTGTTACTCTCTGTGCACTTCAGAATAGCTTGTTTCGATACTTGCAGTCATCCCACTTTCCACTGGAGGCGATTTAAAATGTGAAGAGGCAATGTTCTTTAATGCCCACTTACTAAAAAATAATTAAATACAAGCTTACTATGAAACTTGCCACAGTTTGACCTTCTTGTGCATTATAAGGCCAAGCTTCCATTTTTGTGAAAGATGCCTCTGTGGTGATCTTTAAAAATTCAAAAGGTTAATAAGGTTAATATAAAGGTTTTTGAAAGTATTTCCAAAAATCCTCAATGACTCTCTCTCACTGAAGAAGATTTTTACCCAGTGTCAAAGTTGGGAGTTTTTTCCTAATCTAATTAAAGATAGTATATATTTGTCTATATTAATGTTACTGGCCATGATGTTTACAATTTCATAAACAATAATGTTTGTTTTACTTGCGTTACAAAAAAAAAAAGCCAGACTAGCATGACTGATGGCTGCACTCTCCCTGTATCTGTCTTCCACCAGGTCTTGCATGGATGTAGACCTACACCCAGCCTAAGCCTACAGCTTTTCTCAACAATATGTCTGGGTCTGGTGGCAGAAATCTACTGTTACATCAACCAAAAGTGCTCTACACTGCCACTCCTTACCTGGTTTCTACTTGCTGCAATATCAAATGCCACCTGCTCTGATTAATCAAGTACTGCCTCATCAGAAAATCAGGTAATGTTGCACATTTCATTATAGTCCAGCTGCCTTGTAATTACTAATAATGAGGTATAAATACTGAGAAAACAATAGAGAAGCTGTCACCACACCCCATAAGCTGTGCCACTCCTCCAGTGTGACCACAACAAATAGCTGTACAACACTTAGTACAACAGTAGCAAATGTTACTCTCTGGTCAAATGACTGAGTCAACAACTCTGGAACTAGTTATGTTTTAGTTTTCACTTCAAAATGACAGCTCATCAAAATACCAAAAAAAGTGCACTGACAAACACAAACCAAACAAGCTGAGTTCAATTCAATTAAATGATTATAATCATCTATAATAAACAACAAAAATTTTTTAGAGATGGAGTCAATGAAACAGCAACCCAAACTCTTTATTTCAATACTAAACCAATACTTAAATGAACAGTTTGGGAACACTTCAGAGAGGCAGATTAGAAGATTGATACGACTCTGCAGCCAGGAGATGATGACTCTATCTTAGCATAAAGACTGGAAGCAGTGGAAGCAGGAGTAAACAGTGAGCCACCACCACCTCTAAAACAAACTGATTAAACAGTAACTGTTTTTCTACATCTAGAACCCTTTGATGATTTCAGAACCACAGACAAACTTCTTTATGCCTCCATTATATTGTGGTGGTAACAGTAATGTCACAGACGAAAAGCTCAATAACTGGGCATCTGCACGGCCAGATACTGCTTGTGGTGAGAGAATGTTTTTTTTGATAATGTGGGTGAACAACCCTTTACTGATGATCTTTCCCTCATGTGCATGTGTGTGCGCGCGTGTGCGTGTGTTGTCTATGTTCTTGTGCTAAAACAAACAGATGTCCACCAATGACGCAAGAGGCAAATGATGTCAGAGGAACAGCAAAAATGGTTGTAAACATTAGAAAAACTAGAGCACTGCTTTTTCTTCAGAATAACCCTGCAGGAAATACATTGATCTGTATCGTTTCTCCTACAATGTATGTGTGTATGTGAGAAAGTGTGTCGAGGAGTCAGCAGACATGAGTGGTGAGCTGTACAAGACACTGCGTTACATTGGGAAACCTGAGAAATTTCCATCTCAGAGGGGTGGAAACCTTGAAAAGAAAGCGCAGGTTTCCCCTGAGCGGACAAGAAACTGACCACATGCTGCTCCAGACCTTACTCTCATCTCATCTGCCTGTCGTTACTGTCACACTGCCGGGGCCGCCACGCTCACCTGTACACCGTGAGTATACTCTGCTGCTGTAGGGGTTAAAATATGCAGGTGTATAGGCATAGACTAATACTAGACTAATACTAAGACTAATTAACTTTCATGAATGTATATGTGTGTGTATATATGTGGAATTACTTTTATGTATTATACAGTATATGTATATAATTAGTATTGCTATTATGTATTATACAGTATATGTATATAATTAGTATTGCTTTTATGTATTATACAGTATATGTATATAATTAGTATTGCTTTTATGTATTATACAGTGTATAAAATACAAACACAATTGTATATATCTACATACATAGACATTTGTATTTATAAACATACTTTTAATACATTATTTTTTACTTCATCTTATTGCTCTTTTTGAATTTTTTTGCTTTACTGCTTTTATTTTCTAGCTTGAGCACAGACTGTATGTGGGTATTTTCAGTTCATTTACAACAGCTTAAGATTTTTTTTTTTAATGCTAAAATGATCCATGTATACACTTTTGACAAAATTAATTTACATTATAGAAAATACTAATTACATACATAAATATATTAATAAATTATATAGTTTTATTCTAAAAATCTAGTAATATTTACAGTCGGTTCAAATGTAGCTGAAGTACTGCAATGAGGACCACTGAAACCTGCCTATATATCTCTTATTTGACAGAAACTAAAACTCTGACAAACATAATATGTGTATTATGCAACAGGCAAACAGTAAGATATGACAAATCAAAATTTAGCTTAGGAAGTAGTTTTTGCTTTTATTGGCAAAATCAATGGGCCAAAGTTTCCATTAAATCCCACATGCTACCACACTTGATACATGACTCATGTGTATAGACATTAATTCACAGCAATAGCACTCCCACTGATTTTATGAATGGGAACGCTTTTGATGACACAATGAAACAAAGGTTTTCTTGGGGAAAAGATTTATCACTTGTGCGCGCGTGTGTGTGCGTGTGTGTGCGAGAGAGAGAGAGAGAGAGAGAGAGAGAGACAGAGAGACAGAGAGACAGATGGAGATGGAGGGAGAAAGAGAGAGAGTTGCCTGATCCTGTAATCACAAGTGAGGCAACAGAAGCAGAAGTGAAAATCAGCTTGTTTCCATGGAAATGATGATTTAATTCTGCGGCAAAAATTCTCTGCACGAACACGAGAGTTTACCTTCCTGTCTGACAGAGACCCAGCCACAACTGAGGAAGAACAGAATACAATAGACTGGAAGAGAATAGAATAATGTGGAGTAGAAATGAACTACATTGAGGGTTTGTTAAACCAAGACAGGTAGAATGTAAAATGTCAGAATAATAGCTATGTTATTTATTACTACATGTATACAAACAGAATATAGTAAACTAAACTAAACAGACTTAACTAGACTGATTATATTAGATTTCTTTGGATTTGACATGGTTAAATATATATATATTCTATCACATTTAATGACTTGATCCTTAATCACCAAAAATCATTGGTGAAACCTGCTCCTGAGATGAATTGACACATAATTACTAGTGGAACTGACACTGGACAACTATTCTAATCTATTCATTTATTAATGTTTTCAGAAACTATTTAAACAGAAGAAAAACAGACCTATATCTTTGATTAAAAATAATTAGTTGAAAACAAAATGTCTTTTTATTTTTATTATTTCTGTTGTTAAATTTCGCTGACCTCTGATATGAGTGGCCTTTAACCATTTAATGTGACTCATCTTTTTGTTAAACCCCTTTGGTTAAATCTGGCTGATCAGAGTGAGGGCGGGATGAATGGGAGTGTCAGATGACAACTCTTGTGATGTCAGAAGGTTTACAAGAGAGTTTAAATTAGAGCTAAACGTCACTAAAACTCTAAGCCACTCAAGGAATCGACATCGGCGAAATCCTAATACTTTTGTTTTTTCCATTAGTGGCAGTTTGTCATCATCACTGTGATCATTATTCCTCTCCTTTGCTCTTCTCTAGTATTAAGCAGTATTATTAAAGTATTATTTTCACTGGAAGCTGAAAGCACTAGTTAGACGTCACTTCACATTTTATCAGTGAATCTTTTATTTCAGATTGTTGTGTCCCTGCAGACTGCCATCATGGTCCGCTTGGCACTGATGCTTACTGTGGTCATCATTGAACACGTTTATGGAAGATCTCCATTACCTACCCTGCCTTTGAAAGGTGAGCATGCTGTATATATTATGTAGCTGCACATATTGTGTATTAATTAAAAATTGACCAAATTATTCTTTGGTCTGTTAAACCTGAATATCTCTCTCTCTCTCTCTCTATATATATTATATATATATATATATATATATATATATATATATATATATATATATATATATATATATATATATATATATATATATATATATATATATATATATATATATATATATATATATATATATATATATATATATATATATATATATATATATATATATATATATATATATATATATATATATATATATATATATATATATATACATACAGTCGGTCTGAGACCACTTTCGCATATATCACTTAACCGTGTCCTGCCTTTCTTAACTGATTTTATGCATTATATATGCATGTTAATATAATGTAATAATTTAATGTATAAGCTAAATTGTAAACTACAAGATTACCTGGTAAAGAAAACATTGGATGAGGTGGAGGTGAAGAAGTCTAGTATATTATCTCTTCCAACAATGAGTTTGACCTCATCCAGTTGTTCCTATTGTTTTAGTACCAGACGACACTGTCTGATCAATGTCTCCTATTAAAGAATTGATCAATATAATTCATGTATTTCTATAACAATATGTTAGTGTAATTGTAATAATGAAGTTTCTGGGTGTTGTTTCCACAGCAGATGGCTGCTATCTGGTGTCTCCAGAGGTGGATATATTCAGAGTGGAGGGCGAGGCTGTAATCCTCTCTTTCCCAATGTTCAAGGGAGCACTCAAAGTACGCAACATAGCCCCCCCAGCAGCAACTTACCTCATCACTAAGGACAATGGGACTGAGCGTGAGGCCTATGAGGGTGCTGGTCGTGTTCAGCAGCACGACACACAGCTGTGGTTCCTCCCAGCTCAGGCTTCAGACTCAGGGGAATATATCTGCACTTACAGGTAACCATTAAAACACTTCTCACATCTTTTCCTTAGGCTCTACTGAACGTCACTGCAAATGGTGACTGAACAAACTTAACAAACTCGCAACCAACAACTACTAACCAACTATTTATATCAATCCAGTTATACGAGCATGCACTAACATGTGATACATGTAATTTTTCTGGAAACTATATTCTTTGTTCTTTAAGCTTTATCTCCAAGACATAATAATGCAATGAGACAGGGAACCATGAGCCAGATTAATGAGTAATTTAGAACAACAACTAGACAAACAGCTTTTTTTCCCAAAACATTTATATTTTGTATAGTATTTTGAAATTTTTGCTTTCAATTTTTATAACTTGCTGCTGTTATGTTACAGACTATAATGAGAGGAAATGCAAAAATTGAACTCTAACTGAACTTTAATTTTCACTTTCTCTTTGCTTAAAGGAACTTCAGCACGGCAGAAGCTTTACTTGCTACACCTTCTTGTTAACTGCAATTTAAAATTTCTGTCCTTGCTTTTCTCTCCAGAAACGAAACCTACTGTGTAACTGGGAGCATCAGGCTACATGTGTATGAATCTGGCTCTCCGGACATGAGGAAAGTGCACTATCCCATCTCAGCCACAGTGGGAGAGAAGCTGATGTACAGATGTCCTTCTCTGAGTCACTTCAACAAGACAGACAGACTGATAGAGTGGTACAAGGTGAGAGGAAGCTGCTGAGACTTCGATCTTTTAAAACTTATTTTCTGCCCTTTACGTTTTTACACATTTTAAAATTTGTGACATATACAAAAGGATGACTGGACTTCAATCTGTTTTGAACCAAAACCTTGTTACAAAAAGTAATTTTTGTCTTTTACTTTGTCTCTACTTAACATTCAATCAGTTGTCAATACAATTCAACTTGTTTGGACCATCATTGTTAGTGCCTTGCTCTTTCCTCATAAGTGATGCAGTATGTGTTTCCCTGACAGGACTCCAGCCCCACCGCCCTTCAGCTAAGCAGGGTGGGCTCCCTCAGCCGGGACAGTGGTAAACTGATTATTCCTGCTGTGAGGCGATCCCATGCAGGCCTCTATACCTGTCAGCTAAGGGTGCTCATCAACAACCAGCAGTACAAAGTCAGCAGAACCATCCGGCTCCAAGTGGAGGGTAGGTGATGTGTGATGTCACAACACTCGTCATCACAAAGTTTTAGCATGCACTGCCCTCTATTGGCAGAATAGGTGCAACACAGTGACTTAGACCAGACAACTCAGTCCACACAGAACACAAAACCCCCCAAACATCCAGAAGAGCACTAGCACTGATTGTTACTATTGAGTGAAAAAAGTCATTGTTGCTGAATTTGAAGAGCTGTTGTATGTGAATTTGTGTCTGCCAGGTCCAGACCCTGCAGTCACCACCACTGTTCCTGACATCTCTATGACCTACGACCCAGAGCTAATTAGCAGCGGTGACGGTGAGTTTTTTGTTTGTTTGTTTTTTTGGGGTGTTCATAATTTACTTTTCTCTGAGGGGACAATAAAAATGATGCTACTGCTCGTAGATTGTTAATGTTCTAATTTTTGAATTCCTTATGCTCATGTCCGTTGGTTAAATGTTATTTGTCTTTATGTCTTAGCTCCAATAGTTTATCCACCTGTGATTATTTCACCACTGAATGGAACCATTTTTGAAAGTGCACATGGTAAGTGATAAAAATGTTCTTTTTAGTCCTAATATATCACATTTCCTGCTTATATGCAAAATGCATTAATGAATAAATTGACAATAAGTGACAATTCACTTTTAACTTCATTTAGGTTCAGGACTGGAGCTGCTTTGCAAGGTGCTTACTGAATGTCAAATGGCAGATTCCACTGTGGTCACATGGCTGGTCAATGGTCAAACAGTGGAGTCATCATACCTCGATGGGCGGGCTCTGCAAGGGGGACGCAGGTAATTTTTGATTTGTTTTTGATGGATATTTCCTCTTAGTATTGAAACCTGAGGTCAAAAAAAACTTGTAAGTGGGAAGTAGTATGTTGCCCCCTAGAGACATGACCACTTGACTTTATAATAGTTTGAAATCTACATTCCAACTGGAAAACTTCACACAAATGTTTGACTTTATCACTTGGTGTGTGTGTGTGTGTGTGTGTGTGTGTGTGTGTGTGTGTGTGTGTGTGGTGCTGCAGCCATCACACCAAGTTAATCTTTTTTAAATACTTTTTATGACTGATGGGTAGCCTTAGATGTGCATTGCACTTGAGGACAATTGGGTCCATCAACAACACATTAACATTTTTAGTGTTTGCATGACTTATATGATGCATGATCATATAAGTTTAGTAGCCTTTATTTCTTAATTTTCCCAGTGTAACTATAAATACTCAAAACAAAGTTAAAAGTGATATCACCTTTTCACTTGCTGCCATTGAGGACCATCTTGGATTTTCATTATGTCTATCTATGTGCAAATCATACCATGTAAACAGATGGCTGTGTCTGTTTCAATGTTTGCAGGGTAACCAAAGTGTCTGAAAGCTGCCAGATTGAGCTGAGGCTCATTGTTGTAGCAATGACAGAAGAAGACGTGAAGGCAGAGTTGAAGTGTGTCACTCAGAATCAGGGAGGAAGACATGAAGTTGTCGCACAGCTTCAACTAGAGGGTAAGTTGAGTGTTTTTGTGTTTATGTAGAGAACATAAATGAGAGAGCCTTACCGAAACACTTTTGTTACTGAGCATATTAGAATCAAGGATGTTAATCCTCCTCGGATCAGATAAGCAATTTATCAAGTACTTATGATGTAAAATTCATGCGATAAATGCTATGCTATACACCAAATGTGACAGGTTGGCCATTTTAAAAAGTGGTGGGACATGTCACCAGTGTCCCCAGTGTAAATGACACCTATGCAGTGGAATTGTATATCAAAATATTCATTTACCTTTGTCTCTGTCTTTGCAGACTCCACATTTACATGGCTGGTGGTGGCTGCAGTGGCTGTATCCTGCTTCCTGACAGTGGTTTCTATCTTCCTCTGCATCCTCTTCAAACCTAAGAGAAAAAAGAAAATGGATTACATTCTGGCTCGACAGAACAGCACCTTCTAGCTCTGCTACTGAACACATTTCCTCCACAAACAGACCTTCTTTAATGTGTTTGCTGTTACATCAAATTAGTCTTTCATCCATTGTGTGCATGTGATGTTGTGCAGTGACGCCACCATACAGTGTTTTTGATAAAGTCTCCTTTTACGAGGATTCAGTGTTTTTAAATCAGCAGCTGCAGTAACTTATCGTTACCCGCTGTCGTCCACTCAATAGAGAATTGCACAGAGACACTGCTGTCACATTTGATGGACACACTTTGTGCTCATGTAGTGATTGCAGAAGCTTTCCTTCATGCTTCTATCTTGCATTGGTGCAGCAGAAATGTCCTGCTGAAATGTAATACACAATATCCAAACTGATGCTTCACAAAAGTCAAGCAGTAGTTCAGTAAATTCAGTGAAGGCTTCTACCATGGCAACATCTGCATATACATGTATACAACATATAAGAGTGTATGAAGTCAATTCATTTGTTTATTTTGTTCTAACACTCCATTAAAAATATACTAAGTGGCAGCTTTATCAGGGACACCTGTAAAATTTAATGCAATCCAATACAACAGCTCAGCCATAAATTTTCAGCCTCAGCCTTTTACAAAGATAACAATGTTTATTTTTGATTGACACTGTCAGAGATGTAACTATGTGTTTGTTATTGAGTTTGCAGTGGAAAAACATCTAAAAAAATCCCTCAGTGTAATGGAGTCCAGTCCAACACCACTGCGAATTATATGTGTCTACTTTCAAACTATAATAAATGTTCTGAGGGAAGCATCTTGTGAAGTAGAAAAATGTTCAGTCCATTTGCCAATCAACATGTCTGCACATTTACATGTCAAATCTGACTAAAGAAAAATGGTTTGAGAAAATGCCGTGTACCTACTGTGTTATGTGTATGTTTGATTGAATGTAGCATGTTTAATGTGATGATGTTATAACAGAAGTGTTACATTACTGCTCTATTAAAAGTATTTGATGATGGTGATGGTTTAATTGTTCTGGTGACTATTCTAAACTCAAACAATGCATCATTTTATGTGGCCATTGCATATAAGATATGATGTGTTTTTTCTCTGAAACATAGAGGGGTGAGGGGCAAGAGACAGACAAGTGGCAGATTCAAAGACAGAGAGTTAAATATGCACTGTATTAAAAACTTGTATTCCACAAATGCAAACAGTTTAATTTCCATTAAAGAAACATCATTCATCACCAGTACAGTACAATAAGGTCACTCTAAAAACTACAAAGACCAACACATTCATCCACCCTCCCACACCGTTTTTAGGGTTGTGTGGGACTGGTATGCCCCAATGTGCACTGAGTGAAAGGCAGATATAGATAGTCAAACACATTCACACCAAAATGTCATTTGGAGTTTCTACCTTATCTGTCTTTGGACTGTGAGAGGAAACAGGGACACCCAGAGGAACCCCACGCAGACACAGAGAGAACATGTAAACTCCACACAGAGAGGCCTTCGCCCAACCTCTGAGCCACCATGACAACGCGTACTGTATATTATATAGAGTATATATTACTCATATTGAACTTTTCCAGCTTACTCCACAGCGTACACAGTAGTACCACGAAGGGATTCGAAAATAACTAAGATTTAATAAAGATTATAATAAAACAAAGATTTTCACATTTCATCTCAAGTTGTTTCTCTGTGCCACCACAAGAGGTCTCAACATGACAGTGTTTTAATGCAGCCTCCAATGACTCAATAATATAAACCATATGGGAGACAACTGCACACTGCAGGTCTGGTTAAACTGGTGCTAACATTGATTAATCTGACAGAACAAGGTAGGACACAGATAATTGTTAACAGTGTAGTTATATAAATTAAATAGTTTCCTTTGAAAAAAAGTGCTGTAAATGCTGTGCAAGAGATCTGTGTATGATGTGAATCATATGAACAAGAGGATCCAAGCTTCTCTCCTCCCAGTTATTGTGCAACAGATTAGGACACTAGCTGGCTTTCAAAAGATCCCTGAAAAGGAAATTGCAACATGTGCTGAAGTCTCCACAGAAGAAGTCAAAGACGGGGGAACACGTCTGAGCTTAGATTTGCCATGTCAACCAAGCTGAATTTTGCTGGGACAGGCACTGGTCTCCCTGGTCACCAAGCACTAGAGCTGCTTTATCACATTATTTCCCTCTTTTTCTTCAAACCAAACTGAACTTAATATATTTGTCAAGATTTCAGGCACTTCAGAGACAGACAATGCTTAGATAGCCTGAGGAATTCAAACCATGATTGATTGGAATTAAGAGGCCCAAAGTGTTCCAAGAAAGCATTCCCTAAACCATCACACCACCACCTGCTTGGACACATGGCAGGTTGGGTCCATGGATTCACGGATGCTATTGATACCAAACTGTGACTGTACCATCTGTGTGCCTCAGCAGTAATCCAGATTAATTCATTCAGAGAGGCTCAGAGCTTCTCTTCTGACCTGTTGTTATTAGAGCTCCAGGGAGAACCTGAAAGGGGAGATGTAAAACTACACTGAGAAGGTTTCTGGTACTAAAAAGCACAAATATATCGTCTTATGGATATCAAAACTTAAAAATAAAACACCATAAAAGTGTAAAATATGGGATTTTTAAAGTCTGATGTTTTGTAAATTGCTATGGTGACAGATATAGTTTTCTCTGGGGTCATGTCCAAACCTTGACTGATGTGAACTAGCAGAGTAACTGTAGTAGTTGTATAAATTTAAAAAAAGAGGAGGTAAATTTCCCGCAAAAGTTTACAGTGTTCATTCACAGTTTACAGGAAAGACTGAGCGGGAATGTTCACCCCCAGTGCTCAGACTGGGCGTCCTTCCAGTTCCAAAGTATTACGCAGCTTTTTGTCAGTGGTTTCCAAACAATAACTCCCAAAATACCAGAGTGTTTGTATCTGTGTTTGAGGTAGAGAGGTAGAGAGAGGGTGGGAGAGAGGGAAAGAGAGACAGTGTT
Source organism: Trachinotus anak (assembly GCF_046630095.1). NCBI lineage: Eukaryota > Metazoa > Chordata > Actinopteri > Carangiformes > Carangidae > Trachinotus > Trachinotus anak. Next base: position 17,277,919 of record NW_027273852.1, read on the forward strand.
TTGGAAATATAAGGTAGTGTGAAGTTTGGCTTAAAGAGGAAAGAAAACTGTGTTTGCTGATTGTTGCTGTGTTTCAAAGCCTCTTGTGACCTGTCAGTGTCACTGGACAGAAGTGCTCCAGTAAGTTGTCAGCTTCTGTTTCAGGCTGTTGTAGCAGCCTTTTTTCTTGTAGCATTTTCAGTCTGATTTTTACTGTTGCTTATATGTGTGTTTTTCAGCCATGGGCCTGAGTTCAACAGTGGGAAGTCTTCTGATTTTCATGGGGTTTTATGGGATCTGTACAGGATTTGAACAAGGTGAGCAGAGTCACACTATTTTCAGAACTACATAAAAACTACTAGAGGTCTCAATATATATACTGTGCATACATTTTGTAAGTATTTTTACGCATCATATTCCTTATGTTTTGCTGAGTCTCACTGTAACATCTGTCTCCAGTCTGTACAGAAGCTTTTTATTGCCACCTTGTGGCCTCCGCTGTAACTGCAGCAGCTTGTGTGTAGCTGTTTTGACATGTGAGCTCCTCAGAAGTCTCACATATTTATGACTTTTCCTGGAAAACACAGACTGCCAGGCCGCTATTGTAATCAAACTGCATCTGTTAAGATGCACGATGCCAAATATCAGAAGTCAAATGAATAAATTTGCAAACCATTCTCCACTGATGTGTGTTTGTTGCAGATAACTGTACCAACTACAAGATCCAGTTTGAGAGGGTTTTCTCTGTTCCTGGGGATATGGCTATGCTGACTAGCACTTTAGTGTCTCCAGACGTCTTCAACTTCACAAGCGTCCCATACAACATCACCTGGTATGACTCAAAGACGGGTCAAGAAATGAGCAACCAGACAGGTCGAATCCTGGTGAATAGGGAGACTCTGTGGTTTCTTAACGTAAAGCTGGACGACAGTGGGGAATATGTGAGCGTACTGAGGTATGGTAGCATCAGCATATCAATATCAATAGAACTTGAAAGAAGCGATAGAAAATTTGTCCTGATGTGTTTGTGTGTCTGTTTATACTGTATGAATGTCTGTCACTTTTTATCAATTTTTGAAAACATTTATTCGAATGTGAGAAAAAATTAAATATTCAAACTTCCTGACCTGTTTGAATTAGAAAATTAGTCTGTAAGCGCAACAGACCATTCAGAGTAGTTTGCCTCATGGTCCAGCAGAGGGCGTGATCAGCTTGACCCAAAGCTTTCCTTATACCTTATTAGAATAAAAATGGAAGAGGACACTATCAAGCAAAGCTGTGCTGATCAGATAATGCTGGTACTAAAGCATTAGATTCCTTACTCATTTTGTAGAAAAGCAGCTGCCTTACAAAAGTCACATTTCCATACAAATGTGTCACAAATTTGAACTGAATTTTCAAAAAGACGTCAGAATAAAATGCAAATTTATGCGCGTTTCCATCCACTACTGTTATGCAATTATTAGGAGTTAGTTAATCGAGATAAGTAGTAGACAGCACTAATGCTTCAGTTATGTGCTATTAGATGTGTTTTATCTGCTGTGGCTGACTTAGCCCGACTTAATGGTCAACGTGACGTTGACAACAGTCTCAGCAGGTTGAGCTCACTTGCACAGCAGCAGGTTGTTCACTCAACTTACTGATGAAAAACTGCAGAACTGTTCTGTTTTTTCATATCTAAAAATTACAAGTATTATCCTCAATATCTCAGCCTGTTTTGCAAACCTATAAACACTGTTTATTCATCCAAACATACATACTAAAAAAAATTCAGGAAAGACTGTAGGTGTATGGGGGGTAAGGTCACACACGGAATACCGCAGCTCAAGTCAGACAAAATTTCTAACCAGCATGCATTAGGTGAAGTCAGTGCTGCTCAGGGCCGCATAAAGATTCCTAAACCTAGAAATTAGTAAGCATTTTAGTACTTCCAGTTCCCCTTGTTGAAGTCTATGGGTTTTCTGAATGGGTTTTTGATTAGATGACTGAAATAAGGTCTGTGGTTAACATAAGCACAAGACATTTTCACCTTTTATTTTATGACATGAAATACTTAAACCGGAGCACACCGGACAATGGAAATGGTTGTTTGTTGTATTAATTCAGGGAATGTTCCGGAATATTGCAGCGTTAGAGTCAGTCCACTCTCCTGGAACGTAAGCTTGAGTAACCTTTGATCACATGATTTCAATGAATCTGTTTCCATTGCACTTACTCACATTTACCTTTTACTAATAAACAAACTTTTTCACCTCCCAGATTTTTGCGAGATTTTTCAAATTTTTGGCATTTCCATTCTGATTATATTTTTTATACCATCCGAGTTCATGCACAATTGAAAATGTGCATGAACACGGATGGTAATGCACCAAATCTGAGGACTCACCTTCTAGCTGGAACCCACGTGAGGCAGCGGAGGCATGAAAAATGAATGGACAACATCGTCTGACTGCAAGATTTACATGCAATGATATGCAGCCCAATGCGAATGTTTCAAAAGAAGGTTTTCAGAATAGTGACAGAGCTGAAGCCAGCGATAGCACAATTGTACATTATTGTTATTATTGTAGTCTTCTGTTGTCAAAAAAAGAAGTTAAATTAAAACTGGTCTCATTAGCGTGTGCTAGTGTTGATAAAGGCAATTGAGCCTTGATACAGGTTAAGAGGGACTCTCGAATGTTAAATCTTCAGAGCTGAACATGCGTTGTGTGTAGTATCATGATGTAATGGGTACTGAAGTCCTTAAAGTGTTCTGCTGTTTAAAATATATCTTTATTGTATGAATTGGTCCTTTACCTGAGAAGTACCTGATTCATCTGCTCATTGCTTATGTACTGTTACATTGATAAACAAATTTTCTCCCTAATTTTTCAACAGAACTCCGTTTCAGTGCTACATGCAGGCCACCAGCCTCGTAGTAGATCTGCCAGTGGCTGGAGAGTGTGGAAGGCCAAGGCAATTTGTTCAAACGATTACCAGTGGAGTATGGGACACCCTATCCTGCCGTCTGAAGGAGTACATTAATAAACTGGACAGCTATAACATCAGTTCCTCCCTCAAGTGGTACAAAGTGAGTTATAAGAAAATTGAGCACTGACATAAAACACTCAAACCCAATGACTTTATTCCAGATGTTGTTACTTGGCCAGATCTTCACAGATAATTCAACATAACAATCATGGGACATGACAGTTTGGCAAATTAAAAATCTATATTTTACTTTGATTAAGTAATCTTACATAGATTCAGGTTACCTTAACCCTTTAAAAACGAGTGTGTTGTCGACGACACATTTGCGCAAGCACACTTTGGATTACTGTAACTCTGTCAAGGTTTGAGCAATCGGAAAAATTCTGACGGTTTCTGAAAGCTAAGACCTTGCGCTTTATAGGTATATAGGTGTCATTATGGTAATTTCACTCCCGCCTCTACCGAAAGACCGGGAAAGTGCCCTTTCATTACCGGCGAATACAGAGACAGCAGAGTGGAGAAATACAGCAAATTTTTGATTGGAACTGCCAGATATTGAAAGTTCCAAGTATTCTGGAAAAATGGACAAAAGCACTTACTCACAGGACTTTCTGACCTTTTTATAGTCAAAATAAGCAAAAAAATCCAGGCGGACATTTTGAGGCTCAGGTGTTAAAGGATTAATAAACATTTTGGATGTTTTTATTGTGATTATAAAAAGTCTGACATTTGTGTTTCTTTTCTTCATCTAGGGTTGTGAGCCCATAGTGGATGGGACAGGCGGGTATAGCTACAGGGATATGACCAAAATGACAATTCAGAGAGTGGAAGCTCAACACAACGGCATCCACACCTGTACCCTGACCTTCACCCTTGGTGGCATCACAGGATCCGTGTCAGAGACAATTGTCGCAGAGGTCACAGGTTAGAATGGAGATAAGTACTTGAGCGTGCTAAAGAGGGCCTTTAGGCTTTAGGTTTGTCCACAACATAGCAGACAGCGAGAATTACTCCCATGACCCTAAAGTGATCACAAGCAACAGAGTGGGAGGAGCTGTAAGAGAGCTACTAACTCTTTGGTGTCATTCCATATTCTGTAAAATGTCTGTGTATATGTCTGTCTTTTCAGATGTGTACTCTTTGGTTCCACAAGTGCTTGAACCAGCCAACGAAATAATCAAGGTACAGATGGGTGAGTCCTTGTCTCTAACATATTCTGAGAAATATGGTGTTTTACAGTTGAAATGTTTATTGTTGACTCAGGGTTTGTTCACACCAACATTTGCATTATGGCTAAAAACACAGCTTCCTCATTCATTTTAGTGACAACACTATCACTTTGGGTCTAATGCCCCTTCTGTGCATATGTTTGATGTGTACTAATCTGTTTGAGAAACACCACTTGGAAAATATTTATCAACTTAAATATAGGTGTATAGATTAAGAGAAATTATTTTATTGTTTGTGTATGTGTTTAGGGTCCAATTTCACCAAACAGTGCCGTGTGTTTGTGCCGGGTGTTGGGATGCCCTTCGTTGATATCTTTTGGTTAGCCAGAGATGATTTCATTTTCAACCTCCTCCCCTCAGACCGGGTCTACACATCCCAACAACGGTCAGTACTTTTACCTGTCCTTTTATTTGTGTCGTTTTATCTGCTGCTTTTGCGGTATTATAAGTGAGAAATAAGTTTAAGACACCTCTGCTCTAACCAAGCACAGTAGAATCACATTTTGTTGCATTACTTGTCTTTTTTTCTTTTCCCATTCTCCCCAGTTCGTGGATCCAGGAGGTTCCTAAAAAAGGTGTGTGGTTGGAGCGTCTGCTGCTGTTTTCTGAGCTGAGGGAGGAAGATTTCCACATCAACTACACTTGTCGAGTGTACAGTTCCCGCGGCAATCCTGAGGGATATTTTACTCTGCTACCAGCTGGTAAAAATAGTGACTAATCGTAGTCACTATTAGTGATTAATCGGTCAGCCGAAGATAATTGTAATTGGCCGATGACTCACGATGCACATCTGCAGACATTTCATTTTTGTTTTTCCTCTCTCTTTTTTACAAAGATTAGTTTTTTGATAAACTGTGCATTTAAAAAAAATAATAAGTACAGTGCATAAGTAGAATGCACATTTTTCTGAATAAATAATACATTTCTTTTAAATAAATGTTCATTCAGGTTAAGCACTCTCATTTTTTTACACACAAACATTATGTGTGTTACATGTTTATATGTGTTTATAATGTGTACACAGGAATACACAGGTACAGCCGTTCACTCCTCCGTTGACTCCTCCCACCCTGGACACAAACTCTTTGTGACACTCCCCTCTGGCAGGAGGCTGCGGTCCTTCAGGACCAAAACCTCTCGCCACAAAAATAGCTTCTTCCCATCTGCTATTAGCCTTATCAACAAGGCTAGAGAGCCCCACTGTTGCTGATCAATTGCACCAATCACCAGAAAAAATTCCTTGTATGTGAAAACATACTTGGCAATAAAACTGATTCTGATTCTGATTCTGATTCTGATTCAACTGCTTGTTAACACAAATATCTAATCACCACATCATATGGCAGCAATTCAATGCATTAAGGCGTGTAGACATGATGAAGACGACCTGCTGAAGTTCAAATAGTTAATAAAGATTATAATAAAACATAAACCTAATGAGCATATATTTAAACACAAAGCAGGAATCATTTACAGAAATATAAAGTTTTATGATTAAAACAGTAATAAATTAAACTGTCATTTTTACCAACTTGGCTCAGGCTTGAAACAACATAGGTCCACACACCAAGCCAAATTAATTCATTTAGTTCATGAGAAAAATAACATGGCGAGTGAAGATATGGATGTAGTCAGTAGGGTGAGGCATGTATGGATGAATGAAAGTATGCATGTGAGTGTTGTAACAGATGCAAGCCCAAACCAAACCACAAATGTATGCATGGCATGAGGATGGCCCCTCCCTTCTCTCAGGTGCAGGCGGTTGCTCTGACGACTCGCCCGGGCTCCTCCAAGAAGAAAACAGAGCAGCACAGGAAGCCAGAACATGTGGGCCGTCACAGTGTTGATTTCACAACTTCACCTTATAGGTGTTTAGATCATATTTTAATAATGTGATGGTGGGTTTATTGGTTAAGATTTGGTTTAACACTTCATTCGCAGGTATTTTCATCTCAAGTTGTTTCTCTGTGCCACCACAAGAGGTCTCAACATGACAGTGTTTTAATGCAGCCTCCAATGACTCAATAATATAAACCATATGGGAGACAACTGCACACTGCAGGTCTGGTTAAACTGGTGCTAACATTGATTAATCTGACAGAACAAGGTAGGACACAGATAATTGTTAACAGTGTAGTTATATAAATTAAATTGTTTCCTTTGAAAAAAAGTGCTGTAAATGCTGTGCAAGAGATCTGTGTATGATGTGAATCATATGAACAAGAGGATCCAAGCTTCTCTCCTCCCAGTTATTGCGCAACAGATTAGGACACTAGCTGGCTTTCAAAAGATCCCTGAAAAGGAAATTGCAACATGTGCTGAAGTCCTCACAGAAGAGGAAGTCAAAGCCGGGGGGAACACGTCTGAGCTTAGATTAAAGTGTGTCTTTTTTTTTTTTTTTAAAGATGTTTACAGGATGTTTTACAGGATTTTCATGTGTGACCTGAGGAGGCTGCTGCTTTTACGAACGGACTAGACTAACATCAAGCTGGTGAGTTCTGTGTTTTGAACAAGATCTAAGAGCAATATCTACAACAACTAAGAGCTGGAATAATTCTACTACTCTGTATAATCAGAAATCTTGACATCACTGTTAATGTCAACCAAACTGGATTTTGCTGGGACAAGCACTGGCCCCCCTGGTCACCAAGCACTAGAGCTGCTTTAGCACATTTGTAGTTCAACCCAAACTCAACTTAACATATATATCAGGATTCCAGGCACTGCAGAGACAGACGAAATTTATGTAACTTTTTCCAAAGATTTTTAACAAAACTGTGCTCATGTGACCCCACCTGCAGAAATTCCCACCCTAATGGGTCTTTTGACAAATGAAGGTCTACTGTGGGTAAAAAAAAAGAAAAAGAAATTGAGTATTGAGTCACCTGCAAGCATGTGCATGTACATCAGAAAATTGCTCCAGAACACGACCGGTGGTCAAATCCTCCTTTTGAACTTCCATTTAATTACTTTAACTCAGATTTGAGAGCAGGGCCATGAATCAAAGGCACCTCTAATTAATTAATTAATTAGTGCTAATTAAATTAGCACCCGCTGCCCGCCAAATGCGTGTAAAATATGTTTTGGCGGATAAAATAATTGGGTCACTCGCCACACATAGGCTACAGCTACGGCAGGTCTACTGATCGCGTTTTGGATTTCGAAGTTGTCCCTGGCTGTCCACCGTGCATGCCCCAGCATTCAAAAACACACCAAGGTCTCTGCTATAACTTCAGCTCAGCCTTCAGGCAGGCAGGCAGAAAGCCAACGGGGCTACTTAGTGGTAAGGTTCGCTGAACAAGAATATTTGCTGGGTGTTTTCAAGTATGTGGCCACACACTGCCGGACAACAGCAACCAGCAAAGAGACAAAGCGAGGAAAGCTGCGGAAGCACCGCTGCACCTGAGAGAAAACGTTAGTTGTTTAGTGACACGGGAGTGAGGCGAGATTGGCTTTTATGCAACACCGTGAGCTGCACCGTGAGCTGCAGCGTGTGTCGGAGGTGCTCCACAGGCCGAGCAGACAACACATGCGGCCGCTTCCAGCAGGATAACGCGCCACGTTACTGCCACAATCCCCCCTGCCCCAAAGTCTGGTCTAACCACAAAAAAGTCCCCTGGTGTACAGGCAAAAGAAAAACAAAACAAGACAGACACTTGCGTTTTTGCTAAAGAGAGTGGAGCATGAGATCTGTGCCCTAACTGCCACGTTGTGGCCGTGAATGTAGTTCACATTTTCGACAGGTTTCCAGGGAATGAGTCATAGCTGAAATACTGCCTGTCTCCTGGGGATTCCTCTGCCCTGTGGGGAAGCCCAGGTGTGGCTTCACACTTCTACACTTTCATTTGCATTGTTTGCATTGTCCTTAATCAGTTTAACATTTAAGTGATGGGAACTGAAAATTTTCCCTGGTAGATGTAATGCTTCATCTTAGTCTTTTGTATCCTTTGGTTCTTTTAAAGATTGTAGACATTTTTATCAAAGAGTTGGTCATTAAACCTCTATGTGTAATTATAGATTCTTGAAAGCAAGATTTTTTACTTTTTACTGTAACTCAGTTGATGTTACAATCTTTGTATCTTCTCACAGCAATATTGTCTTGTGTTGTGTTTGTTGAGATAGAAGGTGAAAGACGTACATTTTCGGTCATATCTACATCTAGAAACATGATTATGTTCTGTATGTACTATAAACTGAAGTTATAACTGTTTGGTCATCTGTTCTGCAACTAATTTTTTTTGGTCTGAACTTTGTTTTAAAATACTGTATGTGAGCTGAAGTTAAAGTGAAATTTTGCCACTGAGGTTAAGCTTCTTGTAAGGCAAGTTCACAGTTTGCTTTGATCAATGAAAGTTATTTTCGACAAGCTTACAGTAAGATTGGTTTGGGTTAGCAGAAGGTTCTGTTGATGGTTTTACAGAGTGTTGAAATGCAAAGGAAGGTGAACAGAGAGTCGAGAGTTGCAATCCAAACATGCTCTTCCTTCTCTTGTGTGCTGTTTGTGCTTTCATTTCATGGATGTGGGACAGGGCTGATGAATCATAGGTTGAGCTGTGTGGTCGAGCCTACAATCTGCACGCGAAGGTCAGAGTTGAGGTTTCCTCTGTCAGCTCTGCTGTCTCGTGTAAACTCATTCATCCTTCCTCTGTCTGTGCGGTGGCTGTGTGTTGCTTTCTGTGAGGTGAGTCAATATATTCTGCTTGCTTTTGGAGCACACTATTAAGGAATGTGTGTATATACTTTTAGAGAGGTGTGTTGTAATTCTAACCCCAAAGGAGACGCACTTCCTTTTACACAATGATCTAATTTTAAGGTATGTATTGATAGTTACACTGATTCGATTTTCTACTATTAAAGCAACAAAATATACCTAAAATCAGTGCCACTGCTTTGAAATCATTTTTTTAAAAAGAAAAAAAAAAATCAAAAAAACTTAATATTTGAAGTATTATTACGGCTGTTCAATGTTGGTCTGTGTTCCTCAAGAGCCTCCTAGAGACCAGCACATTATGTCAAATATTTGGATAAACCATGCAGTTTTTCTCTCTGCTTGTGTTTTCACTGTCAAAGCCGTGCAGGTGTTTTCTCTACAAAAGAGTCTGAGCATTTCATTGGTGTATTTTGTCACATCCTGCATAGCTGAGCCATGTACCTGCAACACAGCTAGAGCTATAACAAGAACACACATCAACTGCCCATAAATAAGAGCACAGCCGTGAAACTAAAGAAGGTTAATTCTTGTTGTTTGTTAAAATGATTTGATTTGCTTTGACAGGTCAGGAGACGTAGCTGTTTATCATTATCAGTCTCTTTCACAACTTTACATTATTGCACAGTATGTTGTTAGTGCACGCTCTTCTGTGTAGTGTTTGTGTAGTTTGAGAGCCACAGTGGAATCAGCACAAGTGAAAAAAATGTGCCAGCAGTCACACACAGCATCTCACCACAAGGCCAAAACAGAAAACATGTTTAGTACTGAGAAATATACGAGAGACTGACCTCAGTGTCAAACATCACATGAGGTCATGCTGGTCATTCTCATGCTCTGCTGTAGGAAGGGTAACTCCCACTGTTTTCCCTCTTACTTACTTTCCATTAATCCTAATTCAAAGATTGCGCTGCTCACACAGACTGCTCTTAAATGACATTTCCAACATAATATCTGCAGTTTCCTTCTTATGACTCTTGAGGGCTGAAAATTGTCATTTATATTAGAATATTCCCACGCTGTTTGTACCAAATCAGTTCAGCAGAGAGGCATTTTCTGCTGTATCTCCAAAATTTTCCGGTGCCTGCTAAATACTGTGTCTTTACTTTCAGCAATATTTTCCCAGAGATGGTTAAAAATACCATGCTTTAGCTGCGGAACATGATCATCAGTAGATAATAATGTGGAGTGTTCCACAAATGGCTAGCACATTTCCTTTCTCCAAAGAAAATAGTCCTGACCTGATGTTTAACAGTTAGTATGTATTAACATAACTATGATGCAAAATAACCTACATGCTGCATAGATCAACATAAAGTTATTATATTTATAGCACATCCTTATTTGCAAATATTGAGGTATGTGCTTCTGAAATAAAAGATAAAAGTCACCGCTTCTGACTCATAGTGTGATGGTTGTACTCTCAAACATGACGAGTCACTCATCTAAGCAAGCTGTTGTATGTGCTGCAGATTGTATTGAGGATATTCATCAAGGACCAGGGTTTCAATTCTCCATCTTAACTTGGGATCACATCCTCTTCCCCTTCCAAAAAAACAAAATAAACCAATTTTTTTTTGCTGTGCTTAGCACTTCATCATTCTAGGAACATGAGAATATTACACTAATGTAGCCGACATGGGCCTTTTTTCTCAAAAGCATCTTAAGGCTAAAGTTGATCTTTGTCCCTTTTTAATTCTATGGGCTGAGATCATCTCAGTGCTATATCACAATCTGCTAGATTTTAGAAGGAGGATACTCTTTAAAATACTTTCAAGAGATGAGCCCCAACCTTGTTGAGTTCATCAGTTCCAAAACTAAATTCACTTGAGTGCTAATCCGCATGGGGCCAAAGAAGGTTGATATCTTTACACGAGACATCCTCTGATACCAGCTTGTGTCATGAAATACTAAATTAAATGTTTTGGATTTGGATTTGCGATATCTGACCTGTTATAGAACAAATGATTTATTAATTATTCAAGAAAATAACCTCACCAGCCTCAATATCACTGTAAATGTAATATCTTTGGGTTTTGGACTGATTTTTGGAAAACGAGCATTTTGACGATGTCATCTTTAGCTCTGGGAACTAATAATGGGCATTTTGTAAACAGAGCAATAAAGAAATGGATTCAGATTATTTAAATAAAAAAATAATGCTGCAGCCCTCAGTTATTCACATAAATTCACAGTTTTGCTAATCACATTGATAAAATCTCTTAATTTTTGGTGCTGTGAAGGGAAATGAGACACAGTGGACCAGATGGAGGGCAGGCCATGTTGGAGCACTCACTGTAATATTTTCCCTCCGGTTTGGAGTTTGGTGTTGTTCCACTCTGCACATTTTGTTTGCTGTTCAATCACAGTTTCAGCTATGAGTGTGACTGAAGAACGGCAGATGGAAGTACATCTTACTGCTGCTGCCTCACGTTTGTTTTGACAGTGAATCATGTTTGGAGACTGCATGTTCATAATGACTCACATCAGTACGGCACCTCGGTGGGCTTTATTTAACCATCGACCAAAACAAATCACTGCCATCATCGCTTTCCACTTCATTGTCTTTTTTTCCAGTTAAATCTTTAATTGTGATGAATATTGTAGCATTACTCAGCTTCATATCTGCACTGGTTTCATATTCAAACTTGGACATCTCATTATTTTGAACTAAGTCTGTCTACATTGACAATAAAAGGAACAATGAAATATTCTTTATTCACATACTTTATCTCTAAGATTGCCAATATAACATGGAATTGGTAATAAAAACATTAACTTCATGTTGTTTATCAAGCCATCTGTAAATGTTCATGTTGTCACAACCTTGGACCTGTGATCACTCTTCAGTCAATGTTGCAACCGCAGGCCCACAAACAGATGGACAAAGTTCGCGCGACTGAGCAGATTTGTAGGCCAACACACCCAACGACCTCTTCACTGAACGCAAACAGAAACAAATGGACACTTGTTCCTTCTGTGAGTTTGCTGTAGTGAAATCAAACATTGCACAAATTTGTTCAGTTAGTGAGGCCCGTTTCCCAACAGTCTGTGTGGTTTCTGCCATGCAAGCATTTTCTGCAACCCTGCTTTAGAGCTCAGGTTACAACATATCACTTTGTGTATTACTATTAATTCAAGTGTATATTTTATAATTAAAAAAAATAATTTTGAACACGATCAGCAGACTCCATCTAAAGTTTGTAACAGTTACTGCTTTAATAAACATAGAAATTTTCCACATTTCCCAGCAGCCTTCCCCCGAGTCCTTATCCACACTTCCCCTCCTTGAAGAGGACAAACACATTGGTAGTAACATTTCCATCAGCCTTTCGCTCCTTCCACCGTCTGCTGTTACCGGAAACTGGAAGCTTTAGCCTTGTTTCCTCTGAACTAATAGTGCCATCCTCTTTTCTGGCGCCTTAAAGGAATCCGGAAAAGTCTCCTCCAAATCTGACTTAATGTCTTAAAATACCTGTGTCCCATTCCAGAGGCTGGATCCCCCAAAGACTACATTACACTACAGGACCAGTGTCCTGAACACAGTTAATTGTGTTCAGGACCTGAAACATCACGGCACCTTGCGTTTTTTAATAGAGTCGTGTTAGCTTCAGGTCAACATGTAGAGTTTTAATGCACAGTAACAAACAAAAGTCACGTTTACATTCAGTGTTACTCAGCAAAATACACTGTGTGTACTCTCGGGGGTTAACAAATGTCAAGAATGTATTTCCTACCTCATGAACACACATGCCAATCAGATTTTTCTTAAAAGTTTGACATCCACGTTTACAAGCAATCGTTGCTGTTACTTGTGGTACACCTGAGACCCACTCAGAGACAAAAACTGCATGGGGGTAATAGAGGCCAAAAATTCACTTGAGAGCAACTTTCTCATGATACCATTTGGAAACTTCTGACTTAAGGTGAAAACGAGTTTTTGAATGTACTATTAGTTGTGGGCTCTGTGACCCTATAGACTGTCTTTGTGTGTGGAGCCAGAACAGGCTCTGGACAGGTCTAGCCTCGTCTTCAGTTCAGGGACACACCTTCAGAGGATCCAGCCTCTGAACTCAGGAAACATCCAGAGGAGATAAGAAGTTGATAAAGGGAGTCAGTCTTTAATGTGATGGCCTTTTTAAATTAAGGTCCTTAAAAATACAGCTGTCTTGCAATTTGAATCTTCATGCTCAAGTAGAAAAGTTAGTGTTGGGCTTGGGAGTCACAACGTTAATAAGCAGACGTGGAGGCAGCGGCAGCCTCTTTTATCTTAACAGTTTCCTACCAGGAAGACAAATATCCATTAACTGTTGTCTGCAGTTCAGTGCAGAGTAGAAAGAAGATAATGCAGTAAAATAAAAGATTAAAGATGGCACGCTGCTTCTAACCATAAGTGTTACATACTCAGTTTACAAAGTGTCAAAGTGTGGTTCTAAATACATTGAAAGTAAACAAAAATTATGTGTTATATGTCATTCAACCTTTGGTTAACAAAATGGAATAGAAGGAAAACCAACACTGTCTAAACCACTGCTCAACCTCTTGCACAGCCAACCGTCAGTGCCTCTGGGCCTCCAGTCGGGAGGAAAAACATTTAGCAGCTTTGCTCTCCTCCATGTGACTCAGTCATTTCCATTCACCTCAGCCTCCCATGCTCCCACGTCTCCATTCGTACCATGGCCTGCTGAACTGATAGCGCTCTTCCCACGCTCCTCTCTGCCTGGGCTTGTCCCAGAGTAAAACTATGCTGCTTAACTGGTCGTAATACTCTAAATCCCTAACAACATCCAGAAGCAGCAGCTGAAATTGGTGTAATAAAGAAAGTTTGATATTCCTTTATGGTTTATGGTTCTTAATGTGTTACAACATGTGATGTAATATTTTGTAATGAACTTTGATTCACTTGAATACCACTTAGTTATGTCATGGATTATGCCTTTGTGCATTTCTAGGCTAATATATGAGGCAATTTAAAAAGTATATATATGAATAGTTTCAAATGCTTTTTTATTAGTAATTTCATTGATGCTGAAATGTTTGGTTAATTAATTGATAGAATAGTTAATAAACAGAAAATAAGTGGTAACAGTTTTGTAAAACAAAAAAAATCTTGTATGTTTATCAAGAAAAATGGCAAACATCGTCTGTCTCCTGCTATTGTAATGTTAGGGTTCTCCCTGTTTTATATATTTCTAAATTGGAATCACTGTGTTATGGTCAATCATAAAAAGCAATGTACATACAAGTCAAGCCCATCGTGTAGATAACACTTGCTTATCATCTCATATAAAACCAACTGAACCGGAGTTAAATTAAATTAAATTAAACTAAACTTAAAATGACACAGATGCGTGTCCGGCCAATCAGACAGTCAATAACAATTAGTAGAGCCTGACCGATACAACAGCAGGCTGACTTTATCAGCCAATTTAAGCTTATTGCAGATGAATCCATGTTTATAACAGTTTATAAGTAACAAGATATTAAAAAACTGGAATGCCAAAACAGGTGCTGTAGTTATATTACCAGTGTCACTATTGTGTAATTTCTCCACTACAGAGCACTGCAAGAGTTTTATCCCTTTATCTGTTGCTAAATAGCCACGAACGTAGCTTATACTATCAAGATAGCTAAAGAGTCATTAATGTATAGATTGACCCTAAATTACTTTATGGTAAATATATGTGGCTCACATGTCAGTACAGTTACAGACACTCCCCATGAGCTTCTTATTAACTAAACATAAGGGATCCTTATCAAACATTGTTTTTTATGTTATGTGATTTGGTTCAAAAGATGATTATCGACTAACATATCAGATTTATTTAAATTCATCACATACTGAAATTAGCATTGACCTTAAAAATTCTGTCAGTCTCTAATTAAAACTTTGATGTGTTGTGCATGTGTCTTCCTTATCTGTATAGTTAAGATGCCCTTTTGTCTTATCTCTGCCCGTTAGTCATTAGTCATGACATTTGATGATGTGCAGTCTATTCATAGTAATAATGCTTATAATTTGTTATTTTTCATGAACTCTTGACACCAGAGAAATTAAACATACTAGAAGCAACAAGTCACTCTTCACGTGGGTCTTGATGATGCATTGATGATGCAGGAAGATGGTCATTCAGTTACTTCAGTCTTATGTTTACTCCTCTGGGAACTAATATGCTTTCCCTTGGTCTGGACCAAGTGAACTGAACTAGAGATGTGAAAGATGCTGATCTGAAAAGTGTGAGCAATAAATGCTGTGGTTTGTAAAAGTCAAACTGCATCTGCATCTTACTTTCACAGCAGCCAGCTAAACCACAAGCACACCTCCATCTACAAAGCTCTGTTTCCATCTGTCTCTTCCTGTAGCAATGTGAGAAATTTAGTTGCTTTGTTTTTTCCTCATTTTGCTGCTACTGTTTGCATGCAAAGGCTTGTGTTTGTCTTAACACTTAGAAAATAATAAGATACAAGGATTTAACTGACATGAGCAGAATACCTTTGTCTTCAGTCACACATCGTCAGGTTGACCCAGGGGGTCGACAAAGTGTTTTGATCAACAGATGTCTCTGTTGGCTTTTCCACCAGGAAAACACGAGGCTTGTAATACACTGCCAGAAACCCTGATCATCCTAACTGCCAGTGAAGCACTTGCACAAAATTTAGTTCAGAAGCCACAAAATGCAACTGGTAGTGGAAATGCTAAGCATTGTGAATGCATGTGATGGTAGATCTGGTTAGATAAGATATGCTATCTGCTGAGGGCTTTCCGATCTGAATATGGCCTCACCCCAGCTGCTGCTGTTTCAACCTATTTAACCATATGTTGTTTCATAACAGTATGTTATGAGTTAGTTCATTTTAATCAACTCACATTTTCAAAGGAGTTTCCTCCAGTTTTCCTCGAGCTCTAGTCAGAGTACAACTTCAAGACTGATAACTAACACAGACACATTTTGGAATGCCTGATACCCTTTCATTAGTCCTGTTTCCCAACACAAACATTTGTATTCTTTGTTTTTATCTTGAAAACACTGTTAACATAGAAACAACTAATTCAAGGGTTAAAGAGGCTTTCCTTGAATTAATTTTGGATCTGGTTTCAAAACTACCGGCCAGCAAAATGAGTAACACCATGGATAAGGATGACTTAACTTGCTGTCAAGAGTCTTTGAGAAATGAATACTTTTATATAGATGCTTTTGGAATCCCTTCAAATTCCCTTCGGAGCTTCAGTCACTGGATTTCACATCTACCTAGAAAACTCAGACTTCTATTCAACTAAGTCAGTTCACACTTAAATACATCTGTTTCCAGGTTTAGTCACATACTTTAATTACAATCCACCCAGATGACTGGACATCCAGTACTTGATGATAATACTAGCTAGAACTGTTTTTTTAACAGCCAACCAATAGTGACCCCATATTGACTTGTAACTCTAAAAAAAATTTAGTAAAAGCACATGTATAGTTTCTTCTCTTTTTCTAGAAGGATACTGTTATATTTCTAAAAGTAACATACTGAAACATAAAAAGGTACTTTATCATGACCCTTAAGTGTACACATGCTTGTACAAGTAACTGTAACCTCCACAGTGTTGTTACCGTTCCGTTTTCACACCAACTCAAGATATCCAAAATTCACAAGCTTCAGTAACCACAAATATGCTTTGACTTGCACATTGTTTAACAGACTAAAGCAAAACTGTCAAACACTCTGAGGCACTGCTCCCAAAACAGCCTCAATTCTTTGTGACATGGATTCCACAAGATGTGGAAAATATACCACTGAGATTCTCATTTCTGCAGATTTGTCAGCTGCACATGCTGACAATCTCCTGTTCTACCACATCTCAAAAGTGTTCTCCTGGATTCAGATCTGATGACTGGGGAGGCCACTGAAGTTCACTGAACTCAATGTCATGGTCATGAAACCGGAAGAGGAAGTAGCCATTAGAAGATGGTAAATTGTGACCATTGGATGCACATGGTCAGCAACAGTCCTCAGATGTGTGCCAGAAGGTTGTGTCATTCATATTAAGGGCCCAAAGTGAACCTAGAAAATATAAGCAGAAAACCAGATTCATCACAACAGGCTACGCTCTACTCTTCAAAAGTCCAGTGAGTTACTATAGCCTGTATGTCAGCTCCAACTAGTCTGGCCATTCTCTTCTGACCTCTCTCATCAACAAGGTGTTTCCCTCCACTGAACTGCAGCTCACTTGATGTTTTTGTTTTTGGCTCCATTTTGGGTAAACTCTAAAGACCTGTGTGTGAAAATTCCAGACCAGCAATTTAAGAAATACTCAAATCAGCCCGTCTGGCACCAACAATTATGCCAACATTAATTGTAGCTCCAGACCTGTATCTGCAGGATTTTATGCATCGTACTACTGCCACACAATAATATTTCCACAAATATAGTTTTCTCTGGACTCAGGTCAAAACCTTGACTGGTTCGCAGCAGCACAGTAATTGTAGTAGCTGTACAAATTTGAGAAAAAGAGGAAGCAAATTCCCCACAAGGGTTTACAGTGTTCATTCACAGATTTACAGACACGACTGAGCAGGAATGCTCACCCACAGCAGACTGGGCGTCCTTCCAGTATTACATATTACGCAGCTTTTTGTCAGTGGTTTCCAAACAAATGACTCCTGAAATACCAGAACATTTGTCATCTATGTCTGAGGTACAGCGGTAGAGGGAGGGTGGAAGAGAGGGGAAAGGAGAGGTAGAGAGAGGCAGAGAGGGGAAAAGAGACAGCGTTTTAGAAATATAAGGTAGTGTGAAGTTTGGCTTAAAGAGGAAAGAAAACTGTGTTTGCTGATTGTTGCTGTGTTTCAAAGCCTCTTGTGACCTGTCAGTGTCACTGGACAGAAGTGCTCCAGTAAGTTGTCAGCTTCTGTTTCAGGCTGTTGTTGCAGCCTTTTCTCTTGTAGCATTTTCAGTCTGATTTTTACTGTTGCTTATATGTGTGTTTTTCAGCCATGGGCCTGAGTTCAACAGTGGGAAGTCTTCTGATTTTCATGGGGTTTTATGGGATCTGTACAGGATTTGAACAAGGTGAGCAGAGTCACACTATTTTCAGAACTACATAAATACTACTAGAGGTCTCAATATATATACTGTGCATACATTTTGTAAGTATTTTTACACATCATATTCCTTATGTTTTGCTGAGTCTCACTGTAACATCTGTCTCCAGTCTGTACAGAAGCTTTTTATTGCCACCTTGTGGCCTCCGCTGTAACTGCAGCAACTTGTGTGTAGCTGTTTTGACATGTGAGCTCCTCAGAAGTCTCTCATTGATTAATGACTTTTCCTGGAAAAAAGCAAAGACTGCCAGGCCGCTATTGTAATCAAACTGATAAGATGCGGCACTACAGCACTAAACACACTAGTGTTTAGTGCTGTAGTAGCTGAGCTGAGATTAGAATCTGACCAGAAAAACAACGTTTAACTCTGCAAATGGTAACTGCTGCCAAATGGCACATTACCAGTTAAGTTTGTTTTTATATTTAGAAACTGTAAGGGGACTGACTTGTTCTACCTGCTGAAATGAATCTGATTAAGTCTACTTTAAAAACAGTGTCACTGAGAAAGGTATTCACTCCTCAACAGCTCAGTGACCATTACTGGAAGTAATATTACCAGACAGCTCCAGATGTGAATGTGAGGCAGACAGCAGACATGCTCATTACCAAATAGTTAATTCTCATTGCAGCCCCAGTTCTCTAATACTCTAGGTGTACAATGTGAACAAAACAAAAGGCACCGTAGTTTCAGTTAAGGCTGCCAGGGAATTGGAAGAATCCATCTCAGTGACACAGAGCATCATGGAAAAATACTGGAGGCCAGACACCATGTCCTCTGTGCATCACCAAATCCCTGAGCTACTAGTCGCATGCCAAAAACAATGTCCAACAAAAAGACATGGTCTGATTCAGACTTTCTCTCTTTTGTGACATACCTTTTTTTTCTAATCGATGAGAGTAAGAATATATGTAAGAGCAAATATAAATACTAAGCATAAGTAAAGAGCCCAAACCTAACCTGTCCTTCTTAAAATCACTTCAAAGTTTGGTAAAGCAAACCAAAGTTTATCTCTCTTTTTTGTTATTAAATCTAATTTCTTGCAGGAAAAATTCTTAATTTGACATAGACAAGTTTGCTCGGAGCTCTGTCTTCTGAATGGCTGAATAAATGACAAATCCATTCTCCACTGTTGTGTGTTTGTTGCAGAGAACTGTACCAACTACAAGATCCAGTTTGAGAGGGTTTTCTCTGTTCCTGGGGATATGGCTATGCTGAATAGCACTTTAGTGTCTCCAGATGTCTTCAACTTCACAAGCGTCCCATACAACATCACCTGGTATGACTCAAAGACGGGTCAAGAAATGAGCAACCAGACAGGTCGAATCCTGGTGAATAGGGAGACTCTGTGGTTTCTTAACGTAAAGCTGGACGACAGTGGGGAATATGTGAGCGTACTGAGGTATGGTAGCATCAGCATATCAATATCAATAGAACTTGAAAGAAGCGATAGAAAATTTGTCCTGATGTGTTTGTGTGTCTGTCTGTACTGTATGAATGTCTGTCTACTAGGGCTGACACTTTTTCATCAAATTTTGAAAACATTAATTCAAATGTGAGAAAAACGTAATATTCAAACATCCTGACCTGTTTGAATTGCAACAGACCATTCAGAGTAGTTTGCCTCATGGTCCAGCAGAGGGCGTGATCAGCTTGATATACTGCATTTCCTATTGACCAATCAGTAGGCTACACTAATGAATAAAAATGGAAGAGGACACTATCAAGCAAAGCTGTGCTGATCAGATAATCTTGACACAAAATCATAAGGCAGTGAGTCCCAACCTTTTCCAACTCACGGCTTAAAAATCTTCAAAATATTGACAACCCACATCCAACCCCATATCCACATGGAGGCCAAATAATGCCTTCTCAGAGCACTTTTCAATGTAATAATAACCAGGACTGAACTGAAAGCAGGGAAAGCTTATTTTTTCTTTTTTGTTTGAAGAGGGGAGGCAAAAAACAAACAATGAATTAGTTTTTAAAGATCATTCCATTTTAAAATATAAAAAAACCCCAAAACATTTATATATTTTTTCTTTTTTATAATTGCTTCTTTTCACCAAATTTAGACCGTTTTTGCAAATGGTTTGTTGGCGCAACAGTGGGCCTAGCCCACAGATGGGAACAACTGGCATAAGGTGTCTTGCTGATTTTGTAAAAACCAGTTGCCTTGTGCTACACAACAGTCCGATTTCCATCCAAATGTATCACAAATTTTAACCAAATTTTTAGAAAGTCAGGAATTTATGCCCATTTCCATCCAAAACAGTTGTGTGGATACCAGGAATAGGTTCACCAAGATAAGCAGTAGGTGGCACCAATTCTCCACTCATGTGCCACTATACCACTGCAGAAGAAGAGGGTGCAACTAGAATTAAAAAAGCACCATGCAGTCAAACACAGGAAAACCATGTATGTATTAATGTGACGGAAAGCTTGGTGATGAAGAGCACACAGGGCAATATAAACTGCTGTTTCTTGTATTGATTCAAGGAACATTTCCGTCTCCCTATCAAGTGTTTCATTTCTCGTCTCTCCTGGGGCCAAAGTGCGTGATATTTCAGTCATGTGATTTTTGTCTGTCATAATTTATTTGCATTGTTTTTTTTTTTATGTGCAAATTGAAAACAGGCATAAAAACAGTTAAATGATAACAGCACCTAATGATAACAAATCTGAGGACTGACCTTCTTGCTTGAACCTGAGATAGGCAGTGGAGGTTTTAAAAATAAGTAGAGCAATGTCAATTGTACAACCTTGTCTGACTGGAAGATTTATATGCAATGACACGCAGCCCATTGGGAATGTTTTGGGAGAAGGTTTTCAGGATAGTGACAGAACTGGATAGCGAACTGGATAGTGACAATTCTACATTATTGCTATTATTGTAATCTTTTGTTCTAAAGAAAGGAGCTAAATTAAAGCTGCTCTAAGTAAAATGAATTCTGAGTGTGCCAGGTTTCAGTAAAGGCAACTGATAGTAAAATACATGCAACTTTCTAAATAGCAGTGAATGAGCCTTGATACAGGTAAAGAGGGACTCTCGAATGTTTAGAGCTGAACACGTGCTATGTGCAGTTTCATGATATCATGGGTACTAAAGTCCTTAAAATGCCGTTTACCTGAGAAACACTTGATTCTTGATTTGGTTCTATTATTTGTTGTAATATTAAAAATAAGCTAATTTTCTCTCTAATTTTTTTCAACAGAACTCCGTTTCAGTGCTACATGCAGGCCACCAGCCTCGTAGTAGATCTGCCAGTGGCTGGAGAGTGTGGAAGGCCAAGGAAAGTTGTTCAAACGATTACCAGTGGAGTATGGGACACCCTATCCTGCCCTCTGAAGGAGTACATTAATAAACTGGACAGCTATAACATCAGTTCCTCCCTCAAGTGGTACAAGGTCAGTTATGGAAAAATCAAGCACTGACATAAAACACTCATAAACCCAATGACTTTATTCCAGATGTTGTTACTTGGCCAGCTCTATAATAATAATAATAATAATAATAATCTTTATTTATAGAGCACTTTTCAAAAACTGCATTACAAAGTGCTTGACAACCACAGCAAAATAAAATCAATAAAATCAATCAATTTCAAAAAGAGGAAAAACAGATAAAAATTATTTTTCTTTATAAACTTTATAGAAATAAAACAGTTCAAGGGAAAGTATAACCAGGAAAAGCTCTCAATAAAGGTATGTTTTAAGAAGTGTCTTAAAAGAGGTTAGCCAACCCGATATCCTCAGGAAGATCATTCCAGAGCCTCAATTTAACATAACAAATATGTCAGTTTGGCAAATTGAAAAAAATCTATATTTTACTGTGAATAAGTAATCTAACATAGATTCAATAATTATGTTATGATGTTTTTGTCTAGTATCTACTGCCACTATTTCAACTTTTTTTTAAACATTTTTTTTATTGTCATTATAAAAAGCCTGACTTTTGTGTTTCTTTTCTTCATCTAGGGTTGTGAGCCCATAGTGGATGGGACAGGCGGGTATAGCTACAGGGATATGACCAAAATGACAATTCAGAGAGTGGAAGCTCAACACAACGGCAACCACACCTGTACCCTGACCTTCACCCTTGGTGGCATCACAGGATCCGTGTCAGAGACAATTGTCGCAGAGGTCACAGGTTAGAATGGAGATAAGTACTTGAGCGTGCTAAAGAGGGCCTTTAGGCTTTAGGTTTGTCCACAACATAGCAGACAGCGAGAATTACTCCCATGACCCTAAAGTGATCACAAGCAACAGAGTGGGAGGAGCTGTAAGAGAGCTACTAACTCTTTGGTGTCATTCCATATTCTGTAAAATGTCTGTGTATATGTCTGTCTTTTCAGATGTGTACTCTTTGGTTCCACAAATGCTTGAACCAGCCAACGAAATAATCAAGGTACAGATGGGTGAGTCCTTGTCTCTAACATATTCTGAGAAATATGGTGTTTTACAGTTGAAATGTTTATTGTTGACTCAGGGTTTGTTCACACCAACATTTGCATTATGGCTAAAAACACAGCTTCCTCATTCATTTTAGTGATAACAATTTGTTGATACCAAAGGGTGAGTAAATGCAAGTGCACACTTCAGGTAGAATATTTTGTAACATGTAACATTGTTATCCTCGCGACTGTCATCAAGTTCACAGGATTGTAAAGTTCTGTCTCACTTAATTAGAAACTGCAAAATGGATTTTCTAGATCATCAAAATTCAACTTTTCACTGTTACCTGAAACATTTATTCACACAAACACAGCGCTACTCTTGGTCTGAACGCTCACTTTGGGTCTAATGCCCCTTCTGTGCATATGTTTGATGTGTACTAATCTGTTTGAGAAACACCACTTGGAAAATAAAATATAGGTGTATAGATTAAGAGAAATTATTTTATTGTTTGTGTATGTGTTTAGGGTCCAATTTCACCAAACAGTGCCGTGTGTTTGTGCCGGGTGTTGGGATGCCCTTCGTTGATATCTTTTGGTTAGCCAGAGATGATTTCATTTTCAACCTCCTCCCCTCAGACCGGGTCTACACATCCCAACAACGGTCAGTACTTTTACCTGTCCTTTTATTTGTGTCGTTTTATCTGCTGCTTTTGAGGTATTATAAGTGAGAAATAAGTTTAAGACACCTCTGCTCTAACCAAGCACAGTAGAATCACATTTTGTTGCATTACTTGTCTTTTTTCTTTTCCCCATTCTCCCCAGTTCGTGGATCCAGGAGGTTCCTAAAAAAGGTGTGTGGTTGGAGCGTCTGCTGCTGTTTTCTGAGCTGAGGGAGGAAGATTTCCACATCAACTACACTTGTCGAGTGTACAGTTCCCGCGGCAATCCTGAGGGATATTTTACTCTGCTACCAGCAGGTAAAAATAGTGATTGTGATTATTCAGTTGGCCAATTAATCAGGCCAATATGGCATCTTAAGACCATTGGTAGTGGCTGATGCCTCACAAGGCTGATAAACAAATAATGTTATTAAATTATTGTATTTTATCAGATGCAGAACATAAATACAACTACATAATATCAGTATTATATATATTGGCCATCCTCAGCCACACTGCTCTCTATAGATTGGCATCAGCCAATGAAAAATGTATATTGGTTGACCACCAGTAAAAAAACACACAAAAAGCCTCCTTTTTAAAAATCTTACTTATAACTTTGGGCTGTTGTCAGAGAGTTTGTTTGATCCAAGTATGAGTCAAAAACCCTTAAATCATCAGTTTCTATCACAGAAGACTAAGAAAATAAGCACATGCACTACAGATCAAACGTTTTAGAGCACCCAGACCCAGTTTTAATTGAAATTTCAGCAGTTCAAGTCCAGTGAATAACATTAAATGGTAATACAGTAACCAGTAAAAGAGGTAAGGTTAAAAATGTAATTAATTCAGTTAATTCAAGGGGTAATTAATTCCAATTAACCAATTAATTCAGTTAATTCAAGGGGTTACTGAGATATCATGTCCACGAGAATGGGATGGACAACCTGACCTTGCTCTGGCTGTCGCCAGCGCAGATGCACAAAAATACAAAAAATGAGAAACGCAAACCAAAAGACAGACAATGGAAGCTGTGATTTTAGATGCAAATCACATTTCATTGCATTTCATTATTATATTCAGTATTATCACTACTGATGCCATTAGCTACAATAAAACATAAAATGTCAGTAGATTATTTTCATGCCGATCATGTGTCTGCGGAGACGGCTCAGCCAGAGTAGGGCACAAAAGCAAGAATAACATCTATGACACTGTGACGATGACGAAGTGTCATCTAATTATAATCCAGTGCTCCTAACTAATCCGTGGTGGAGAAACTATGTAAAACTGCACGTCTGATAGATACTCTATGTTTATCTCTACAGATCCAAACATCATACTTCCCATTGGATCCGTGTTTGTTGGTGTGATGGTTCTCTTTATCATCAGTGTTGTCATCTACTACCTTTTCAAGGTTGACATTGTCCTGTGGTTCAGGGGAGTGTTTCCAATCCTCTATACAAATAAAGGTAATTCACACAGCAGGTGTGTAATTAGTCACATGCTCTTTATTATATGCATGTATGCAATCTAATGATAATGTCAGCTCGCTTACAACACTAAGTTGGAAAAACGCACTCAGTAATGTTGCAGAACACACACACACACACACACACACACACAGTAACACAGTACCCACACATACATCACAACTTGCACATCTTTACATCTACCTCATACCTGACCGCATGTGTCAATGGTGAGAGCAAACAAAGGAAACAAACTAACCACAGAGCCACCTGCACTACTTCTCATTAAATGTCACTTGCTGATTATGCAATGGAAGAACCTTTAACATTCAGAATAGTATGGTGTGGCTGAATTAAGATATGAGGCTGATGTCAGGAAAAACAAACACACTTTTCTGCCCCCTCTAATTGAAGTGTATGTTTGTTCTCTACTTAGTTGAAGCATCTTGCACTGACAGCCCATAGCTGTGTGGGGATAACCTGTATTTTTTTATGTGCATAGAGAAGACAGTCTAGCAGTTTTTCTATTACTAATAATGCAAAAATATCTTACATACGAAGTCCTAAAAACTATATTTCAATTATGTTCTAGTCTTCTTGCATTTTGTAGAAATAAAAATGAAGAACTTGCATCTTTACTTGCTTTTAAGAATAAAGCAATGTGCCAAGAAATGAGACTCAACTTGATTTAAGTCAGTTCAGACTTGTTTAGAATGACAAAAGACTTAACCACATACCCTAAATAAGATGTTCTTTTTTCCTGTGTAAGATTTGGATGGGAAACTCTTTGATGCCTACGTGGCATACCCACAACCCTGTACCATCGGATTCAACGAGAAAGTGGAGACGTTTGCCCTTAACATTCTGCCTCAAGTGTTGGAAAAGGCCTGTGGCTACAAACTCTTCATAGCAGGTCGTGACTGCCAACCAGGGCAGGGTAAGTCACCTACATGGTGGAGACAGCATTGTAGTATTATTTGCCTCATATTCCAGGCACAGACCCACAGTTAGGAGCCACTGGTTTTAATTACACTCTTAGATTTATTACATTAATGTACCCTTCATGTAGAGCTATGTTAGGACTCATCCCTCCACAGGCACAAATGCTCTCCACTCACACCAATAAACATCCAGGAAACGGACACTGAGATCATGGACTCTTACAAGTACCTTGGCGTTCACCCGAACAATAAACTGGACTGGACTTACAACACAAATGCAATCTAAAAAAAAACAGGCTGATCAGGAAGACTAGCTGTGTTCTGGGATGCCTCTTGACACAGTGAAGGTAGTGGGGCACAGCAGAATGGTGACTAAGCTATCATCCCTGTTGGAGAATGTCTCCCACCCCATGCAAGAGACTCTGACAGCACTGAGCAGCTCCTTCAATGACAGGCTGTTGCACCCACGGTGTGTAAAGGAGAGAGACCACGTGTCTTTCCTTCCAGCTGCTGTCAGACTGTACAACAACCACTGCACTCAGTAGACCACACACACACACACCAAAGACTGACAACTCACCATGTGCAATACTTTCACAAACCAACCGTGCAGTATCCATTATCTGCTGCTATTGTTGTTGTGTATATTCAGTATCTGTTACTGACATTTGCAGTTTTTTTTTCTCCTGCACTGTCCACTTTGTTGCTGTAATGCTGAAAATGTCCCCACTGTGGGACTAATAAAGGCCATCTTAATCTTAATCACTTATTAACATTTTCCTCCGTTTCCTCCCTGCAGCCATAGTGGACTCAGTGGAGGAGAACATACAAGCCAGTCGCCGCCTGCTTCTGCTCTACACTGCCTCCACTTTTATCAGCAAAAGACACACAAGCAGCACCAGTAGCAATAATAACAACAACCTCTCCAAGAACATTAATAGCAAGGATAACAGCGAAAGCAAGACCGGTGACAACATTACCAGCACAAGTTATGATGGTGGTGATGAAGACTATCCAGACACAAGGCAACAGTTGGAGTGTGTGGCAGCAATGTACAGAGTGCTGCTGGAGGGATCGCTCAAGGTGAGTAAATAGACTTGTTGATGCATATTCTTGACCGCAGATAAATTTTGCGGAGGTACAAGTGCTCAGTGCTTTAATGAAACTGAACTCTACCCTAACCTTAATCCCAGGCTGCATGCAGTCCAGTCACACTTGATTTAGTGAATTTATTTACCCTGGGCTAACTGCAAAGTACTCATTACAGCTCCAATAGTCAATATTTACCAACCAGTATTGTGAAAGGGTTGGCTCTCAGTAATAAATCCACAGAGATTTTACAGCCTGTTAAGTTTGTGATTTCATCAATCCCATTTCCAGACAGCTGCTTTCAGCAAACAATGTCTTATAAACCCACTGTACACAGCATCAAACAGCTCAATTAGTGGTTAGATGCTGAAGTGGAAAGCCAGGGGTTTGTAGAGACCAAACCACGGCTAAAAGAAGACTGAATTACATTTATCAAATTGACATAAGTGCCATGTTTCTGCCCCAATCCTAATCAGAGTCCTTTTAATATTGAGTATCTGTCTACACCAAGACCAACCTGATACTTATATTTACCTAAATGTTTATCAAATATGTACCTGGCACATTGAAACTGATATACACCTTATTATTCCTGAGCTACTTGATCTGAATGAGGTCCTGGTTCAAAATTATTATAATATTGTTCAATTTATTGATATGAATGAGAGATGAAGTGGAAGAGTGTCACACCTAAAACTGATGTGATCAGCTAGAGAGAAGAAGGATCACTGTGTTGGGGTTGTGGGAACTACAAAAACAAAAAGTTTGCTCTTTGCTAATTAGAAAGAAGCTTGGGATATGACTGATTTACTAGCACCAAAGCTCAGGACATCCTGATGTGAATTGTGTGCAAAGAGCCAACAACCTTAGAGAAAATGTCACATCTGTGTAACTGTCAGCTCGATGTGGAGTTCTTCTGCCCCAAAGTTGCCAAAAAAAAATTGAATTAAAAATGACTGCTGTGGGGGCGACCCAATAGCCAGATGATGATGGTGCGTACCACATAAGCGCAAATGCTCATAGCAGGCAAGTCACAAGTTCGACTCCCGAGCAGCCCGACTCTTTCCTGCATGTCGTTCCCCCTTTCTCTGCCCCCTTCCTATCAGTCTCCACTGTCCTATTCAATAAAGACACAAAAGCCCAGGTTGCAGGTTTATGGCTTCAATTGTTGCATCTAACTGTAACTGCCCAAAAGACAGAAAACCATTCAGGATGATTCAGTGATGGTTTGATTAATTTGGTTCATATTTCTTTAGTTTCATTTATTTCAGTTCATGGTCAAATGCTCAAAAAGGCACCTGGTTCTAATTTTAGCTCTGGTTTACAGGTGGTTCTGGTTGAGTTGGAAGAGATTACCCCGGCTCAGCTGGCTCTCTTCCCAGAGTCAGTGCGTCACCTGAGGAAGAAGCAGGGTGCCGTGCGTTGGTGGAAGAACCTAAGGACGAGGCGAAGGCAGAGGACATGTATGAGGAGGAGAGAGGATGAGGAGACAGGTGGACAGGACACACAGTTGACACCATCCCTCTCTCCTTCCTCCAGATTTTGGAAGGAGATGAGGTATTATATGCCGGTGAGGGGCAAGAGGGCAGTCTACCCAGAGAAAACTGCCCTGTTGAACTTATGATGGGGTTATGATATGTATGTGTCAACTGTTGAACCAGAGAGTAGCTGGTTTCCATTGCACATGTGTATGATAGTGAATACCCCTCACACACAGACACTTCAGAAAGACTGTGCTGTCACCAGAAGCTGTGAGGTGCATGCTCCAAGTCAAGGTCCATAGCCGCACCATGTACAGCATGTGCCGCAGGCTGAGTGACTTATCAAGAAAAGGTGGAACATGCTTTGCTCAAAGACTCGATGACAGCAGCTCACTCCTGGTGTACTACTAATCACAGAGTCTGGGCTGTCTTCAGTTTGCCTGCACCAGTAAATGAACTGTTAACTTTCCCTGGCAGGTGGAGACCGAAAAATAATGTGCATGAAGAAAATGTATATATGTAAAATTAAAAGTGTTAATATGTAAAAAATATATTGATTTTTTAATTAAATTTTCAGTGATGAAAATGATTATGATGTGATTTTTGTCTTGCACCAAACAAGCATGTTCCTTTACATCTGGAGATTATGATTGGAAGGCCATGGGATAGTATGTTGTGACACATTTTACCTTTATGAAAAAAAATTGCAGCTCCTGTGATTTCAATAATATTTCAATTAATTGTCCATCCCAAATTCTTAAAAATAAAATAATAATACCAAAACTGTGCACATACATTATTTTCCATTTAACACTAAACAAGTTAAGTTTAAGTACTTTTATGTTTCCCCTAAAGTCTTGTACTTAGCTGTATGCAAAAGCCAGCATTGACTGTCACACAAGACTGCCACAAGACTACATACAGTATATTCAGTGGAAAGGAAAGTCTGGGTAAAAGTACAGCTTTGAAACCAGATTAACTCCCCAGTGAGGGTCTTTGTTTAAAAGCTTACTTTTGTCAATACATGGGAAGTGTGCAAAGGAAACAGTGTTTTGTTTTTTCCTTCCTCGTTGGAAAAAAAAAAATAAAATAAAAAACAAAACACAGTAGTTCAAGTGAATTAGCAAATTTTACACATTTCATCTACTAAACACTTTAAATTTTAGATTTAGATTTTTCTTTGTACACCTTACTTGAGCTTGGTAATATTTTTTAATCAAAGTTACACAATTTTCGTGTTGTAATGTAGTTGCAAAGAGGGACTTAAATGAAAACTGTTCATTGTGGTGCCTTTACAGATAATATGATGTTCAGTTGGAGGTGATATAGGTGGCCACTGCAAAGTATTTCACATAAAATATTACAAAATCAAACCCACAAAGCAAACAACAAGCAAATGTGGGTGGATAGGAAAAGGATAGTCTGGGTGAAGTCAATTATTGTATTTAATACTGTGACTGCTAGATTACAGACAAAACACCCCGGGGCCTTCATCATCATCACAGGTGACTTTAACCATGTTTCCCTCTCATCCACACTCCCAACCTTCCACCAGTTTGTTAAATGCACCACCCATGAAAATAAGACTTTGGATCTGCTGTACGCAAATTTTAAGGATGCGTACAGCTCCACTGCCCTGCCACCACTGGGCAGGTCAGACCACAACCTAGTCCTGCTCTCACCGTCATACAAGCCTGTGGTTCAGCAACACCCAGCCATAGTGAGGACAGTGAGGAAATGGTCTCCTGAGGCCATGGAAACACTGCGTGGAGCGCTGGAGGCCACAGACTGGGATGCTCTGTATGAGCCACATGGTGAGGACATTGATGGCCTGATTGACTGTGTCTCTGAGTACATTGGGTTCTGCATTGACAACACCATCCCCACGAAAAAGGTCCGCTGCTACCCAAACAACAAACCATGGGTAACCAGCGACCTGAAGGCCCTTCTCAACGAGAAGAAGAGGGCCTTTAGATCAGGGGACCGAGTAGAACTCAAGCAGGTACAAAGGGAGCTCAAGCGCAGCATCAGGGAGAGCAAGGACAACTACAGAAGGAAACTGGAGCACAAACTGGAGGACAACAACACCAGGGACGTCTGGAGTGGGATGAGAGAGATCACCGGCTTCCAGAGGAGAGGTGGGGGTGCAGCTGAGGGGGACGAACGATGTGCGAACGAGTTGAACATGTTTTTCAATAGGTTCAACTCCACACCCGGCAGCCCCTCTAACGCTTCCCCAAGCAACAAGCAGAGTCTGTTGTTGGCTCTAAACTTGTCACCCTGGAGGAGGTGGTGGAGGAAAGGATGCTGGCAAAACTGCTGGCAATCATGGACAATCCCTCTCAGCCCCTCCACAAAACACTGGACAAGCTGAAGAGCAGTTTCAGCAACAGACTCATCCAACCCCGCTGCTCTAAGGAACGATACAGGAAATCGTTCCTACCTACTGTGATCAGACAGTACAACTCATCTACCTCTGTCAGAGCCAAGATGACACAAGATGACTTGTCACCCTTTGCACTCTAAATCATCACAACACTCCACTCCAAATACTAATATTAATAATACAAATACTGATATTATATATCATATTCATATAAAATTTGTATCCTTCTTTTTGCATCATACAATATTTGTATCCTTCTTTTTGCACTTTCTATTTACATATGCATATACATAGTATATTATTATTTATATCTTGCCATTCTGTATTTTTATTTCTATTCTGTCTACCTCAGTATTCTATTCTATTGTATATTTTGTATTCTAATACACCGGACTGCTGTAACAACCTAATTTCCCTTCGGGGATGAATAAAGTCATCTATCTATCTATCTATCTATCTATCTATCTATCTAGCTATAAAGTTACAGGTTGGTGGCCATCTCTGAAATCTTGGATATTGCAGCATCTTTGAATGTACCATCATTTTTAAAATAGTAATTCAATAGTAGTATTCAAATGTAATTTCAGAATCAGATAAAGAGAGAAACTGGTTAGATAGGGAGGCTGTTAAAAATCCACTATGGCTAGGTCAGATTGGTTAGAGGTTTAATTTCTATCAATTCACACTGAGATCACCCAAAAAGATTACATACATACGATATGCCTGTCTCTTGGAGGATGGGCATCTTAAAGAGGAAATATCTTAAAAGTCAAAGAATACAAATTGTTATGGGTTTTTGAATTTATTCTTTAAATTGGGGGCAATAGATAGCTGAAACTTTCAGATCTGAAGCAAATGAGGTGTGGTGACCTATATTTGCACCAAAGCTCTTTTGAGCTGGGGGTGGATCACTGTAGTGCATTAACACTGCAAAACTTTTCTGTTGAGTGGAAATTCTGTGCAGGGGTTAGTGGAACAGTATAAAACAGTGTGAGGGCAGGAGAAAGGAAAACCCAGCAGCTCTTCAGACTTTTAGTTCCGGTAACAAGGAGCTGTCTTTAGGTCTCATCACTCAGATTGGTAAGTTAAAAACTGTGTTCTCTCCTATATTAGCCCTTTAAAGAGTTTTACTGTGGACTGATAATCTTAATGGGTTTACATATTCTGTAGTACAGTACATCTATAGATTACTTTTTGTATTCACTGTTTCAGTGAAATTTAGTATTGGTTTCATATTGACTCAGTTGTTTTTATAGTAATTTTCCTACTGTGTATCTCTTATAATGTCATATAATATCCTATATTTCTTGTTGTGCTCTTTGGTACCCCACACTGGATTTACAAATGCACTCAGGTCTAAACATCCATTTGATGAAACCCCAAGATATTTTTCTAATGTTTAGCAGTGCCAGAACAGAGGGACTCAGATATCTCTGTGATATAAAACAGAGATTCTCAGAGGCTTCACCGTGTTTGAGGGGTACCATTTTACAGTAAACCATACCGGATATCTAAGAGCATTGTCAAAATAATATACCAAAGGCAAAAAAAAAATTTCATAGTACAAATTATTATAGTACAAAGTAATTTCTCAGCAATTACAAATTAATCTACGGAAATATTTGGTTGCCTGGTTTAAAGTGCATATTAGAAGAAAGACTGCTTTGACTGGAGATCAAGTGCAGCAGTAAAACTTATTAGCATTACTCACAGCCGATACAGTGACATATAAAGGAAAAGCTTATTCATTACAAATTTAGCCACCAAGTTTGTTTGTGTTTATAAGGACTTGTAAATCAAACACATCAATGCTTTTATACAGACAACCCGCTGTTTTAGGTGAATATGGTCATTGCATTTATTGTAATTTTTAGATTAATTTGTATATTTATAAAATGTATTGCATGTGCATTTTTTATTTATGAATAGATAAAGACATGTGTTGCATCTTACTTAAAAATGTTACATTAGTCAGTCCAATGAATATTCTTAGGGGAAAAAAACCACTAATAATACCAAAAGATCTCCTTATTAACATCCTGTTTTGTTTTAATATGTTATTTATTAACTACCAAGCGGTACACTTAAGCGGTCAATGTAGTCCTATTTTTAAAAAGCACAGTACAAATTTGAATTACTCCAGGATATATTCATTTTCTCCAGGATACAACATAAATGAGAGAAAAATGAGTCCCAATGACAGTATCATAGTGATACTATACTACCAATTTAGAACAAAAGTACTGTTATCAGTGACAAAGTTGAAGTAGTAAATTAAGATAGTGAGAGAGACAGTGGTAGATAGAGATTCAGATAAATCAAAGAGATAAGATACATAAGAGAGCCAGACACCTAGAAAGGTTCTTTAAATGTTTGATCTTTTCCAAATAAAACACCCAATTAGTGGAACTTCCTCGGACTTCACTGGGAGAGTTTCTGCCCTGCCTTCTATGTGTCAGCTGGGTTTCTCCCACTTCCCTTTACTGTGGAGTCTGTTCAAGTCAGAGACCTGTCAGGAAATGTGTCAAGAAACCTTATTTATTGCAGAGAGCCGGTGTGGCTGAGAGTATGAGCCATGTCTGAGAAATCACACAGGATTTTAATGAAATGCAACCTGTTAAATCCCACAGACGAGAACCATGTCGAGGACAGGCTGGGTCTACTTGTTGACTGCACTGCTGTCTCTGAGATTTTCTGTGGCACACAGTGAGTACTGATCACTACAATTCTCCTAAACATTTTACAAACTAAGAAAAACTTCTGCTGTTGGAAATACTGTCCAAAAACCTGCCACAGTGTGTTTTACAGGAATTACAGGAATACTTTTTAACGCTAAGATGTTGTCCAGTGGTTGAAATTATTTGCTGACTCTTGTTTGAGTTTTTTTAGTTTCACTATTGTCCCAGAAAAAATTATACAAATGCAAAGCTGAGAACCATGGACTATTTTGTAGATTTGAACATAGGGTTTGTTAGACAGAGGTATATCTATGCAAAATTTGTTAAATAACAAACTGAAAGTTAGCAGTTATGGCCTGTGTTGCAACATTTGTGTAGCATTTCCTGTTTATAACCTGTTCAACAGGCATTTCAGAAACCTGTTTGAGCCTTACTTGTAATGAGCTTCCTTTTAAAGTGCGACACCCAGCAAATCCTGCTTGCTTTAGGCACACATTCCCTATGAAAGACAAGATAAGCAGTTTGTGATATAACTGTACTAATCTAACCTTTCATAAACTTGTGTGGCACTACTAGGGGTCTAGCTATTCTGAAACCAAGACCACAATATAAATCAAAGTGAAAGTCAAAGTAGCTTTATTTGTCAATTTCTTCACGTTAAGACATACAAAGGAATCGAAAGGACGTTTCCCACTCTCCCGCGGTGAAACATATAAAGTGCACACTGCGCAGGCACGACAGATAAGACAAGAGCACGACAGATAAGACAAGAAAATAAAAATAACTAAATGAGATACATGAATAACTGGGAGTAGCAGCAGGAGTTTCTGTGCAAGTTAGGTTATTGTAGTGCAAAGGTGATTCAGTAAAGGCAGCAATTTGACACTAATAGTGCAGTTTCAGTTCGTGTGGTAAGTGATCATATAAACGGAATACAGGTAACGGAAGTGCAGGGGACAGAGTCCTGAGTGATTTTCCTTTCGGGGGGGGGGGGGGGGGGGGGGGGGGGTCAGCTTCCTGTCAGTCTGGGGGGTATGGCTGGGGGGAGTGAGGGGAGAGAGTTTAGCTTCCTGATAGCTTGGTGTATGAGGCTGTTGCTGAGTCTGGTGGTGCGGCAGCGAAGGCTCCTATACCTTCTTCCAGAGGGTAGGAGGCTGAACAATCTGTATGCAGGGTGGTTGGCGTCGCTCGCCATTGAGATGGCTTTCCGGGTGAGGCGGGTGGTATAGATGTCTTCCAAGGAGGGGAGTGTGGCACCAATGATCCTGCCAGCTGTGTTCACTATGCGTTGCAGTGACTTCCTGCTGTAATCAGTGCAGCCACCGCCCCACACAGTGATGCAGCTGGACAGGATGCTTTCAATGGTGCCCCTGTAGAATGTGTTCAGGATGGGTATGGGAGCTTTCGCTTTCTTCAGCTTGCGGAGGAAGTAGAGGCGCTGCTGGGCTTTCCTCGCCAGTGATGCAGTGTTGGTGGCCCAGGAGAGGTCCTCACTGATGTGCACCCCCAGGAATTTGGCGCTGCCCACTCTCTCCACAGCAGCACCATCGATGGTCAGTGGTGGGTGTTCAGTGTGGCTCTTCCTGAAGTCCACCACAATCTCCTTTGTTTTGCTGACATTCAGTAGGAGGTTGTTGTCCCTGCACCACGTGGTCAGAAGGTTGACCTCCTTCCTGTAGTGGGTCTCGTCGTTCTTGGTGATGAGACCCACCAGAGTTGTGTCGTCCGCAAACTTCACCATGTGATTGGTGCTGTAGGTTGGTGTGCAGTCGTGAGTCAGCAGGGTGAAGAGCAGGGGACTGAGCACACAGCCTTGTGGGGCCCCTGTGCTGAGTGTGATGCTGTCCGAGGTGTTGTTGCCGACTCGTACTGCTCGTGGCCTCTCACTGAGGAAGTCCAGGATCCAGTTGCAAAGTGAGGTGTTGAGCCCCAACTGGTCCAGTTTGCAGATGAGTTGTTGTGGGATATGTCCACTGTATTGCGATACTATCATTATACAAGACATACAGGTTACCACAGGAGTCAAGGTGCAAATAGAGTAGGTTACATCTGTTCTGTCCATCTTAATCTCTCAGTGCGTTCTCATGCACTTAAATAATAAGGTTATAGTTGACTTTTTCCAGTAAACTGTTTTCTTTTCAAGTACACTTTCAGAGTAGGGGTTTTGAGAAACCTGATTTCCCCAGATAGACTTCACCAGGAGGACACTGATTTCTCTGCCATATACAGGTAACTGTGTTTTGGATCTGCTTCTTTTAAGTATGCCTGTACATGATAAAAGGCCACAGACCGCAAAAGTAACAGCAGAACGAATGGATGAAAGAAGAATTCAGACACACTGGCACTGCGAGGGAAAGCTCTGCTGTCAGACTGTCCTCACACTGTGCTGTCAGGCTGCTCTGGCACAAACACACACAGAGCACAGAGCAAAAAACTGAGAAAACAGTCAGGTACAGCATTTTCTATCTGTAATACAGTTAAAATAAGCAAGACATGGTCCCAAAGTAAGGTCAGGATCAGGGGAGAAATCTAACTACCTGCTGCATGTAGTAACCAGGGGCCTCAGGTACAAAAGTTGTGTACGCACAACTGTGTCGCAGTGTCTGCCATCTTTCACTCTCCCGGTCAGATGTATTGAGTGAAATGAATGTGAGAATTTGTGTTCCTCCAGCTTCATGTCTGGTGTATGCATGTTTCTAATGGTTTCAGTCAACTAGTGAGATGATGCAGTGAAGCTACTAAAATTAGGAACTGGTTCACAGTCTGCTGGCATGATTGTCAACAATAACATATCAATGTGTATGCAATTAAATAAGTGGACATAAAAGCGTGTTCAAGAAGATGCTGTACATGCCCTAATTACAATGGTAGCTTTAACCTTATTAGAGGACGTTGTGAATGGCAGAATTAGAGGGAAACAGTTGTATTAAGTTCTCATACAATGTAGTTGACCAAGCGGATATTACAGTGCAATTTGTGCAATTGCAACCACAGTCAGTTTCCCTGATATAATTGGAACGATTGACTGCACACACACTACTATAAAGTCACCATCAGAGGGTGAATTTGCTTATGTCAGCGGAAAAGCATTTTCATCCTATTAACATGCAAATATAAGATGCACAAATGCAACTGACTAATATTGTTGCAAGGTGACCCATGATTCATTTATTCTAACAAACAGCATGGTTGGGGACAGGCTACATGCTGGCAGGGTGAGTGATGCGTGGCTTCTGGATAAGTAATAAATTCATAAATTAAATTAATTCACAATCAACTCCTCTGAAGCACACAGGACCACATGCACCCCCAAAATATCACAGGGCAAGCCCCGGGTGAGTCATTTACTTCAATAAACTAATGCATAAAGTTGGAAAGGATTTGGATAGTCTCACCTTTTGCTTGGTGCACTGCTTCATTCCATCTGAGTGTATATCAAAGATAGTGTATGGTTGATGTAAACAGTATATGAAATATATCATAAGGACAAGGAGAATACTCCATTCTGCTGCAAGGCATTTCAGAACCCAAAATTATTTGTCTGGACTCCTACCTAGTTCTGAAAACAGGACCTCCCCCTTGCACGCTCAGAAGTTTCTCTTTTGGGCCGACTTACCGCTTGGTTATGCCATTTTTCCTGATTCTGAAGAGAGGGGTAGCCCATACATACATATATTTCTATGTACATACGTACAAAGAAATGTGCGTGGAATCCTGTGTGCACACGGTTTTTTGGTGCGTATGCCCCAACTCTGTATGAATTCTACGCAAGGCTTTGTACTTGATGCCCCAGGTCACTATACTGCATGCAAACAGGTTCTCCTGTTGCCCATATAACCTGGTTTCTCTGAGTGATCTGGTTGATTAAGCACTCAGTTCAGACAGACAAAAAGTTGTTCATACAACTTACAGATTTGGGTTAAAGGGGTAGCGACTAAGGGAGCTGACCCTTGTTTTGGTGCAAAACCAAAGGTTACACCTCTGTTACAAGATGCTTTTAAATTTAGAAATATCTGGTATAGCTAACCAGATATGATTTGAAACGTATTTTCCCTCCAAAGAAATATAAAATATCAGTTGGATTGGAAACGACTGCCCACTGATGATGCAGATTTTAATACAATTTCTTGTTTTAATTTATGATTGGTAAGGTGTGCAAAATACACTTATGACTTGTGTATTTCCTGTATTTTGGTACCTTTGAAAATCAGACAAAGGTTTCAGCCAGCACCAGCTCTGTCTGCTCACTACTTTTAAAGTCTGCTGTTCACCCTAATGACAAAAGCTCTGGTGTGTGCACTGAACAAAGTTAATTCTAATAACATGTAAAAATATTGACTGTACATAAATGACAAGTTTTACTGTTACTTATGTTGTTTGGTTACTTTATAATTATCTCACAGACGTTCTCGAAGCTGACATGTATGTTAGTTACACCTCCCATTTCTCACACTCTCATCAACAGCAGCATGTCTCCGACAAAGTGCCAGCTGAACTAGGTCACCCAGAGGGCTGAGACAAACCGTGGTTCTTTCCCACCACTGATATCAGCTATCAGTGAGCTAACAATAATGATAGGACACTCTGAAAATATGGATAGTTGCCCAATCACAGTGCAAAGGCATCTGGCTTATCAGCAAACAGCAGACCACATGCACTACATCTGTCTCATGACAAAAAATGATTTGCAGATGTTCAGTAAGTGGGTTTTTCAACCTGCCCCTTGTTGATTAAAATAGGTCAAAGACTGCACACATTTACTCTTGTACTTTTATGGTTGAATCTCCAGGAAGTCCCTTACCTGAAAGATGTCAGCAGTGTGTTAAAGGAAATGAATGACTCAAGGTAAAGTTACACAATATACATCAGCTTTGAATGGGGTGCTGAAGTGCTAAAAATCAGTGACATACATTTTTTTAAACTTCTACAGTAGCTTAATGCAGCTTGGTCAAGTTTTCTGTCAGCGTGAGGGAACAGAGATAATATTGCTACTCAATTTTAATCACATAATCTCTAGAAGGAGGAAGCAAGTAAAATTTTCGAAACCCTCCTGTTGAAGCATTCAGGGATTCTCTGACATCACTGACATATGAGTCAGTTAAAGAAAGCACCACATTGGCAAGTTTTGCTGACAAAAAACCCAGTTAGGCAAAAATGTGGCCCTGGAAAGGATTGTATGAATGTGGTGTTTGTGTTGATGTTACTGTGTCACAGTTTACTTTTCATATGGCCCTGCATTAAATACAGTGAAAATGTCAACACTGACATAGAAGAAGCGTGATGGATTGTTCACCAGATATTTTGTATTTTTATATTTATATTTCTGACAGCAATAAACTAGCACAATCAGCTGATAACACACTGCGATTTCACTCAGACGGCAACGTAGTTTCTGATTAGTGTCTTTCTCCCACTGATAACATTTAACTGTGTAATGGATTTATGTCTGTGACACTGACAAAGCTCTTGCTCTTCCTCCTTGTTAGAAAAACCTCTAGACAGGAGGTGACAATCCAGGAAAAGACAAAATGCTAGACAAATCAAGCTGCACCTGTAATATCATCATAGCCTATATACCAGGGGTCATCAACTACATTTGTGGAAGGGCCAGAATCTTTCTTGGCAGACACTGTGGGGGGCAGACCTTAAAATAAAATGAAGTAAAATTTACATTTTGGCCTCATTAATGTATTGTTGTTTTGATATTTTAATTTTCTTACAAAATTGATGGCATTTTTTTTGCCTTTATCAGTCAGGCTCTAATCACCTATACTGCTGCCTGCCAGCAGGAGTGATATTTTGCCTTGATATTTGTGGGGCTGTCCTGTCCATCACTGGAAAAACTTGATGCGTTTTGGAACAAACTTGATTGGTTCCAGGCAGATTTGTTGTTAAGGAGGCTGCTGTGGCAACTTCACAGAGAAGATGAAGAAGATGAAGGAGGAGAATTCGATCTCAATTGCGTTTTGGGTTGCTTTAATAGTGGGGATTTTTTTTGTTTTTTAAAAGATACCCTAAATACCACAAGAGATTTTCTTTTTCCTCCTCACTATTTCAGAATTCAATCGTGGGCCGGATTGGAAGCTTCGGCGGGCCGGATTCGGCCCGTGGGCCGCCAGTTGACGATCACTGCTATATACTATGAACTGTACTGTAAACTCTGCTCTTCTATGTACAGTTGAAACCCTCAGTTAATGGGTACTCAACTGACATGAAACTAATTGGCTATAATTTAAAAAATCTATTAATCATTCATCATTCAGCAAAAAATGACATGGGTTTAAACCTGCCAGCTGGCTGGGGAGTTTGCATCTTCTCCAAGTGCCAGGGTACTCTGGATGCTCCAGCCCAAAGACATGTAGCCTAACTGGAAACTCTTGCGCAAATGATTGTCTGTCTTAATGTGTCAGCCCTGTGATAGACTGGTGACCTGTCCACAGTGTACTCCACCTCTTGCCCAGTGTGTGCTGGGGTAGGCTCCAGCACCCATGGCATCCCTTCAAAGATAAGCATGTATAGCTAAAGGATGGATGCAAGAAATAGGAATCATTCAATTTTGCAACAGGTATACTGGTCAAAGAGAAACTTTAAAACATGAGGTTGCCATCAACCCCAGATTACAAACACCAAGAAGCCTGTAGGGTGACACACAAAGGAGAGCAACTTATGCAGGTAGTCCTAAAGACATACACATCAGATGTGTAATGCTACTGTCTGCATTGAACATAGGTGAGGCTTCATTCAGAGGCACTCGTTTGTGTCAATACAGGATTTACCCAGTACATTGAATCAGCTGCAGGAAAACATTGAAGGAGAGACAGCAACTTCCTTGTGCACATCAATCAGATGATGTCCAAAAACCTGGATTACACCAACTGCCACCTACAAGTCTTTTTCATCAGTCCAAGCCTAATGTAGTTAAACAACACTAAATACTGAAAACTGATGAAAATTAAAATGCCAGGACACGATAAGACAAAATTAAAATTAAAAAAGGTACTGTAGACATTTGCAAGGACCACAAAAAGTACGACTCATATCTATATATTTCTTTTACACTCAGTATAAATGTTGGTAAAGTCAGTCATACCTTTGACACTTAACCCGCCTGCAAGTGACGCACAACTCCACAAATAATCCTTTCACACTACACCAGTGCAAACAAACAAGCAAACAAACCTGCAGTTAACATTGGCAGGTGGTAACGGACTCCGTGGTACTACCTTGCGTTTGTTCTTCTTCAGTGCGGAGACGCCATGTTGAACCCCAGAGCTCATCTTGGTTTTCTTTGGAGACGGCACTCCTTACTTCACAGAGGGTAGCAGCATTTAAGCTAGCAACTATAGCATCAATGTCAGCTCCAGCACCGTAGCCACTGCGCGACCGTATTCCCTTTTACTACTTTTATTGTTGTGGTTGTCTGTTTCTTCAGTTGCTTCATTTTCTCCCAGTCCTGTAGCCTGTTTTCTTTCTACCAGCGTGAGTTTATCTTGGAGTCTTAGTAGAAGTTTTACTCGTTTAATTAGCCCGCCATTTGCAATCTGTGTAATGCTGCGTTTACGTGCGATCATAAATACGATCATCCAAGCGGGAAAACCCTTGTAGCCTACTAGTTGTAACAATGCAACTAGCGAATTTCTGGTGTCTGCATTGACTCCAGTTTCACAACAGAAATGTATATTAACAACAATACTATCAATGCAGATATAGGCTGTAGGCTATATCATACAGTATATCTGACTTTAACTAACCTGTACAAATTTAGGCTATATTTCCATTCATCTTTTTTTTATGGTTTCGTGAGGCTGCGACATAAAGGCTACACTGGTAACACCAACATGCTCGTTCCTCCCACTCTGCCAACTGTACGTGAATGCAGCATTGCAAGACGGTGCAAAAGTGAGTAAATGAGGATGTAGAGCTGATACAGAACCAAAAGGCCCAAGTATAAAAGTAACCTATAACACTCTTTAAGATTTCTATTATTGGCAATATTCCTCTTTTATTTATTTATTTATTTTTTGTAAATAACGTATTGCTATTCAAATATCTAGGTTCTGGCATAAACAATCAAGTATATATCTCCAAATGGTTGTTTCCAGGGTCAGTGTGCTGTACACCGTTTTACAGTTGAAAATGTGGATCATAACTGCTCTGAGCATGTTACTGAACAGTCATTTCACTTCGCAACTTTCCTAAGGTGTGGGCAGTGAATGTTGGCATCTCTGTTGACAGTCATTTTGAGATTTTGGCAGCAAACCCTTCATTTCCTGCCTTCCTGTTGTACCTTGTATTTTTTTTCATTGTAGCTCTTGTTTTTTAACAGCAAAAGTCCTCACTGTTGTTCTGTACATGATAATTAATTTTCAAACTTTTTGAAAAAGCAGATGATCC
This sequence comes from Trachinotus anak, assembly GCF_046630095.1. Lineage (NCBI taxonomy): Eukaryota > Metazoa > Chordata > Actinopteri > Carangiformes > Carangidae > Trachinotus > Trachinotus anak. Next base: position 17,319,392 of record NW_027273852.1, read on the forward strand.
TCACAAGGCTGAGTATAAACCTTTTTGCTACATCTAGTCTAATGAATGAGCATCATCTTCTCTTTCCCTCATCATCAATACTTGCAATTGTTTCTGCAATGGAGCTGCTCAAAAGTGATCATCAGTGTGAAATGTCATGTATTAGTATGTCAGTCTCTTTCATATTGTCCACTGTCAACTTATTTTAGAAAATAGAAAGGCATGCAAATATTGAAACAGCTTGCATCACCGCATATGAAAGCAGTCAGAGAACATACCTCCAGCTCTGTTGCACAATCTGATACTCTGTTGCTTTGATATCGATAAATGTCAGGAAATTATCTGGTTAAAACGTTATGGGACAAAACATGAAATTCTTTCTTTCAAATTGTCCTCACTGTGGTGCTGTCTTCTCCAGAAACTAATCAGTTCCTCCATGGTCCATGAACTTCCTAATAGTTTTCACATAGTTTTTTAAACATTATGCTAAATGCCTTACAAGTAAACCAAAAAGAGGACTGAAACTGAAACAGTTTCAGTTCAGTTTCAACTGAAATAAAAATTTCCCCACCGTGGGACTAATAAAAGCTGTCTTTATCTTAAAAAGAAAAAAAAAGCATAACCCCCCAGAGATGAATGGATTAAAATTATACTAAGGGTTGTGTTACACTTTTCATTGTATGTAAAGGGCTAGTTTCTGAAAAAGAACACTTAAAAATCTGAAGGCTTTTCATTCACCTCGGAAATTGTATATCCACTGTTCTGTTTCAGCAGTATGTGGTCCATATATACTGGTGTCTTAATGTTAAAATTTGTATCTGGCTCTGAAGTTAAATGACTGGCCTCCCTTTGCACTGTCACATCCAGACCACAGCGGGGAGACAGAGACCTACCATGTGAGTGTCGGCCACCTCTTTTTGCTGAGGTGCCTCACTGCTGATACTCATGCCAATGTGACCTGGAGCAGAGCAGGGGGGCACAACGTAAGCCTGCCCAGTGGAGTGGAAGTCAGGGATGGGTTGCTGTGGTTTCTACCTGTACAGACATCTCATAACGGAACCTACACTTGTGAGAAAAGGTATAGAAACTCCTGTATAACTAAGTAGGTCTGACGACATCTAATCCTAATGGTATGAAAAACTCAAAGCAGCTGTGTGAAGAATTTTAAAATCTGTAAGTCATCAGTGATATAGATTATTGACATCTTTTTTCGGGGAAGTTGGACACAAAGCAATGGAGCTGATGAGAAATGCAGAGTTTAAAACGAAAAAGTAGAAAAATGTGATACAGGCCCAGCTCCAATGTCCATTTTTAGCAGAAATATATTATAAGAGTGGCATCTGTTTCATGTGATGGGTCTCCTTTACATTTGGAGAAACAAGGCGTTTTTCAACTAAAAAGAAAATTCATTTTTTCTCACCAAGGCATCAAGAAAAATGACAATATCCAAAATATGACTCATTAAAACTCCTACAGATGGGTCTGGAATTACATTACAAGTTTATATCACAGGTTGTGGGAGTGAGCAATATAATATAAGAGTAGTTCCATATAAGCCCCACTAAGGCCTGTGGAATTTCCTCAGGAACTAAATTTATTAGGTCTTGGCAATAGCCTTCACACTAAATTGAGACATAAAGTCATTGTTGGGGAGGTGAGGGGCCAATGATGTCAGAATAGTGTCCCTTTCATACAAATCAAGCTTATATATAGATTACTTTATATTATTGATAACCCTGATATTCCAAAGAGCTATATTATGAGGGGAAAAATTGTGGGTAAACATAATTCTCCAAAAATAATTTCTACCTGGCAAATCGTAAAATAAACAAGACCTATATGGTATAAGGTCATATATATTATGGGAGGTCAGGTTTGCTTTTTCTGCAGCTCTCTCAGTATTTATCTCCTTCTCTTTAGGGACAAGACTGGATCACTGAAGGTGATATTTGGGGTGTCAGTGTCCACTGGAGAGTGTCCTGATCCACCTGAGACCATATCCATCCCCCAGGGCAACAGTGAGGGTCTTCCTTGCAAACAGACGGAGATCTTCAGACTGAATAACACAAGGAACATACGATGGATGAAGGTATAAACAACTCCACGACATTCATGTGCTGTTTTTTCATGATGAGAAGACCCTAACGTGTTCATTCTCTCAAGACTTTCAGGGTGTCTTGCTGTAAATACATTCAAGCAAACAAAAAAAAAAAACAGCCATACATACAGGTGGTTGTGCCTTTTCAGTACAGTGACCCTTTGGTGTTGACTTTTCAGCTGGCTCTCGTGTTACATCCTCACACTCAAACCCATGCAATGACACCAGATCCATACATTAATACCTCAATCTAAAATCTTCATTTCCCACAGCTGTAAATAATAATTACAGTCTGTGTTTCTGTGTGTAGGACTGCCACCCAGTGGAGCCCATTGCTGTGGAACAGGATGGTTTCATGAGGCTGCCTTCAGTCTCAGAGAAGAGTGCTGGGACATACACCTGTCTGGTAGACATTAGCTTGGATGGCAAGAAGTACACCGCTGCACGCAGCATCCGGCTGACTATTAATAGGCGTATGTATTGTTAGTCACTAGAGTGTCATCACACTGACTTTGATTGCATTCACTTTTCTATCAACACTGCATTTTTTTTTCATCAAGAGACCACTTTTGTTATGATAGAAATTATTTATATTATCTGCAGTGCTAGTTATCGGAAATACTTGCACTAGGCTGTAAAAGCTCTCTGAGGATTATCGTTTTGAGAGTTACAGAGTGCCACAGCAGCAGAGAAACTGTGGTCTGTGAAAGCTTCTCTGATTTACCCATCGGCCATTGTGTCACAACTACAGTAACTTCCCTGCAGAGTTCATTTTAGTTTATTTGGCTTTTCCTTTTGGGGCAGTTTCAGTAGATTGTATGATATTGTGCTGTATTGTTTTCTGTCACATTGATTATTTGTCTTTAATCCTGACAGTTGCACCTATTACAGTCCCTGAGCTGGTGTACCCTCAAGAGAAGGTGATCGTGGTTGAAGTGGGCAAGTAACAGTCTCTCACAAATTATAACTACCACCTTATAGTGATACACACATACTGTATACGTCAGTCGGGTATGACTTCACAATGTGTCTATCTACTACAAACGTGACTGCAGGTTGACTCATGTCCTGTTCTCTATTTAACACTGAGATACTAAAATGAACTTTCTGGTAATTGGTTCAATGACTTTTGTGTGACTGTGTACAACAATGCCTCAGTATTTTCTAACAATCAAGTGAAAGTTGCCTGCAGAGTTAGTACAAGTTGAAGGATTGGACACTTTTCTCTCTGCCGCACCACTGGCATGTTCAAACCATATGCTTGAAAAGAGTCATGGGACTATCTGTTTCAACCCAAAGACAATTTGTGAAACCAAATAGTGAAGCTGATCTCCCTCTCGCATGTTTGGGATGCTACGGATCTACATGTACAACAGCATGTTCCAAGTTCTGCCAATATCCAGAAACTTTGCACAGCTATTGAAGAGGAGCGGTCCAAAATTCCACAGGCCATAATGAATAACGTGATCAACTCTGTACAAAGATTTGTTAGCACTGTATGAGGCAAGTGACCTTTTATTGTGACCAGCCCAAGGCACACCTGTGCAGTAATTATGCTCTGCAATCATCATCTTGCCACACCTGTAAGGTGGATGGATCGTCTTGACAAGAACTAACACGGATTTAAACTTGAAAGAAGCCTTTTGTTTGTTTAGGAAAAGTTTTAAATCTTTCATTTCATTTAATGAAAAATCCTTCTCAGGCATGCTGCAGGCCTGCACCTCTTTAGGGCTCTAAAAAGATAAGTCTGCCAACAAATCTTGGATTGAGCAACTCACACCTTTTATCTGCACTACCAACATGTCACGAGTGTTGCATAAGAGTGTGTGGTTCTAGACCTCTGGAGTTCTTTGCCTTACATCTTCAAACCTTGAAAGACCTACATTTCCCATAACGTTTGTGTGTATTGCATAGTTGTACTGCAACAATATAATTCAGCTTTATATGCTTTATGTACACATTCATGAAATTGGTCTCTGCTGATACCAACATGCAGGAACTCTAGGCAATGTAGGGCTTAAATGTTGCCTTTTGCTGCCATTTAGAATAACTCATCTGTAACATTACCCTGGATACCTCAAATCTCTTGAAGTTAAGGCAATGACATATACATTTACATATCTTTTTTGGTGAGAAATTTGACATGACACTGGTCCAGTTTTGTATCAAATCACGTGTTTTGTTGACCAATCCATCCACCCCAACCTCTTTCAAAGGTGGACTTAGTAGGTTTATATACTGCGTCACCACTTTTCCTTTTGCCTCTGTCATTACTATTACAGCCACTAGATGTTGCCTAACAACAAAACATAACTATAGGTCATAATAACCTGCTGCACAAACGATCTATGGGCCTGTTTTTTTTTACAGCAGGACATATGAAGGCTTTAATGTGTGGGTTTTTTAGACTTTTTCCAAACTTGGTTGTTAAACGTTTTCACTGACTGATTTCTGTAACTGATGACAGTGAAGTTAAAAAAAATTTCATCCAACAATGACAATTTTATCAAAATACCAGGATGTGTGGAGTGACAGCTGTTTTGTTTTTTAATTTCACTGATGACCAGGTATTAGAACAGAGCTGACGTGTTTAGCCTACTTAGGCTACAGTGAGGACAACCAGACTTCCATGTACTGGACTGTTGACGATAACTTCAGTGAGGATTACGAGGAACTCGAGGAGTCCGAGACATAGTGAGTTTCTGTTTCCTGTAACTACCTGTTTACTCTATATTGTACATGGTTATGGACGGTGCTGTTAACAAAACAAGTTAAGTCATGTCAGTTTCATTTATATAGAACCAAATCACAACAGAAGTTATCTAAAGGCACTTTTCATTAGGAGGCAGAAACCTCAAGCAGAACCAGGCTCACGGTGGACGGCCGTCTGCCTCAACGTTAAACACTAAACACTTGTTGGAAAAAGGACTCAAACTCTGAAGTTGCTTTCTGCCTTCTAGTTGCCAAATATTACAAATGCACCTTTAAACATAGCAGAACAAAAGCAATGAAGACATAAAATTTTCATCACATTCTTGCCTTGTTGCCTGACTTATTAACTGACCAAATGATCCACTGTTTGACAGACTGATTGATTGACTGACTGGTCCTGTCCTTTTTAGTTTTTGTGATAATGGCAAGGTATATGGTCGGTCCAGTCTGTTCATCTCCAAAGTTCGTCATCAATTCCTGAATGTGCCCATTCGCTGCATTGTGAAAAACCCAGTGGGAGAGAAAGCCGGCATGGTGTTGCTTCAAGAAGGTATCTTCTCTTCTCTTCTCTTCTCTTCTCTTCTCTTCTCTTCTCTTCTCTTCTCTTCTCTTCTCTTCTCTTCTCTTCTCTTCTCCTCTCTTCTCTTCTCTTCTCCTCTCCTCTCCTCTCCTCTCCTCTCCTCTCCTCTCTTCTCTTCTCTTCTCTTCTCCTCTCCTCTCCTCTCCTCTCTTCTCTTCTCTTCTCTTCTCTTCTCTTCTCTTCTCTTCTCTTCTCTTCTCTTCTCTTCTCTTCTCTTCTCTTCTCCTCTCCTCTCCTCTCCTCTCCTCTCCTCTCCTCTCCTCTCCTCTCCTCTCCTCTCCTCTCCTCTCTTCTCTTCTCTTCTCCTCTCCTCTCCTCTCTTCTCTTCTCCTCTCTTCTCTTCTCTTCTCTTCTCTTCTCTTCTCCTCTCCTCTCCTCTCCTCTCCTCTCTTCTCTTCTCTTCTCTTCTCTTCTCTTCTCTTCTCTTCTCTTCTCCTCTCCTCTCCTCTCCTCTCTTCTCTTCTCTTCTCTTCTCTTCTCTTCTCTTCTCTTCTCTTCTCCTCTCTTCACAGAAATGGCCAGATTTACAAACTGTTTTGAACAATGTCATAAACACATATGTTACATTATAAATATTAACTTCTAATATTTTTAAAAAACAAGCAAGAAAATAGAAAAAAAAGAAAAAGTAGTACTGTGGAGACTGACAGGAAAGGGGGTAGAGAGAGGGGAATGACATGCAGGGAAGAGAGTCGGGATTCAAACCGGCGACTGCCTGCTAAGAGTGTCTTGCGCTCACATGGTATGTGCCCTAACCACTTGGCTACTGGCCCACCCCACCTTTGTGTACTTTTGAGTCTCGGGGCTGTCTTTTGTGGTTTGGGCCTGGCCTCTTATTGTAATTCCAGTTAAGGGAAATCTTATTCCTTCAGTTTTATTGGCAGCACTTCAGGGAAGTCTCTCCTGTTTCAACATGACAGTGCCTGCAGACACAAAACCAGGGGCATAAAGATAGCAGATTAATACCCATGGTTGTGCAATGAGATGTAGCAATCACTTTACGATGATTGTTAGGGTGTCTGCAATCTTATTTTGCGTACCAAACCTTATTACTGAAACTACTCCGGAACCTTTTATTTCTATGTGACATTGTTTTATCTCATTCTTTTACCCCTTAAAGACATTGTTGTTTTGCCGAGCAGTCCTATATACCTCAGTCTCAGAGACCTGTTACATATGTTTGGCCACAAATTAAAATATCATTGTTTGTAAACTTTTCAGAACATAGTATTAACAATACTGAAACCCCTAAAAACATGTTTTTGATATTTGTTAGTTTTGTGCTAATCCCCTTTTTTATGCCAAAAAAGTATTATTTTCAACACATGAATAACTTTTAACATAGCATGTTTTTTAAGGCTTAAATGTCACATAGTTTGTTTTTTAGGACTTAAAGCCTCACAAAGTTAATTTGTTTGAAATGTGGTAAACAAAACTACTAGTTGCCAAGAAATATTTCTATGAGTCACCCCTGACAGGCCTCCCAGTAAACTTGTTTACAGCTGGTTTGATATGTGTCTGCAAACCACGGTTTTAAATGATGAAACTTGCCTGCCTCCCCCTGTCTCCAGCTGACCGCAGTGCCCTCTACACCAGTGTTGCTCTCTGCCTCACTGCCTCCTTGGCTACTCTGGCCCTGGCCGCGGCATTCCTCTTCTTTAAAGTAGATATGGTGTTGGCATACAGGAAACTGTTGAGACATTTTTCCAAACAAGGTCAGTTTTTTTTCATTTATCTGTAGAACGTGTGCTTTTTCTGTTGAATCTTGGTACTGCCAGGAACACACCATTTTGTTTTGTTGCACAAATCTAAAATCTGGAAATGAGCAACATGCACCAGAGGATACTTCACCACTTTAACATCCTGTGGGAGGCATGAGGGTTTCAACATATCAAGTAATATTGTACTATCATTTAGTCAGCCTGATGAAAAATCATCATGGCCGCCAGCAGTGCAAGACATGCTGATCAGCTGTTAAGTAATTAAATCTTTGAGTAAAACAATAATATAAATTCATAAAACTAATTATGACTATTGTCTTAATATACTGATGAAGAAAAAATTTGCTTAGGGTTAGAAAGTTGGTCAAAACACTACATAGCCAACATTAGCATTAGCAGCTGTTTACTCACCAGTCAAAAAGAAACGATGTGAGTTCAGCATCAAACTTCATTCATATGTAGTTACCCTTCACTGGATGGGCAGAACTGAGGGTTGTTGTAGGCCTATACTTTGATAGAAATAATAAATCATGTATATGTAGTAATAAACATGTTTACCATTTTCACTCTGTTTACACCTTAATAGCGAATATTAAGATGATTTTTTTTGTGTGTATGTTACAAATGAGATGAGGAGTAATGATCAATTATTTTTTACAATTCATTTTCCACTCCTGCCTGTTTAAGAGTGGCCTGGCTGTTACATGGCATAAAGAAAAGACAAACACTGACACTGAAAACAAGTTCCATGTAAGGATAAAAGGAGGAATTTCAAAAGGCAATAAGAGATAGATTCATGTAGCTGAAGTGAATCCTTAACATTTGACAGATACAATGATGGTTGAGCCTCTGCATATCTGACGCTTTACAGAAACAATGCTGTCTTCTCTACAGCTCCAGATGGGAAGCTCTATGATGGCTATGTGAGCTTCCTCCATCCTGACACCCTGAGTTCAGCTGAGATGGCAAGCTTTGCTCTGCAGATTCTGCCTGAGGAGCTGGAGAAAAAACATGGTTACTCCCTGTACATCAGAGGACGGGACGACTGCCCTGGAGAAGGTCAGGAGCAGAAACTCACCTGGTTCAAGTTTGCACTGCAGTTCTCTGCAGTTGACAGGAATGTTATTGTTTCATGGACATGCTTGTGCAAACCTGAGGTTTACTTCTGCTTTTTCTCTTCGTTTACCCTATTTTGTCATGTGTTTCTACAATTGCTGTGTTCATTTGCTGCATTGAGGTGTTTTTCACTTTGCAAAGATGGGGTTTTACCTTGCAGTCAGAAGTTCATTAATTTCCTGTGTTTGATCTGTTACAGCTATGCATGACGTCATTGCTGCTACATTGCATCAGTGCCGCAGACTTATAATCATACTGTCACCTGTGGCAAGATCCTCGGCTGATTGCAGAACGGAGGAAGCCTCACCCTTATCTAAAGACCAAAATCTACTGTGCTATGAACAGAAAATAGGCATTTATGACGCTTTGACCCAGAATGAACCCCAAGTGATTCTGTTGGAAATTGGTGAGGACAGTCTCTGCTGTGCCTAGAAAGAGTCTTTAAGTCATAAGAAGAGATGTCATGAGGATGCTACATAAGCAGCAGCCCTACTCTGCCTCAGAAGTGAACATATTACCATTGTTGCCTATAGATGTAAAATGTCCTTTCAGGTCTTAAAAGTTGCATAACCTAGCAAACTAGTCTCTAGATGTAGTTATGGGTGGTGCTTTGAAGGCATCACAAGCAGGTCCTAATTGTTGGACCTCAGTTTGAGATGTGTAGACCCAAGAATATTCCAAATACAATTGATCTGAGGAGACCAATACAGAAAGGACACCAATACTGATGGCACCAGTGGTCCAAAAGTGTGGAATCACATCAGAATCAATGAGAATGACCAGAGCTGATAGTGAGTCCACTTGAATCCACTTTGATATTAGACATTCAACACGGACCCAAGACCTGTGGCAAAAGAACAGGACCCCAGTCAGAAATAGTTAGCCTTAAGATTGTTTGGGTTGGCTCCACTCTGGTCTTGATTCTAGAAAGTGAGTAAACCCGTGAAAACTTCTAATATTTAAGTTTAGAAGTTTTTTTTCCCCATTTTTCATCCATCTACAACAAAAGTGTGGGTATAAACCTCTGGGCTCGTTACACTACAATCAAAGTTACACCAACAACTGCAAAGGCCAGGAGCTCTAGAATGTGTTACTGGGAAACATGCTAAATTTCACTAATTATTATTATTATTGTTCAATCGAATACAATGTCATTACATTTTATGTCTTAAAATGAATATATGGTCATTCTCTTCAATTCTACCAGATGGCCCGGTGGATTACGGTCGCCTGCCAGAGTCTCTTCACTATATCAAGAGGAAACAAGGAGCTCTGAAGTGGAAGAACGCCTCTTCTGAAACCCACAGACTCACTGAATTGCGCTCAAACAGAAACTTCTGGAAGAATCTGAGGTATCACATGCCCTCAGTGCCTGCAAAAAGACTCCAGACTATTGTCTAAACAAACCCAAGAACTTTAATTTATCCTCAAGTTTTACAGACGGGATCAAACACACATGTTTAATTTGTTTCATCAGGACCTTTAGGTGTGTTTCCTGTGGAGACCAGATGGCATCCTAAAACATATCTGTCTTTCATCATCACCTGAATTATGTGACTTTAGGCTCACTGTAAACCAACAAAACTGTTTGCCATGCTCATTGGCAACCTGCACAATGAATTTCCTACTGTGTGCAATCAGTTTGGAAAGACATCTGCTGGATATGTTCTTCTCGGTACAAAACAGGAAATACTTTTTTTTTTCCTGCTCTCCGGAACAAATAGGGCCAGTATCATCTACTGATTTTGAGAAAATGAGAAGCTTAACTGTTTCCAGTAATCAGATAATGATCAGAACAAAATGAAGTGTAGATATCCTCGTGGTCATGGTGCGGAAGGACATTGATAATGTCTCAGCTTCCCCCTCCTTTTACTCAATTACGCAGAACTTTAAGCCTAAATAAAATTTGAACAGATTTATAAAAAAATTCACCCTCCGTACAGTTGTCATGAAGAGGGAAATTGGCTAAAGAGACCAAAAATGTTTTTTTTTAAATACCAGACTGTAAACATGTTAATTTCTGCTGTAAAGTTGGACATTGGACATTAACACTGGAGTCTAAGCGGATTGACTGTTCTCTGCTTCTGGAGCCGGCCTCAAGCGGCCATTCGAAGAATTGCAGTTTTGTTGGCTTCATTTTTCAGCCTTGGAGGTTGCTGCTTGAGAAAATAATGCATTCAGTGTTTCCAGCATGAAACCTGCAATTACCGATTGAACCTGGTTTCTTTTCTGAAACCATTTCTAATATGTGTGTGGCATTTTGTTCTCTTACTGAAGTCCTACTGACTGAGTGAAATGTGTTGCTCATGTGAGTGATGAGCAATACATGATCACTAGGACTGAATATTGTTTAGATTGTATCGGTTCTAATTTTACTTCCAATATTGCTTATTGGTTCTGGATTTTTATTAAATCCTGGCTCTGATACCTGAATAAGATTTTAGTAGGAAAATAACCCAAAACATGGTAAAAGCAAGAACACTTTTTTGGCATATTTATGTTACTAGGAACATTGTTGTCATAACAGTTGGAATGTATTTTGTGATTATTTTGCTCCAAAGGCAAGGTAATTTTTTATCAACACTGATGAAAACGGGAATATGACAGCTTGCCAGGGAAAATGATACAAGGGATTAACATTACCAGTCATGTAGCAGATAAGCTTTAGCCAGAATACCTGTAAGACATATGATACATATTCTAGTTCCTTTAAAACAAGGTTTTCCTTGAGTCTGACTGACTAATCCAAATTGGAACCCACCCTCTGTAGACTCAAATGAGCCATTTCATGTTTAGGAACCTGCCAAGTTGAACCACTGATGGGGAAAATCCTGAATGTCATGTTATATTTCATGCCAGTGCAACACGTCCTCTCAGTTGCCAACACACACACACACACACACACACACACACACACACACACACACACACACACACACAGACTACATGAGGTTGACTGAAGTTTGACTTTTGCTGCATGGTTTTCCAAAGATTTGAAACTTTGCTTCAGCCTTTGGTCTCTTTTGTGTCAGATAGTTATATTAACACATCATGTTACTTATTTTTGTGGAATAGTTCAGCATTTGGGGGAAATGCACTTACTGGCCTTCTCTGAGTGTTTGAGATCAGGAGATTGAGACCAGATTCATGTCTGTGTGTTAAAATATTGAGCTGGAGGTGTGGTCAGCCAAGCTTAGCCTAAAGACTGGAGCTATAACAAGTTCAAAAGTCTACCACAGCCTGTAAAGCTCGTTGGCATGCTGTGTCTTGTCTGTACACAAACAATAGCATAATAATTATGATTTGCCACTTTATTGAAGGATTTATCTTATCTTGAGACAGCACAAAGTAAGCTATTTCCCCTGCTTCCAGTCGGTATGCTAAGCTAAGCTAACCTGCTCTGAAAGAAAGGAAATATGAATGTATTGCATAATGTTGAACTATTCCTCACACATTAGTTGTGCCACTCAGCTTCTTTTGATCATGACCATGGAAACATTTTGTGCTACCAAAAGTTAACATCTAGACATAATGTTTTAAGTGATTTTGACTGAAGAAACGTGTTGGCATGTGGAGACAAAGATGGACATTTCCTTGCTTGTCATGCAATACTCATTTTCTTGGTGACTCCATCATACCGCAGCCTCATCAGAGATCTAATCAGCCATGCAGGCTAACATATTTGTGCAGTTGTATGGGGCATTGAATCACATGAGTAAAGTATAGGAAAACACAGCCTCAGCTTGGAAATATATAGTATCACCAGCGTCGTGCCCTTGCCCTACTGTGTCTACAACACACACTATTGTAACATTGTGTTATTTTCTATGAAAAAGAATGTATTTCTCAGAGTTCCTTTATAAAAAATAAAATATAATAAAAATAATAATAATAAAAAATAAAATCACCTAGTGCAGAGTGAAATGTTTGTCTTACTTTGAAACAGTAGAACTAAAGGTTGTAATATATTATTAAACTGAATTAAATTAAACAAATTGGTCAGGTGTATAAAAAAAACCCTATTTTTCCAAATCCATCTGTCCTCGATTTAACTTTCATTGGATGACCACGACATAGATCTGGATGAGAATCTTTACAGACAGATTAGCAGAGCAGAAACCTGGAAAGTGCCTTGAGATAACTTCTGTTGTGATTTGGCGCTATATAAATAAAATTTTACTTGAAACCTTGCCTTGGAAACCTTTTGACATGTACAAGGGGATTTCCATATTCATGTTATGCAAAAGGTTATTTAAGATAAACAAAGGTCATGTTACAGTATTTCTACACCCTGCAGCTGCATGGTTAGCAATATTTTGAGACTAGGTGACACCAAATACCAAAACATTGTTCACAAAACAGCAAATGCAATTATGAAACCATGATCTGTTATAAAGATCTTCATAAAATAATTGTATCCTTTTGTGGGCTTCATCATAGACTGACTGCATCAAGTTTGAGATATTTACTGCAAAAAAAGAAAAAAGAAAAAAAAAAGTATCTCAAAAGAATCTTAAAAGATGGGCCTGTACTTGACAGCTTGAATCTAAATAAACCTGCCCAAAGTTATGGCACTACTGCAATTGATGGAAACTGATTTCTTTGACTTTTAAACTATTTCAGCTGCTTAAGTCTGTAACACTCTAAAAAATACTGATCATAAAAAGTCTGCAGTTCCAGACAAGCAGGACCCTCAACTGTTAAAGATGATGTCAGATATCTTAGCTGAGCTTATTGCTCACATCTTTAATCTGAGTCTTCAGCGCAACTCCAAACATGAAATTTCGAAGGCTGTCTATGTTCTCCCCTTACATAATAAAGGTGGAGACCAGCTACCATCCAATTTCCAAACTCTCAGTATTGGTCAGGATCCTTGAATACCAGGTAAACTTGCAGTTAAAACAGTTATTAATTGATAATGACATCTTCAGTCTAGTTTTAAATGATCTCCCTGGAGAGAATATGGCAGCTCATAAATTGCTGCTGACCAAACTGTATGGTGGCTTCAGTACTAAGGCTGTTAAAGAAACGCTTATTTATTGAATGCCATATGCCGATGACACTCATTTATACAGATGTTCCCTCTATAGTACAAGTGGTATAAGAGCGTCCCACTGACAGATCTGGGGAAAACTGTATTTTTTCATTATGCGCCTTACACAAATTAGATATATTTCTATCCATTGAAAAATTTAGGGGCATCATTTAAGGGTATCAAATTGTTGTCATGTCATGTAAGCAGTATTTTATGCTTTAGGCTGAGTTTTAATATGTTGAATTTGTAATGCTGCTATCTTGGCCAGGTCTCTATTGTAAAAGAGATTTTTTTTTTTATTATCTCAATGGGATGTCCCGTTAAAATATAGAAAAATAAAATGAATAAAATGTAACTGTAGCAATTGCATTATGGAGCAGGTTTCAGAATTACTTTTATACATATAATCTTTTTAGTACTCCACAGCTTTCCCTAGTCAGACATCTAAGATAGAGGGTGTTGGGAACCTGTGGTGAAGATTTTTCACATTTACAGACAGGCCATTTCCACCAATGGCAGGAAACAGTTTTGGAAAGCTCTTTCTCCAGACCTTTGATGCTGTGTGGTGACTGGCTAGATGTATGCAGGCGAGAAAGTAGGAAGGGTTTAAATCTCTCTCATAAGCCCTCTTTTTTCATTCTTCACACAACTATTCTTCGTGCTTTAGTACGACCAAGTGCAACATTATGAATGTCCTTGAGGAGGAACTTTCTGAAAATGAGTGCTGTTATCCCCATATTTAAATATCTATCGCCTCATGCCTCTTGATGACAGGCTGTTAACCTCACCTTCAAGTAAACTAAAGGTCCCTCACTGCACAAAATCCGCAGAAGAATCTGGAGATATCCTTTTTAGGTTCTCGCAAGAATCTGGATCATATCTGGAACATATCAGGAGATTTTTTTATATGACATCTTACAATACTGACTGGAGCATGTCCAGTCCAGATTTCATCATATATGGATCATAATTTGAAATATCTGAGCAACTACATCTCCAGATTCTGGGGTATATTGCGCAGTGCCTGGTAGGAAGACAACCATTGTCTAGTCTGCCTTTCTGCCTTTTCAGGTGCTGCCTTTGACTATGTTTTATGTGACAGGGCAAATATGAAATACTCTGTAATACTCTAACTACAAGGGGCTTAATTCACAAAAATTCTCTAAGGCAATAAATGACACATTCACTGAAGTGTTTATGCACACAAACTGGGGAATCATTGTCTGAGATGTCATCAGAAACAAATTCACCCTGCAGAATTTCTAGTCTGGGATTCACTTTAACAATTTAGAATTCAATTGTGACCAAGTCTGCTCCCACAGACTTATAAGTTAGAAACTAAATAGATTCTATGAATCTTGAGCAAACATTTCCGTTCAGTCTTTCAGAGAAGCATCTTATCTATGTCATTTTATCTTAGGTATCCTGTACCTGTTTTCTACTATGATGTTTAGTATAGTCTGTTTGAAAAATAACACAACAGCATTTATATGTTTGCCAGACCTATGTAACATTTTGTTTCTTGGCTATTTTTCAAAATTTTGACTTGCGTCCAGTTTTTAATCATATGTGCCATTTCAATTTAGCTAATTCTGATTTGTCTTTTGTAATGAAGATTCTGCTAACTGACACACAAATGAATGTTTTTACTTTCTGGACATTTCCATTTTCAACTTCTGAGTATTGACTCTACAGGGCAACACATGCCCACAATATAATGACAATCAAAACACCTGCATTTTTTAAATACTTAAACCTGTACAACAACTGTGCCTTAATCCACATTATTGCGGTGGACATGAGGAAGCTTGCTAGGATAGCTGTGATGGCCACACTTGCAGCTACACATTAAAAGCCAGTAACCCCATGCACTGACATCTCTTTAGTTATTTTAGGTTTTCTTTACACTTTACACCCATATTGCACATACACGTAAACACATAAAGAAGGACACATAGTTCTTAATTTCATATGACATACTTATGGTTTATTTCATATTTTATTATTTAGTTTAACTGGTAGTACACATGTTTAGTTAATTTTCTCTACATTTAACATTTGTGTTTATTTATATAAGTTGCCTTAAGATGTGTTAATTCTTCTTTCTGTTTTGCTGGTGCTTGGGGTTCTTATGTTTAATTATTTACTTATTTAGACCTTAGTTTGATAGTAGGGTATTTCTTTTTGTTGTGCAGGGTTATTAGATATTGTTTTAAGCTTGAGACCAACTGTCCTGTTTGTTTATTTGTTAGTTAAATTGTTAGTTTTTATGTTATCCCCCTGTGTGTTTTAGCTGGTCTGATCAGCCAGTATATATGTTCCCTTGTGTTCTTTGTCTGTAGGTCAGTTGAGGTAGGTTGAGCTTGGCTCGAGGTTATTTTGCCTCAGTTAGTTTTGTTACGTTGACCTCTTTTATGAGCCCAGACTGTTTTGGTTCATTTTTTGTAATTTGAAGTTTGTTAATTTGGAGTAAATAAACCCTCTTTTTGAAAAGAAACCTGTGACTCCTCATTGCCTTACAACTCGGTCCCTCACAATAGCATAAAAGAAACACCTGTTTACAAGTGCTGACATGCAATAACCATCTCAGTCAGTCAGTTTTTAAGTAAATATCACCCATCATCAACTCCTGTTCTCACACAGCCATTTGTTATGATCTGTCAAAGCTCCAAGTTTTGGCTGTCATCCAATTACATCAAGTAGTTGAGCGTCCTGCTGGAACTTAATAAAGCTCGTCTTGAAACCAGTGTCCAGTTCATTTCAATGGTGCTGGATGGGGCTGAGGTCAGGGATCTGTGCAGACCAATTAAGCTCTTCCACACCAAAAAAAAAAAAAGTAAAGTGCCTTAAACAAATTGCTTCCACAAAAAGTTGGAAGCACACTGTTCTCTGAAACATCATTATGCCGTGTGTCTGTAGCATTTGGAAGCACTTTACTTATTTATGTTTATTACAGTCACCTGGAAACAATGTCAGCAGCTGCCCAGGTACAGGCAGGGAAAATTTAGAACAGTGTAGGGATGAGCGGAGATATGTGAGGTTGATTGAAAGAACCCCTCGCACAGATCTACAGAAGACAGACCAGGCATCCCTCTGCTACAAGCCTTAAAGAGAGAAAAACAGTGCCTTACATCAGTTTGGGCTCTGAGAAAAGCTAAATGACACGAATGAGCATGGGGGCCAAAAACAGCACATAACTGAAAACAGTAAATCCCTGTTTTTATGCATGTCGTTAACCTGCTTGCTCCAGTTGAATAACTTGGATTTTGGTTTCACCATATATTGGTTTTAATTAATCAATTTGGTTTCTTCTGTTGTGGTGATTGTGAGAAGTATTGCTCTATCAAAAAGGATTGCAGAGGGTTCTGTTTCCCACGACTGACTGCAGCCTGTTTTTGTAACAAGGTCATGATGGGCGTCCTATGAAAAATATTGTTATTCTGTTTTGCTTGCGTTTGGTTTCCTGTTCTAGCTCAGAATGTTTTCAATATGGTGAGGTACGTCTTACACATTACACATGTCAAATGAAACATGACTTCTAAATTGGAAAACATGGTGTCAGCAAATAAAACATGCACATGACAGTTTCTACTACAAGATGCCAAATCTATTAACAGTGTTCACATTACACAACATCACACTACTAGCTTGACAACTGCACCTTTGCTCAAACTTGCAAGCTCTCTGAAGATAAAATGTTAATTTGCCCTGATTGACAGGTTAATTTGTCTCTACCTGATATTTCCCTGTTTCTAGAGGTTCTAGGGGTTTTCCAGACACATACAGCTAGTAAGAAACTTTAGGACAGACCTAGAACAATGCAGGGACTACAGCTCCCTCCAGGGAACTGCTTGGGATCCTGCAGTAGGAACTAATCGATGTGGCGAGATGTCTTAGAAGCATGATTAGCCTGCTGTCACTACAACTCAGATCTATATAAGTGGCAAAAACTGGATGGATGGATGGATGAATAGATAAGTCAGTGTCATCTTTGGACCTGAATAACTCAGGTCAAACATCCAGTGACCAGTTTACTCACAATTATTCAAGTGTCCATGCATCATTGTCATTTATCCACTCATTATATTTCCCAAACACTTGGTGATATCTGCCCCTGTGGCCACAGTCCTCTGACCAACAGAATCTACCAATGACGTCAGTCATGGCTGAGAGCCAGTCACAGACCCTGGCCCCTGTCACTAATATATATGCTAACATGTATTGTTAAGGTGCCCTTTAGCCACCATGACTGAGTAGTCATTATTGCGTTATTACATGAGTACTCAATCTTCGTGGGTCAGACCTCAACCACCTTCGAACTCAGCCTTTATTGTGACTAACCACACACCTGTAAAATTTTGTGACTGTAGTCACAGGTGAGAACAATATTGTTGTTCTGAACTTGAATTAGCTAAAAAAGAAAATGAAATGTGGTGTTAGGAGGCACATAGTCATCCAATTACTCTTTCCTTGTTGAAAAGCTCTTCTAACTTACTGATTCCTCTCACTGGGAACATCTTAAAGTCATCTTCCTTGTTACTGAGCCAGAGGGATTTATTTGTTCAAAACCATCCATTTGTTAGTTGTGGGAAGCCTCCAAGCTTGAGGAATCCCATGACCTGTTTCAAATTTGGTGCGTGAAGCTACATGTATAATTAAGCTGCACCCTGAATGTGTCAGTTATGCAATAAACTCACTGGGTTTCCATAGTAAATTCCATTTTGTTGTACTCTTGTGCAATGACAGTAAAGGCACTCTATTCTATTTGATTTCATAGTAAACTGTGGTCTGCTATTGTTGGCCACAAGGCTCACATTCCTCCACCCAAACATGTAAACATGACATGAGGCAAAACTGATGCTCTTTAGGCAGGAGAGCCTGTGTTGGAATAGTGAAAGTTTTAGGGTTGGTCTGCCCTCAGTAAATCCACATTCCCCTGACTCACTCCCTTCATTTTCTATGGAAACAGGAAAAGTATAATGTATTTCCTAGTTCTAGTTCTTTTTAAACCTTATTTTCACACTTTTTACATAATATATTGCTTTAGGCAAATCACTAATAGAGTGCCGCATGGATAATGCAATGGTCTTTTTTATAGGCTAACCTGGATGTTAGCATCACCCTGGTTCCCTCGACAAAGAGCCAGTGGGATTTTTACATGGACTTTTGGATTACTTTAGAAAATAAGATCTGTGACAAAAAAAAAGTTTCTGATATATAGACATTTTGTTCTTAGGATAATCTTCACAAAGGAATACCACTTTTATGATTTTTGAAGCCTAAATACAATCGCCAGAAGTAAAAGCCAACATTAGTCTATAAACGAACTACACAACCATTACATGCCTCCAACGACTCCACTGCTACACTTCTTACTTACAAAGTTAGTGATTATTTGCAAAAGCGAGAATATAAACACAGTGAGACTGTAAAGGTAAATTGGTGTAAACATCATCATGCTGAACACAAAAACCAACTTCCCTGACATCCTCTCTGACAGCCTGTTCTTTTAAATGCACCTTACATCATGGTGTGTCGTGTGACTTAATGTGTTGAGATAATAGGTAAATATTTCCCCATGAACAGGGAGGTAACCGACATTGCCCCTGTTCCGATACACTTTGAATAAACTCACTATACACATATATCACCTCAGAGAGTCCTCTTAAACACACCTGTCACACTCAGTTTGCTCAATATGAAGCAGTATGAATGCACTCTTTTGGCTGTTTTTAGTCTACAAAAAAAAAAAAAAAAAGTGAATACCTTTCATAATTTCCTGTTAAGTCAAGTACAATAATTTCTGTGTGCAAACTTCCATGTTAGTACACACACTTGTACATGGTATATGCTTTAGTATGAACTGTAGCATTGGCCACAGTGGATGTTTGCATCACTTCACAGTTCAGTGCACTACTACAAGAACATTGCTCACTTCAGTCTGGGCGAGTGTAAGGTTTGCCAGACACTCCCTCAAACATCCACACTCTCAAACGAGGCATTGCACACTGGTGTGGAGGTTGGGAGTGAGACTCTGTGTGATACGTTCAGTCCATGATTATGTGACAGTATCTGCGTGTGTCTGTGTGTGTGTGTGTGTGTGTGTGTACGTGCATAACTCGATTTCTTCATGCTAAAGTCTAGCTGATGCTGCTCACTCATCTCATTCTGCTGAAGTCAGTGATAGCAGAGAAGATATAAAACCACACAGAGCAGAACAACACAAACAAGTCTGACTCTAGCCACTGCAGCTGTCAACACGTGTACTTTTATAAAGGTAAGCAAGCCTGTTCAATAGTACTGCAGTGTTTTCATACTGTATTTACTGTATTATGTTTATCTATAGTTTTAGTGAGTATAGTGTCCACTAACTATGAGAAACTAAAAACTTAAGGCAAAACATAACATATAAACTTACTGGTGTACAGGAAGTCTGCACTTTATTTAATTGATGCATTTTATGACAGTGATTTAATCAATGTTTATTTGACGGAACATAAGGTATACAAGTGTTGCCATCTTTCACATAGTTGCAGCAATTTAAAAAAAAAATATTTACAGGTAAAAGAATCCCAACTGTAGTCAGGAGTGACCAAATCAAAAGATATGAAACATGTTATATACTCAATATGTTTCATTAGAGTCAAATACCTTTAAATAGAATTTATTTGGAGAGTTTATTACGGGATGAGAGGCACATAGAGACGGTGCATAGATTTGGTTATTTGGGCTGATTAATCATTTCAACAGCATCTACACACGCCAATTACAAAGTTGTTATTCGTCTGAGAAAAGGGGCTCAAATGACCATGTATAATGTGAAACGGCTTGTTGTGAATTATCCACCTCTGCAGCTCCACGGAGCTTTCTAGCCTCTTTAAGATCTCTTTCCTGTTTTCTGTCCCACAAACTCTACTCTCACCAGCACTCCTCCCAACAGCCAGCGGCAGTTTCATTAATTGAAGACGCTCTGATAAACCTCTCGTATTCTTCCTGCCCATCACCAAACACCTAGCGCAGTGGTCAGCAACTGGTGGCCCACGGGCCAAAACTGGTCCTGCACTAATAATATCTGTCCCGCCAGATTATTTTGATAATCTGATTTTTTTTTTAAATCTTACAATATTCAGCTGACAGTCTCACATCAAGATGCAGCTGATGTTGAAATAGCGAATCTCCCCCCACCTGAAGATTATTATGCTTTTATCCACGCTGAGAGTGAATGACAGACACAACCTGTCAGACCAGGAGCAGCGCTCAGCGCCTGGTTGTACAACAGGTCCCTGTCACAGCAGTAACACTTACCCACACAATCACTTTTGTCTACAAAATAAAAGCGCAAGAACGTTCGTTTTTTCTGCAATTCTGTCGTTCAAACAAGCTTTTAGCTTTTATTATGAAAGGTTCTGTCGCTTGCTTGATAGACCTCTGAAACAGCAGACATGTGCTGTGATATGAAAAAATAACACCAGTTCAATGAATCAGTCAAACGTATTATGTGACTGTGGCTACACAATAAAGTAAATTTCAGTTGCATTTTTATCGATTAGTTTCTTAAAATTAGCCTTTGGTTATGTTTTGGCCCGACATGTAATGGGTTACATCTGCCAGCTGGCCTCGGCAAGTGTTACTCTGCGTGGTGGATGTGTGAGCAGGGAACTGATTACTAACACTAACACTGGAGTGCAAAAGTCTGACACCAGTGTTGCCTCAGACTTTTAAACCTCACTGTACTACACTACTAGGTCTACTACATTTCAACAACCAGGAAATCAACTGGTTGCTTCTTCTTCTTTTTATATTTTTTTTCAAATAGTGTATTTTATGTTTCACTGACCATGCAGTTTTTCAGTCATATCAGAGGAGGAACTTGCTCTGTACAAGATAAGATCCTTCTATCCTGTGCAGAGAAGATTTTAGGACATCATTTTTTCCACTGCGTGTTTTTACAACTGCTGTGGTTTTTGTTTGTCACTGATCACGGACTAATTTTTCACCTCTAAAACATATTTTTCACTTGACAGGGAGTGTTACTCTGTGAAATTGTGATATGCACTTTTCACCATTTGACACTTGTTAGGGTAAATGATCAAAAAATATATTTTAGGTAAAAATGCATCTGTGATAGTTGTAGTAATTTATTTTATTGATGATTTACAATTTCCGTGGTGAATGAGATCTCAGTGGAGAACAAAAGATTCGCCTACATATCACTGCAAGTTGCATGGAGTCTCTGGGTGGGGTGCCGGAAAGGGCACCACCTGGGGACTCTGTAGTCCTGTTGGGGTACTTCAATGCTGACATGGGCAATGACGGAGAAACCCAGAGGGAAGTGATTGGGAGTAGAGGCCTGCCTGATCTAAACCTGTGTGGGGTTTTGTTATTGGATGGATTGGCCATTACAAACACCATGTTCGAGCAAAGCATGGTTCATAAGTGTACTCGGTACCAGAACATCCTGGGCAGAAGATCAATTACCACTTTTATGGTCATATCATCTGCTCTGTAGCTGTATGTCTTTGCTTCTTGAGTGAAGAAGGGAGCAGAACTCTCAGCTGATCACCACCTGGTAGTGAGCTGGATCAGATGGCGGAAGGCTGCCAGACAGACCTGGTAAACCCAAACATGTAGTGAGGGTGGCCTGGTAAAGCCTGGCTGAGGCCCCTGTCAGTGAGATCTTCAACTGCCACCTGTTGCAGAACTTCTTTACTATTGGGGACATGAATCCGAGTGGACCAAACGTAGAGCATCAGTTGCGGAGTCAGCTGTTCAGAGTTGTGATCGCAGGGTCATAGAGACTGTGTATCTGTTGTGGTGGCAACCTGAGAACCTGCTGGTGGACACCACATCTGAGGGCCCTCAAGCTGAAGATGGAGGTTTTACAGGAAAGGCTGACAGAGGTGTGTCCTGAAGCAGCAAATGAGTACAAGATGGCTAAAAGAGCTGCAGCTGTGGTTGTTGGCCATCATGCCTCTTCGATTGGCACGGAGGTCAGAGACAGTGCCTGTGGACTGGCAGAAAGAGGTGGTGGCTTCCATTTTAAAAAGGGGGCACTCGGAGGGTGCATTCCGTTTATCACAGTATCACACTTCTCACCCCCCATGAAAGTTCATACCAGGTTGCTTGAAAGGAGGTTCCAACTGACTGTCAAACCTCAGATCCAGGAGGAGCAATCCAGATTCTGACCTGGGGATGGTAGGATCATGGGAGTTTGCACAATCAGTCTTCATATGTTTTGTGGACTTGGAAATTAGACTTATGACCGTGTCCCTTGTGGATTCATGTGGGGCCACTGCAGGAGTATGGGGTACCGTGGCAATTATTAAAAGCCATCTGGTCCTTATATGGTCCTGACTCTGTCTCTCCATCATCCCTGAAGCACTGTGCTGATCAGCTATCTCCGGTGTTCACGGACATCTTCAACACCTCACTGGAGACCTGCCACGTGCCAGCCTGCTTCAAATCCTCCACCATCATCCCTGTCCCCAAAAAACCAAGGCCCACAGGTCTAAATGACTACAGACCCATTGCCCTGACCTCTGTGGTCATGAAATCATTTGAGCGCCTTGTCCTGTCCCACCTCAAATCCATCACTGACCCACTCCTGGACCCCCTGCAGTTCGCCTACAGAGCCAACAGGTCTGTAGATGACGCCGTCAACATGGCTCTCCACTTCATCCTCCAGCACCTGGACTCCTCAGGGACCTATGCCAGGATCCTGTTTGTGGACTTCAGCTCTGCCTTCAACACCATCATCCTGGCTCTGCTGCAGGACAAGCTCTCCCAGCTGAGCGTGCCTGACTCCACCTGCAGGTGGATCACCGACTTCCTGTCTGACAGGAGGCAGCACGTGAAGCTAGGAAAGCACGTGTCTGACTCCCAGACCATCAGCACTGGATCCCCGCAAGGCTGCGTTCTTTCTCCTCTGCTCTTCTCCCTGTACACCAACACCTGCACCTCCAGCCATCAGTCTGTCAAGCTCCTGAAGTTTGCAGACGACACCACTCTCATTGGACTCATCTCTGATGGCGATGAGTCTGCCTACAGGTGGGAGACTGAGCGTCTGGTGACCTGGTGCAGGCAGAACAACCTAGAGCTAAATGCTCTGAAGACAGTGGAAATGATAGTGGACTTCAGGAAGTGCCCAGCCCCACCCACCCCCATCTCCCTGTGCGACTCCCCCGTGGCTACCGTGGAGCATTTCCGCTTCTTGGGAACCACCATCACACAGGATCTCAAATGGGAGCTGAACATCAGCTCCCTCATCAAAAAAGCTCAGCAGAGGATGTATTTCCTGAGGCAGTTGAAGAAGTTCAACCTGCCAAGGACTATGATGGTGAACTTCTACACCTCCATCATTGAGTCCATCCTCACCTCCTCCATCACCATCTGGTACGCTGCTGCCACGGAGAGGGACAATAACAGACTGCAGCGTATCATCCACTCTGCGGAAAAGGTGATTGGCTGCAATCTTCCATCCCTCCAGGACCTGTACGCCTCAAGGACTCTGAGGCGTGCAGGGAAGATTGTAGCTGACTCCTCCCACCCTGGACACAAACTCTTTGTGACACTCCCCTCTGGCAGGAGGCTGCGGTCCTTCAGGACCAAAACCTCTCGCCACAAAAATAGCTTCTTCCCATCTGCTATTAGCCTTATCAACAAGGCTAGAGAGCCCCACTGTCGCTGATCCCCCTGATCCTCAATTGCACCAATCACCAGAAAAAATTCCTCGTACGTGAAAACATACTTGGCAATAAAACTGATTCTGATTCTGATTCTGATTCTGATATAACCAGATTGTGAGCTGTGTTTGTATTCATTGCACTGGAGGTGCATGTGACTTCCAGCATAAATTTGGGGTGCTCAAACTGACACACTCCTGGGGTCTTGTTCACAGGTGAAAGTATAGCGGAGTGTATGATTGACAGATGATTGATGCAACATCAGCGTTAATGTGGGAGTTGTGCTGGCCCATTGTGGTTGAGTGGAGCTGAGCTGGAAGACAGCGCAGAAAGATCAACAGAATAGCCTCCAGAATTTATAACATAAAGCTTCTGTGTGTTCCTGGAGAAGCAGGGTGTTGCTTCTTCTGCAGCAATGAGTTAAAAGGACCATCACCTCGTGTGGTGATCTGCTGGGAGGTACCTCTCCCTTGCCTGTATGCGTGTTTCTGTTTGCTTGTTTGTCTCTCGCTGTTTAGATTTATTTATTTAGTAATTGAAGGTGCAGGAACAACTTTAACCCCTGTAGGTGCCACATTCATTACTGAAGAAGAAGCAGAAGAATGCGCTCTAACTATTTATTTGCTCCGTACCTCTCAGCTGATGGATGCCTCCCGACTTCTCCTCCTCATCTTTGTGGTGATGTCTACATCTGAATGTTCAGGTAGTGTATACATTATGATGAAGAAGAAAAGTGTGTTAGTGGATCCCCACAGACCCACACACAATACTGCTGGAGCTTTACATATACAGTGCCTATAAAAAGTATTCACCCCCTTGGATGTCTTTCCCTTTTATTGCTTTTATAAATGGAATCATGGTCAATATAATTTGGCTTTATTGACAAGAATTTACCAAAAAACCCCAACTCTTTACATTACTTTACATTATTTATTCTTATTTTAATTGACATTACTTTGTAAAAGTCTGTTTTCACTTTGACATTTAAGAGATTTTTTTTTGTAAATTCTTGTCAAAAAAGCCTAATTATATTGACCTGAATTGCTGTGGGATTATTCATTTTGTGCATTTCACTTCTCATTGTCTTCTCATTATCTTCTAACTCGTTTTCAGAAACAGCTGATCCCTTATGTGTGGACAAAGACAAGGTCTCACGTTACCTTCCTGAGGGTGAAGCGTTTTATCATAAGTTTGATGACCAGAACGAACCTACACATGAAGAGTTGACATGGTACAAAAATAACTCCAAGATTGAGTATATCTCATCTGATGAGAAAGAGAGGGTACATTACCACGGTGGAGAGCTTTTTTTCTTAAACCTCCTGCCTGAGGACTCTGGCATTTACACTGCCCGGTAAGAATACTTGCCTCAACAAAACATTTTGGCATCTTTGGATACTTAAGTTAGAAAGTTCTACTTGTTTCTATCATTACATGTGTCTTCAAATTCATGTCATAGTTTGATTTTTTTTGCCAACTCTAAAATGTGTTCTTTCTCAAAAGATGATCTACAGTCCCTTTACATATACTGGTATACTGTCCTTGTTGTGGATGATATGATATAATATATGCCTGCATCCTCAGTCTGGCCCATGTACATCCACATCTGGGCTGAATCTGGCTGTTGTCCTCCAGTGTTGGTTGACAACCAGCCAGCTTTTCTTTTGTGCACAAGAATTAGTCCAGATGCGGAAGCAGCATCTGATAGTTTTACTGTATGTGGGCCAGAATTGGGCCGAGGAATTGGTCTTGTGTTGAAGTCTCTTTCCCTGTCAATATGTGTTTATCCTTACTTTTACACAAGAGAAAATGGTGTATGTTGAGCCCAGAGAACCGCAAAAATGTGACTCAGGTAATTGCCAGAATAAATTTGCAATCTGGGATTGCTTCTGTTCTAGGCGTATAAAACCATCAGGAGAGTGCAAGAACTACATCATAGAAGTTGACGTCTTCGATGCAAGTGACCGAAGGAACCCTGATTATTTTTATGGAGATACTGAAAGCTCTGACAAGAACATAAAAGTCCCATGTCCAGAACCTGTCACAAAGACATGTGATAGGTTTGGAGGAAATTTCACCTGGTACAAAGTACGGCCACTTGTGATTACAGTGACACCTAGTATGAATATCAGTAAATAGCAGTTCTGTTTTATGTTACAATTATGTTTGTTTGTTGAAAGTTGGAAACAGTGCTTTGTGACAGTAGCATAAAACAGTAACAGTGCCACTTTAAACATAAATACTTTTGTATATCTATGTGTTGACCCAATTTCCAGCCCACAACATGAGCATGAGATAATTCATTTGGCAGTACATGACCATTTTCTTTGAGACTCTTTGTGTAGGTGTCCCACAGTTTCCTATTCATTTCCAAAGCAGTAACTGACATGATTGTTACTTCCTGTGAAGTTCTCTAGAAATTGGGTGTTGAGTAACTGTAGGTATAATGTGTACAAACTACACAGAGTGTAAACATACAGTACTAAATCACTATGATTTACAACCCCACTCCATGAAATGTTAAAAAATTAATACATTAGTTTGACACTATTTCAGTTACAACTGTAGCTTACAAAGATGATGATGTCTGGCAAGAATAATTACAGTTGTACTTACCCATATTTACCCATTTGGTAACCAAATTGGTCTTTATCAGTTTTCTAGTTGTATGAATTCAACTGGATTTTGCAGCTATTTTCACTATTTTCAGAATTTATATATTTTTTAATTTTTTTTTATTTTTGACATTACAGTTGTTTTTAATCTCCAACTCTCATGTAACTGCTACCTAATTTCTTATTATTTATTTACAAACTCAAATAAATTAGAAATTAGTAGGTAGGCCTACTTCCAGAGACATACATCTTATTTCCATTGATGTGGTATTACCAAATTACACTGTCCTCTCTAAAAAATTCCTTCCATATATATTTATGTGAGTCTTTTATATTCACTGTTTGTGGCTCCTTCTGCCTCGGTTGCAGAACTTCAGTCTTCTTCAAGGTAACCACCTAGCTGAACTGTGGGTTAAAAATGCCATCAAAGATCACGAGGGCATCTACACTTGCATTTGCACCTGGACACACAATCACAAGGTGTACAACTCATCAGCCTCCAGGATGCTAATAGTTCATGGTGAGAGTTTTTTCAACTTTTTATAAACCTTTAGTTAGGATAGTGGGAATTTAAAGGAGCCACTGTAGATTGCACATTGGTTGTGTAAAGACACCTCTGAGTTACAGAAAGTTCATGTAATGTCAGGTAAAAATAAATGAATAAATAAATAAATAAATAAATAAATAGATAAATAAATAAATACTGATTACGGTTACAATGCAGAGCAGAAGGGAGCACTCATCATTGTGTTTTATTTTTGCTTGCAGAATTGGAAGCCCACGATTGCGAAATCCTCTCTCCGATCAACATGGAGCAGTTTGCTGATGAAGGTAGAAAAATGTCTGCTTCCACAGTAGTGTGTACAGCAGTACAGCAGTTCCTGTATTGAGATAACCACTTACACCTCACCTACATGTTACTGATTGTTAGTGTATTAGTATATAGATCAGATATCTGAACTGTAAATTGTTAGAATTGTGCTATGTTTTAGTTGAATCAAAGAGCAATTGTTGGCACTACCAACAGGGATCCTTTAAAAGTTAAGAAACTTAATGATTCCAAAGTCAGATAGTTACTTACCTGGATCCAGAGTTTTGGCATCCCTGCTGATTTCAAGACTAGCAGAGTTCATCTCGAGTACAGTTCTTGAACTCAAGAACATCTGTATGAAATTTGGTTCTGATTCATTGGGAAGATGTTGAAATATTTCACTGGATAAGTATAGACTTTGAGCTGCGGGTTGTGTCTGATGAAACATCAGGCAATCACCAATGTCCTTAGGTTTCCTCCTCTGAGGACCATGAATGACTGTATACATTTTCAAGCACTCCATTTCAGAGTTTGGGAGATATTTTGGTCTGAAGTATTAGACCAACCAACTGAACATGCAGTTGAGTCTGGGCATTCTATAACATCAAATTTGTACATACCCCAATTTCTTTAAAATGCCCACAAAACACTCACATGAAGCCTTACTCATATATAAGTACTGCTCTAACAGGAAACCACAATATCACTCTGAAATAAATGAGGAACTGTTGCAATGACTCAATGAATCTCTCTCAAACTTCTCAGTAAGGTGACACACACTTAATTTAGGTTTCTTATAAAATATGACTTGTTCTTTCTACTAGGATATGGGATCAAGTTGAACTGCTCAGTTTTCTGTGGGACTAATGTCAACCATGACTGTCAGGCAGACTGGGTCCCTGTCAACCAGAAGGATGGATACAATCAAACCACCAAACTGTAAGACTACAAAAAAGCATTTATTTAATAAAACTATTAAATTACTGCCTTGTGGTTGTATGCCTCCAACAACCAGCCAAGTTACAGGTCACAATCTTCCCTTTGTGAGTTACAGCATTGAATAATGGCCAGAGGTGTTTTTGCAGAGCATTATGATGTCACAGTGAAGCTAACCTTTGACCATTTGGATATAAAATGCCATGACTTAATTTTATCCATATAGATATTTCAGTTAAATTGTGTCATAATTAGCAAATTAATTCGTGAGTTATGGCCGAAAATGTGTTGCGTTTCATGAGGTCGCAGTGACCTTGAACTTTCACCTTTAACCAGCAAAATCTACTCAGGTCATCTTTGAGTCCAAGTGAATGTTGGATACATCATCTATGAAGCATAAGTGTCACTGTAATCAAGGTTAATGATAATTTGTTTCCTTTTCTTTAATGAACCAAACTCTGTGTCCTCTGTTAGAGTCATTGAGAACCCTTCAAAGAGCGCCATCTCCACTGCGATCCTCACCATTGAAAAAGTGTCAGCTGAGGATTTTGTCAGTGAATTTCAATGCACTGGCACGTGTGCTTTCAAAGAGAAGTCTGCCACTTTAACTCTTAAGCGGAGAGGTTAGTGACAGGAATGATCAGGCTTTGGCTACACAGGCAATACTTGTTAGCAGAAATAATTGTTGGCTTTAGTCTTGGTTGTCAGCCTTATAATTTAGTGATACATACAGTATGTACATGCACGCATTTCACTCAATTTCATTTTGTTTGTTTTCCAGAGTCAATTATTCCACTGGTCTTAAAAGCAGTGTTCGTGTTCTTCTTCTGCGTGTTCGCTGCTGTGCTGGTGAAGTGCTTTGCTATCGACCTCGCTCTCCTCTTCAGACCCTACTTTCCTCATAGTGGACACAATAAAGGTAAGGAGGGAAAGATGTTTTTTCTAATAATTGAAAGGTTTAGAAGTCAAGGTCACCATTGCTTTTACAGTTCTGGTTATGTACAGCTTAAACAAATGAGGTACAATGTGACAATTTGTTAGTTTTGGAGATGCATGTAGGTGTTTTTTTTACCTTCTGACTTCCTGCCAAACACAACTCGACATATAAGGACTAGATGGCTTGTGATAGTGGCCCTGGTACTCCATACTTCCCAAAGGTGTGGTCCACTGGTCCACACCAGTGCTCCAATAGTGCCTGACCCTGGTTATAATGGTGAGGATAACTTTTCCAGGCCGTGCCCCACAGGGCCTTATGTGTCAAGACTTGGTCACCAGATACTCACCAGCGAGGTCCCGTCCCAGTTCTGGCTCCAGGAGGGGGCTCTCCCTTTCCCTGAGGAAAATGCTGTATTTTATTTTCCTGGAACTTTGCTCCTTATTCATATTTGGACCAAACATTTTCATGGAGTTTTTCCACCACTTTATGTGTGTGAAACAGCTCAAAGTTAGCTTTATGAGTCACATAATTTCCATGCATTAACACCACATGGTACGGTGTGGTGACAGAGTTGCATGAGGTAATATTGGTCAAAAATATGGAACACTTCAGCTTCCATGGATTTATTTGTATTTAACAGATGCAAGGTTGTACGATGCCTATGTGGTCTACCAGATGCTGAGCATGGACAAGGCCACTGAGGAAACACTGAGTCGATTTGTCACACAGATTTTGCCCTCGGTCCTCGAGGAAAAGTGTGGATATCGGCTATTCATCCACGGGAGGGATGACATACCTGGTGAAGGTCTGAATTTTATTCAATTTTTAAATTTTTTTCTTATATATTTTATCTTATATATTTTCTTATAATTTCTTTTCTTATATATATTCGTATATATTGGAAACCACAGGAGAGGCCAACTTCAAAACACAGTTACAGAGAGGCTTGTTTTATGAGACACTATGATGTCATAGTAGCAATGAAGTAACTGCAAATCATGGATCTTTTCCATTTTTTTTCTTCCCTCTCACACCCTCACCCTTACATTTCCTTCCTCTTCTTTCTTCTTTTTATGCTGTCAATAAATCATTTGTTTACAGGACTCAGGATGTAACAGCTATCACATATGCTAAAATTACAAAAGGTAACGCTAAGTAAAGAACCAACATGGGGAATCTCTCTAAAAAGGGCCCATTGTTTTTGTGGTACAACAAAAATGGACCCATCATATCATTACATGAAATTGTGTTTTGTTGACCATTTTGTCCGACCCCACAGACCGCCTGGAGCGGGTGGAGGACAGCATAAAGCAGAGCAGGAGACTGATGGTCATCCTCACCCCGGGGTCATCATCAGGGTCTGAGAACACAGACCAATGTCCCACCTCGACCCAAAACTCAGTAATAGGAGGATTTGACTGGCAGGTAGGAGACTTGCAAATGTGGAGCAAATCCATCAAGGCAGCAACTCTGCACAGACCATACTGGTTAACTATGTGTGGAGTTAAGACGACATGGTTGTTTGAATTTGTTCAAAAATATTATTGTTGCAACTTGGTCCACACCCAAAACTATGCCTATTGCACTGAGTAATGAGCAGTGGATTGGTGTATGTATGCATAATTTTGCTTGTTATCTGTGTCAGTGGAGTATGCAGATGTCTGATTTTTTTCTCAAAATATCTCTAATATCTCTTATATTTAAAATATGATCAAACAATTATTTGTAGGTTCTTGACCAAAAAGTAATTTCACCAGAAAATTATAATTTTTTATCCTAAGATGATGAGATAAGATTGAATCATCATAGAAATGTTTGATATCTTGACACAATATGATGACCTTGTACTGTAAAAAAAAACCATTGTGAGCATCCAGCTTGGCTTTGATATTTTGTTTTATATAGCTTAAGAATTCTTTGATTCCACCACCAGTAGAGGAGTAAAAAAAAAAGTTATTGATCATTTTCCAGGTGGGGCTCCACCATGCGCTGGTCCAGAGGGAGATGAGTGTGATTCTGATCCAGCTGGGGGACACTGGGCCCCAAGGATACACACACCTTCCCGCCGGCTTGCAGCACCTGATTCGCAAGAGTGCCCCCCTGAGGTGGCCGGAGGGTTCACGGGCTGCTGCTTCATGGAACTCACGCTTCTGGAAAAGAGTGCGATACCTAATGCCTGCCACGCCTGCCAATAAATGTCCACAGTCTGCTGTTATTTGAAACTCTTTTGCAGTCCGATTTGCTCTGCCCCTCCTGGAATGACAGCTATGTAACGTGTTTAAAAAATGTGAAGGAAGGTCCAGACTCACTTGTCCCTTAATACAGATGTGTATCAAAGACATTGGTTATATTGTATGTATGTCAGAATGATGCAAATAAGTCCAGAGGAAATGTGTTTCCTGCAGATTGTATTTTTTTCTCGACTGACGTATATAAACTCATATCTCTATAGGACTCTATACGTTGTCTTTATTTATTTTCTATGCCTGTTTTTGTGTGAGCTTTTATTTTGAAATGTATGTGTCACAGAGACATAGGTGTAGCATATGTTAAAGGCCACCCATTTATGTCCAATCCCCATTGTTTAATTAATAAGGACATGGCAATATTGTTAATTTGTATTCATCGTAGATTGTTCTCTTATTTTGCAGAACATAAATAAAAATCCCTTAAGTTATAAAAACACAAGTCAGTATAGAATAAACTAATGTAATTCTTTTTAATAAGAGGGATGAGGTTTAAAAAAAAAAGGTTATGTTTGTTTGTTTTTTTTTTACAGTCATTGTGAAAATTAAGCTTATGAAGTTTTAAGAAATGGCACAAATATTATAGAAGTTGCTACTATAGTGGTTTCCTGTGCTCTGTCCTTATTAGTTTGATAACGTGTTAAATGTTATGTTGTGGTGAAGTACAGATATATCTAATCGGGAATGTAGTGACGGGTTAGTATGTTATATACTACAGTGATACTCCCACTGGTTTTGGGCCCTGACCATACTAACTGCAGTCACAGCGTCTGTCAGCAGAGGGAGACGCAGGCCTTTAATCTGAGGCAGTGGTCCGACAACTCGAACGCGTCCATTCATCAGCGCGAAGATGAGCTGTATGAAATAACTAACGCTGGTTTCTCCGGAGGGATTTCTCTGCATGTGTACAGAATGATTTACTTTACATTAAACGAGCTATCCTGTGAGAGATTACGCTGGAAAAGACTTCGATGAACAAATCTACAGAGGCAAAAACGTTGTCTCTGTGATTCTGAGAAATGTAGAAGGTGCAAAGTGGAAGAGAGAGAACAAGAAAACAGAACAGACTGAACAAGACAATAAGATCTGACACATTAGCATGTTAGCTTGTTAGCTGGTAGTATTACATGTGGTGCCAGGCTCATATTGTAACTGTTCATACAGTGGGTGCAAGAGACACACGCACACAAACACGGGGTTTGCACGGCGGACAGATGCGGATCGTGGCCGCTGGGTGGAGACAGTCAGGCAGGTGGAGGAAGTACCTCTGCTACTGTACAACTTTCTCTCTCTCTCTCTCATATGCAGCAAGCGGCTGATGGCAATGTTATTTTCCCACTTTCTGTTCACAGAGACGGCAGCCGGTCCCTGGGAGCCCTGCTCTACCTTCTGCTTTTGGCTCAGGGTGTGATGGAGGATTGATTCAGGGCCGGATGGGTGGACGAACAGTAAGTGGTGACTTTTTTTTTTTTTTTAATTTTTTTATTCCCGATTCACAACATGTTTTATATTTCAGACGTGAAAGAACTAAATCAGTCACACAAGACAATATATCTGAGTGGTAAACGTTAAACATCACTATGATTTCACAGGGGTATTAGGAGCCTACAGAAAGTTTAAGGTATTAGAGTAGGCTGAAATATTAATAATTAATTTAAAAAAAAAACCTAAATTGATACTCTCCCTGTTGTGGGCACATTATCAATTTAATAAACCATACCACCCAAAGATATCATTCATAGGCTACGAGTCATTGTCAAAATGCAATTTTTATGTAAGAGTTCAAGTCATGGTATTAGAAAAGGTCTAAAAGTCATATATGAACTGTCATTAATAGAGTTAAGTCTGTATAAAATCTATGGAGAACAGTGTTTTTGTATAAGAAAAAACATGATGCAGTAGAAATGGCCTTTAAAAACAACATGTTTGATGAATTAATGAGTCAGAAATTAGAATGGTTTAAATTGTGAAAATTGTGAAATTTAAGGGAATAATCTCAATAACTTCATTGACACAAAACACACACACACACACACACACACACACACACAGTATTCTTTGCACTTATATGCAAAGTACATGTTTTGACTGTTGAAACAGAGCAAGACATTTGGCTGTTGACAGCTACATGTCATCACGCCTGTGGTGTCTGGTCCCTCAGCTGATCCTGAAACACAGCAACCTCCAGTCACTGTGAGCTGACAGCTGTGATGACAGGGAACAGAAACTGGGCCCAGTAACTTTCATCAATGGCACAGATTAAGCTACTTTTAAAATGAGTAGATTTAATTTGCTTTCAGACTTATAGCTTTTTCAAATACGACCACTACAACAGTACGACTACTGCACTTTTATTCAACTCTACGTCCAAAATTTTAAATAGAAATGTAAAGTTCTTCCTATTTTCCAATATTGAAACTGGAACAAATTGTGACAGCACCAATCAAATTGAAGAGACCCCAGCTCTCTAAAGAGCACCAGCTTGAGGCAGTACATACATGTTTACCTTCACTGTACTGCAGGACATGTCTGTTTATTTAGAGTAAACTACATCACTTTAAGTCTTCATCACCCTCTTCTGTTGCAGTTTTTGGCAGAATAAATAATAATATAATGTGATTGTTGTTTTTCCCCTCTAATTATTAAACATTAATCAAGGTTCATTTCAAAACCAGAGAGTATTGTCCAGTAAATCAAATTTAACTGGACATTTAAGCTATAGAGACGTGTTTGTGGCACATAAAGAGTTATGAAGATGTCTACTTGGCCCTCCTATTGTGAAATGAGTGATAAAAATGAATTACTTCTTCTAGGAATGGTGGAAATTAACTTAGTACATTTAATGAAGCAGTGTATTTCAGTCCAATTTTAAGGCTTGTGTATTTTGAGTATTTCCACTGAATGCTAGAAGTCTCCTAGAAGTGTTATGCTACAACTTTGAAACAGCATTACATCACATTAAAGTAATGCACTTTTACAAGAAATGTTATGCTGTCTGCTACATTTTTATCAACACAAATAAAAGCATTTTAATCATTTAAACTTTTTATTTGCAAAGACACAAAAAGTGAAACCACAATCCTCCCGTCCTTTAAGTTTTCAGTTTCAGTTTAGTCTTACTAATTTTTTTTAAACACTTTTACTCATCGGTTTAGTTTTTTATTTTTGAAAATCCTTTTCATTTAGTTTTTTTCAGTTTCAGTTTTAGTTAGTTTTTGTAACATGGGGGATTTGTCGGGGCCGAGATTCATATTATACACGTATTGTGTAATAAAAACTCAACAAAACATCACACCATTCCCAAAAAAGTAAACATAAGACAACTATAAAAGATGTTTGTTAGTCAGTGTGTTTGTGTAATTAACCAGAAAAAAATCATCTGAACACATCCACAACAACAACAACAACAACAACAACAACAACAGCAGTACATAAAATGTAGATGTAAACAGTCGACAGAAGAAGCAGTCTAAAGTGAAATGTGTGAAGTGCAAAATATGTGTTATTGTGCATCTGAGCAAAAAAAAAGAAAAAAACATGAAAAAACTCAAAAACCCAACAAACTCTAGACCTTTGATTCAAAAAGATGAAACAGGACTATCCAGCGCTCGTCGTAGGAGCTGCAGCTCTGTGGCTCACCGGTGCAGTTAATTCACAATAAAATACTACACGTTGCGCTTTGACATCATTAACACATGAATGTTTTGAACCCTTAAAGTGCACATATACTGGTCGCACACTGAGATCGATTTCACATCCAGCCAAAATACTCGGCTTGTGTATGAAATAAATTGACAAAGAAGAAGAAGACTAAAGACCCTTTCTGTATCATTTCAGTTTATTTTAGTTAGTTTTGTAAACACACAATACACTTTCAGATAATTATTGTGCATTTGCATCCGTGCCTGCTCTGCATATGTCCCCATGTGCCCTTTTACCCCCTGAGCCTGCTGCAGTCTGCTCCAGACATGATGGTGGACTGCTGGATAGGACATGTGTGCGTCTGTATATTTCTTCATGTGTGTGTGTGTGTAAATGTGCATGTGTCAGCAGAAGCAGGACAGCGGCACGCTCCCATTGAAAAGGAAGGGGGATGGGAGGGGTGGGGTTTTGCTGGATGACGTTTGGCCCGGCAGCTGGGAGCTGCTCCGTGCTTTTGTTCCCCGCTGACCCCACTGACCTGGCACTCGCCCTGATGTCACACACACACTTTCACGCACCTGCACATAGTCAAACACATGACCGCACTTATGCACTCACACTCACACACACACACACACACACACACACACACACACACACACACACAGGGATATATGTAAATGTGGAAATTCGCTAAAACACACCACAGATACACACATACATACACACAAACCGTTCAATAGGCCAGGCCCTGTGGGCACGATAAATCATGACTTAATCAGGGTGCTGTAAATTTATGTGTGTGTGTGTTTGACAGAGAGCGAGAGTGTGTGTGTGCCTAACCCGCTGTATGCGGTCTATGAAAAACATCTCATCATAACAGTAGAGCTGTGAAAGGGAACTCCCATGATGTTTCCACCATTTGCCATAATCACAGCTCCATGACTAAACAGTGCTTTGCCTTCCTGGTTTGTCATTGTCTGAAAAGTCCCAGTTTCTCCTGACTCTGTGGGAACTGATGATAAGGTCCTGATGTTCTCTCTCTTGAACAAACTTCTTATGCTCCAACAATCCCAGCAGCTGGAACATTAGGGTTGATTTTATATTCTTTTTAGTAATCTTTTAGTATCTCTTCAAACAGAGCTGGCAGAGGGAGACAGAACAGTGTAGGTCGCAGCAGAGTTTATTTTTCTCTGAAACACGTCTGAAAGTATTTCTTCATATTCCCAAGTGTGCATCATGTTGTGTGATACTGTGCTGGCAAAAACATGGTGGAAGTTTGTGCGTGTTGACTGGCGCAGTGATTTTCAGTTCAAACTCATGATAAGAATTCACTGGACCTGTTCGATTAATTATTTATTTATCAAATATCACACATTTTGCATGTGCCAGAAAATCAAATGTGACAATTTGCTGCTTTTCTCTGATATATGATAACAAGTTGAATATCTGTGATATTTTTGGCTTTAAGGCTCAGTTACACTCCCTTACATGTAGTTGTTCTTATACTACTTTCTAGTCTAGTCCGCTTTGAGGACACATGTGCATTTTGTGCCCTTGTAGCATCGTG
Organism: Trachinotus anak; assembly: GCF_046630095.1. Taxonomy (NCBI): domain Eukaryota; kingdom Metazoa; phylum Chordata; class Actinopteri; order Carangiformes; family Carangidae; genus Trachinotus; species Trachinotus anak. Next base: position 17,356,072 of record NW_027273852.1, read on the forward strand.
AGGCAGTCACAACAAACACAGCTTCACATACACCCTTCAGTGACGAAATTCACATCATTTGGATGCCAGCTGACCCTCGCACACTCACAGACACAGAAAGTGAGTCATAGTCAGAAAAAACAAGCAATTTGAAGATGTTATGGTGAATTGAGACACACTAACTGCTGATGAAAATGACCCTTAGTTTCAGATTGGGCTGCAAAATTAATCAAATTATTATCCAGATCGCAAAATAGCCAAGTGCTGTATTCAAATATTCAAATTGCAATTTTGTTGAGAAAGGTAAAAATGTGTCACAACATTGTTGTGCACTGTTAGCACCATAGGTGTGTTGTTAGCACCATGAGTGTTGTGGTGCTACAGAGACACTCTGGCCTACAGATCATGTTCTCCAGGTGTAAAGGAACATACTTGTTTAGTAGAAGCCCCAACAAAAATCACATCATCGTCATTTTTGAAAATTTTCTGTGAAAATGAGAAAACAATCACTCCAACTGAAACTCGTGACTCATATCACAATCGCAATATCTGCCAAAATAATCGCGGTATGATTTTTTCATATTGTGTAGCCCTAGTTTCAGCCCTACATTCCTCTTTGAAACTACAGTTCCAAAGATGCTGACCAGGTTTCTGTAGCGGTTTTATTGGCCTGAGCTATGTGGTAAATCCCAGCAATGTGTCTTGCTTTGTGTGGCTGCTGAATCACTCCATCTTCATTACACCAAACACGAGCCTGGGCGAACAGCAGGTGGTACGTGTGTGTGTGTGTGCGCACATGTTTTCATGCTGCCTCCTTGCCTCCTTCAGTGACCCAGAGGGCACTGGGCCTAAGGCCAACCTTTTGTGCCTTCAAAGTCTGATGACCCTGTCCCATCCCCCTCTACACACAAGCACACACACACACACCATGTGGTCCGGTCTGGTTTGTTTGGCTTCCCTCTTCATAGGTAGGAGCATGTGTGGGGGGTGTTAGTATAGCATTATGCCTGTAAAGTGTGTGCGGATGATACCAGCTGGACAACCTCTTCTTCTCCCTGTATCCACCTCTCAGGCCTTGTTAAGGGGCTGCAGTAATCCCTGCTGCCTTGGTCAGTGTTTGTCCAGTGGGCTGAAGGACGAGCGGCTGCAGCCTCTGCTCCTGCTGTTCCTTCTGCCGGGATTATCTTCACCCCTACTCTTTCTTCTGTCCTCTTTCGCTTCCTTTTTCCTCCTCTATCAGGGTAAAATGAGTTGCACTGGACTTTCACTGTAATCAAGCCCGTTATCTTCTGGAGCAATCTGCTTTGAAACATGAGTGTTGGGGAGGAAGTTGTTATTTGATCTATGTTGTCCCACTCTGGACAGCACTGCTCATGATGACAGTCGTCCTGAATGAGCTGAGCGGTTCAGATTCAGATAAAATGTTGAAGAGGGAACTTAACAAGAACAGGTCATCAGCAATTCATCAGCTACGAGCTCAGACAGAGAGAAGCATTAAGTCGTGGTTAATGTTGTAGCTGCTGCATATATAACATTTAAATCAGGTAGCAAGAAAGACCTGAGGCCAACAGAAGAGAAAACAGCTAGGGAAAGAATCATTTAACTTTTACAGTCTCCATCTTCTTCTCATCCTCTTCCTCTCCACTGCAAATCCAACGCAAACATTTTTATTCCTTCCTTTGATATGCTTTCAATCTTAACTTACAGACAGTCCTGAGTTAAAGTCTATGAACTGGATGAGGTCTTTCTGTGTTGGAGTTCATATGTTCTTCTCGTGCTTTTGCTCCAGTTTCCTCCCATTCAAAACACATGCCAGTCATGAGAATCTAAATTGATTTATCAGTTAATTTATAACTTAGTTTGTTGTATAAAACACATAAAATGAAGAAATATTTTGACAAAAAACTGTACAAACTTAAGTTGGATAATTGTGGATTATATAGGTTTGCAGATGTAAGAGAAGCTTATTAATGGTGCATGGATACCTTTTAGAAAACAGATACATTGGTCAAACAAAGAGTTAAACTCACTCTTTGCTTCAGGGCTGTGATCATTCTGTCAGATTAGATGGTATTTCCATATGTTTCCTCTTTTGTTTGCGGCAGAAATGCCACACAGGTCAAACAGAATGACTCAGATTTATCTTGTGTAAACAGCAGCTACACTGTGCAGTGCAGCGCTGTGCTGTGCTGGGCTGGGCTGCGTTCGAGAGGCTTGGTGAGGTGCAGGCAGGCGGTGGGGAGCAGGACACCTGTTCATCCTGCGACTAGAAGCAGATGGTCCACATGGCTCCTGCTCCCTGAGGGGAAAACCGGTCAGCTGAACCCCAATTAAGGAGTCACTGTGAGTCAGAGAGGAGCGGGGGCAGGGGAGGGTGACAGAGGCTCGAGAGGAAAATCAGTAATGAAATGACTGTAATGTGATAAATGAACTGTTTCACTGATGGGATTTTTGTAATACCTATACTTTGACAGCTTCCTTTCTTTTCAAGTTTACAGTGACTTCCACCCACAGTGGAATGATACATGACAAGATATAATGTGCTTTTACTATGAAGCTTCCTTAACAGTGTAAAAAGCTGCCTGAAGCTAATCTCTGTTGCACAGTTTGTATTCTTAGGTTTTAATTAGTTTGTTTTGTAGTGTTTGTTTAAGTCAGTCTTTGTCTTGTAAACTCTTAATGCTTGGCTTCCCTGTGAGAGAAATGTTTTATATTAATGAAGTTCACCTAATGAGTTAATATGCATCTTAAAAAAGTGTAACTGAGCCTAAGAATTTAACTGAACTAGAAATTATTACATAGGGTTTATTCATATGGGACTTTACTGGCACTGTACTCCTTCTGATGCAGGACAAATTTCAGAAAAACTCTGACAATATAGTGAAATCAATCAGAGGAAAGACTCAGCATTAAAACCTTAAATGATCAGTGGTGAACACTGTCGCCTCACAGCAAGAAGGTTCTGGGTTCGAACCCTGGGCCTGGGGCCTTTTTTTTTGAGTTTGCATGTTCTCCCCGTGTCTGCGTGGGTTCCCTCCGGGTACTGTGTCAGCTCTGTTATAGACTGGCAACCCATCCAGGGTGTACCTCGCCCTCACCCAATGTCAGCTGGGATTGGCTCCAGCCCCCCGCAACCCGCTTCAGAAAAGCGGTATAGAAAATGGATGGATGGATGGATGGATGGATGGATGGATGGATGATCAGTTCAAGTTAAAATCATGCTGCTGGGTTGCACCGAAACTCAGGTCTGATTTTAAAAGAAGGAAAAACACTGACAGAATTTTCAAATGCATGTGATTTCCTCCACATATAACTGATGGTTAAGGGGAGAAGTGTTGTCTGCTTCTAATATGACAAAATGTCCTCTTTGTGTGTACATTTATGTGTTATATATACACACACTCACCTAAATGTTGAGTGGTTGGTTTATGTTTTTGTGCGTACTCAGGTTACCCCACTGATGGCTAGAAGTGATGGGATGATAAGCATAAAATGATTTTAATTCCCTGATGAGTTGCTATTTTTACACAGTTACTGAGGCATTTCCATCCTGGTGAAATTATTTTAGGATTTAACATTTTAAACGTTTCAGATTTTGGATATAGACACCAGCACAAAAATCAGCTATGAAGCATCAGTCTAAAATATCGGTGTTGTCTGTAACTTTCACAAACTTAAAACCACTTGCAGCCAATTTAATGCCTCCTTGTAATCAGAGAGTACAATCAGAGTGATGACTGTCGATCACTGTGTAGGCGTGTTTTGTAAACTGACCCAGAACAGGTCTTTGACAACTCACGTGGTTAAAGCCAAACAGAAACTTTCTCCCATCGAGGTGAATTTGCATTATGCAATATCAATGGCACTTTCTCTAATAACTTTGAATGAACCTGTTGAGATTCATGCACACACTAACACCAACCGGTCGAGGCAGACGGCCGCCCACCCTGAGCCCGGTTCTGTTGGAGGTTTCTTCCTGTTAAAAGGGAGTTTTTCCTCCCTCCTGTCGCCAAGCGCTTGCTCTTTGTGGGAACTGTTGGGCTTTTCTCTTTACCCTGTAAAGTGCCTTGAGATAATGTATATTATGATTTGGCGCTATACAAATAAAATTGAATTGAAAATTGAATTGAACACTGAAATGGGAACTATACCGAGCAGATTTGCACGTTCTGACCTGGGCTTTCCAGAGGAAGCTTGGCTGCTTTTTTATGTCATAAACTTACCGTATTTTCCGCACTATAGGGCGCACTGGATTATAAGGCGCACTGTCAATAAATGGTCTATTTTCAAACTTTTTTCATATATAAAGCGCACCGGACTATAAGGTGCATGAAGCGAAACAAAACAGTCAGATAAGTCAGTCAAACTTTATTAAACGCGTTCACAATAACTCTCAACATTGTTCAAACGTTAATGAGCGTATTCACAGTAACTCCCAACCTTGTTCAGTTGTAACACATAAAAAAAAACCACAGTCTGATACCGCTAAATCAAACGTTAGCGTATTCACAGTAACTCCTTATAGGTCCTTATACACACACACCGTAATATTATGGTGAAGCACAGTATGTATTACTCCGCGACGCTCCTGACTATGATAGCCGTAATGCTGCAAGCGGTGCGGCTTTGTAGTTTACCAAAGTCATACTGAAACATTTTGACAGAGCGCCGTGAGCGCCGTGTACCACACACAATCACTTCGAGGTCAGTCAGCACAACCAGAATGAATCCATATATAAGGCGCTCCGGATTATAAGGCGCACTGTCGTTTTTTGAGAAAATTAAAGGCTTTTAAGTGCGCCTTATAGTCCGGAAAATACGGTAGATTTGATTTGAAAATTAAAGATGCCAGTTTGTTGTTTTTTTTCCAAAGGCCTGCGCCAGGTTTGTCATGCTAGCGGCAAACCATCAGTGCTGGTTGCCAAAGTTGTTAGAATCAGTTGGTGTAATTAGAGAAGTGAAAGGGTGTTGATCTCATATTCAAGAATAAAACTGATTAACGTGTGTAATAAATACACAAAATAGTTTGTTGATTCTGTGCACCTGGCACACTCAGATCTTTTATTGCAGGTGGTTTGTGATTCACCCATATACTTAATATTTGTTTGTGCTCTATATTATGTGATGTGTTATCAGTTAGAGTCTGCTGTCCTGAATAAATAAATGTAGTTGAAATGACAAAAAAAAAAAAAAAATGCAAACTTGATCGTTAAACCAAAAAAATTAATCAAAATACTAATGTTTGCATACTAAATTATTGTGTGTATTTGGAATGTATGGGATTAAGAGGGCTGACTGACCTGAGCAGACGGTTAGTCACTAGTGTCAGGTGAGGGCTGGTTTTGGTGTCGAGCTAGAGCAGATGATGTAAGGTTTTTGTTATTTTCTGTGTGGATATTTTTTAAGTTTGGTGTGTGACCGCACTAAATCAGGAACCCTCTCCAAAGTTGACATTGACAAAGTGACAATATTTGTTTCAGCTGGTGTGTCTGCCAAAGGAGGCTTGAGGCAGGGGTTGAAGTTGCAAAAACAGTCTTCACTCATGCAAAGTATAAAGACAGGGAGCTGGTCTGATAGGCAGATAAAACTGAAGGGAGCAGGGACTTAAGGCGGAGGAGTGGTTATATACTGGGTTTGATGACTAATGGGAAGCAGGTGTGTAGACAGGAGAGTGCAGGTGATGGACTGAGGCAGGAAACACTCTCCTCAGCCTAACCCTAACCCTCCCCCACCATGTTCCTCAAACATGGGTTTTCAGGCTTCAGAGACTGTACATAAAAATGGACATACACTCCGGGTCTGAAAGTTAAGCTTATGTGGAAGTGCGTTAAACTTGCATCCCATCTAAAATCCATCAGGCGGCGACTCCACTGGTCGCAAAAATAAGCCTGATAATATTGAAGTCTATGGGAAAATGTCCCTACTTCTGACTCGAAGCTTCAAAACAGCTGTTCACAAACCAGTGGGTGACATCACGGTGGGCTGCCACTTGCTTCAGAGACAAAGTTGGCTTTTTGTACAGACATTCATGGTTCCCAGAGGATAAATCCTGCTGATTCTGGTGATTCTCTGACTTTCTTCTACCACCATGAAGTTGATATTTTTTACTGAATGGATTGCGATGACTGTAATGATCATTGTGATTGTCAACATGGTGTCATGCTGACTTTACCGAACAGCTCAAATAGATTTAAGATTTTAATCCTTTGCTCTGAAATGGTGGAAAAAACATCTCCCCTTTAGTAAAAATAATGCTCTATGATTTACTTTAATCTATTAAATTTGGGCATTTGCACTAATTAGTTACACATAATTAGACAGGGGTTCAGTTTCTGCTTGACAGGTTATTTTGGTATATTATCACACTTGTTCTGCACTGTTCTCTGTTGACTGGTAAATCATGTTTTGTTCCATTGTCACTATTGGAAAAAATAATAAACCCCCTCCATTCTCAAGATGAAATGGCCTAGTAACTGGAACTGTTTAAGCTCAGCCTGACAGGCAGCCAGTCTTTGTTTCTAATCTCCTCTGAGCCTAAAAGTAATACCCCTCCTCACAATCTGGGGCCTTTGAAGAGTTTGTCAGGGCCGTGTCCAAACAATGAGGTCCTACTCCTTCTCTTTCCCTCTTTTTCTGTCTTTTCCTACTCGTTTCCTTTTCTGCCTCTTGTTAGTTTGAAGGCTTTTTCCCTTCACAGCTTCCTTCCCCACCTGCTAACTTTCTGTCAGTCAGACACACACACACACACACACACACAGGCACTTACATTCCTAACACCCATTTTGGGAGCACACACTACTTTTAACATAATTCGTCTCATTGTCTGAGTCAAACCAATCCCCCACCCATGAAACAAAGAGGTCGAAGGCGGCAGCCGTCCCCAACAGGCCAGGTGTTCCACAGGGCTCAGTTCTGGGTTCTGTGTTTTTTTTTCACTTGCTCTTTCTCCTCATGTATCTGTATTTCTATGTGTGTGTGTGTGTGTGCGCGTGTGTGTGTGTGTAATGGCCCTAAGCATGGTGTGTCTGTGTGCAGCTGCCCGCCGAGGGCCCTCCTTTGTGTCCCTCTCCCCACCATTGTCAGCTCACGCCTTCTCGTCCATTCATGGCTCAAGCCGGCGGATGGGCTGGCGATGGTGAATGTGTGTGTGTGTGTGTGTGTGTGTGTGTGTGTGTGTGTGTGTGTGTGTGTGTGTGTGTGAGGTTTTGGCTGAGGGGGTGGGGGGTGGAGGGGGTGGAGTTATCCTAGCTTATCTTAGTGTCCCTTTTTGTTGGTGGAGAGATGTGTGATTGGTTTGTGTACAGAATCAGCTTTGGTGAAGACAGGAAAGTGAGACGTGTGTGTCTGTGGTCAGATCTCTGCGCTCGTATTGGTCCATGAGCAGACTCAGTGTGAGGAGGGGATGGTAGATGCCTTACACTCCATCTGTTGTCAGTCACACCACCAAACCTGCAGCTTCAGGACACTGCACTCTGCTTCTCAACCAAAAATGAGAACTTGAAGGCTGATCTCATAGGATTGCTGCTAAACTCAACCAGGAAACTCATCTTGCTCAGCCCCAGTTGGATTGACAGCTTTACCTTTTCTCTAGTGGATACAAAAATTTGACTTCATGTTTTTGTGCTTTAAGAAGGATTTTTTTGTCATACATCCAGGCTTACTTTATCAGAACCATCACTGGAAAATTCCCCTTGAAGTTTTTCTTACCGTGTGTTTCTCTGTTGGAATGACCACAGGCAGCGTTTCAGGAGAGAAATTGTAGGAGTTTTTGCCTTATCTCTGTTTTGCTGTCCTGCTGTTTCTCTTGCAGCTGTGTGGTAAGTGCTCTTCTTTTCTTTTTTCTGTGCATTTGGCTTGGGGTAGCCTACATTTTGCATGTTTATTGTGTTTGTAGATCTTTTTTTTTTAGCTCAAAATCTCATTTACCGCATTGTCTGTACTCATCTCACAGTAACAGTTTAACAGCAGCAACAACCTGCAGGTGCAAACATAATGTTCATGAGTCATTCAGACAAAAACACTTCAACTTCCAAATTTGTGATGATTGTGTTTCTTTGTCTGTAGCTCAAATGTTTTACATATTGAAAGTTGATTTATTAACACAACACTCAAATTGTTTTATTTCTAGACAGACAATGTGTAATATTTCCCTAGTGTGATTTTTAGGGATGTAATCTTCACCTTGGAAGGTTTTAGTGTACATATACAGTATTAACTGTGTTCACAAGTGAAATTGAGAGTGAAAGTCTTTGTGAGGGGGATTCCTTGGGGTTCCCCCACAGTACCAGGAGCCATTAAATTTCACTCCAGTTTAATTCATCCCAAACTTCATCCCAGCAAAGAGAATGTATTAGAGAATACTGTGTATGGGAGTGGGACCGGTGATGATCAGTGATTCAGTTCTCACCACTGTGTGCCCACATATTATGGCCTGTGACATGTCTGACCTGGGGTTTAGTTACACCAATGAGGCAGAACCAGACATAACCAACTGAGAGTCTGCACAGCTCAGGGTGAAAGTGAGAGCCACCCACAGCCCCTCCCTAAAAGGTCACTTGACAGAAAGTGGTGATATGTATCACTGAGGACGAAGCTGGACACCACCAGTTGCAGGAAAGCCGTAGTGGAGGGAGGAGGAGGAGGATGCTTTCACGGGGGTCCCCTGTGGCTTCAGCAGGCATCTGTTGCCCCCACTGCCCATATATATACCCCCACCCCCTCCCTCTACACCCCTTTTGTCCCCCTCCCAGCCGGTCACTGGTGTGGCAGACTGGTTCACTGCTGGGCTCAGCCAGCAAATGGCAGCCGTTCGGCAGCCCTGGGGGACCGGTCCCCCGGTCTGGCCTCGGGGGAGCTCATCTCTCCATACAGCCCCAAGGGAGCTAACCCTGGATCATGACACATACAGAGATAGACAGTGCAGAGGCAGTGCAGGCAGGCTGGGTCACTGAGGTGGAGGCTGCAGCATCTGCTCACTATGGAAGGACTCAGGCCCCTCCTCCCTCTGAACATACACACACCTACAGAAGTTATTTGGGAAATGAGTTATTCTTTCTGTATAATGTGTTTTGAGTGGAAAACTCACATTTTTTATTAAGATGGTTCCCAGAGTCTGAATTATCAACCAAAGGAACTGATAAAAGAATCATTATTATCCTTTAACATCATTGAGGTGTAGAGATTTTTTTCAGAACATCAAAACAAATCGAAAATGTTACATTAAGCCTGTAATTCACAAATCAGAATTCATTGCAAATTCATATGATACAGAAAAGGTTTGTCAGTTCAGAATAGTGAGGAGAAAATGTCACAGTTCAATATTGTGGTGGATTTGTAGCTTTGATGCAGAGAGAAAACCATAAAACAGTGACTGGGGGCTTGTTATGTCCATCCGTGGTATTTTATATTGAAATATCAACAGTGTGTGTTGCAGAATCTGCCCAAATTCATATTCATAAAAATACCTAAACGGTGTGTAAACTGTTCCTGTGCAGCTGTACCTTACTGCTTACAGTTAATCTGAATGAATCTTGTTGGTGCTGAATATTTTTTCTGCAGCATGTAAATCCAGGTCTGAACCAAAGAGACTGATCTGTTTTCTCTTCAAATAGACCACGGTTCATTTCACAGAGCTTATTCTCTGCGTTAATGTCAGTGTTTTACTGAAGTAATCTGTAATCTGTCAATAGTAGAAAATAGTTATAAAATGTTTCATAATTAATATTCTGAAGTATAAGAACCAATAGTTTCGCAGCTCGTAGATTATTGTATTATTAATTCATTATTATTAATTTCACTGATTGTTGATCATACAAAATTGCTATTGATAATTTTGATAGATTTTACATCTATATTCTTCACAAATAAAATGTTTAATGCTCCAGATTTTTACTGTAATTTTCTAAATATTTCCACATATTTATTCATGTGTTATTTGCTGCTGAAAGACCTGTGAATAGAAAATACACAGACAATGTTACTTAACTATTGTGATGGTCTTTCTATAGTATATTAAATATTGATAATTGATATTAGATATTTTAGGGATGTATCATAAAAAAATGGATCTTTGCAAACGTTTTATCAACTTGTCAGAAAACAAAGTTTGCTTGAAATGAATAACTCATCTGATCAAAAACAGAGAGCATCTTAATGCAATAGTACTTCTGTAATGTGGGTCTTGTTTTCCAAAATGAGATTTAGTCATTTCATGTGTGACTAAATCTCTTTTTCTCCAGTTTTTGAGTTTCCTTCACCACCACAGGATTGTGCCTGGAGCGCTGATACTCTGGGAATGGTTTTTGTTTTACCTTGTTAGTTTTTTGTAAATCTCAGTCACAGTGGGGTAGTAAAAGCCAAATCCTAAAATCAGACCGCAATGATCATACATATAGTACTTCCCTGCCCCTGAGTGGGTCATTTACACTTGCTGTTTCACTGTCATGTTTCTGCTGACTCCTCAAAGATTGTCTGGTAACCTGTGACTGAGGCTGCTGTGACTGCTGCATTACCAGGCATCGTGTGTGTGTGTGTGTGTGTGTATGTGTGTGTGCGTGTGTGTGTGTTGGTGGGAGTGAATGGGTTTAAAAATCCCCCAGCCTCCGTCTGTGCACGCTGCTCAGGCCGAGAGAACAATACTCCCGTCACAGAGGGACAGATTGGGTGGCAGCTGCATTGTTGAAGGACAGCAAGCCAGACACACTTCTTCCCCCCACCCACTGATACACACACACACACACTCCCTCTCGGTCTTTCCTTTTGTGCCTCTTTTGTGGAGGGTGGACTAAATTATTCCAGCTCTCTTGTGGCATTCAGGGTGACAAACAGTGGTGCGGCAGCTTAGACATGAGGGGTCAGGACATTAAGAGGCCCCTGCTTTGCGGTGCTTTAGTCCAAGATCCAAGAGACCTCTCATTACAACTGTCCCTAAAATATAGCCACACATATGCATGCATACAGTGTTTCAAAATGAACTCTTTTGAACTGATGGGCAGAGACTTAAAACAACTCTACAGAATATAATTATTAAGCATTCTAATGAAATATGTGCTGAACTTGATGTATATTTAAAGACATTTAATGTCCAGGTACTTTTTTATTCTTAATCTAAAGTTAGACTGTGGAGTTTCCTCTTCCTCAAATTTAAAAGTTGAAATCCTAAGCAATAAAAAAACAAACTGTGTGGAGCAAGTTTTCAATGGTAACATGTAACTGACATTTCGCTTCAACCACTGTATAATTCTTTCCTTTACGAGACATGTCTGCTGTTTGCTCCCTCTGGCTCTGAGCCAAGTCAGAAATAAAGACGGTATCTTTAAAGCAACTCTTTCAATTGAATCACCAAAAAAGTTAAGGAACATATGGTGCATCTTTCTCAAATCGTTGCCATTTGTGCCCCTCTTCAGCAAAGTTACATGGTCTCACTTTACTTCCTGCTGCTTCACATAAATGTTGTACAGTTTTTGTTTTGCTTCTGAGGCCTCGCACTGCCACTGTGACTGAATCTGAGAGGTTTCCACTTTGTCCAGAGCAGCAGGGACCTTATAATGCTTTCACAAACCAGGTTTCCTTTGCAGATTTGAGCAAAATAGAAGCAATTTTTTAGAAAAGTCGAATGGTCTGTGTTTCCACTGAATGATATTATGCAAATAAAGCTGGGTTTTCTCCTCTCGCGATATCGTTCCAATTAAACGTGACGACAGATTTCCAGTAACCTGCCTCTCGGTTGGAGCTGGCTCGTTGGGGAATGATACAGCAGGTGCCACAGCTTGAATGTGAAAAAAGTGTTTCCATTTCAAGTCTACGAAATATTGCTTTGTCTGAAAAACCACCTCATGCGAGCATATACATTTTTTTTTGCAACACTTGACAGTTTTTACAAAATTCATGTGTTTCCATTACTTGTTTTTAAGTTCGCAATTTCAAATTGCGCATTAAGCAGGTTAATGGAAACACACCTTCTGGCAGGGTACAGTGACACGCAGGAGCAAAGTTTAAAGAACAAACACCAAACCTGTAAATAGCGGAAACATTTGAGAAATAGTTTTTTTACAGTCCAGGAGCAGTTTGATGTTTTGGAAGTACCCTTTATGGGTATTTCCACAGATAAACAACCTTACACACAAATACACTGATGCTGATTTGTTTGTGGTGTGAACTGGTGTCAAAAACAACCCAAGCAAGCCCACAGCCACTCTGTCCATATCATATTAGTGGCCACAGGTGCTATATTGAATTCAGTTACCGTATGACTGATCTTTGACCGTCAATTCCTTCTCACACCGCCCTCTTAAAGAATGAGCTTTTGTGTTTGCAAGTAGAGCAACTGAAAGAATGAGCTCGCTCATTGTTCACATTTTTGATAATCTGCCAAACAATGAACAAAATGCCCTGATTTTTGTACTGAGGGAAAATTATGCATCAAACTAACAAAATCGAAACTAGATCTGAGGATTAAGAACCTTCAAGGAAGCCTTTGTAAGTATGGTTATTTTACTGACTGTGTTGTAATGCAGGCTATGTGTGCATATGTGTGTCCTTAATACAGTGGAGATGAGTGAGCAATGGAACACATGTTGTTTTTTATAAAGGGTCACTAAGCAATTTCCCATCCAAACAGATTGCTCTTTGTTTCAGACCCCCACAAGGTCAGCAGGTCCCACTCAGAGAGGAAAAAGGGGCTTTCAGAAGTTCTTTCAAATTGCAGCTATAGAGGGAAACTACACCTTTGCCTTGACCTTATTGTTTTAAGCTTTAAAGACTGTGGTTTAATTTCATGAGCATGAATTTCAACTTTATTTTGAGTGTGAATTTTTAAGGGAAACTGCTGTGGTAGGACAGCAGCTAGTGCTGAGGCTCTGTAAATGTATGGTACTTAACATCATCTGGCATATGTGGCATCAGTGACACTGCACATCTTTGTCTTTTTTGTAAAAGTTACGGTATTATTGCATAGTTACCTCCACCAGGGGGGTCATATTTTCACCCTTGTCAGTTTGATTGATTACTTGTCAGCAGGATAACACAAAGTACTGAACTGATTCACACTAAACTTGGTGGAGGGATGGGGATGGGCCAGGGAAGAATACAAATTTCCAGTTAAAGGAACAGATCCAAGAATGTTTAAACAGGTTCCTTAACATTGTGAGATAGGGCATTTTTCAACATTTTCATCAATTTCTCAGGAAATAATGTTTGGATCTTGATGTAAAAAAAATCAGACATATTTATGGCATTGGTGGAAATCCAGATAATAATCCAGATCTGACAGACATGTGTAGGATTGTGTAGCCCTGACGGAGGTATGTCCTCTACTGAGTGCCTTTCTAGTTATAAGAAGGGATAGAATAGAATAGAATAGAATAGAAAGCCCTTTATTGTAATTTTACCAGTACAATGAAATTATAAAAGCTTAGTTAAGTTAAAAGGTATAAACCAACAAATTAACTAAACTAAAAAAACTAAATACAAACACGTCATAAATACAAACACACAACATAAAACACACATCATAAATAAATATAAAACCACGCATCAAGCGGTGGAAGACTGTTTTGAAAAGATCACAGTTTCTTACCTCTAAATAGCCACGTAAAATATGTGGCTATTAAATATGTAATAAAATATGAAATTGAATTGAATTATGCTGTAACTTTACTAAAATCACCCACTCTTTGCTAGGACCCCCCCCCCCTTCAAACACTTAAAACACAATTACAATTACAATTAGCCGCACCTACAGAAATCTGCTTTTCAATGCACATAAAAAGGTAAAACCATTTGTCCACACACACTCAGTCAGTTCAGTTAAAAAATTAATTGACATAACCATTTATTGCAATTATTAATAAGCAACACCACATACACTACACACACACACACACACGTCTGAGTAACATGTAAATGTGTAACCAACAGCGATGTTTTAGTGTTCCCCACAGGTTGAGAGTTGACTTGTGATGGTGGGTGGTGCAGCGTGTGACTGATGTGCATGTATGCATGCAGACTATTGGTAGGCTGTACATGGAGAAGCCTGTGGTCCCCACTCAGTTACTGCAGCACACACAACTCAAAACAGGTGTGTGGCCAAAAATTAGTTACTTAGAAAAGAATGAAACAAAACATTCTAACATGAGATTTATCTACATTTAAACTGAGTGATTTTATCTACTTAGGTTGGTCTTAGTCTACCTGGGCAGGCTGGTAAGGTAGATCCTTTCTATGGGAAGCACTGTATAGGCAACATCTCTCTTGGAGAGACACACATCCCCATCATCAGAGGCCCCTCTAAAGGGGCAGTGGCAGTGCACTGCACCGTGCCCTTATGGGAAGTTTAAGCTGTCATTGCAAAATGTGCCAGTTTGAGGGGCCAACCAGGGCCCTTTCTCGATTTCTTGGGGGGAGGGGGCAAATATTTGCCTGGTTTTTCTTCCCCCCTGATGGTGCACCACTGTGTACACTCAAACACCAAGAACCTCGTCTGCTTGTCTGATTTTCTTGATGGTATGTCAAGATAGCTTTTGAGGCAGGGCAGTGCATAGACATTTTGCAGGGCAGTAGCTCAAGCTAAAAAAAAAGGGCATCACTCTCAATTATTGATAGAAAATAAAGTTACATATGTGACATAAGTAAAGTGCTTACATAATTATTAATTTTGATACCCATACATGTATGCAAATGTTTAATACTCCACAGATTTACACAGAGACAATGCGCTTTAGCATTGACCATTTCTACATTTATCACAAGAACTGGCAACAACAAAGAACACTGTGCACCACACTGTGCATGCTTTAAGGGGTTTTCACTCGTATGGTTTGTTTGCATGTGGTCTATAAACCAACCAATCTATCCTCCAAACTACAACATTGCCCCAACAAGTGCATTCTCTGTCCTGAGGGGAAGGGCGCATTATTCTGCTATTGGTAAATTAGCTAAATCAATTCTGTGCATGATAATTAAGGGTTAATCTCCCAGAAAGACACCAACAGTAGAATATGATGTTTATGCTTGATGGATGACAACTGTGAGCCTCACCAGACTGTAACTGTCAGTGCCTGACCACACACCTGCTTTTTCTGAAGCTACATCTTGATGAGTTCTTGTCACTTCCCACAATTTAATAATATCTAAGGTAAATAGTAGCTCTTCCAGTTCACTCAGCCCTGAGCTTCGCCTACATTACTGCAAATGTATTTCCTTACATGTATTATTAATAAAGAAGGCAGGGGAACAACCAAATATAAGACACACTGAGCAGAGAGAGCAGGAGAGAGGGAGGGAGAGAGAGAAGTCATCGCTAACTGCTAATGAAACTAGCAGGTCTGCATAACATGCAAACAGCAGAAACAGAGCAAGAGAAAGTGAGACAACACACTCACTGCAGCTCAGCAATAAAACAATCAAAAAATATTTTTAAACAATTAAAGGAAGTGTTGACTTTGTATTCATCTGTAATGCAGTACCTTTAACACAGCAAACTGGAGTGACTTAAAATGAGGCTTCGTACTAAAATACTGCTGTGACCAATTCTACACATCAGACAGAGGGAGATAGAAATAAAGACCTGCCTCTAATAAAAGTGGATCCAGCGGAGGCTGTTAGCTGTGTGACACAATAAGAAAGATACAAGGTTTAGGCCTAGAATATGTCTGGACCTAGTATGTTTGGCTTAGGGCAAACACCATCTTTATCTGTATAATGAAGGCAGGTCAGTGAGTGGAGTTAGGGTACATTAACTGAGGTGGCTCAAGCCAAAAAGGGAGGGGAAGGGGATTGTGAATCTTGCAGAACTGGACCTTAAATGCATTACAACACGCTTTTAATTAAGAATTGATGCCATGGATGAAATTTAGAAACTCAAACAGAAAATTAGAAAAAGAAATAGAAAAAAATGTCCTGCTAAAAGAGCGCTCATCTAGTCAGAGGCCAAAAGGTCCAGTGCTTGAGCACCACCTCAGGTTTGTCTGTGCATGTGCCTGTTTTGAGGTGACAACTAAAAACGTACACCAGCCAGTATTAAATATGTTCACAACCTTACTCCAGACATTACTGCTCATGATGACATCAGCTTGCTTCAAGCCTATAGTTGGAGGGTGCAAAGTTTGAGTTAAAGTAATTTGTCAAAGACAAATGAATTATTTGACAATAACTCAGGAAGAGACTGACAGCTTTTACCCTACAGATCACATACCAAGGAATAGCAGCACATCATACAGTATGTACCTGATGAAGGTGTTATATATCAATGCATGCAAAGATAGCTAACCAGGAGGTCTGAAGCATGTTGTGTTTCTCTCACACGGCTGTAATAAAAACTTATGTGCCGAGAATCCAAAGTAATATATTCTGTAAAAACAAATTGCCAGTGTTAAGCAGTGTTCTCATCCTGCATGTCTGTGTAGTGTGATTCTTGGCCATGATTCCCAGTAATTATGTACTTAGAGTGAAGTGGTTTAGCATCACTTGGCTAAGGTATCTGGTATTTTGCCTCCAGTCTAATTTGCTTCTTTGACAACTCATTGCTGCTAAAATGCAAATCAGTAGAAGTGGAGCAGCAGGTAATAGAGGTTACAGTTTCCAGCTTGCCCTTTTACCTCTTGAAAGCTTGTTGTGTCCTTTATACTTCATAAAGCCTTTACTCCACTTTCAGTTTAGTTTTTCCATGATCATGGGTCTTTTTGTTTAAGGTGTGGTATAAATAAATGTTTTTATCTCAGTTGTGCTGGAAGATCTCAATATGCAAATTAGGCAGGTGGAGCTGGTAACCTTTCAACTTATTGGGTGGCTTTTTATTACCGATAATGATATATAAGCTGGTTTATGCATCTGGTAAATTATAGTGAATTAAGTGATTGTGTGAAACCTTCTTGTGTCTCCATCCAGTTTCACTCCCAGGACCAGTCAGTGAGCTGTTAACTATCAGCAGTAACGGTGGGGTCTGTTAGGTGCTTGGGAGGTCACGGAGGACGGGGAGCTGGATGTATGAGACGGCTTCATGGGCCTGAAGGACCATCTGGAGGATGGGACAGGCCACATCCTCAGCCTGGAGCTGGATCTGGACTATCTCCATGTGGAAGGCACTGAGCGGCAGGGCAGCCTGAGCACTGCAACAGGTGCTGGGAATATAGGAGTCCTGCAGGTCAGAACTGGTGCCTCGAGTAACAGCAGTGACAGCACTGGTAGCACCAGCACTAGTTTTAGCACTCATTCAATCTATAGCAGCAGCAGTAGTTGCAGTAACTTCTCTGAGGAGAGTGCCGTGTCCGACAGTGAAGATGAACGATTCCAGAATGGGTCTGGCTCTGAATTTCAAAATCCTCATCAACATCAGCCTCATCTACACCACCAAGAGTCCTCCTCAGTCTGTCAGCCAGTCAGGCTGGACCTGACCCTAAAGCGAGAACCCACACAGCCAGAACCATCACTGTCTACTGACCCTGTTGCAGACTGCCGCACCAAGGTGGAGTTTGCTCTCAAGCTGGGCTACTCTGAGGAGCTGGTGCTGCTGGTGCTGAGGAAACTGGGTGCAGACGCACTTATCAATGACATCCTGGGAGAGTTGGTAAAACTGGGAACCAAGACAGAGATGGAGCAGCAAGGAGGTCCGACTGTCTCCCAGTCTCCCTCTACCTCTTTATCATCCTCTTTGGCCTGCTCCTCCTCCTCTTTCAACTCCTCTCTGGACAGTTGTCGCCTGCGGTGTCCATCCCAGCTGCTGGAGGACAAAGAAAACCTTCGGCCCATTGTGGTGGACGGGAGCAATGTAGCCATGAGGTGAGAAAGAGAAGCTTTTGGAAATGTCAGGTTTATGCTCCTCTGCCTTACACTTAGGCTCACACATACATGTAGCCACATTATACTGATCCCTTCACCCCACAGGCAGACTGAAACAATACGTGAACAACAATGTTGAGTACCACACTAGTTGGCCACTATTTTCAACTGAGAGCAAAGTTATCCTGATTACAAAATACAAAAATGTGTTACTGACCAATAAATATGAAAATATTATTATTGTTATTATTATTAATTGTATTTTATGCGTATTTCTTAGTATAATATACCATATATATATATATATATATATATATATATATATATATATATACTTTTTTACAATTAAAAATAATTGCATATTATTACAGGACAAAGTCGAGGCTCATAAGTACTTTATAGTCACTGCAGAAATATTTAAATGTCTATTTTTATTTATGATTATGTCAATAAGTTAACAGAACATTAGGTCAAGGGAAGAAGTTTTTCAGTCTCTCTCTCTCTCTCTCTATGGCTCTAAACGAGGGTAAACAAAAATCACCTGACTGCTTTCTGAACTCTACTATTACACGCTCATCAACAATAGATACTAATTATTATTGATTGCAATAATCAAACTCGGTGTAGAATGATAGGATAGGCGGCAGCAGTGCAGCAGCAAGGTGTCTGTGAGGTAGCGTCATTCACAGGTGAGGTGGAAGAAGTCATTCCTGCCTGTTACATTGTTGCTGGTTAAATTGACCGTGCAATGCACAGAGCAAAACGACCCTCAGGCCACTGGGAAATGTCCCGGTTCTCCCGATTGGGCTGTCCGCCATGGCTTCACTCCATGAGTAAAATCAGTGGCTATGACAAAATAGTACAAAATACCTGCTTTTTTGGAGTGGTCAAATGAAACAAACATTATATGGCCTTTATTACCAGCTATGCTAGCCAAGTTAGCAACCATATGAGCATATGGCATACTTAATTAAAATGTCTTCAAGGGAGGGAACCTATACAAACAATGAAGAAGTACAGGGTCATACCCACTGACATCACATAATAGGACTGTATGTGTGGATATTATTTCTGCATGTTTTGGGAAGTAAGTTTTAGCCAGAAGTTTTTGTGTTGATCAACTTTTACTGTGGTTTAAGAAACAGGAAGTATATCTTACGACATACCGCAGCTTAAATTAAGCCGAGAATGAAAACCACAGGGACAGATGTTAAATAGCAAAATATTTTGTGTCTCATAAATGACTGAAAAGTTGAATGTCTTTGATAATTCACATTTTGAACTTGAATGCAGAGCCTAGTTAGGCTCTCTGTGTTAATGCAGTGCATTATTATCCTGATTACTGTGACTTGTCTCACAGTGCAGGTCACCAACTGGCCCTCTTACTTCTTGGTTTTCCAGTACAATTTCCAAATAATTGAAGGCAAAAAACAAGAATAAAAACTGGAACAGAATAATGCATTGCTAATAATACAAAAAAACAAAAGAAAAGCATAAAAGCACTAAATGTTGACAGGTGTGTAAATTAATTTAGTACAATATAGATATCAGGCCTAATGGAGAAAATAGAACATTGTTGTTGCCATTTGATCATTTATTCAGATAGATCTTGAAATGTCTGAACTGTGTGCATCATGCACTGGGAGATGATTTAAGTTTTTTTTATACGTGTAAACACAGTCTTTATTTACTTTAATTATTTGCTTGAGTCTCCTTGTCAGGTTAGCCATGCAGCATAGACTACCATAGTTATATATAGGTTAGTTATAGGTTATAAGTTCAGCCCAAAACCTAGCCTCACTTTGTGATACAGGCCATGTTCTGGCTGAAGTTACACTTGTTGATTTAACAGGGTTTTTGAGATCTGACTCTTAAAAAATATTTTTTAAAGAGGAAACCTCTGTGTTTGCCTTTGCATCACTGGTTATGCTTCAAACATTTTTTTTCTGTTTTTGCAGTCATGGGAATAAGGAAGTGTTCTCCTGTCAAGGCATCCAGCTGGCTGTAGATTGGTTCTTGGAGCGAGGTCACCGTGACATCACCGTTTTTGTTCCTGCCTGGAGAAAGGAGCAGTCGCGACCTGATGCTCTCATCACAGGTAACAGCTGCTGTAGTTTTCAAAGGAATGTGCCTAAATCTTCTGCTCAGCTTCCACTTCAATATCAAGTAGAACATCTATCAACTTTCTCTTGTCCTTTTTTGAAGTTTAACTGTGTACCCTCTCTTTCTTCAGACCAGGAGATCCTACGGCAACTAGAGAAAGAGAAGATCCTGGTCTTCACACCATCTCGCCGAGTGCAGGGTCGTCGTGTGGTTTGCTATGATGACCGCTTCATTGTCAAACTGGCGTACGAGTCAGACGGCATAATTGTTTCCAACGACAATTACCGTGACCTAGCCAATGAGAAGCCAGAGTGGAAGAAATTCATTGATGAGCGTCTGCTGATGTACTCATTTGTAAATGACAAGTAAGTAACTCATGTGGAAGAAGAACAAATTCTACTGGAGAGAAGGAAAAAGAAACTGCAAGATGATAGAAAACAGACATAAATCCTTAAGTTGCATTTTGCCTGTCCAAAAAATGCTTCAACTTAAAAAGGTTAATAATTAGTAATGACTTCATCTAGCGTGTGTCCAAAACACTAGTGTAAAAGCACAAAGCAATTTTGCTGGGAAATTATCCGAGGATGTCTTTCTTACTTTAGACACTTTCATTTCCTCACCGCTGTTCTTTTGATCTTTATTACTTCTCTTCATTTTTGCTCCAGTGATCAAATCCCCTGTGTACATGCTAGACCAGTCTTTGTATTACTTAATGATCAATAGTCATAGGAATTTTTTTTGGGTGCCAAACATCTACTTATTCCTGTGTTCTCCTTAGAAGACCTTTTGCTTTGTGGCTGTTGTTGTGTTGCTCAGCCTAATGCCTAAAATGTAAATGTGAAATTGTTGTTTTCAGCTTAGACAAAGTGTAGAGCTTCCACAGTAACTTGGTATATGAATACACTGTAAAAAAAAACAAAAAACTAGCAGGCACAAAGATCTTTTATCTCCGATCCAATAACTGACCGTAAGCGTCTTCAGGTTTCTCACTGCAGCACATCCCTGATGTTAGAAATTCACACTGCCTGTTAAAGAACCCTAATTTGGGATTAACAAGGGTTTAAATCTATTAACTGTGTATTTAGATTCATGCCACCAGATGACCCGCTGGGACGCCATGGTCCCAGTCTGGAGAACTTTCTTAGGAAGAGACCTGTGATCCCTGAACACAGGAAGCAGCCATGTCCATATGGTAAAACATGCATTTATATACACTTCTGTTCTGTCAATGGAGTCATACAAGTCTTCAAAAACCTGTAATATTTTAACTGCTATGACTGCTGCTGGAGAAATAATGAGTCTGGAGTATGTTCAGTATGTTTATTTTTTATGCTAGAGATTATGACTTTCCTCAAGAGTAGAAAAAAGATGCAAATACTATCCACTAGCTAACTTTCCAGCACATTAATAAGAGATACTTTTTTTGTTTCTTCCTTTAGGGAAGAAGTGCACATATGGTCACAAGTGCAAGTTTTACCACCCTGAAAGAGGTAGCCAGCCCCAGCGTGCTGTGGCTGATGAGCTCCGTGCCAGTGCCAAAATTTCATCAGTAGCTTCCAGAGGCATGCTGGAAGATGCCCTGATGATGAAGAGCCAAAGTCAAGGAATGTCTGAGGCCGAGCGAAGTCGGGGCACTCCAAAAAAACAGCCAAACCCCAGTCCTCGAAGCTCCTTCACCGACCTCCTTGAGGACAGGCTACGGGTCCAGTCCAAAGTGGAAGGACGCAGAGGAAGCAACAGCAGCAGCAGCAGTAGCTGTAGCAGCAGCTTTCTAGGGCATCCTGCTCCAGGGGGCCCCCCTTCATCAGGAAACCTGGACAGATGGGAGCACCCTGGTACCAGGGTTGCTGGAGCCTCAGGACCAAGCCAGGCCAATGCTTTCCACAGATGCAAGTCTCCAGAGCTGGGCTGCAGTTCCCTGGTAAAGGCCTACTCAAACCTCAGTCTGGTAGTCCCACAGAGTCCTGAATGCTTCTTCCCAGCTGATCTGCGAGCTGGATCATTGCCATCAGACTGTAGCAGTGAAGGAAGTGTCAGCTCTGACTCTTTTTCCCCTGACCCTTTGTTAGATGATGGCCCCAAATGCCACCATCACCACCACCATCCTCATCACCATCATCACTGCTCTGGCCAGTACAACCATTCTCCAATTCGTGTTCCACCTGGACTGGGCCAGCATGCTCCTCATAGCTATCCCACTCCTCAAGCACTCCAGAGACAGCATGGTTTCGGCTTGGAAAACTCTTCAGCTTCGGTGACCCCTCATGCATCTCCAAATCCTTTCAAAACCCCGTCAGCCTACATCTCTCCCCACTTTCAGCATCCATTGCTGAGCAGTTTCCCAGGTGAATTCACGACTCGTCCGCAATGCCCACCCCAAACATCCCCTGCTCACTCCCACTCTCAGAGCTCTCCCCTGAGCCACAAATGGATGGGCTCCCTTTGGCAGGAAGGTGGGCTCCAGGACTCCCGAGTGTACCAAGGGTCACCACTTCATTCCAGAAGAAACTATGCTGGGATAAACCAACAACCACAGCATCAGATAAACTGGGACCCCCGTTACCAGCAGTCCAATAAGCCTTGCTACGATCTGTTTACCTACCAGGGCCATCAAGAAGTCCATGAGAAGGATCGGCACCCTCTTTGGGGCAGGCAAGCCCACTCATCACCCCATGGCCTTTCAACATCAAGTCTTCCACCACCCCCGCAGCTGTCCCTTCCATCCACCACTTCACACAAAAGCCATCTGCCCTCATTGCCCCTACACCGGGAGCCCCCTGCCTTGGGTCGATACCAGGATCTCAGAGAGAGGATGTTTGTTAACTTGTGTGGCATCTTCCCTACAGATCTGGTGAGGATGGTGATGGCCAGAAACCCTCACGTGATGGATGCTCAGGAACTTGCAGCTGCAATTTTGTTGGAGAAAACGCAGCACGGGTCTTGAATGTAGCCAGAGGGTGAAGTTACAGCTTCATCTTAACCCGGCTCTCCTCTGCAGATTTATCCCCTGCAATAATCTTAATGATTAAAGTCAGGTTGAACATACACAAACCAAAACAAGATATAAGACTCCTCAAGCTGTTAATCAACTGCTAATTTTCACTGCAGGGAAGTTGTCTCATTACTTTTAATGGTATTTTTGTAAAGGGAAGTCCTAAAAATTGCCATATTTTTCTATGGATATGCCTGCTATTTCAGCACTTAAGATCAGGAAAGGTTGGGGTTTAATGTGCATGTCTTAAACTTTATTTTGTCAAGGCACCGGTGTGCTTAAGGAGACTTTTAATGTGTGTCAAGAGTGACAGTGTTGTTCATTTTGAATTAATTTATTTGTTACATTTTAAGTTATTTAAAATTATTCTGTTTTTGGCACTTTTTGTTGTTCTTGTCTTTTTTCTTTTCTTTTTTTTTTTGGGGGGGGGGGGGCAATCATATCAGGGTAAAAGTACTGCTCAAATTGTATTTTCCATCTGAGTGAAATTTTCCAGTCACTGAGATGACAACATGGAGTATGTAAAAAAAAAAAAGAGTCAATCGTAAAATATCACTGTCCCATTGCAAAAACATTCCTACTGCATTTAATGCTCAGATTAGCTCAGCTCAAGGGTTTCTCTCCAGTCTGACAGGTGGCAGATCAGATGCTGTGGTGACATTTTGTGGATTTCCCCCCACAGGGAAGTGAAACTCTGCGGCACCCGCAAGAGAAGATCGCAAAAACTCCACCCGAAAACCCCAAGCTGTTGTTCACTTATGAATGACAGTTTATTTCCTCTGCTTGGTTCACTGTCAGCTGACTTCACAGTTCATCAGCTTTCAGTACTGATTTTTTCATAACCCACCTTCTGTTTTTTTTCCCTCTTTAAACCACATAAAATTTCTAAGTCACATGAAGGTGGCTGTTGAGACCATGGTCACCAGAAATGTTTAGATAGAATTGTTGGTTTTATTTCCATTTTAATGTAAAATGTGTCTTAATTTATTACCATTTTTAATGTGTGTGAATGTCTTGTGCATGAGAAACAGGGTCTCCTTTGTCAGCGTCACCATCAGGGAGGGTTTAGCTGCCTAACACTGGATGTAAATCTTATGTCGTTGTCTGTTGAATACACAGATCCACAAGCTTTGCAGTAAAAGACAGGAACAGTTTGGCAAGAGTTGGGAAACACTTTCTTAAAATTAAAATCTTCCCACAGAGCATTTTACCGATATCATTACAGTGAACATCAATAGATATAGTAGTTTTTAGTTGTACAAACCTTTCTTAGAGGCATTAATAATCTCATTGGCTAAATTCAAACTCAACTAAAACCGATTTAAGTAATATATACTGTAAACATAAAAACATACTACAACCAACAGTCATTTTTGTCAACACTTTATTGATCAAATCATCATAAAAGCTATAAGATATCAAATCATAGTGAAAATGCTCATCAAAATTTCTCAGACCCAATCAAATTGCTTGTTTTTGCTAACAAAAATTAATTATTATAATTAATTTTAGTATCAGTATCAGTATCTTTTAAACCACTCAGCTTTCTCTTTTTTGTCTGCTTTCTCTTTAAAAAGTATTTGTAGCTTGTGTTCTATTAATGTAAAGCACTTTGGGCTGTGTTTGTTGTATGAAATGATAATAATAATAATAATAATAATAATAATAATAATAATAATAATAATAATAATGTTGTTATTTCTATTATTATTATCTCCACCAATGGGATTGTTGTAATTGTCCAAGGAACTGTTTGTAAAGCCAAAACTCTTGCCTGGTCGGTATAATATCTTGTAGCCAGATGACGCCTCTCTTTGTTGATACAAATTGTATCCTTTTAAACTTTTTAAACAAGATCATTGTTTTATATGAGAATATTTAAACAAAAAAAAAATATTTCGAGTTGAATATTTTGAGTATTTGTGGCAGACTTTGTCACCTTTGGTACTTAGCCTTTATTTATATGAGGGGGTATTTATTCCCTGTTTTTCCAAGTGCAGGGAAGAGAATGTCTCAAATGCATTTTTTGGGAACACATTGTTTATATGTCAAACCTTGGTATTGTGTAGCTTGAATACTATGAGACAGTGGTTTGGGTAGAGGAGGAGTCAGCCCAAAACATTCACAGTATGTGGCAGAAAATTACCCGTTTTAAAAAGTGTTATATATAAAGAGGTGTGTTTGAGACATATTGAAGCTTCTTCACGTCATACTGCACCTGAGAAGAGTATTTACTCAGAACACGGCTGGAGCTGAGACAGACTGTGCGTGTGGGTGCAGCGAAAAGAGCTTTATAAGAAGCTTAGCTCAAAGCTTTTCAAATTCTTGCCCCTGGCTCCAAATATTTAATGATGCCCTCGCCAGGAATCTAAAAACCACACCACAACAATTGTTCCTTTATTATGACCGAGCTCTGTCTCCCATGAAAGGCTCTCCTCTCCAGGGCTGCTCTGCGACGTGAAAGGTGTCACTCTCAGGAACAAGAGCTCAGTCATCACGCAGCTAAACCATCTGTCAGTTGAATTATTGTTCCGATGCTCTCACGGCCTTGATGTGCTGTGGTGTGACGGCCGAGTTAGTCAGTCATAACTGAGGGGCTCTCATCTGGCTCATCTGGCACCGTGTGTCAGTGTTTGCCACACGGTGAGACACTCTCTAATTTAATTAAACAAACCTCTAAAGGTGTTGTGTTGACATTTAGTGTATGAGGGCAAAAACTATTTTTCTACTGTCATGAACTTGTTAAAGAGCTATTTTTCTAATTGTATGTGATGTTTATCTACAAGAGGAAACTTAAGTGTTGCTGGATAAGGGGATGTACACATTGCTAAGCGTGCTACTGTTATGTTGTGTTTTGACTTCTCCACAAGTGTTGCTTGACTTAATGAGTTCAGACTGAACATGAAGCAAATTTCTGCCTTGCTTTGTTCTTTTTCCCCCCACACAAGTATGAATATTTTTGTGGTCAGTGTTTTTTTTTTTTCACACTTGTTAGCTGTAGTTGTTCATTTCGTCTGCAATGTCCGCACCAAATGCGTGTGTGCGTGTCTGTTGGGTAAGTGTTTGTGTTGGACTTACCTCAGAACTGAATTCCAGTTCTTTCTGTAATTCCTCAGCAGCTTCTTGTCTTCTCTGCGTTCAGGAAGAGGATATTGTCTAGAACGTTTTAAGTGTTCGCCTTAACTTTAAGCCTTAGCAGTGAGGATCCACTGAAAGCAACGCTGTCTGTGGGACTGTTTGCTTATCAAACCGCACACGTGTGGGAGGAAGCTGGCTCGTTAGCAAGGAGCGTGTGCAGGCGGGCACAGGTATTACTCCTGATGTTAACGATGGCCTGCACAACACCTGCCCGCTGACACTGAAGCCGCTTCATGGATCATTAGTTTCATGTTTTCACTCCTGTAGTTTTCCTACTGTGACATGTGAGTATATCTCAGTGAAGAAGGCCTTATGACTTCAGCAAGGCAGAAGCAAAGCAACAGTTTTGCCTGTACCTGTGCGTGTAATGACATAGGTCGCACAAAACTGCAGTTCCGTCTAGTAAAAGTCAGGGCTTTCCTGCCCACTACTACATCACCGTTACTTTTTTATTAATTTACTTATTTATTTTCTGGCAGATCATCACGGAGCTGTTGGGCAATTATAGTACAAATATATCCTTTGGTATAGGTCAATCCTGTGCTGCCAGCTATCCCACAATGCCTTGAGATGCTTGAGTCCCATGGAAACTGAGTAGGGGGAAAGTTTGCTCTGAGGTCAGTGGGTTTTCCAAAGTGAAATTCTGCTCACATCCTCATATATATTGTCTAAAATTTGCTTAATATTCATTCTGAGCACACCTTTAAAAATGTATGTGTGGCTTTCCTCTAGACAGATGTAAGTTGTAGCTCATTTGACTAAAATGGCCTTGAATCCAGCTGTTTTATCCAATGGGAATAAAATAAGTGTAAAATATCTAGAACAATGTCCCTGTTTATCACAGTCCATTCTCACCTTTACTCCTAATGTGCTTTAATATAGCTTCATTTCTGCTACAGAAATTATGTAAGTGCTGCCTCTTCAGGGACCAAAGCCAAGTAAAAGGCTTTGTATTGCTTTCAAATGTTTTCCCTTGCTCAGGTCAACGGTGGTTATATTAAACCAAAATTTAGTATTTTACACTGCTGCTGTTTCACTGTGCATCCTGCTGGGGCAGATGAAGAGTTTCATTCCAAACGATGGTCTGATCAAAGCCCAGTCAAAATCTGTTGTCTATCTATTTTACTTTTTAGCATAATGTGCAAGGCTGACAAAAGGTATTGCTTTAAGGTGGTATTGAATTTTAAAGTTTTCTATGTACAGCCCAAATAAATAATCCGTTTTAGAAAAAAAAAAAAAAAGATAACAAACTTGAGATTCAAATGAAATTGGTTGAAACGTATTTCCCTAAATGAATTTTACCTTCATGTCATTAATTATGTTTTTGTTCTTCATTTTCCCAATATCGTATGAAAAAGTCTTTTGGGAGTGGGTCTCTTTACGCTGCAGGGCCAAGGAACTCTACTGAGTTTTAGGCAATGAAACATAAAACCAACCTGTCATACCCACTGAATCTGGGAAACTGTTGTGCTGTTGTGAACCGACTGTTCTTGTGTGTGATGTATAAGTGAGCAATAAAAGTCCTACTCAAGCTTTCATGGATTGTTTGGTCCTCGTGAGCTTCCTTACTGGCTCTGAAGCGGTGTGTACACTATATTTCGGTTTGACACTGAGGGCCTCTGATGGAAGGAACTACGGTTCAGGATTATGTAGATTAATAAAACAGGCGCATTATAAGATTTTATATATAATGAATCCAAATAGAATTTTTTTTACCCCCCATAAGAACATGTTTAAAAAAGTTTTTTTTTAAGTTTTCATGTGTAGAAATCTTTCATTCTGGAGTTTGTTCTGGCTGTCATTTTAAAGATTCCTGTTGTTTTCTTTTTTCGTTTAGCTTCATTTAACCAGGCAAGTAATTAAAAATGAATTCTTATTTATAATGGCAGCCAGCTGTCACTGGTATCAGTGAAGCATATCCGTGAGAACTAAATAACTAAGTGATCCAAAATAGCTCCTTTGAAGAGGCCCAGCAATAATGTCTTCTTGTGCCAATGAATTAAATCTGTGTTGTACTAAAGCATAAAAAGACACACTGGTGTTTGTTGCTTACACTGTTTGTAGTCGCATTAATTGTGCATATGGATGTGTTCCTATATGCAGAACAATCTAATCTACTCTAATCGCTCTAAGTAAATAACAGAATATGGCATGTTAAGATCATACCCTTAAGATCATACTGTAGCTTTATAGTTGGAAATATAAATGCATTCTTTATTATGGGGCAAAATATATATTTGAACAAATGTTTCAGTGGATGGAGAACGCCAGCAGAGTTAGCATTAAAACCAAGCAGATTTAGTTTGCATATCTGTTTGCTCAGAGTGAGCGTTTGCAAACTGACAGCCGTTCAAGAGGATAAGTTATCTGACGTAACACAAACAGATCAATGACACTGACAGCAGAACTGAACAGGATAACTATCTCTACACAGAATAACAAAAGGTAATACTAGATGGGAAGGAAATGAGGCGAATAAGGCGTTTCTTTCTTTTCTCTTTTTTTTTTTTAAACAAATTATTTAAATTGTTCAACTGATGACAAAAGAAGTAAAAGTAAGGTACAGATATTAAAGCTTTACAGACAAGTGTGCCAGCAACATCAAAAAGCTACAAATGGGCATTTTATTTTGTTGAGTACAAGCAACGATATCAGCCAATTCTGTCCGGTCTTACTTTGTCTACCAGTCCTGTTGTTGTTTAATTATCATACATGCAAGCATTAATATTGTCAGTATTGTACAAGGGATGAGTCCATGTTTGACCGGATACGTTGCTTGCTATTTTTCCAACAGATTAAAAGACATGTGCTTCCTTGGGGCGGGGGCAGAGCTTTAAAAAGCAGGTAGCAGTGTGATTGGCCAACTGCTGTTCGGCAGAGCTTTGGCGAGGCTGAAGCTACAAAGCCTGTCAGCTGGTCTTTCTCCCGATAGAACAAGAGCTGGAGTTCCTGCGGTGGCAGCAGGTTTTGGGTTTTACAAGGAAAGTGAGGCATTGACATGGCAACGAGACAAACTGTCCCTCTCCATCGTTGTGTCCGCCCTTCCTCCAGGCTCACATGGACTCAAACTCGTCAATGCGTTGCTTGGTGTTACCCTGGCGGATCTGGCGCAAGGTTTTGTACTTGTCTCTTCCTGCCCTGACGTTCTCAGCGTGCAGCATGTCGTTCTGCGTTTTCTTTGTGTCGTCACGGGCCTCGGCCAACTCTGAACTCAGAGCCTGGACAGAAGAGAGAGACAGATAGAGAGGTGGTGAGAGACAGCAGAAAAACTACATGACAGTTCACAGTTCAGGCGATGATGCATTGGGTGTGGGGCTTGGGTGGATCAGAAAACGAGTCACTATCTAGTAGGGTTGTCAAAATTTTCCAGCCGGCCACTGTGAGCCCAGCAACTGGCTGATATATTCGCACAATCAGCAAATCATGGAAAAACACAAAATCACCAGTTTGGGATTATTTTGGTTTTAAACCTGATGCAACTGGCAAGCCAGGGGACCTAAACAGGGTATATATATGTTTGCCATCTTTGCAAACGTATAGTGCCAGCAAAAGTTGCTACCAATTTGCTTGAGCATTTGCGAATTCACCATCCTGCTGAGCATGCTGCTGTAAGAAGCCTCCACTCTCCAAAAGAACAAACAGGTGAGGTTAACATGCTATTAGATGATCAGGGTGCACAACCGCACTTACAGTTTTTGGTGTAGTTCTCAGATGTGAGAACTCAGATTTATGAATGCTTTTCTGCACCAACTGATCAGACAGCAACCTATCACGACGGCTTAAATGTCATTTAGTCACTGTGCTATTTTGTGAAAGACGGAAATCAGTGCTACAAGAATGTGCATAATATATCCCAACTCCAACTGTCGGTTCCTATTAGTGCACACTTTGAATTGTGCTGTACAGGTTCATTATTTACCAGACAGACCGTTAAATAACAAAATAACCCAAAAAAACCAACCACAATGGACTCAGCCAATTGCAGATAACCAATATATTCGACCAATCGCCTAACCCTAGTTTCTGCCGTGACCATTTGCCTCATGCAGTGCGACACATCTCCTTTGCACAAAGTCAGTCAAGTTGTTGATTGTGAGCCGTGGAATTTTCTCCTCTACAATGGCTGTGCAAAGTTGCTGGACATTGGCAGGAAGTGAAACAGAGTATCCCAAACATGGTCAATGGAGGAACTGGGATGTTTTAAGCATTAAGCTTGTGCACATCATGCTGCAACATGAGGCAATGGTGGCAGATGAATAGCATGACAATGGGTGTGTATGTGCGTGCGTGTGTATTTTCTGTGTGTACTGAAAAAAAATCGCAAGAAAAATGGGAGTAAAAAGAAAAGTATTACATTAAAAAATAGATTTATAACACATTGAACTGAGTTTCAGTGCATTACACAAAACAAAACTTCTTGAACCACATTGTAATAATTATGTTTTATGGGCCGTCCTTCCTGTCTTGCACCGCTGCTCTACCTGTAGCTGTTTCTTGACACGTTCGTTTTTCTGCGCCTCGGTGATGCGTTCCTCTTCACTGCGGTGGCTGGTGACACCATCACTGAGCAGCTCGGCGCTCGCCTCGGCGTTCGTCTCATCGTGCTCGTCGTGTTCGGGCGCTGGTGGAGATGTCATGGCCGTCTTCAGCTCCTCCCTGGTCTTCTCCAGGTCCTCCTGTGCTGACAGAGCCTGGAGAGAACACATATGCATAGACACTGACTCTTTACAGATGTTGACAAAGATAAATATGGACACATTTACTGTCTGTTTCTGAGCTTTTTTTTTTTTTAACTCTTTCAGACAAGAATAAAACTAAATTAATCTTTTTTAACTGAACTTTTAAATGAACTTTTTTCTTTTCTTAAACCCATGTATCAACTATCAAGCCTATATGCACTGTCAGCTGTTTTTGCATATGATATTTTATGATATTCAGATTTTTATTTTTCTCTTCTTCAGGGTCTGGTTATTTGTAAGGTTACAGAAAAATGTATTAATAAATTAATGTCTCTTTATAGTAAAAATGTTTCATGTGGCAATTTTACACATTTTCCTACAATTTCTACACTTGTTTACAGTGTTTAACCTGTACAATATAATTTGTGTGTCTCTGTCCAGGTATAAATTGTACATGTTTATTTTTGTACACATTACACATTTTTGTACTCTTGAAAAAGAGATCCAGATCTCAGTGAGAATACCTGTTTAAATAAAGGTTTTAATGACTATATTATAATTAGTCTGGAACTATTTCCTGCTATTGTAATAATACACTACACAAATAATATAAGCTAAAAGGAATATATGAGTGAAATGTTTTTGTTTTCTGCTGCCAGGACACTGTTCCTGAGTAGCTGCAGTTAACAGGGTCGTTTGGAGGTGAGGCCTCAGCTCATGGGTAACAGAACTTGGCAGAGGATGATGGGAAGTAACTGATAATACTGCAGATCAACCAGTTTCTTAATTTCTAAAAGCACAGCATGTGCACATGATATTATAATCTGTGCACTTTTATTTGTTTATCTG
Organism: Trachinotus anak; assembly: GCF_046630095.1. NCBI lineage: Eukaryota > Metazoa > Chordata > Actinopteri > Carangiformes > Carangidae > Trachinotus > Trachinotus anak. Next base: position 17,387,587 of record NW_027273852.1, read on the forward strand.
CATTCTTCCCTTTTTTCTAACCGACGGGAGTGTCCGGTTTCCTCTGCACTGCAGTCTTTATCACTGCTAACTGTGGGTGTGAGGGAACCTCCCCGTTCCATTTTCACTCTGCAGGCCTCACGGCCAGTTACAAGGAGTGAGAGACAGAAAACGTGATCCCAAAAAATTAGCTCCTGGGCACGGTGATGGCACTGATACAGCTCACCCATGTTTTTGGTGTGAGTGAGGCCAACTAGGGGCCACAAAATGAGATTTTTACTCCCTTTTTTTTTTTTTGATCCAATCAATTGTTTCTTACACCAAATTTAAATTTTCTGGATTCAAAAAGGGTGGAGCCCAAACGTACATAAACACCACACACACACACACACACACACACACACACACACTAATATTCAGGGGTCACACTTACTTTGTGTTGCCATTGTGTCGCTTCCTCTTCTTTTTTTCTCTTGGCCTCCTCAAGCAGAGAAATTTTGGCAGTGAACTCTGCTAACTCAGCAGCCTATTGAAAAAAAAAACACATGCCAAAACCGAATCCAATGTGATGTCTAGCCACCAGTCCAAAAACCCAAACTTACACTATTTGCAATTTTCAACAACATGACACAGGCGGAATAAGAAACTTCTCATATTTTAAAGTTGGTAGTTTTCTTTGAGCAATGATGTCGTCTTGGACATCACAGTCCAGGGTTAAGAAGGAGCTAAATGAATGATTGCAATGTCAGTTGTAGTTGTTGTCACCTGTCATTTGTACCTGGACAAAAGCATCAGACAAAAGGAATTTGAATAAACGTGTGGAAACGTGTGGTTGATATGTTGTGGTTGATACCAGCTGTTCGTGGTTCTTCATCTGGTCGGCGGCCTGTTGAGCCAGCGATGCCTTGGCCTCCTCCGCCGCTTGCCTCTCCCTCTCCAAACGCTCTGCCTCCTCCTTCGCTCGCTTCCTCTCCTGCTCCAGCTCCAGCGCTTTGCGAGTCTGCTCCTCCAGCTCTGCGCGCACACACATAAAAATATGGGTTATGTACCATCCTTAAGCTGTGCGAGTGAAGCCAGAGTTACACAACAGTTTTACAAATGTTTGTGTGTGAACCAGGTGTATGTTCATTTTCACACACACGCAGTCAGATTTATCAGTTTCATCATGTTCCTTTAATCAGCCCTGGAGGATCTGTTAATGACATTCAGGTCTCAACATTCTGCATAACAACATTTTAAAATGATACATATTGATTATATTTATTTGATAAACTAATCAAAAAATAAATTTGTGTGACAGTGAAATATTTTTTAGACAGCTTTAATAAACCGTATCTTCACCTCACTGTCTTTGCTGTTCGTACATGAGCAGATGAATGTAGATGAAGTGTGAGTGTGTGCAGGAGTGTGTATGCATGTTGCACTGAGACCAACCTTCTTCTCCACATGAGCAGTTCACAGGTGTCAGATGTAAACATGCTTTGAATTAATTTTACAGGTGAAGATTTTGAACATTCTGTCTTTTTTTTTTCTTTTTTTAAACACCCTGAATGTGGAGTCGAGGCTTGCAAACGACTTATCTTTCCTTACATCTCTTTGTACAATGTTATTTTATGACAAGGTTGACCATGGTGAACCTGCAGGATTTATGTGAAGCTGTAAAAATACAGCCTGCTGTTGCTGCCTGAGGCTGTAACCCCCCCCCCCCCCCCCCCCCCCCCCCCCCAAAACACACACACACGCACTTCCTCCACCTCCCACAGTCTTGGAGCCTCAACTTTATGCAAATTCACAGAAATGGGACATAAGATATTTGGTGTCACACAAGTATCTATAGGTTGTGTGTCTTCTTGCCTGACATGAGTCTGCAGTCTGTGAACACCCATACTGAGCTGACAAGGTCCTCAGAGGAAGAGAAGTTTGCATGGTAGCAATATAATATTCTGAGACTCATACAGGGCCAGGTATCATCAGGTACAGGCCTGGGTGTCAAATCAATTTTTTGATACTAGTGTAAATATGATACCTGACTTTCAGTTACTGATACTAAAACTTTTTTGATGTTTTGACAAAATACAACTATGCCTCCCTGTAAAACCTTTTTCTCATTTGACAAAAGAAGCCAAAGTTGTTAAATGTTTAATGTTGCCTAAACGCAAGCAGCTGTACATCAACCTTGTCCACTAGTGAACTAGAAAATTGTTTAAACTATTATTTAAAACACAAAGTATCTGGTCAAAGAAGTAAAAAAAGAAGTAAAGGAAACTATGACCCTGGCAAAACATTGAACTTTTAACATAGTTGTTTATATGAGATTTTACAGACACGATTGAGTTGGTATCAAAATCACGTGAATGCAACGATTTTACAACTAATATTCTTTTTTTTTAAATGGCCAAAGCTCTGGCTCAAGTTAAACCAGTATGATCTGTTCAGCCTCTGACAGCTGTTTGAGAAACTCCTCAATTCTCAAAATGTTGTTTTTCAGGTTGGGAAAGTCATTGCTCTCAGCATCTGACTTTGAACAGTGTTTGTGTAAACTTCACACAATGCATGTCTCTTGTATGGCAGGTGAATGGAGGCAGGGCGAGGAGAGCACGTGCCCGCTTGCTGTGCACGTGTGGTGTTGGTCCAGTCGCACCTTTCTGAGCTCTCTGCGTCTGCTCTTCGATCTGCCTCAGCCTCTCGATCAGCTCGTCCTTCTCTCGCTCTATCCGCTCCTTTTCCTTCTCCGCGAGCTCCCGCTTCTTCTTCTCGTTCTCCAGCTGCGCTCTGTCGACGACACACAGGAAGCAAACGTTACACCCGGCTGGTGACTAATCAGCTGATCGTTCGAAGTTATATACCATCAGAATAGTCAACAAGAAATGTATGTAGTAGAAACACTGGTTTTTACTCCACTGTGTTTTGGATATGGTGTTTGTGTGCATGTTGTTTGTTTGATGACGTATTATATTATAGTGTGGTTGTCTTGGCAATACGTCTCCATGAATTCAGGGGGCGGAGCTTATGACGAAGCACTGAATGAGGGTGTGTATTTGTTTTGCTGTTGAGTTTTTATTGAGTCTTTATTCAGAATCGTCTACTCCACCTTTAAATACTTCACAAATCAATATGAGAAATCCACACCCAACACACCCACAAACAATCAACAAATACACAAGTTAAAGCAGCAGTCTCCACGGCAACAGAAACCCACACCAATGACCTGGATGAGAGGTGAAACGTCTTCCTAGACAAATAACCAAGTCCAGTTGCTTTCGATTTAAAACTCCTTTGAGACTCACCAATGACATTTAAAAACAAACTTCAGATCCATATTGTATATTGTCTGCTGTGTTCATTGCTCCTTGATGTTGTAGTGCTGATCGCTGTGTCATGTTTTTCTACAGCACGACATCATATTTATAACAAATGTATTAAGCTGTGTCACCACAGTAAAACGCAGTTTGTTCCAGCACTAACAGATTCAGCCCTTCAGGTGTTAAGTGTGAGTGTGATTTCTTTTAATGCAACACTGCCCCCTGCTGATCACAAAGCTTCACCAGTGAATGTCCACTTCAAAGATCGGCTCATATGTGGTCCTTTAATACACCATGAAGACCACTGCACACTGGATGTGGGCATGCACAGGGTCAGGATGAATACTGACCTATAACCCTACGTGCTCTCACCATTTCAGATATGCACTGACGGTAAAGTGACGGCAAAGCTGCCAAGTAACTTCTCACACAAGCTGATGCTGATCTGTGACACCTAATCACAGTAAGGAAGCCATATATATATATATATATATATATATATATATATATATATATATATATATATATATATATATATATATATATATATATATATATATATATATATATATATATATATATAATATATAATATTTGATGTGACTGTCAGTGTTATAATTTACAATAAGTGTGTTTGTGCCAGTCTGTACAGGCGTTGCTACACCTATTATTAACAGACAAAAAAGTGCAAAAGAAAATTATTAATAGTTATCTTTTCTTGTTTAATAAATAAACAGAAAAGCCGTCACATCCAGAGGAGTAAATGAAAGGAAAAGCAACATGTGCTGTACCTCTCCATCTGTTTGTGGTGCTTCTCCTCTCGGGCCTGGGCCTTCATCTGCTGCACCTCGATGGTGTCAGGCTTCCTCCTCCTCATGTACAGCTCATGGTTTCCCATACATAATGCCAGGATGCGTTTGTTGATCCGCAACCGAGGGGCGTAGAACACAAAATCCTGGAGAAAACAGGTTTAGTGTAACCAAAACCATACAGTAAAAAAATGATCATCAATCACACATCACTCCAACACTCACTGGAGCTTTCTTGTCGATGGGCTTGATCACAAACTTCTTATCGTTGAAGGAGATGTTTCTGATCTCGCTCCAGGGGAAGCCGATCTTTGGAGACAACCTGAGCAGGAAGTGGTGAGAGTTTTCATGATTTAGTGAACTCTAGCACATGTGCATTCTTTGAAAGATTCAAAATCAAAAATGATTTTTAATGTTGGGTGTCAGGATGAAGCTCTGTGAGGGGTATTTTGTTTTCAGGATGTTCATCCTCTGTGCTGTTCAACACCAAGAGAGGGCGCTGTTGTCAATGAAATGCATGGTGAGTGAGGGAGCTGGGAAAGTCTTCAGTTCATATTCTTTGGCTGTAAAGTAGCTGCAGTAGCAGCTGATGTAGAAGCTCCATTTTCAATGCATTAATCCCCCGTCTGATAGAAATACTGCAGATTATATTTTCCAGACTTTCTTCTGAGTAGACTTAAAAAAAACAAAAACAAAACGCTTGTTGTATGTGACATGCTTTTATCAATGAAGGGGATCAAAAGTTCTATTCCACTGTTTAAGACTGTTTAAAACTTAATTTTACTTATCTAATGACAGACATGTTTCCCCATCATACAGTTTGATATGAGATTTATTGCTTATTGCACATAAAGTTGCAATCCAGGTGTCATTTAACTGCAGTGGTGGATGAACTGTAGCAGAGAATCTTCCTAAAATAAACACAGTGAGTGGGCGTTGGTGTTGGTGTCATTGACAGAGACAACTTCTCTTCTCTTTTCTTTCTCTTTCACATTTCGATTCTCTGGTTTGATTACGTGCTGATCACATCAGCTTGACCAGTGGTTTTCCGCCTTCTGGCCTCATGGTCCCATAAAATGAAGCAACCTCTACCGGTGACCCCTCGTCAGACGTTGTATATCACTGAGATGTGTGAACAGCTGCACCAAAGAGTAATACTTCACAGATTGTTTCATTTTTCTATAATTTTTTACATGAGTTGTAAAAGAAGTAAAACTACTCAATTATTTACAAGAATCAAAGTCAGTGCGTGTGTGTGTGGTTTGGTTACTTGTCTTCGTGCTCATAGATGTTGAGGCCCAGCGCGTCGACCCCAAGCCACAGCTCTGTGCCCTTCTTGTTCTTAATTTCAAAGTAGTTGACACCGTACATCTCCAGGTCCTGAGCAATCTTCAGATACTCCATCATTGCATCCTCCCTGCACACACACACACATACACACACATAAAAACAATGGCAGACAGAAAGACCTGAGAATTCAGGTGTCAACGTCTTAAAAACTCAAGGGTTCAGGAAATCCTTTGTCCCCCTGCCATTAGGCTGTTCAACACCTCAGCCAAAGGCAGTGGATCATGACACTGACTCATATCTTCACTAAATACACGAATAAGCTACTGGACAATTTGAATTTATTAATTTAATAAAGCATTTTTTATCTTTATCTTATCAATTACACAGTGATTTCTCACCTCTCTCTCACACACACACACACACACACACACACACACACAAACACACACACACACTCACCTGAGCATGCTTCTGTGTTCCTCATGCCAGGTCTGTATTCTGTCCTCCCACTGCTCCTTCGTCAGCTTGTGTTGCTCCAGAACTCTACAGGACGCACACAGAAATAGGGAAACAAATAAGAAAATAATAATATAATAACATGAGGAATAAATATCACCAGAACACATTCTCTTTGTGAGCCAGTAGCTGCTGAACGGCCCACATCATGACCAGACCTGCAAATTTAACTCAGAATACAATCCTAAAAATAACCGATGATACAGAATAATATGTATAATATTAGAGGGTGGTTAGAGCTGAGAGGGTCTATTAATCGAAGGGTCAGTGGTTCAACCCCCAGCTCCTCCTGTCTGTGTCAGTCTCTTAGTAAAGTCCTTTGACAGCTCAGGCAGGAAAACACCACATAAGTCCATTTACTATTTGTGTAAATGATGGTTGTCACTCTTCCTGAACACTGTGTACGTGTACACACTGTACCTTTGTGGCAGCAGCCGGTCGGAGGCCAGGTAGCCAGGCTTGTGAATATCTTTGCTGTAATCTCCATACTTGGCCTGCACAGCGTAGGAGGCCAGCAGCACGGCGGTCTCCGGGGGACAGTAGTTCTCATCATTCAGAATGGCCTCCTTCACCTGCACAAACATGTACAAACACACACACTCTCAGTCAGTACAAGTCTATGCTCAGAACCCCAGAGGTTCCCCTGCAGAGACGCCACAGATGCTCAGTCAGCCTTTCCTGGGTTAATAAACCTCAGAGTATATATAGAGCAGCAGTGAGTCCATCTGCCGCTCTGTCAGTCCAGAGGCAAGTATCTAGAGAACTGAAGGAGGCATCGCCATGAAATTTAGTCCAGGCATTAATAGAAAGTCAGGGGATCCCCTTTAGCACTAGCAGGTATACATCTTCTCTTTTCCCACAGGGGTGATTAAAGCTGGGTATTATTTGATTTTTTTAAATAAATAAATAAACCAATAGTTTTTGTGGACAAATATAAATTAAAATATACTGTTTATTGAGCTTTTTCTAGCCTGAAATGCTAAACACTAACACAACTTGCCTAATAGCATACAGTCTAAAAATGTTTATGTAAATTAGAAAATATCTGATGAAATGATCATTAACACTGCTCACACACTAAGACAAGCAACTACCCCTCCCTGCAGCGTGGTGCAGAGTCAGATGTCAGGCCACACAGAGTGCACTCTGGAGGAGTTGGGGTGCTATGTTCATAGTCGCTATAAACTGCTGTGTGAAGGACGGGATCCACCATAGAAGGAGAGCAGCAGCAGCTCAAAGCTTCTGTACAGAAACCAAAGCTATTCACACGCTGCACAGATAGTCACCTCTGCTGGAATATTCATATGTCTGAATCATTTTTATTCCCACGTCACTGAAACAAGACGTGCAGTGGAGTTATTATCCTGGTCTGTTGTAACAGGGAGACAGGCTGAGACTGGCTGATGGCTCACAGGAATAAAAAACCTACATACGGTTCATAACAATGACTCAATAAAGCACAAAAAGTTGATTTTTATTCATACTCACTTTTGCATAAATACATGTCTACGTATACCTCTGTTGGACATCAATAAAGAAATGACATAAAATTGAAATCAAACAAAAAAAAATACAAAACACGTTTTTAAAAAAAATCCAAAATGAGCTCACTGCAGTGAGGTGCAGTAAATCACTCCCCACGTCCACCCTGTGTTAGTGAGTGACCTTACACCAAATCATCTGAGCAGACCAGTTGCACAGTACCTGCAGGAAGAAGAGCTTCTGTGTGATCTCCTGGATCAGCTCCTCTGAAACATCCTCTGGAAAGAACTTTGCTCTGAACTTGAACTGCAGCGGATTCTCCTTCTTCACATCCTGCTGGGTCACCTGGGGAAGACACCCACACACCACCTTTCATGTTTTACCCCTCACCCTCTGCCTGCACACGTCTGTGTGATCTTTAAACAAGATTAAAGAGATATTTCTGTAAACAAAATGTGTTCACTGCTCTGAGGCTATTTGGATTGAAGCCTTCAGCAAACAGAATACTAAATTTACTTCTGAGGCTTTCTACCATGATAAAGTCTAAAGCGCCGAGTCCACAGGAGGACGGCTGTTTACTGTTTCATGTCATGTTTTCAAGCTGTGGAAATTAATGAGAAAAACAAGAGCAAAATACAAAATATGAAAAGTGACAGATTAGCTCTTTTGGACAGATGTGGTTGTGTTCGGGGTCTCTCACCTTCTTGTTGAGTTTGAGCCACGTCACGTAGCCTTTACTGTCTGTGTACTGCAGGCCGAAGAACCAGACCTCCCTTAAACCCACCGTCTTCACCACCTGAAATCACACAAATGCTTTTTGTGGTTTTTTTTGTCCTTTCCCTTCACTTCAACTTTGTCTTCCCTCCCTGCTCCCTCAGACATGCTCACATTCTCTGCCATTTACAAACTAGCGTCCCATTTACATTCACATTAGACTGACCGTGTAAATCTAATGTGATTTACACAGTCAATACAACAGCATTCACTGCAAAATAATGAACCCTCTCACACACACAGATGTGCTCACATAAACTCATTAAATACCAAATAATCACACAATCAAATGCAAAAACACTCATCCATGAAACAGCCATCCAAAACATGCCGTATCAATGGCAACTGGTACAATCAGTCACATTTCTAAAACACACACACACACACTCCCACACGCAGAGGGCCTCCAGTGGGGCTGGGAATGCGGTATGCAGGGACAGCTATGCGGATGCTGAGAGCTCAGCAGGCAGATTTAGAAGTGGAGCCTCAGAATGTGAACGGTTTGGGAACGTCGGCATGAGATAAAGGGAATAATAAGTGGAGGAGAGGAGAAGAAAGACAGGCAACATAAAAGGGATGGAAAAATCAAGCTGAGTGCACCACTGAACAGGACTCTTTACTTTCATATTAGATGAAAACACACTTTAAAGTGTGTGATTATGGTCCATCAAAGTGTTCAGAGGCAGGTTTACATGTTTGATTAAAGTTTTTCCTATCTCACTAAGGCCTTTTATCATTGTGTGTGTGTGTGTGTGTGTGTGTGTTAGAGTGAGATTATGGGTGTTTATATTTAGCTCTGCAGCCTCTTTATCAATGGATCCCTCTCTTCATTCATGTGAATCTGCACCATTTGAAATTAAAACAGCCCCCAGGCCCGACTGAAAGCTGCTGCTGGCACTTACACATCATCACAGACTCACCATTCACTGCTGGACAAGTGACTTCCTGTATGTTACATGATCGCAGGGAGACCAGAGTGTTTTCATCCCACAACAGTACACAGCATGTGCATATTTAAATCATACTGCAGGTTGTTGATAATTATACTGAGGCAACTTCAGCATCAGTCACTTCTCCCATTTCATTATCTGACAAAGTTATCCTATTCCAAAGCATCTTCCCGAATCAGTGCAGTGTAGAAATACAATGCTCCTCTTGCAGAACATCCAGTGAATATTTTTAAGCTGCATTCTGTCCTCATCAACTCATGATCTTACAGACTCCCCCAAACCTCCACGTATTCCTTCAGGATGTCACACAACTTCATCACAGCCCGATCATGTGTTTTACTTTGACGCTGGCAGTCACCATGAAACACAGTCCTAACTATTTTATCCACACCTATTTTTAGCTCATGATGGACATATGAAACTTCACAGCGCCGTCCACCGCTGGCGTCTATCGTTACTTCCACACCTGTTTGCTCACTCACTTTTCTTCTCCTGTCTCCTCTCCATTCTCCTGTAGCAGCCAGAGGGCTCCTCACGCTCCTCAAGTCGACCCTGGTTAGGATCTTTAGGGTTTTATAAACTGAGTGATTCATCATTTAGTCTAGCTCTCAGAGCACAAGGAGACGTCTTCCAATTGCTTGTTTTGTCCAAACAAAAGTTACAAAACCGAACAACCAAGCTAATCCTCACATTTGAGAAGCTGGAATGCACTAATATAAGATATGAACTGCATGAGTGTAAACATACACAGTAAAACAAGCGTCCACAGGCAGATTGACTAGCACTATGTTACTATACAGCAGCAGGAGTGTGTGCAGACATCACTGGACATTTGACAGCTGGTTGCTATGACGATGCATGGGCACAGTAAGCTGAAACATTCAGATCTGGTGAGTCAGCTGCGTGTGTGTGTGTGTCATAGATAGAAAGGAGATAGAAACGAGGGAGAGAGAGAGAGGAGCGTATGAGAGTGTCAGAGAAGGATGGAGGTAAAAGCGAGAAGGCAGTGTGTGTGTGTGTGTGTGTGTGTGTGTGTGTGTGCTCTCCGGTATAGAAGATTGCAGCCCTCTGCTGGTTCCCTCAGCATTTAAATGATGACAAAGGTCCAACCAACACATAAACAGCAGGCATGTGGGCGGGGCTGCGGCGTCGAACAGGACGCAGTGGAGACAGATGTGAGGGAGATGACGGCCTCATAGAACCAGAGCGAGCTCTACTGGGCCGATCGCCCCACAACTGTCTCTCTCTCTCTTGCTCTCTCTCTGTTTGACAGGGAGCCACAGACCCATCGGGAAACCTCCCGGTGCTGGCTTTATTCTACTCTCACTACACAGAGAACGTTTACTTTTCTTCACAATAATATCTGTCAGATGATGATGGAAGTTCCTGCAAATACAACACCTCTGAGCTGAAACTGAAATTGGTAGAGTGAGCTGGAGCTGCGGGAGAAAAGCCAGACCTGAACCCAGGGAAAGGTCAGGACATGGCCTCAGGCTGGGCTAGCCTGTCTGTGTGTGAGAGAGAGTGAAAATAACAGTGTCTCTACAAGAGAAACAGAAAGCAGCAACAGGTGTGTGTGTGTGTTTGTGTGTGTGTGTTTGTGTGTGTGTATGTGTGTGTGTACTTGTACTTGCTACATAGTAAGGACCAAAAAAAGTATTTTACTAACAGAGTGAGGACATTTTGGGAAAGTGAGGACATTTTGGCCGGTCCTCACTTTTTGAGACACCTTCAAATCACATTTTGAGGGTTAAGACTTGGTTTTAGAGTTATGGTTAGAATTAGGTTTAGGTTAAGGTTTGGGTCAGGGTTGGGGTTAGGCACTCAGTTGTGATGGTTAAGGTTAGGGTAAGGGGCTAGGGAATGCATTATGTCAATGAGAGTCCTCACAAAGATAGAAGTACAAGTGTGTGTGTGTGTGTGTGTGTGTGTGTGTGTGTGTGTGTGTGTGTGTGAAGAGCTGATGGGAAAGCAGAAGCTGACTCAGCAAAAGAGGATCTGAACCAGGCCTTATTCCAGTGCCACAGTCACATAGAAACTCTCTCTCTCTCACACACACACACACACACACACACACACACACACACACACACACACACACACACAGCCACATGCTAAAGTAGCTTGGTAGGTTACTGAAGATGTGTTTTCATTAGACCTTCTTACTACATGAATAATAATCATTGCAGAATCTGATGATCGCAGTCTGCCTGATCAGCTCAATGATTTATCTAAACTGAAAAAGGAAGGAAGTGAATAAAAACCAACACACAGGTCGCTGTCAGCAAGAACAACATGAAACTGTGTCAAGGGTCCTCACCACACTTACTGCAGCTGTGGGCGTCAGGGAGACACATATATCTCAACTAATGAATAAAATGAGCAATATATGTGCAAAAGGCCATTTCTCATTTGTTAAGGTCACATTTTAAAGAACGGACATAAGCTGTGTCCCAACTCCGGGTCACATCTGTCCGTAGGCCAGACCAACAAAGCCGAATTGGTCTGGCCTACGGAGGTTTTTCCATTTTGCGTCACCAGCTGTGCCCATGCTGCTCCTGTTGCCTAGCAACCTTGACAACAAGTAATTTTTTATTTTGTTTGGTTTTTTGGCAGTTGTATTGTTAGCGGTTGTGCTGAGCAGAAATATCACATTTAAAACTCTTATCCTTGGGCTCTCAGTAACATTCATTCATTACCAGCGTGTGATGAATCTCGGGATAGGTTGGGCCACGAAGGATCCACCTGTTGGAGCCTCAGCTGCCCAGGAGAAGAAGGCCACATTATCTGTCAGCCACATTTGAAGGGACCTTTGAAATGAGACAACCTAGTCGCACTGCAGTGACGCAATCAGTCTTCAAATGCAGCCACCAAAGGATGTGGCCCCTGAATTCAGACACAGCTATAATGTTGCAAGACGGTTCTGGGACGGCTCTGAAAAAGCTTTTCACGGCCCAGCTGAGTAATGTGACATTTGGCCAACAACAATGTGAAAAATATACAAAATAACTATGTGAACATCTGAATTTGACTGGACAGGAGTGACATGAAGGGTGTCACACTTCATAGACAGGTGTATTCTGCAATTTGATCTCACAGTAAAAAGCAGGATGTGGATAAAAATGATCTCTTTCATTCTGTCCTCTACAACCTCAGCAAACCTTTACAGCCTGACATGAAACAACACTGAAAGCTGCCCTTTACTCAGCAGACAGTGAGCACGTACACGCACACGCACACACACACAAACACACACACACACACACACACACACACACACACACACACACACACACACACACACACACACACCACTTAGATCCACTGTCTCCTAAAAGCTCCGACAGACAAAGAGACAAAGACACAAAGAGTGCTTTGTGTGTCATCTCTGTACAGAACCAGTACCAACCCAAACCAAGCCAAGCACCCACTGGCACACACACACACACACACACACACACACTCGCTCATTTTCAGTGTTACTCTTCATTAGTAATCAATAACGCTGTTTGCCACTGTGACTTCACTTGGAAGAGTAAGTATTCTTACTCTTTTCTCTCACCTGGTGATAGATGTATTTTCTGCACCTTTCAGCTGCTTTAGGAGTGTTGGTCCTCACAGAAAGTGTGTGTGTGTGTGTGTGTGTGTGTGTGTGTGTGTCTCTTACCTGGTCAAAGAGCTGTTTGCCTGTTGTGTTGGGCTGGATGGCAAACTCCAGCTCAGCGTCCATGGTGGTGACGCGCACATTGATCTGCAGAAAAGAAGGAAATGCAACTAAATAAATGAACCAATAAAACCAATAGAACAAATACATAAATTAGGTTTAAAGTCAAAAAACATTGCACTGCTGACAAGTTGTGATCGCAGTGGAGCCATGCTTTGAAGAAAAATGCAGTTTCTTCCTGGTTTTGTTGTTGTTTTCCTGTCAAAGTAAAATTCAGCTACTTGTTACTGTTACTTCATCCTTTTGTAAAATAAGCTGATTTTAAATCTTTTTCTGGAGAATTTAATACATTTCTTGACTGGAAAATAAAATTCCCTGCTATGAGAAATTGAAAGAGCGGTTGTGTTCGGTCATAATGGGAGATCCTAAACATATAAGGATATGACAGTGAAGGGCCTTAACACACAAAGAGGAATCTTTCCTTTTGGAAAGTTTTGCATGGCATTAATTCCTCAAAATATGAACCAAACTACATCATTTTCTGGGTTTTGATGCACTTGAGACAAAAAAAATGTATTCTGAAAGAATACAAGATGAGTATAATCTCTGCTTCATAAAGAGGAGAAGCTTACTTAATTTCTGAACTAACGGTGACAGTTTCAGCTGAATACTTGAAACATGAAACTTGTAAAAGCAAATCTGTGAGGTTTGGCGTGTAGCATGTGAATATGATGCAGCACTGGCACAGCTACACAGGCAGAGCAGTAATACATTATTACAGTGATGGTGAATTACAACACTTTCAATTCCAGCACAGACCAATTATTTAAAAGACACCGAATAAACAAGTGGAAGTAGGAGGGAAAAGAAATGGTAAAGATGCTGAATAACAGGTGAAACTAAATGTGAAGACACTTTGTCAAAGAGAGTGAGATGGAAAAGTCCAAATCAAACGCAGAACAAACTGGGGAAGCATGAACTGGCTGCTGGTGGGACAGCCTGCGCCAGCTCTGTGTGTGTTCTCCTATCAGATTTCTATAAATATTCTTCACACATAGTGAACACACACAGACACACACACCCTCTGTGTTACAGCCAGTGTCCATATAAGGCGCAGGATGTTTATGCAGCTCATCCTTCTGCCAGGAAGCTGCAGGGGGGAGGCCGCTTTCACTTTACTCTAATGAAGGAAAATCATGAGGAAGACTCCCAGCAGCCGAACCTTAACCACACATGAGCTATAATTATGTTCACAGGCCTGTTGTGTTTTATACAAAAATAAACTGTGTGCTGTATCTGACAGATAAGAGAAGAGGAAAAGAGCCACACAGACATGAGGAGACCCACTGAGGGTCTTCAGTGAGACTGGAACACAAAGACAATGACTTCTGCATTTCTCCTGGTTCTTCACAGGCCACATACAGTCTACACCACAACAACCGCAACAACATTTCCCTTTCGGCAACAAATAAATAACAGCTTAATGGATGTTTAAACTGAGCCAAAATAAAACTGATATTTTTCTAGAGATCATTGTCCAGGATGTTTTCGGTGGTGATCTAGCTCATATGACAGACAGGAATCACACCATACACCAAACTGTTCCTATCTGCGGAAATCAGATTTAAAATAACTAATGAGGACTGACTGAACGAGCAATGATTCTTTTCAGCCACTTAAGTTGTAAGTCGTCCAACCTGTACACATGTGATGTGACTTCAGTGTGTGTTCACGGCCAAACAAAACCGACAGCAGCCTTTTCAAAATACTGTCGTCCATGAACTAGCCTACCAATTGAACTTCAACATGACCCTGAACATAACTTTGCCTGAAAATAAGAGAATGTTGAAATGATTTTCCTGGACATTTTACTTTTTCTCTCATTTTCCATGACTGGAAAACTGGTCAACCCTATTCCAGGTTTTCCAGGGCGGATGGCAACCCTGTAATATGATCACATAACAAGCTTCTTATGTCCAAAGTAATTTACAGATTCACCCTTTTCATCCTCTTCTTCAAAACTTTTTGAAAAGTAAGATGCAAGATGTTGGACTCCAGCATCAAACTCTTTTTTCTCATTTGGTTAAAACGACATCTCTATAGTTTTGCTGAAACACAATCTACATGCACTATTTTTCCTCTCTCTGCACAAAGTTTTATGTCATTTGAATTTAGTTTATTCCAAAAAAACAGGTGCCTCAACTCAAATATAGGTGCAATTATTCATAATGAAAAAAATCAACATATTGCCACTTGGGAGGCAGCAGTGAGGTGCATTGCAGTGCTGCTCAGCTGCAAAAATAAGAAAACAGTCATGAAAAACGCTGGTACAGAAAGGGATTCTGGGAGTTATGTAGCCAGGTGTGAGCCATTTAGAAACTTCATTCAGGGCTGCTGCCTCAAAAGGAAAGATGAACCTGAATTTTAACTGAATATAACAGCATTAACACAGTAACAGTTAGTCAGAGTAATGACGTGTGTGTATATGTCTGCTCGTGTGTGTGTGTGTGTGTGTGTGTGTCCCTATCACTTCCCATTGGAGGTGTAATATGTTAGACTGTGCAGTGGGCTGTGGTGTTCTGTGCTGCAGTAAGCAAACCCAGCTGCAGTGAAACCAACTGTCCTCAAGTAACCCTGACGGAGCAAGAGAGAGAGAGAGAGAGAGAGAGAGAGAGCGAGAGAGAGAGACAGAGAGAGAGAGAGAGACAGAGAGAGAGAGAGAGAGAGACAGAGAGAGAGACAGAGACAGAGAGAGAACGGTACAGTAAAAACCTGTAAACTGCCTTAGGGGAAAAATGCTGCACGATCAAGTTGTGTGTGTGCATGTGTGCGTGTGTGTGTGTTTCACAGAGAGACAAAAACACAGACAGAGATAGACAGATAACGCCTGAGGTGAGCAGTACATCAATCACAAGAAACCAAGCATCAGAAAACACAAGACTGACAGACGTTCCACTGACCTGAAAAATATACACACAGACCACACACACACACACACACACACAAAAAGACACACGCACACACAGATACACACACAGAAACACATATAGACACACACACACAAATACACACAAACATTTTTGATTGATAAATGATTAACTGTTTGATGTTCAATACTCACTTCACTTTCTGTCAATTTAGTAACTGATTCACTGGAAGAAATTCAGATCCAAATTCATGACTAAATGGGTCCATGGAACTTAATATCGCTGCTGTTCTCCATTTCAACCTGTTTGTTGTTCATGTGCGTGTGTGTGTTCTACTTCTACTCATGAAAATCACACGTGCAATAAGAGAGTCAGAGGGTTTTGGTTCCAAGTGTGTGTTCTGCATTTGCTCAGCTCCAGCTAAAGAAGAAACAGTTTGTTTAGTAGATGTTGGAAAAGTATGGGAACACAGCCATATGGTGACGGTGTGTGTGTGTCTGTGTGTGTGTGTGTGTGTGTGCGTGCTTCAGCCACACTGGCATCTGGGTGTATATATGGGAGCGCAGCCATATGGTGTTTTTACATGCGTGTGCATTACTCACACACAATATGGCATTATTCTGTTTACACATCAGTGCATGCTATGCGTCTGTGTTCAGGCTGATAATGTTTCCATAGCAACGCCCTTGTGAATGATTTTAAAGTAATTTTCTAAAAAGCCCTGTGGGCGTCCTAGAGAGGGATTTAAACACTTGACAGGGTGACAGGGTGAGAGGATTGACCCTCTTCAGGTGAGATATCAGCTGTTCAACAGAGACAACAGCAACACAGGAGGCCAACAATGAAACTGCAGCTCGCTTTGTTTCAGGCTGCAAGTAAAGTTTGAACCTTAAAGTTTGTCTGAATATTCGATTACTCGTTTGTTCTTTATATTTATTGATTAATCTGTTGGTCAATAACACATCAGAAAGTCGAGGAAAAGTGGCCAGTAAGATTTAACAGAGTCTAATGTGACATCTTTAAATTCAAGACCCAAAGTGAAGGCTGAGGAGGCTGAGTGACAGAGAAATGTGTACAGAACGACACACAGGACTCCTATCTTCCATTTTCGTTTTTTACCCTGAGCAGAGCATCAAAGCATTGTAAAAGGTGTTTGAAAAAGAGGATACGAACAGATCATATCCTGCAGATCATTTGCTCACATTAAATATAAGTTACACATGCTGTATATAATAAACACCAACTAAAACTTAGACTTTTAATTAATGGCCTCAGCGAATAAACACAATAGGTGAGAGAGAAAGAAAAAATACACCAGTTGTGGAAACACTGCTGTTGTGCACAAGAATAATCAATTTCATTTGTGCAATACTGCAGCAGAAAGCCCCTCTAATATAGTGTACTGTGGTTTGTAAGAGGAATTGTTTCAAGTGTGAGTCAGTTTGACATTGTGTCTTTGTGTGTGTGTGTGTGTGTGAGAGAGAGACTGCTGGTGCAAACAGACAGAGAGCAGCATGTCTTCCAGCTGATAGCTACAGAGCGTTAGCAGATAAAGCAGGCGCTCTGACCACAGTCCTTTCTCCTACCGTTAACTGACTGCTACCACAGTCCTTTTTCTTCTAGCGTTTTTGTTCCTTTGAAGGAAGTTAGTAAAGATCACTACTGCCTGTACTTATGCTTCTAGTACTACTTTTATGGGTGCTTCTTTGTACAAATGCTGCTAATACATACACTGCTAACTACTCCAAAAAAAAATTCTAGGCGACTTCTCCACAGTGGTGTTATATGGAGGCAAACTGTAATAATGCAAACTGTGGAGGCTGAGTTCAGGCTGTGTACTGTGACAAACCTCGGTAGGCTGTGAATTCAGAAATATTTTTCATTAAAAAAATGATTAAACTGCATAAAATAGTGACAGTGTTGGTCAAGTTTGAATCTTCCAGGACACAAAGTAATTTGCTGACTGAGTGAATGCAGTTAGTTTTCCACTTCAGCTCCTCTTTACAGAACAGGATCATGGGCACTTTTGGTTTGTTTCAAATTAAACTCAAATAGGCAAAACATCTGATTCTGCAGCAGAAGGATAACCACAACAATATTATTATGTTTAGAGGGAAGTTCTGTGGTTTAAATACGGAGGAAGCTCTGGCCAGCATTTGAATGACATAGCAGAAACCACATTGTATACTCTTTGACGTATACAACAAATCCATATGTATTTTATACAGAGATCCTGCTGCACCGTTGTTAAGAAGACTCCTTGTTAAGCCGCCTTTGCTTGTTTACACTGAACCACACAACGCCTGCATTTACCCAGCCCCTTTGTGTGATTTTAGAGAATCAGAGGTGTGACGTGTAGCATGCCAACAGGCTGTTCAAAAGGGGATCATGACTACTACTAGTACTACCACACAGCGTTTTACACTGATGCTAAAAACCTATTAGCACCTACTGCAGAGATGGAGTGAGAGCAAGTGGGCACTAGTCATTGTTATGCAAAAAACCATCAACATCACTGACTCAGTCAATAACTACCATCCAGGTCCCACAGTGTTAAGGTGGTGGATGATATTGAAAATTTACAGATTGAAAATTAACTTTTAATCTCTTAGGTTGTGACTGAGAGGGCATCAATTCAATTCCTAAACTAGAAATGATAAATGTACCTCTGAGATTATTCCATACACTAACATCTTACAGGAGATCTAAGAGGTACTTTTTTTTGTTTGTTCATTCACTGCTGCAGTTTCTGCTGTAGCCCTGCTCTGATTAAGTGGTGACCCACCGTGACGTCATTCATTGGTTTGTGAACGGCCGTTTTGAAACCTTGAGTTTGTAATTTGCCTGTCACTATCTTGTTTTTTTTGAAACCATATTTGGAGGAGAAGGTGGAGCTGAGGAGGAGTGAGGGGTGGAGCTGACCTGCTCTGTTCTCTATCCTGATTGTCAGGCAGGTTGTTGTCTGTGATACAGTCTGTCAGTCTGTCAGCCCCTTCCTAATGCATACCCAGCTTTATCGTCTATTTTCCTCTAAATGGGACCATAATTTAAAAACTGAACATTGAAGAGGACTTGAAACTAGAGATTTAGACCATAAACTCTTTAGGAAAACATTTACTGAGGTAATAAATCAAGTGAGAAGTAGAGACATTTTCCCATAGACCTCAATACAATCAGACTTCTTTATACAACCAGTGGAGTCACCCCCTGATGGTCATTAGATAGAAAGCAGGTTTAAGGCACTTTTCCATTAGCTTCACTTTTCAGACCCAGAGTCTATGTCCATTTTTATATACCTTCTATGGCTCGGATTCATAATCTGTGTTATCAAGAGTAAACCAAACATTACTCTCATGTTTTAGTGTAGTGGTCAGTTTTGGTACTGCAGAATCAGTGGACACACACTGGTCAAAAACGGCTTTTCCCCTGTACACAAACATTAGAAAAGGAACAGCTGTAAAACAGTGAATGCATTTTTCCGAGCATCTAGAAACACCCTGAAATAACTCCTTATTAATATGTATAATCAGAATTTGAGCCAAAAATGTTTATGAAATGCCAAAGTGTTTAAAATTTCTGGAAACCAAATGATTTTTCCTGGGAAGAAGCCACTAGAGACTGTACAGGGAAAAATCTACAGTGCAGCTTCTATTAGAGAATTAGTGTCTAAGTGTTGCAGAATATTATTTTATTTATGATACAAGAGAAGCATTGGGATTTTAACTGTTATTGAGGTACTGGAGGATGCTGGTAAAAAAAAAAGGAGGGAGCCAACAGGAAGTCACTCTGCCCAGCCAGAGGAGGTCTAACATAGTTGCTCTGAACCAGCTCTTGATTAGGACTCTGGTGAAAACACACTATGGTCATAAAAACTGGAAGCCTGAAAAATGTTTTTATTTTATGATCCCAGTGAGCAGCTTTAGAAATTAGTTTTCCTAAAACATCCATGGTGTCTTCCACTGAAGACAATACAAACTGTACAAAACCAATATGTCTGTTTAACTCATTGAAGTGCTGCTTTCCAGCTTATAGGTCAATAAAACAACGTCACTGCATCTGGTGAGTTTATAAATTTCAACTTTGTTCCCGTAACAAATTTTATGAAATGGCAGAGTGACTGAAATTTCTGGGAACCAAATGATTTTTCCTGGGAAGGAGCCACTAGAGACTGTACAGGGAAAAAAATCCTGAACCACACCGCTTCAATCTACAGTGCAGCTTCTATTAGAGAATTAGTGTGGCACTTGCAGAATATTATTCTATTTACGAGACAACAGAAGCAACAGGGATTAGAGCTGTTATAATTACAATGTTATCTACAAACTCTGGCGGTGTAACTTGTGATTTTTGTTAACTGATTCTAGCCAAATCTTTGCTCCGGAGGCTCTGGAGAAAACAAAGTGTGTGTGTATGCCTCAGTTTAGCTGGCTGCGGTTACCAGCATCCTCCGGTGCCTCAATGTTATTCATAACAAGTAGTGACAGCTAAATAGTAGGCTAGTGTGTACAGGCAGAGGCTGCCCACGCATGCAGCCCACCTGTTGACTGTGTGTGTGTGTGTGTGTGAGAGACTCAGACAGCCATAATTAAAAGCTGTTGGTAGCTAAGCTGGTTAACAGAGGCTTTAGAGGCAACCAGGGGCACACTGCCTTCCTCACCTTTCTCTCCTTTCCCGCCTCATCCACTCTCTCCACTCATCTACTTAACATTACCTCTCTGACACTCTTCTTTCTTCACCTCTACTCTTTTTAGCGTTCTCCACTTCTCTTTCAGAATTTTCCTCTTCAAAACACTTTTTTTCCTGCCACTCTTCTTTTCCACTCCAAAACCACTCTTCCCCCTCTGTTTTCTATTCTCATGTTTAGGTCCAGGCGTACACAGTATTTATTCATCATCATGCTTTGAGCTTGTTCCAAAACAGCCGTTTGTATTTTCAAACTCAAGGCAAGGTATCAGGGACGTATAAGAGGTGATCCATCCCTCAGCACTGGGTCACACCACCATCTCCTTGAACTAATGCTTTTCAAAGTATAAACAAAAAGGATGACACAGTAGCACAGCACACAATACATCTCAATGTATTATAATAATAATAATTATCATGTAGTCAGTGGATTATTGCTTAAAGAATAGACTGACCCATAAAATCTGTGGCCTTGGCAGCACAGAAGCATCACTACCTGTTTTCCATGAAGTCTAATAATCCTAATACAGTGTTGAGGGGTGGGGTACCAGCACTATAATATGCCGCAGGAAATCCTGTAATGACCAAAAGCATGAGGACATCTGAACATTACATCCATATGTACCGGTGAAGGCAGACGGCCGCCCACCCTGAACCCAGGCCAGCTCTGTTAGAGGTTTCTTCCTGTTAAAGGGGAGTTCTTCCTCCTGACTGTCGCCGAGCACTTGCTCATTGTGTGAACTGTTGGGTTTCTCTCTATAATTTCAGGTCTTGGCCTTTCCTTGTGGAAAGGCCATGATTTTGTGTTATACAAATAAAACGGAATTGAACATGTAATAGTTGAACTTCTCATTCTTCAAGGAGCTACTTGTAAGTCTAGCTCTAACTACAGAGCCAGCGTTAGCATCAACAGATAACTGCGAGTTCGGCATCAAACTTCATTCCTTTACTCACTACGAGCTGTCTCCAGAGGTGGAAAGCAATCCTCTTAATTTGCTTCTATTTGTATCTTTTCTTGTACTGAAGTTAGCATGCTAACCAGCTATCTCCAGCCTAGTCCAGACTGTCCTATCACTTTCCGATACTGAGTCACTGTACTGTCCAGTCTGCCCTGAAGAAGTAGCTGCTCAGAGGACGTATTATAACCTCTTGTTTTGTAAACACAACAATGACTAAAGCTCTTACAAAGACGGGCAAGTAAACAGCTGTTAATGCTAACGTTGGCTGTGTAGCAGTAGCAAAACTCAATATCTCCTTTAAACCCATATATCAGCCTCAGCTCTTCTGGGAAAGTTGCCATCAGATTTTGGAACCGGGCTGCAGGGATTTGCATCTGTTCAGACACAAGAGCATTAGTGAAGTCCAACACTGAGGCCTGGCTCCCCAGGCGTTCCAGGTGTTGGACAGGGTTGAGGTCTGGGTCTTTGCAGACCAGACACATTCTTCCATGCCAAAAAAGCATTTTTTCTTTTTTGACCTGTATCTGCACACAGGGACATTTCCATGTTTATGTTTACTCTTGTCTACAATATCATTATATACTGTCACATTAAGACGAGCCTATATGAAACATCCCAGACCTAACATGTGGTACAGGGTGTTATCCACATACCTTTGGCCATATAGTGTAGGTCTTCAATCACTGTGCTATGAATCACACTGCGTTCAGCTTTAGTGGTTGTAATGTTAATGTTTTATCCTGATGCTTTGGCAGTGCAGCTATTTTTAATACATTACAATGAAGCAGTGACTTGAATTTAGTTGAGGTTAGGAGGTGGGGGGGGGGGGGGGGGTGAACTTCACACCCTCTCTCTAATTAGATTTAGTGACTTGGATAATTCCCATTATATAAATGAAAATGGCCCTCTGAAATATTTAAAGCCTCCACCGCAGACTTGCTGCCCCCCTCCCTCCACCAGCCCCTGGCCCCCAGGGACATCATCACCAGGAGGGGGAACATGTGCAAAACGCAGCGATAAATCAATAATGTACGATGTCCCACCACATCTCACACCCTGGATTAACAGGCCTGCATGCTCATGCACACACACATACTGAACAACCAAACAAACTGTGACAGTCCAAACACACTCTCCATTCAAGCAGATGGATACAGTGAAAAAATCAATATGTATTAACACCTGAATCTTTTATTCTATTATGTCAAACGTGTACACACATAAAGATCTATACTCGTGCACACACACACACACACACACACACACACACACACTCTCACAGTGCCACTGGGGAAATACATAGACTGACCACAACATAGGGGAAATCAATACATCTTTTAAAGGATTCTCCACATTTTACCCCCCCCCCCCCCACAGGGTGTGTGTTGTTGAATGAGTAGAATGATTTTTTCTGTATTCTCTCCAAGTTTGCTCTTCTATTTATTTTCCCATGTTTCTTTTCTTTGACCTCTTTCATCTAAGAAGTTTTATTTGCATTGTAAAGGGATCAGTCTGCTTCCAACTAAGGCAACGCTCGCACTAATACATTTTCCTTCTAAAAAGGTGTCCATGCTAACACACCTCAAAACACATATGACTGTTCACGTATGCTGGCCATGCGTACACAGTTGTGTAAAACTGCAGGAAAACAGGGAGATTGACTCAAAGACAGAAAGCTCTTGTGAGGGGCAGTAAATCCACTTTTGTGGCTCAAAACTTACAACCTGAAAGTCACAACGAAATGTGATTAGAGGTCAACAAGGTCTCATTTGTCATATTCTCTGAAAGTCTACATCAAGAAACTGCCGCTCAAGAACTACGTGTCTGACAGACTCAAGTCAAGTCTATCACAACATAAACATGTATCATGACACAACAAATGCCCAACATCACGTGGACGACGTCAAAATCAAAGCACTTGAGATTTTTCTGAAGTTGGATGAAGGGGAGAGTCACTTCTACAGTTTCCAACTGTACATGAGGATGGGGGCGACCCGATGGCCGAGTGGTTAGGGCGCGTACCACATGAACGCAAATGCTCTTAGCAGGCGAGTCACCAGCTGGTCCGACTTTTTTCCACATGTCATTCCCCCTCTCTGCCCCTTTCCTGTGACTCTCTGCTGTCCTATCAAATAAAAATACCTTAACAAAAAAAACAAACGTTAGGATAGTCCTGTGTCCACGTTATTATCAACATTACATGTAGAGCACAGTGAAATATCAGGTAGAGATAAAATCTTCTTAATTTGATTAAATCACCTCCTGTTTGTCCAGTGATCCCTTTCTGTTTGGCCACTGGCACAGAGCCCCTTTTGTACCCCCCACCCCCTTTTCAGTGAATACCAGGGGAAACCCATGTTGTGTGAGTGTTAGAGGTGTATGTACACACAAAAACACCATTAAAACACAGCCTTGGGGAGGGATAAGGTCCAGACCAAATTCACTTTTTAATGGCCTGCCTGAGGCTAACTATCTTATAGCCTGTCTTGCCTTTAGGGTTGACAAGAGAGAGTTTCTAAGTGGCTCAACAAAACAAAGACTCTTTAGGTCTTGTGGGTTGTCTGCTTGCCCCACCTGCAAAATTGTCTTTGTGTTTGTCCGGCCTACATTTCATTCTTGTTGTTCGTCATTATCTACAAGCTGATGGAGTCAGCCCAGTTTATGTGTTCAGTGGCTATCAAGCACGCCCGCAGGGGCCACTCGGCTTTAGCTTTTGATCCAATATGACATTTTAGCATTTTCACGGCAAAACCAGCCAGGGAATGCACAGATGAAGCAGCGAAAGGGCTGACGTGTTTACCGTCCGACTGCTGGGCTTAATGTCAAAGTAGAGCCTGATGTAACCGGAGTGGGAGTTCCCCTCGAGGGCAGCTTGGGTGTCACTTTTCCAGGCTTGATATGAACAAAGTGCCTGTCACTCAGTCCTCCCCCAAATCCTCTTTTATCCCTTTGTGTGCCTTTTTTCTTCCCTACGGTGCGTTTCAATAATCTGAGCTTTACTCCTTCGTTCCAATTTTTTTTTTTTTTTTGCTCTGACTCTTGTAAATTTTTCTCCATCTGTCCATCCTCATGGCTTGGCCTCTTATCTCCAGCCACAGCGTTTCTCCAACTGTTCCTCTCTGATTCAATTTATCGACGCCTTTGAATCAGTGTTTCTCAGAGTCAGTGCAGCTAAATCACTTTACAAAATGTTAAGCATAGATGTAATGTTCATTTGGCTGCTCTACACAGGTATTTTGTTATGCTATTTTCAGATTTGCACCAGTTTAACATTGACCTATGACACAAGCTCAAAATGCACTGACCACCACCTGTTTAAAATCAAGCCCTCTGTCGCTTCCTCAGCTCTTCTGTCATTTTTTTTCATTATTATGAGCAGTTTCATCTTCTCTCCTCTTTTTTCATCCTCCTCTTTCCATTTCTTTGACCTTCTATCTCTCTCTTCACCTCCTCCATCCTCTCACTACGTTTTTCCATCGCATGTCCCTCGTCTCTTTCCAGGAACTGGGCCTGGCCTAATTCCCCATTACTGAGATTGATGGACCAGGGGCTCAGTACAATTGCTGGCTGGCTGTAGATAACTGTGTAAGCAGCCGGCATGCACGAGCGTCAGAATTGTAAACACCCTGTGACTGCAAGCTTCCTATCCCTGCTTTAGTTTTCTCTGACCTCTATCAATCTATTTTTAGTTGATGTGAGTATTAGGTTTACAGCCAGGCCTTGATTTTCTTAGGTAACAAAATTTAGGTTGTTCTAATGCTGCTTCACTTTACTGTTTCTGTCAACTGAAACAGTCATTATTCAAAATGATCACTGCACCTGAGAACGTTAAATCTCAGTCTACCCAGCACTGCTAAATATTTTAAGTTGGAGCAAAAATATAAGTATTTAAGTTATTTCATTAAAATGTTAAAACATCAGTCGAACTGAAATCTGTTTTTTTTACTTTGAGACAACACCAAGGTTCCAGACCGAGGCTTAAAACTGCCTCAGTTTCAAAGTGCTGTGTGACTGAGGAGATTACTGGAGTTTATGCTCCTGCTTCCAAGGTTAAAATATAATAAAGGTAATATAATAAAAGGTACAATCAGGTCCACAACCATCAGGGCATAATCCTGTTATTTAAGCTGCACTGCGAACCCAGTCTGTGTGTGTTTGTGTCAGAGCAAGATGAAAGCTCCCAGTGTCCTTCGGTCCAAAAATAGAGCAGAGAAAGCCCTCTTTGTGTTTGCTCTTTTCAATAGACAGGACAGTTCCACAAAGTGACCGACTGTTGTGTTTCTGTGGGACTGTGCGTGTGCGTGTTTTCCCAAAACTCTGTGCACTCCTGTAACGGATTACTTCTGCCTGGGAGAACTGATGACAGGCAGAGCCAGAGCAGGTACGAGTGGCACCAAAACGGCTTCATGCTGTGCTTTAGGGAAAAAAAAGAACAATGGCTCATTTCTATGTCTTTCTCACCTATTTCTTATCAGTGCCTGAAACCCATCCTGAACTTAGAGTCAACCTCTCGTTTAAGCCAAAACCCTAACCTCCTGAGTACTATTCAATGTGGGCAAAACACAGGGCATTGTTCCAGTGGAGCTCAGCAGTTATTGTACCTGTCTGAACTGGACTGATGATCTTAGCTGTAATCAGTACAGACTGTCTGTAAAAGCCCTAGTTCCTGTTCGCCTCCATTTTTATGGCAGGGTTTCTGTTTTGACTGAACTTGTGTAGCTGTGAGACAAAACCTCTGGTTGTGTGTGAAACAACCCTGAGATCAACATCACAGCTGACGCGGTATTAGCCTGTTTAAAGCGGTTCAATAAAACACATAAATTCAGCTGGCTGCAGACCGGTTGCTCCTGATCTTTTACCACGTAACACACTTTTAATTTGTGATAATATGTTTGAGTTTGTGTTTAACAGCAGAACACAAATTCACAGGCCTCTGAGGCTACATCAACTCACCCGCATTCTGCATCCATGTTATCACACCTGAAAACGCATACACGTGTGACCATTCACAGACACTGGGCATGTGCGAGCTGGTGTAAACAGGAAGCAGATTGTCTACTGTCAGGTGTAGCGTTAACAGGCAGAACAGCTGCAGAGACAACAAGGTCAGTAACACTTATATTTCATTACTCATGTTGCTTTCACCACTGGTAGTCGAGGCTGATAAGACCCAGTCAGGAAAAACAACTTGGTGTGACTACGTCATCATTTCCAAAGCTCTGTGTTTTTGTCTGTCCAGACCAAAATGCAACCTGGAGTTTCAAACTAAAACAGAGTCTGCAGTGTTTCCAAAACTCTCTGTTTTCAGGGCTCGAAACCTCGAAAGTAACATGGGCAGGGGGTAAAACCATAGCTCAAGAGATGCGTTTCAAAATAAAAAATAATAGTGAGGACGTAGCCTAATATGGTATTTCAAAGATGAAATAGTTTGCACATTGTTGTCAAGGACAAAATCTTCAGTCACACACTGGACTGTGGGCTTCACTGCATTTCTTTTGATTCCATCATGTAAAGGCCTCTGGACCAATACTTAACCTCCTCAGCTTATTTGTCTCTTTTCCTCTGGGCTTCTTTGCTTACAGAGAAGTGCATCTTAATGTCTTTTTTAAGCCTCCTGCTTCATTTGAATTAGGCTACTGCTAAAGTTGAAATACACTGATATTGTTATGCTGGTTTTAATCTGTGGAAGTTGAAAAAAAGAAAATCTAAGACTTCCTGTGGAAGTTTCTGAGCTGACTGCAGGATCGGTAACAAGCTGCTGCCCAGTGCAACTGCAGTCTTATTTTTCAACAGCAGACAACCATGCAGACATCATACTCTTTTAACTATATGAAAATACACATCTAAACTCTCAGGAGCCACATATGCTGCAGAGACCAGAGTTCTCCAAAACAGGGAACACAAAACAGGTAATAACTGCAAATGTGCGACAACAGCTCCCTCCTGCAATCTGATACTGAGGAATGCAGCAGATAGGTGGGAAAACCTTGTAGGATTAAATACTAGCAGTGCAGTCAGTAACTCTCTCCATGAGATGTACCCAGGGGTGGTGCTGTAAATCAGCTGTTAATCTCCAGTATGTTAGGTACTAACCGGTTTGGGCATCTTTCTCCTCTCGCCGCCCGTCCCCTGTTGCTGAGAAACCAGAAAGAAGTCGTCCTCCGTCTTCCTGCTTCTCTCCGGGGCTCCAGCGCCTGAGACACAACACCAACAAAAACAAATGCACCGATGTCAACAAACAAATAACATAAGCATTGGATGCAGTGTACGCTTCAGGTGGTCATGCAGTGGCTTTGCTGTCTCTCTCAATCCATTTTTTCCATTTGTTTGTCTTTACGATTCGTCATTTCGTCTTTAAAATGTCATAGAATTGTCACAAGCTCCCAGAGGCCAAGATCAAGCCTTCAAATTCAATGTTCCATCCTATCAACAGCCCCAAGGCCAAAGATATTCAGTTTACACTGGTGTAAAGCAGAGAAAAGCAGCACATCCTCACATAATCGGACACTTCAACCAGCAAATGTTTCGCGTTTTTGCTTGATAAAATATTATTCAACCCATTAATCAATTATTTCTGAGGTCTTTTCCACAGCTATGATTTTTTCAGTGACTCCAGTGCATAGGTCTGGAGGGCTCATTGACAGCTGGTTCCCCTCTTGGAAAACAACCGAGCCAATCAGAGCTTTGTAGGCCAGACACAAGGCGATCACAGTCCAGACTGCTCTCGTCTGCGGTTCCATGACGGTGGAACAAGCTACCGAATACTGTTAGAGCAGGGACGTCCTCAATCTTCAAGCATCTCTTTGAGAGCACCACCTCTCCAAACACCTTTAACACCCTAACATGACCAATAAGCAGTTACCATTCACTATCAGAGCACTTTTTTACTGGATCTCCCTGCACTTATTGGGAAGGTGTAGTACTCAGTACTTATACCAAGTTGTCCTACTGCACTGAAGCTTTAGCGAGTTCCCTCACTTGTAAGTCGCTTTGGATAAAAGCATGAACTAGAACCAGAGAAACAAATGGCCACAGTTGTACAAGCTGTGCAGGTGAAAATCAACAACTCTTCAATTGTCATATTTCTTCAATCAACATCAGAAGCGTTAAGTTTACTGCTCTTAGCAAAAGCCACCACCAAACTGAACACTGCTAACATCACCATCAGGTCAAAGTCAATAATGTATTGAAAGGCTAAATCCCTTCACCATTTAAAAACTAGTTAAGTTACACTGCTGCACAGTTGTGTTACCTCCAGCTTCAGTGACAGGAACAAATTATACTTAACTGAACTCAGCTGAATCCAGTAGAGATTCCTCTCTTTCCACATGAGAAACTGTCACGTACAGAAACACTCATGTTAACAGCTGCTACCGAGCTCCACTACTCCGGCCACAGCTGAAAATTCTCCAGAGTCCAGATTGGCAGAAGTGTCCCTGGACCTTTACCAGCACCAAACACAACACGCTGAGTGACCGTTTGGGACAAATGAGAAACACAGAGTGTAGAAGAAGAGACAGAAGGAGGAACAGGCAGTTACAGAGAGAAGTGGGCAAGTTAGCTGAGAGGAAAAACAAGAACTCCAAAAATAGAGACAGAAATCACAGAGAGAGAAACAGAAAAAGAAAAAGCTTAGCTTCCTCTGTTCTCTTTCCCTTTTTTTTTTTGAGAAACAATTTACATGATCCCTCTGAGGTGACCCATGACCTTTTTGCTAGATGCAGTGAGGGATATCAGGGTGGTGTGGGTTTATGTAGAACTGCTCGTCAGCTAAATGACCAGAATGTAAAACAGAGAGGGCAGTTGGTAGGCGTCCCATAGGTGCCAGATCTTTGTGATGTGCGAGGCCAGAAATAGACCTTTCTCAAGTGTCAGCACAGAGAATTAAACCAGGCTCAATCACAAGCTCAGTCTGAGGGCAGAAACAAAATGAAACCTTAAGTTAAACTGGAAGATTTTGAATCTAAATTAGTCAGGCTCTTGTACAGAGCATTGGTGAATATATTTTCATTTCTAAAATGTTTAACCAAACCTTCTGCGGTTTGGCCTGGATGATTTCTAAACTGGCACACAAATATTTTTGTGCGGTTTGAGGTAAATTCCAGGTCATAAAAAAAAAAAGAAATCAGGGTTAGATCTAAAAATGAAAAACAGACTTGGTATTTAGTTCTTCATTACTCTGTTTCTTTTGAAAGTGGCTCGTCTCAGTGCTGTGTAATACAGCAATTAAAAATAAGTCACCGTTTTAGGTGGACTCAGACAGAGACACACAAATATGGCTTTACACTGATTATTATCACATTAATAGACTATACATAAATTACAAAGGCTACACAAAGCAAATGACTTGCACTATTAATATTATCATCATTTTTTTGTATGTTGGGCTTTTCCTCTGGTTTGTTTATGAACTCATGAAATCAGCCATGTTAATTACACACTACTGTTGCAGAACTGTGCACTTCATATGACACAATACGACGACACAAGTCGATTTAGGTCACAGATTTCTTTATGCTTCTTTAACTCATCTATATGTTTCCATTTCCTCTAGAATCCTACTGCAGAAGGAGAAAAGAGATTTCCACATATTTGAAATGTGCTTTGAATATTCTTGAGGCAAAGTGCCAAATTGTATAATCACATCAGAGAGCATTATGAATCGACTTAGAGAAAAGTGGCCTAATTCAGCCCCAATTCTCTCTCTCTCACATTAGTCTTCAGGAAATTCACTTTGATGTGCCACATAACTGTAGGGCATGTCCTGCA
The DNA here is from genome assembly GCF_046630095.1 of Trachinotus anak. NCBI lineage: Eukaryota > Metazoa > Chordata > Actinopteri > Carangiformes > Carangidae > Trachinotus > Trachinotus anak. Next base: position 17,417,691 of record NW_027273852.1, read on the forward strand.
AATCAATGCACAGCTCGGTGAGACCTCCCATCACCCCATCAGTGTCCTTTTGAGGTCAAATCCTTGAGGTATATGAGCCCTGGAATATGTCTTTGTTCAAAGTCGGCAGCAGCAATCAGAACCGCCTCGGCACAAAAGCAGCTTAACTAACCCAGGATTGTTATAATAATATAATACTGCGATATGATACAAAACACTGAAGTCTTCAGCACATTAAACAGCGGACTGAATCGGCATCATTTATAATTGATGCACAGTTGCAGCAAATTAATTGTTCCAGCTCTAAGTCCAGTGGTTCCTTGCAGTAGTTTGGCTGCAGCCTGGAAAGATAAAAGCACAACACACACACACACACCCTAAATGTGGTGTTGGTGCCCAGTTTAATAACAGCCACACATGTGGGTCAAGACGCTGAAGGTAACTCGTAAAATCTGAAGGAGGTCAACTTAATAAATCTGCACAATATGCAGCCTGTGGTTATCAGCTGGGTCTCCCTGTGCAATCTCTATAGCTCCTTTTCTTGTGCTGTGTCTTTCCATTTCACCTCAACAATGGTTTGACAGTAAGAGAGTGAGCAGAGCACTGACAGAGGAAAAAAACAGAGGGAGACACATAAGAATTCACAGCTTGCCTTGACCCATATACCTGCAGCCAGGAGATAGGTGAAGACACTGAATACTAAAATAATGAGGAGATTTAAAACAGCTTTCCTTCAAAAAACTGGAGCAGGAAGCTGGAGATGGTGGTTCTTACTAAGAAGAGCGTAATTCATCCATATTGAAAAATGTTTGAATATATTCTGGGTAAATTTACACCTCATCTCATTCTTTCTTTCAGTCTCCTTTTTTCCTGTTGGTTCTTCAGTGGCCTGAATGATAACATCTGCTTTGTTCTCCATTCGACAAGGTGAAAGTGATTACCATCTACAAAATGTAATAGAATGTAATGCTCCAGGCTCTTACAGAAACACATGACCCTCTGACCTACACACACAAACACACACGCCGACACACACCTGAGGGTGACTTGTAGTGTAGTGGAAAGCATCTGGAGCTTTCCAAAGGAACACAGGTCTGCTCTGTTTAGCAGCCCACTGCCTCGTAACCCTCGATAAGCCCTCAGGGCGTGTGTGTGTGTGTGTGTGTGTGTGTGTGTGTGTGCGTTCACTCAGTGAAACCAGGGGGTCGCTCCCATGTGGATCCAGCTTCCAGGTCACCACTCACGTAGAAAGAAACTCTCTCTGTGCACATTACACTCTTCCACTCACTCGCTCTGTTCTGTCCGAATCAATGTGAACACACTGTTGTTGTGTTGTAAACACTTTGCTTTACAGACTCCTCCTCCTGCTTCCTCTCCCCTTAAATAACTCAATCAGTGACATCAGTCATAGCTCAGATATGATATTCAAGTTAAGTAAAAAAAAAACAAACCACCTGAGTTTTCTGCAGGTTCAGGCTGACGAAAGAAAAGAGAAAATAAAGCAAATGCAGATATTCTCTGTCTTTCCATGTACAAGTTGAATACTGGCTGTTTATGTTTGTTTTTACTGGAGCAGCATGTGGATTAAAAAAAAATTCAAAAGTGGGTCTCTTAACAAGAGGTCTTGATTTTTTGACTGATTCTCCTTCAGCTGTTTAGATTCTGGCAACGGTTTCACTTTTTTCATCTTTAATTTTGACTTTTGACTTTTCTTACTTGCTTTACTTAGTGAATCATTAATCACTGCACAACTGAACAATTTGTGTCTTTTCTTGTAATGTAATTTTTAAGACCGCACACGTTGAACTATGATTGAAGTGTTTTCTCACTAAATGAATTCTCACTGAGAAAGTGAAAGCTGAGTGGCGGTTTGAGGTTTTATCTCCTGGTGTGTGTGTGTGTGTGTGTGTGTGTGTGTGTGTGTGTGTGTGTGTGTGTGTGTGTGTGCTTGTATTTCAACCTGAGCCCTCTGGGGTCTAAATATCAACGCACAGATATTTTAAAGATAAGAAAAAGCTGCCTAATAGATGATAATGAAACTGTCCATGTGTTAAAAACAAAAGAGGAATATTTCCTTATTTTTGTTATGTCTGTTATTATGTGTGTGTTTGCAGAGGCAACAACATCTCCTGCTGTGAGAGCGGGAGACGACACACACACACACACATTCCAACAGCTGTTCTAACAGCAGGAAACTGTACCAACTGCTTCGCCTGACAACAAGGCTTCACTTGTACAACGGAGGACAGTAATTTGTCATCCAGTGTGAGGAGGCGAGTGTTTGTCAAACAGCACAAATGGCTTGTCCAGGGTGTGACCCGTGAAACCACAAACATAAACACACTTCTGATGTTGCCACTTAAAGGATCACTCCAGTGGTTTTGCACAACCAGTCCAGTGAATCCTGCGTTCCTCCAGCTGGCATTACAGACAGCCATCTCATTTTGAAATCAGTGTTTCCTTCAGCTCTTTTCAGTACGTTATCAGAATCTACTCAGGGACCTGAAACCTGCTCAGCATAGCTAAAGCAGCACAATGAGACACACATCTTAATTGGATTGTGTTTAAGTTAGTTAATTTTGTAGTTTTATTAGTGTTAAAATTGTGAAGTGAACTGTGACTCCTCCGTGGTGGTGCATTCAAGAGCTCAAGTGAAGGTCTGACGACAGAGCTGCATTCACAGGCAGTGATGTTAGGAATCTCAAGAGGGAATACAAGCACCTGCCAGACAAGAGTGTAGTAAAAACTTATACTTCTGACAGTTAGTTGTATTGAATGATGTATGAAAGTTGTGGACCTTTTAGCTGCATTCCAGCACATCCAACCGAGACAGGCGCTCCTGTTGGATGAGCAGAGCTGGCTAATCTGCATACAGGTCAGTTAACAAACAGCTGTTAGCACAAAAGTACCTCTGCAAAGAATTCAAGAATCCCCCAGTTTGGGATCAACAAAGTAAATCTATCTATCTATCTAAAGTGGTAAAGAAAATGTCAGGCAGAGAATATGATGATGAGGAGCTCCAATGATCACACTGTCTGACTAACTGCCCCATCATTTTGAGCCAGGGAAATGGTGCAGAGGCGAGCAGAGAGAGACAGGGAAAGACCAAGGAGAGGGGACGCTGCTGCTACATCATCGGATCAACCAGAACGCCGGACTCTGGAGCGAAGTGACATGGTGGATTGTACTCGAAGGCCCTGATGATGCCTCCTCTAATAAATAAGTGAACTTGACACCTCTGGTTACTGATAGGTAGGGATGGTATACATTAACATTGATGTAACCTGATTATGTATACACACATCTTTTTTTCAGCCAGTACAGATTGGTGGACTATCTCATCACCTTGGAGTGGTTTCTCAAAGGAGGTTGTCTTGGCAGGGATGAGAGGAGAGTACTTCCCTCCTGTGTTGCACTGGCTGTCAGAGCCAAATATCCCTCTACTACTGGCACCTTCTCTGGGTACAAGGATATGTGCAATGTTAAAGCCCTGATGTAACTCACAGACTGGCACTTTTATACCTAATTGCAAATTAACTAAACATTTATAACAGAAAAAACTAAATGCACCTGTTAATAGGGGCCTATAAATTCCCCCTTTATAGTAAAGATGCATCATAACACTACAATTGATTCTACATGTCCTACTTTTAAAAAGAAAATACATTTTGCACTGTAAAATAAATATGTCACGATTACAGTTACCACAAAAGTAAATTTAATTCAGTCCATAAAAATCACAACAAACATCAACCAAAACATTTTGACTGTAATGTAACAACAGGTAACCTAAAATGTTGGGTACACAAAAGAAAGGTTCCTTTCAGAAGCTACTGACACAAATTCTGTTCACTTGATGTATATTTTCTCTCAAATTGAGATCGTGACATATTCTAACTCCATGACAAGATCCTCTTTTGGAGCCTTTCCTTGTATCCTTCGATAAGTATTACCTCCTCCACTGTGCTGACACCATATTCTTCTTGTTAGATTGCATTGAGCTAACCTGTGCTGGTCAAAAAACTGTGAAAATTAACGTGTTCTAAATGTGTAACTTCCTTTCTCACACCCAGGAACCACACACTTCATGGTTTCATGGGCGTCCACTTGCCAAGTACATTGTAAAGTTGACAAAGTCGTTCATCTCACTGAGCTACAATGTTTTGGTTTAGAAATGTGGTTTGCATCATGGAGCACCATGTGTCCAACCAGAACTACTCGTGGGCGGGACATCTGCCCAGCGAACCAATCCAACACAGAGCTACACAGAAGGAACGTGCTGTATATCAGTGCAAATTAGCCCCAGTTTAAAGGATTATAAATCCAAATATTACCATATAACAAAATATTACCAAAGTGAAAACGTGGCTGCATGTTTTGGGAAATGATATAATGATAAAAATCACTGGCATAGTCCTTCAAACTGAAATATGAATACTGCCTTCACGCCGCGGGGAATTCCTCATTTTTAACCAGATGCACTATTCACTGTGAGCAGTGACTCCTTTTCAGTGTCACATCCAAACACTGGAGGGAAGGGAAGAGGAGAAGATGGAGAATGAGCAGGATACAGAGGAACATATGGAGCATCAGTCTGGATCTCGACAGTCAACTGCAGCAGTTAAAGTTAAGCAGATATAAACAAACACATGGATACGAGTTCACCTAAACCGGATTGGCATAGTTGCATCGAGGGTAAATAAGGTCACGTACAGAGCTAACAAACCTCTAAGCCCCTGTGACAAATGATTCTCCCAAGCTGTCCAACACTGGTTTGTTGTTGAACATACGGAGAAGCTCATAAGGACAACAGTCTAAATTAAAAATGAGATGAAACATCATTGTTCTATGGTACATTATAAATGAAAGAGGAAATAGACCCCAGACTACCTGACATTGCCATTTCCTGCCAGGTTTATTAATCTTTTGATGAGTCCAACAACAACAACAGGCTGGTGTACTCAGATTTATTCATATTCATGTGATCCATATTTACTGTAATAAATATTCACTTGGCTAAACAGACAGTGACAAACAGGTTTGAGCAGCTGTTTTTTGAGGTTAAAGGCATCATCTCTCCTGTCTGCACCTGCATGCAGCTGACACTCATCCAGGTGGACTTACAAGGATTTACAGAGTTGATGTTCAGTGTTTCAACTGATCATGGACTGACCACTATCTGTTGTGTAGGTACAGGAAGAAAATCAGAAGAACCCCCAAAATGAACTGAAATGAAAAATAACCTGCTGCATCACGTTTCACAGACACAGCACAGGGCTGATAGAGATGCAGATTCAGAAAAAGAAAGTGAGAGAAATCAAACAGGAGAAGACGTGACAGTGAGGAGACGGAAAGAGAAACTGGATAGCGTCTGTCAGTGAACCTGGCTGTGATGTGGGTTGTGAAACTAAAGCATTTGCTCTCTGTCACCAACTGATACCAAACCAAGCAAAACATCTGCGCTGCCACAGTTTATGATTATTTTTATCATTGATTAATCTGCGGATTATTTTCTCCAGTAATCAATTCATTTTGTATGTACAATACAGAATATCAGAAATATGCTGCTTAGAATTTGAAACCAAAGTCCAAAGTGACACAGTTTACTATCGTATGAAAGAGAAAAGAAGCCGGAGACAAGAAGAGAGTTGTACGAACATAAATGTCCATGAAACAGACGTTAACAAAGAGATTTGGAAATGATAACTACACTGATTGTTACTCAAACTGTACCGTTTAATGCTTACTGCAGTGCAGATCAACTTCCCGGTTCAACTTTGACCTACTGTACTTATTACTAATGCATGAATGCACTCTTACAATACAGTGGATGATTATAATGGTTATTTCTGGTACATTCACTTTTGTTTCATCCCTTTCTTTTGATTTTGGCTTTAACTGGACCGGGCATGTCACCACGGCTGGTAGAACAAAAGACAAAAATTAAACACATTTACAGTGCAAATGTAAACTGGAAGCTCAGGGAGACAGAGACAGATACACATTTTCCTCTAACACGCTCAATGAGACAAACTGCCAACCATTCAACACGAGGAGCTGCACAGGCATCACAACCAACACCCTGCCACTGAAGACCAGTTTCAGACAGTCTCACAGAGGCAGCTGGTGTGTGAAGAATTAGTCTCGATCCAGCCAGCTCCTCACGCTCAATCTGAGGCCAATTTGCTAATTTGCTTTCTCCCTTTAATGTGTCTGTTTATTTGTGAAAAGTGGCTTGAATTTGTTTCTGCATGAAGTAAACCAAGGCAAATTTGTCCTCATGCTCTTCACTAGATGCACTGCTGTGGACGCTGCTTTGTTAAAGGTCACTGGTCGGGCTACAGCCTTCATCTCAAGCCTTCTCCTCTTCATCCATATTGATATTTAGTAGACATTCATAACGTGGTTCGTGTTCTGGGACAAAATGTCACTTTAAACTTAAGTTTTCCAGTGGTAACCAGCTTTCAGGTCAATCCTTTCTATTCAAAATGGGTATAACTTACATAAAAAACGGACTCTAGGGCTTATTAGTAATCAACTAACTTCAACTGAATTTAAACCTTGACATTATCTTTTGTTTGCACAAATTAACACAAAGGTCTGGTCAGGATGAGACCACATCCTCCCTCTCAGGTCGAGAGCTATGAGATGATTCAACAGGTTACAAAAAGGAGAGAAATCTAAAACCAGCAGTCACAGGTATCTCATGTCATGATGCGGAGCCTCTTTCTCAAATGAGCTGTAATTTGGTCCCTGGAAGGGGGCGGGACCAGGAGCGCCGGGAGGACTTGAGCGACAGGGACAACAGCCAATCACAGGCAGACTAACCTCCCCGACGCCGACGGAGCATCTGCTCGTGCCAGATGGACCGCCGGCGTCATGTGAGGGCGCGCTTCTCTGACTGTATTCAGCACCGTCGCTTACGCGCAAAAGCACAACTAGCCCGTGTTCCCCGCCCTGTAGTCCGGCGTGGTTTCCAGGACGGAGGCTGAACTCACCTGAGCACACGTAAACCTCACTCAGTTGCGCAGGGAACCGAGCGCAGATGAGCCCTCTCAGAGCAGCATCTGTAATAATCTCTGGCTACATCTGCGTTGTGGTTGTTCACATGACGGGCACGGTTGGAAAGTTAGAGCGGCCTCTGTCAATGCTTTCACAGGGCAGGCGCAAGAACAAATAGCGGAATTTCAGAGTCCCCTGAGCACGAAGAGCGGGTCGATAAAGGTTGACAGCAAAGGCCAACGGAGCTTGAATGTCACGACAGGCTCGCTGTTTTAGCAGCTGCTGCTCTCTGCATTGTTTCGGACAGAAAGAAAGAAATGCGCGTCGTCAGCAGCAGCAGCGGCACTCGCTACAAAAGTTGCGGCGCAAGAAGCATTGTTTCCGCTCCGAGCTTCCTAACAGAGCGGCAGGGGAAAAACCCCCCAACAGCGCGTCACTGAACCGCTGAATTTCAGCACCGAAGCTGGGCACGTCCATGCTCGTCTCAGTGACTGCTGAAATAATCCGCCCATAGCCGCGAAAAAGCCTGTGGAAGAGAGTCTCCTCACGGGAGCGGTGGTCTGTGAACCGGCTTCAGGTCAGGCTGGAGGAAAAAAAGAGGACGAGCATCTAATTACCCCGACCACTAATGTTCTGTTGCACAACATGCTCAACCACACACCGCGCCTCAGCGCGAAGTGGCACCACTTTACTCACCCGTCCTCCCGCCCGGAAACGTGCAAAAAAAGCCGGTAAAAAACGGAGGTAAAGGCAAATGTAAGCCGCACGGTTGACCACGCCGCGTCCAACCTGCCCGGCGCATAGGTAAGCTGTGACCTGTAACAGAAGTTATAAGCCCCACGGCTCGTTAAAGGGCCTGCGTAAAACCACCGTTAAAGGCTCTCAAGCCCGGAGAAGAAAATAAATCCCCCTCACTTGAACGGCTTAAAGGCAGGCAGAGATGAAGGCGATCACACTCACCTCTAACGCCTGGCTGCGCTGAGGATGTGTCCAACTGTCACCCCCCCCAGCTGGCACTGGTACTTTATATATCCACAGCGAGTAAAAATAGAGCGTTTCACCTTCCCGTCCTCTGCGCTGTTTACCGGACTCGGTGCGCACCGACAGTGTACAGCTGATACGGGCTTCAGCGGCGGAGACTCCTCCGCCAGGCTCCCACGACCGGAGAAGAGGTACAGACAGTCAATATGGCTGACGAACTTACCGTGCCGAGGCGTGGTGAGCAGAGTCCTGCAGATTCACCCCCTCCCTCACCCCGTGACTGAAACTCTGCAGGGCTATCTGCTGCGGAGTGTAAAAGCAGGGGTCCCAAACTTCACCATACCCAAAAAGGAGACGTGTTATACCTCGGATGCCCTTCGGGTAAATGGGTTAGGTCACAGTTTATTTAGAGTAGTTCACACAGCGTATAGTTTGGTCACTACAATGTTTATAGACATGTAGTGTGAAACAGATATTCAGTGTCCAGGACAGGCTGATCTCTGAGGTGGACTTAGAATAACAGCCTGGTTTGTGGGGAGGTAATAAATGGCACAAGGCAAGTCACTCTATCCTGGACCTGGACTTTTTTTTTTTTCAACAGACAGGTTATCCTTGGTCCAAATATTGTGATATTTTATAGGAGGACTCATCTTAGTGGTCAGGACACCTGTGCCAGTAGTGACCTATACAAACACAGCTATGTTGCTGTAGTGTAGCACTAGACTGATGGCAAGACTCGTCCTGTATGGCACTGTTTATCATCACCTGCAGTCTGTACAGTGTAGCTCATGCTCTTACAGGACGGTGCTGTAGTAAACAAACACAGAGGTGGTGAGCGTTGTGATATTTCCATGTATATGTATTTGCGTTAGTTGTTATTCTTCCTTATTGTGACCGGTGGGTTTAGAACAAGTTCTTTAATGCATCAGTGCCAATAACAGAAGTGTCAGTGACAACAGAGCAAACTCTGCTTTCACCAGAATATAACTGTGAACAGTCCCCTCTGATGCTTTCATAAACTTTATGCTACATTTCTATAACCCAGGAGGGAGAATAAGAAGCTCAATAATCAGAACATACTGCAATCAACCTTACATGTGAGATATTTTTAAAGAAGCTATCACTGATATTTATATTACAAAGGAATTCTTCATATCTTAAGTGGTACAAATATGGGATTGACGAGGCTTTATCTCATTGGATGAATGAGTTTTTAATTTTGGCATTTTATTGATTTTAATATTCTTACTGTGTTATTTTGATTACAATTTCATATTTAATTGTTATTTTGTGTTTGTATTTTATTGTTATTATTTAAACTGTATTGTAAATTCCTTCTGGAATTTCTTTTCATGAACGGTTTTATTATTTTTTGAATTTTATATTTTATGGACGAGCAGGTGTATGAGATATCTATCTCAACGGGATTCACCTGAATAAACAAAGGTTTTCAACACGACACAGATTCAAGAGTGTACCCAGGGCCACTCTGTTTCTCCAGAGCTGCATTCACAACTCCTGTGACATTTGACTGTGATGAGAAATGTATTCACTGAAAGGGGACGTTCAGTAAACAATACCTTACCCACACTCTCCTCTCGAGTTTTCTCACCACCTCACCAGGGAGTGCGGCCCATCTCCATCTCCTGAAAAAGCTCTCCATTCATCACCGCCTGTAAATTAAGGCTTCACGAAAATAGTCACGTTGTGAAACAGCTCGTGTGGTTGTGAGGAGGAGAGATGTGTCATCTTTGAGCTGTGAGTCACCGGCATGAAGCCTCAACCTGAAGCCCTGATGAGAAAAACACACCAGGACACCAGCATCACTGATCTGTAATCTGTGATCTGTGATCTGTGATCTGCCTGACTGGAGCCAGTGGTCATACAAACATTTAGAGCAGTTAAATCCTGATATGAATCCTCACTTAGCAGACTTTCCCTGTTAGTTATTTACATTGGGATATTAATGGTAATTAATGGAAGGATCCCTCAAATGTGATTATTAAGTATATGTTTTTAAATACAGAAATACTAATATACGCAACATGATAAGTCAATCTCTGTGGATATCTGCCTCCTGATAATGAAAGTTGTGATTTCCCTGAAAAGCAAAAAATATACACACTCTTACTGTATGGAGCACCAGAAGTGACAGATAGTGTCTCCTTTTATCCTTCTGTCATTTTGCTCAAACATATGGGAGCATCCGTCCATACATTAGGTTGAGTTGGTCCAGAGCGTGTGTTGAAAGTCAGGGCTGAATACAGGCTACAGCAAACTAAAGGAATGTGTGGCACTATGCTCCTGCGTCGAATGCCAACATTCTCATTACACATAGAAAGAGAGAAAGAAGTCGGCTGAAAATGGAGGCCAGATTATAATGACAGATCTCCTGGGAGGTTGATTCATCAGTTTGCTTCTTGGGCCTATTTTAATATCACTGACATAAATGTGAGACATTGTGAGGAAGATGAAAGTGCTTTCTTTCTTTTTGTCCTCTGTCATTCTACAACATTATGCAGCAGGTTAAAACACGCGCTGCCTTACACATTTTTGATGTTATTCACATTCCTCCCACTTTTCCTTCCTCTTCTCTCTCTCTCACCTCTTCTCTGCCATGTCCTCTCACTTTCACTCACCAGTGTGTTTTCAGTCAACAGTTTAAGGAAGTAATGTAATACATTAAATGGGATTACAGTAATCTCATGGGAGCACTCCAGTGACACAGCTGGTCGTAATTGCCTTCCAGGTGAACTGAAGTCTTTGGAGCTTTTTTTTTTTTTCAAATGTAACCAGTGAATGTGAAGCCCAGTTAATTAAACTTAAACATGCATCAATTGTTATTCTGGACCAAAATGGTGGAATAGTTTGCTTATCCTTTCAAAAACAGTGTAAAATCTTGTTCTTAAGTCATCTGTTTGATAGTTTGATGGTTTAATTTAATCAAATTTTACAGTTTGTATTTTACTCAGTTCTTCTTTGTTTGCTTTGTTTGAACCTTTCCTTTTGCACTTTTATATAAAGCACCCTACGCTGTATGAAAGATGCTACACAAACAGTTTTTATATAATTACTATCTGCTTGGTTGAATGTTTACAATGTGTTTGACATTAGATTTGAGCAACCTGAAACTAAAATGCTTCATGGGTGTTTTGTGTTGTGCAACACTGACACCCTGTGGTCATTTACCTTATGACATCAGTTTGTTAGTCTCCAGTGCAACAGGAGATACAAAGACACTGCAGTAAAAATCTGTCTCTTAACCAACATGATGTTGCTTTTTGTAGGGATATGGGATCAGAAATGAGAAAGATGAAATCTGTATTCTCATACACCTGTAAGCCCATCAATCTTTTTTTTTTTTTTGTGAAATATACGATATATAATCATATAATTGTAAAAGGTATGTTAACTTACTCTTTATTGTACCGTCATTTGTAACGTTGAGAGCATCAGTGTGTTCCTGATGGTCTTTGTGAAGATCTGTAGCTTAAAGTAAAACGAAATGTCACTGTGATAATGAGTAAAGATGTGGTTTGGGTGTTGTTAAGACATTCGAGTGCTCCTCCTCAAACAGATGAATCCAAGTCAAACACCCACTCTGCTGTCCTTGAGCAGGACACTGAGTACAAGCTTGAATTATTTCGCTGAACCTGAGCTCTGAGTGCAAAGAAAGAAAAGAAAAAGAAGGATTTGAGTTTTCAGTGTAGGTGTTTTAAAGCTAGTATGACGGTAGTTTAAGGTAGAGATGAAGATTTAAGTAAAAACATGATATGTTATCGTTTCAAATGTTTGACACCAGGAATATGACTAAAGACTGGAATCATGTGACTGTTTAAGGCTGTAGGTTGACAATTTTCCTCCCCATTATCTGAAACTCAAGTTGACCTTTGACCTTATCCATTATTTTTTAAAGCATCCAATGAGATTATTCCTGCCTCCAGGGCAAATGTGTCACTGATACATTTTTGTAGAATTAATCTTCATAAGAAATAAAAACATGAGTAATTCAAGTTACTGAAACTAATAATGCAAAGTGAAGTAAAACAAATCAATGACAAAGTGTATGTCACCCTACAGATTACCTTCTGACAGTGTATACGCTATCCTGAGCTCCTCTGTACTGTATTATAAGTCAAATGTGGTCCTCTTGGAGAAAGTAACCTCTTAAATGAATGCTCCATTTCCTTTAGGAATCAAGGTTTTCAACAATCTGACACATTCACCTTTTAAACGCTGAAGGAATCACATCTTCTGTACATGACTTTGTTTGTAGTGCACATCCATGTTTGAAATAAAAATCTATGCTGACAGAAAAGGTGACCTCACACTGACCTTCAAGGAGTGGTTCAAGCTAATCTTCCAATGCCATGATGGTTGTTGCGAGTCTGCAGGTCTTACAGCAGAGCAGTTCTTACTGAGGAGCACACATCTGGTTTCCTGTATTATAAGACAAGGTTACAACTGACAGTTATTTTGTGTTTGACAGTGCTGAAATTATTGTCTTATTAATCAGTCCACTGATAAAAATGGAAAATGGTCATCTGAAATATTAAACAAACAGTTTAATCTTGGTGTTTGCTTGTATCATTCTTTGTCTATTGATTCCTTGAAGTTTTAAGCAAACAGAGGTTGGTCCTGTTTGACAGGAGAGTCAACACGGCTCGCACATCCCATTATGTCCACATTATGAGTACAGTACAGCTTACAATAGCCAGTGTGTTTGCACATGGAGGTGGTTTGACATTGTAAGTTGGTGTGACTGAATGCTCTCTAACCGCGATTGAAGTTTCTGGCATTTCTACAGCAGGCAGAGTTTACAGCAAACTCAGACACTGTGAATGATTTATAGTAACTTGTTCTTACCTCAGAACATTTTCAGAAACTTCCTCATTGTATGAAACTTTCTAGGTCAACTTAAGGATAAGGCAAACAATATTCTTGTATTGTCCTTGTCAATAAATCCCCTGAAAAGAAAAAACTAATTAGTTACTGAATTAATTGATCCTACAAACAAGTATCGTCAGTGTATCCAAAGCCTGATATTCTGCATCTTATTCCTCTGCCATAGAGCTCCATTAAAAATACATACATATTCCTTCATAGTACCCACCTGTTAAATGAAATGACTTTTTGAAATTAAACTATATTTGTAAACCTTTTGTAAATATGTACTGTATGTCTTCGATAAATACAAATGGGTTTGAGGCTGAGAGCCACAGCACAGAACAGGGATGTCTGAAGGTTGGAAAAAATGGTTGTTTTTGTTATTTTCAGAGGTTTTGCAATAAGAAAATGTAGAACAGACCATTCTTGCCTTACAAATGAAAATGTGATTGATACTTTAACATGTGTCTTGTCATTGGTGCACGTGAAATGTATTTAAAATACATTTAATGTAAGTTATGGTACAAGATCTGTTTCACATTAGCCAGAGAAAACACAGTTTGTCACAGTTATTCCTCATATCCATCATCTTACAGCCCCACTAACACTTCAGTTGTTGCTTCCTGTAGACCTTAATGCTTCCCACCACCTCACAGAAAACAAACCTGCTTTTCTTAATGTCCCTCTTGTTTTTAGAGACACGAGTTAAACTTTCATCAAATATCTGCTGCTCCATCATCTCAATCATCTCACAGTTCACTTCATCTTATAAATGTCATTTACTTGAGGTCTGTTTGGGTGTCGAGCTCTGGTAACCAGACCACCACTGGACTTGGATAGTCAACACAGAGTTTGGCTCTGCCTGCAGGGTGACGTGATGTTTTCAGCAGTGCAGAGAAGAAACAGGGAAACCAGCCATCAGTGCCTCTGAATGCCAAATGAAATATTATTCCAGTGAAATAATACGCTGCTGGCAAGAAAAGTGCTGAATAAATCAAGTTATACTTCTAATTTTGACAAGAATGGTAAATGTCATTCTCACAGTTATTACTGTAGTGGTGTCTATTGTGATGTAAAATGGGGACAGAAATCATATGAAAATGTTGTGAGTTGCTCAGCAGTCGGCACATTGAAGGGGTGGGGAACACATGCAGGAGCCCTGTCTAATGATTCTGTATATTATACAGTCTGCAGTGATAATACTCAAGTAAATAAATCCCATAAATAAACATAAACCCTGGTTGCTAATTGTTAAAGGCCTTTGCAACATGAAGCCAGCAGGAAGCTGTTTGCGTGTTGTTTTGCCATATAAGGTATTGTAGGATTATTGTCACAGTGTTAGTCAGAGGGGCACCTTCACATGCAGCCCCGTCAGTCACATGACATGTGACACGTGTCACCGTCAGCCCAGGACCCTCGGTGTTTCCATGGCTTTATATGGTGGAATCATAGCATCAAAGAGCACAGGCCAGAAACGCAGAGGTGAAGGGAAAAGATGGTGGTGGGGGTGGGGGCGGGCCGAGGGAATGAAGACGAAATGCAAAATGAGGATGAAATGGAAATTCAAAGTGACAAGAAGCAGGAGAGGAGGAGGAGGAGGAGAAAACCGAGCAGGGGAGTGAGGCAGAGAGAAAACAGCAGGAGAAAAGTAAGTCAGGGAAACAGGAGAAATAATTCAACAACACAACTGCTGAGTGTTGTGGCTTTGTTTGAGATATGCATCTGACAGTTCTTGTTGTCTAGTTTAATACAGCTTTGCTTCTGTTGTTTAAGGTAAGACTGACCTCAAATTAATAGCTGAGCAAAAGCTGGTGCCAAAAAAAAAAAAAAAAAGGAAATTCATGAGCAATCAGTTGTTCAGAAATGTTATGAACAAGCCAACGGTTTAGCAAGATTAGTTAAAATATTTGTGGAGGTAAAACTATGTGTGCGCACAAGTACAGTAAGTATAGCAGGTCGAACCGGAACCTGGAAGCTGCTCTGTAAAACGTGAAGAGATGAAGTCTTTGGGTGATAATAACTTTGCTGTTTTTTTCTGGACCAGATAAATCTAATCTATATGTGTGTTTAACACTTTGTCTGATTGTCTTACTGCTTGTGTTTCATGTCCCATCTCACTTCTTCAGGCATGTTCCTGCATCATAGCAATTAACTTGGTGAGTGTCAGGTTTATTTAATCATCATCAAAGGTAAAGATGGGAAAAATGACAAAAATGCAATCCAAGTTGTAATAAACTGGAGTTATCCTTGTTCACCTGTTTATGAGTTTTAGTCATTTTTGTGCACATTTATCATCAAAGACTGAATATTTGTCATTTGCAGACATGAAGGTAAAAAAACCACAAATTTTTATGGGTAAGTGCAGCCTTAAATAATCAGTGTTACTTGTTTTCTGTTAGTGTTACCAAGGTCGTCTGCTTGTCACGTCCCCGTCCTCCACTTTCCCTCACTGTCCTGCAGCTCTGACCTATTTTGGTATTAGGATGATACCATCTTCTTTTCCTGGGAATCTTCATGCAGAGAGAGAGAGTGGGAGAAAGTTAGCACTTGGTTTGAACTCAGTTGCCCTCAGTATGAGAGGGCTTGTGTTTGTCTTTATACACATTAGAGAGAGGCTCATGTACACTGTCACACTGCTCTGATGCAGTTCAGTAAAGCAACTCATGTTCAACCAATGACCCAATATGACTTTAAAACAGAGCAGCTGGCTGGTTTGGCTGAGTGGATCATTGTATTTGATGATGTCCTATTAATTAATTGACATACACTGGGATCCTCCTGCTCACAGTATGAAGATGTAAACTGTGTCAAGTCACAAAGCTTAAAATATAATATTTCACTCTGGTAAATTTATAAGATACAGTGGACTCAGACTGCCAGTAAACTCCATTAAAAAACACGAGTACAGATGTAAACACATTCATTTTGTTTAGAGTTGTTTAAAAAAGGTATTATGGTCTAAATATTTGTAAAGGAAGGCGAGCATGACTAAGTCTTTTTGGATTTCTATCATGCCTGGTTTACATTTTCCAAATTGCTCACACACAGATGCAGAGAAAGCAATTTGATGACAGCAAAAGCTGAGGCTTAAATTTGCATCTGATTCAGGATAAAAGGCAGAAACGGCACTAAGCTGAGGCTGAAAATGTCCCATACTAGAGACCAGAGAAAGGTCTGGATATCTCAGCCTCTGCTTTTTCCATTTTAAATTCTGTTTGAGAGTCACCTGAAATTACATAATAGTCACAAGCAAATTACATGAATTTTTCCTTATATAACTCACAGTTAGGAAAAAAAAAAGCTCCAAAAAAACCAAGCAAATTATGAAACAATTCACAGCTCTGAAATAGTTAATATACAGAAGCACAGGCAGAAATGTTGCAAGTTGTACACAACAATGACACAGTTCTAGGGCCCAACAAACCAACCACAATCAACTCAAACCTCTCTGGTAGACCTGAGTGAAGGTAAAAAAGTCAGATATAGACAGGCTGCATGCATGTGCTTTTCTATCAGTGACCTTTTATTTGCTCTCCAGGCAACCCCACTGTTGCTCCACTGCCCCGGCTTTCCACAAGAGGGTTTGCTATTTAAATGTCATTTCTATATTTGACTTGGCAAACGCACAGACGCTGCAGACCTCTGTGTTTGCAGGTTCTATACTGCGCTCATTTGTTTTTCTATATGTACAGGTAGATAATCCTGGGAATCTAGGCTTGCTGCCAAATGTGTGAGTCTCTGGTCTGTGTGTGAATCTGTCCTGTGCACACACACACACACACACACACACACACACACACACACACACACTCACGCTCATGCATATAACTGTTCTCTGGGTCATATTGTGTGTACACCTGCTTCTACATATTTAAATGAAATGTAAAAAATTAACATTGGAAGCTTGGAAACCTCTGATCATCGTTCTGTCGGCCAAGAACTGCATTTGTTCAGCTGCTAAGAGCAAGAAATTCATTTGATCTCAGATCCATTGATTCCCTCTGATTTCACCACTGAGGCTCAACAGGTGCAAACAATCCTGCTAAATAAAACATTTAAACTCATTTAATGTCTTTGTCCTCTCCCACTGCTTCATCAGCAAAAGCTTTAGAAGCGAAAAGACTGTAAACAGGTTCTCTCTCTGCTCTAAAGCTTTGACCTTTGACCTCGTCGACAGCCTCCTCTCAGTTATGACCTCTTTTCAACCCTGACAGGAGTCAACGCGCTGATGCTTTTTGAACTTGACAGCTCCTTCACTCTGTCTTCCTTTCCGCCTGGTTTTCTAAATCATTTTTCTTTTTCTTTCACTCCTTTTCTTCCAGGTCTCTCCTGATCCTCCTGTTTTGTTTTGGCTTGTTTCAAACTATCCTCAGTTTCACAATCAAACACATTCCTCACCTAGCCCTCACAGAAAACAGGTGCCACCATTCACACAGTATTTATAACCTCTCCCTTATTTCATGGAATTCTGAAACTGACTTCTTTTCTCAAGTCATCTTGTCTCAATTTTTCCATTTTGGAGCAAAGCATCCAATTTTATGCCACAAGGGATCAGCAGGAGGTGATACATACGGCATGTGTTTCTATCAGATCCAAGATGGCAGATGTTGAAGTGGGAGGGATGCCGTCAGAGGGCCCCATTTGGCCCCCATGGCAACACGTGAGCTGGACAAAAAAAAACGAGCTGTATGGAGTTACATTCCAGTCACAGACCAAGATGATTTTCATGACTGGAATGGCTGATTGGTTCCTGCACGGCCAGGCAACACCAGCGAGCCAGGTGATGTCTTATTAATCTTATTCTTATCATCATATTTAGAGGAAGTATCTGCAATTAGTCCCACTGCGCAGATGTTCAAAACTTTCCCAAGATCTGGAAATATGTTTCTCTTTTTCTGTGCAGACATTTACGCTCCTCTGTTCCTCTCAGGGTTACAGCATTTACCTGACTGTTTGGTGTCTGTGGGGTCAAACTGTATAGGCACAGGCAGATCTGCAGTGTAGCATCTATCGATACCTTAAAGCTGCATTCAACGAAACCTTTCTATTAAAACGGACTCGAATGACTCCCTGTGATGTTGCTTTTCTGGAGAATAAATAAATACTGATTTTAGATAATCGTGATGGTTTTGATGAGACAATCTTTCAGAACACAGTTACAAAATGTTTTACAGTAAAAATAGGATAAGCAATTAAAACTACTACAATAAATATCATCAGTAAGCCATAAGTTAAGAGTGAGCTTCAAGAAGACTTTGCTTGTCTTAGTTCCTCAGGCAGTGAGTCTCACAGCTGAGGGGCCCGGACAGCAAAGGTCTTGTTACCTTTACTGATAAGTCAAGATTCGGAAGCATTGGTGGGGCCCTGCCATTGGATGTCAAGCAGCAATCAGGCTCAAAGGGAGTTAGTAGATCACAGATATGGGCAGAAAGCTGAACATTCAAGGTTTTAAAAATCTTTAAATCAATTCTAAAACTCACAAGTAACCAATGAAAGGTAGCAAGAGCTGGTGTGATGTGGTTGCTTCTCTCAGAGCAAGTTAAAAGCCTGGCAGCAGCTTTTGTATCGGCTGTAGTATCAGCTTTGGATGTTTCCCCTGCTGATACCAGAATGAAAGGCGTTGCAGCGGTCCAGATAAATGGAGGAGATAAATGCATTGATGGCCTTTTCATGAAAGCAATGATCAGATCTTTTTATTTCCTATAATGATGGATACCAGAACATCGGTCAAGCAAAGTTGAATGAAGAGAAATTTAAATGCCCCCGTGTCTCTCTACTGTCCATCTCTTTGTTTCCAGAACTGCCTTTTTTGACCATCACAAAATTCAGAGAGGACTTGTCTCACTTTGTGTGATGGAGGGATGAAGTTGTGGGAGGAATGCTGGGTTTGTAAGACCAAACAGGAAGTGCTCTGGTCAGGAAAGTGGGTGGCTTGGTTTTTGGATGACCTCTCTGCATGCATGTCTCTTCTACTTGATTCTTGCTTTCCAATTGGAGTCTAAGAAGCAAGCCTGCCAAACAGTTTCTCTCCAGAGCCTGCAGAGTTCCCATAGTTGTTGTTGTAGTGGTTTTATTTCAGTCATTTGTCTTGTGTTCCCAATGATATTTCACTTTATGTAACAGCTTTACTTTAAGTCCTTAAGTGGAAGAACTGGCAAGGTAGGGCACCTCAAATAAACAGCAAAACAAGATGGGCTTTTTCTGTAAGAATGAGCTTAAGGGCAACACACACACATACACACACACACACACACACACACACACACACACACACACACACACACACACACTGAATTTCCACCACAGGAACGTTCCCAGGGGACCAAGAACCTTTTAAAGAACTAAGGAACTTTGAAAAAACTGAGGGAAACGGCGACAACTATTTCTTCCTGTATGACAGTTCTAGGTGTGAGTAACAAGTCCCGGCTCTGGAAGTTAGACTTTGTAACGTCTCAGGATCTATTAGGGTAGAGTTTGCAGGGCTGACTGTTGCCAGTGGGACAAAAACAGATGCTACAAATGCTTCAACTTGTGAACCGCTTCATTCAGAAAATTTGAAAATTATTATTAGGAGTTAGAGTGGGCATTTCTTATTATTTATTCACATTAAAACCAAAGTTAGGCTGAGTAGCTTAAAAAAAAGGCAAGATACATAAAAAATAACCATGTGTGAGCGAGCTGAGAGCATGAGCGAACAACAGGGAACTGAGTGAACGAGTGAACAAGAGAAATAAATTTTCATTTCCCAATTGTTTAATTGTAGTTTTGAAACACACAGCGAGTTGTCAACTGGAGAGAGGCACTTTTCATTAATTACATCCAGCTCAATTATCACAGGCACAATGATTACTCTGTGTTGTTATTTTCTTCAGATGCAAATGAAACAGAGCAAAGAGCAAAAGGGACTTTTAGTTCCTGAGTTTAGTTCTTGTGGTTCCACTGCTCCTGGAGCTTTTTAGCCAAAAACAGCTGTTACATTCTGCTGAAAAGTGACTTTTACCTCGACACATACAAGGATACAAGGCTCTTCTTCTGTCTCATATATCTGTGTTTTTTACTCATGAATCAAAGAACTTTTATACACACCAGCTCTCACAATGAAACAGGATATGCACACCCTGATAGGTTACAGTTAATGAGCTGGACACACTAGACCTGGTCTATGGACCAGCACCAGCACACACACACACACACATGGGGGATAAGGGGGATAAGCATGTTGATTATCTGAATTGCATCCCTGCAAATAGGCTGGTGAATGACAGCTGGTGAACTCTGTCTACCCAGACAACTGCTGGGCCGTGAGCCAATAGAAAAGCAGAAAGTGGGTCAGCATGGTGGATTATTCTCCCGTCAGTGATGGAGACATGCCCGGATATTAGTTTTCCTTCTCTTATTGTTCAGTTGGTCAGATATAAACGCCACTGGCCCAAAGCCTCTTAGAGCCACTTATGATGATTATATTAATCTGATTTGAAGGTATTTGTAAATCAAATCCCTCTGAGGGATTTATTGAGCTGATGAAAACTGCAAGTTGTTTCCACTGTGGTAGCTGCTGAAGTCGTTGTCTGATGATGTTTGCTGGAATATATTAAGGCCATAAATGAGTCAAAAAATGTGAAATGTTAATTAACAGATATGTTAATTCTGTGTCACACAACACTGATTTTTGCTGACATTTTGAAACCAAAGCATAATTCTTTAAATGCTCTCTTTTTCACTTAAGTGTATTCATCTGTTTCATCTGTGATATATCCATGTTTTAGTCTACTTATTCTACTCTGGGTAACATCTTGTCAATTATTTCATTGTACAATTGAGTAAGATGAGATTTATTTTGGTGGAGGTATGAACGTTTGTTGTCAAGGGTCAGTTTACAGTGCGAGAAAAGGACAATTTTAATGTGTTTTATTATTTGTGTGGCTTATGGAAACCATTTCCTGCTGTATCTGTACCAGATGCTCCAGTTCCTCTTTAAACTTCTACCATAGTTTCTCTGTCCCAAAAATAAATAGTTTGGTAGATTTAGAAAAAAACTATATCACAAGAGAATTGTGAATTTCTAACATCTGCTCATATTTGGATGTTAGAGAAGTCAGAGATAAATGTAAGTAAATATACAAATAGTATTAACTAATTATATAGTGATCAAACTCTCACAAACTGATGTTTTCAGCATAGAGGCCACAGCCTGAACTGCAGGTCACATTGACGCCCTGAGACCCAATATATCCATAAGTGTCAGTTCCATTGAAATGAATGGACTGGGTCAGCGTATGCACTGGCTGAGCAGCCTCCATTGCAGTGAACGGACCTGCATGTTTGCATTCCTTATTCACTTTTACATTACTGTGTAGTGCATAACAGTCCTAGCAAAGCTCGAGATGTTGGTGACCGTCACCGTTCCCTCTGTTCTACAGTCAACACCGACTCTGGTCTGTGTTACATAACCATAACGTATTCTACAATGTTGACTTTAATGGCCAGATGGGGAACCTTAAGGACTTGGCGGAGGTGTGCACAGCGCACACTTCTTCATTTATGAAAATAATGTTCAACTGAACTGGATCAGTCCAGTGGGTTACATCACTAATTACATAACGTGACATTTATACTGTATCCAAAGCACTCTTTATTGGATTACTGAGGAATCAGAAACACAGAGTAACTACGCTGTTTAGCTTTACTTTTTTTTGGCACTGTCACACTGTCCAGGTTCTCCTGGGAACTCATAAGATGTTCCCACACCAGACGGGATGTGAAAACCCCATGAACTTGATCTCGGTCTGCCCGAGGCACTGCAGACGCATCTTTGCCAGATTCTTGTACTATTGTGTCTGCTCATTCTCTTGGTCAGTACCCAGACCTCATAGGTAATGTTGTACATTCTCAAACTCAATTAGCCGTACAAAGCCACTGTTGCACAAGAGCTGCAGAGGATGTGTTATATCACCTGAAAGCCAGCTCCAAGTCACTTCTTGGCCTGAAGTACAAAAAACACACTTATATTTTGGCCATATCAAATTCTGGACACCCATGCTGGGGAACTGTAAGAAGGTCTGAGTGTAGTAAACAAAGAATCTTACGTAAGGGGGTTGGGGGGTCATGAATATAATGGCCATCTTTGACCAGGTAATGAGAGGGAAAACACACATATGCACCCACATTACTCTTAACATCTGGCCACGGTTTCAACTATACTTCACCTGCAAAGATCTTTGAGGTGATGCTGTTGAATCATTTCCCCTGGAATCACACACACACACACACACAACTTAACGCCTTTACTCCTAATTTTCCCAGGTTAATTGTATATTATATAATCACATCATATGATATTATGGTAAACATTTCCCTTTTTTCTGACCCACAAATGTTTTAATTTGCTGTTAATGCAAACTCTCTGGTGTTGCCATCATGTGTTTAACAGTTTCACTGTGAAATGGGCTTAGTTTAGTTTAGGTTATGGTGCTGCATTATATAACACTGGAAGTGTGCATGTGTGTGTGTGTGTGTGTGTGTGTGTGTGTGTGTGTGCAGGTACATGCCTGCCTCACATCAAAGGGTTTAGTTGGTAATAAGAGGTAATAAGTGAGACGGATGGTTTTTGTGGTGTAAATTACACAGTAACTGAACAGGGCAGTGACCCGCTCTCTCTCTCTCTCTCTCTCTCTCTCTCTTATCCATCTCTTTTGTTTTTGAAATTTCCAAAAATAAAAAAAGAGTTTAAGCATAAATTTGGCTTCGTCTATGTCATCCTCTGCAGATGTTGCAGACAAACACACGCAAACATGCTCGCACACACATGAAAGTATTGAAAATATTGACAATGACAGTCAAAACCGATGGTGTATACAGAAATAGGAAATCTTCCTTCAGATCCACCAGAGGTTTACACTGTCAAACACAGTCCAAAGGCCTTTTGTTATGAGAACAGTCTGGATGTGAACTTGCAGCATCTTTAAAAAAAGAAACAGTCTGCCATCTGTTGCATAATGATTAAAGTGGCCACAGGATCAAAACAGCAAGATAGCCAACACATGCAGCCATCTATAAATATAAAGCTTTATTCCCTCAACATGAAAAACTCTGACCTGCCACCAACCATGACTCACATACGTGTCAGCCATCACAGAGGGACATGCAGTGATGGTGTTGACAGTGGGGGAACTTTCAAAGCCTTGATGTTGGGTGGGGGGGTGTTAGTGGTTCTTGATGTCTTCAGTTTTACTCATAGGTCATGGCAGCACCCCCACCTCACCTGCCATTTTCTGCCCACTCATGTTTTCCTTCCTTGTTCCACTGTCTGTTGCAAACAAAGTGCATCCTAAATGTAATTCATTATTGATACACAAGAAAACTCTTTCACCTCCTGCAAAGGCAGGTAGAAAAGTCAGAGGTGAGGCACAGGGCAACAAACGAGGAGCTGTAGAAGAGCTGCAGACTGACATGGGGCTCCACATTAAAGACAGGTTCAAAATAAAACTGCACTGAAAACAAGGTGAGAAGATGTTCCCTGTGTCAAGAACAGTGTCGGACACTAACGCGTTACTCAGTAACAAATTACTGTCCTCAAGATTCAAGATTGCTTTTTATGGAATCTCCTAAGGTACATTCTGGGGTTCCCCTGTCACTGTGGGACAGCTTCAAAGCGTTCAGGCATCGTGGACGAGGGTGGTGGTGATGTATTTGAAAGTTCAGCCTAATCCCCCCTCTTTTAATGTTAGCAGAGGACAGACTCATGCTCTCCCACCCACCTTCACTGGTACACACATGAAAGGGACGCAAATACAAAAGCATACACACTGGCATGTGCAAAACAGTGGGGAAGCTGCCCCGAGGTTCCCCCATATTGCAGATAAGAGAGTGACATGTGTCTGTGGGTGTGTCCCTGTGTGTGCATGCCTGTGCATTTACATTTTAACATAATGATTTGATGACATGTTTGAGGCAGGGAGCTATTAAATGTGTGCTTGAATGTCTGTATTTTTTGGATCATCATTTGTACGGTAGAGAAATGTGTGGGTGTGTGTTTGGGTGTGTAAGCTGCACACACAGGTGAAGGGAACTGTGGGCAGGAATCCAACAGGGATTCCAGCCTTTGTTAATGAGAGGAAGAGTCGGCAGGGTCATTTCCAGCCACAGAGTCCATCTCCTGTTGGAAGCTTTTATCCAAGGTGCCTCACAGCAGCGTGTTTGTGTGCAGTTTAAGCACAGACCAACAGGAAACTTAGGGGATGGCTGGTTCACACTTGACCTTTAAACAAATCACTTTGTTTAAACCAATTAAAACTGTGTTGTCTTAGTTGAATGTGAATTAATTGCTGTTGCCTGCAGTTTTGTGGACTCTTAATGAGTGGTTGCATTTGTTCTGGCAGAGTAAAGTCATGAAAACTGTCAGCTCATCAGCATCGGCTGACATTGATTATCAGCAATCACAGTCAAACAGGTCACCTATAGAGGGCGTGCACTGATGCACCTTTTTACATTCCATGTGAGGGAACAAGGAGCCCAGTTCACTCTTCTTCACTGGCTTTTCTAACAGGTGTTTTTTTCTCACTGCATCTTGTTCCTCTCGGTCATCTGGGTCCTGACACATAAATCTTCTCTTCGCTTATGCAACTGAACTTTGTTGGAGGTCTTAGATTCTTCTGAGCTGCAATTTGTGGTATTTGGATGTATAAATGTCAAACAAAAAGCGGACATGTTTTTCTTCAAATGGCTCTACTCCACTACAGAGCCCCGTAAACTACTGCGCAATTATATTTTGTGGGTTTCAGCTTGGAAGAAACAATTCTACAACACACTGGGTTCTTTTACAGCAGCTACTTCCATTACAAGACAGGACTGTAAACGTGGATGCAAGTTGGCACAGAGATATTCCTCTGTTAGTGCCATTACTATGTGATACAATATTCTGCATGTTAACTTAATCAGCATCAGATGCAGGGTCCGGTGGGGCTCAGAGGGGGAGTTTACACATGCCTGCTTTTCACTACAACACAACTGTTGCACCAGAGCTGCAGAAAAGTGTGTCAGAAAAACAATATGTGGGAAATATCACCAGGGTTCCTTAGAAGGGAGTTACATGCTTTTCGGAGTGGGTCAACAGTGGAAGCATAGGGAGGAAAACACGAGTAATAGCTGTTGACTGAAATTCATGAGTGGCATAGATCATATCAGACGTGACCTCATTGCACAGAGAGCTGCATGCTGGCTGAGGAATCTCACAGCGAAGCCAAGCTTCCCTTATCATCCCCTGGAAAACAAAAGCAAACGTTTCTGTTGCCAGGAGGACAGCTAGGGGTTTGAGAGTGCACCTGTAAAGCCAGCAACAAGCCTTCAGGCAGAGGAACAGGAAAACAAGCATAAAGAAATACTCCACCACCTTGGGCTTAACATTCAGCCATCCTTAAACTGATGCAGAAAGTCCACGCAGACATGGGGAAAAAATGCTTCAAACAGAGAGGCCCAGCAAGCCAATAACACAAACCAATACGAGCAACGAACAGCAGCAACAGACCCAGGAAGTGGCTTAGTGGCTGCAGCAGTGGTTTAGGTATAGTGTCAAAAGACATTTCTTTTTTTTTCTTTTTAAACTTCAGAATCTTTTTTAATGTTGTGAGTCTATGCTGGCTACAGCTGCTGTCCTCTACAAACCTTTCAGAGCCAACCTCAGGATATACAAGCAGTAACTGTTACTGAAAACATTTTGGTGAAGACGCAGACAAGAGAATAGAGTGGGCTGGTACAGTACTGCCGGAGGTGCTCTGTGAGTGAGGTTGAAGGTTCAGCTGCTGACCTACTCTACATCTCAGCGCATAATAAGAAACAGGGGAATTTTTGTATCTCGTGGTTTATCAAAAGCACATGGTATTCATGCACAGTGCAGTTGTCTTTGGTTGGAGACGCCCCAGAGGGAAATGAACCCCCTCCACCCTGGTGTGATTCACTCATACTTTCTGCTGGAACCAGCACAGAATGAGCAGGAACCAGGCTGATACAGCTGTGTGAGATCCCACAGCTGCTGCAGATGCACTTCTCTCTGTGTGGGTCAGCATGAAGTCAAGAGATTCAGACGCTTATGGGCCTCTTCAGAACAATGGGCTTGGAGAGGCAGTGATTACAGTACCTGCCATTTGGTGGATATAAATGTCCTCAAGTATGATTTAAGTTTATTACAGACTTGCCTTTTATATTGTTCTTCCCTGTCGTAAATGACAGTAAAAAGCAGCTTCTAGTGTTACGTCTTTATTTGATGTGATTAATAAGATTCACATTTTATAGTGTTGTGCTGAGGTAATCTTCACTTTATCTTGGCTTACACTAAACAGTAGCCTTTAACAGGTGTGTAAGAGGCCAATGTTAAATTATATTTGTTGATGTATATATAACCAGTAACACTACAAATCCACAGATCACTGATTAAAACCATCTCCTCTCTGAAACAAGAAGCTCGCTGTGTCAGGTATGTCTAGTGATAAAATCAGTGCTTGTTACAGAGCAGGTTAAGTTAGAATTATTTGCCTTAGCAAGTAGAGACAGTAAATTTTACACCTTCCCACAGATTCTGAGCCATCAATCCATCGTGAGCATGTGACCGGGGAGGCAAACACGCCCAACTTCAGTCCACGTTCTTGTACATTGTAACCTTTCCAAGTAAAACACTTGTCAGGTAGGTTGAGTTATGAATACCAACAGTTAGTCTACTGTTCCCCTCCCTGCTTACAATATCCTCTGGGTCACTGAGGACACGGAGAGATTCACCTCTAACATTACAGTCCGTCGGCGGTGAACAGCTCAGAAGACATCTTGACATTTCTGGTTCACTTTGTTCCTTTCAGAGGATTCCTGTTGTCATCTGATGGCAGTCACATCAATCCTGTTTTATTTCTGGTTGTTACATGCCATGAACTCCATTTGTCTGCTGGCTGTTCTTTGACACCCACACACACACACATGCGTCAGTACATGAATATACATATATTTTTATGGTCTGTTTCAGGTGACCTTAAAGTTAAATTCTCACATTTCTGGATACATTTGGACCTTGGCTAACTCCATCAGTCTGGTCCTTCAACCACACAGAAACTGGTCATTTCACAACCAAAACTTGGGTTAACACGACCGGACTACATCTGGATCTACAGCTGGGGAGACCTACATAATGTGTCTATGGGCACTTTGATATTTTTGAGGAAAAAAAGAAGCTGATAAACTTTTATTATTTCTGAAGCAAAAAAAAGAAAAAAGAATGGGTTGGCTTGCATTTAGTCTGTAAATCTTCACAGTGTGTCGTCATTCCCACTAATCTGAAGTGATTTATTTCAGAAAACGAAAGGCGATCCAAGATACCTCACATCCTTGCTCTAGAATAAGTTAAATCAGATGTTTGTCACTTGTATCACGTTGCAACTACACAGAAAGCTCAGACTATCTTACCAGACTCCCTGTATTCTTTACACACAGTACAGGTACCAGCTGTTTCTGTTTGAAACACCACACTCCTCATGGTGGTGGCATTAATAGGTTTATGAGGTTCTTTCACCCATAAGTTATAGGCCTTTAAATAGGCTGTAATGGGGTCTGTGACTTGTTGCGACTGTTGGCAGTGAGGTGTTGGCTGGTTGTTGAGGCTGTTTATTCCTCTCTTACATTGATGGTGATGGTGGACTATGTGTCTTTTACTTTGAGGATATTTGATATATTTCTATGACAACTGTCTTTAAAGCAAACTGTCAGGGCCAATAAAAATCTATTGCACTCTGTGCCCAACATTTCCTACCTCATACAATCATTACAACGCATGTCATGTTTGTGCCAAAGCAACTGGCAATTAAAAGAGTAACATTTCTTGCTTCTAGCTTCCTTGAGGTACACTGACCTGTAACTGGCCAAGCAGTATTTCACCAGAGAAAAGAATGAGGTAGCAAACTGGAGCAGAAAATCGCAGCTGCAAGACTATACCAATATTAATACCATTAACAGTACCAATGCTTTTTAAATCTTCAATTTCAAATCATAGTCAAAATTAATAGTCTTGTGTATGGTGAGGTGACACCTTTTCATCGAATGCAGCTTCAGTGTTCACTGAAACCTCCTTTCCCCGTCAATATTCACCTCAATTTTTCTAACCTTAACATTTCCCTGATGCTAAGAGCAAGATCCCAGCCACAAAAGCTACAGCACCCCTTTTTTTTTTGAAACAGGAAATGACAGAGATGATTTATTCCTCTAGTATGTAGGAAGGTGATACATGACATCATCAGATTTTTCTGCTCCAGTTTGCTACCTCATTCTTTTCTCTGGTGAAATATTGCTTGGCCAGTTACAGGTCAGTGTAACGCAAGGGAACAGGAACTGTTGGGGTGTCTGTGATTTGTCCTACAAATACTGCTGCAGTTCCAAATCAAAATCACCAGCTTTTTTAACAACCCTTTAAAAACATATATGAGAAAAGTACACGGAAAAGAAAACTCCTGCCCGCAGCCACTCTAACACACACCCTTCCATCCAATGAAGCACAAACATCAAAATACAGTCTTGTAAAGACACTTGTGAACTGTGAGTTTATAGGGTTTTATCTGAGACACTCCCATTATGCAACAAAGTTGTGGCTGGATTACATCACCTTAACCGCTGAGCGAAAATCAGAGCAGTGGAGCCACATGGGTGAATAATATGTATATCTTAGTGTCATGTACTGGTTGAAAATATGTGGAGAATAAGATCACACCATTGTACCCTTGTACTAATCTGAATGCTTTTGATGAGTCCAACTATATTTTTGCTGGTGTTGACATCTCAGAATGTTATATGTAAATATATGAGTCAACCCTGGCTGCTGATGCTCTGTTTCTTGTTGAAAAGATCATAAATTAAGGTCAGAGAATCAATTACAAAGCCACAGTTTGCTCTTGTGTTAGTAAATTTCACTCTCAAAGTTTTCTTGCAGTAAATATTCAGGGCTTAAACAAACCTTCCTAGGACGCCTCAGATTGCAGTCAGAGGGGAAATGCACTGCATTCTTTCAAAAACTCATACAAAAATGATTTCATGAATTTGAGCAATGATTATGCAGTCCTCTAACTTTTGTTCAAACAAAGACATTTATTTTAAATTTTTCTATTTATTTTCTATTTATTTGAAAATGCAGATATGTTTGGCCTTGAAGGCCTGTTGATTCCCCACAGGTAGTTACAATATATAGGTAAAGTGCAGGATTTGTTCTCTAATATTTACAAACAGCAGTTTCTGACAGTACCTTCCATGACCCTTAAATGTTCTTGTCTTTCAGATCTATGGTCTTACAGAACATTTTATTTTATGTTAGATGTTTGTGTTTTGATTTTTATTTTGAGATAAATAACTTTTCACATTAAAATATAAACCAGACTGTGTATCTGACTCATATGCTGCTACAGTCTTGATAATTTGAGCATATTGCTCCTTCAGGCAGAGCACTTAAGTCAGGCATGCATCTGCTGAATTTCCTTTTTTTCTAATTGAATTTCCCAAAGGATTAATAAAGATTTTTTTATCTTTATCTTTATTTTATTTATCTGCTTCACTCATGCTTCACCATGAGTGGCTCATTCATCAGCTGCTTGGCTACCAGCTGACCAATAACACCCAGTCACACCCTACAGATGTACAGTCCAGAAATAATAAAGTGACACCTCTCGATATTAGTCTGCTGATATGACAACAATGTTTTCTGCCTCACCTCCTCCTTCAGGGTTAAAGCCTGAAGTACTGAAGACTTCACTAAAACTTAATGTTCGAGTATGTGTTTCTTAAGGGGTGATTAGTTTTCTGTCACTGAATTGTTCTTGGATTCTTTAAGAACTTCCTCAAAGACCACAGTCTTTGCTAAAAATGTCAACTTCCTGAACACAAGTGTCTCTGTCTGAACTACAGTATAATCTTAATCTCTCCCCTGGACCCCAGGTCTCTGCAGATATAGTCCAGAGACGACAAAACTTTAACATTTCAAGTAGACACACAGTCCACAGTTGATCTGCAAAGTAGTTTCACAAGAGCAACATTTATTAAAATCAATAATATTTTGTTCTTGTGAGCACTGGACATCAGATGTACACAATATACAAATACAAGTGCATTTTGTAGCAAATATACTTTCTATAGAGACAGCAGCAGCAGCAGAATTGGCATGTACAAAAATACACATGATTTTCTCACACAACACAACATACCAGAGGAACAAGATAATATATTTATATATATTTATATATTTCTGTATCATAAATATGCAGAGCTATACACGTTGAACACAATTCACTGTAATGGAGATAGGAATTATAATATTAATAATACAGAATAAAGTACATTTTGAGACCATTTAAAATGGCAACACTTAATGTGACAATGGCCTTATTCCAGTGTGTGATCCTGTGGAAAAGTTAAGTTCAGAAAAACACTGTGATAATACTCATTAAAACTGCTCTCACATGGTGCTAAGAATATCCTATCTACAGGCATGTATTTACATACTTTGCAGTACATTAATGCACAGTGAAATAAGGTCATTTATCGTGGTGTCACCTAAGAAATCAGCACTGCAAGGACATGAGCACTGGAACAAAAATATCATATTATTATGGACAAGCGTACAACAGCTGGAGAAACTGTTTTTCAATGCTGCATTCACCTGGAACTTGACACACACTCACACACTCACACGCTCACACACACACACAACAGGCTGTGTCCTTGACATTCTTGTGAGACTAAAAGAGTTGGGTGATTTCTCCCTCAGTGGCACAAGTTTTCTCACATTCCTGCTATGGACAGGCTGTCGATAATCACATCATGTTCAGCAGCACTCTGACTTTATTTCACACACACACACACACACACACACACACACACACACACACACACACACACACACACACACACACACACACACACAGAGACAGTTTTTTAGTCTTCCGCCCCTGCTCCCCTCCCACCCAGGTCACAGAGATATAAACCAGAGCTACAGAGGACAACAGTGGGTGCTGTGTGTCTGGAAACTCGGCTCATATGAATAAATACCGACCCTATTGATTCACCGATTCAGATGTATAAACACTTCACTTTAAGAGGAATAGTTCACTTAACAGATGCAATTGGTCATAAAAAAGGTACAACTGCCATCAACATAATCTGTACAGTGGAGACATCTGTCCTTCCCTCCTCTGGCACTGCAGCAAACATCACAGGAGTCAAAGCAGCCATATTGTTGTCATGACTGGAACAGAAAGCGGTAATCGGATGTACCATTACAGTAAACTGCAACACCTTCTTGTATTGGGCTAACTGCTGCTGCCAGAAGGAAAAAGGTGAATAAGGAGGAATATAATCACATCAGTAATGACAACAGTTGTATACAAGTAACACGTCAGGTAAAAATCACTCATACACACTCTGCCTGTACAAAATGTTCTTATTTACACATATGACTCTTCTGCAAAGAAAAGCTGTTCGAAGTCGTCCACTCGTGGGTCGCTGCACCGCCTGCTCTGCCACTCCCTCTTCCCCTGCACTATAGCTAGTGCCACCTCCTGACTCCTCCGTAAGCAGCTATCTGCATCCTCCTGATCCTGCGAGGAAAAGTAGTCCCTTACAGCCCGGGTGGCGGAGGGAGACAGGCAGAAACGTGGTTCAGTGTGGTTGGGTTCCACATCTGACACTCTCAGGCCGCCACCCTGCGTCTGACCCTTTGAAATACGAAGTCTGTTCAGGGTGAGGCTGGAGGGGGGGTTAAAGTTTGCAGTGACCTTGGTAGGTTCAGATGCTCTGCGAGGGAGGGGTAGGGTCCTCCTCCCTCTGTGTTCCTCCACAGCTGGAGTTAGAGAGTGTGACTTTTGCCTCTGGAGGACCAGAGTGGTGGCGCTCTGTCCGTAGAAAACACCCTGTGGGGGCTGCACGCACTCATTTCCAGCCAGCCTCTGCGTCACCTCACTTCCTGTGGCTGGTTTGGGGTTGTTATGAGAGGTTGGGATTGGGGGTCTGTAGGTACAGGTCTGGTCGTGGAGCTGCCTCAGCTCTCTGACAGTCAGGGGCTTCTCAGTCCCCTTATAGAAAGGGGAGCGGCTGCGCTGCAGCTGCATCAGAGCCTGCTGGTAGGAGGGAGGGCTGCTGGATCTCCGCTTGCAGTTTTGATTCACTACCGCGGCCTCCGGGGCACCGACGGAGCAGCCGTTACTGGTTGGGTTGGTTTTCCCGTTTACTGCAGGCAAGTCCTCTTCTGCGTGTCCATTATCAGGCTGCTTGAGTGACAGGTGGCGGTCCTTCTTGAGCCACATGTTAGGATGGAGGCCATGGGCGTGGGTGGTGGTTTGGCTGGTCCGAGGGGGCTGGGTGGGCTGTGGAAAATTAGATGTGGCTTCCCTTTGTGGGGGGGAGCCCCTGGGTGACACCTGGGGCCGACCAGGAAGGAGAGGGGTAGGCTCAACCAATGGAATCACTCCATTGGTGGCATAGTCGGTAGAATACTGTGAGAAGGCGGAGTCCAAAGAGCTGAGGGAGGAGCCTGTGGGTGAGGTTGCCGGTGACGACAGACTGGAGCAGCTGGCATCCAGTCGCAACGGAGGCGGAGGGGCATGCTTCACCTTCCTCCATCCACCATTCTGGACTTTGGCTCCTCCCTTCTCACATGCGTCCTCTCCCTCCTCCTTCAGCTGCAGCCCGTTCAGCCCCTGCTCCAGAAACACTTCATCCTCCCCCTCCCCTTCCATGGCAGCATCAAAGCTCGCCTTCCGTACTGGCAGGCAATGGGTATCAGCATGCACTGTCACTGTGCCTGAGGGCGGCGTGCCTGCCAGGGCCAAGGCAGGCTCCGAACTCCTCCTCAGCCTCCTGGGACCCTGTGGCGGGCAGTTGGCCTGGCGGGTGCGAGGCTGTCGAACCGCGGGGCTGAACCTCCTGGGTCTGGCCAGCGGGGGGAGCTGAAGCTGGAGGTCGGTCTCCAGGTCAGGATCAGGGTCGCAGTCGCTGAGGGTTATGACAGAGTCACGGCTGCGGCTGTCAGGCTTGTCCTTGTCACGAAGTGGCAGCTGCTCCTGGTAGGGAGACTCAGGGTCATCATTGAGCTCATTCTCCAGGCTGTCATAGGACGAGTCGTTCATCTGGAAGGACGACACATCTTGGAAGAGAAGGATGGAGGGGAAAGAAAGAGAGGGTGGGAGATGGAAGAGGAGAAAAAGGAGACTTTTTAGACTTGGATTAAACAAACTGTGGAATTGTCAAATTAAAATCAAGGTAATTTAATACAAAAAAAAACACAGAAAAACACAATAATTTAGCAAACAAAATACACAAAGTAATCTGTAATGGTGAAGTAGCTCTTCAGTTATAAAGCTTTTACAGACATCCCCTTTCATGCAAGTATCCTGCAACTTAATGTCTGTCCAAACACTACCGAAAAATGCAACATCTTCCAAATTCTGAAAAAGCTGAGAGCAGTCTGAGAGAAACTAAGATCAGATCTTGACCCCTGAGCTGAATGAACACAGTCACAGTTCACTGCTGGAGACGAAAGAGAACAGAGGACAAAGCGCCGTCCCGCTGTGTGCTCCTTGACCTCGGGTGGTTATTTATAGAGCGAGGAGAAGAGGAAAGTTGGCGGCATTTATGAATGAGGAGATTCAGTGCTGTGTTAATCAGCACCTGCGACCCCGGTAATCACTGAAATTACAGCAGGTCGATCTGCTGACCCCAATCAACGGGGCTGAAAGCGCCGCGGCCATTCAGTCGCACGCACACACACGTGGTGAGCTACTCACTCTCAAACCACCGACTTATTTAGGTGCAACACACTAAAGCATTGTTGGTACACTTCAAGGATCTGTTGCTCAGCCACATACACACTTTGATTAAGACCCTGAGTGTGACCTTCATAATTAATGTGAGGGCTACAAGAAGATATAATCTGGGTCATTGCATGTATTATGACTGAAAACTGAAAAAAAACTGACTTAGAACGCATTTAATTGCATAATTTAAAATTTGTGCATATAGTTGCAGTAGTTCTGTCTGTTTTATGTACAATCTGGCATTTTGAATTTGAAAGACTTTTAAAAATCTGAATATTCAGATTTCCTTTGTTGTTCCTTTTGCTGAGGATAATAGACACAGTATTCCTGTCATGTTCCTGACTCAGCCCTTCTCAACACTTCGTCTCCACAAGTTTATAACAGAGTTGAATTAGAAATGTCATTGTTGGGATTGTGAGCTGATATAAATGATGTGATGGACTCTGTGCTTGTCATGTCAGTGGTTTAATGAAAGAACAGAGCGTAAAAGTCAAATCCACAGACTTCCATCCTCCATCTTCACAACAGCTCTATCAAACTCTATCTGTCTCTCGATCTTCTCTTCATTTTCTATTCATTCATGCCAAATACTTCACAGTCAGGTTGGTTTCATCTCTCCTCTGCCATGCCGATTCTCAGTTACCTGATCCATGGTCGCTGCTGCTGCTCTTCTGTGTGAAGCTTCTGAACAGCGTGGTGACGTCTTCTCCCAGGAGGCTGCTGCAGTTCTCTATGAGGAAGCGGACCAGCTCGCACACCTGCAGGGAGAGAGGCCACCTGGTTTATAGCACAAACTCTTTTAACTTTGCTTTGCTTTGCTGCAAGCTGCTGACGATTTATTTTCATTGTTGTACAGTTGGATGAAAGTGTGATTCTGTTTAGGCAGAACTTCATTTGTTGAAGCGGTTCCTCGGGGGAAGCAGCCAAAGTTCAGCAGTAATTCAGCAAACATGCAGTTTCCAAGTGTCTGTGTCAGCACAAACCAAACTCACAGATCTGAAGCGAACACACACACACACACACACACACACACACACACACACACACACACACACACACACACACACACACACAATGGAAATCACTGCCTTGTCTGTGAACGTTTTAACATCCATTAGATTGGTTTTGATTGCGTTCTGAAACCAGCTGCCCCTCCCTCCTTTATTTTGTGACATTGTGACCTTAATAACTTTATGATATCAGTTTCAAAAATTTTATTTGTGTATGTGTGTGTGTGTGTGTGTGTGTGTGTGTGTGTGTCTGTCCAACGTTATCATTCTGAGAAAAGTTAGTGTTCATTTGTTTGCACTGATGTCGACCCTCCAGCCCCTACACAAGTATTTGCATTCCACACCCACCAAGAAAACATCAAACTCCTTCTTTTCCAGTCCTGGATAATGTCCTGATAATAATACATGACGTGCATTGGCTTTGATTATCGCTTGCTCAAATGCTTGTCGAATGACCAGGGCTGGGAACGATAGATGAATCCAAGTGTGGGAGTTTTTGACAGTAACTTTTCTGAGAGCACAAGTTTTTATGTCTTCTATGATAATTCATATCACTGTATTAATCATCATACAAATACCCAACATCACAGCCACGACTGAGTTTTGAAACATGCCGACAGTGTCTGTGCTTTATGGGTATTATCAGCTCAGCTGGAATGTGTCCTCAAACAAATCACTTTATTTGGCTGAAACCACCGCCTCTTAAACACAGCAGACAAAATTTACCAAACACATGACGTCCTGCGACACAAACAGTCTGCGTCATATCCTCCTCGGGTTTGTGGAAAGTTTCCACTCAAATCTGCCAGTTGTATTTACAAATGAGATGTTTTTCCTGCCGTCATTCTGCCTCTGTGCCACCATGGAAAAGACAGCGGAGACAAACAGACATTAGGGCCTCCCTGTTTGTTTGTATGTTTGCGGGCCAGATGTTGTCTGATCATATCTGTGTGCAGCATCCATGTGAGTCTGTCTGGCTAAACACTGTGCACAACCAGGATACACTGTAAAGTCATTTTGCATATGATAAAGATATGTAAATCTTACTTGCTTAAAACAAGCGAAAAAAAATCTGGTTTAAAATGAACTATTTCCAATAAAAACCAAACTGTTTCTTGATCAGATGGAGGTTTTTGTTTTTAGTAGTGTACTAAAGCTACCTCTGATGGCCCAGTTGCTCTCATTGTACCTGGCAGATGATGGGAGATGAGTGGTATTCTCAGAGTTATGTAATTTAATGGGGTCCACAGTAATTTTACTCTAACAACCAGGCACAGTTAATCCCTGACACTTGTTAGCAGACAGCAAATGCACAATGTTCCTCCTGGTTTTATCTGCTCTGCACGTACACTGCTCATTTCTCCTCAGAGAGCACACGTACTAATGGCTGCTGTATGAAAGCCCTGAGGCCACACTCTTGGATTATGGGTAATTCTCAGATCTGCTTTCCATAAACTGCAGCACCAGTTAGCAGTTACACAACAAATATGGATGCACAGATGTCTCGTCTGTTTGTTCCTCATTGCATCCAGCATGGCTGAAACCACCACTGAAGTCTACAGGTATATAGATTCGCTACAGCTACTCCGTCTTCACTGTCCACCTTCATTTAACACTGAAAACAGCACAGAGGCTTTTCAGTGTTTGTTTTCAAGAGAATAAACGTGTTTCTGATGAGAGGAAAGATAACTTGACCTTTAGATGTTGTTGTGACATCTGATATCTGAAGAACAGCACATCATCTGACAGGCATTTATCTGGCAACTGGTATGTGTGTGTTTACCAATAAAACAGTGGGTAATCAATGGTACAGATTACCTAATCAGTCTGTCAGTTGAGTTGAATATTTACAGTTCAAACGTTTTCATGTTTCACTTAAACTGGGGTAAATTTGGTTGGAAAGTGAAAGGTTTTTTTTTTCTAGGTTACATTTAACTTGTGTTTTAACTGTATTTTAATGTCTACATCTCTGTGAAACAGGTCCAAAAACTACAAATTGAGTCATGCTTGGCAAAATACTCCTGAACCTACACTTCCATCATCGGTGCTGTTGACGAGGACAGTCTCGAACTGTAGACCTGAGGCAGCCCAATCAAACCCGAATCCATAACTACAGAGGAATTTAGCTTCAAGGCTCACATGTCTGACTTAAAGAGTGAGATGCTAATCTATAGTTACTGCACAGCAACCGCCAACCGCTGCATGTGAGCCGTGACACATCCAGTAGAAATGTACTGCCAAACAATCTTCTATCAGAGAAAGTGCTCCAATAAAAGTTTAGCATTACTACCTGTTGTGTCTATGATGCTTTTTTTTAAGTGGGATGTATCTGAATCTACTCAGTGAGGCTAAAAACAGCGAATAATTAAAAAAAACATAGAAAATGAGCTGAAAAACATGCTAGACTAGATCTATAATCTTCACATATGCCACATTCTCCAGAACCAGTGAGCCTGTGTTATTTGACTGAAAAGTCTGCTCAAAAATAATTAAAGGAACAATAACATGTTGTTACCTCCTCCTTTCCATTTTAATTCTATTGTTTTCACCACTTTCATATTCCCCCTCCTCCTTTCTCCCCCTTGATTCACTCTCTTCTTACCTGCCACTCTCTCTTTAATTTGGCCTTCCTGCTCTCCTTCAATCGCTCACTCAGCATTCCTCACTGTCAGGCAGAGAGGGCTGCTACGTGATGCAGAGCACTGTTCGAAAAAGCCTGTGGGCATGCAGAAGACTTTCACCCATCCGTCCATCCATCAGCAGCCTATTCAGAGCTGTTTCTTTTCCTTTAACCCACTGATATGTTATCTCAAACTCTCTCTCAACCATTGAGAAAAACAGGAAAAATTCACCTGACTGCTTTAGATCATTCACAAAATATCTGTCTGTAGTGTGAACGCAGGTTGAGAGTGGACTGCAACACTATACAACACCACTGCGGGATACATGGAGCTTATACGCTATCTGCACGTGTGTGCGCGTGGGCGTGTGTGTGCATTTACAGATGTCACAGCTGTGTGTTGGTGGGCCATTTCTGGGTATTTCTGAGGTCATCAGTCAACATACACATCCAGCAACCAGTTTCTTCCTCCACTGGACACAGACTGGAAACGTGATGTAGAAAAGTCACTGTGATTAAAAAATAATTTAAAGCAGAAGAAAAGGAAAATCTTAGTCCACATTTGAAGAACAAGCTTCTTTTAGATTATTTATCTCTCTGTCTCCATCTTGAGTGATACACAGACTAAGGCTGTTTTTACCCCAGAAGCTCCTAAACAGCTACGTTCAGCCAAAAACATTTAAATTATACGCTGCATGAAAGGAGGAGGGACGCAGAGATTAAACTGAACGGGCTAAAACTGAGCTTTCACATGTCTCCAGACAAGGCTGGAAACTAGCCATTACACAGACAGGGGCCCACGCTGGTTTAAATTGGCCCCTGGTTCCAACCGCAAAGGGGGGAAATGTCGAAATCTCACTTTGTTATTTTTTAAAGTTTTTTCCCAGAAAAAGGGGCCGTCTGTGCTCAGGCCGCGCACACAAACAAGCAGTGTGCGAGAGGGAAAGTGTTATCAGGGGAGTGTTTGTGAAAGAGATATTTAGGTATTTGCGGGTGTTGAGGGTGCTTGTACTGACAAGAGTGTGTGTGTGTGTGTGTGTGTGTGTGTGTGTGTGTGTGTGTGTGTGTGTGTGTGTGTGACAGAGAGAGAGCGTTGTTTCAGCAACACAATTTTCTGCTAAAACACACACTTGGCCTCAGGATTCTGTAGGAAATTCTTTGCATGTTTTCTCAATGAACCTCAGCCACCCCAAGCACACACACACACACACACACACACACACACACACACACTGGTTCCTTTATATTTGTGAGGACAC